>NC_067245.2:276555228-277805228 GCF_019359855.2 Lolium perenne
AGTACTGTAGTAAAAAAAAACATGGGTTGTCTCCCATAAGTGCTTTTCTTTAACGCCTTTCAGCTAGGCGCAGAAAGTGTGTATCAAGTATTATCAAGACACGAAGTGTCAACATCATAATTTGTTCTAATAATAGAATCAAAAGGTAACTTCATTCTCTTTCTAGGGAAGTGTTCCATACCTTTATTGAGAGGAAATTGATATTTAATATTACCTTCCTTCATATCAATGATAGCACCAACAGTTCGAAGAAAAGGTCTTCCCAATATAATGGGACAAGATGCATTGCATTCAATATCCAAGACAACAAAATCAACGGGGACAAGGTTATTGTTAACGGTAATGCGAACATTATCAACTCTCCCCAAAGGTTTCTTTGTAGAATGATCAGCAAGATTAACATCCAAATAACAATTTTTTCAGTGGTGGCAAGTCAAGCATATTATAAATTTTCTTAGGCATAACGGAAATACTTGCACCAAGATCACATAAAGCATTACAATCAAAATCATTGACCTTCATCTTAATGATGGGCTCCCAACCATCCTCTATCTTCCTAGGAATAGAAGCTTCGCGCTCTAATTTCTCTTCTCTAGCTTTTATGAGAGCATTTGTAATATGTTTCGTGAAAGCCAAATTTATAGCACTAGCATTAGGACTCTTAGCAAGTTTTTGTAAGAACTTTATAACTTCAGAGATGTGGCAATCATCAAAATTCAAACCATTATAATCTAAAGCAATGGGATCATCATCCCCAATGTTGGAAAAAATTTCAGCAGCTTTATCACAAGCAGTTTCAATAGCTTTTAGCAGCTTTCAGTTTCTCGCGCTTTGCATTTGAAGTGGAAACATTGCTAACACCAATTCTTTTATTAGTAATAGTAGGAGGTGCAGCAACATGTGTAGCATTAGCATTACTAGTGGTGGTAATAGTCCAAACTTTAGCTATCTTATCTTCTTTTTCATTTTCTTCTTTTTCCCACCTAGCACGCAATTCGGCCATCAATCTTATATTCTCATTAATTCTAACTTGGATGGCATTTGCTGTAGTAAAAATTTTATGATTATGATTTTCATGAGGCATAACTTTCGATTTCAAAAGATCAACATCAGCAGCAAGACTATCGACTTTAGAAGCAAGTATATCAATTTTCCCAAGCTTTTCTTCAACAGATTTGTTGAAAGCAGTTTGTGTACTAATAAATTCTTTAAGCATGGCTTCAAGTCCAGGGGGTGTGTTCCTATTATTGTTGTAAGCCCATAAGAACTATCATAGCCGTTGCCATTATTATAAGGATATGGCCTATAGTTGTTACTAGAATTGTTCCGGTAAGCATTGTTGTTGAAATTATTATTTTTAATGAAGTTTACATCAACATGTTCTTCTTGAGCAACCAATGAAGCTAACGGAACATTATTAGGATCAACATTAGTCCTATCATTCACAAGCATAGACATAATAGCATCAATCTTATCACTCAAGGAAGATGTTTCTTCGACAGAATTTACCTTCTTACCTTGTGGAGCTCTTTCCGTGTGCCATTCAGAGTAATTAATCATCATATTATCAAGAAGCTTTGTTGCTTCACCAAGAGTGATGGACATAAAAGTACCTCCAGCAGCTGAATCCAATAGGTTCCGCGAAGAAAAATTCAGTCCTGCATAAAAGGTTTGGATGATCATCCAAGTAGTCAGTCCATGGGTTGGGCAGTTTTTAACCAAAGATTTCATTCTTTCCCATGCTTGTGCAACATGCTCATTATCCAATTGTTTAAAATTCATTATGCTACTCCTCAAAGATATAATTTTAGCAGGGGGATAATATCTACCAATAAAAGCATCCTTGCATTTAGTCCATGAATCAATACTATTCTTAGGCAGAGATAGCAACCAATCTTTAGCTCTTCCTCTTAATGAGAAAGGGAACAATTTTAATTTTATAATGTCACCATCTACATCTTTATACTTTTGCATTTCACAAAGTTCAACAAAATTATTAAGATGGGCAGCAGCATCATCAGAACTAACACCAGAAAATTGCTCTCGCATAACAAGATTTAGTAAAGCAGGTTTAATTCCAAAGAATTCTGCTGTAGTAGCAGGTGGAGCAATAGGTGTGCATAAGAAATCATTATTATTTGTGGTTGTGAAGTCACACAACTTAGTATTTTCAGGAGTACCCATTTTAGCAATAGTAAATAAAGCAAACTAGATAAAGTAAATGCAAGTAACTAATTTTTTTGTGTTTTTGATATAGCAAACAAGATAGCAAATAAAGTAAAACTAGCAACTAATTTTTTTTGTATTTTGTTTTAGTGCAGCAAACAAAGTAGTAAATAAAACTAAGCAAGATAAAAACAAAGTAAAGAGATTGCGATGTGGAGACTCCCCTTGCAGCGTGTCTTGATCTCCCCGGCAACGGCGCCAGAAAAAGAGCTTGATACGCGTACAGCACGCGTCCGTTGGGAACCCCAAGAGGAAAGTGTGATGCGTACAGCGGCAAGTTTTCCCTCAGTATGAAACCAAGGTTTAATCGAACCAGTAGGAGCCAAGAAGCACGTTGAAGGTTGATGGCGGCGAGATGTAGTGCGGCGCAACACCAGGGATTCCGGCGCCAACGTGGAACCTGCACAACACAAACCAAGTACTTTGCCCCAATGAAACAGTGAGGTTGTCAATCTCACCGGCTTGATGTAACAAAGGATTAGATGTATAGTGTGGATGATGATTGTTTGCAGAAAACAGTAAAACAAGTATTGCAGTAGATTGTATTTCAGTATAGAGAATTGGACCGGGGTCCACAGTTCACTAGAGGTGTCTCTCCCATAAGATAAACAGCATGTTGGGTGAACAAATTACAGTTGGGCAATTGACAAATAGAGAGGGCATGACCATGCACATACATGATATGATGAGTATTGTGAGATTTAATTGGGCATTACGACAAAGTACATAGACCGCTATCCAGCATGCATCTATGCCTAAAAAGTCCACCTTCAGGTTATCATCCGAACCCCTTCCAGTATTAAGTTGCTAACAACAGACAATTGCATTAAGTATTGCGCGTAATGTAATCAATAACTACATCCTCGGACATAGCATCAATGTTTTATCCCTAGTGGCAACAGCACATCCATAACCTTAGAGGTTTCTGTCACTCCCCCAGATTCACGGAGACATGAACCCACTATCGAGCATAAATACTCCCTCTTGGAGTTAAGAGTGAAAACTTGGCCAGAACCTCTACTAATAACGGAGAGCATGCAAGATCATAAACAACACATAGGTATAAATTGATAATCAACATAACATAGTATTCTCTATTCATCGGATCCCAACAAACACAACATATAGCATTACAGATAGATGATCTTGATCATGTTCGGCAGCTCACAAGATCCGACAATGAAGCATAACGAGAAGAAGACAACCATCTAGCTACTGCTATGGACCCATAGTCCAGGGGTAGACTACTCACTCATCACTCCGGAGGCGACCATGGCGGCGTAGAGTCCTCCGGGAGATGATTCCCCTCTCCGGCTGGGTGCCGGAGGCGATCTCCTGAATCCCCCGAGATGGGATTGGCGGCGGCGTCTCTGGAAGGTTTTCCGTATCGTGGCTCTCGGTACTGGGGGTTTCGCGACGAAGGCTATTTGTAGGCGGAAGGGTAGGTCAGGGGGCGTCGCGAGGGGCCTAGGAGACAGGTCGGCGCGGCCAAGGGTGGGGCCGCGCCGGCCACCCTCCTGGCCACCTCGTGGCCCCACTTCGTTGACTCTTCGGTCTTCTGGAAGCTTCGTGGCAAATAGGACCCTGGGCGTTGATTTCGTCCAATTCCGAGAATATTTCCTTACTAGGATTTCTGAAACCAAAAACAGCAGAAAACAGCAACTGGCTCTTCGGCATCTCGTTAGTAGGTTAGTTCCAGAAAATGCATAAATATGACATAAAGTATGCATAAAACATGTAGATATCATCAATAATGTGGCATGGAACATAAGAAATTATCGATACGTCGGAGACGTATCAGGCTGCAAGTCTGCTCCAGCTGCACCATGCTAACTTCCTCATGGACAATCAATCACTTGCAAGAGCAGCAGTGGCGAGTTCGACAACCGATCCTCAGGTTCTATGGGAAATTCGACCACACATTGCAATCTTCAAGCAGGTCTCACAGGAGCTGGCAGCCTGGCACCTACGGTTTATCATATTAGCAGGGATCTGAATGTTATTGCACACAACTGCACACAACAGGCCATCAGACAAGTTCAGTCTGGGCTATATTCCGATGTAGTAATTCAGCTCATTCAAATGGCACTTGCCCTGCTATTTTACAGCTTCACAATCTTAATTTCCAGGGTATTGTAATGCACACTGTAATGTGTTTTTGAGCTGATGGCATCTCCGGCGCCTCTCCTTGTTCCAAAGAAAAAAGATTAAACCATTGTCATCTGAATGGGCTCAAGAACGTGGGCTCCATGTTGGAGGCCTTTTTACAACTACTTTACTAAAGCCCAAGTTTACTAGAGTCTACAAGTGCCTGTGTAGGTAAAGTGCTTCTACACGCGGAGTGCTACGGTGTACATGTACGCATCGGTGTGTCGCCCTCTATTCAGTGACGAGATTGAGATGTTTCCATCCTCCCTCCTAAGCCCTTCAGCGATCAAGGTTTCCATCAAGACCAACATTGATCAAGACATGCGTGGCACTGCTTCATGCCAACCGCTCCACGCCGTTGGTAGCGTCGGCGTGCGGCACAGCGGACATGTGCCGGTCTCCCCGCCGGCGATCCAAGACTCGATGCACGCGGCGTGGAACGCATGCGAGCAGTTGCGCAGCACCGCGACCTGCAGGTGCCCTCCCACGTCCTCCAGCCCCGACATGCAAATCGCGCAGATCGCCTCGCTTACATCGTCGTCGTCTGCTTCGCCATCTCCCGCCGATGCAACCCGCTGCCGCCTGTGCTGCGGAGCCACTGACGACCGCTTATTCATGCGCGACGAGCTGGGCTCCCGGAACGCCGCCTCCATGAGGCGCTCCATCGCCGCAGTGTCCATAAGCTCAGTCCAAGGCTCCTCCGGCAGCATCTCGCCTTTCAACGAGACGATGCCGAGGCGGTCAAGGACGACCGCCGCGACGAAGCGGACGTACTCTAGGAGGTGCTGGAGGGCCAAGAGATTTCGTCGCAGCACAAGATCACTGCAGGAAAGGGCCATGGTGGTAACTCGGAAACCCTTGAAACTGCTCGTACGCACTAACTCTGCGACAGACGCGTCTTTATAATTCGCCATTTGCGAGTACGTTTGGTGCTACGATGCATCAAGGGGGTTGCTGGTTGGGTTGGGTGGCTGTCAATTTGACAATTGGTTGGCGTCCACAAATATTTCCCTGATGAAAGTTAAGCTAATTTAAGAGCGTCCATGATTTGTTCGACACGCGCGCCTTCTACTGGGATGCTGCAGGTGCAGTCACGTCACTAGGGCATCGTTTTCCTCTTCATTGCCTAGCCGTCATCCTGGCGATTTTAACAAAAATAGCCCTTTTGGCAAAGAAAAACACAAAATGACCCTGTGGCCAAACAATTTCACTCTTCTAACCCTTTTCTGTATGTGTGACGCCTTTGGGAGCGGCGTCTCACCTGTCTGTGTGGCGTCCTTGCGAACAGCGCCACAGATCCTGGCATACATGGCCCGGTCGATGCTGCGCGCCGTTGACCAGCCGACGTGGCAGGGCGTGTGGCGGCGCTCCCACGGGCGCCACACTTTGAATGAGTGGCGCTGCTCGGAAGGGCACTGCACGTCCACTTATATGTGACGCCTGAGCCACCACAACTCGACCAGGGCTTCTTCTCTTCTTTCTCTTCTCTGGTTCGACAAGAACGGTCGCCGCCGGCCGGTTTTCCTCCACCCCCACCAAATCCACCACGGAATCGACAGATCTGGACGGCCACTTCGATCCCCATTCATTCTTCAAGGTATTCCCCTTCGATTCCCTTCGATTCATCCAAGATTTGCTCGGATTTAATTTGATTTGGACATGGAACCCTAGATATGAAATTTTAGATGTTGAAATCTATATTCTAGTGTATTTGTTGAAATCCATATTCTCATATATGTATGTGTTCGAATCATAGATTTGTTCGAACCCTAGATATGAAATTTTAGATTTACAAGTGATGGTTTATTTGTTCCAACCCTTGTTCTCATGTATGGTGTTAGAAAACTAATATTTTCTTAGAAATGTTTTCTATTGTCTTAGTTATGCCTAGTATGTGCTTAGGAATGCCTCATATTTGTTAGGAAAACCAAAATTTAGAACATTTATCGTGATAATATGGTAGTTCTTATTGTGTGTAATTCTGGAAAAAAAATGTAGGATGGTGTGGCTCCTCGATGATTACTATGACAGGGAACACCGGACCCATTATCAGGCGGACCTAGGGCAGGTGCTAAATTGTTTTTTGTTAGCACCACTTGTTTTGTTTCCTTGGATATGGCATAATATTGTGTGTATGTATGTGCTTGTAGGTTCTTCCGCCCTTGAAGTTTCGTTACCACGGTGCAATGCGTGACATGCCGTATGAAGAGCGGTACACGAAGCACATCGAGCCTAGTGGTCATCTCCTGTTCATCTCACTTGTAAGCTGGGGGGCTGCCGAACATAAACGTCGCGGCAATCTCCGCGCTTGTCGACCAATGAAGGCCCGAGATGCACACCTTCTCCTTGAGGGCCGGCGAGATGACCCCTAATCTTCAAGATGTTTCCATGATCCTTGGTCTTCCTATTTAGGGCGAGCCACTGTGTATGAACACAGCTTCCGATGGATGGCGTACGCAGATGGAGGGCCTTATTGGCATGGCTTCTCCAGAGCCACTAAACAAGGCCGATAGAGCTCCCGCGGGCACAAATTACAAGTGGATCAAGGATCACTTTGCTCAATGCCCCTCTGGGGCCGACCGGGACACTGTCAGGACATACACCCGAGTGTATTTTTGGTATATCATTTCCAGAACTCTCTTTGATGACAGTGGTGGGAAGTTTGCACAGTGGTGTTGGCTCAAGGCGTTGACAGTCTTGGAGCACAAGTGGAGTTGGGAAACCGCGACACTTGCCTACCTCTACCGTCAGGTAATTATTTGCTATCTTTACTATTCTTGTATAGTAGTATGCTAGCTAAAGTACTAACCAAATATCATATGTTGCATCAAC
Organism: Lolium perenne; assembly: GCF_019359855.2. Lineage (NCBI taxonomy): Eukaryota > Viridiplantae > Streptophyta > Magnoliopsida > Poales > Poaceae > Lolium > Lolium perenne. The sequence continues at coordinate 276,562,435 of NC_067245.2, forward strand.
TCTATCTATGTTCATTTCCATGAACTCTATCTATGTCATTGGGAACCATGTGGCCATGTGCATGTGTTGTGTGAACTCTATCTTAGTTGCATGACTCTATCTTAGTTTTATTACTATACATGAACAATTTGGATGTGTTCAAAAGTGGTACTATGATGTGTGTTACAAATTGGTTCTATAAAATCTGCATGTATATCCTTGTAAGTAACCATGTTATCATTTCATGATGATTTTTTTAGCACAAGTCAATGTGTGGCGCCCTTCCGAGCGGCATCACACCTCACGGGCGCCACACATTCGAAAAATATGGATCAAAACCTACTGTGAGCAAACTGGCATGGTCCTTAGCCATTTTCGCGAGGCTGCTTGTGTTCCCTTGCGAGCGGCGCCCCACCTCGCTGTGTGGTGCCCTTGGCATGGGCGCCACATGATCGAAACATTTGCTCCAAAACCTATTGTAAGCAAAGTCGTCTGGTCCTTAGCCATTTTCGCGAGCCTACTTGTGTGGCGCCCTTGGCACCGGTGTCACACTAGGACCATATGACTTTGCTTACAGTTGGTTTTGGAGAAAATGTTTCGATCCTGTGGCGCCCATGCCAAGGGCGCCACATAATGAGCTGTGGCGCCGCTCGCAATGGCGTCACACATGGACTTGTGCAAAAAAAAATCAGAAAAACACTGCATATTATCACAGTTTTCAATACAACATTGCATACAACATATTCTTCGACAACATAATGGTTCAAATTACACATATTCTTCGACACATAAAGGTTCAAATTACAATAAGGTTCAACGACACAATGTAATCCCAAATGGAGAGAAGGTTCAACAACATCAAGGTTCAAAGTACATCTGTAACATCCCAAGTTTTCAAATTCAATAAAGACAAGAAATTCAATTTCCCAAATTTTGGAGTTAACAAAAACTTTTTCTTCACATATAGTGTTATGCATAATTGATCATGCATTCTTATATGCCATTGCCATGATGAGTGTTTGTTTGTTGTGCTAATGTGCTTAAACCCTAAACCAAGATCATCAAACCCAAAATTGTGAGAAATAAAAGAAATGGAAAAGAATCCCATTTTCCCTCTCATACACATTTAGCCAAATATGCAAATCATCAACCAAGGCCTCATTTGCTTGTGCCGTTGCTTGTAAAACCCTTAGATATCAATAACACACACTTTTGCACCAAAGAAACACAATTCAAATCAAAGAAAAATTCAAATTCCACATACATGTGATAATGGTCATTTGGACACTTTATAATATCTTACCCACTTTGCACCCCTGGTTTGGATTATTCTTAAGCCAAACTTGGTCAACACTTTCGACCTCATCCAAGACCATGTCAAGGTGAACCATTTTGATGTTGACCACCAAGATTGACTCTGACTAGGTTGACCAGAAAAGAGATGACAAGAGGAGACATTGAAACAAAGAGAAGATGAACTCAAATTTGAAATCTTGCAAACCATCACCAAATTGACCACCACCACCACCATTCTACTCCTTTAAATATATAAATGAAATGCACCAAAAGATTTTTAAAATTCGAATAAAAATTTCATGCAGCCATTGTGTCGAACACCTGGCAGGCAACAATCTGGATTTGTCACACACCCTCTTACCCAACAGTTTTAAGCCTAAACCACTTTTGAAATGTGATGATGTTGTTCTCCTGCATCCCCTGCATCAGTGCATGTTCTTGCTTGTGTTGGTTAAAGTGAGGAGATGGCCCTTTTCTCTCCATGCCGTGCACATGCCGGCCACCTTTGCCCTCTCCTTCTCTGGCCTCTCTCTCTCCCTCTCACTTTGTTCTGGAGAATCCCCAGACCTTGCTGATCATGACCATGCACGGCCTGAGCGCGCGCGAGGCTGGCATTGGCCAGGCTACGCACGCCCAGCACCATGCTAGTGCACGCCAGTACGCGCGCTCACCGCGTACTGGACGCGCCAGAGCGTCGCTCGCCCTGTTGACTCAGTATCCTCCTGCATCCCTACCACTGCGTCGAGCATCACCTCCCTCTCCTCTAGCTGCTAGACATGCTCCAGAACGCGCACAGGCCATGTCGCCGTCGTCCTCGTCGGAAAAGCACCGCCAGTACCGTATCACTGATCACAAGCTCCCGATCGATCCCTTCACTCTTTTGCAGCGCCGAAAGCTGGTTGAGCATCGCCATGCCGCCGCCCATCGAGTGTTGTAATCGCCTTGCCCCTTCACGCCTCAGAACAGCCGCGCCATGGATGCCCTCTCACAGCACTCGCGGCACTCCCCTTAACCCTATAAATAGAGCACTCCCTCAACTCAACCCTGCACACCATCCAGCTCTCCTCCCTTCTCTGCTTCTCCTCGCACCAGTTGCTAGTCCAATTATCGCCGGAGTCGCCGCAATTCGAAGCTCGGAGCCGCCAGTACCCGGAGCTTGCTGCCGTCGATTGGAGCCTCCCCAAGCGCTGCTACCTGTACCAGACGCCTCAGCACCCTCGCCAACGTTGCTGCGCACCTCGCCGTCGACCGCGGGAACGCCGGTAAGCCCTCCGACCCCCTAGGCTCGCCGGCAGAGCCACGACCTCTCGTCGAAGACGACGATGCCTGTGCACCGTCGATCTCATTTCTAATCTGACGATCCTCCTCACGCGTACCGTTTCGCTGAGTTAAGAGACGCTGACGGGTAGACCCCACCTCGTCAGACGGCCCACTCGCACAGGCCGCATTGATGGGCTGAGTTTCTCTGTTTAAATCGTTTTGGGCCCGTAGGCTTTTCCCGCGCGGCCCAAAAATTCAAATTCCGTTTAATTCGTTTCACTCAAATTCAATACTGATGTCAACTTCAAATTTGAATAGTTTCAAATCTACTGCACCAAATTTAGCAAACTTTATATCTCTGGAAAGCCCATGAAATTATCTAAACAATGCCTCTGGTCTCACCTCCAAATTTGTAGTAGATTTTGAAATGATAAAAATGACAAGACAGGGACTTTTACAAATTGAAACTTTAGTTAAAAGTCAACCATAATTGATTTTGAGTTGATTCCAACTTTCATAAATCACAAGTGATGTACTCCAATTGTTTATGCAAAAAGATAACCAAGTTGTTTGTATGATCATGGACTAGATCAAAATAATGGCAATGGAGCCATTTCTAGTGCATTTAAATCTTATAAATCAAATTCTTTAAATAGTATGAGAGCTACTCTCTCATTTAAATCTTGATCCTAAGTGATTCAATGAGAGGTAATGACCTTAGGCTAATGAACCTCTTATTCTATTACTTAGTGATTTTAAATCATTACCATGCTATGCTTAAAATGCATGAGGTGTAGCACCTCATTTGAATTATGCTCCCACATAATAGATATGAAATGTTGACCTTGGTCAACCTATATTTCATACCTTAGTATTATTTGAGGAGATTAAATCTTAATAGGATTTAATGAGAGGAAATTATTTCCCCAAAGACTTAAATAGCAAATCAAATCAATAATTGTAATGAGAGGAAATTATTTTTCTCTTAAATAAGAAAACCAAGTAAATCACCATGCTATGAATGATGTGATGCTAGAATTAGTTTGTGTGAACCTTTGGTGTGTTTTAGTCTAGCATGTAAGTTTGGTTTGGTGATTGTATGCCTCGTATTCGTATATAGACGCTAGTAACGAGGAGTATCAAGAGGAGGAAGCCTACTCTCAGGAGAAGGAAGAGAACTTTGACCACTACCCTGCTCAAGGCAAGCTAATACTCTTGCCAACCACCATAATGCAAAGCTCTACAAGAGCAAGGCACCATCACACTTTATTTTATGTCTTATCAACCTATCCCATGTTTTTACTTTGCAATTATTTTGCTTATTGTATTTCAAAGTTTACTTTTGCTTTATGATTCACTTGGTCTAGAGTAGCACAAGAGTCAAAGTTAGCATAGAGCAAATCAAAGCTAGATAGCACCCCTCATGAAGTAGTTGCTATTGCTAATGAAATAAAATTTGACTACTCTAGATGGGAACATGTGATTTGAAATGACTTTGAAAGATGTGTAGGTGAAGGTGATATGGTTGCCTTGGTGAATTTCAATGAAAACTGATGATTGGGTTTGAATGCGATACCCTTCCAATTATAGAAGTACCCCCCACAATACCTGATTATGGGTAGGGCTTAACTCTAAATTTGTGTATCTTAGTATGGGTTCCCTCTAAACAATCATCATAGGGGTTATGCCGAGGCTGCCTCCGTTAAGAGTGAAATGATGTGACTATGAGGTGAATGTACGACCCAAGCGTTGTGCAGTTCCCGGGTTGACAGTTTGTTTTCACCGGGAGGCCAAGCTCATGGGAGAGGTGCCTATACTAGGGTGTATAAGTGAAAGGTTAAGGTTGATGATCCGCGTACTGAGTTACGATGATTCGGGGTTATCCTCGACGGATGTAATCAAAAGTTGTGGCACAAGAGTACAACCTCTGCAGAGTGTTAAACCTATTCGAATAGCCGTGTCCACGGTTACGGATGATTGGAAAGGCCATACTGTTCCGTTCTCAGAACTTTGGTCTTAAAAAGGAATGTTGAATTGAAAGGTGATTTGACCTGAATCACAAATGAGTTGTGGGAATGACACTAATGGTCCCACTTGAGTTAGTCTAGCAAATGACTAGTGTTTACTAAATGTTTATTGAACTAAAACTTGGCTTTATGCAAATAAACCTAGAGCTTAGCACCCCTTACTACAATTGTTAAGTAATTACATTAGTATTAGTTTGCGAGTACTTTAAAGTACTCATGGATGTGTCCCTGGCTATTCAAATGCCAGACTATGAAGAGGAGCAACAGTATCAGGATGACAGACAACAGGACGTCTACGATAACTAGGATCATCTTCTAACGTCAAGCGTTGCCTGTGGAATAGATAGTCCACTACTACTTCGCTTCCGCTACTTATTGTGTTGTTGAACAATCTATTTGTGTAATATTGGATCATGTGATCTATTGTTGTAAGACAAGTATGTGTTGTAATAAATGATGACTCTATGCTACTTAACTATTATGTCTCGCAAAAACAATCTTCCTGGGATTGTGATGTATGATATAATAGGCATCTTGACTTAAAAATCCGGGTGTTGACAAGTTGGTATCAGAGCCATTGTTTGACCTTAGGAGACCCTAGTTAGAATGGACGTTTGAAAAATTTAGTTTCAAATTCAATAAAGTGAATAGTTACGAAAAATATTCACACTCTTACCTTTGAGATCTTTTGCAAAACCCTAAATTCATGCTCTTCCTTATGAGTTAATTAAAATTTTGAACACATGCACTTCTCTAACTTACTCATCTAATCCCTCTACATATGGAGCCGTTCACCCAGACGGAGTTCTACCAGCTCGGGAATGGTGGCGACATGATCTTCGAAAGGGATCTCTTCGCCCTGTCGGAGTTTCTTGGACGCCCACCCCCAGAGTTCTTCGGGGGTCAGGTCAATGACCAGCCCGGAGGACAGCTGCAGTGGGTCATCATGGCCGACCTCCGCGGGAAGCTCACGTTCCCCATGACTGAGAGGATCGAGTTCTCCTTCAGGGAGAACAACTGGGCCGACTGACTCGCTCGTGGTCTGTAGGAGGCGCTCGCACGTCTGTGCGGGCATAACGCGATGGCCATCCAGGAGGAACGCTTTGCTCACTATGCAAGTCACAACTCTCTTGGAGTGCCCCTGAACCTGCCGTCTCACCCCCAGCTGAGGCACCATGTGGACCACCTCGACTTCATGCTGAGCGAGACTCGCATGGAGCTGGACAACTCCCGCGAGTAGGCCAACCACACCCACGTCCAGCTGGCTCAACAGGCCGAGACCATCAAGGTCATCGCCAAGGAGCGCAAGACTCTTCGCCGCCTCAACATGAAGAAGGACTACACCATCCACCGCCTCAAGGCCAAGATAGCCTCACTGAAGGAGACCATCGAGGCCCAGGCTGAGCAGCTCAGGGACCTGGAGGGAGAAGGCGAAGGAGAAGACATCCAGGGAGATGGCTACTCCTATGTGAGCAACGATGATGACTACGAGGAGGAGGAAGACCATGACCTGGCCTTCCACCCCTATGAGGATGGCCATGAGAACCTGGCAGCCGGGATGGATAACACCTTCCCGATCAACGTTGATGGAGAGTAGTCCCGCATGAGCACTTGTGTAGCGTGATTTGTATCGGTCCCTTGTATCGTAGAATGGTGAAAGGGTTCTCCAAACCCTCCGGTGTGTCGGTTTGTAATATTTGCTACTTTAATGACTAAGATTGTGTGTTTAAGTTCAACATATCAAGAACTCAAGTTTTAAACTTTGTGAACTTTATCCAAAATAAGCCATAGAAATTTCCCTCTCGTCTCATGATCTATCTCCATGTTCAGATGGCACCCCCAACTCGTAGCACCAATCAGGATGCGATGATGCAGATGTTGCAAATGATGATGGCTGATAGAGAGGTTGAAAGAGCTGAAAGGCAAGCCAATATCGCTGCATTGCAACAGATTGCTCAGGGCAATCAAGGCCATGGAAACCACGATCACCCGGGATCCAAACTGAAGAACTTCCAGAACACTAACCCACCGGTGTTTAGCAAGACGGAAGAACCCCTTGATGCTGATGATTGGCTCCAAACCATGGAGAACAATCTTGAGGTTGCCGGAGTCGAGGACAACGAGAAGGTGTTGTTTGCCACCCACTATTTGGCAGGACCTGCACGTGCCTGGTGGACGAGTGCCCGCGCATTGAATGCGGGGCAAATGATGACTTGGGCAGATTTCAAGCTCAAGTTCAGCAAGTATCATGTGCCCCCGGGCCTGATCAAGAAGATGAGGGACGAGTTCAGGGAACTCAAGCAAGGCAGACTGACTGTGGTAGAATACCGCGACAGATTCCTCACTCTGTCAAGGTACGCCCCGGATGAGACGGACACCACCGAGAAGAGGAAGGAGAGATTCCTGAATGGACTGCACGATGAGATGTAGACTGTGTTGGTCAACATTCCTTTTGCTGACCTAGAAGCCCTTGTTGACTCCGCCATCCAGATGGAGGGGAAACTCAACCAAGCCAACGAGAACCGCAAGCGCCGCATGATGAATCAGAGTGGTTCCAGCAATATCCCCAGGTATCGCCCCAGCTCAAGCGGAGGGTTTGCCCCAAGAAACAACAAGCCCCAGATGCAGACTTCACGTCCGGTTTATCAGAACCGGAGTGGAGGAAACCCCAGGCCAGGAGGCCACCACAACAACAGCAACAACTTCAACCGCGCTCCACCCAGAGCCCCTAACCACAACAACAACAACTCCAACACCACTCCAAGAACTGGGAGCAACGCGGTTCCCATCACCCCCAAGGACAAGTCCACCATCACTTGTTACGAGTGCGGAGTGGTGGGGCACTACTCCAACGAGTGCCCCAAGAGACTCGCCAAGACTGCCGCCAACACCTCTGGCCCTGGCCAGCAGCAACGCCGTGTCGCCAACAGCAAGAAGTTCACCCCCAACAACCCGAACAACCGCAGCGGCCACCTCTTTCACATGAGTGTGGAAGAAGCCCAGGAAGCCCCAGATGTCGTGCTGGGTATGTTCTCTGTTAACTCAATACCTGCAAGAGTGCTGTTTGATTCTGGAGCATCGCATTCGTTTGTTACTGAAGATTTTGCATGCACTAGTAAGATTCAACCCATCAGTTTGAAGCATGTCATGATATTTCAAATACCTGGTTCAACAACTAAAGCTAGAAAAATTTGCAAAGATGTGCCTATCAGAATACATGAAATAGAATTTTATGCAAATTTGATTGTTCTGGGAACAAAAGGTTTGGAAGTAGTACTGGGTATGGACTGGATGTCGAAACATCATGGACTGATTGATTGTGCCAAGAAGGCTATCACCATGACTAGTAGCACCGGAGTGTTAGTAGAGCACATATCTGAAAGACTGCCCAGAAAGTTTACCTGCAACCAGAGTTTAGCCAAACCCACCTTGGATCAGATCAGGGTCGTCTGTCGATACCCCGATGTGTTTGCTGATGATCTACCCGGTATGCCCCCGGATTGGGATATCGAGTTTATCATTGAGTTAATCCCTGGAACAGGACCTATAGCCCAGAGAGCCTATAGTATGAACCCGGCAGAGTTAGTGGAACTGAAGAAGCAACTGGATGATATGTTGTTCAAAGGTCTGATTCGACCAAGTGCGTCACCTTGGAGATCCCCAGTTTTGTTTGTGGACAAGAAGGATGGTGCCACTCGTTTATGTATGGATTACCGTAAGCTTAACGATGTCACCATCAAGAACAAGTATCCTTTGCCAAAGATAGAAGATCTGTTTGACCAGCTGACCGGTGCCAAAGTGTTCTCCAAGATTGATCTTAGGACTGGTTACCATCAACTGAAGATTCGTGCCACCGATATCCCCAAAACTGCCTTTACCACCAGATATGGATTGTATGAGAACAATGTCATGTCATTTGGATTGACCAATGCCCCCGCTTATTTCATGAATCTCATGAATAAGATCTTTATGAACTTCCTGGATAAGTTTGTCGTTGTCTTCATCGACGACATCCTTATCTATTCCAAATCCGAAGAAGAACATGAGCAACATTTGGAAGTTGTCCTAGATACTCTTCGGGAGCATCAGTTGTACGCCAAGTTCAGCAAGTGTGAGTTTTGGTTGAAGGAAGTAGGATTCCTGGGACATATCTTGTCTGCAGGAGGAATTGCCGTGGACCCCTCAAAAATCAAGACTGTTGAAGAATGGAAAGCCCCAACCACTCAGACTGGAGTCCGTGCATTTGTCGGATTGGCGGGATATTACCGCCGGTTTGTTAAAGGATTCTCGAGCATAGCAAGACCAATGACTCAGTTGCTGAAGAAGGACAAGAAGTTTGACTGGACTGAGAAATGTGAAGAGAGTTTCCAACAACTCAAGAGCAGATTGACATCAGCCCCAATACTGGTTATGCCGGACATCACCAAGCCTTTTGACGTGTACTGTGACGCCTCCAAGATTGGTCTTGGATGCGTGTTGATGCAAGAAGGCAAAGTGATATCTTATCTGTCAAGGCAACTAAAGCAACATGAGCAGAACTATCCAACCCATGACTTAGAGCTAGCAGCCGTGGTTTTAGCCCTGAAAGTATGGCGTCATTACCTCATGGGTAAGCGATGCGAGATCTATTCGGATCACAAGAGCTTGAAGTATATCTTCACTCAGAAGGAGATGAATATGAGGCAGCGCAGATGGATAGAGTTAATCAAGGATTATGATATGGAAATTCACTATCACCCTGGCAAGGCCAATGTGGTAGCAGATGCCCTGAGTAGACTGCCGTGTCAGTTGAACTCCATGATCGCAATCGAGCAACCCAGCCTGTTTCATGAGTTTGAACAGTTTAGACTTGAACTCGTTAGCGAAAGATTTCTAGCCAGCATTGAACTCCAACCTACTTTGATTAGTCAGATCAAGGAAGCACAGAAGGGAAATGCTAGCATTGATGGGATCAAGAGCCAAATAGCTGCGGGAAAGGCACCGGGATTCACGGAAGATGAAGAAGGAGTGCTATGGTACAACGGACGCCTTTGTGTGCCGTCAGATTCAGAATTGAAGCAAGTTATCCTGAAAGAAGCCCATGACACCCTTTACTCCATTCATCCCGGAGGAACCAAGATGTACCAAGATTTGAAAGAACAATTTTGGTGGCATGGAATGAAGAGAGAAATTGGAAGCTACATCGCCAAATGTGATATCTGTCAAAGAGTCAAAGCAGAACATCAACGACCCGCAGGATTGTTGCAACCCCTGCAGATTCTCGAATGGAAGTGGGATTCTGTAGGAATGGACTTCATCACCGGACTGCCCAAATCTAGTAAAGGAAATGATTCTATTTGGGTAGTGGTCGACAGATTGACCAAGGTAGCCCACTTCATCCCCGTCAAGACCACCTATCAAGGACCAAGACTCGCAGAGTTGTATATTTCACGGATAGTCAGCCTGCACGGAACCCCGAAGTCAATAGTATCCGATCGAGGATCGCAATTCACCTCCAGATTCTGGCAGAAAGTACATGAAGGACTCGGAACCCGACTGAATTTTAGCACAGCCTATCACCCGCAGACTGATGGACAGACTGAACGAGTCAATCAGATACTGGAGGATATGTTGAGAGCATGTGTGCTAGAGTATGGATCCAAGTGGGAAGACTGCTTGCCGTACGCAGAATTCTCATACAACAACAACTATCAAGCCAGTTTGCAAATGGCCCCCTTTGAAGCACTGTACGGAAGGAAGTGCCATACCCCTCTGAATTGGTCAGAAGTCGGGGAGAGTCAAGTCTTTGGACCAGATATTCTCCGAGAAGCTGAAGAGAAGGTTCACAAGGATCCGCAAATACCTCAAGACAGCCCAATCAAGACAGAATAGCTACGCCAACAAGAGACGCCGAGAGATGACCTTCGAGATTGGAGATTTCGTGTATCTGAAAGTATCCCCCCTTAAAGGAATGCAGAGATTCTAGCTTAGAGGAAAGCTTGCACCCCGATATGTCGGACCCTTCAAAGTCCAGAGTCGCCGAGGAGAAGTATCCTATCAACTGGAGTTACCGGAAGAAATGTCATCGGTACACAATGTGTTTCACATCTCGTTACTCCTGAAGTGCTTAGAAGTACCAGAGAAGACCGAGGTTTTCAAGAACATCGATCATTGAGCTGTGGATATCAACTCAGACTTGACCTACCGCGAAGTGCCTATTCGCATCTTGGAAGAAGCTTTCAGAACCACCCGCACCAGGAGTATCAAGTTCCGGAAGATACAATGGAGTAACCATACTGAAGAAGAAGCCACTTGGGAGCGAGAAGACTTCATGAAGACTGAATACCCAGATCTCTTTAGTACCTAATTCCCTTTAAGATCTCGGGACGAGATCTTTTGTAAGGGGGAAGGGTTTGTAACATCCCAAGTTTTCAAATTCAATAAAGACAAGAAATTCAATTTCCCAAATTTTGGAGTTAACAAAAACTTTTTCTTCACATATAGTGCTATGCATAATTGATCATGCATTCTTATATGCCATTGCCATGATGAGTGTTTGTTTGTTGTGCTAATGTGCTTAAACCCTAAACCAAGATCATCAAACCCTAAATTGAGAGAAATAAAAGAAATGGAAAAGAATCCCATTTTCCCTCTCATACACATTTAGCCAAATATGCAAATCATCAACCAAGGCCTCATTTGCTTGTGCCATTGCTTGTAAAACCCTTAGATATCAATAACACACACTTTTGCACCAAAGAAACACAATTCAAATCAAAGAAAAGATCAAATTCCACATACATGTGATAATGGTCATTTGGACACTTTATAATATCTTGCCCACTTTGCACCCCTGGTTTGGATTATTCTTAAACCAAACTTGGTCAACACTTTCCACCTCATCCAAGACCATGTCAAGGTGAACCATTTTGATGTCGACCACCAAGGTTGACTCTGACTAGGTTGACCAGAAAAGAGATGACAAGAGACATTGAAACAAAGAGAAGATGAACTCAAATTTGAAATCTTGCAAACCATCACCAAATTGACCACCACCACCACCATTCTACTCCTTTAAATATATAAATGAAATGCACCAAAAAGATTTTCAAAATTCGACTAAAAATTTCATGCGGCCATTGTGTCGAACACCTGGCAGGCAACAATCTGGATTTGTCACACACCCTCTTACCCAGCAGTTTTAAGCCTAAACCACTTTTGAAATGTGATGATGTTGTTCTCCAGCATCCCCTGCATCAGTGCATGTCCTTGCTTGTGCTGGTTAAAGTGAGGAGATGGCCCTTTTCTCTCCATGCCGTGCACATGCCGGCCACCTTTGCCCTCTCCTTCTCTGGCCTCTCTCTCTCTCCCTCTCACTTTGTCCTTGAGAATCCCCAGACCTTGTTGATCATGACCATGCACGGCCTGAGCGCGCGCGAGGCTGGCATTGGCCAGGCGACGCACGCCCAACACCATGCCAGTGCACGCCAGTACGCGCGCTCACCGCGTACTGGACGCGCCAGAGCATCGCTCGGCCCGTCGACTCAGTACTCCTCCTGCATCCCTACCACTGCGTCGAGCATCACCTCCCTCTCCTCTAGCTGCTAGACATGCTCCAGAACGCGCAGAGGCCATGTCGCCGTCGTCCTTGTCGGAAAAGCACCGCCAGTACCGTATCACTCATCACAAGCTCCCGATCGATCCCTTCACTCTTTTGCAGCGCCGAAAGCTGGTTGAGCATCGCCATGCCGCCGCCCATCGAGTGTTGTACTCGCCTTGCCCCTTCACGCCTCAGAACAGCCGCGCCATGGACGCCCTCTCACAGCACCCGCGGCACTCCCCTTAACCCTATAAATAGAGCACTCCCTCAACTCAACCCTGCACACCATCCAGCTCTCCTCCCTTCTCTGCTTCTCCTCGCACCAGTAGCTAGTCCAATTATCGTCGGAGTCGCCGCAATTCGAAGCTCGGAGCCACCAGTACCCGGAGCTTGCCGTCGTCGATTGGAGCCTCCCCAAGCGCTGCTACCTGTACCAGACGCCTCAGCACCCTCTCCAATGTCGCCGTGCACCTCGCCATCGACCGCGGGAACGCCGGTAAGCCCTCCGACCCCCTAGGCTCGCCGGCAGAGCCACGACCTCTCGTCGGAGACGACGATGCCTGTGCGCCGTCGATCTCATTTCTAATCCGACGATCCTCCTCACGCGTACCGTTTTGCTGAGTTAAGAGACGCTGACGGGTGGACCCCACCTTGTCAGACGGCCCACTCGCATAGGCCGCGTTGCTGGGCTGAGTTTCCCTGTTTAAATTGTTTTGGGCCCGTAGGCTTTTCCCGCGCGGCCCAAAAATTCAAATTCCGTTTAATTCGTTTCACTCAAATTCAATACTGATGTCAACTTCAATATTGAATAGTTTCAAATCTACTGCACCAAATTTAGCAAACTTTATATCTCTGGAAAGCCCATGAAATTATCTAAACAATGCCCCTGGTCTCACCTCCAAATTTGTAGTAGATTTCAAATGATAAAAATGACAAGGCAGGGACTTTTACAAATTGAAACTTTATTTAAAATTCAATCATAATTGATTTTGAGTTGATTCCAACTCTCATAAATCACAAGTGATGTACTCTAATTGTTTATGCAAAAAGATAACCAAGTTGTTTGTATGATCATGGACTAGATCAAAATAATGGCTATGGAGCCATTTCTAGTGCATTTAAATCTTATAAATCAAATTCTTTAAATAGTAACAGAGCTACTCTCTCATTTAATTCTTGATCCTAAGTGATTCAATGAGAGGTAATGACCTTAGGCTAATGAAACTCTTATTCTATTACTTAGTGATTTTAAATCATTACCATGCTATGCTTAAAATGCATGAGGTGTAGCACCTCATTTAAATTATACTCCCACATAATAGATATGAAATGTTGACCTTGGTCAACCTATATTTCATACCTTAGTATTATTTGAGGAGATTAAATCTTAATAGGATTTAATGAGATGAAATTATTTCCCCAAAGACTTAAATAGCAAATCAAATCAATAATTGTAATGAGAGGAAATTATTTTTCTCTTAAATAAGAAAACCAAGTAAATCACCATGCTATGAATGATGTGATGCCAGAATTAGTTTGTGTGAACCTTTGGTGTGTTTTAGTCTAGCATGTAAGTTTGGTTTGGTGATTGTATGCCTCGTATTCGTATATAGATGCTAGTAATGAGGAGTATCAATAGGAGGAAGCCTACTCTCAGGAGGAGGAAGAGAACTTTGACCACTACCCTGCTCAAGGCAAGCTAATACTCTTGCCAACCACCCTAATGAAAAGCTCTACAAGAGCAAGGCACCATCACACTTTATTTTATGTCTTATCAACCTATCCCATGTTTTTTACTTTGCAATTATTTTGCTTATTGTATTTCAAAGTTTAATTTTGATTTATGATTCACTTGGTCTAGAGTAGCACAAGAGTCAAAGTTAGCATAGAGCAAATCAAAGCTAGATAGCACCCCTCATGAACTAGTTGCTATTGTTAATCAAATAAAATTTGACTACTCTAGATGGGAACATGTGATTTGAAATGACTTTGAAAGATGTGAATGTGAAGGTGACATGGTTGCCTTGGTGAATTTCAATGAAAACTGATGATTGGGTTTGAATGCGATACCCTTCCAATTATACAAGTACCCCCACAATACCTGATTATGGGTAGGGCTTAACTAGAAATTTGTGTATCTTAATATGGGTTCCCTCTAAACAATCATCATAGGGGTTATGCCGAGGCTGCCTCCGTTAAGAGTGAAATGATGTGACTATGAGGTGAATGTACGACCCAAGCCTTGTGCAGTTCCCGGGTTGACAGTTTGTTTTGAAAGCAATCCTTGACATGGAACCGCCAAAGAATTTGCACCAAGTGCAACAGTTGGCAGGGCGATTGGCAGCACTTAGCAGATTTATCGCCAAGTTGGGAGAAAAAGCTTTGCCCTTTTATCAGTTAATGAAGAAATCAGAAAAATTCGAGTGGACGGCCGAGGCGCAGGAATCCTTCGATAAATTGAAGATGATACTATCGACATCTCCGGTTCTCGTAACTACGCATGAAAAAAGAACCAATGCTCATGTATATAGCTGCACCGGTGCAAGTCTTCAGCACGGTCTTAGTCGTCGAGAGAGAAGAGGCAGGGAGAGTTCATGGTGTGCAACGACCTATTTACTACCTCAGCGAGGTACTCACCCCAGCAAAACAGCAGTATCCTCATCACCAGAAGCTAGCATATGCCGTATGGAGGACAACACGGAAGCTACGACATTATTTCACAGAGCACCCGATTATTGTGGTAAGCGAAGCACCATTGAAGAATATACTCACCAACCCGGAGGCGACGGGTAGAGTATCTCAATGTGCTATCGAGATAGGACCACATGATATAACCTATGTCAATCGGACGACAATCAAATCTCAGGTTCTCCCAGATTTCTTACCTGATTGGATCCAATCGCAAACTCCAGCAGCACCCGACATGTCTGGATCCTGGACAATGTACTTTGACGGATCAAAACGAAGTACAGGTGCAGGCGCAGGAGTAATATTGATCTGACCACATGGAGACAAAGTGAGATATATTTTGAGGATGAAGTTTTCGCTACCGACAAATAATGAAGCAGAATATGAGGCGCTGTTGCACGGGATGCGTATGGCCAAATCATGTGGAGCAACCCGCCTGGAGGTTTATGGTGATTCAAATCTTGTGGTATAGTAGTCGATGAATCTATGCGATGCAGTTAGTGATAACATGATTGCCTACCGCCAACTATACCAATCTATGGAAGCCAAATTTGAAGGGTGCGAGCTAAAACACATCGGGAGAGCCAACAATGAGGAAGCCGATGCTCTAGCAACTATAGGGTTCACATGTTCCCCTATCCCAGATGAAGTCTTTTATGAAGTTATTACTCAAAGATCGATTAAAGAAAAAGTATCAGCACCTCTGGAAGTGTCGACTGATAGTTCAGCGAATAAAGAGGATGCCAAAATTCCTGCACTACAACCAGCAGAGCAAGTACTCCTTATCGAACCTCTTTGGACTGAGCCTTTCTTAGCATACTTGATGGAGCAAAAGTTACCAGATGCCCCAACGGAGGCCAAATGTATCGTACGACGATCTAATACCTTTACTATAGTTGACGGTGAACTTTACAAGCGCAGCATCTCTGGTATCTTTCAAAGGTGTATCGCCATTAATGACGGCAAAGCTCTTCTACGAGAAATACATGAAGGAACTTGTGGTCACCATGCAAGTAGTAGGGCCCTCGTAGCCAAAGCTTTCAGAGCAGGGTTTTATTGGCCAACGACCGCGTCTGATGCTCGAGACTTGGTAAAAAAGTGCGATCCTTGTCAACGTTTTGCACCAAAACCACATGCACCTGCAACGAACCTATTGACAATACCTTTGGCTTGGCCTTTTGCACAATGGGGACTCGATCAAGTTGGTCCGCTGCCGAGATCATCGCCAGGAGGGCACACATACCTATTGGTCGCAGTCGACAAGTTCACTAAATGGATCGAAGCCGTACCAGTCAGAGATCAAACAACTAAAACTGCTGTTAAGTTCTTCGAAGGAATAAATTATCGCTTCGGTATGACTCATATCATCATTACGGATAATGGAAGTGATTTTGATTCCAAGGAATTTCGCAAATTCTGCGATGATGGTAACATCAAGCTTAAATTTGCCTCGGTCGCACATCCTCAATCCAATGGTCAGTTCGAAAGGAGAAATGGCTTAATATGTGATGGCATTAAAAAGCGCCTGACAGGCACAGCTGGAGCTTGGGTCGAAGAATTGCCATCTGCGATGTGAGGTCAACAAAGTATACTCCATTTTTCCTCGTGCACGGAGCCGAAGCTGTCTTACCCGCCGATGTTCGTTTTGAAGCTCCCCGAGTGACTGCGTACACAGAGACAACTTCCAATCTTGCACTACAAGATGTTGTAGACCTTGTTAATGAGGCTCGAGACATTGCCTTAGCCAGAACGGCTGTATATCAACATGCAATTCGAAATTACCACAGTCGAAGAGTTCGCAACTATGGGTTCAACATTTGTGACATGGTATTACGACTGAAGCAAGAAAGAACTCTGAAACTTGAATCTCCATGGGAAGGACCGTTCATAGTCACCGAAGTTATACCCAGGAGGAGCTTATCATCTCAAGAATCCTGCTTCGAGCAAGGACGTTGACAATCCATGGAACGTCAGCCACTTGCGGCGATTCTACTCATAGAACACACCTACTCTTTATTCGCTACATGAAGGCTTCTCAGTCTATTGCATATTATGAATGAAAATTCTTGATTGGGCTCCTACCTTTATTAAATTCATTACTCGAACCATTGTTTGAGTCCTCTTTTATTAGCTAACTACTCCTATCAGAAGCTTCAGCTATAATTGCAAGATACATGGCCAAAATCGATAACACTCGAGGGCTACTTATAGAACCGATAATTAATTAATACTCCCATCGGGAGCTATGATTATCGATACGAAATAAATCATCCAAGCCTCAAGATAATTCGCGAGTGCTGCAGTCGATGGAAGAAATATTACTTACAAAAAGGCTCATACCGGTGCACCGTGTGATGAAGCCAAATACATAAAGCGCCTAAATCCCTCGTTCATTCGATGGGTGTCGCTCTTACAAAACATACAAATAGACTCAGCAAAAAATGCAAAATACAACGGAGTCGTCGGGTGAGCTGGCTGACTTGATCACTCAGCCGCCCCGATAAAAAAAATTTCATCGACCTAACAAGTTCAAAAAACAAATGATGTAACACATCAAAGTACACATAAGATTACTCCTTGTAGCGCAAGGTTATATATACATAATTTCATGACAAGACTTCTTGGTCTTCTCGAGCCTTCAAATCCCTCCCAATTCCTGTCTACATCCGAGAAATAATAGTATATGCAGGGTGTCTGGCTATGGAATAATACTGGTCTAATCTCCTATTAGCACTTGCTATGACCTCCAAATCTAAGGTCAGATGGCAGGCTAAAACAGAGGCAAGTGCAAGTTTGGCTCCAGCAAGAAGTTCCTTTCGCACCAGCAATCGAATTCTCTCAGGATTCTTGAATCGAGTGAACAAAGAAGACAAAGTTTCGGGTGCTGGGTCCAGCGGAAACAAGGTTTTCCATACCATTGAGAGATGAGCATGGTACTTGTCAAAATAATAATGCACCTTCTCCACCCGATGCTCAAATTTAGCCACAGCTACAGCTTTTGGTCGATTTGACCACAGTTCATGTTTCGAGTGAGAGACATCGGTCATTGCTTCGATCTTTTCGAGGATTCGCCTGTTCTCTTCTGATTCATCAAAAGCCACAAATGTTGAAATACAAAAGAATTGTCAGCAAAAGATTACTTAGCAAGTAAAACGAAGGAAATTGGAAGGGGTTCAGGTACTCACAGCTTAAGCTTTCAGTAGCAGCACAGAGGCGATCTAGAGCATGCTGCTCGATTGCAGTAGCAATCTCGCTCTTCCTTTTCACCAATGATGCCATGGCGTGAAGATTGGTTATGTCTTTGTTCAATCAAGAAATTTGATCGCGCAAACGACGAATAAGTTCAGATTCATCGATAGCCGAAGATTTCAAAGAAGAATCAGCACGAGAAGAAGTTGAAGGAATCTGCAACACAGTTTTTCCAACTCAGAAGAGCATGAATAAAAACTCCCATCGGGAGCTCATATATTACATCTAGAAGATTATTGGTATTGGCAACAAAAGATATTTCAAGGTTGGGCCGATGAAGAATCAGGTGCAGGCGCAGCTTTGGACATCTCTTCATCGACTAGCTTGAGAAGTTGGCTAGCACAGATAACTGCTGATTGTTTGAAGGTTCAAGGATGACTAGGCAATTTTTGTCATCTACGGGCAGTGCCTTAGAAAAATTTTCCAAACCTGAACTCAGCCCGTGCCCCATCAGCAGTTGGAAGGTAAGAACCACCCCAAATGGACGGGAGCGTCGCTTAAGTACCTCTATAGCCTCAGAAGAGTCGACGAAGGGTCTTCTTTTGGTTCACCTTCGGGAATATCAGCGAGAATAACTTCGAAAGAGCCCCCTTGGTTTTTTGCAAAAGGCCAAGGACTTTGACATTGGAGTCAGTAGCAAGTGAAAGGGCGTCGGACATTGAATCCTCCCGAAGCTTGCGAGCACGATTAATAGGCATATTGGCAGCATCTGGAAAGACATGAATAAGCAATCCAGAAGACAGTATTGTAAAGATGCCATGCAAAAAGGAACTTACCCAGCAAGTTTGTGATCGATTCGCGGAGGGCACCTTCTTTTTCATCGGCTGCAATGGCAGCCTCGCGTCTCGCCTCTTGCTCATCCTTCATTTTCTGCTTCAGTTTCTTTAGCTCATCTTTCAGCAGTATGTTTTCGTACTGAGCATCGGCTGTAAGCTTGTTAGCCTCCAGCACTTAGTCAACCAAAACTTTGATGGCCTTTCGAAGCTGAGCATTTTCTAACTCAAGGCGAGTAAATTGATCAGCGAAATCTGCCACAACATCAATTGTGGTGAAAATCGGCTGCAAAAGAGAAGACGGAGAATTTCAGTCGAATTCAGAAATCAATCAAGAATATCAAGATGAGTGGATTTACTTACGTGATCATGAGCTGTTGGAGGAGCAGGGGCACCAGCAGAAGGATTAACCTTCGACACAGGAACTTTGGCCACAGTCGTCCTTGAAGGGGGTGTTGGATCAGCATGCGAAGGATTCGACTCCTTGGCTGACTCGCCCTTCCCAGAAATAAACTTAGCCCTCTTTGCGGGAGGAACTTCATCATCGTCATCAGAACTGGTTGGAAACAGGAACATACATTACATGAATCCAAGAAAGCTGATTATAAAGGGAAAAAGTGGAGACTTACAGGCCTAAGTCATCTTCGATAGCAAAGAAGCCTGTCGAACTCTTCGCAGCTGGAGGAGGCGACGCAGCTTCATCGTCATCATTATCTTGTCCGCTAGGACTCGATTCAGCCATCATCATCAAGTCTTCATTAATCCTCCTACGCGGCATATCCCTAGTACGAGCATTTTCTTCAGGAACTTCGTCTTCTTGGACATCGTTGTCATCGAGAGCATGTTGCACATATTCGGTTTCCTCCGAATCATCGTCATCATCCTCTAGCACTACTCCACTTTCGGGTGTAGGAGGGTAGCACTGAGCGACGGAGGAAGCCTGTCAACGGAAAAAGAGACTGTTAAAAGTTCGAATAAAAAAACATAAACGGCATTTGGAACAAGTACAAAGAAGATTACCTCGCCAGGAAGATGTTTGAGATCCAGTGAAGGGCGAGCCGAAATTAGGATGATATTGTCCTTTTGGGTGAAGCGGGTAAGGCGCCGCACCTCGTCACAGAGTTCTTCCTCGGACAGATCGGCTGAGCTGACCCTAGACTTATCGTCTTTGCTGACGTACAACCACAGCTGATGAGGGCGAGACATCAATGGTTGCACCCGACGTTTTAGAAACAACGATACTACCTCAGTACCACACATTGTCAGGCCCCTTGCATTCTTCAGGTCTAAGACATTATCGAACAGCTGATCGGCTGTGGCGCTTTCTTCGACAGTCAAGGTGTTTCGCCAGGATTTCTTCGGCGTAGCCACCAGGACATCTTCAAAAAGGGGCAAGTTGGAGCGCCGTCCAGCTACTGGAATATCTCACAGGTAGAACCATTTCTGGCGCCAACCCTGGACTGATTCCTTCATCGGGAAGTCGAGGTAGCCAGCCTCTTTTCTAACGACAAAGCCAACGCCGGCAACAACGGGAGGACCGTCATTGCCGTTGTGGCGTTTGACGTAGAAGATTTTCCTCCAAAAGCCCCAATGAGGGTCGATGCCGAGGAATTCCTCGCATAAGGTGATGAAGATGGAAATATGAAGGATGGAATTTGGGGTCACCAGCTAGAGCTGAATCCCGTAGAAAAACAGTAGAGAGCGAAGGAATTCGTGGGCAGGAAGCGAAATCCCATGATATAAAAAGGCGACGAACATAACAGTGAAGCCCTTGGGAGGCCTTGGGCGAGAAGATGAATCTGGGAGGCGAATGTCATCGTCGGATGATGAGATGAAGCCAAGCGTGCGCAACTTGTTCACATCACGGTTTGAGATGGTGGAGGCGCACCAATCATGGCAGACCTTGCCAGCGCCAAACGAAGCGCCAGGTTCGGCGGTTCCTTTCCTTTTGCTCATGGTGCTCGAGTTCTTGGAAGAAGGAACACTGGTGAGAGAAGAAATTGAGGAGGAAGATGAGCAGTTTGGAGGCGTAAAAAGCATGGAAAAAAATAGCGCGCTATTTCGGCGCTAATAGCACGCTATAGCGTTTCTAGACAGCCCGCGCTACATTATTTCGGCGCTATAGCACGCTATAGCGTGCTATTAGCGCGCTATAGCACGCTAATAGCGCATTTTTCGGACGACGCTATTTTGTTATAGCGCGCTATTTTTTTCCTTGGTAAAAAGTGAAAATAGTGAAAGGGCCTTTATTTATAGCGAGGACTATTGGGGAATCGTGGCCATAACTCTAGCAATCGTGGGGAGGTGGACGAGGATCTGATAGTACACGTGTCCAATCAAGAGAAACGAAACCGGCGGCCCATTACTCCCACTACGCGCGGAAATCGAGGGGGCACCTCGGTCAATGCACAAGCACTGGTCATTTCCTAAACTGACCGCGCAGAAGTAGGGTGAGCCCGTTAGGTCACGTCCTACCAAATCAAACCGCAACAGTTGCTACGTCACCCATGATGTCATCAGAAGTATCGATTTCACGAGGAGCATCCGAAGAGAATTAAAATTATCGAGTGGTTCAACTTGAGTCTACACACGTATGCAAGCATCCGCGCCTAGACTCGAGGGCTACTCCTATCAGGAGCACTAAGTGCACACCCGATAAAAGTTATGAATTCAAAGGTTTTTGCGCGGCCCAGGATCATGCCCGGGGACTTGATTCTGTGTAGGGTAATGTTGTTTTTCCATTGGCAGTTAACCGGTAAAAACCGGGCACGTTACTCAGTATCCCTTACGTACTAAATCTTGCCTGAAAGAAATGAAGATCCGATAAAAAAAGGGAATATCGGATGACCGTGACAAGTTGAAGAAAACTTTGGCAGAACAGAAACGTTCGAGTAGTACAACTTGAGTCTATGCACGGTTGCAAGAATCCGTACCTAGACCGCTACTCCCATTGGGAGCGCTGGACGCGCACCCGATAAAAGAAGGCGCTGCTGTTATAAGGAGGACAAGACCTATCGACTAAGGTGAATATTCGACAGAAGACATGCTTTAGTCCCTGCCCGAAGTATCTTCGGCCAAGCACTCGGGGGCTAGTAATGTGGGCATTACCCTTCGGGTAACTAATGTTACACTACCACTTGCGGCCCAACCAGGGGTCCATGAAGGCAGTCGATGGCTAGGTGGGTGATGACCCACAAGTATAGGGGGTGTATCGTAGTATTTTCGATAAGTAAGAATGTCGATCCCAACGAGGAGCAGAAGGTGTTGACAAGCAGTTTCGATGAAGGATTCACTGTAAATGCTCACAGACAAGTATTCAGGGGTTTTTGATGTAACAGTTGAATAAAGTACGAGTAAGTAAAGTGCGAGAGTAACAATTACAGCGAGTGGCCCAATCCTTTTTAGCACAAAGGACAAGCCGGTTTGTTTACTTATAATGACCAAACGTTCTCGAGGACACACGGGATTTTAGTCTAGTGCTTTCGCTACATACGGCTAAATAATCTTCATTGTTATGATAAGTGTTGTGTGGGTGAACCTATGCTAATGTACCGCCCTTCCTAGGACTAATACATACTTGTGATTATACCCCTTGCAAGCATCCGCAACTACAAGAAAGTAATTAAGAATAAATCTAACCACAGCCTTAAACTCTGAGATCCTGCTATCTGATACGTCTCCGACGTATCGATAATTTCTTATGTTCCATGCCACATTATTGATGTTATCTACATGTTTTATGCACATTTTATGTCATATTCGTGCATTTTCTGGAACTAACCTATTAACAAGATGCCGAAGTGCCAGTTGCTGTTTTCTGCTGTTTTTGGTTTCAGAAATCCTAGTAACGAAATATTCTCGGAATTGGACGAAATCAACGCCCAGGGTCCTATTTTGCCACGAAGCTTCCAGAAGTCCGAAGAGGAGACGAAGAGGGGCCACGAGGGGGCCACACCCTAGGGCGGCGCGGCCCCCCCCTTGGCCGCGCGGCCCTGTGGTGTGGGGCCCCCGTGCCGCCTCTTGACCTGCCCTTCCGCCTACAAATAGCCTCCGTCGCGAAACCCCCGCACCGAGAGCCACGATACGGAAAACCTTCCAGAGACGCCGCCGCCGATCCCATCTCGGGGGATCCAGAGGATCGCCTCTGGCACCCTGCCGGAGAGGGGAATCATCTCCCGGAGGACTCTACGCCGCCATGGTCGCCTCCGGTGTGATGTGTGAGTAGTCTACCCCTGGACTATGGGTCCATAGCAGTAGCTAGATGGTTGTCTTCTCCCCATTGTGCTATCATTGTCGGATCTTGTGAGCTGCCTAACATGATCAAGATCATCTATCTGTAATTCTATATGTTGCGTTTGTTGGGATCCGATGAATAGAGAATACTTGTTATGTTGATTATCAAAGTTATATCTATGTGTTGTTTATGATCTTGCATGCTCTCCGTTACCAGTAGATGCTCTGGCCAAGTAGATGCTTGTAACTCCAAGAGGGAGTATTTATGCTCGATAGTGGGTTCATGCCTGCATTGACACTGGGACAGTGATGTAAAGTTCTAAGGTTGTGTTGTGCTGTTGCCACTAGGGATAAAACATTGATGCTATGTCTAAGGATGTAGTTATTGATTACATTACACACCATACTTAATGCAATTGTCTGTTGCTTTGCAACTTAATACTGGAGGGGGTTCGGATGATAACCTGAAGGTGGACTTTTTAGGCATAGACGCAGTTGGATGGCGGTCTATGTACTTTGTCGTAATGCCCAATTAAATCTCACTATACTCATCATAATATGTATGTGCATGGTCATGCCCTCTTTATTTGTCAATTGCCCAACTGTAATTTGTTCACCCAACATGCTGTTTATCTTATGGGAGAGACACCTCTAGTGAACTGTGGACCCCGGTCCAATTCTCTTTACTGAAATACACTCTACTGCAATACTGTTCTACTGTTTTCTGCAAACAATCATCTTCCACACAATACGGTTAATCCTTTGTTACAGCAAGCCGGTGAGATTGACAACCTCACTGTTTCGTTGGGGCAAAGTACTTTGGTTGTGTTGTGCAGGTTCCACGTTGGCGCCGGAATCCCAGGTGTTGCGCCGCACTACATCCCGCCGCCATCAACCTTCAACGTGCTTCTTGGCTCCTCCTGGTTCGATAAACCTTGGTTTCTTTCTCGAGGAAAACTTGCTGCTGTGCGCATCATACCTTCCTCTTGGGGTTCCCAACGAACGTGTGAGTTACACGCCATCAAGCTCTTTTTCTGGCGCCGTTGCCGGGGAGATCAAGACACGCTGCAAGGGGAGTCTCCACTTCTCAATCTCTTTACTTTGTTTTTGTCTTGCTTAGTTTTATTTACTACTTTGTTTGCTGCACTAAATCAAAATACAAAAAATTAGTTGCTAGTTTTACTTTATTTGCTATCTTGTTTGCTATATCAAAAACACACAAAAAATTAGTTACTTGCATTTACTTTATCTAGTTTGCTTTATTTACTGTTGCTAAAATGGCCAACCCTGAAAATACTAAGTTGTGTGATTTCACAACCACAAATAATAATGATTTCTTATGCACACCTATTGCTCCACCTGCTACTACAGCAGAATTCTTTGAAATTAAACCTGCTTTACTGAATCTTGTTATGCGAGAGCAATTTTCTGGTGTTAGTTCTGATGATGCTGCTGCCCATCTCAATAATTTTGTTGAATTATGTGAAATGCAAAAGTATAAGGATGTAGATGGTGACATTATAAAATTAAAATTGTTCCCTTTCTCATTAAGAGGAAGAGCTAAAGATTGGTTGCTATCTCTGCCTAAGAATAGTATTGATTCATGGACTAAATGCAAGGATGCTTTTATTGGTAGATATTATCCCCCTGCTAAAATTATATCTTTGAGGAGTAGCATAATGAATTTTAAACAATTAGATACTGAACATGTTGCTCAAGCTTGGGAAAGAATGAAATCTCTGGTTAAAAATTGCCCAACTCATGGACTGACTACTTGGATGATCATCCAAACCTTCTATGCAGGACTAAATTTTTCTTCACGGAATTTATTGGATTCAGCTGTTGGAGGTACCTTTATGTCCATCACTCTTGGTGAAGCAACAAAGCTTCTTGATAATATGATGATCAACTACTCTGAATGGCACACGGAAAGAGCTCCACAAGGTAAGAAGGTAAATTCTGTCGAAGAAACCTCTTCCTTGAGTGATAAGATTGATGCTATTATGTCTATGCTTGTGAATGATAGGACTAATATTGATCCTAATAATGTTCCATTAGCCTCATTGGTTGCACAAGAAGAACATGTTGATGTGAACTTCATTAAAAATAATAATTTCAACAACAATGCTTACCGGAACAATTCTAGTAACAACTATAGGCCATATCCTTATAATAATGGCAACGGCTATGGTAATTCTTATGGGAATTCTTACAACAATAATAGGAATTCACCCCCTGGACTTGAAGCCATGCTTAAAAAATTTATTAGTACACAAACTGCTTTTAACAAATCTGTTGAAGAAAAGCTTGGGAAAATTGATATACTTGCTTCTAAAGTCGATAGTCTTGCTGCTGATGTTGATCTTTTGAAATCGAAAGTTATGCCTAATGAGAATCATCATAATAAAATTGTTACTACAGCAAATGCCATCCAAGTTAGAATTAATGAGAATATAAGATTAATGGCTGAACTGCGTGCTAGGTGGGATAGAGAAGAAAATGAAAAACTAGCTAAAGAGAAGAATGTAGCTAAAGTTTGGACCATTACCACCACTAGTAATGCTAATGCTACACATGTTGCTGCACCTCCTACTAATAATAATAAAAGAATTGGTGTTAGCAATGTTTCCACTTCTAATGCAAAGCGCGAGAAACTGCCTGAAACTGCTAAAGCTGAAACCGCTCGTGATAAAGCTGCTGAAATTTTTTCCAACATTGGGGATGATGATCCCATTGCTTTAGATTATAATGGTTTGAATTTTGATGATTGCCACATCTCTGAAGTTATAAAGTTCTTGCAAAAACTTGCTAAAAGTCCTAATGCTAGTGCTATAAATTTGGCTTTCACGCAACATATTACAAATGCTCTCATAAAAGCTAGAGAAGAGAAACTAGAGCGCGAAGCCTCTATTCCTAAAAAGCTAGAGGATGGTTGGGAGCCCATCATTAAGATGAAGGTTAAAGATTTTGATTGTAATGCTTTATGTGATCTTGGTGCAAGTATTTCTGTTATGCCTAAGAAAATTTATAATATGCTTGACTTGCCACCTTTGAAAAATTGTTATTTGGATGTTAATCTTGCTGATCATTCTACAAAGAAACCTTTGGGGAAAGTTGATAATGTTCGCATTACCGTTAACAATAACCTTGTCCCCGTTGATTTTGTTGTCTTGGATATTGAATGCAATGCATCTTGTCCCATTATATTGGGAAGACCTTTTCTTCGAACTATCGGTGCTATCATTGATATGAAGGAAGGTAATATAAAATATCAATTTCCTCTCAAGAAAGGTATGGAACACTTACCTAGAAAGAGAATGAAGTTACCTTTTGATTCTATTATGAGAACAAATTATGATGTTGACACTTTGTCTCTTGATAATACTTGATATACACTTTCTGCGCCTAGCTGAAAGGCGTTAAAGAAAAGCGCTTATGGGAGACAACCCATGTTTTTACCTACAGTACTTTGTTTTTATTTTGTGTCTTGGAAGTTATTTACTACTGTAGCAACCTCTCCTTATCTTAGTCTAGTGTCTTGTTGTGCCAAGTAAAGTCTTTGATAGAAAAGTAAGTACTAGATTTGGATTACTGCGCAGTTCCAGATTTCTTTGCTGTCACGAATCTGGGTCCACCTCCCTGTAGGTAGCTCAGAAAATTAAGCCAATTTACGTGCATGATCCTCAGATATGTACGCAACTTTCATTCAATTTGGGCATTTTCATTTGAGCAAGTCTGTTGCCATTTTAAAATTCGTCAATACGAACTGTTCTGTTTTGACAGATTCTGCCTTTTATTTCGCATTGCCTCTTTTGCTATGTTGGATGAATTTCTTTGATCCATTAATGTCCAGTAGCTTTATGCAATGTCCAGAAGTGTTAAGAATGATTGTGTCACCTCTGAATATGTTAATTTTTATTGTGCACTAACCCTCTAATGAGTTGTTTCGAGTTTGGTGTGGAGGAAGTTTTCAAGGATCAAGAGAGGAGTATGATGCAACATGATCAAGGAGAGTGAAAGCTCTAAGCTTGGGGATGCCCCGGTGGTTCACCCCTGCATATTCTAAGAAGACTCAAGCGTCTAAGCTTGGGGATGCCCAAGGCATCCCCTTCTTCATCGACAACATTATCAGGTTCCTCCCCTGAAACTATATTTTTATTCCATCACATCTTATGTGCTTTGCTTGGAGCGTCGGTTTGTTTTTGTTTTTGTTTTGTTTGAATAAAATGGATCCTAGCATTCACTTTATGGGAGAGAGACACGCTCCGCTGTAGCATATGGACAAGTATGTCCTTGGTTTCTACTCATAGTATTCATGGCGAAGTTTCTTCTTCGTTAAATTGTTATATGGTTGGAATTGGAAAATGATACATGTAGTAATTGCTATTAATGTCTTGAGTAATGTGATACTTGGCAATTGTTGTGCTCATGTTTAAGCTCTTGCATCATATGCTTTGCACCCATTAATGAAGAAATACATAGAGCATGCTAAAATTTGGTTTGCATATTTGGTTTTTCTAAGGTCTAGATAATTTCTAGTATTGAGTTTGAACAACAAGGAAGACGGTGTAGAGTCTTATAATGTTTTCAATATGTCTTTTATGTGAGTTTTGCTGCACCGGTTCATCCTTGTGTTTGTTTCAAATAAGCCTTGCTAGCCTAAACCTTGTATCGAGAGGGAATACTTCTCATGCATCTAAAATACTTGAGTCAACCACTATGCCATTTGTGTCCACCATACCTACCTACTACATGGTATTTTCCGCCATTCCAAAGTAAATTGCTTGAGTGCTACCTTTAAAATTCCATTATTCACCTTTGCAATATATAGCTCATGGGACAAATAGCTTAAAAACTATTGTGGTATTGAATATGTAATTATGCACTTTATCTCTTATTAAGTTGCTTGTTGTGCGATAACCATGTTCACTGGGGACGCCATCAACTACTCTTTGTTGAATTTCATGTGAGTTGCTATGCATGTCCGTCTTGTCTGAAGTAAGAGAGATCTACCACCTTATGGTTAAGCATGCATATTGTTAGAGAAGAACATTGGGCCGCTAACTAAAGCCATGATCCATGGTGGAAGTTTCAGTTTTGGACATATATCCTCAATCTCAAATGAGAAAATTATTAATTGTTGTTACATGCTTATGCATAAAAGAGGAGTCCATTATCTGTTGTCTATGTTGTCCCGGTATGGATGTCTAAGTTGAGAATAATCAATAGCGAGAAATCCAATGCGAGCTTTCTCCTTGGACCTTTGTACAGGCGGCATAGAGGTACCCCTTTGTGACACTTGGTTAAAACATGTGCATTGCGATGATCCGGTAGTCCAAGCTAATTAGGACAAGGTGCGGGCACTATTAGCACACTATGCATGAGGCTTGCAACTTGTAAGATATAATTTACATGATACATATGCTTTATTACTACCGTTGACAAAATTGTTTCATGTTTTCAAAATCAAAGCTCTAGCACAAATATAGCAATCGATGCTTTTCCTCTATGGAGGACCATTCTTTTACTTTCAATGTTGAGTCAGTTCACCTATTTCTCTCCACCTCAAGAAGCAAACACTTGTGTGAATTGTGCATTGATTCCTACATACTTGCTTATTGCACTTATTATATTACTCTATGTTGACAATATCCATGAGATATACATGTTATAAGTTGAAAGCAACCGCTGAAACTTAATCTTCTTTTGTGTTGCTTCAATGCCTTTACTTTGAATTATTGCTTTATGAGTTAACTCTTATGCAAGACTTATTGATGCTTGTCTTGAAGTGCTATTCATGAAAAGTCTTTGCTTTATGATTCACTTGTTTACTCATGTCATACACATTGTTTTGATCACTGCATTCACTACATATGCTTTACAAATAGTATGATCAAGATTATGATGGCATGTCACTCCAGAAATTATCTGTGTTATCGTTTTACCTGCTCGGGACGAGCAGATCTAAGCTTGGGGATGCTGATACGTCTCCGACATATCGATAATTTCTTATGTTCCATGCCACATTATTGATGTTATCTACATGTTTTATGCACACTTTATGTCATATTCGTGCATTTTCTGGAACTAACCTATTAACAAGATGCCGAAGTGCCAGTTGCTGTTTTCTGCTGTTTTTGGTTTCAGAAATCCTAGTAACGAAATATTCTCGGAATTGGACGAAATCAACGCCCAGGGTCCTATTTTGCCACGAAGCTTCCAGAAGTCCGAAGAGGAGACGAAGAGGGGCCATGAGGGGGCCACACCCTAGGGCGGCGCGGCCCCCCCCTTGGCCGCGCGGCCCTGTGGTGTGGGGCCCCCGTGCCGCCTCTTGACCTGCCCTTCCGCCTACAAATAGCCTCCGTCACGAAACCCCCAGTACCGAGAGCCACGATACGGAAAACCTTCCAGAGACGCCGCCGCCGCCGATCCCATCTCGGGGGATCCAGGGGATCGCCTCCGGCACCCTGCCGGAGAGGGGAATCATCTCCCGGAGGACTCGACGCCGCCATGGTCGCCTCCGGTGTGATGTGTGAGTAGTCTACCCCTGGACTATGGGTCCATAGCAGTAGCTAGATGGTTGTCTTCTCCCCATTGTGCTATCATTGTCGGATCTTGTGAGCTGCCTAACATGATCAAGATCATCTATCTGTAATTCTATATGTTGCGTTTGTTGGGATCCGATGAATAGAGAATACTTGTTATGTTGATTATCAAAGTTATATCTATGTGTTGTTTATGATCTTGCATGCTCTCCGTTACCAGTAGATGCTCTGGCCAAGTAGATGCTTGTAACTCCAAGAGGGAGTATTTATGCTCGATAGTGGGTTCATGCCTGCATTGACACCTGGGACAGTGACAGAAAGTTCTAAGGTTGTGTTGTGCTGTTGCCACTAGGGATAAAACATTGATGCTATGTCTAAGGATGTAGTTGTTGATTACATTACGCACCATACTTAATGCAATTGTCTGTTGCTTTGCAACTTAATACTGGAGGGGGTTCGGATGATAACCTGAAGGTGGACTTTTTAGGCATAGATGCAGTTGGATGGCGGTCTATGTACTTTGTCGTAATGCCCAATTAAATCTCACTATACTCATCATAATATGTATGTGCATGGTCATGCCCTCTTTATTTGTCAATTGCCCAACTGTAATTTGTTCACCCAACATGCTGTTTATCTTATGGGAGAGACACCTCTAGTGAACTGTGGACCCCGGTCCAATTCTCTTTACTGAAATACAATCCCATCGCAATATCGTTTCTACTGTTTTCTGCAAACAATCATCTTCCACACAATACGGTTAATCCTTTGTTACAGCAAGCCGGTGAGATTGACAACCTCACTGTTTCGTTGGGGCAAAGTACTTTGGTTGTGTTGTGCAGGTTCCACGTTGGCGCCGGAATCCCTGGTGTTGCGCCGCACTACATCCCGCTGCCATCAACCTTCAACGTGCTTCTTGGCTCCTCCTGGTTCGATAAACCTTGGTTTCTTTCTGAGGGAAAACTTGCTGCTGTGCGCATCATACCTTCCTCTTGGGGTTCCCAACGAAAGTGTGAGTTACACGCCATCACTATCCCTCCTGCATCGATATACCAACGGGGGTTTAGGTTTCTGTCACTCCGGCAACCCCGCAATTGGCAAACGAATACAAGATGCATTCCCCTAGGCCCATAAATGGTGAAGTGTCATGTAGTCGACGTTCACATGACACCACTAGAAGAATAACACCACAACTTAAATATCATACCATTGAATATTACTCAACCATAGTTCACTACTAACATTTAGACTTCACACATGTCCTCAAGAACTAAACGAACTACTCACGAGACATCATATGGAACATGATCAGAGGTGATATGATGATGAATAACAATCTGAACATAAACTTGGTTCAATGGTTTCACTCAATAGCATCAACAACAAGTAGAGATCGATACCGGGAGAGTTTCCCCTATCAAACAATCAAGATCAAACCCAAATTGCTACGGCGGTGACGGTGTCCAGCGGTGGAGACGGCGGTGATGATGGTGGAGATGATGATGATGGTGATGGAGATGATGTCCAGCTCGATGACGGTGACGATGGCGTCGATTTCCCCCTCCCGGAGGGAATTTCCCCGGCGGATTCCTGCCCGCCGGAGAGCTCTTTTCTCTCTGGTGTTCTCCGCCCCGCAGAGGCGGCTGTAGCTCTTCGCGAGGTACCCTCTGTGGCTTAGGTTTTCGGGACGAAGGATTTCGCGAAGAAAAGGAGGCGAAAGGGGCTGTGGGCCCCCCACACCACATGGTGGCGCGGCCAGGCCATGGGCCGCGCCACCCTATGGTGTGGGCCCACCCTGGGTCCTCCTGGCTCCTCCTTCTGGCTTCCTTCGTCATCTTGAAAAATAGGATTTTTGGTATAATTTCCTTCCACAGTTGATCTTCCGAAATATTGCGTTCTGACGGTGCTTTTTCCAGCAGAATCCTAGCTCCGGTGCTTGATCCTCCAATAATGATGAAACATGCAAAATAGATGAAATAACATAAGTATTGTGTCCCAATATGAAATATATCAATGAATAACAGCAAATTATGATATAAAATAGTGATGCAAATTGGACGTATCAACTCCCCCCAAGCTTAGACTTCGCTTGTCCCCAAGCGAAACTGAGCTCGATAAACAGGACCACATGTTTATGGAGTGAAGAGTCGATAAATAAAATACGGACAAGAAGCATCATATTCATTCGCACAAGACATTATAGTAGACAACTTCCTCATATAACTCAACTTGAAACAAGTATAAGGTAATCACAAATAAAGGTGCATAAGAAATCATAATTGGTGATGGCAAACTTCGTTCTTGGTCAGAGAACAATTAACAGATTATACTTATCTCATTGAGCAGCGCTCTCATGTTAAAGTTTATAAGGCACAACTTGCATACTCAATTATAATGGTCTCTTCATGATCATTGATAACTTGCAAAGCTATATTCATTCAGATAAAAACTTGTACTAAACAAGGAAGAATAAAAGACATGACGAAGCAAATCACAATATAATGGTTTGATCACAACTACTCAAATGCTTGCTTGAGATGGAGGGAAATAGGTTTACTGACTCAACATAAAGTAAAAGACAGGCCCTTCGCAGAGGGAAGCAGGGATTAAATCATGTGCTAGAGCTTTTTCAGTTTTGCAATCATATAAAGAGAATAAAAGTAACATTTTGAGAGGTGTTTGTTGTTGTCAACGACTGGTAGCGGGTACTCTAACCCCCTTGCCAGACAAACCTTCAAAGAGCGGCTCCCATTTTATTTTTATTTTGTGTGGCACTCCTTCCAACCTTTCTTTCACAAACCATGGCTAACCGAATCCTCGGGTGCCTGCCAACAATCTCATACCATGAAGGAGTGCCTTTTTATTTTAGTTTTATTATGATGATGACACTCCCCCCAACCTTTGCTTACACAAGCCATGGCTAACCGAATCCTTCGGGTGCCGTCCATCAATCACATACCATGGAGGAGTGTCTATTTAGTTTAATTAATTCGGGACTGGGAATCCCATTGCCAGCTCTTTTTGCAAAATTATTGGATAAGCGGATGAAGCCACTAGTCCATTGGTGAAAGTTGCCCAACAAGATTGAAAGATAAAACACCACATACTTCCTCATGAGCTATAAAACATTGACACAAATAGGAGATACTAAGTTTTGAATTGTTTAAAGGTAGCACATGAAGTATTTACTTGGAATGGCAGAAAATACCATGTAGTAGGTAGGTATGGTGGACACAAATGGCATAGGTTTGGGCTAAGGTTTGGATGCACGAGAAGTATTCCCTCTCAGTACAGGTTTTTGGCTAGCA
Organism: Lolium perenne; assembly: GCF_019359855.2. Lineage (NCBI taxonomy): Eukaryota > Viridiplantae > Streptophyta > Magnoliopsida > Poales > Poaceae > Lolium > Lolium perenne. The sequence continues at coordinate 276,595,372 of NC_067245.2, forward strand.
AGGTTAAATAGCAAACATAAGAGTTGAGGGAAACAAACAAATATACATGTGATAGAAACAATCATGCATCTTCCTTGTAAGCACAAACAATTTTAACTTCAGAATAATAAGCTATGAGCTAACAAGAAAGAAAGACAATGAAACATCTACATGTATTTCTCTTTTCTACTTAAACCTCAAAGTGTTGTTGCTATTGACCAATGCTAAGTTTGCCAAAACCAAATAGATTTATTCAATGCTCCCAAAGTGATACCAATACTAATGACAAGGTAAATCATATAGTAGAGATTGCAAACTAAAATAAGATGTGCAATATGTAAATGATAAAACTTCTCATTAATATTCCATAACGATAACTCACACCAAGGGATACATAGATAACCAACTAAAGGAGAGATACTTCCAAACTGCAACCCATCTTATATGATAACTTCCCTACTCATGATATGACACTACTTGACAATAAAAGTAAAAGGTAGTGATAATGTGATACCGCGGCACTCCCCCAAGCTTGGAACAAACCAAGGGGATGCCAATACCGATGATGAATTACTCCTTCGGCGATGGTGGTGATGAATTCCTGACAAGCTTCTCAATAAGCTCCTGAAGCTCATCAATCCTGTATGTGAGATTGCGAATCATCTCTGAATTGTGCTCGACGCGGTTAAGGAGTCTGTCCGACGGTGAGTCCCAGCTCTTGGAGTTATTTCCCCACTCTTCAGCCTCAGGCTCCTTCCCTCCTGCAGTGTTAGAACGATCTATATCCCACTGGCTAGGCAATGCTGCCTTTGGAGTCCCTTCAATTTGATTATTGAAAATTAGATTGTGGAAGGGGTGGTGAATGCCTGATAGAGATGTTTTCGGAGCTAGGTAATGATGTGGAACCGCTCCTCCAGTGCGAATTCTTGCGCTCTTGTTTGCACTAAAAGGGTTGTCCACCACCTTGATGCTTGCGATGGTAGCACGCGGGTGTGCGCGCGAATCTTCCTCCACCTCTTCTTCATCCTCTTCCTTGACATCCTTGTCTTCCTCTTTCCACCCAAGATCTCGATCATCTTCATCCGGAAACTCCTTGCCCTTGTTCTTGGAGACCATGGTGCTTCTAAACTGAAAACAGATCTTGGCAGAAACAGCTCGAAACAAAACACGTCGAGAAAACGATATACGGACCTCCAGGGGTCCGGGGGATTATATAGCAAAAATTTTCACGACAAACGGAAAGTACCAGATCGAACCAGAGTCGGAAAGGGGCGACGGGGCGGCCAGACCATAGGTCGGCGCGGGCCCAGGTTAGGCCGCGCCGGCCTATGGTGGCACCCCCTCGTGCGTCCTTTCCACTCCGTTTCGAACTCGTAATTTTTCATATTTTCCAAAAACAGCAAAAATATTGTTCGGAAGGTAAATTGCGTACTTTTCATTACCAGTACTGTTACCTATTCAAAGTCGAGTTCTGGCGGACTGTCAATTTGCCCTTTGATGAAAGCCTCCGGTGTTTCCACTTGAATAATATCAACATCAACATTATAAGAATCACCTGAGATATAATGCTTGAGTCTTTGTCCATTCACCACTTGCGTAGCATTGCCTTGGAGAGAGCTAATTTTGATTGCTCCTGAACGATACACCTCCTCGACAACATATGGTCCTTCCCATTTCGAGAGTAATTTCAGCAAAGAATCTGAGACGAGACCGATACAATAGGACTTTATCCCCAATATTAAATTCTCTTTTGATAATCCTTCTATCATGCCATTTTTTAACTTTCTCTTTAAAGAGTTTAGCATTTTCATAAGCTTCACTTCTCCATTCATCTAGAGAACTTAATTGCAACAACCTCTTATCACCGGCAAGTTTAGGATCTTTATTTAATTCTCTAACAGCCCAATAAGCTTTGTGCTCTAGTTCTAAAGGTAAATGACAAGCTTTCCCATAAACCATTTTATAAGGTGACATTCCCATGGGATTTTTATAAGCAGTTCTATAAGCCCATAGTGCATCCTTCAATTTACTAGCCCAATTCTTTCTAGTTTTATTAACGGTCTTTCCCAAAATAGATTTAATCTCTCTATTTGATAATTCCACTTGACCACTAGTTTGAGGATGATAAGCGGAAGCAATTCTATGATTAATACCATACTTAGCAAGAGTTTTTCTAAAACCTCCATGAATAAAATGAGAACCTCCATCAGTCATAATATATCTAGGCACTCCAAATCTAGGAAAAATAATGTCTAAAAGCATTCTTAAAGAGGTCTCACCATCAGCACTTTTTGTAGGTATGGCTTCCACCCATTTAGTAACATAATCAACAGCAACAAGTATATGAGTGTTACCTTCTGAAGACGGAAAAGGTCCCATGAAGTCAAATCCCCAACAATCAAACGGTTCAATAACAAGAGTATAATTCATAGGCATTTCATTACGTCTGGAGATATTACCAACCCTTTGGCATTCATCACAAGATAAAATAAACTTTCTCGTATCTTTGAAAAGAGTTGGCCAATAAAAACCTGATTGTAGAACCTTTTGCGCGGTTCTTTCTCCGGCGTGATGTCCTCCATAAGCACTACCATGACATTTACTCAATATCTCTTGTTGTTCATATTCGGGAACACATCTTCGCATAATACCATCCACTCCTTCTTTATATAAGTGTGAGTCATCCCAGAAATAATGCCTCAAGTCATAAAAGAATTTCCTCCTTTGCTGAGCTGAAAAGGTTGGAGGCAAGTACTTGGAAACAATAAAGTTGGCATAATCAGCATACCAAGGACTGTCTCGCGAGCTCACCTTTATTACAGCCAATTGTTCATTTGGAAAACTATCATTAACAGGGACAGGATCATAAGCAATATTTTCCAATCTAGACAAATTATCAGCAACAGGATTATCAGCACCTTTCCTATCTACAATATGTAAATCAAATTCTTGCAAAAGAAGTACCCATCTAATAAGCCTCGGCTTAGCATCTTTCTTTGTCATAAGGTATCTAATTGCAGCATGATCAGTATGAATAGTAACTTTTGAATCAACAATATAGGATCTAAATTTATCACAAGCAAAGACTATAGCTAATAATTCTTTTTCAGTAGTAGCATAATTTCTTTGAGCAGCATCAAGAGTTTTACTAGCATAATGAATAACATTCAATTTTTTATCTACTCGCTGTCCAAGAACAGCGCCTACAGCAAAATCACTAGCATCACACATAATTTCAAATGGTAAGTTCCAATCATGAGGTTCAACTATAGGAGCAGTTGTTAAGGCTTTCTTTAGAGTTTCAAAAGCTTCCTTACAATCATCATCAAAAACAAATGGTACATCTTTTTGAAGAAGATTAGTAAGAGGTTTTGAAATCTTGGAGAAATCTTTAATAAATCTCCTATAAAACCCAGCATGACCAAGAACACTACGAATACCTTTAACATCCCTCGGATAGGGCATCTTCTCAATTGCTTCAACTTTAGCTCTATCAACTTCAATACCTCTCTCAGAAATTTTATGTCCCAATACAATTCCTTCATTGACCATAAAGTGGCATTTCTCCCAATTAAGAACAAGGTTAGTTTCTTCACATCTCTGCAAAACTTTATCGAGGTTTCGCAAGCAACTATCAAAAGAATTCCCATAGACGGAAAAATCATCCATGAATACCTCTACAATACTCTCACAAAAACCATGAAAAATAGCAGACATGCATCTTTGAAAAGTAGCAGGAGCATTACATAAACCAAAAGGCATACGTCTATAAGCATAAGTTCCATAGGGACAAGTAAAAGTGGTTTTCTCTTGATCTTTAGTTTTAACAGCAATTTGTGAAAATCCAGAATAACCATCAAGAAAGCAAAAATGAGTATTTTTAGACAATCTTTCTAGCATTTGATCAATAAATGGTAAAGGGTAATGATCTTTCTTAGTAACTTTATTAACTTTTCGAAAATCAATGCACATTCTATACCCTACAACTACTCTTTGAGGGATGAGCTCATCATTATCATTAGGCACAACAGTCATTCCTCCTTTCTTGGGAACGCAATGCACGGGACTAACCCATCTACTATCAGCAATAGGATATATAATACCAGCTTCAAGAAGTCTTAATACCTCATTCCTTACCACTTCCTTCATCTTCGGAATTAGACGACGCTGATGTTCAACAACAGGCTTTGCATCATCTTCCATATTAATAGCATGTTGGCAAATAGAAGGAGAAATCCCTTTCAAATCATCAAGAGTGTAGCCAATAGCGCCTCGGTGCTTCTTCAATATTTCCAATAACCTTTCTTCCTCAATCTCTGAAAGCTTAGAACTAATAATAACAGGATATATTTTCTTATCATCAATATGAGCATATTTAAGATTATCAGGCAAAGGCTTTAATTCAAAAACAGGATCTTCCTTTGGTGGCGGTGTTGTACCCAAATCTTCCACCGGTAAATCATGCTTGAGAATAGGTTGGCGAAGAAAAATTTCCTCAAGCTCATCTCTTTCTTTCCTAAAAACTTCACTCTCGCTATCCTCCAAATGTTGCTGCAAAGGATTGTTAGGAACAAGAACAATAGATGCACACTGTTCCATTTTAAAATCATCACTAGGCAAATCAGCTTTATAAGGAGTTTTGGTAAATTTAGAGAAGTTAAACTCATAAGATTCACCAGCAAATTTAGTCAAAATTTTCTCTTTCTTGCAATCTATAATAGCTCCACAAGTATTTAGAAAAGGTCTACCAAAAATAATAGGACAATAATCACTAGCAGCGGAACCAAGTACCAAAAAGTCAGCAGGATATTTAATCTTACCGCATAAAACTTCCACATCTCGAACAATACCAATTGGAGAAATAGTTTCTCTATTAGCCAGCTGAATAACCACATCAATATCTTCAAGTTCACAAGAATCAATTTCGTGCATAATCTCCGTGTAAAGCTCATAAGGAATAGCACTAACACTTGCACCAATATCACATAAACCATAATAGCAATGATCACCAATTCTAACAGATAGCATAGGAACACTAGCTTGTTTGGGTTTATTAGGATGTGAAACAATATTAGAAGCATCTTCACAGAAAATAATATGACCATCCTCCACATTTTCAGTCACAAGATCTTTAACTATTGCAACAGCAGGTTCAACTTTTATTTGTTCTTCCGGTTCTACAGGTTTCTTTTCACTTTTATGAACCGCACTATTTATAACAGAGTACTCCTTCATTTTAGCAGGGAAAGGAGTTTTTTCAATATAAGCTTCAGGAATAACATGATCAGCAGTTTCAACTACAACGCATTTATTAATAGATGAATCAATTTTATCTTTATACGGTTCATGATACTTATCAAAATTCTTCTTTGGCAATTCATAATGAGAGGCAAAAGCTTTAAAAAGATTTGCAGCAACTTGAGAATCAAGACCATATGTAGCACTCATATTACGAAATTTATCAGTATCCATAAAAGCTTCAATGCATTTATAATCATAAATTATACCTGATTCTCTATCCTTGTCGTTCTCCCAACCTTCAGTATTTTCTTGGATCCGATCAAGAAGGTCCCTTTTAAACTCTTCTTTGTTGCGTGTAAATGATCCAGAACAAGAAGTATCCAGCAAGGTCTTGTCTTGAAAAGAAAGTCTTGCATAGAAATTATCAATAATAACATTACCAGGAAGCTCATGAATGGGGCATTTGAGCATTAAAGACTTCAATCTCCCCCAAGCTTGGGCAATACTCTCTCCATCATGAGGCCAAAAATTATATATGCGATTCCGATCCTTGTGAATTTCACTTGGAGGATAGAACTTAGAATAAAACCGGGCACAATATCATTCCATTCAAGAGAGTCCCCATTATCCGATAATTTATACCAATGCGCCGCTTTACTGCACAACGATAAAGAGAATAGTTTCTTCCTCACTTCATCCATAGCAATACCTGCACACTTGAATAAACCGCATAATTCATGTAAGAACAATAAATGATCTCCGTGGTGGACAGTTCCATCCCCTTCATAGCGGTTATCCATAACACGTTCAATAATTTTCATAGGTATTTTATATGGTATTACTTCCTCACCTGGCGCCTCATCCACTACCGTTGCAGTAGTAGTAGATTTCCCAAATAAAAATTGAAGAGAAGATCTCTCCATAATGACTTATAGCAGCAGGCAGAAATAAAATCAGCATAAACAGTAAAGGTTTTCCTTACCAATTCCACTTACCAATAGCGCTTCACTCCCCGGCAACGGCGCCAGAAAATAGTCTTGATGACCCACAAGTATAGGGGGTGTATCGTAGTATTTTCGATAAGTAAGAATGTCGATCCCAACGAGGAGCAGAAGGTGTTGACAAGCAGTTTCGATGAAGGATTCACTGTAAATGCTCACAGACAAGTATTCAGGGGTTTTTGATGTAACAGTTGAATAAAGTACGAGTAAGTAAAGTGCGAGAGTAACAATTGCAGCGAGTGGCCCAATCCTTTTTAGCACAAAGGACAAGCCGGTTTGTTTACTTATAATGACCAAACGTTCTCGAGGACACACGGGATTTTAGTCTAGTGCTTTCGCTACATACGGCTAAATAATCTTCATTGTTATGATAAGTGTTGTGTGGGTGAACCTATGCTAATGTACCGCCCTTCCTAGGACTAATACATACTTGTGATTATACCCCTTGCAAGCATCCGCAACTACAAGAAAGTAATTAAGAATAAATCTAACCACAGCCTTAAACTCTGAGATCCTGCTATCCCTCCTGCATCGATATACCAACGGGGGTTTAGGTTTCTGTCACTCTGGCAACCCCGCAATTGGCAAACGAATACAAGATGCATTCCCCTAGGCCCATAAATGGTGAAGTGTCATGTAGTCGACGTTCACATGATACCACTAGAAGAATAACACCACAACTTAAATATCATACCATTGAATATTACTCAACCATAGTTCACTACTAACATTTAGACTTCACCCCTGTCCTCAAGAACTAAACGAACTACTCACGAGACATCATATGGAACATGATCAGAGGTGATATGATGATGAATAACAATCTGAACATAAACTTGGTTCAATGGTTTCACTCAATAGCATCAACAACAAGTAGAGATCGATACCGGGAGAGTTTCCCCTATCAAACAATCAAGATCAAACCCAAATTGCTACGGCGGTGACAGTGTCCAGCGGTGGAGACGGCGGTGATGATGGTGGAGATGATGATGATGGTGATGGAGATGATGTCCAGCTCGATGACGGTGACGATGGCGTCGATTTCCCCCTCCCGGAGGAAATTTCCCCGGCGGATTCCTGCCCGCCGGAGAGCTCTTTTCTCTCTGGTGTTCTCCGCCCCGCAGAGGCGGCTGTAGCTCTTCGCGAGGTACCCTCTGTGGCTTAGGTTTTCGGGACGAAGGATTTCGCGAAGAAAAGGAGGCGAAAGGGGCTGTGGGCCCCCCACACCACATGGTGGCGCGGCCAGGCCATGGGCCGCGCCACCCTATGGTGTGGGCCCACCCTGGGTCCTCCTGGCTCCTCCTTCTGGCTTCCTTCGTCATCTTGAAAAATAGGATTTTTGGTATAATTTCCTTCCACAGTTGATCTTCCGAAATATTGCGTTCTGACGGTGCTTTTTCCAGTAGAATCCTAGCTCCGGTGCTTGATCCTCCAATAATGATGAAACATGCAAAATAGATGAAATAACATAAGTATTGTGTCCCAATATGAAATATATCAATGAATAACAGCAAATTATGATACAAAATAGTGATGCAAATTGGACGTATCAGTGGGCCACTACGTCGGTTCCAAAGAAGAATCCTTGAAGAACAAGACAAGGAGACGAAGAATACAAGGAAAGTTTAGAGCTAGGATCCTTTGTAACCTAGTCGTATCCGGAGAGATCTCTTGAGGCCTGGCTCCCAATATAAGGGCCAGGAGAGAGGCTGCCGAGGACACACGCATAATCTTAGCAATCATAGCCACCACAAGTCTAGAGCTAGGTCCCTGCAGAACTTAGTCTCTCAACGAGATCACAGCCGAAACCTTCGGCACCCCATTGTAACCCGATATTTTCATAATCAAGATCACACAGGCAGGATGTAAGGGTTTTACCTCATCGAAGGCCCCGAACCTGGGTAAAACGCTCTCCCCGCTTGTTTGATAACCGATGTCTCGTGTTAGCCTACATGATTCCATCTACCCTAAGCCCCTTACGGAGGGCATTGCCGAGGAGTACCCTCGACAAGCACCGCTTCAGTACCTCTATAGCTTCAGAAGATTCGATGAAGAAGGTGTCCGCCATCTCGCCAAGGGTCTTTTTTTGGCTCAACTTTGGGAACATCATCAAAAATAACTTTGACAAAGCCCCTTAGTATTTTGCATAAGACCTTGGACTTGGTTATTGGAATCAGTAGCAAGCGAAAGGGCATCAGATATCGAGTCCTCTCGAAGCTTGCATGTACGGTCGATAGGCATATCGGCAGCATCTGGGAAAATTACGAGTAAGCAACCCAGAAGATAGTATTGGAAGAATATCGTGCAATGGGTGAAAAGAAACTTACCTAGCAAGTTCGTGATGGACTCTCGAAGAGCGCCTTCCTTTTCATTGGCTACAATGGCAGCTTCGCCTCTGGCTTCTTGCTCATCTTTCATCTTCTTCTTCAGCTTCTTCAGCTCATCCTTCAGCAGTGTATTCTCGGTCTGAGCCTCGGCTGTGGGCCTGTTGGCTTCCAACATCTGATTAGCCGAAGCCTTGATGGCCTTGCGAAGCTGGACGTTCTCGGATTCCAGGAGGGTAAACTAGTCAGCAAAATCTGCCACATCGTCAACTGTGGCAAAAATTGGCTGCGAGAAAGAAAATCAAATGTTATGACAGGTTGCGTGGAAAACAAGTTTCAATTAATCCAAGAAACAGTCATCGGCTCGGAAGCTAAAAGGATATTGTGCCGAAAGATATACTTACATGATCACGAGCAATTGAAGGGATGGAGGCGCTGGTAGAAGGGTTAACCTTCGACACATGAACCTTGGCCACAATTGTTCTTGGAGGTGGCGTTGGCTCGATAGTCGAAGGATTTGACTCCTTTGCTGATTCAGTTCTTTCGGAAAATAATTTTGCCCTCTTCACGAGAGGGACTTCATCATCGTCATCAGAGCTGCTTGAAAACAAGAACACGTATCAGATAAGTTAAAGGAAGTTGACTGCAAAGGAAAAGTAGAAACTTACAGATCTAAGTCATCTTCTGTAGCGAAGAGGCCTGTTGAGCTCTTTGCAGCTGGAGGAGGCGATGCAGTTACATTAGCATCATCATCTTGTCCGCTAGGACTCGATTCAGCACTTGTCATTAAGTCTTCATTGATCCTCCTACGCGGCATGGCCTTTGTGCGAGCATCGTCCTCGGGGGGCTTCGTCACCTTGGACGTCGCTGTCCTCGAGAGCATGCTGCCCATCTTCAGTCTCCTCCGAATCATTATCATCCTCTGGCTCTATCCCACTTTCGGGTGTAGGAGGATAACATTGAGCAACGGTGGAAGCCTGTCGATAAATAAAGAAACTATCAAGTTCGGATGCAGAAATAGAAGTGACCCTTGAAGCAAATGCAAGGAAAAGTTCCTTAGCTGGAAGATGCTTAAGATCAAGAGGAGGGCGAGCCGAAGTCAAAACAATGTTGCTTCTGGCTGAGACGAGTCATGTGTCACACCTCATCACAAAGTTCTTCATCAGATAGATCAATTGAGCTGAGCCTTGACTTGTCGTTTTCGCCGGTGTACATCCACAGTTGGTGAGGCCGGGACATTAGTGGTTGCACCCGATGCTTTAGAAATACTGAGACCACCTCAGTACCACACATCGTCAGACCTTCTGCATTCTTCAGATCCATGACCTTTTTATACAGTTTATCGGCTATGGTACTTTCTTCGGCAGTCAAAGTGTTCCGCCAGGATTTCTTTGGCATAGCCAAGGAGACATCTTCGAACTGAGGCAGGTTGGAGCGCCGTCGAGATGCGGGGATGTCTCGCAGATAAAACATTTTTTGTCGCCAGCCCTGGACTGATTCCTTCATCGGGTAATCAAAATAGTTGACCTCCTTTCTGACGACAAAACCGACGCCGCCAACGATGGGAGGACCATCATTGACGTTGTGGCGTTTGACGTAGAAGATCTTCCTCCAAAAGCCCTAGTGGGGGCCAATGCCAAGGAAGGCCTCGCACAGAGTAATGAAGATGGAGAGATGAAGAATGGAATTGGGGGTCAGCTGCCAAAGCTGGATCCCGTAGAAGAAAAGAAGAGAGCGAAGGAATTCGTGGGCAGGGAGAGAAAGCCCGTGAAACAAGAAGGCGACGAACATAGCAGTAAAGCCTTTAGGAGGCTTTGGGCGAGAGGATGAACCTCGGAGGCGGATGTCAGAATCGGCAGATGGGATGAAGCCGAGCGTGCGCAGCCTGTTCACCCCGCGGATGGAAATGGTCGAGGCGCACCAATCAGGGCCAGTCATGGCCGCGCCCCGTGATACGTCCAATTTGCATCACTATTTTATATCATAATTTGTTGTTATTCATTGATATATTTCATATTTGGACATAATACTTATGTTATTTCATCTATTTTGCATGTTTCATGATTATTGGAGGATCGAGCACCGGAGCCAGGATTCTGCTGGAAAAAGCACCGTCAGAATGCAATATTTCGGAAGATCAACAGTTGATGGAAATTATACCAAAAATCCTATTTTTCCAGATGACGAAGGGAGCCAGAAGGGGGAGCTGAGGGGACCCGAGGTGGGCCCACCCCATAGGCCGGCGCGGCCCAGGGCCTGGCCGCGCCGCCCAGTGAGGAGGGGGGCCCACAGCCCCTCTCGCCTCCTTTTCTTCGCGAAATCCTTCGTCCCGAAGACCTAAGCTCCAGAGGGCACCTCACGAAGAGCTACAGCTGCCTCTGCGGGGCGGAGAACACCAGAGAGAAAAGAGCTCTCCGGCGGGCTGAGATCCACCGGGGAAATTCCCTCCGGGAGGGGGAAATCGACGCCATCGTCACCGTCATCGAGCTGGATGATGCGTGTAGTTGACACGTCCGTTGGGAACCCCAAGAGGAAGGTGTGATGCGCACAGCGGCAAGTTTCCCTCAGTAGGAAACCAAGGTTTAATCGAACCAGTAGGAGTCAAGAAGCACGTTGAAGGTTGATGGCGGCGGGATGTAGTGCGGCGCAACACCAGAGATTCCGGCGCCAACGTGGAACCTGCACAACACAACCAAAGTACTTTGCCCCAATGAAACAGTGAGGTTGTCAATCTCACCGGCTTGCTGTAACAAAGGATTAACCGTATTGTGTGGAAGATGATTGATTGCAGAAAACATGAAAAAAAGTATTGCAGTAGATTGTATGCGATGTAAAGAATAGGACCGGGGTCCACAGTTCACTAGAGGTGTCTCTCCCATAAGATAAACAGCATGTTGGGTGAACAAATTACAGTTGGGCAATTGACAAATAGAGAGGGCATGACCATGCACATACATATTATGATGACTACTGTGAGATTTAATTGGGCATTACGACAAAGTACATAGACCGCTATCCAGCATGCATCTATGCCTAAAAAGTCCACCTTCAGGTTATCATCCGAACCCCCTCCAGTATTAAGTTGCTAACAACAGACAATTGCATTAAGTATTGCGCGTAATGTAATCAGTAACTACATCCTCGAACATAGCACCAATGTTTTATCCCTAGTGGCAACAGCACATCCATAACCTTAGAGGTTCTTGTCACTCCTCCAGATTCACGGAGACATGAACCCACTATCGAGCATAAATACTCCCTCTTGGAGTTACTAGCATCAACTTGGCCAGAGCATCTACTAATAATGGAGAGCATGCAAGATCATAAACAACACATAGACATAACTTTGATAATCAACATAACAAGTATTCTCTATTCATCGGATCCCAACAAACGCAACATATAGAATTACAGATAGATGATCTTGATCATGTTCGGCAGCTCACAAGACCCGACAATTAAGCACAATGGGGAGAAGACAACCATCTAGCTACTGCTATGGACCCATAGTCCAGGGGTGAACTACTCACTCATCACTCCGGAGGCGACCATGGCGGCGTAGAGTCCTCCGGGAGATGATTCCCCTCTCCGGCAGGGTGCCGGAGGCGATCTCCTGAATCCCCCGAGATGGGATTGGCGGCGGCGGCGTCTCTGGAAGGTTTTCCGTATCGTGGCTCTCGGTACTGGGGGTTTCGCGATGGAGGCTATTTGTAGGCGGAAGGGCAGGTAAAGAGGCGGCACGAGGGGCTCACACCATAGGTCGGCGCGGCCAGGGCTTGGGCCGCGCCGCCCTGTGGTTTGGCCACCTCGTGGCCCCACTTCGTCTCCTCTTTGGTCTTCTGGAAGCTTCGTGGCAAAATAGGACCCTGGGCGTTGATTTCGTCCAATTCCGAGAATATTTCGCTACTAGGATTTCTGAAACCAAAAACAGCAGAAACAAAGAATCGGCTCTTCGGCATCTTGTTAATAGGTTAGTTCCAGAAAATGCACGAATATGACATAAAGTGTGCATAAAACATGTAGATATCATCAATAATGTGGCATGGAACACAAGAAATTATCGATACGTCAGAGACGTATCAGCATCCCCAAGCTTAGTTCTGCTCGTCCCGAGCAGGTAAAACAATAACAAAGATAATTTCTGGAGTGACATGCCATCATAACCTTGATCATACTATTTGTAAACATATGTAATGAATGCAGTGATCAAAACAATGGTAATGACATGAGTAAACAAGTGAATCATAAAGCAAAGACTTTTCATGAATAGTACTTCAAGACAAGCATCAATAAGTCTTGCATAAGAGTTAACTCATAAAGCAATAAATCAAAGTAAAGGTATTGAAGCAACACAAAGGAAGATTAAGTTTCAGCGGTTGCTTTCAACTTATAACATGTATATCTCATGGATATTGTCAACATAGAGTAATATAACAAATGCAATATGCAAGTATGTAGGAATCAATGCACAGTTCACACAAGTGTTTGCTTCTTGAGGTGAAGAGAAATAGGTGAACTGACTCAACATAAAAGTAAAAAGGAATGGTCCTTCAAAGAGGAAAGCATCGATTGCTATATTTGTGCTAGAGCTTTTATTTTGAAAACATGAAACAATTTTTTCAACGGTAGTAATAAAGCATATGAGTTATGTAAATTATATCTTACAAGTTGCAAGCCTCATGCATAGTATACTAATAGTGCCCGCACCTTGTCCTAATTAGCTTGGACTACCGGATCATCGCAACACACATGTTTTAACCAAGTGTCACAATGGGGTACCTCCATGCCGCCTGTACAAAGGTCTAAGGAGAAAGCTCGCATTTTGGATTTCTCGCTTTTGATTATTCTCAACTTAGACATCCATACCGGGACAACATGGACAACAGATAATGGACTCCTCTTTAATGCATAAGAATGTGGCAACAATTATTATTCTCATATGAGATTGAGGATATATGTCCAAAACTGAAACTTCCACCATGAATCATGGCTTTAGTTAGCGGCCCAATGTTCTTCTCTAACAATATGTATGCTCCAACCATTAAGGTGGTAGATCTCTCTTACTTCAGACAAGACGGACATGCATAGCAACTCACATGATATTCAACAAAGAATAGTTGATGGCGTCCCAGAAACATGGTTATCGCACAACAAGCAACTTAATAAGAGATAAAGTGCATAAGTACATATTCAATACCACAATAGTTTTTAAGCTATTTGTCCCATGAGCTATATATTGCAAAGGTGAATGATGGAATTTTAAAGGTAGCACTCAAGCAATTTACTTTGGAATGGCGGAGAAATACCATGTAGTAGGTAGGTATGGTGGACACAAATGGCATAGTGGTTGGCTCAAGGATTTTGGATGCATGAGAAGTATTCCCTCTCGATACAAGGTTTAGGCTAGCAAGGTTATTTGAAACAAACACAAGGATGAACCGGTGCAGCAAAACTCACATAAAAGACATATTGTAAACATTATAAGAATCTACACCGTCTTCCTTGTTGTTCAAAACTCAATACTAGATATTATCTAGACTTTAGAGAGACCAATTATGCAAACCAAATTTTAGCATGCTCTATGTATTTCTTCATTAATGGGTGCAAAGTATATGATGCAAGAGCTTAAACATGAGCACAACAATTGCCAAGTATCACATTATCCAAGACATTTTAGCAATTACTACATGTATCATTTTCCAATTCCAACCATATAACAATTTAACGAAGAAGAAACTTCGCCATGAATACTATAAGTAGAAACTAAGGACATACTTGTCCATATGCAACAGCGGAGCGTGTCTCTCTCCCATACAGTGAATGCTAGGATCCATTTATTCAAACAAAAACAAAAACAAACCGACGCTCCAAGAAAAGCACATAAGATGTGATGGAATAAAAATATAGTTTCAGGGGAGGAACCTGATAATGTTGTCGATGAACAAGGGGATGCCTTGGGCATCCCCAAGCTTAGACGCTTGAGTCTTCTTGATATATGCAGGGGTGAACCACCGGGGCATCCCCAAGCTTAGAGCTTTCACTCTCCTTGATCATATTGCATCATACTCCTCTCTTGATCCTTGAAAACTTCCTCCACACCAAACTCGAAACAACTCATTAGAGGGTTAGTGCACAATCAAAATATACATGTTCAGAGGTGACATAATCATTCTTAACACTTCTGGACATTGCACAAAGCTACTGAAAGTCAATGGAATCGAAATATCCATCGAACATAACAAAACTGGCAATGCGAAATAAAAGGCAGAATCTGTCAAAAAACAGAACAGTTCGTATTGACGAATTTTATTGGGGCACCAGACTTGCTCAAATGAAAATGCTAAAATTGAATGAAAGTTGCGTACATATCTGAGGATCACTCACATAAATTGGCATAATTTTCTGAGTTACCTACAGAGAAAACAGCCCAGATTCGTGACAGCAAAGAAATCTGTTTCTGCACAGTAATCCAAATCTAGTATGAACTTTACTATCAACGACTTTACTTGGCACAACAAAACACTAAACTAAGATAAGGAGAGGTTGCTACAGTAGTAAACAACTTCCAAGACACAAAAATAAAAACCAAGTACTGTAGTAAAAACATGGGTTGTCTCCCATAAGCGCTTTTCTTTAACGCCTTTCAGCTAGGCGCAGAAAGTGTGTATCAAGTGTTATCAAGAGATGGTGCATCGTTATCATGAGCTCCCCCATCCGTAGTGGTACTAAGGGCTTTGTCAATTTTAGGCCTATAATAATACTTCTTTGGTTTAGGCACTTTAGAGACATACATAAACTTTTGCTCCTTACCCACATAAGCTTTCTCCTTATATTTAAGAGAAGAAAATATTGAACCCAAGGTTCCCATAGCTTTTTCAAGTTCGTCAATCCTATTGCTTTGATCGTCATGGACAACACAAGTTCCTAGGACACTAATTCTTTCATCAATTCCTCCTAAGGATTTATCAAGTTCATCAGTTTTATCAAGTAACATTTCCAATTTAGCTTCAATACTTGGAAAAATTTTCTCTAAGGTTTCCAATTTTTTCATAACATCTTCAAGAGAGATTTCAGTTTTAACTTCATCAACAGGGGGTATTCCAAATAGACTCTCAATAATGCAGCTAGCTTCTAATGCAGGAGTACTTAGGAAGTTACCTTTCGCGAGACTATCAAGAACACACCTATTCCAGCTAGAGATACCAACATAAAAATTCCTGAGTAGGATAGTGGTGGAGTGTTTCTTAATGCACCTATTATGGGCATCACTAATTCTGTACCAAGCATCTCTTAAACATTCTCCCCCTCGTTGCTTAAACGTACGAACTTCAACTTCAGGATTACTCATTTTAGCAGTAGTAAAGAAAGCAAACTAGATAAAGTAAATGCAATTAACTAATTTTTTTTGTGTTTTTGATATAGCAAACAAGATAGCAAATAAAGTAAAACTAGCAACTAATTTTTTTGTATTTTGATTTAATGCAGCAAACAAAGTAGTAAATAAAGCTAAGCAAGACAAAAACAAAGTAAAGAGATTGCGATGTGGAGACTCCCCTTGCAGTGTGTCTTGATTTCCCCGGCAACGGCGCCAGAAATTTGCTTGATGCGTGTAGTTGACACGTCCATTGGGAACCCCAAGAGGAAGGTGTGATGCGCACAGCGGCAAGTTTCCCTCAGTAAGAAACCAAGGTTGAATCGAACCAGTAGGAGTCAAGAAGCACGTTGAAGGTTGATGGCGGCGGGATGTAGTGCGGCGCAACACCAGAGATTCCGGCGCCAACGTGGAACCTGCACAACACAACCAAAGTACTTTGCCCCAACAAAACAGTGAGGTTGTCAATCTCACCGGCTTGCTGTAACAAAGGATTAACCGTATTGTGTGGAAGATGATTGTTTGCAGAAAACAGTAAAACAAGTATTGCAGTAGATTGTATGCGATGTAAAGAATAGGACCGGGGTCCACAGTTCACTAGAGGTGTCTCTCCCATAAGATAAACAGCATGTTGGGTGAACAAATTACAGTTGGGCAATTGACAAATAGAGAGGGCATGACCATGCACATACATATTATGATGACTACTGTGAGATTTAATTGGGCATTACGACAAAGTACATAGACCGCTATCCAGCATGCATCTATGCCTAAAAAGTCCACCTTCAGGTTATCATCCGAACCCGGCCCCTCCAGTATTAAGTTGCTAACAACAGACAATTGCATTAAGTATTGCGCGTAATGTAATCAGTAACTACATCCTCGAACATAGCACCAATGTTTTATCCCTAGTGGCAACAGCACATCCATAACCTTAGAGGTTCTTGTCACTCCTCCAGATTCACGGAGACATGAACCCACTATCGAGCATAAATACTCCCTCTTGGAGTTACTAGCATCAACTTGGCCAGAGCATCTACTAATAACGGAGAGCATGCAAGATCATAAACAACACATAGACATAACTTTGATAATCAACATAACAAGTATTCTCTATTCATCGGATCCCAACAAACGCAACATATAGAATTACAGATAGATGATCTTGATCATGTTCGGCAGCTCACAAGACCCGACAATTAAGCACAATGGGGAGAAGACAACCATCTAGCTACTGCTATGGACCCATAGTCCAGGGGTGAACTACTCACTCATCACTCCGGAGACGACCATGGCGGCGTAGAGTCCTCCGGGAGATGATTCCCCTCTCCGGCAGGGTGCCGGAGGCGATCTCCTGAATCCCCCGAGATGGGATTGGCGGCGGCGGCGTCTCTGGAAGGTTTTCCGTATCGTGGCTCTCGGTACTGGGGGTTTCGCGACGGAGGCTATTTGTAGGCGGAAGGGCAGGTAAAGAGGCGGCACGAGGGGCTCACACCATAGGTCGGCGCGGCCAGGGCTTGGGCCGCGCCGCCCTGTGGTTTGGCCACCTCGTGGCCCCACTTCGTCTCCTCTTCGGTCTTCTGGAAGTTTCGTGGCAAAATAGGACCCTGGGCGTTGATTTCGTCCAATTCCGAGAATATTTCGTTACTAGGATTTCTGAAACCAAAAACAGCAGAAAACAACAACTGGCTCTTCGGCATCTTGTTAATAGGTTAGTTCCAGAAAATGCACGAATAGGACATAAAGTGTGCATAAAACATGTAGATATCATCAATAATGTGGCATGGAACACAAGAAATTATCGATACGTCGGAGACGTATCACTGGACATCATCTCCATCGCCATCATCATCATCTTCACCATCATCACCGCCGTCTCCACCGCTGGACATTGTCACCGCCGTAGCAATTTGGGGTTTGATCTTGATTGTTTGATAGGGGAAACTCTCCCGGTATTGATTTCTACTTGTTATTGATGCTATTGAGTGAAACCGTTGAACCAAGGTTTATGTTTAGATTGTTATTCATCATCATATCACCTCTGATCATGTTCCATATGATGTCTCGTGAGTAGTTCGTTTAGTTCTTGAGGACATGGGTGAAGTCTAAATGTTAGTAGTGAAGTATGGTTGAGTAATATTCAATGTTATGATATTTAAGTTGTGGTGTTATTCTTCTAGTAGTGTCGTGTGAACGTCGACTACACGACACTTCACCTTTATGGGCCTAGGGGAATGCATCTTGTACTCGTTTGCCAATTGCGGGGTTGCCGGAGTGACAGAAAGCTAAGCCCCCGTTGGTATATCGATGCAGGAGGGATAGCAGGATCTCAGGGTTTAAGGCTGTGGTTAGATTTATCTTAATTACTTTCTTGTAGTTGCGGATGCTTGCAAGGGGTATAATCACAAGTATGTATTAGTCCTAGGAAGGGCGGTACATTAGTACAGGTTCACCCACACAACACTTATCAAAACAATGAAGATTAATTAGCCGTATGTAGCGAAAGCACTAGACTAAAATCCCGTGTGTCCTCGAGAACGTTTGGTCATTATAAGTAAACAAACCGGCTTGTCCTTTGTGCTAAAAAGGATTGGGCCACTCGCTGCAATTGATACTCTCACATTTTACTTACTCGTACTTTATTCGTCTGTTACATCAAAACCCCCTGAATACTTGTCTGTGAGCATTTACAGTGAATCCTTCATCGAAACTGCTTGTCAACACCTTATGCTCCTCGTTGGGATCGACATTCTTACTTATCGAAGATACTACGATACACCCCCTATACTTGTGGGTCATCAAGACTATTTTCTGGCGCCGTTGCCGGGGAGTGAAGCGCTATTGGTAAGTGGAATTGGTAAGGGAAACTTCTACTGTTTGAGATGATTTTATTTCTGCCTGCTGCCATAATTCATTATGGAGAGATCTCCTTTTGAATGTTTATTTGGGAAATCTGCTACTACTGCAAAGGTAGTGGATGAGGCGCCAGGTAAGGAAGAGATACCATACAAAATACCTATGAAAATTATTGAACGCGTAGTGGGTAACCGTTATACAGGGGATGGAACTGTCCACCATGGAGATCATTTACTGTTCTTACATGAATTATGCGGTTTATTCAAGTGTGCAGGTATTGCTATGGATGAAGTGAGGAAGAAACTATTCTCTATATCGCTGTCTGGTAAAGCGGCGCATTGGTATAAATTACTGGATAATGGGGATTCTCTTGAATGGAATGATATTGTGCCCCGGTTTTATTCTAAGTTCTATCCTCCAAGTGAAATTCATAAGGATCGGAACCGCATATATAATTTTTGGCCTCATGATGGAGAGAGTATTGCACAAGCTTGGGGGAGATTGAAGTCTTTAATGCTCAAATGCCCCATTCATGAGCTTCCTGGTAATATAATTATTGATAATTTCTATGCAAGACTTTCTTTTGAAGACAAGACCTTGCTGGATACTTCTTGTTCTGGATCATTCACGCGCAACAAAGAAGAGTTTAAAAGGGACCTTCTCAATCGGATCCAGGAAAATACTGAAGGATGGGAGAACGACAAAGATAGAGAATCAGGTATAAATTATGATTATAAATGCATTGAAGCTTTTATGGATACTGATAAATTTCGTAATATGAGTGCTACTTATGGTCTTGATTCTCAAGTTGCTGCAAATCTTTATAAAGCTTTTGCCTCTCATTATGAATTTCCTAAGAAGAATTTTGATAAGTATCATGAACCGTATAAAGATAAAATTGATTCATCTATTAATAAATGCGTTGTAGTTGAAACTGTTGATCATGTTATTCCTGAAGCTTATATTGAAAAAACTCCTTTCCCTGCTAAATTGAAGGAGTACTCTGTTATAAATAGTGCGGTTCATAAATGTGAAAAGAAACCTATAGAACCTGAAGAACAAATAAAAGTTGAACCTGCTGTTGCAATAGTTAAAGATCTTGTGACTGAAAATGTGGAGGATGGTCATATTATTTTCTGTGAAGATGCTTCTAATATTGTTTCACATCTAAGGCCAAGAAAGCTAGTGTTCCTATGCTATCTGTTAGAATTGGTGATCATTGCTATTATGGTTTATGTGATATTGGTGCAAGTATTAGTGCTATTCCTTATGAGCTTTACACGGAGATTATGCACGAAATTGGTTCTTGTGAACTTGAAGATATTGATGTGGTCATTCAGCTAGCTAATAGAGAAACTATCTCTCCAATCGGTATTGTTCGAGATGTGGAAGTCCTATGCGGTAAGATTAAATATCCTGCTGACTTTTTGGTACTTGGTTCTGCTGCTTGTGAATATTGTCCTATCATTTTTGGTAGACCTTTTCTAAATACTTGTGGAGCTATTATAGATTGCAAGAAAGAGAAAATTTTGACTAAATTTGCTGGTGAATCTTATGAGTTTAACTTCTCTAAATTTACCAAAACTCCTTATAAAATTGATCCGCCTAATGATGATTTTAAAATGGAACAGTGTGCATCTATTGTTCTTGTTCCTAATAATCCTTTGCAGCAACATTTGGAGAATAGCGAGAGTGAAGTTTTTAGGCAAGAAAGAGATGAGCTTGATGAAATTTTTCTTCGCCAACCTATTCTTAAGCATGATCTACCGGTGGAAGATCTGGGTACAACACCACCACCAAAGGAAGATCCTGTCTTTGATTTAAAACTATTGCCTGATAATCTTAAATATACTCATATTAATGATAAGAAAATATATCCTGTTATTATTAGTTCTAAGCTTTCAGAGTTTGAAGAAGAAAGGTTATTGGAAATATTGAAGAAACACCGAGGTGCTATTGGCTACACTCTTGATGACTTGAAGGGGATTTCTCCCTCTATTTGCCAACACGCCATTAATATGGAAGATGATGCGAAACCTGTTGTTGAACCTCAGCGTCGTCTAATTCCTAAGATGAAGGATGTGGTAAGAAATGAGGTATTAAGACTTCTTGAAGCTGGTATTATATATCCTATTGCTGATAGTAGATGGGTTAGTCCTCTGCATTGTGTTCCTAAGAAAGGAGGAATGACTGTTGTGCCTAATGATAATGATGAGCTCATACCTCAAAGAGTAGTTGTGGGATATAGAATGTGCATTGATTATCGAAAAGTTAATAAGGTTACTAAAAAAGATCATTACCCTTTGCCTTTTATTGATCAAATGTTAGAAAGGTTATCTAAAAATACTCACTTTTGTTTTCTTGATGGTTATTCTGGGTTTTCACAAATTGCTGTTAAAACTAAGGATCAAGAGAAAACCACTTTCACTTGTCCCTATGGAACTTATGCTTATAGACGTATGCCTTTTGGTTTATGTAATGCTCCTGCTACTTTTCAAAGATGCATGTCTGCTATTTTTCATGGCTTTTGCGAGAGTATTGTAGAGGTATTCATGGATGATTTTTCTGTCTATGGGAATTCTTTTGATAATTGCTTGCGGAACCTTGATAAAGTTTTGCAGAGATGTGAAGAAACTAACCTTGTTCTTAATTGGGAGAAATGTCACTTTATGGTTAATGAAGGAATTGTATTGGGACATAAAATTTCCGAGAGAGGTATTGAAGTTGATAGAGCTAAAGTTGAAGCAATTGAGAAGATGCCCTATCCTAGGGATGTTAAAGGTATTCGTAGTGTTCTTGGTCATGCTGGGTTTTATAGGAGGTTTATTAAAGACTTCTCCAAGATTTCAAAGCCTCTTACTAATCTTCTTCAAAAAGATGTACCTTTTGTTTTTGATGATGATTGTAAGGAAGCTTTTGAAACTCTAAAGAAAGCCTTAACAACTGCTCCTATAGTTGAACCTCTTGATTGGAATTTACCATTTGAAATTATGTGTGATGCTAGTGATTTTGCTGTAGGCGCTGTTCTTGGACAGCGAGTGAATAAAAAATTGAATGTTATTCATTATGCTAGTAAAACTCTTGATGCTGCTCAAAGAAATTATGCTACTACTGAAAAAGAATTGTTAGTTGTAGTCTTTGCTTGTGATAAGTTTAGATCTTATATTGTTGATTCAAAAGTTACTATTCATACTGATCATGCTGCAATCAGATACCTTATGCAAAAGAAAGATGCTAAGCCAAGGCTTATTAGATGGGTACTCCTGTTGCAAGAATTTGATTTGCATATTGTAGATAGGAAAGGTGCTGATAATCCTGTTGTTGATAATTTGTCTAGATTGGAAAATATTGCTTATGATCCTGTTCCTATTAATGATAGTTTTCCAAATGAACAATTGGCTGTAATAAAGGTGAGCTCGCGAGACAGTCCATGGTATGCTGATTATGCTAACTTTATTGTTTCCAAGTATTTGCCTCCAACCTTTTCAGCTCAGCAAAGGAGGAAATTCTTTTATGACTTGAGGCATTATTTCTGGGATGACCCACACTTATATAAGGAAGGAGTGGATGGTATTCTGCGAAGATGTGTTCCCGAATATGAACAACAAGAGATATTGAGTAAATGTCATGGTAGTGCTTATGGAGGACATCACGCCGGAGATAGAACTGCACAAAAGGTTCTACAATCAGGTTTTTATTGGCCGACTCTCTTCAAAGATGCGAGGAAGTTTATTTTATCTTGTGATGAATGTCAAAGGGTTGGTAATATCTCCAGACGCAATGAAATGCCTATGAATTATACTCTTGTTATTGAACCGTTCGATTGTTGGGGATTTGACTTCATGGGACCTTTTCCCTCTTCAGAAGGTAACACTCATATACTTGTTGCTGTTGATTATGTTACTAAATGGGTGGAAGCCATACCTACAAAAAGTGCTGATGGTGAGACCTCTTTAAGAATGCTTTTAGATATTATTTTTCCTATATTTGGAGTTCCTCGATATATTATGACTGATGGAGGTTCTCATTTTATTCATGGTGGTTTTAGAAAAACTCTTGCTAAATATGGTATTAATCAGAGAATTGCTTCCGCTTATCATCCTCAAACTAGTGGGCAAGTAGAATTATCAAATAGAGAAATTAAATCTATCTTGCAAAAGACTGTTAATAAAACTAGAAAGAATTGGGCTAGTAAATTGAAGGATGCACTATGGGCTTATAGAACTGCTTATAAAAACCCCATGGGAGTGTCACCTTATAAAATGGTTTATGGGAAAGCTTGTCATTTACCTTTAGAACTAGAGCACAAAGCTTATTGGGCAGTTAGAGAATTAAATAAAGATCCTAAACTTGCCGGTAATAAGAGATTATTGCAATTGAGTTCTCTAGATGAATGGAGAAGTGAAGCTTATGAAAATGCTAAACTCTTTAAAGAGAAAGTTAAGAAATGGCATGATAGAAGGATTATCAAAAGAGAATTTAATATTGGGGATAAAGTCCTATTGTATCGGTCTCGTCTTAGATTCTTTGCAGGGAAATTACTCTCGAAGTGGGAAGGACCATATGTTGTTGAGGAGGTGTATCGTTCAGGAGCAATTAAAATTAGCTCTCTCCAAGGCAATGCCACACAAGTGGTGAATGGACAAAGACTCAAGCATTATATCTCAGGTGATTCTTACAATGTAGATGTTGATATTATTCGAGTGGAAACACCGGAGGCTTTCATCAAAGGACAAATTGACAGTTCGCCAGAACTCGACTTTGAATAGGTAACAGTACTGGTAATGAAAAGTTCGCGATTTACTTTCTGAACAATGTTTTTGCTGTTTTTGGAAAATATGAAAAATTACGAGATCGAAACGGAGTAGAGGAGACGCACGAGGGCGTGCCCCCATAGGCCGGCGCGGCCTGGCCTTGGCCCGCGCCGCCCTATGAGCTGGCCGCCTCGTCGCTCCTTTCCGACTCTGGTTCGACCGGGTACTTTCCTTTTGTCGTGAAAATTTTTGCTATATAATCCCCCGGACCCCTGGAGGCCCGTATATCGTTTTCTCGACGTGTTTTGTTTCGAGCTGTTTCTGCCAGGATCTGTTTTCAGTCTAGAAGCACCATGGTCTCCAAGAACAAGGGCAAGGAGCTTTCGGATGAAGATATTCAAGATCCCGAGTGGAAAGAGGTGGACAAGGGCGTGAAGGAAGAGGATGAAGAAGAGGTGGAGGAAGACTCGCGCGCACACCCGCGTGCTACCATTGCAAGCGTCAAGGTGGTGGACAACCCTTTTAGTGCAAACAAGAGCGCAAGAATTCGCACCGGAGGAGGGGTTCCACGTCATTACCTAGCTCCGAAGACATCCTTCTCAGGCACTCACCATCCCTTCCGCAATCTAATTTTCAATAGTCAAATTGAAAGGACTCCCAGGGCAGCATTGCCTAGCAATTGGGATATAGATCGTTCTAACACTGCAGGAAGGATGAAGCCTGAGGGTGAAGAGTGGGGAAATAACTCCAAGAGTTGGGACTCGCCGTCGGATATACTTCTTAACCGCGTCGAGCACAATTCGGAGATGATTCGCAACCTCACGTACAAGATTGATGAGCTTCAGGAGCTTGTTGAGAAGCTTGTCAGGAATTCATCACCACCATCGCCGAAGGAGTAATTCATCATCGGTATTGGCATCCCCTTGGTTTGTTCCAAGCTTGGGGGAGTGCCGCGGTATCACATCATCACTACCTTTTACCTTTTACTGTCAAGTAGTGTCATATCATGAGTAGGGAAGTTATCATATAAGATGGGTTGCAGTTTGGAAGTATCTCTCCTTTAGTTGGTTGTCTATGTATCCCTTGGTGTGAGTTATCGTTATGGAATATTAATGAGAAGTCTTATCATTTACATATTGCACATCTTATTTTAGTTTGCAATCTCTACTATATGATTGATCTTGTTATTAGTATCGATATCACTTTGGGAGCATTAAATAAATCTATTTGGTTTTGGCAAACTTAGCATTGGTCAATAGCAACAACACTTTGAGGCTTAAGTAGAAAAGAGGAATACATGTAGTTGTTTCATTGTCTTTCTTTATTGTTAGCTCATAGCTTATTATTCTGAAGTTAAAACTGTTTGTGCTTACAAGGAAGATGCATGATTGTTTCTATCACATGTATATTTGTTTGTTTCCTTCAACCCTTATGCTTGCTAATTAACCTTGCTAGCCAAAGACCTGTACTGAGAGGGAATACTTCTCGTGCATCCAAACCTTAACCCAAACCTATGTCATTTGTGTCCGCCGTAAGTACCTACTACATGGTATTTCCTGCCATTCCAAGTAAATACTTCGTGTGCTACCTTTAAATAATTCAAAATTTACTATCTCTTATTTGTGTCAATGTTTTATAGCTCATGAGGACGTATGTGGTGTTTTATCTCTCAATCTTGTTGGGCAACTTTCACCAATGGACTAGTGGCTTCATCCGCTTATCCGATAATTTTGCAAAAAGAGCTGGCAATGGGATTCCTAGTCCCAAATTAATTTATCTAAATAGACACTCCTCCATGGTATGTGATTGATGGACGGCACCCGAAGGATTCGGTTAGCCATGGCTTGAGAAAGCAAAGGTGGGGAGGAGTGTCATCATAATAAAACTAAAATAAAAAGGCACTCCTTCATGGTATGAGATTGTTGGCAGGCACCCGAAGGATTCGGTTAGCCATGGTTTGTGAAAGAAAGGTTGGAAGGAGTGCCACACAAAAATAAAATAAAATGGGAGCCGCTCTTTGAAGGTTTTTCTGGCAAGGGGGTTAGAGTACCCGCTACCAGTCGTTGACAACAACAAACACCTCTCAAAATGTTACTTTCATTCTCTTTATATGATTTCAAAACTGAAAAAGCTCTAGCACATGATTTAATCCCTGCTTCCCTCTGCGAAGGGCCTGTCTTTTACTTTATGTTGAGTCAGTAAACCTATTTCCCTCCATCTCAAGCAAGCATTTGAGTTGTTGTGATTAAACCATTATATTGTGATTTGCTTCATCATGTCTTTTACTTTTCCTTGTTTAGTACAAGTTTTATCTGAATGAATATAGCTTTGCAAGTTATCAATGATCGTGAGGAGACTATTATGATTGAGTATGCAAGTTGTGCAATATAAACTTTAACATGAGAGCGCTGCTCAATAGATAAATATAACTTGTTAATTGTTCTCTGACCAAGAACGAAGTTTGCCATCACCAGCTATGATTTCTTATGCACCTTTTATTTGTGATTACCTTATACTTGTTTCAAGTTGGGTTATATGAGGAAGTTGTTTACTATAATGTCTTGTGTGAATGAATATGATGCCTCTTGTCCGTATTTTATTGATCGACTCTTCACTCCATAAACATGTGGTCCTATTTACCGAGTTCAGTTTCGCTTGGGGACAAGCGAAGTCTAAGCTTGGGGGGAGTTGATACGTCCAATTTGCATCACTATTTATATCATAATTTGCTGTTATTCATTGATATATTTCATATTTGGACATAATACTTATGTTATTTCATCTATTTTGCATGTTTCATGATTATTGGAGGATCGAGCACCGGAGCCAGGATTCTGCTGGAAAAAGCACCGTCAGAATGCAATATTTCGGAAGATCAACAGTTGATGGAAATTATACCAAAAATCCTATTTTTCCAGATGACGAAGGGAGCCAGAAGGGGGAGCTGAGGGGACCCGAGGTGGGCTCACCCCATAGGCCGGCGCGGCCCAGGGCCTGGCCGCGCCGCCCAGTGAGGAGGGGGCCCACAGCCCCTCTCGCCTCCTTTTCTTCGCGAAATCCTTCGTCCCGAAGACCTAAGCTCCAGAGGGTACCTCGCGAAGAGTTACAGACGCCTCTGCGGGGCGGAGAACACCAGAGAGAAAAGAGCTCTCCGGCGGGCTGAGATCCGCCGGGGAAATTCCCTCCGGGAGGGGGAAATCGACGCCATCATCACCGTCATCGAGCTGGACATCATCTCCATCGCCATCATTATCATCTTCACCATCATCACCGCCGTCTCCACCGCTGGACATTGTCACTGTCGTAGCAATTTGGGGTTTGATCTTGATTGTTTGATAGGGGAAACTCTCCCGGTATTGATTTCTACTTGTTATTGATGCTATTGAGTGAAACCGTTGAACCAAGGTTTATGTTCAGATTGTTATTCATCATCATATCACCTCTGATCATGTTCCATATGATGTCTCGTGAGTAGTTCGTTTAGTTCTTGAGGACATGGGTGAAGTCTAAATGTTACTAGTGAAGTATGGTTGAGTAATATTCAATGTTATGATATTTAAGTTGTGGTGTTATTCTTCTAGTGGTGTCGTGTGAACGTCGACTACACGACACTTCACCTTTATGGGCCTAGAGGAATGCATCTTGTACTCGTTTGCCAATTGCGGGGTTGCCGGAGTGACAGAAACCTAAGCCCCCGTTGGTATATCGATGCAGGAGGGATAGCAGGATCTCAGAGTTTAAGGCTGTGGTTAGATTTATCTTAATTACTTTCTTGTAGTTGCGGATGCTTGCAAGGGGTATAATCACAAGTATGTATTAGTCCTAGGAAGGGCGGTACATTAGTACAGGTTCACCCACACAACACTTATCAAAACAATGAAGATTAATTAGCCATATGTAGCGAAAGCACTAGACTAAAATCCCGTGTGTCCTCGAGAACGTTTGGTCATTATAAGTAAACAAACCGGCTTGTCCTTTGTGCTAAAAAGGATTGGGCCACTCGCTGCAATTGATACTCTCGCATTTTACTTACTCGTACTTTATTCGTCTGTTACATCAAAACCCCCTGAATACTTGTCTGTGAGCATTTACAGTGAATCCTTCATCGAAACTGCTTGTCAACACCTTCTGCTCCTCGTTGGGATCGACATTCTTACATATCGAAGATACTACGATACACCCCCTATACTTGTGGGTCATCACCCCGCAGAAGCACTTGAAACAGCGGTCCCCTTCTTCTTGACCATGGTGCTCAAGCTCTTGAAAGCAAGAACAATGGCGAGAAAAGAACTGAGGAGGAAGGCGAGTGGTATGGAGGCGTAAAAAGTGAAAACGGTAAAAGGCTCCATATTTATAGTAAGGACTGATGGGGAATCATGGTCGTAACGCTGATGATTGTGGAGAGGTGGACGGGGATCCAATTATACACGTGTCCAAGCAGGAGAGATGGAACCAGTGACCCATTACGCCCACTATGCGCGGAAATCAAGGAGGTGCCTCGGTCAATGCACAAGCAATAGTCATTTCATAACTTACCGCGCAGGAGTAGGGTGGGACCGTCAGGTCATGTCCTGTCAATCAGACCATGGCAGTGATGTCATGAAAAGCATCGACTCCGCATGAAGCTTCCGAAGGGAATTGAAACATTCGAGTGGTTCGATCTAAGTCTATGTGCGGTTGCCCGCATCCGCACTTAGACTCGGGGGCTACTCCCATCAGAAGCGCTGAACGTGCACTCGATGAAATTTGGTCTCGAAGACTTTTGCACTAGTAATTGCACCAGAGGCATCCGAAGAAAACTGGAATGTTTGAATGGTTTGGACTAAGTCTGCACTCGGTTGCAAGAATCCGCGCCCAGACTCGGAGGCTACTCCCATCGAGAGTGCAGGATGCACACCCGAAGATTTTTCGTGTGGTCCAGAATCATGCTCGGGGACTTGATTGTGTGTAGAGTAACGTTGTTTTGCCATCGGCAGTTAACCGGTAAAACTGGACACGTTACTCGATATTCCTTACGTACTAAATCTTGCTTGAAAGTATTAAAGACCCGATATGAGGTGATTATCGGATGACCATAACAGTTTGTGGAAAGCTTCGACAGAAGAAAACATTCGAGTAGTACAACTTGAATCTACACACGGTTGCAAGCATCCGTGCCTAGACTCGGGGGCTACTCCCGTCGGGAGCACTGAACGCGCACCCGATAAAGAAAACGCTACTATTGCAAGAAAGTTAAGATTTTTCCGACAAGAACGAAGATTCGACAGAAGACACGTTTTTAGTCCCTGCCTGAAGTTTCTACGGCCAGTCACTCGGGGGCTACTGATGTGGGCATTACCCTTCGGGCAACTACTATTGTACTACCTCTTACGGCCCGGCTCGGGGCCCATGAAGGCACTCGATGATCAGGTGGACCGTTACGTCGGTTTCGAAGAAGGATTCTTGAAGGACAAGGAAAGAAGATGAAGAATACAAGGAAAGTTTAGATCTAGGACTCTTTGTAACCTAGTCGTACCCGGACAGACCTCTCGAGACCTGGCTCCCAATATAAGGGCCAGGAGAGGGGCTGCCGAGGGGCACACACAATCATAGCGATCATAGCCATTGCAAGTCTAGATCTAGGTCATCACAGAACTTAGTTTCTCGACGAGATCACAGCCGAAACCTTCGGCACCCCATTGTAACCCGATATTTTCATAATCAAGATCAGACAGGCATGACGTAAGGATTTTACCTCATCGAGGGCCCCGAACCTGGGTAAATCGCTCTCTCCGCTTGTTTGATAACCGATGTCTCGTGTCAGCCTACAGGATTCCATCTACCCTAAGCCCCATACGGAGGGCATTGCCGGAGAGTACCCTCGACAATTGTTGAATTGGTGTAGCTCTTGGATCTAGATTGAGAGGGTGTTCGGCAAGTTCACTGGGTACTCCTGGCATGTCAGCTGGATACCATGCGAAGATTTCCCAGCGCTCACGGAGGAACTCGACGAGCACGCTTTCCTATGCGCTATCCATGTTTGTTGTGATAGTTGTCATCTTCTTGGGATCTGTCGGGTGAATCTGCACTTCCTTGGAATTCTTGGAGGTATCGAAGGTTCGCTCCTTAGTGGCCTTCCTTCGTCGGGTAGCACGTCATAGTTGGTTGTTAGCCTAGCCGCTTCATACTCAGCTTGCATCCCGAAGGTTTCAGATAGCTTATGGAAATCCTTGTCGCATTTGTCCGCCATGGCAAAACTTCCTTTGACTGTTATTAGGCCGTTAGGTCCAGTGATTCTCCACATCAGATATGTATAGTGCGGTACTGCCATGAATCTGGCATATGCTGGTCTTCCTATTATTGCATGGTATTGTGACGGAAAGTTGATAAATTCGAATTCCAACCTTTCTTTTCTGGAGTTCTCTCTTGTCCTCAATTGTACATCAAGCAAGATCTTCCCCAAAGGATAGCTTGGCTTCTTAGGTTGGATGCCATGGAAACACGTGTCTGTTGGTGTCATGTTTGCCAAGGAAATGTTCATCTTCCACAGTGTATCCGCGTATATGAGGTTTAAACTGCTGCCTCCATCCACGAATATGCGAGAAACCTCAAATCCCGCGATAACTGCTGGTAGAATCATGGCTGACTGTCCTGGTCGAGGAACTTCCGATGGGTGATCCTCCTGGGTAAACCCTATCGCTTGTCTCGACAAATTGAGATACTCAATGGTTGGTGGAGGCGACTTTTCTGCCATATACACCTGCCGCGAGATTATCTTCTGAGCCCTATTCGAGGGTCTGCCTTTCTGAATCATTGACACTGATCTTGTTGTGTAAATGAACTCGCCATTATTACCTTGAGGTGCTGCCAGTTGTAGCTGATGTTGGTTTGAGCTGGTAATTGCGGGTGGTGGTGGCAGGTGGATTTCACTCCTTGCCCCTTGTACGTGCCCCCTGTTTGCCGCTTGTGCGTTGTTGTGCTCCGCGTACCTATGTAAAGCTTGGAAGGTTTGACAGTTCTTTTGAAGATGGCATGACTGTCTTTTCCCTTCACTGTCGAGGTAAAAATGCATCTGACATGGACACTCAGAATATCCTTGGGTGATATGTTGTATGGCCTCTGAAACCTTGGTCGATTATTTTGTCTACTGGAGCCTGGCGCATCTTTGTGATCATTGCGCTGATCGTTGTTTCTTTGATAATCATCTTGATGATTTCCTCCACTATTTCCTCGGAAGCCAGCCGCCACTTGGCTGGGACCGTCATAGTCTGAGAATTGGCGATATCGTCGTCTATTTTGATTGTTATTTCTATTGCGGTTCTCCTCGGGTAACCTCTGTCGTTTGTTTTGAACATCATCTTCGCCATATGCCCAATGATTCGCTATCTCCATGAGGTCCGCTATTGTTCTCGGGTTGGATCTTCCCAAATCCTCGATTAAGTCTCTTCTTCGGATCCCTGCAACGAATGCATCGATTGCTCTTTCGTCGGATACGTTTTCTACCGAGTTTTTTAAGATGATCCACCGCTGGATATACATCCTCATCGACTCATCATACTCCTGCTTGCAAGCCCTTAGCTGCTCTATTGATGCAGGCTTCTTGCACGTGGAACGGAAGTTTTTCACGAACAAATCCACAAAAGTCTCTCAACTGTCGATGGATCCTCCTGGTAATTTCTTCATCCATGATCTTGCGGCTCCGCTGAGGTGAACTTGGATGCTTTGCATGGCTGTTGCTCTGGTTCCGCCCATCAACTTCACTGTTTCCAGGTAGTCGACTAACCAGTCCTCTGGATCTTGCAATCCGTCGAACTTTTTATAATTATCAGGTAACTTAAAACCAGAGGGAACCCGAGTTTTGCTAACTCGTTGGGTAAATCAGGGGAGTCCACACATGTCTTCATTGCAAACTTCCGGTGAGTACCGGCGCTCTCTTCTATTTTCACTGTCCCTCTCCTACCGTGCTCTATCAACTCGTGCTTGCATCACTGTATTTCTCGCGTCACCTTCTCGTGGAGGATCTCGCGCCACCGTGGAGGGTTGAGGACTATTTTGTCTTCGAGCACTCTCGGGTTGTGGTGTACTTGATCCTTGTATTGTTGTTCCCATGATTCCAACTCCTTCCATAGCCATGTTATACAATGCTTCCTTTGGGTCTCCTGCAAGTGGTTTGGATGCTAACATGAAAGCATGTGTCGCCAGATATCCCGCTTCCGGTGTTTTTTTTGGATGATGTGACCTCTCGTGTCTATCGACATAAATGACATATCAAGGTTTTGGATCAAATTCTCTCTTTCATGATCAGGCACGTTTACCAGTCGAGATCTTCCTCTTGCACAGGCGTCTCTGTGATTGTCTCCCGACGTCCTGATTGTCGACTCAGGGTGGCCCTGCGCGCACTTGACGGAGAAGCTGTAGCTTTCCTTGCTTCGAGTGCTATTCTCTGTTTCTCTAACTCTCGTCCAGCACGAGCGAGTTTATACTGATATGCTTGCAGCGCCTCCGGTGTAGCCGTGGTAGTCATCAGCTTTGTACCATCCATTGGTCTTTGAGCTCTGTCCCAAGCTGCTTGCGACAACTGTATCTTCTCCCGCGGCGTGGACCCGTTGTATTTAATTCCTGTTCCGCGCATGAGATTTGCAGGGTCGATGTATGGATTGCCCGAGTCATCGAAAGCCTCCGACGCTTCATCCTCTTGTCGGCTTGATTCCCCGATTGCGCAGACTTGATGATTGATACGTCTCAAACGTATCTATAATTTCTTATGTTCCATGCTACTTTTATGATGATACTCACATGTTTTATACACTTTATGTCATTATTATGCATTTTCCGGCACTAACCTATTGACAAGATGCCGAAGAGCCAGTTGTTGTTTTTTGCTGTTTTTGGTTTCAGAAATCCTACAAAGGAAATATTCTCGGAATTGGACGAAATCAACGCCCAGTGTCTTATTTTTCCACGGAGCTTCCAGAAGACCGAAGGGGATACGAAGTGGGGCGACGAGGCGCCGCCACCATAGGGCCGCGCGGCCTAAGGGGCCCGCGCCGCCCTAGTGTGTGGGCCCCTCGTCAGCCCTCCAACCCTACCCTTCTGCCTACTTAAAGCCTTCGTCGCGAAAACCCCAGTACCGAGAGCCACGATATGGAAAACCTTCCAGAGATGCCGCCACCACCAATCCCATCTCGGGGGATTCAGGAGATCGCCTCCGGCACCCTACCGGAGAGGGGAATCATCTCCCGGAGGACTCTTCATCGCCATGATCGCCTCCGGATTGATGTGTGAGTAGTTCACCCCTGGACTATTGGTCCATAGCAGTAGCTAGATGGCTGTCTTCTCCTCATTGTGCCATCATGTTAGATCTTGTGAGCTGCCTATCATGATCAAGATCATCTATTTGTAATGCTACATGTTGTGTTTGTTGGGATCTGATGAATATGGAATACTATGTTATGTTGATTATCAATCTATCATATATGTGTTGTTTATGATCTTGCATGCTCTCCGTTGCTAGTAGAGGCTATGGCCAAGTTGATACTTGTAACTCCAAGAGGGAGTATTAATGCTCGATAGTGGGTTCATGCCTCCATTAAATCTGGGACAGTGACAGAAAGTTCTAAGGTTGTGGATGTGCTGTTGCCACTAGGGATAAAACATCAATGCTTTGTCTAAGGATATTTGTGTTGATTACATTACGCACCATACTTAATGCAATTGTCTGTTGTTTGCAACTTAATACTGGAAGGGGTGCGGATGCTAACCCGAAGGTGGTCTTTTTAGGCATAGTGCATGCTGGATAGCGGTCTATGTACTTTGTCGTAATGCCCAATTGAATTTCACACTACTCATCATGATATGTATGTGCATTGTTATGCCCTCTTTATTTGTCAATTGCCCAACTGTAATTTGTTCACCCAACATGCTATTTCTTATTGGAGAGACACCACTAGTGAACTGTGGACCCCGGTCCATTCTTTTACATCTGAATACAATCTACTGCAAACATTGTTCTCTACTGTTCTTCGCAAACAAACATCATCTTCCACACTATACATTTAATCCTTTGTTACAGCAAGCCGGTGAGATTGACAACCTCACTGTTAAGTTGGGGCAAAGTATTTGGATTGTGTTGTGCAGGTTCCACGTTGGCGCCGGAATCTCTGGTGTTGCGCCGCACTACACTCCGTCACCAACAACCTTCACGTGCTCCTTGACTCCTACTGGTTCGATAAACCTTGGTTTCTTACTGAGGGAAACTTGCTGATGTACGCATCACACCTTCCACTTGGGGTTCCCAGCGGGCATGTGTTTTACGCGTCAACAAGCTAAATTCCTGGCGTCGTTGCCGGGGAGATCAAGACACGCTGCAAGGGGAGTCTTCCACTTCCAATCTCTTTACTTTGTTTTTGTCTTGCTTTACTTTATTTTATTTACTGCTTTGTTTGCTTTCTTATATCAAAAACACAAAAAAATTAGTTACTTGCTTTTACTTTATTTACTATCTTGTTTGCATTCTTCATATTAAAAACACAAAAAATTAGTTACTTGCATTTACTTTATTTACCTTTTGTTTATTTCATCATGTTTCCTCCTAAGTTTACTCTGAAAGACATACCGGTAGGACAAGGGTCGATCATTGGAAGGGATAATATAGAAGCATTTTTCACTCATGTTAGTATGGATGAAGATTTCGAAGATACACCCTTGGTAAAAGCTGTAACTACTTATGAAAGTGCTACTGCCTGTTTAGTACACATGTTGGAAACTAGATTTGTTAATCTCAATCCCATAATGCAACATATGTTTCTTACACTTTCTGATATGGAGATGGGAGAAAAGAGAGATTTTGTTTTAAAAGTCCTTCTTAGAGAATTTGAAGATAAAGCTAAAGAAGCTAGAAAAGTTTTTATTAAGCATAAGAGACTTGGTTTGTTCACCGATTTTGCAAAAACACTTGAAAAGATGGACATGGATAGAATAAAGTATACTAATAATGTCAATGATGGGGGGAGATTAAAGTACCGATACCTAGTAAGCTCCTAGGAATGCATGAAGCGCTAGAAAATAACTATGCTTGGCTTGTTCCTGAAAATTTGTTTGATGAAAATAGTAAGCCTAAGAGCAACGAAAAAGGAGCTACTTACATATACAAGATACAATGCATTGTTGAGGAAACTCCCAACGCCCCTAGTAATGATGTTAATGCTTCATCTCTTGATAATACTTGATTCACACTTTCTGCCTCTGTTGGACAAGGCGACGTCTAGCCACCGCTTAAGCATGCTTAGGCCCTAGTCAATGGACAAACGCCTCGCCTAGGGCATAAGCGGAAGTCTAGGCAGTGTAACCAAGAAATTATCTTTCACAATAAGAAATCATGCCATACTTCACCACCGAGCTAGATGAGCATTATTATAAAGGTAGTTATTGCAAATTTACACATTTACATGCTATAAATTAATGTTTATTCACATATAATAATAATAAATATACACACTTGATGGTATAAACTATGCCCGCCTAGGCTACGCCTAGGCCGCTTAAGCATCGCCTAGGCACTAGGAAAATGTCAACTGCCTCGCTTACGCCTAGCGCTTTTTCCAACCCTGCTTTCTGCGCCTAGCTGAAAGGCGTTAAAGAAAAGCGCTTATGGGAGACAACCCATTATTTTAATTCTGCACTTTTGTTTTATATTTGAGTCTTGGAAGTTGTTACTACTGTAGCAACCTCTCCTTATCTTTATTTTATTGCATTGTTGTGCCAAGTAAAGTCTTTGATAGTAAAGATAATACTAGATTTGGATTACTGCGCTGAAACAGATTTCTTGCTGTCACGAATTTGAGTAGTATTCTTTGTAAGTAACTCAGAAAAATCTGCCAATTTACGTGCGTGATCCTCAGATATGTACGCAACTTTCATTCAATTTGAGCATTTTCATCTGAGCAAGTTAAGTGCCCCAGAAAAATTCATCTTTATGGACTGTTCTGTTTTGACAGATTCTGCCTTTTATTTCGCATTGCCTGTTTTGCTATGTTTGATGGATTTCTTTGTTCCATTAACTTTCAGTAGCTTTGTGAAATGTCCAGAATTTTTAAGAATGATTATGTCACCTCAGAATATGTGAATTTTTGATTATGCACTAACCCTCTAATGAGTTTGTTTTGAGTTTGGTGTGGAGGAAGTTTTCAAGGATCAAGAGAGGAGGATGATACAATAGGATCAAGGAGAGTGAAAACTCTAAGCTTGGGGATGCCCCTGTGGTTCATCCCTGCATATTTCAAGAAGACTCAAGCATCTAAGCTTGGGGATGCCCAAGGCATCCCCTTCTTCATCGACAACTTATCAGGTCACCTCTAGTGAAACTATATTTTTATTCCGTCACCTCTTATGTGCTTTACTTGGAGCGTCTGTATGTTTTTATTTTTGTTTGTGTTTGAATAAAATCAGATCCTAGCATTCTTTGTGTGGGAGAGAGACACGCTCCGTTGTTGCATATGAACACATGTGTTCTTAGCTTTACTTTTAATGTTCATGGCGAAGGTTGAAACTGTTTCGTTCATTGTTATATGGTTTGAAACAGAAAATGCTACATGTGGTAATTGGTATAATGTCTTGAATAATTTGATACTTGGCAATTGTTTTGCTAAATAGATCATGTTAAGCTCTTGCATCATGTACTTTGCACCTATTAATGAAGAACTACCATAGAGCTTGTTGAAATTTGGTTTGCATGATTGGTCTCTCTAGAGTCTACATATTTTCTGGTGAGGTGTTTGAACAACAAGGAAGACAGTGTAGAGTCTTATAATGCTTGCAATATGTTCTTATGTAAGTTTTGTTGTACCGGTTCATACTTGTGTTTGCTTCAAACAACCTTGCTAGCCAAAGCCTTGTATTGAGAGGGAATACTTCTCGTGCATCCAAAATCCTTGAGCCAAAAACTATTCCATTTGTGTCC
This sequence comes from Lolium perenne, assembly GCF_019359855.2. NCBI lineage: Eukaryota > Viridiplantae > Streptophyta > Magnoliopsida > Poales > Poaceae > Lolium > Lolium perenne. Next base: position 276,631,836 of record NC_067245.2, read on the forward strand.
ACCATACCTACCTACTACATGGTATTTCTCTGCCATTCCAAAGTAAATTGCTTGAGTGCTACCTTTAAAATTTCATTCCTTTGTCTTTGCAATATATAGCTCATGGGAAAAATAGCTTAAAAACTATTGTGGTATTGAATATGTACTTATGTATCTTATTTCTTATAAGTTGCTTGTTGAGCGGTAACCATGTTCCTGGGGACGCCATCAACTATCTCACCTTTGTTGAATATCATGTGAGTTGCTATGCATGTTCGTCTTGTCTGAAGTAAGGGTGATTTATCATGATCAAATGGTTTGAGTATGCATATTGTTAGAGAAGAACATTGGGCCGCTAACTAAAGCCATGATCCATGGTGGAAGTTTCAGTTTGGACAACAATCCTCAATCTCTTATGAGAATATTATCTGTTGTTGAATGCTTATGCATTAAAGAGGAGTCCATTATCTGTTTTCTATGTTGTCCCGGTATGGATGTCTAAGTTGAGAATAATCAAAAGCGAGAAATCCAATGCGAGCTTTCTCCTTAGACCTTTTTACAGGCAGCATAGAGGTACCCCTTTGTGACAATTGGTTGAAACATATGTTATGCAATGATAATCCATGTAAATCCAAGCTAATTAGGACAAGGTGTGGGCACTATTGGTAATCTATGCGTGAGGCTTGCAACTTATAGGATGTCTTATACATAACACATATGAATTATTACTACCGTTGACAAAATTGTTTCTATGTTTTCAAAATGAAAAGCTCTAGCACAAAAATAGTAATCCATGCTTCCCTCTGCGAAGGGCCTTTCTTTTACTTTATGTTGAGTCAGTTTACCTACTTTTTTCTATCTTAGAAGCAAACACTCGTGTCAACTGTGTGCATTGATTCTTACATACTTGCTTATTTGCATTCATCATATTACTTCGTGTTGACAATTATCCATGAGATAAACATGTTGAAGTTGAAAGCAACTGCTGAAACTTATATCTTCCTTTGTGTTGCTTCAAAACTTTCTACCAAGAATCTATTGCTTTATGAGTTAACTCCTATGCAAGTCTTATTAATACTTGTCTTGAAAGTACTATTCATGAAAAGTCTTTGCTATATGATTCAGTTGTTTATTCATTGTCTTTACCATTGCTTCGAATCACTGCATTCATCTCATTTGCTTTACAATAGTATTGATCAAGATTATGATAGCATGTCACTTCAGAAATTATCTTTGTTATCGTTTACCTACTCGAGGGCGAGTAGGAACTAAGCTTGGGGATGCTTGATACGTCTCAAACGTATCTATAATTTCTTATGTTCCATGCTACTTTTATGATGATACTCACATGTTTTATACACACTTTATGTCATTATTATGCATTTTCCGGCACTAACCTATTGACAAGATGCCGAAGAGCCAGTTGCTGTTTTCTGCTGTTTTTGGTTTCAGAAATCCTACAACGGAAATATTCTCGGAATTGGACGAAATCAATGCCCATGGTCTTATTTTTCCACGGAGCTTCCAGAAGACCGAAGGGGATACGAAGTGGGTCCACGAGGCGCCGCCACCATAGGGCCGCGCGGCCTAAGGGGGGCCCGTGCCGCCCTAGTGTGTGGGCCCCTCGTCAGTCCTCCAACCCTACCCTTCCGCCTACTTAAAGCCTTCGTCGCGAAAACCCCAGTACCGAGAGCCACGATACAGAAAACCTTCCAGAGACGCCGCCGCCGCCAATCCCATCTCGGGGGATTCAGGAGATCGCCTCCGGCACCCTGCCGGAGAGGGGAATCATCTCCCGGAGGACTCTTCATCGCCATGATCGCATCCGGATTATTGTGTGAGTAGTTCACCCCTGGACTATGGGTCCATAGCAGTAGCTAGATGGTTGTCTTCTCCTCATTGTGCCATCATGTTAGATCTTGTGAGCTGCCTATCATGATCAAGATCATCTATTTGTAATGCTACATGTTGTGTTTGTTGGGATCCGATGAATATGGAATACTATGTTATGTTGATTATCAATCTATCATATATGTGTTGTTTATGATCTTGCATGCTCTCCGTTGCTAGTAGAGGCTCTGGCCAAGTTGATACTTGTAACTCCAAGAGGGAGTATTTATGCTCGATAGTGGGTTCATGCCTCCATTAAATGCAGGGATGATGAGAAAGTTCTAAGGTTGTGGATGTGCTGTTGCCACTAGGGATAAAACATCAATGCTTTGTCTAAGGATATTTGTGTTGATTACATTACGCACCATATTTAATGCAATTGTCTGTTGTTTGCAACTTAATACTGGAAGGGGTGCGGATGCTAACCCGAAGGTGGACTTTTTAGGCATAGATGCATGCTGGATAGGGGTCTATGTACTTTGTCGTAATGCCCAATTGAATTTCACACTACTCATCATGATATGTATGTGCATTGTTATGCCCTCTTTATTTGTCAATTGCCCAACTGTAATTTGTTCACCCAACATGCTATTTCTTATTGGAGAGACACCACTAGTGAACTGTGGACCCCGGTCCATTCTTTTACATCTGAATACAATCTACTGCAAACATTGTTCTCTACTGTTCTTCGCAAACAAACATCATCTTTCACACTATACATTTAATCCTTTGTTACAGCAAGCCGGTGAGATTGACAACCTCACTGTTAAGTTGGGGCAAAGTATTTGGATTGTGTTGTGCAGGTTCCACGTTGGCGCCGGAATCCCTGGTGTTGCGCCGCATTACACTCCGTCACCAACAACCTTCACGTGCTCCTTGACTCCTACTGGTTCGATAAACCTTGGTTTCTTACTGAGGGAAACTTGCTGCTATACGCATCACACCTTCCACTTGGGGTTCCCAACGGGCATGTGCTTTACGCGTCAACAATGATATATTGCAGTTGTCTTTTCATCATTTCAGGGTCGGTGACACCATCATATCGATGGGTGAAGACCTCCCGGATAGAAATAGATTTGTCGATGAATTCGAAATCGTCGATGCTTTTCGAGTCGCTGCTCAGATTGGAGCCCGTGAACGACCCAAAAGACATACCGCCGAGTATATCAGCGAGTTCTCCGCCGATGGCGGGCTTGATGAAGCTTGGCGCTGAGACCTCCTCGTCGCCTGACTCGATCGATGATGATGATGATCCCGAGAAATCGGAATCGGCCACTAACGGTCCCGAAAAAATTGGTGCCGCGAGACGATGTGATCCTTCTTTCTCAACGCGGAAGTGGAAACTCCCGAATGTCAGCTCCATCAATTCCTCCAGATCGGCATATGCATGCAAACGTGCAGGAGGGTGAGGACCAAAATTGACGAGATCAGGTTGGGCCTGTTTACCTCCGTCCATCACGTTGATTGCTATCGACGATATTGACGATGTTGAGGATGCCATCGAGATCACCTCCTTGTCGCCTCCAATTCCCAGAGACGGCGCCAATTGACAAGGGTTTAACTTGTCAATGCCTACAGATTGTATTCTAGGGTTTCACGGAAAGTAGAGGGCAAGTAGATCCCGAAGGTTCAGCCGAAAAGGTGCTCGACTATGAAAAACTAGGGTGTGTGTTGAAAATAATTTCGGTCCTCTCTTTCTCCCTCGACTCCCCTTTATATAAGAGGCGGAGCCGAGGCTTTCGTGTCGTACAAGTTACAAACTCCGGGAGACTATTTGAGTCCTTCCTGTATAATTACATGACTCTTTATTCCTAATCTAACTCTATCTTCCATAGCGATGTTTATTTGGCTTCAGGGCCTCAAAAGCTTCGAGTCGTGAGCTCCAGATATCCTCGGGTACCTTATTCGGCAAGCCCATTCAGGATACCTATGTCACTACCACTAACACTTGTCGTACTTCAACAAACCCTAACAATCCTAAAAACTTCACTTCACTTGCCAAATCAAGTCAGGGTTTCACACCTAGGGTTTCACATCCAGATCCAACCAAATCCATCAAATCATTGGATGAAAAGAAGGGGATCGGAGGAGATTACCTTAAGGAACGGGTTGGGAATGAAATCCACCAAGATTTGAGAGAGATTTGGGTGGGGGAGAGGTGGAGTGCCTGGTCAGAGGAGGAGAAGGAAGAAGAGCTGAGCAGGAAATGAGCCATGGTCGAGCTGGGGCGGCTCGGGCCGCCACACGGAAGTGGACGTGTGGCGCCCTTCCGAGCGGAGCCACAAAATCAATGTGTGGCGCCCGTGGGAGCGGCGCCACACGCCCTTCCACGTCAGCTGGTCAACCACTACTAGGAAAATGCTTATATCTGCAAAAGTTACCGCCGGCGCAGTAATTTTTATGTACGCCGGTGCTATTTACCGCCGCCGCGCCTTTTATTTGGTTTGCCAACAATATCTTGACATCGCCAGCGTACCTGCACTTTGATGCGCCGGTGGTATTGAGAAGTGCAACATCTTCTGGCTCGGGATGTATGTTCGGAGCTACCGGAGGCGCACCGTATTTTAGGATCGCCGGCAATATATTTGTATCACAGGCGGGCAAAGAAAAGGGTGCGCTGGGAGTGTCTCTTCCGCGTTTAAAAAAAAAAATCTTGATGGACTTATCCACTTAGGGCATCTCCAACGGGGCGATGCATTTTGGACGCCCAAAAGTGGTCGCGAGCGTCCGTTTGCATCGCACCGCAGACATATTTTGTCCGTGCGTTCGTTTGCGTCTGTGTGTGCTTCCACCGGGGCGACCCATTTTTAGATTCGCAACATATTGGAAAGCAAATATAGTAGTACATTTGAAAGCATAGAAACTATACAAAATAGTTCTTTAACCTAGACTACTTGCTGCCTGACGGACCGGCCCCATTGTTGCGTCGCTCCCTCGCCTGCTTCTCCGCCGCCTCCCGTGCGGCCGCTAGGGCTCGGTGCGCTGCCGCGTCCTCTTGCAAGCACTGCTGCAGCCTCGCGTTAGCGGCGTCGTCCTTGAGCGTCTCGAAGGACTCGACTATAGCTCTCTGCTCCACCACCATCTCCTCCGGGGTAGGCGCATCAGGATCATCGAAAGTCCGTGATATGTCGGAGTCGGAGTCCTAAGCGGCAGCGGCGACCGCCACCCTGCGCTGTTCCAGCTCGACGTCGACCACCGCATGGGCCGCCCGCTCCTCCTCTGCTTCCTTCTCCGCTTCAGCCAGGGCCGCGGCGTCCCTGACCGGGTCGAGGATGTCGATGCTATCGTCGGAGTCGAACTCCTCGTCGGAGCTCGAGGCCGGGGGAGGTGGAGTGGGAGGTGGAGGTGGAGGCGCGGCAGCCTGGCCGCGGCCGACGCTGCTCATGGTGGCTCTGACGGAGTCTGAGCGGCAGCGGCTCCACGGTGGAGGTTGTGCAGCGGCTAGGGTTTTGTGGAGAGGAGATGAGATGCTCACGCCCCTTTTTATATATATCTGAGGCAGAGGCACGCGTGGCATCTCCATTACTTCCTGCGCAGAGGTAGGCGACGGCCACGCGCCACGCGATGCATCGCCATACAGACGGGTGTGGCGCAACTCGGAAAGACGCCACATAAAAAGATTAGTGCCGCTAGAGGATCACTTTTCTTCCCAAAAATTATTATTTTTGTCAAAATCGCCAATAGTCATAGTGTGACTAGCCATCTTTGGAGAGCACCTCCATTTTCATCTCACTTGCCGATAAAGTTGGTTTCATTCCGGAAAAAAAAAAAGAAAAAGTTTTGGCACTATGCTCTCTTTATTTTAAAATGCATGTTACAAGCATTTTGAATTTTTTTAAAAATTGAAACAAAAATTTGCACGTACATCTGCTACATGCTCACAAATTCGTTTCATGAATAATCGACTTGTCATGTGGTGTGTGTAAAAAGACAAAATTCAATCCTAAAAGTAAGGCTTCAAAGACAAAAATTTATTTTTGGTAGAGGGAATATACGCACACGCACCCCAGGTGGCGAATTGAATTTCCGAAAAAAACAGCAGCACCCTCCGCGTTGGGATAAAAAGAAAGGCCGGCCCTGGGTTATGGGCTTTTGGCAAGATAGCGCTTCGGGTCCAGCCTGAGTAGGGGCGGGAAGTATGTTCTAGTAAGTTGCCGGTATTCAGCTAATATAAGAGCACCATGCTTTGTTCGACACGTACGAGTCTTATGCACTGCATATTATGCAGTACTGTCAGCCTTCTTTCGAGCGAACCACCGTTTTCTTCTCTCTTGCTAATAATGTTTGTCACCTGTAAAAACAAAAAGAGCGTCCATCCACGTAGTGAATTGAGAAAGGCCGGCGCTTGGGCTGTGGGCAATATGTGGCAAGCGCTAGCTTCAGGTCGAGCCGAGAGCTCCTCCATGGAGGCAAAACCTATTCATCACTCAAGTGCGGGAGTGAATAAGCTCCGCACGCAGCGAGACCTAGCTGGGCCCTGGCCCATTCGACGTGTATCCTGGTCTTTTCCGGTTTAGAAAGTTTCTAGAACTTTCCAGTTTAGGTTTTTACTTTTTTATTATGGTTCTTTGCTGGTTCCTTTAGTTTTTTTGCCGGTTTTCCTTTTTTTTTGTTATTTGAAAATTCTGTTTTTTGGGAGAAAATAAGAATTCAAAATTTTAAAATTCGAGAAAATTTCCAGTTACGTAAGTTTTAAATTCGAGCAAATTTCAAAGTGAGCAAATTTAAATCTGAGAATTTTTTTAATTTGGTAAAATTTCAAATCTGCTCAAATTTTGAATCTGAGCAAATTTCAAATCTGGCCAAATTTTAAATCTGAGAAAATTTCGAATCTAAGCAAATTTCAAATTTGAGTAAATTTCAAATCTGAGCAAATTTCAAATTTTTAAGTGTGTGGGTTCTTCGTATGAACGGAACGAGTACAGACGCAGACATACATCGGATGTTTTTTTTTGAGCGGAACATACATCGGATGTGTGTGTACGCTTCAGTGCCTGTGTTGATATAAAATGGGCCAAGCCCTTAGTGTGTGCGTTCCCTACAACGAAACACCAATGGACGGGGTATAGGCGGGGAGCTCCTATGGATCACTTTAAGCAGAGGTTTAGATTGCATCCGCTTAGGGAATCTGTTGTCCCGAATGAAGATGGGCCGGCCCATCTGCGTCCCTCGTCGCATAACTGGTCGTTCAGCACTCTATCGCTAGATGCCAATCCTTGTCGGTTTCCTGGTGTGTTTATTTTGAAAAATATTTTAATCTGAAATAAATATTTAAATAAAAAATTGTGCAAATTTTGGAAAGTTCAAATTCGAAAATGTTTAAACTACAAAATTGTTTAGATTTGAAAAATGTTCAAATTCAAAAAATGTTTAAACTAGAAAAATGTTCAGATTAAAAAGTTCTAATTTGAAAATTACTCAGCTTCGAAAATGTTCAAATTTTAAAAATATTTAACTTGAAATTTGCTTAGATTTCAAAATTGTTTAGTTTCAAAATTATTCATATTGCGGAAAAGAAAGTAGAGAAAATAAGAAAGATGGAAAAACCTGAGAAGAAAACCGAACAGAAAAAATCTGAAAATTGTTCAAACACGAAAAATGTTCATATATAAAAATGTTCAAAAAAAACTTAAAAAAGTTCAAATACAAAAATGTTCAAACTTAAAAAACGTTCAAATACAAAAAAGTTCAATTTGTGGAAATTTCAGAAAAAACCAATCAGCAAAATCAAAAAATTGGAAGGAAAAAAGAAGCAGAACCAAATGAAAAACCGGTAGAAAATGAGAAAAATGAAGAAAAAACGAAGGAAAACGAATTCCACCTCTAATGGGCCGATCCAACCCTATCCCGCTCTGAGCGGAGGAACCGCTCGCTCCCGGGTAGGACTATAAAAAGACCAACCTTTCTAAAGGTCCGATCTGCCGAAACTCACGCGCGTGCGAAACAACCTCATCCTGACACGTGGCCTGATGCAGATGCACCACCAACCCACGCGCCTACCCCGCAAGGAGTAGTCGAGTACGCGGCAGCCCGCGGGGACGAGTACGTCTCCGCCTGTTGATGAGTATCTCGGGCGGTGCATGCATCCATCGCACCTACCACATGCTAGCATTCATTCGCAGCCGAGCAATGCTATACATACGACAGAACTTGTACGATAGTTGGTACGATCAGACTCATCGGAGCGTCGGTCAGTACGTGGGCCAGATGATGGGAAGTTCATCGTGTGTCTGGTCGTACCGAAGTTGTAGAGATTCAATCGTACGCAAAGCATTTTTGCAGCCGTGCCTCAGAATGCGCGCACTAGTGAGGGAATTGTGTTTTTAGGGAGAGAGTTGTGGGATCTAAGGATAAGAAAAAAGGAAATAAAAAGTACATAAGAAAATCTACCGCATCCGTGATAAACACGAAGATCGCGACGGAAGAGAAAGATAATGGATCAGTGTACACTGACCGTAAACGATCGACAAAGGTTCCCCGTGGCGACGCGGCAAAGGTTCGCCGGAAGAAGTGGCTTCGGCGGAGAGCGGCGGCGCAGAGGCTCGAGAGGTTTTTCTCTGCAGTGGAGCGAGAATGGCGAGGAGTGGATGCGATGGGGACGACGGTGAACCGTCGCCCCTTATATGGGCGCGGGGCGTAACGGGCCGGAAACCGTTCAGCCCACGTCCTTTCGGCTGTTGGGCCGCCACGTGGCATCGGGCTACACGCGATTTTGGAATGGCTGCACGGAGGGCCACACGGATCGGGTGCGACGCCTTAAATGCGTGCGGGAGACGAGGGATTAGACCTCTCTAACACTAGAGCGTTGATGACCCACAAGTATAGGGGATCGCAACAGTCTTCGCGGGAAGTAAAACCCAATTTATTGATTCGACACAAGGGGAGACAAAGAATACTTGAAAGCCTTCACAGCGGAGTTGTCAATTCAGCTGCACCTGGAAACAGACTTGCTCGCAAGAGTTTATCAGTAATGCTTTATAGCGATAGCTTGATAGTGAAATAACAAAGTGAGTAACAAAGACAGTAGTAGTGATTATAGTAAACAGCATGATTAAAATACTGTAGGCACAGGGATGGATGACGGGCGTTGCATGGATGAGAGAAACTCATGTAACAATCAAAGCAGGGCATTTGCAGATAATAATAAAACGGTGTCCAAGTACAAAGCAATCCATAGGCATGTGTTCCGTATATAGTCGTACGTGCTCGCAATGAGAAACCTGCACAACATCTTTTGTCCTACCAGCCGGTGGCAGCCGGGTCTCTAGGGAATCTACTGAATATTAAGGTACTCCTTTTAATAAAGTACCGGAGCAAAGCATTAACACTCCGTGAACACATGTGATCCTCACATCACTGCCATCCCCTCCGGTTGTCCCGATTTCTGTCACTTCGGGGCCTCGGGTTCCGGACAGCGACATGTGTATACAACTTGCAGGTAAGATCATAAAACAATGCATATCATGATGAAACAATAACATGTTCAGATCTGAGATCATGGCACTCGGGCCCTAGTGACAAGCATTAAGCATAACAAGTTGCAACAATATCATCAAAGTACCAATTACGGACACTAGGCACTATGCCCTGATGACCCACAAGTATAGGGGGTGTATCGTAGTATCTTCGATAAGTAAGAATGTCGATCCCAACGAGGAGCAGAAGATGTTGACAAGCAGTTTCGATGAAGGATTCACTGTAAATGCTCACAGACAAGTATTCAGGGGGTTTTGATGTAACAGATGAATAAAGTACGAGTAAGTAAAGTGCGAGAGTAACAATTGCAGCGAGTGGCCCAATCCTTTTTAGCACAAAGGACAAGCCGGTTTGCTTACTTATAATGACCAAACGTTATCGAGGACACACAGGATTTTAGTCTAGTGCTTTCGCTACATACGGCTAATTAATCTTCATTGTTTTGATAAGTGTTGTGTGGGTGAACCTATGCTAATGTACCGCCCTTCCTAGGACTAATACATACTTGTGATTATACCCCTTGCAAGCATCCGCAACTACAAGAAAGTAATTAAGATAAATCTAACCACAGTCTTAAACTCTGAGATCCTGCTATCCCTCCTGCATCGATATACCAACGGGGGTTCAGGTTTCTGTCACTCCGGCAACCCCGCAATTGGCAAACGAGTACAAGATGCATTCCCCTAGGCCCATAAAGGTGAAGTGTCGTGTAGTTGACGTTCACACGACACCACTAGAAGAATAACACCACAACTTAAATATTATAACATTGAATATTACTCAACCATACTTCACTACTAACATTTAGACTTCACCCATGTCCTCAAGAACTAAACGAACTACTCACGAGACATCATATGGAACATGATCAGAGGTGATATGATGGTGAATAACAATCTGAACATAAACCTTGGTTCAACGGTTTCACTCAATAGCATCAATAACAAGTAGAAATCAACACCGGGAGAGTTTCCCCTATCAAACAATCAAGATCAAACCCAAATTGTTACAGCGGTGGCGATGTGCAGCGGTGGAGACGGCGGTGATGATGATGGAGATGATGATGATGGTGATGGAGATGATGTCCAGCTCGATGGCGGTGACGAGATGGCGTCGATTTCCCCCTCCGGGAGGGAATTTCCCCGGCGGATCTCAGCCTGCCGGAGAGCTCTTTTCTCTCTGGTGTTCTCCGCCCCCCAGAGGCGGCTGTGACTCTTCGCGACTTATCCCCTGGAGCTTAGGTTTTCGGGACGAAGACGTTCGCGAAGAAAAGGAGGCGAGAGGGGGCTGTGGGCCCCCTCCTCACAGGGCGGCGCGACCAGGCCTTGGGCCGCGCCGGCCTATGAGGTGGGCCCACCTCGGGTCCCCTCGGCTCCCCCTCCTGGCTCCCTTCATCTTCTGGAAAAATAGGATTTTTCATATAATTTCCGTCAACTGTTGATCTTCCGAAATATTGCATTCTGACGGCGCTTTTTCCAGCAGAATCCTGACTCCGGTGCGCGATCCTCCAATAATCATGAATCATGCAAAATAGATGAAATAACATAAGTATCATCTCCAAATATGAAATATATCAATGAATAACAGCAAATTATGATATAAAATAGTGATGCAAATTAGACGTATCAACTCCCCCCAAGCTTAGACTTCGCTTGTCCCCAAGCGAAACTGAACTCGGTAAACAGGACCACATGTTTATGGAGTGAAGAGTCGATAAATCAAATACGGACAAGAAGCATCATATTCATTCACACAAGACATTCTAGTAAACAACTTCCTCATATAATTCAACTTGGAACAAGTATAAGGTAATCACAAATAAAGGTGCATAAGAAATCTTAGTTGGTGATGGCAAACTTCGTTCTTGGTCAAAGAATAGTTAACAGGTTATACTTATCTATCGAGCAGCGCTCTTATGTTAAAGTTTGTATGGCACAACTTGCATACTCAATCATAATAATCTCCTCATGATCATTGATAACTTTCAAAGCTATATTCATTCAGATAAAACTTGTACTAAACAAGGAAGAGTAAAAGACATGATGAGGTAAATCACAATATAGTAGTTTGATCACAACAACTCAAATGCTTGCTTAAGATGGAGGGAAATAGGTTTACTGACTCAACATAAAGTAAAAGACAGGCCCTTCGCAGAGGGAAGCAGGGATTAAATCATGTGCTAGAGCTTTTCAATTTTGAAATCATATGAAGAGAATGAAAGTAACATTTTGAGAGGTGTTTGTTGTTGTCAACGACTGGTAGCGGGTACTCTAACCCCCTTGCCAGACAAACCTTCAAAGAGCGGCTCCCATTTTATTTTTATTTTTGTGTGGCACTCCTTCCAACCTTTCTTTCATAAACCATGGCTAACCGAATCCTCGGGTGCCTGCCAACAATCTCATACCATGAAGGAGTGCCTTTTTATTTTAGTTTTATTATGATGACACTCCCCCCAACCTTTGCTTACACAAGCCATGGCTAACCGAATCCTTCGGGTGACGTCCATCAATCACATACCATGGAGGAGTGTCTATTTAGGTTAATTAATTTGGGACTGGGAATCCCATTGCCAGCTCTTTTTGCAAAATTATTGGATAAGTGGATGAAGCCACTAGTCCATTGGTGAAAGTTGCCCAACAAGATTGAAAGATAAAACACCACATACTTCCTCATGAGCTACAAAACATTGACACAAATAAGAGATAGTAAATTTTGAATTATTTAAAGGTAGCACACGAAGTATTTACTTGGAATGGCAGGAAATACCATGTAGTAGGTAGTTATGGTGGACACAAATGGCATAGGTTTGGGTTGAGGTTTGGATGCACGAGAAGTATTCCCTCTCTGTACAGGTCTTTGGCTAGCAAGGTTAATTAGCAAGCATAAGAGTCGAGGGAAAACAAACAAATATACATGTGATAGAAACAATCATGCATCTTCCTTGTAAGCACAAACAGTTTTAACTTCAGAATAATAAGCTATGAGCTAACAAGAAAGAAATATGATGAAACAACATATCTACATGTATTTCTCTTTTCTACTTAAACCTCAAAGTGTTGTTGCTATTGACCAATGCTAAGTTTGCCAAAACCAAATAGATTTATTCAATGCTCCCAAAGTGATACCAATACTAATAACAAGATCAATCATATAATAGAGATTGCACACTAAAATAAGATACGCAATATGTAAATGATAAGACTTCTCATTAATATTCCATAACGATAACTCACGCCAAGGGATACATAGACAACCAACTAAAGGAGAGATACTTCCACACTGCAACCCATCTTATATGATAACTTCCTGATGGCGTGTAACTCACACGTTCGTTGGGAACCCCAAGAGGAAGGTATGATGCGCACAGCAGCAAGTTTTCCCTCAGAAAGAAACCAAGGTTTATCGAACCAGGAGGAGCCAAGAAGCACGTTGAAGGTTGATGGCGGCGGGATGTAGTGCGGCGCAACACCAGGGATTCCGGCGCCAACGTGGAACCTGCACAACACAACCAAAGTACTTTGCCCCAACGAAACAGTGAGGTTGTCAATCTCACCGGCTTGCTGTAACAAAGGATTAGATGTATAGTGTGGATGATGATTGTTTGCAGAAAACAGTAGAACAAGTATTGCAGTAGATTGTATTTCAGTAAAGAGAATTGGACCGGGGTCCACAGTTCACTAGAGGTGTCTCTCCCATAAGACAAACAGCATGTTGGGTGAACAAATTACAGTTGGGCAATTGACAAATAAAGAGGGCATGACCATGCACATACATATCATGATGAGTATAGTGAGATTTAATTGGGCATTACGACAAAGTACATAGACCGCCATCCAACTGCATCTATGCCTAAAAAGTCCACCTTCAGGTTATCATCCGAACCCCCTCCAGTATTAAGTTGCAAAGCAACAGACAATTGCATTAAGTATGGTGCGTAATGTAATCAACAACTACATCCTTAGACATAGCATCAATGTTTTATCCCTAGTGGCAACAGCACAACACAACCTTAGAACTTTCTCATCACATCGTCCCAGGTGTCAATGCAGGCATGAACCCACTATCGAGCATAAGTACTCCCTCTTGGAGTTACAAGCATCTACTTGGCCAGAGCATCTACTAGTAACGGAGAGCATGCAAGATCATAAACAACACGTAGATATAACTTTGATAATCAACATAACAAGTATTCTCTATTCATCGGATCCCAACAAACGCAACATATAGAATTACAGATAGATGATCTTGATCATGTTAGGCAGCTCACAAGATCCGACAATGATAGCACAATGGGGAGAAGACAACCATCTAGCTACTGCTATGGACCCATAGTCCAGGGGTAGACTACTCACACATCACACCGGAGGCGACCATGGCGGCGTAGAGTCCTCCGGAGATGATTCCCCTCTCCGGCGAGGTGCCGGAGGCGATCTCTGGATCCCGAGATGGGATCGGCGTTGGCGGCGTCTCTCGGAAGGTTTTCCGTATCGTGGCTCTCGGTACTGGGGGTTTCGTCACGGAGGCTTTAAGTAGGCGGAAGGGTAAGTCAAGAGGCGGCACGGGGGCCCAAACCATAGGCCGGCGCGGCCAGGGGTGGGGCCGCGCCGCCCTAGGGTTTGGCCACCCCGTGGCCTCTTCGTTTCATCTTCGGACTTCGGAAGCTTCGTGGAAAAATAGGCCCTTGGGCGTTGATTTCGTCAATTCCGAGAATATTTCCTTACTAGGATTTACGAAACCAAAAACAGCAGAAACTTGACATGGCACTTCGGCATCTTGTTAATAGGTTAGTTCAGAAAATGCACGAATATGACATAAAGTGTGCATAAAACATGTAGATAACATCAATAATGTGGCATGGAACATAAGAAATTATCGATACGTCGGAGACGTATCAGCATCCCCAAGCTTAGTTCTGCTCGTCCCGAGCAGGTAAAACGATAACACAGATAATTTACGGAGTGACATGCCATCATAATCTTGATCATACTATTTGTAAAGCATATGTAGTGAATGCAGCGATCAAAACAATGTATATGACATGAGTAAACAAGTGAATCATAAAGCAAAGACTTTTCATGAATAGCACTTCAAGACAAGCATCAATAAGTCTTGCATAAGAGTTAACTCATAAAGCAATAATTCAAAGTAAAAGCATTGAAGCAACACAAAAGAAGATTAAGTTTCAGCGGTTGCTTTCAACTTGTAACATGTATATCTCATGGATATTGTCAACATAGAGTAATATAATAAGTGCAATAAGCAAGTATGTAGGAATCAATGCACAGTTCACACAAGTGTTTGCTTCTTGAGGTGGAGAGAAATAGGTGAACTGACTCAACATTGAAAGTAAAAGAATGGTCCTCCATAGAGGAAAAGCATCGATTGCTATATTTGTGCTAGAGCTTTGATTTTGAAAACATGAAACAATTTTGTCAACGGTAGTAATAAAGCATATGCATCATGTAAATTATATCTTATAAGTTGCAAGCCTCATGCATAATGTACTAATAGTGCCCGCACCTTGTCCTAATTAGCTTGGACTACCGGATCATCACAATGCACTGTTTTAACCAAGTGTCACAAATGGGTACCTCTATGCCGCCTGTACAAAGGTCTAAGGAGAAAGCTCGCATTGGATTTCTCGCTATTGATTATTCTTCAACTTAGACATCCATACCGGGACAACATAGACAACAGATAATGGACTCCTCTTTTATGCATAAGCATGTAACAACAATTAATAATTTTCTCATATGAGATTGAGGATATATGTCCAAAACTGAAACTTCCACCATGGATCATGGCTTTAGTTAGCGGCCCAATGTTCTTCTCTAACAATATGCATGCTTAACCATAAGGTGGTAGATCTCTCTTACTTCAGACAAGACGTACATGCATAGCAACTCACATGAAATTCAACAATGAATAGTTGATGGCGTCCCCAGTGAACATGGTTATCGCACAACAAGCAACTTAATAAGAGATAAAGTGCATAATTACATATTCAATACCACAATAGTTTTTAAGCTATTTGTCCCATGAGCTATATATTGCAAAGGTGAATGATGGAATTTTAAAGGTAGCACTCAAGCAATTTACTTTGGAATGGCGGAAAATACCATGTAGTAGGTAGGTATGGTGGACACAAATGGCATAGTGGTTGGCTCAAGTATTTTGGATGCATGAGAAGTATTCCCTCTCGATACAAGGTTTAGGCTAGCAAGGCTTATTTGAAACAAACACAAGGATGAACCGGTGCAGCAAAACTCACATAAAAGACATATTGAAAACATTATAAGACTCTACACCGTCTTCCTTGTTGTTCAAACTCAATACTAGAAATTATCTAGACCTTAGAGAAACCAAATATGCAAACCAAATTTTAGCATGCTCTATGTATTTCTTCATTAATGGGTGCAAAGCATATGATGCAAGAGCTTAATCATGAGCACAACAATTGCCAAGTATCACATTACCCAAGACATTTATAGCAATTACTACATGTATCATTTTCCAATTCCAACCATATAACAATTTAACGAAGGAGAAACTTCGCCATGAATACTATGAGTAGAAACCAAGGACATACTTGTCCATATGCTACAGCGGAGCGTGTCTCTCTCCCATAAAGTGAATGCTAGGATCCATTTTATTCAAAAAAAAACAAAAAACAAAAACAAACCGACGCTCCAAGCAAAGCACATAAGATGTGATGGAATAAAAATATAGTTTCAGGGGAGGAACCTGATAATGTTGTCGATGAAGAAGGGGATGCCTTGGGCATCCCCAAGCTTAGACGCTTGAGTCTTCTTAATATATGCAGGGGTGAACCACCGGGGCATCCCCAAGCTTAGAGCTTTCACTCTCCTTGATCATGTTGCATCATACTCCTCTCTTGATCCTTGAAAACTTCCTCCACACCAAACTCGAAACAACTCATTAGAGGGTTAGTGCACAATAAAAATTAACATATTCAGAGGTGAAACAATCATTCTTAACACTTCTGGACATTGCATAATGCTACTGGACATTAGTGGATCAAAGAAATTCATCCAACATAGCAAAAGAGGCAATGCGAAATAAAAGGCAGAATCTGTCAAAACAGAACAGTTCGTATTGACGAATTTTAAAATGGCACCAGACTTGCTCAAATGAAAATGCTCAAATTGAATGAAAGTTGCGTACATATCTGAGGATCATGCACGTAAATTGGCTTAATTTTCTGAGCTACCTACAGGGAGGTGGACCCAGATTCGTGACAGCAAAGAAATCTGGAACTGCGCAGTAATCCAAATCTAGTACTTACTTTACTATCAAAGACTTTACTTGGCACAACAAAACACAAAACTAAGATAAGGAGAGGTTGCTACAGTAGTAAACAACTTCCAAGACACAAAATAAAAACAAAGTACTGTAGGTAAAAACATGGGTTGTCTCCCATAAGCGCTTTTCTTTAACGCCTTTCAGCTAGGCGCAGAAAGTGTGCATCAAGTATTATCAAGAGACGAAGTGTCAACATCATAATTTGTTCTCGTAATAGAATCAAAAGGTAACTTCATTCTCTTTCTAGGGAAGTGTTCCATACCTTTCTTGAGAGGAAATTGATATTTTATATTACCTTCCTTCATATCAATGATAGCACCAACAGTTCGAAGAAAAGGTCTTCCCAATATAATGGGACAAGATGCATTGCATTCAATATCCAAGACAACAAAATCAACGGGGACAAGGTTATTGTTAACGGTAATACGAACATTATCAACTTTACCCAAAGGTTTCTTTGTAGAATGATCAGCAAGATTAACATCCAAATAACAATTTTTCAGCGGTGGCAAGTCAAGCATATCATAAATTTTCTTAGGCATAACAGAAATACTTGCACCAAGATCACATAAAGCATTACAATCAAAATCTTTAACCTTCATCTTAATGATGGGCTCCCAACCATCCTCTAGCTTTTTAGGAATAGAGGCTTCGCGCTCTAGTTTCTCTTCCCTAGCTTTTATGAGAGCATTTGTAATATAATGTGTAAAGGCCAAATTTATAGCACTAGCATTAGGACTTTTAGCAAGTTTTTGCAAGAACTTTATAACTTCAGAGATGTGGCAATCATCAAAATTCAAACCATTATAATCTAAAGAAATGGGATCATCATCCCCAATGTTGGAAAAAAATTCAGCAGCTTTATCACAGTGATTTCAGTAGCTTTTAGCAGTTTCAGACAGTTTCTCGCGCTTTGCATTAGAAGTGGAAACATTGCTAACACCAATTCTTTTATTAGTATTAGTAGGAGGTGCAGCAACATGTGTAGTATTAGCATTACTAGTGGTGGTAATAGTCCAAACTTTAGCTATATTCTTCTCTTTAGCTAGTTTTTCATTTTCTTCGCTATCCCACCTAGCACGCAGTTCAGCCATTAATCTTATATTCTCATTAATTCTAACTTGGATGGCATTTGCTGTGGTAACAATTTTATTATGATGATTTTCATTAGGCATAACTTTCGATTTCAAAAGATCAACATCAGCAGCAAGACTATCGACTTTAGAAGCAAGTATATCAATTTTCCCAAGCTTTTCTTCAACAGATTTGTTAAAAGCAGTTTGTGTACTAATAAATTCTTTAAGCATGGCTTCAAGTCCAGGGGGTGAACTCCTATTATTGTTGTAATAATTTCCATAAGAATTACCATAGCCGTTGCCATTATTATAAGGATATGGCCTATAGTTGTTACTAGAATTGTTCCGGTAAGCATTGTTGTTGAAATTATTATTTTTAATGAAGTTCACATCAACATGTTCTTCTTGTGCAACCAATGAAGCTAATGGAACATTATTAGGATCAATATTAGTCCTATCATTCACAAGCATAGACATAATAGCATCAATCTTATCACTCAAGGAAGAGGTTTCTTCGACAGAATTTACCTTCTTACCTTGTGGAGCTCTTTCCGTGTGCCATTCAGAGTAGTTGATCATCATATTATCAAGAAGCTTTGTTGCTTCACCAAGAGTGATGGACATAAAGGTACCTCCAGCAGCTGAATCCAATAAATTCCGCGAAGAAAAATTTAGTCCTGCATAGAAGGTTTGGATGATCATCCAAGTAGTCAGTCCATGGGTTGGGCAATTTTTAACCAGAGATTTCATTCTTTCCCAAGCTTGAGCAACATGTTCAGTATCTAATTGTTTAAAATTCATTATGCTACTCCTCAAAGATATAATTTTAGCAGGGGGATAATATCTACCAATAAAAGCATCCTTGCATTTAGTCCATGAATCAATACTATTCTTAGGCAGAGATAGCAACCAATCTTTAGCTCTTCCTCTTAATGAGAAAGGGAACAATTTTAGTTTAATAATATCACCATCTACATCTTTATATTTTTGCATTTCACATAGTTCAACAAAATTATTAAGATGGGCAGCAGCATCATCAGAACTAACACCAGAAAATTGCTCTCGCATAACAAGATTCAAGAAAGCAGGTTTAATTTCAAAGAATTCTGCTGTAGTAGCAGGTGGAGCAATAGGTGTGCATAAGAAATCATTATTATTTGTGGTTGTGAAGTCACACAACTTAGTATTTTCAGCGTTGGCCATTTTAGCAATAGTAAATAAAGCAAACTAGATAAAGTAAATGCAAGTAAACTAATTTTTTTGTGTTTTTGATATAGCAAACAAGATAGCAAACAAAGTAAAACTAGCAACTAATTTTTTTGTATTTTGATTTAGTGCAGCAAATAAAGTAGTAAATAAAACTAAGCAAGACAAAAACAAAGTAAAGAGATTGAGAAGTGGAGACTCCCCTTGCAGCGTGTCTTGATCTCCCCGGCAACGGCGCCAGAAAATATGCTTGATGGCGTGTAAATCACACGTTCGTTGGGAACCCCAAGAGGAAGGTATGATGCGCACAGCAGCAAGTTTTCCCTCAGAAAGAAACCAAGGTTTATCGAACCAGGAGGAGCCAAGAAGCACGTTGAAGGTTGATGGCGGCGGGATGTAGTGCGGCGCAACACCAGGGATTCCGGCGCCAACGTGGAACCTGCACAACACAACCAAAGTACTTTGCCCCAACGAAACAGTGAGGTTGTCAATCTCACCGGCTTGCTGTAACAAAGGATTAGATGTATAGTGTGGATGATGATTGTTTGCAGAAAACAGTAGAACAAGTATTGCAGTAGATTGTATTTCAGTAAAGAGAATTGGACCGGGGTCCACGGTTCACTAGAGGTGTCTCTCCCATAAGACAAACAGCATGTTGGGTGAACAAATTACAGTTGGGCAATTGACAAATAAAGAGGGCATGACCATGCACATACATATCATGATGAGTATAGTGAGATTTAATTGGGCATTACGACAAAGTACATAGACCGCCATCCAACTGCATCTATGCCTAAAAAGTCCACCTTCGAGGTTATCATCCGAACCCCTCCGGTATTAAGTTGCAAAGCAACAGACCATTGCCTTAAGTATGGTGCGTAATGTAATCAACAACTACATCCTTCGACATAGCATCAAGGTTTTATCCCTAGTGGCAACAGCACAACACAACCTTAGAACTTTCTCACATCGTCCCAGGTGTCAATGCAGGCATGAACCCAATATCGAGCATAAGTACTCCCTCTTGGAGTTACAAGCATCTACTTGGCCAGAGCATCTACTAGTAACGGAGAGCATGCAAGATCATAAACAACACGTAGATATAACTTTGATAATCAACATAACAAGTATTCTCTATTCATCGGATCCCAACAAACGCAACATATAGAATTACAGATAGATGATCTTGATCATGTTAGGCAGCTCACAAGATCCGACAATGATAGCACAATGGGGAGAAGACAACCATCTAGCTACTGCTATGGACCCATAGTCCAGGGGTAGACTACTCACACATCACACCGGAGGCGACCATGGCGGCGTAGAGTCCTCCGGGAGATGATTCCCCTCTCCGGCAGGGTGCCGGAGGCGATCTCTGGATCCCCCGAGATGGGATCGGCGTTGGCGGCGTCTACGGAAGGTTTTCCGTATCGTGGCTCTCGTGCGGGGGTTTCGTCACGGAGGCTTTAAGTAGGCGGAAGGGTAAGTCAAGAGGCGGCACGGGGGGCCCAAACCATAGGCCGGCGCGGCCAGGGGTGGGGCCGCGCCGCCCTAGGGTTTGGCCACCCCGTGGCCCCTCTTCGTTTCATCTTCGGACTTCTAGAAGCTTCGTGGAAAAATAGGCCCCTGGGCGTTGATTTCGTCCAATTCCGAGAATATTTCCTTACTAGGATTTCTGAAACCAAAAACAGCAGAAAATAGCAACTGGCACTTCGGCATCTTGTTAATAGGTTAGTTCCAGAAAATGCACGAATATGACATAAAGTGTGCATAAAACATGTAGATAACATCAATAATGTGGCATGGAACATAAGAAATTATCGATACGTCGGAGACGTATCACTTCCCTACTCATGATATGATACTACTTGATAGTAAAAAGTAAAAGGTAGTGATGATGTGATACCGTGGCACTCCCCCAAGCTTGGAACAAACCAAGGGGATGCCAATACCGATGATGAATTACTCCTTCGGTGATGGTGGTGATGAATTCCTCCCGCGCTTCTTATAGATCTCCTTCAGCTTCAGTTTCTCAGTTTGGCAATTCTGCACTAAGACTCGAAGAGATTCATTGTTATCTGAAGTTGGCGGTGGCGACCTTGTGATGGGAATCGAGTAATATTCCAGCATTCTATGGAGTCGGTAATTCTCCTCCTGGAGTATCTCCACTTCTCTTCTTAGAGCCCGGTATTGATCACAAAACTCATCGGTAGTCCGTAGAGCTTCTTCCAACACAGGGAAAGAGTTGAGGCTAAGAGCAGGTGGTAAGGGTCCCTACAAGTTATGAGAAAAAGAACGTCGAGTGTCAACAAATCCCACCAAGATTTGCTTACTCCCAACGGCTTGTTGCTCTTGTTTTGACGACACCCTTTTCACTTCTTCCTCCGAAAGGCCCTTGCCCTTGTTGTTGGAGGCCATGGTGCTCCTAGATTGAGAATAGATCCTGGCAGAAACAACTCGAAACAAAACACGTCGAGAAAATGATATACGGACCTCCAGGGGTCCGGGGGATTATATAGCAGGAATTTGTATGTCATAAGGAAAGTACCAGGTCGAACCAGAGTCGGAAAGAGGCGACAAGGCGGCCAGCTCATAGGGCGGCGCGGCCAGGCTGGGGCCCGCGCCGGCCTATGGGGGCACGCCCTCGTGCGTCTCCTCCACTCCGTTTCGATCTCGTAATTTTTCATATTTTCCAAAAATACCAAAAACATTGTTCGGTAAGTAAATTGCGAACTTTTTATTACCAGTACCGTTACCTATTCAAAGTCGAGTTCTGGCGGACTGTCAATTTGTCCTTTGATGAAAGCCTCCGGTGTTTCCACTCGACAACATCTACATTGTAAGAATCACCTGAGATATAATGCTTGAGTCTTTGTCCATTCACCACTTGTGTGGCATTGCCTTGGAGAGAGCTAATTTTAATTGCTCCTGAACGATACACCTCCTCAACAACATATGGTCCTTCCCATTTCGAGAGTAATTTCCTTGCAAAGAATCTGAGACGAGACCGATACAATAGGACTTTATCCCCAATATTAAATTCTCTTTTGATAATCCTTCTATCATGCCATTTTTTAACTTTCTCTTTAAAGAGTTTAGCATTTTCATAAGCTTCACTTCTCCATTCATCTAGAGAACTCAATTGTAGCAATCTTTTCTTACCGGCTAGTTTAGGATCTTTATTAATTCTCTAACAGCCCAATAAGCTTTGTGCTCTAGTTCTAAAGGTGAATGACAAGCTTTTCCATAAACCATTTTATAAGGTGACATTCCCATGGGATTTTTATAAGCAGTTCTATAAGCCCATAGTGCTTCCTTCAATTTACTAGCCCAATTCTTTCTAGTTTTATTAACAGTCTTTTGCAAGATAGCTTTAATTTCTCTATTTGATAGTTCTACTTGCCCACTAGTTTGAGGATGATAAGCGGAAGCAATTCTATGATTAATACCATATTTAGCAAGAGTTTTTCTAAAACCACCATGAATAAAATGAGAACCTCCATCAGTCATAATATATCTAGGAACTCCAAATCGAGGAAAAATAATATCTAAAAGCATTCTTAAAGAAGTCTCACCATCAGCACTTTTTGTAGGTATGGCTTCCACCCATTTAGTAACATAATCAATAGCAACAAGTATATGAGTGTTACCTTCTGAAGAGGGAAAAGGTCCCATGAAGTCAAATCCCCAACAATCAAACGGTTCAATAACAAGAGTATAATTCATAGGCATTTCATTGCGTCTGGAGATATTACCAACCCTTTGGCATTCATCACAAGATAAAATAAACTTCCTTGCATCTTTGAAGAGAGTTGGCCAATAAAAACCTGATTGTAGAACCTTTTGCACGGTTCTTTCTCCAGCTTGATGTCCTCCATAAGCACTACCATGACATTTACTCAATATCTCTTGTTGTTCATATTCGGGAACACATCTTCGCAGAATACCATCCACTCCTTCTTTATATAAGTGTGGGTCATCCCAGAAATAATGCCTCAAGTCATAAAAGAATTTCCTCCTTTGCTGGGCTGAAAAGGTTGGAGGCAAGTACTTGGAAACAATAAAGTTAGCATAATCAGCATACCAAGGACTGTCTCGTGAGCTCACCTTTATTACAGCCAATTGTTCATTCGGAAAACTATCATTAACAGGAACAGGATCATAAGCAATATTTTCCAATCTAGACAAATTATCAGCAACAGGATTATCGGCACCTTTCCTATCTACAATATATAAATCAAATTCTTGCAACAGAAGTACCCATCTAATAAGCCTTGGCTTAGCATCTTTCTTTTGCATAAGGTATCTAATTGCAGCATGATCAGTATGTATAGTAACTTTTGAATCAACAATATAAGATCTAAACTTATCACAAGCAAAGACTACAACTAACAATTCTTTTTCAGTAGTAGCATAATTTCTTTTAGCAGCTGATACGTCTCCGACGTATCGATAATTTCTTATGTTCCATGCCACATTATTGATGATATCTACATGTTTTATGCATACTTTATGTCATATTTATGCATTTTCTGGAACTAACCTATTGACGAGATGCCGAAGAGCCAGTTATTGTTTTCTGCTGTTTTTGGTTTCAGAAATCCTAGTAAGGAAATATTCTCGGAATTGGACGAAATCAACGCCCAGGGGCCTATTTTCACACGAAGCTTCCAGAAGACCGAAGAGTCAACGAAGTGGGGCCAGGAGGTGGCCAGGAGGTAGGGCGGCGCGGCCCAGGTCTTGGCCGCGCCGACCTGTCTCCTGGGCCCCTCGTGACGCCCCCTGACCTGCCCTTCCGCCTACAAATAGCCTTCGTCGCGAAACCCCCAGTACCGAGAGCCACGATGTGGAAAACCTTCCAGAGACGCCGCCGCCGCCAATCCCATCTCGGGGGATTCAGGAGATCGCCTCCGGCACCCTGCCGGAGAGGGGATTCATCTCCCGGAGGACTCTACACCGCCATGGTCACCTCCGGAGTGATGAGTGAGTAGTTCACCCCTGGACTATGGGTCCATAGCAGTAGCTAGATGGTTGTCTTCTCCTCATTATGCTTCATTGTCGGATCTTGTGAGCTGCCTAACATGATCAAGATCATCTATCTGTAATGCTATATGTTGTGTTTGTTGGGATCCGATGGATAGAGAATACTATGTTATGGTTATTATCAATTTATATCTATGTGTTGTTTATGATCTTGCATGCTCTCCGTTATTAGTAGAGGCTCTGGCCAAGTTTTTACTCTTAACTCCAAGAGGGGGTATTTATACTCGATAGTGGGTTCATGTCTCCGTGAATCTGGGGGAGTGACAGAAACCTCTAAGGTTATGGATGTGCTGTTGCCACTAGGGATAAAACATTGATGCTATGTCCGAGGATGTAGTTATTGATTACATTACGCACCATACTTAATGCAATTGTCTGTTGTTTTCAACTTAATACTGGAAGGGGTTCGGATGATAACCTGAAGGTGGACTTTTTAGGCATAGATGCATGCTGGATAGCGGTCTATGTACTTTGTCATAATGCCCAATTAAATCTCACAATACTCATCATATCATGTATGTGCATGGTCATGCCCTCTCTATTTTTCAATTGCCCAACTGTAATTTGTTCACCCAACATGCTATTTATCTTATGGGAGAGGCACCACTAGTGAACTGTGGACCCCGGTCCATTCTTTTACATTGAATACAATCTACTGCAATACTTGTTCTACTGTTCTCTGCAAACAATCATCATCCACACTATACATCTAATCCTTTGTTACAGCAAGCCGGTGAGATTGACAACCTCACTGTTTCATTGGGGCAAAGTACTTTGGTTGTGTTGTGCAGGTTCCACGTTGGCGCCGGAATCCCTAGTGTTGCGCCGCACTACATCTCACCGCCATCAACCTTCAACGTGCTTCTTGAATCCTACTGGTTCGATTAAACCTTGGTTTCTAACTGAGGGAAACTTACTGCTGTACACATCACACCTTCCACTTGGGGTTCCCAACGGTCGTGTGCTGTACGCGTGTCAAGCTAAATTTCTGGCGCCGTTGCCGGGGAGGAAAGGTAAAAGGCACTCATACTCCGGTTCCAGGTAACAGTACTTTTCTGGCGCCATTGTGTTTGTGCTCGAAGCTATTTCCTTTAGATCCTGCAATTGCATCTTTTTGTTTCTTGTTTACACTAGTTAGGCATAATGGACAACAATGAGCTTCTTACTCTATTTCCTGATTTAAGACATGGATGGTTTGATCCGAAAATTAAAAAACTCATGGAACATATTAGCATGAACATATTGAACACCATTGTTGCTAATGATATGGAAAATTCTAAGCTTGGGGAAGCTGGTTTTGATGAGCATGATCTTTTTAGTCCCCCAAGCATTGAGGAGAAAATTTACTTTGATGATACTTTGCCTCCTATTTATGATGATTATAATGATAGTGGTCTTTTGGTGCCACCTACTATGGAGAGTACATTTTATGATGATTATACTATGCCTCCTACACTTGATGAGAATAATAATGATAGCTACTTTGTTGAATTTGCTCCCACTACAACTAAAATTGACTATGCTTATGTTGGGAGTAGTAATTATTTTATGCATGAGACTCATGATAAGAATGCTTTATGTGATAGTTGTATTGTTGAGTTTGCTCATGATGCTACTGGACATTATTATGAGAGAGGAAAATACGGTTGTAGAAATTTTCATGTTACTAAAACACCTCTCTATATGCTTAAAATCTTGAAGCTGCACTTGTTTTATCTTTCTATGCTTGTTGCATTATGCTTCTTGAATTTATTTATTTACAAGATTCCTATGCATAGGAAGCATGTTAGGCTTAAATGTGTTTTGAATTTGCCTCTTGATGCTCTCTTTTGCTTCAAATACTATTTCTCGCGAGTGCATCATTAAAACTGCTGAGCCCATCTTAATGGCTATAAAGAAAGAACTTCTTGGGAGATAACCCATGTGTTTATTTTGCTACAGCAATTTTGTTTTATATTTGAGTCTTGGAAGTTGTTACTACTGTAGCAACCTCTCCTTATCTTAGTTTGTTGCATTGTTGTGCCAAGTAAAGTCTTTGATAGTAAGGTTGATACTAGATTTGGATTACTGCGCAGAAACAGATTTCTTGCTGTCACGAATCTGGGAAAAATTCTCTGTAGGTAACTCAGAAAATTATGCCAATTTACGTGAGTGATCCTCAGATATGTACGCAACTTTCATTAAATTTGAGCATTTTCATTTGAGCAAGTCTGGTGCCTCAATAAAATTCGTCTATACGAACTGTTCTGTTTTGACAGATTCTGCCTTTTATTTCGCATTGCCTGTTTTGATATGTTCGATGGATTTTTCGATTCCATTGACTTTCAGTAGCTTTGTGCAATGTCCAGAAGTGTTAAGAATGACTATGTCACCTCTGAACATGTATATTTTGATTGTGCACTAACCCTCTAATGAGTTGTTTTGAGTTTGGTGTGGAGGAAGTTTTCAAGGATCAAGAGAGGGAGATGATACAACATGATCAAGGAGAGTGAAAGCTCTAAGCTTGGGGATGCCCCGATGGTTCACCCCTGCATATATCAAGAAGACTCAAGCGTCTAAGCTTGGGGATGCCCAAGGCATCCCCTTCTTCATCGACAACATTATCAGGTTCCTCCCCTGAAACTATATTTTTATTCCGTCACATCTTATGTGCTTTGCTTGGAGCGTCGGTTTGTTTTTGTTTTTGTTTTGTTTGAATAAAATGGATCCTAGCATTCTTTGTGTGGGAGAGAGACAAGCTCCGCTGTTGCATATGGACAAGTATGTCCTTAGGCTTTACTCATAATATTCATGGCGAAAGTTTCTGCTTCGTTAATTGTTATATGGTTGGAATTGGAAAATGCTACATGTAGTAATTTGCTATAATGTCTTGAATAATGTGATACTTGGCAATTTTTGTGCTCATGATTAAGCTCTTGCATCATATACTTTGCACCCATTAATGAAGAAATACATAGAGCTTGCTAAAATTTGGTTTGCATAATTGGTCTCTCTAAGGTCTAGATAATTTCTAGTAAAGAGTTTGAACAACAGGGAAGACGGTGTAGAGTCTTATAATGTTTACAATATGTCTTTTATGTGAGTTTTGCTGCACCGGTTCATCCTTGTGTTTGTTTCAAATAACCTTGCTAGCCTAAACCTTGTATCGAGATGGAATACTTCTCATGCATCCAAAATACTTGAGCCAACCACTATGCCATTTGTGTCCACCATACCTACCTACTACATGGTATTTCTCCGCCATTCCAAAGTAAATTGCTTGAGTGCTACCTTAAAATTTCTATCCTTTACCTTTGCAATATATAGCTCATGGGACAAATAGCCTAAAAACTATTGTGGTATTGAATATGTACTTATGCACTTTATCTCTTATTAAGTTGCTTGTTGTGCGATAACCATGTTCCTGGGGACGCCATCAACTACTCTTTGTTGAATATCATGTGAGTTGCTATGCATGTTCGTCTTGTCTGAAGTAAGGGAGATTTACCACCAAAATGGTTAGAGCATTGCATAATGTTAGAGAAGAACATTGGGCCGCTAACTAAAGCCATGATCCATGGTGGAAGTTTCAGTTTTGGACAAATATCCTCAATCTCATATGAGAAAATTAATTGTTGCTACATGCTTATGCATAAAAGAGGAGTCCATTATCTGTTGTCTATGTTGTCCCGGTATGGATGTCTAAGTTGAGAATAATCAATAGCGAGAAATCCGATGCGAGCTTTCTCCTTAGACCTTTGTACAGGCGGAATAGAGGTACCCCTTTGTGACACTTGGTTAAAACATATGCATTGCAATGATAATCCAGGTAATCCGAGCTAATTAGGACAAGGTGCGGGCACTATTAGTATACTATGCATGAGGCTTGCAACTTGTAGGATATAATTTACATAATGCATATGCTTTATTACTACCATTGACAAAATTGTTTCTTGTTTTCAAAACCAAAGCTCTAGCACAAATATAGCAATCGATGCTTCCCTCGTTGAAGGGCCTTTCTTTTACTTTTATTGTTGAGTCAGTTCACCTATCTCTCTCCACCTCAAGAAGCAAACACTTGTGTGAACTGTGCATTGATTCCTACATACTTGCATATTGCACTTGTTATTTACTTTGCATTGACAATATCCATGAGATATACATGTTATAAGTTGAAAGCAACCGCTGAAACTTAATCTTCCTTTGTGTTGCTTCAATACCTCTACTATGGATTTATTGCTTTATGAGTTAACTCTTATGCAAGACTTATTGATGCTTGTCTTGAAGTACTATTCATGAAAAGTCTTTGCTATATGATTCAGTTGTTTACTCATGTCATTTACATTGTTTGGATCGCTGCATTCATTACATATGCTTACAATAGTATGATCAAGGTTATGATGGCATGTCACTCCAGAAATTATCTTTGTTATCGTTTACCTGCTCGGGACGAGCAGAAACTAAGCTTGGGGATGCTGATACGTCTCCGACGTATCGAAATTTCTTACGTTCCATGCCACATTATTGATGATATCTACATGTTTTATGCATACTTTATGTCATATTTATGCATTTTCTGGAACTAACCTATTGACGAGATGCCGAAGAGCGATTCTTGTTTCTGCTGTTTTTGGTTTCAGAAATCCTAGTAAGGAAATATTCTCGGAATTGGACGAAATCAACGCCCAGGGGCCTATTTTCACACGAAGCTTCCAGAAGACCGAAGAGTCAACGAAGTGGGGCCACGAGGTGGCCAGGAGGTAGGGCGGCGCGGCCCAGGTCTTGGCTGCGCCGACCTATCTCCTGGGCCCCTCGTGACGCCCCCTGACCTGCCCTTCCGCCTACAAATAGCCTTCGTCGCGAAACCCCCCAGTACCGAGAGCCACGATACGGAAAACCTTCCAGAGACGCCGCCGCCGCCAATCCCATCTCGGGGGATTCAGGAGATCGCCTCCGGCACCCTGCCGGAGAGGGGATTCATCTCCCGAAGGACTCTACACCGCCATGGTCGCCTCCGGAGTGATGAGTGAGTAGTTCACCCCTGGACTATGGGTCCATAGCAGTAGCTAGATGGTTGTCTTCTCCTCATTATGCTTCATTGTCGGATCTTGTGAGCTACCTAACATGATCAAGATCATCTATCTGTAATGATATATGTTGCGTTTGTTGGGATCCGATGGATAGAGAATACTATGTTATGTTGATTATCAATTTATATCTATGTGTTGTTTATGATCTTGCATGCTCTCCGTTATTAGTAGAGGCTCTGGCCAAGTTTTTACTCTTAACTCCAAGAGGGGGTATTTATGCTCGATAGTGGGTTCATGTCTCCGTGAATCTGGGGGAGTGACAGAAACCTCTAAGGTTATGGATGTGCTGTTGCCACTAGGGATAAAACATTGATGCTATGTCCGAGGATGTAGTTATTGATTACATTACGCACCATACTTAATGCAATTGTCTGTTGTTTTCAACTTAATACTGGAAGGGGTTCGGATGATAACTGATGACCCACAAGTATAGGGGGTGTATCGTAGTATCTTCGATAAGTAAGAATGTCGATCCCAACGAGGAGCAGAAGGTGTTGATAAGCAGTTTCGATGAAGGATTCACTGTAAATGCTCACAGACAAGTATTCAGGGGGGTTTGATGTAACAATTGAATAAAGTACGAGTATGTAAAGTGCGAGAGTAATAATTGCAGCGAGTGGCCCAATCCTTTTTAGCACAAAGGACAAGCCGGTTTGTTTACTTATAATGACCAAACGTTCTTGAGGACACACGGGATTTTAGTCTAGTGCTTTCGCTACATACGGCTAAATAATCTTCATTGTTGTGATAAGTGTTGTGTGGGTGAACCTATGCTAATGTACCGCCCTTCCTAGGACTAATACATACTTGTGATTATACCCCTTGCAAGCATCCGCAACTACAAGAAAGTAATTAAGAAATAAATCTAACCACAGCCTTAAACTCTGAGATCCTGCGATCCCTCCTGCATCGATATACCAACGGGGGTTTAGGTTTCTGTCACTCCGGCAACCCCGCAATTGGCAAACGAATACAAGATGCATTCCCCTAGGCCCATAAATGGTGAAGTGTCATGTAGTCGACGTTCACATGACACCACTAGAAGAATAACACCACAACTTAAATATCACACCATTGAATATTACTCATCCATAGTTCACTACTAACATTTAGACTTCACCCATGTCCTCAAGAACTAAACGAACTACTCACGAGACATCATACGGAACATGATCAGAGGTGATATGATGATGAATAACAATCTGAACATAAACTTGGTTCAATGGTTTCACTCAATAGCATCAACAACAAGTAGAAATCGATACCGGGAGAGTTTCCCCTATCAAACAATCAAGATCAAACCCAAATTGCTATGACGGTGACGGTGTCCAGCGGTGATGACGGCGGTGATGATGGTGGAGATGATGATGATGGTGATGGCGATGATGTCCAGCTCGATGACGGTGACGATGGCGTCGATTTCCCCTCCCGGAGGAATTTCCCCGGCGGATTCCTGCCCGCCGGAGAGCTCTTTTCTCTCTGGTGTTCTCCGCCCCGCAGAGGCGGCTGTAACTCTTCGCGAGGTACCCTCTGTGGCTTCGGTCTTCGGGACGAAGGGTTTGGCGAAGAAAAGGAGGCGAAAGGGGTCGTGGGCCCTCCACACCACAGGCCGGCGCGGCCAGGGCCTGGGCCGCGCCGCCCTAGGGTGTGGGCCCACCCCGGCTGCTCTGGCTCCTCCTTCGGCTTCCTTCGTCATCTTGAAAAATAGGATTTTTGGTATAATTTCCTTGAGTTGATCTTCCAAAATATTGCGTTCGACGGTGCTTTTTCCAGCAGAATCCTCGGCTCCGGTGTTCGATCCTCCAATAACGATGAAACATGCAAAATAGATGAAATAACATAAGTAATGTGTCCCAATATGAAATATATCAATGAATAACAGCAAATTATGATATAAAATAGTGATGCAAATTGGACGTATCAACTCCCCCCAAAGTTAGACTTCGCTTGTCCCCAAGCGAAACTGAGCTCGATAGACATGACCACATGTTTATGGAGTGAAGAGTCGATAAATAAAATACGGACAAGAAGCATCATATTCATTCACACAGGACATTATAGTAGACAACCTCTTATAACTCATATTGAAACAAGTATAGGGTAATCACAAGTAAAGGTGCATGAGAAATCATGATTGGTGATGGCAAACTTCGTTCTTGGTCAGAGAACAACTAACAGATTATATTTATCTTATTGAGCAGCGCTCTCATGTTAGAGTTTATAAGGCACAACTTGCATACTCAATCATAATGGTCTTCTCATGATCATTGATAACTTGCAAAGCTATATTCATTCAGATAAAACTTGTACTAAACAAGGAAGAATAAAAGACATGATGTAGCAAATCACAATATAATGGTTTGATCACAACTACTCAAATGCTTGCTTGAGATGGAGGGAAATAGGTTTACTGACTCAACATAAAGTAAAAGACAGGCCCTTCGCAGAGGGAAGCAGGGATTAAATCATGTGCTAGAGCTTTTTCAGTTTTGCAATCATATAAAGAGAATAAAAGTAACATTTTGAGAAGTGTTTGTTGTTGTCAACGACTGGTAGCGGGTACTCTAACCCCCTTGCCAGACAACCTCCTAAGAGCGGCTCCCATATTATTTTCATTTTGTGTGGCACTCCTTCCAACCTTTCTTTCACAAACCATGGCTAACCGAATCCTCGGGTGCCTGCCAACAATCTCATACCATGAAGGAGTGCCTTTTTATTTTAGTTTTATTATGATGATGACACTCCCCCCAACCTTTGCTTACACAAGCCATGGCTAACCGAATCCTTCGGGTGCCGTCCATCAATCACATACCATGGAGGAGTGTCTATTTAATTTTAATTAATTTGGGACTGGGAATCCCATTGCCAGCTCTTTTTGCAGAATTATTGGATAAGCGGATGAAACCACTAGTCCATTGGTGAAAGTTGCCCAACAAGATTGAAAGATAAAACACCACATACTTCCTCATGAGCTATGAAACATTAACACAAATAAGAGATACTAAGTTTTGAATTGTTTAAAGGTAGCACATGAAGTATTTACTTGGAATGGCAGAAAATACCATGTAGTAGGTAGGTATGGTGGACACAAATGGCATAGGTTTGGGTTAAGGTTTGGATGCACGAGAAGTATTCCCTCTCAGTACAGGTCTTTGGCTAGCAAGGTTAATTAGCAAGCATAAGAGTCGAGGGAAACAAACAAATATACATGTGATAGAAACAATCATGCATCTTCCTTGTAAGCACAAACAATTTTAATCTTCAGAATAATAAGCTATGAGCTAACAAGAAAGACAATGAAACATCTACATGTATTTCTCTTTTCTATTTAAACCTTAAAGTGTTGTTGCTATTGACCCATGCTAAGTTTGCCAAAACCAAATAGATTTATGCAATGCTCCCAAAGTGATACCAATACTAACAACAAGGTGAATCATATAGTAAAGATTGCAAACTAAAATAAGATGTGCAATATGTAAATGATAAGACTTCTCATTAATATTCCATAACGATAACTCACGCCAAGGGATACATAGACAACCAACTAAAGGAGAGATACTTCCAAACGCAACCCATCTTATATGATAACTTCCCTACTCATGATATGACACTACTTGACAATAAAAGTAAAAGGTAGTGATAATGTGATACCGCGGCACTCCCCCAAGCTTGGAACAAACCAAGGGGATGCCAATACCGATGATGAATTACTCCTTCGGCGATGGTGGTGATGAATTCCTCCCGAGCTTCTTAATAAGCTCCTTCGTCTTCAGTTTCTCAGCTTGATAATTCTGCACTAAGATTCGAAGAGATTCATTGTTATCCGAAGTTGGCGATGATGACCTTGTAACGCGAATCGAGTGGTATTCAATCAATCTTCGGAGACGGCAGTTCTCCTCCTGGAGTATCTCCACTTCTCTTTTCAGAGCCCCATATTGATCACAAAACTCATCGGTAACCCGTAGAACTTCTTCCATCATGGGGAAAGAGTCGAGGCTGAGAGCGGGTGGTAGAGGTCCCTGCAAGTTATGAGAAAAAGAACGTCGAGTGTCAACAGATCCCACCAAGATTTGCTTGCTCCCTCCGGCTTGCTGATCTTGTCTTGATGGCACCTCCTTCTCTTCCTCCGAAAGCCCCTTGCCCTTGTTGTTGGAGGCCATGGTGCTTCTAAACCGAAAACAGATCCTGGCAGAAACAGCTCGAAACAAAACACGCCGAAAACACGATATACGGACCTCCAGGGGTCCGGGAGATTATATAGCAAATATTTTCGCGAAATAAGGAAAATACCAGATCGAACCAGAGTCGGAAAGGAGCGACGGGGCGGCCAAACCATAGGCCGGCGCGGGCCCAGGTCAAGCCGCGCCGCCCTATGGTGGCACCCCCTCGTGCGTCCTTTCCACTCCGTTTCGAACTCGTAATTTCTCATATTTTCCAAAAACAGCAAAAATATAGTTCGGAAGGTAAATTGCGTAATTTTCATTACCAGTACTGTTACCTATTCAAAGTCGAGTTCTGGCGGACTGTCAATTTGCCCTTTGATGAAATCTTCCGGTGTCTCCACTTGAATAATATCAACATCAACATTATAGGAATCACCTGAGATATAATGCTTGAGTCTTTGTCCATTCACCACTTGCGTAGCATTGCCTTGGAGAGAGCTAATTTTGATTGCTCCTGAACGATACACCTCCTCGACAACATATGGTCCTTCCCATTTCGAGAGTAATTTCCCTGCAAAGAATCTGAGACGAGACCGATACAATAGGACTTTATCCCCAATATTAAATTCTCTTTTGATAATCCTCCTATCATGCCATTTTTTAACTTTCTCTTTAAAGAGTTTAGCATTTTCATAAGCTTCACTTCTCCATTCATCTAGGGAACTCAATTGCAACAACCTCTTATCACCGGCAAGTTTAGGATCTTTATTTAATTCTCTAACAGCCCAATAAGCTTTGTGCTCTAGTTCTAAAGGTAAATGACAGGCTTTCCCATAAACCATTTTATAAGGTGACATTCCCATGGGATTTTTATAAGCAGTTCTATAAGCCCAAAGTGCATCCTTCAATTTACTAGCCCAATTCTTTCTAGTTTTATTAACGGTCTTTCCCAAAATAGATTTAATCTCTCTATTTGATAATTCTACTTGACCACTAGTTTGAGGATGATAAGCAGAAGCAATTCTATGATTAATACCATACCTAGCAAGAGTTTTTCTAAAACCTCCATGAATAAAATGAGAACCTCCATCAGTCATAATATATCTAGGTACTCCAAATCTAGGAAAAATAATATCTAAGAGCATTCTTAAAGAGGTCTCACCATCAGCACTTTTTGTAGGTATAGCCTCCACCCATTTAGTAACATAATCCACAGCAACAAGTATATGAGTGTTACCTTCTGAAGACGGAAAAGGTCCCATGAAGTCAAATCCCCAACAATCAAACGGTTCAATAACAAGAGTATAATTCATAGGCATTTCATTGCGTCTGGAGATATTACCAACCCTTTGGCATTCATCACAAGATAAAATAAACTTTCTCGCATCTTTGAAGAGAGTTGGCCAATAAAAACCTGATTGTAGAACCTTTTGCGCGGTTCTTTCTCCGGCGTGATGTCCTCCATAAGCACTACCATGACATTTACTCAATATCTCCTGTTGTTCATATTCGGGAACACATCTTCGCATAATACCATCCACTCCTTCTTTATATAAGTGTGGGTCATCCCAGAAATAATGCCTCAAATCATAAAAGAATTTCCTCCTTTGCTGAACTGAAAAGGTTGGAGGCAAGTACTTGGAAACAATAAAGTTAGCATAATCAGCATACCAAGGACCTGTCTCGCGAGCTCACCTTTATTACAGCCAATTGTTCATTTGGAAAACTATCATTATCGAGAACAGGATCATAAGCAATATTTTCCAATCTAGACAAATTATCAACAACAGGATTATCAGCACCTTTCCTATCTACAATATGTAAATCAAATTCTTGCAACGAAAGTACCCATCTAATAAGTCTCGGCTTAGCATCTTTCTTTGTCATTAGGTATCTAATTGCAGCATGATCAGTATGAATAGTAACTTTTGAATCAACAATATAAGATCTAAATTTATCACAAGCAAAAACTACAGCTAATAATTCCTTTTCAGTTGTAGCATAATTTCTTTGAGCAGCATCAAGAGTTTTACTAGCATAATGAATAACATTCAGTTTTTTATCTACTCGCTGTCCAAGAACAGCGCCTACAGCAAAATCACTAGCATCACACATAATTTCAAAGGGTAAATTCCAATCAGGGGGTTCAACTATAGGAGCAGTTGTTAAGGCTTTCTTAAGAGTTTCAAACGCTTCCTTACAATCATCATCAAAAACAAATGGTACATCTTTTTGAAGAAGATTAGTAAGAGGCTTTGAAATCTTAGAGAAATCTTTAATAAATCTCCTATAAAACCCAGCATGACCAAGAACACTACGAATACCTTTAACATCCCTCGGATAAGGCATCTTCTCGATTGCTTCAACTTTAGCTCTATCAACTTCAATACCTCTCTCAGAAATTTTATGTCCCAATACAATTCCTTCATTAACCATAAAGTGGCATTTCTCCCAATTAAGAACAAGGTTAGTTTCTTCACATCTCTGCAAAACTTTATCAAGGTTTCGCAAGCAGCTATCAAAAGAATTCCCATAGACGGAAAAATCATCCATGAATACCTCTACAATACTTTCACAAAAACCATGAAAAATAGCAGACATGCATCTTTGAAAAGTAGCAGGAGCATTACATAAACCAAAAGGCATGCGTCTATAAGCATAAGTTCCATAGGGACAGGTAAAAGTGGTTTTCTCTTGATCTTTAGCTTTAACAGCAATTTGTGAAAACCCAGAATAACCATCAAGAAAGCAAAAATGAGTATTTTTAGATAATCTTTCTAGCATTTGATCAATAAAGGGTAAAGGGTAATGATCTTTTTTAGTAACTTTATTAACTTTTCGAAAATCAATGCACATTCTATACCCTACAACTACTCTTTGAGGAATGAGCTCATCATTATCATTAGGCACAACAGTCATACCTCCTTTCTTGGGAACACAGTGCACAGGACTAACCCATCTACTATCAGCAATAGGATATATAATACCAGCTTCAAGGAGTCGTAGTACCTCATTCCTTACCACTTCCTTCATCTTTGGAATTAGACGACGCTGAGGTTCAACAACAGGCTTTGCATCATCTTCCATATTAATAGCATGTTGGCAAATAGAAGGAGAAATCCCCTTCAAATCATCAAGAGTGTAGCCAATAGCGCCTCGATGCTTCTTCAATATTTCCAATAACCTTTCTTCCTCAATCTCTGAAAGCTTAGAACTAATAATAATAGGATATATTTTCTTATCATCAATATGAGCATATTTAAGATTATCAGGTAAAGGCTTTAAATCAAAAACAGGATCTTCCTTTGGTGGCGGTGTTGTACCCAAATCTTCCACCGGTAAATCATGCTTGAGAATAGGTTGGCGAAGAAAAATTTCCTCAAGCTCATCTCTTTCTTTCCTAAAAATTTCGCTCTCGCTATCCTCCAAATGTTGCTGCAAAGGATTATTAGGAACAAGAACAATAGATGCACATTGCTCCATTTTAATATCATTACTAGGCATATCAGCTTTATAAGGAGTTTTAGTAAATTTAGAGAAGTTAAACTCATAAGATTCACCAGCAAATTTAGTCAAAATTTTCTCTTTCTTGCAATCTATAATAGCTCCACAAGTATTTAGAAAAGGTCTACCAAAAATAATAGGACAATAATCACTAGCAGCAGAACCAAGTACCAAAAAGTCAGCAGGATATTTAATCTTACCGCATAAAACTTCCACATCTCGAACAATACCAATTGGAGAAATAGTTTCTCTATTAGCCAGCTGAATAACCACATCAATATCTTCAAGTTCACAAGAATCAATTTCGTGCATAATCTCCGTGTAAAGCTCGTACGGAATAGCACTAACACTTGCACCAATATCACATAATCCATAATAGCAATGATCACCAATTCTAACAGATAGCATAGGAACACTAGCTTGTTTGGGTTTATTAGGATGTGAAACAATATGTGAAGCATCTTCACAGAAAATAATATGACCATCCTCCACATTTTCAGTCACAAGATCTTTAATTATTGCAACAGCAGGTTCAACTTTTATTTGTTCTTCAGGTTCTACAGGTTTCTTTTCACTTTTATGAACCACACTATTTATAACAGAGTACTCCTTCATTTTAGCAGGGAAAGGAGTTTTTTCAATATAAGCTTCAGGAATAACATGATCAGCAGTTTCAACTACAACACATTTATTAATAGATGAATCAATTTTATCTTTATACGGTTCATGATACTTATCAAAGTTCTTCTTTGGCAATTCATAATGAGAGGCAAAAGCTTTATAAAGATTTACAGCAACTTGAGAATCAAGACCATATGTAGCACTCATATTACGAAATTTATCAGTATCCATAAAAGCTTCAATGCATTTATAATCATAAATTATACCTGATTCTCGATCTTTGTCGTTCTCCCATCCTTCAGTATTTTCTTGGATTCGATCAAGAAGGTCCCTTTTAAACTCTTCTTTGTTGCGTGTAAATGATCCAGAACAAGAAGTATCCAGCAAGGTCTTGTCTTGAAAAGAAAGTCTTGCATAGAAATTATCAATAATAACATTACCAGGAAGCTCATGAATGGGGCATTTGAGCATTAAAGACTTCAGTCTCCCCCAAGCTTGGGCAATACTCTCTCCATCATGAGGCCAAAAATTATATATGCGATTCCGATCCTTATGAATTTCACTTGGAGGATAGAACTTAGAATAAAACCGGGGCACAATATCATTCCATTCAAGAGAATCCCCATTATCCAGTAATTTATACCAATGCGCCGCCTTACCAGACAGCGACAAAGAGAATAGTTTCTTCCTCACTTCATCCATAGCAATACCTGCACATTTGAATAAACCGCGTAATTCATGCAAAAACAGTAAATGATCACCGGGGTGGACAGTTCCATCCCCTTCATAGCGGTTATCCATAACACGTTCAATAATTTTCATAGGTATTTTATATGGTATTACTTCCTCACCTGGTGCTTCATCCACTACCGTTGCAGTAGTAGTAGATTTCCCAAATAGAAATTGAAGAGAAGATCTCTCCATAATGACTTATAGCAGCAGGCAGAAATAAAATCAGCACAACAGTAAAGGTTTTCCTTACCAATTCCACTTACCAATAGCGCTTCACTCCCCGGCAACGGCGCCAGAAAATAGTCTTGATGACCCACAAGTATAGGGGGTGTATCGTAGTATCTTCGATAAGTAAGAATGTCGATCCCAACGAGGAGCAGAAGGTGTTGATAAGCAGTTTCGATG
Organism: Lolium perenne; assembly: GCF_019359855.2. NCBI lineage: Eukaryota > Viridiplantae > Streptophyta > Magnoliopsida > Poales > Poaceae > Lolium > Lolium perenne. The sequence continues at coordinate 276,670,323 of NC_067245.2, forward strand.
AAGGATTCACTGTAAATGCTCACAGACAAGTATTCAGGGGGGTTTGATGTAACAGTTGAATAAAGTACGAGTATGTAAAGTGCGAGAGTAATAATTGCAGCGAGTGGCCCAATCCTTTTTAGCACAAAGGACAAGCCAGTTTGTTTACTTATAATGACCAAACGTTCTTGAGGACACACGGGATTTTAGTCTAGTGCTTTCGCTACATACGGCTAAATAATCTTCATTGTTGTGATAAGTGTTGTGTGGGTGAACCTATGCTAATGTACCGCCCTTCCTAGGACTAATACATACTTGTGATTATACCCCTTGCAAGCATCCGCAACTACAAGAAAGTAATTAAGAAATAAATCTAACCACAGCCTTAAACTCTGAGATCCTGCGATCCCTCCTGCATCGATATACCAACGGGGGTTTAGGTTTCTGTCACTCCGGCAACCCCGCAATTGGCAAACGAATACAAGATGCATTCCCCTAGGCCCATAAATGGTGAAGTGTCATGTAGTCGACGTTCACATGACACCACTAGAAGAATAACACCACAACTTAAATATCACACCATTGAATATTACTCATCCATAGTTCACTACTAACATTTAGACTTCACCCATGTCCTCAAGAACTAAACGAACTACTCACGAGACATCATACGGAACATGATCAGAGGTGATATGATGATGAATAACAATCTGAACATAAACTTGGTTCAATGGTTTCACTCAATAGCATCAACAACAAGTAGAAATCGATACCGGGAGAGTTTCCCCTATCAAACAATCAAGATCAAACCCAAATTGCTATGGCGGTGACGGTGTCCAGCGGTGATGACGGCGGTGATGATGGTGGAGATGATGATGATGGTGATGGCGATGATGTCCAGCTCGATGACGGTGACGATGGCGTCGATTTCCCCCTCCCGGAGGGAATTTCCCCGGCGGATTCCTGCCCGCCGGAGAGCTCTTTTCTCTCTGGTGTTCTCCGCCCCGCAGAGGCGGCTGTAACTCTTCGCGAGGTACCCTCTGTGGCTTCGGTCTTCGGGACGAAGGGTTTGGCGAAGAAAAGGAGGCGAAAGGGGTCGTGGGCCCTCCACACCACAGGCCGGCGCGGCCAGGGCCTGGGCCGCGCCGCCCTAGGGTGTGGGCCCACCCTGGCTGCTCCTGGCTCCTCCTTCTGGCTTCCTTCGTCATCTTGAAAAATAGGATTTTTGGTATAATTTCCTTCCAGAGTTGATCTTCCAAAATATTGCGTTCTGACGGTGCTTTTTCCAGCAGAATCCTGGCTCCGGTGTTCGATCCTCCAATAACGATGAAACATGCAAAATAGATGAAATAACATAAGTAATGTGTCCCAATATGAAATATATCAATGAATAACAGCAAATTATGATATAAAAAAGTGATGCAAATTGGACGTATCAATAACCTGAAGGTGGACTTTTTAGGCATAGATGCATGCTGGATAGCGGTCTATGTACTTTGTCGTAATGCCCAATTAAATCTCACAATACTCATCATATCATGTATGTGCATGGTCATGCCCTCTCTATTTGTCAATTGCCCAACTGTAATTTGTTCACCCAACATGCTATTTATCTTATGGGAGAGACACCACTAGTGAACTGTGGACCCCGGTCCATTCTTTTACATTGAATACAATCTACTGCAATACTTGTTCTACTGTTCTCTGCAAACAATCATCATCCACACTATACATCTAATCCTTTGTTACAGCAAGCCGGTGAGATTGACAACCTCACTGTTTCATTGGGGCAAAGTACTTTGGTTGTGTTGTGCAGGTTCCACGTTGGCGCCGGAATCCCTGGTGTTGCACCGCACTACATCTCGCCGCCATCAACCTTCAACGTGCTTCTTGACTCCTACTGGTTCGATTAAACCTTGGTTTCTAACTGAGGGAAACTTACTGCTGTACGCATCACACCTTCCACTTGGGGTTCCCAACGGTCGCGTGCTGTACGCGTGTCAGAAGCATCAAGGGTTTTACTAGCATAATGAATAACATTCAATTTTTTATTTACTCGCTGTCCAAGAACAGCGCCTACAGCAAAATCACTAGCATCACACATAATTTCAAAAGGTAAGTTCCAATCAGGAGGTTCAACTATATGAGCAGTTGTTAAGGCTTTCTTTAGAGTTTCAAAAGCTTCCTTACAATCATCATCAAAAACAAAAGGTACATCTTTTTGAAGAAGATTAGTAAGAGGCTTTGAAATCTTGGAGAAGTCTTTAATAAACCTCCTATAAAACCCAGCATGACCAAGAACACTACGAATACCTTTAACATCCCTAGGGTAGGGCATCTTCTCTATCGCTTCAACTTTAGCTCTATCAACTTCAATACCTCTCTCGGAAATTTTATGTCCCAATACAATTCCTTCATTAACCATAAAGTGGCATTTCTCCCAATTAAGAACAAGGTTAGTTTCTTCACATCTCTGCAAAACTTTATCAAGGTTCCGCAAGCAATTATCAAAAGAATTCCCATAGACAGAAAAATCATCCATGAATTCCTCTACAATACTCTCGCAAAAGCCATGAAAAATAGCAGACATGCATCTTTGAAAAGTAGCAGGGGCATTACATAAACCAAAAGGCATACGTCTATAAGCATAAGTTCCATAGGGACAAGTGAAAGTGGTTTTCTCTTGATCCTTAGTTTTAACAGCAATTTGTGAAAACCCAGAATAACCATCAAGAAAGCAAAAGTGAGTATTCTTAGACAACCTTTCTAACATTTGATCAATAAAAGGCAAAGGGTAATGATCTTTCTTAGTAACTTTATTAACTTTACGATAATCAATGCACATTCTATACCCTACAACTACCCTTTGAGGTATGAGCTCATCATTATCATTAGGCACAACAGTCATTCCTCCTTTCTTAGGAACACAATGCACAGGACTAACCCATCTACTATCAGCAATCGGATATATAATACCAGCTTCAAAAAGTCTTAATACCTCATTTCTTACCACATCCTTCATCTTAGGAATTAGACGACGCTGAGGTTCAACAACAGGCTTCGCATCATCTTCCATATTAATGGCATGTTGGCAAATAGAGGGAGAAATCCCCTTCAAGTCATCAAGAGTGTAGCCAATAGCACCTCGGTGTTTCTTCAATATTTCCAATAACCTTTCTTCTTCAAACTCTGTAAGCTTAGAACTAATAATAACAGGATATATTTTCTTATCATCAATATGAGCATATTTAAGATTATCAGGCAATGGTTTTAAATCAAAGACAGGATCTTCCTTTGGTGGCGGTGTTGTACCGAGATCTTCTACTGGTAAATCATCCTTAAGAATAGGTTGATGATACGTCTCCAACGTATCCATAATTTCTGATGTTCCATGCTTGTTTTATGACAATACTTACATGTTTTGCTTGCACTTTATAATGTTTTTATGCGTTTTCCGGAACTAACCTATTAACAAGATGCCACAGTGCCAGTTCCTGTTTTCTGCTGTTTTTGGTTCCAGAAAGGCTGTTCGGGCAATATTCTCGGAATTGGACGAAATCAACGCCAAACATCCTATTTTTCCCGGAAGGCTCCAGAACACCGAAGAAGAGTCGGAGGAGAGCCAGGGGGCCACCAGGAGGGTGGGCCGCGCGGGCTAGCCCCAGGCCGCGCCCCCCTATGAGGAGGCCACCCTGTCGACCCTCCTGCGCCGCCTCTTCGCCTATATAACCCCTTTCGACCTAAAAACGCAGTATGAATTGACGAAACTCCAGAAAGACTCCTGGGGCGCCGCCGCCATCGCGAAACTCCAATTCGGGGGACAGAACTCTCTGTTCCGGCACCCTGCCGGGACGGGGAAGTGCCCCCGGAAGCCATCTCCATCGACGCCACCGCCTCCATCATGCTCCGTGAGTAGTCCCCCCATGGACTACGGGTTCTAGCAGTAGCTAGTCGGTATTCTCTCCTCCATGTACCTCAATACAATGATCTCATGAGCTGCCTTACATGATTGAGATTCATCTGATGTAATCGGTGTTGTGTTTGTTGGGATCCGATGGATGATACATTATGATTAGTCTATCTATAAAGTTTGTGAAGTTATTGTTGCTGTAATTTTGTTATGCTTAATGCTTGTCACTAGGGCCCGAGTGGCATGATCTTAGATTTAAGCTCTATACTTATTGCTTAGATTGTATCTACAAGTTGTATGCACATGTCACTGTCCGGAACCAAAGGCCCCGAAGTGACAAGAATCGGGACAACCGGAGGGGATGGCGGTGATGTGAGGGACACATGTTTTCACGGAGTGTTAATGCTTTGCTCCGGTGCTCTATTAAAAGGAGTACCTTAATATCCAGTAGTTTCCCTTGAGGCCCAGCTGTCACCGGCTGGTAGGACAAAAGATGTTGTGCAAGTTTTTCATTGCGAGCACGTACGACTATAATTGGAAAACATGCCTACATAATTAATAATCTGGATGTTCTGTCTTAATGCTTTGATTCCTATCAATTGCCCAACTGTAATTTGTTCACCCAACACTTGTCGCTTGTTATTGGAGAGTTACCATTAGTGTAGATCGCTGGGAACCCCGGTCCATCTCTCATCATCATATACTCGTTCTATATGTCATTGGAAGTAGTATCAACTATTTTCTGGTGCCATTGCTCTCATATTGCTATTCTCGCTTTGTTACTGTTACTACTGCTCTCATATTACTGCTACTTTCACATCACCCCTGTTGCTAGTGCTTTTCTAGGTGCAGCTGAATTGACAACTCAGTTGTTAAGGCTTATAAGTATTCTTTACCTCCCCTTGTGTCGAATCAATAAATTTGGGTTTTACTTCCCTCGAAGACTGCCGCGATCCCCTATACTTGTGGGTTATCAAGACTGTTTTCTGGCGCCATTGCCGGGGAGGCATAGCTCTACTCATAAGTTCACCTGGGGAGTACACTCTACCTCGATCTCTCTGTTTTATTTTGTTTTGTTTTGCTTAGTTTACTTTTTCCTAGTTTATTTGTGCTTAGTTTATTTCTGTCTAGTATTACTTTGCTTAGTTTACTTTTGTCTAGTTTATTTCTGTTTTGTTTTATTTTCCTCATATACCTGAAAATCCATAAAAATTTGAAAAACCTAAAAATTAAAAACTGCTGTTATGGGAGAACCAACAACCTACTTGGAGCTTATAGAATGTTATAATAATTATAGAGAATCAAAAACTGGTAAAGTAATGAGTGCTGTGATAGAAAAATTGAAAACAATTGCTAAAATCTTGCTTAAACGCCATGATATAAACTATTGCTCTCAACAGGATACTAAACATCTTAAATTTCAATGTGGCTTTAGTGAGGAATTTTTAATTAAGAACTATAATCGGAATTGCTATATTCATTATGGGTTCGAAGAGGTAGAACAATTTGTCTTATTTATGGGAGCCTCTGAGATAGAATCCTTCATGGTTAAGAATTATGAAACTTGTGTTGCTTGTAAGGACCTTAAAGATTATGTCTCTTGTATCCTTAATTCTTGCATAGAATGCTACAGTGGTAGTCCTTATATCATTGATTATAAAGAGAGACTCATTAATGCACAAGAATGCACTCACAATTTGCAGGAACCTCTGGAAGAAGAAACTGATGAACCTGAAAGCTCATTGGATGAAAAAGAGGAGGAAATTGATGAACCTGAAAGCTCATTGGATGAAAAAGAAGAGGAGAGCGACGAACAAAAGGAGGAAGAATGGATTAGCTACCCATGCCAACCTTCTAATGAGAGTAACTCTTTATCTCTTACACTATTTGATTGTCCTCCATGCTTACCGAAAGAGGTTGAATGTTATATTCCTGTGGATTCTCTTGAAATATTCCCTATGAGTAAAACTTGTGAGAATAATTATGCTACTGTTATCTATGATAATCCATGCTACTTTGATAAATCTTATGATAATGCTTTGTTTGTGCCTGATGTCGAAATGCATGGTACTAAAGAATTTTGCTTAGCAAATGTTTATGATAAATCTTCAGATGATGGTCCTATGTTACTTGATAATATTAATTGTACTACTAATGAAAATGTGATTGGAGAGTTCTTGACTTATTCTATGAGTCCCATATCTCTTGAGATTGATCAATCATCTTGTCATATTATTGATAAAAGTGAGTTTGAAAGTTTAAATTCCACTATTTTTGAGCTTGATAAAAATTATATGTTTGTGGATCGTGAAAAGTATGCTTTATGTGATAGTTATATTGTTTAGTTTGTTCATGAAGCTACTGAAAATTATTATGAGAGAGGAAAATATGGTTGTAGAAACTTTCATGGTGCTAAAACACCTCTCTATATGCTTAAAATTTTGAAGTTACTCTTGTTCTATCTTCCTATGCTTGTTACTTTGCTTTTAATGAACTTGTTTATTTACAAGATTCCTATGCATAGGAAGCATGTTAGGTTTAAATGTGTTTTGAATTTGTCTCTTGATGCTCTCTTTTGCTTCGATTCTTCATTTTTACGAGTGCATCATTAAAACTGCTGAGCCCATCTTAATGGCTATAAAGAAAGAACTCCTTGGGAGATAACCCATGTGTTTATTTTGCTACAGTACTTTGTTTTATATTTGTGTCTTGGAAGTTGTTTACTACTGTAGCAACCTCTCCTTATCTTAGTTTTGTGTTTTGTTGTGCCAAGTGAAGCCTCTAATCGAAGGTTGATACTAGATTTGGATTTCTGCGCAGAAACAGATTTCTATCTGTCACGAATCTGGGCTGTTTTCTCTGTAGGTAACTCAGAAAAATATGCCAATTTACGTGCGTGTTCCTCAGATATGTACGCAACTTTCATTAGTTTTGAGTTTTCTGATTTGAGCAACGGAAGTATTTCTTTAAAATTCGTCTTTACTGGCTGTTCTGTTTTAGCAGATTCTGTCTCTGTTTTTTGCATTGTCTCTTGTGGACTTTAAGCAAGGCTTTCTACACGTGGAGAGCTGTAGCTAATGTTTTATTGAGTTCTTGCAATGTTTCACTACAGGACCAAGGTGGATTCAAATTTTTTGAGTACTAACCCCTCTAATGAAGTTTATGAGAAGTTTGGTGTGAAGGAAGTTTTCAAGGGTCAAGAGAGGAGGATGATATATGATCAAGAAGAGTGAAAAGTCTAAGCTTGGGGATGCCCCCGTGGTTCATCCCTGCATGTTTCAAGGAGACTCAAGCGTCTAAACTTGGGGATGCCCAAGGCATCCCCTTCTTCATCAACTTATCAGGTTCCTTCTATTGAAACTATATTTTTATTCGGTCACATCATATGTGCTTTACTTGGAGCGTCTGTGTGATTTTATTTTTGTTTGTGTTTGAATAAAGTTGGATCCTAGCAATCCTTGTTTGGGAGAGAGACACGCTCCGCTTTTTCATATGAACACTTGTTCTTCGTTTTACTTTTAATGTTCAATGATAAAAGTTGGAAGCTACAACACTTATGGTTATTTGGTTGGAAACAGAAAATGCCTCATAATGTCTTGGATAATTTGACACTTGGCAATTGTTTTGAGCTCTCAAGTAGATCATGATTAAGTTTTTTTTCATGTAGTTTAAACCTATTAGTGGAGAACTACTGAAGAGCTTGTTAAAATTGGTTTGCATGATTGTTCTCTCTTAAGGTCTAGATATTTTCTGGTAAAAGTGTTTGAGCAACAAGGAAGACAGTGTAGAGTATTATAATGCTTGCAATATGTTCTTATGTAAGTTTTGCTGTACCGGTTCATACTTGTGTTTGCTTCAAATAACCTTGCTAGCCTAAGCCTTGTATCGATAGGGAATACTTCTCGTGCATCCAAAATCCTTGAGCCAACCACTATGCCATTTGTGTCCACCATACCTACCTACTACATGGTATTTCTCCGCCATTCCAAAGTAAATTGCTTGAGTGCTACCTTTAAACAATTCAAAATTTATCACCTCTGATTTGTGTCAATGTTTTATAGCTCATGAGGAAGTATGTGGTGTTTATCTTTCAATCTTGTTGGGCAACTTTCACCAATGGACTAGTGGCTTCATCCGATTATCCAATAATTTTGCAAAAAGAGCTGGCAATGGGATTCCCAGTCCCAAATTAATTAACAAAAATAGACACTCCTCCATGGTATGTGATTGTTGGACGGCACCCGAAGGATTCGGTTAGCCATGGCTTGTGTAAGCAAAGGTTGGGAGGAGTGTCATCATAATAAAACTAAAATAAAAAAGGCACTCCTTCATGGTATGAGATTGTTGGCAGGCACCCGAGGATTCGGTTAGCCATGGTTTGTGAAAGAAAGGTTGGAAGGAGTGCCACCCAAAAATAAAATAAAATGGGAGCCGCTCTTTGAAGGTTTGTCTGGCAAGGGGGTTAGAGTGCCCACTACCATTCGTTGACAACAACAAACACCTCTCAAAACTTTACTTTTATGCTCTCTTTATGTTTTCAAAACCAAAGCTCTAGCACAAATATAGCAATCAATGCTTCCCTCTGCGAAGGGCCTTTCTTTTACTTTATGTTGAGTCAGTTTACCTACTTCCTTCCATCTTAGAAGCAAACACTTGTGTCAACTGTGCATTGATTCTTACATACTTGCTTATTTGCATTCATCATATTACTTTATGTTGACAATTATCCATGAGATATACATGTTGAAAGTTGAAAGCAACCGCTGAAACTTATATCTTCCTTTGTGTTGCTTCGATGCCTTTACTTTGAATCTATTGCTTTATGAGTTAACTCTTGTGCAAGACTTTTGATACTTGTCTTGAAAGTACTCTTCATGAAAAGTTTTGCTATATGTTATCTATTTGTTAGCAACTATAGATCATTGCCTTGAGTCACTTCATTCATTTCATATGCTTTGTAATAGTATGATCAAGGTTATGTAAGTAGCATGTCACTACAGAAATTATTCTTTTTATCGTTTACCTACTCGGGACGAGCAGGAACTAAGCTTGGGGATGCTGATACGTCTCCAACGTATCCATAATTTCTGATGTTCCATGCTTGTTTTATGACAATACTTACATGTTTTGCTTGCACTTTATAATGTTTTTATGCGTTTTCCGGAACTAACCTATTAACAAGATGCCACAGTGCCAGTTCCTGTTTTCTGCTGTTTTTGGTTCCAGAAAGGCTGTTCGGGCAATATTCTCGGAATTGGACGAAATCAACGCCAAACATCCTATTTTTCCCGGAAGGCTCTAGAACACCGAAGAAGAGTCGAAGGAGAGCCAGGGGGCCACCAGGAGGGTGGGCCGCGCGGGCTAGCCCCAGGCCGCGCCCCCCTATGAGGAGGCCACCCTGTCGACCCTCCTGCGCCGCCTCTTCGCCTATATAACCCCTTTCGACCTAAAAACGCAGTACGAATTGACGAAACTCCAGGGGCGCCACCGCCATCGCGAAACTCCAATTCGGGGGACAGAACTCTCTGTTCCGGCACCCTGCCGGGACGGGGAAGTGCCCCCAGAAGCCATCTCCATCGACGCCACCGCCTCCATCATGCTCCGTGAGTAGTTCCCTCATGGACTACGGGTTCTAGCAGTAGCTAGTCGGTATTCTCTCCTCCATGTACCTCAATACAATGATCTCATGAGCTGCCTTACACGATTGAGATTCATCTGATGTAATCGGTGTTGTGTTTGTTGGGATCCGATGGATGATACATTATGATTAGTCTATCTATAAAGTTTGTGAAGTTATTGTTGCTGCAATTTTGTTATGCTTAATGCTTGTCACTAGGGCCCGAGTGGCATGATCTTAGATTTAAGCTCTATACTTATTGCTTAGATTGTATCTACAAGTTGTATGCACATGTCACTGTCCGGAACCAAAGGCCCCGAAGTGACAAGAATCGGGACAACCGGAGGGGATGGCGGTGATGTGAGGGATACATGTTTTCACGGAGTGTTAATGCTTTGCTCCGGTGCTCTATTAAAAGGAGTACCTTAATATCTAGTAGTTTCCCTTGAGGCCCGGCTGCCACCGGCTGGTAGGACAAAAGATGTTGTGCAAGTTTCTCATTGCGAGCACGTACGACTATAATTGGAAAACATGCCTACATAATTAATAATCTGGATGTTCTGTCTTAATGCTTTGATTCCTATCAATTGCCCAACTGTAATTTGTTCACCCAACACTTGTCACTTGTTATTGGAGAGTTACCACTAGTGTAGATCGCTGGGAACCCCGGTCCATCTCTCATCATCATATACTCGTTCTATATGTCATTGGAAGTAGTATCAACTATTTTCTGGTGCCATTGCTCTCATATTGCTATTACTGCTGCTGTGTTACTGTTACTACTGCTCTCATATTACTGCTACTTTCACATCACCCCTGTTGCTAGTGCTTTTCCAGGTGCAGCTGAATTGACAACTCAGTTGTTAAGGCTTATAAGTATTCTTTACCTCCCCTTGTGTCGAATCAATAAATTTGGGTTTTACTTCCCTCGAAGACTGCCGCAATCCCCTATACTTGTGGGTTATCAGTTGACGAAGGAAAATTTCATCAAGCTCATCTCTTTCTTCCCTAAAAACTTCACTCTCACTATTCTCCAAATGTTGTTGCAAAGGATTATTAGGAGCAAGAGCAATAGATGCGCACTGTTCAACTCTAAAATCATTATTAGGCAAATCAGCTTTATAAGGAGTTTTGGCAAATTTAGAGAAGTTAAACTCATAAGATTCACCAGCAAATTTAGTCAAAAGTTTCTCTTTCTTGCAATCTATAATAGCTCCACAAGTATTTAGAAAAGGTCTACCAAAAATGATAGGACAATATTTACTAGCAGCAGAACCAAGTACCAAAAAGTCAGCAGGATATTTAATCTTACCGCATAGAACTTCCACATCTCGAACAATACCAATTGGAGAGATAGTTTCTCTATTAGCCAGCCGAATAACCACATCAATATCTTCAAGTTCACAAGAACCAATTTCGTGCATAATCTCCGTGTAAAGCTCATAAGGAATAGCACTAATACTTGCACCAATATCACATAAACCATAATAACAATGATCTCCAATTCTAACAGATAACATAGGAACACTAGCTTTCTTAGACTTATTAGGATGTGAAACAATATTAGAAGCATCTTCACAGAAAATAATATGACCATCCTCCACATTTTCAGTCACAAGATCTTTAACTATTGCAACAGCAGGTTCAACTTTTATTTGTTCTTCAGGTTCTATATGTTTCTTTTCACTTTTATGAACCACACTATTTATAACAGAGTACTCCTTCATTTTAGCAGGGAAAGGAGTTTTTTCAATATAAGCTTCAGGAATAACATGATCAACAGTTTCAACTACAACACATTTATTAATAGATGAATCAATTTTATCTTTATACGGTTCATGATACTTATCAAAGTTCTTCTTAGGCAATTCATAATGAGAGGCAAAAGCTTGATAAAGATTTGCAGCAACTTGAGAATCAAGACCATAAGTAGCACTCGTATTACGAAATTTATCAGTATCCATAAAAGCTTCAATGCATTTGTAATCATAATTTATACCTGATTCTCTATCCTTGTCGTTCTCCCAACCTTCAGTATTTTCCTGGATCCGATTAAGAAGGTCCCTTTTAAACTCTTCTTTGTTGCGTGTGAATGATCCAGAACAAGAGGTATCCAGCAAGGTCTTGTCTTGAAAAGAAAGTCTTGCATAGAAATTATCAATAATAATATTACCAGGAAGCTCATGAATGGGGCATTTGAGCATTAAAGACTTCAATCTCCCCCACGCTTGGGCAATACTCTCTCCATCATGAGGCCAAAAATTATATATGCGGTTCCGATCCTTGTGAATTTCACATGGAGGATAGAACTTAGAATAAAACCGGGGCACAATATCATTCCATTCAAGAGAGTACCCATTATCCAGTAATTTATACCAATGCGCCGCTTTACCAGACAGCGATATAGAGAATAGTTTCTTCCTCACTTCATCCATAGCAATACCTGCACACTTGAATAAGCCGCATAATTCATGTAAGAACAGTAAATGATCTCCAGGGTGGACAATTCCATCCCCTGTATAACGGTTATCCACTACACGTTCAATAATTTTCATAGGTATTTTGTATGGTATCTCTTCCTCACCTGGCGCCTCATCCACTACCTTTGCAGTAGTAGTAGATTTTCCAAATAAAAACTCAAGAGAAGATCTCTCCATAATGAATTATGGCAACAGGCAGAAATAAAATCAGCACAAACAGTAGAAATTTCCCTTACCAATTCCACTTACCAATAGCGCTTCACTCCCCGGCAACGGCGCCAGAAAATAGTCTTGATGACCCACAAGTATAGGGGGTGTATCGTAGTATCTTCGATAAGTAATAATGTCGATCCCAACGAGAAGCAGAAGGTGTTGACAAGCAGTTTCGATGAAGGATTCACTGTAAATGCTCACAGACAAGTATTCAGGGGGTTTTGATGTAACAGATGAATAAAGTACGAGTAAGTAAAGTGCGAGAGTAACAATTGCAGCGAGTGGCCCAATCCTTTTTAGCACAAAGGACAAGCCGGTTTGTTTACTTATAATGACCAAACGTTCTCGAGGACACACGGGATTTTAGTCTAGTGCTTTTGCTACATACGGCTAATTAATCTTCATTGTTTTGATAAGTGTTGTGTGGGTGAACCTATGCTAATGTACCGCCCTTCCTAGGACTAATACATACTTGTGATTATACCCCTTGCAAGCATCCGCAACTACAAGAAAGTAATTAAGATAAATCTAACCACAACCTTAAACTCTGAGATCCTTCTATCCCTCCTGCATCGATATACCAACGGGGGTTCAGGTTTCTGTCACTCCGGCAACCCCGCAATTGGCAAACGAGTACAAGATGCATTCCCCTAGGCCCATAAAGGTGAAGTGTCGTGTAGTCGACGTTCACACGACACCACTAGAAGAATAACACCACAACTTAAATATCATAACATTGAATATTACTCAACCATACTTCACTACTAACATTTAGACTTCACCCATGTCCTCCAGAACTAAACGAACTACTCACGAGACATCATATGGAACATGATCAGAGGTGATATGATGGTGAATAACAATCTGAACATAAACCTTGGTTCAACGGTTTCACTCAATAGCATCAATAACAAGTAGAAATCAACACCGGGAGAGTTTCCCCTATAAAACAATCAAGATCAAACCCAAATTGTTACAGCGGTGGCGATGTGCAGCGGTGGAGACGGCGGTGATGATGATGGAGATGATGATGATGGTGATGGATATGCTGTCCAGCTTGATGGCGGTGACGATGGCGTCGATTTCCCCCTCCGGGAGGGAATTTCCCCGGCGGATATCAGCCTGCCGGAGAGCTCTTTTCTCTCTGGTGTTCTCCGCCCCCCAGAGGCGGCTGTGACTCTTCGCGACTTATCCCCTGGAGCTTAGGTTTTCGGGACGAAGACGTTCACGAAGAAAAGGAGCCGAGAGGGGGCTGTGGGCCCCCTCCGCACAGGGCGGCGCGGCCAGGCCTTGGGCCGCGCCGGCCTATGAGGTGGGCCCACCTCGGGTCCCCTCGGCTCCCCCTCCTGGCTCCCTTCGTCTTCTGAAAAAATAGGATTTTTCATATAATTTCCGTCAACTGTTGATCTTCCGAAATATTGCATTCTGACAGTGCTTTTTCCAGCAGAATCCTGACTCCGGTGCGCGATCCTCCAATAATCATGAATCATGCAAAATAGATGAAATAACATAAGTATCATCTCCAAATATGAAATATATCAATGAATAACAGCAAATTATGATATAAAATAGTGATGCAAATTGGACGTATCATGCCCTAACAATCTTATGCTATTACATGACCAATCTCATCCAATCCCTACCATCCCCTTCAGCCTACAGCGGGGGAATTACTCACACATGGATGGGGGAAACATTGCTGGTCGATGGAGAGGCGTCGGTGGTGATGATGGCGATGATCTCCTCCAATTCCCCATCCCGGCGGAGTGCCAGAACGGAGTTTCTGTCCCGAGATGGAGTTTCGCGACGGTGGCGGCGTACTGGGAGGTTTCTGGCGACTTCGACTTCTCGTCTCGCGTTTTTAGATCGAAACCTTTAAGTAGTCCAGAGGAGGGCGTCGGAGGCCAGCCGAGGGGGCCACACGCTAGGGCGGCGCGCCCCCATCCTGGGCCGCGCCGGCCTAGTGTGTGGGGGCCTCGGGCCTCCACCTGGCTTGCCCTTCTGGCTCCGTAATTCTTCTGGAAAAATAAGACCTTCGACATAAATTCCGGGGATTTTCCTGAAAGTTGGATTTCTGCACAAAAACGAGACGCTAGAGCAATTCTGCTGAAAACAGCGTTAGTCCGTGTTAGTTGTATCCAAAATACACAAATTAGAGGCAAAACAATAGCAAAAGTGTTCGGGAAAGTAGATACGTTTTGGACGTATCAACTCCCCCCAAGCTTAGCTTATTGCTTGTCCTCAAGCAATTCAGTTAACAACTGAGTGCGATAAAAGAACTTTCACAAACACATTTGCTCATATGATGTAAATATTCTCATGACATGGAAAAGTTCTTAGGCAATTCATAATAAGATACATGCAAATAAGATCATCGAATAGCTATGTCAATCATGGAAAGGTACCAACGGATTAATAATAAGCATCATGAATCATGTCTATCAGCAGGATTGCAATGTTCATAAAAGAGTATGATAAAGTGGTATCTCGCTTGCCCGTATTTGATCAGCAAAACATAAATGCTCAGGCACCTCTGAAGTTCATAGAAAGACTAGAAATAGAGATTGTCAAAGATAAAAGCATCAAAGTTATACCACAGTCAATCATATTTTGAGACAAGCATATTATACTAAGAATGACAGTTGTGCTCTCAAGAAAGTGCTCAAAGAAAGGATGGTGACACAACATGAAAGTAAAAGATTGACCCTTCGCAGAGGGAAGCAGGGATTAACATGCGCTAGAGCTTTTCATTTTTAAAACAGGAGTAAAATTATTTTGAGAGGTGTTTGTTGTTGTCAACGAATGGTAATGGGTACACCAACTACCTCGCCAACCAGACTTTCAAGAGCGGCTCCCATGAAGGACGTTATTTCTACCAGCAAGGTAGATCATCCCTCTTCTCTTTTGTTTACACATGTACTTTAGTTTTTATTATGAGTGACACTCCCCCAACCTTTGCTTACACAAGCCATGGCTAACCGAATCCTCAGGTGCCTTCCATCAATCTCATACCATGGAGGAGTGTCTATTTGCAAAATTAAGTTGCTTACTGATGAGTCAGAACAAAACATGTGAAGATAATTATTAATGAAGTTATTAGTTGGGGCTGGGCACCCCGTTGCCAGCTCTTATTATGAAAGTCTGTCAAAATTAAATGACAAGGTTGAAAGATAAACACCACATACTTCCTCATGAGCTATAAAATATTAACACAAATTGAGAAGCATTTTGAAGGTTTAAAGGTAGCGCATGAGAATTTACTTGGAATGGTTTGAAATGCCATGCATAGGTATTTATGGTGGACACTTTGGAATAACTTGGTTTTCAGGGGTTTGGAAGCATGAGCAGCGTTCCCGCTCAGTACAAGTGAAGGCTAGCAATAGACTAGGGAACGACAAATCAAGAGAGCAGTCACTGTCATAATCATGCTTGCGGCAAAATAAATTAACGGAGGCATAAAAGTGATACAAGAACTCTGAAGCAAAGTAAATCATCGAGACTTAATTGACTTTTGTTCAGTCATATGCATGCGTGAGCATGTGCCAAGTCGATTCAAATGAATTATTCAGAGGAGGATACCACAATGTCATACCTATTTATGAATAAAACAATGCAAGCAAACATCCATGACATGCTACTCATATTAATAAATTGGAGCTAAACATGAGAGATCATGAACTACTAGACTTTCTTAAATGACATAGACCTCACATGAACCAACTAAGCATGCTCACATGGATGAGTATATGTACAAAAATGAAAACAAATAGAGTTCATACCAGCCTCTCACCACAGTCGAATTGTCGTAGATCGTCATTATTGCCTTTCACTTGTGTAGCTTGAATAATATGGAATGAAAACCACGCTCCAGCCACCGAAGACCATTGAACTCATAATGAAATTTTACAAAACCAAAGAAGAACAGAAAATGTTTTTGGTGTTTTTGAATTGGAAACAAGAACAAAAGGAAACAAGCAAACAAAGCAAAATCTTTTTGGATTTTCTTATAGCAAACCAACGATAGTAAATAAAGCAAAGTAAGAGCAAGAAACCAAAATAAACAAATGGTGAAGAGAAACAACAGAAATATTTTTGGTATTTTTGTGTTTTAGGAAAGAAACAAAGCAAAAACAAGAATATGAAAACTAGAAAAGTCGCATAAACACAAAGCAGCAGGAATTCGTCAAACTTGACAGCAGTACAGTAATAGATTTTTAAGAAATTCTTCCGCTGCTCAAATCGAAAAGTGTTCAACTAATGAAAGTTAGATAACAACCTGGGGAACACGCACAAAAATGGGCTTCACAAAATAACGTTCTGGCTATTTTTGAGAATTTTTTTGGTAACAGCCCAGAATCTGTTTTCAGGCAGCACTTCCCCAAATATCATCTTCCTCTTATTAGAAAACCACTTAAAGAAGCTAAACAAGTATATAAAAGTATCCAACAACCATAATATGCAAAGAATGAGTGATGCCGGTATACCTCCCCCCAAGCTTAGGCTTTTGGCCTAAGTGGAGTTCAACCCCAGCGAGGGTCGCTGTTCCACTCCGGTGGATCATACATGGCGTAGTCATAATAAGGTCCCGGTGCAGAAGAAAAGGGTGAAGGCTCCATATGCCCAAAATGTTGATGCGAAGAGCTTTCTGCATCGGATGACGAGTCGAGGTGTTCCTCGGCCTCCTCTGTGTTGTCTCTTGCATGATGGCCTCCTCCCTCTACGTATGCATTCAGTGCACCTTCCGTGACTGACCAATCCTCCTTGGAATCAAGGTTAAATAGAACAGGTGCAGGCAATCCTACTAGTTTTTCAGTTTTGTTAGTTGTGCTCGAAGTTTTCTTGTAAAATGTTATCTTGTAAGACAGGCTACCCAAATTAGATGAATTAGAAACAATTTCATGTTTAATCATGGAGACTATGTCAAGTTTCTCTACGGAAAGCTGAATATCAAGATGGTGAGGTTCTACACCATGCATAGCTAATAAACGAGAGGCGATGAGACCTCCACAAATTCCGCCCTTCTCACGATTAGTAGCAAGTCTATAGGCTATCAAATCACCCAAATTATAGGTCTTATTACCTTGCAATGCCGCAGCTAGAAAAGCTAAATCCTGGATAGATAATTTACTTGCACTCTTTCTAGCAAGAACGCATTTGGTTATGAAATAAGCAAAGTAACGAATAGCCGGGAGTTGAATACTACTGATTTTACCACCATCCTCTGAGAAGCTTCTTCCATGACAAATCATCTTGAAGAGATTCAAGAGCTCTTGCGGTGATCCCCTCATCTTCTCGCACGATCCCCATTGCGGCACTCTAATTGCTGCACAAAAATCATTGAAAGAAAAGTTGACAGTTTTATTATAGATTTTGTACCGAACCATGGGGTTAGATTGCGACCAATTGAACTTAAAATCCTGCACAACAGACATAGTCAATTTTGCATATTGGCATGGTTCTCCATCAACAAAATCATCCAACCCTGCACGAGAAATTAGATTCTGAACATCTCCCAAGATTCCTGCACTTCTCATGAAATCTGTGCACGGGTAGTAAGAGGGATATACTCCCTCTTCGCGGTTAACTCTCATGACTTGTTGCACCTCCAATTCTTGTTGGTTTAGTTGATGCCTATTCCCCTCCATTTTCTGAAATTTTTCAACAAACAATATAAAATTTGATTTGGTGACATATAATTGAAGGAAACTACCATAGGAACTTGCTAGAGTACTAACCATGCATCAAAACTAGTTTCTACAACTTAGAACAAGCATGCAAGCTCACTAAACATGTTACCTACAGCAACAAAATATTCAAGATATACACAACCAAACAAAATTCTACTTGGATAATCGGAGGAGTCACATACCGGAGAGCAAATGTGCCAAATTTCAGACAGAAATCTGGGCTGAGCAAAGAGATCGAGAAATCTTGAGCTCTTGAGCAGAAACGCGAGTGAGAGAAATCTGATGCGAGTTTTTTCGGGAGAGAGAAGAGAGTGGGAGGAAGAGATAAAGTAATGGGGCAAGGAGGGGCCCACACGCCAGGGTGGCGCGCCCCCCTTCCAGGCCGCGCCGGCCTGTGGGTGCCACCCTGGGGTGCCCCACTGGTCATCCCCAGGTGCTCCCAGGTGCATTTTCTAAAAATAAGGCCAACAGTATAATTTTCTTGAATTATTGAAAACTTTGAAAAATGCACATTTCTGGGTATTAAGTTTATTATTACTGGACTGAAAAAGATTTTGAAATCTCTATACAACTAAAGAACTTTGCAAAACAAAAGTACCACAGCAAGTAGAACAAGTGGAGGAAGAAAGAAATGTTGTTTAGCTCCTCTATGCATATAAAAAGTATTTATTAACAAGGTTGATCAAGTCTTGCCACCAAATAAATTTTACATAGCGTAAGAAGAAATAAACCTCAAATCAATCATGTTACCTTGAATTGTATTGATATGGATCCAATCATAAGGTTTTGATATCCTTCTTTAGGCTCATATATAGGACAATCAATAGCTCCCACTTTGATAGTTCTCACATTAGAAATAATATTAACTCCACATACTTTATCAATCCTCTTGGGGAAATAGACGGTATGCTCCTTGTCATCAACATTGAAAGTAACTTTTCCTTTATTGCAATCAATAACAGCCCCTGCGGTGTTAAGAAAAGGTCTCCCAAGAATAATAGACATATCATCATCTTCAGGCATTTCCAACACAACAAAATCAGTTAATATCAAGCAGTTATTAGTAACTTGAACAGGAACATCCTGACATATACCAACAGGAATAGCAGTAGATTTATCAGCCATTTGCAAAGATATATCAGTAGGTATCAACTTATCTAAATAAAGTCTCTTGTAAAGAGAAAAAGGCATAACACTAACACCCGCTCCCAAATCACATAGAGCAGTTCTAACATAATTATTCTTAATAGAACAAGGAATAGTCGGTATACCTGGGTCGCCCAACTTCTTTGGAACTTTGCCATTGAAAGAGTAATTAGCAAGCATAGTGGAAATCTCCTCATTAGGAATTTTCCTTTTGTTAGAGACAATATCTTTCATATACTTTGAATAAGGAGGCAATTTAATAGCATCAGTCAAAGGGATTTGCAAGAATAAAGGTTTCATCCAATCGCAAAATTTATTATAGTGTTCTTCTTCCTTTGATTTTAGTTTCTTAGCAGGAAAAGGCATTTGCTTTTGGACCCAAGGTTCCCTTTCATTACCATGTTTCTTAGCAATAAAATCTTCTTTAGTATACTTTTTATTCTTAGCATGCTTTTCAGGTTCATCTTCATCCTCTTCTTTATCAGAAGCATCATTCTTATCATTATCATTATCATGTTCATTACCACTTTCAGTTTCAGCATCAGAAATAGAAATACTATTAGGATCATTATCAGGTTCAGAGGATTCTACAACAGTTTTATGTTTCTTCTTCTTTTTCTTAGAAGGAGTACTAGTTTCAATTCGTTGAGAATCTTGTTCAACTCTTTTGGGATGCCCCTCAGGATATAGAGGATCCTGAGTGGAAACACCGCCTCTTGTTGTTACTTCATAAGCATGTTTCTCTTTAGAATTATTTTTTAACAAGTCATTTTGCACTTTAGTGAGTTGATCAATTTGAGTTTGCACCATTTGAAAATGTTTAACAAGCATCTTAACATCATTGGAGGTTCTCTCTACAATATCATGCAAATTGCTAATAGCTTGAGAATTTTCCATTAAATGATTCTCTACTCTCATATTAAAATTTTCTTGCTTAACAATATAATTATCAAACTCATCTAAGAATTGAGCAGGAGGTTTTCAATACGGAATATCTTCCCTAGTAAAGCGTTGAAGGGAGTTTACCTCAATCATGGATGAAGGGGGAATTATCTCGCATTAATCTTCTATGGGAGGTAAGTTCTTCACATCTTCGGATTTAATACCTTTCTCCTTAAGAGACTTCTTGGCTTCCCTCATATCTTCATCATTCAATTTAATCAAACCCCTCTTCTTCAATATTGGTGTCGGGGTTGGTTCAGGTGTAGTCCAATCATCATGATTCCGGCCTATTTTAGCCAATAATTCTTCAGCTTCGTCCGGAGTTCTTTTCCTGAAAACACAACCAGCACAACTATCCAAATATGCTCTAGACTCAACGGTTAGTCCACTATAGAATATATCAAGTAAATCATGCTTTTCTAAATCATGTCCAGGTCGAGCTCTGATAAGAGAGCAAAATCTTGCCCATGCTTCAGGCAATTTCTCTCCATCTTCCTGGTCAAAGCTATAAATTTTCTGTAAAGCAGCATGTTGAGCACTAGCAGGAAAGTACTTCCGAAAGAAAACATTAAGCAAATCACCTGGACTTTTAATAGAACCAGGAGGTAAATTATTATACCAAGTTTTAGCATCATCCTTTAATGAGAAAGGAAAAAATTTAGCAACAAAATAAGTACGCATCTTGACATCATCAGAAAACAAGCTACTCATAGAAAAAAGTTCATTCATGTGTTCTACTGCACTTTTTTTTTCAGTACCACAAAAGGGTGTTTTCTCAACAATAGCTATATGAGATAGATCAAGAGAAAAATCATAATCTTTATCCTTAATGTTTATAGGAGATGTGGCAAATTTAGGATCAGGAGACAGATTATATCTAACAGTATGTTGTGCGAGAAATTTTTTAATTTTTCTTGCATCAGTAATAGCATTGCATTTATCAATAAAACCATCGTTAAGCTCCACATAATCCTCATCAGGATCATCACTAGAATAATCAACAGACTCAGGTGAATTAACAGGTGTAGCAGCATTAGGAGTTTCAGTATTTTCAATTTGTCTAGACCTAGCAATTGTAGCATCTAGAAAAGATCCCAATGAACCACTATCATCAAGCACAACAGAAACATTATCAATAATATGAGAGTTTTCAGATTCAGCAGAAGTACCAGCAAGGGAAGCTTGCGGCGGTGAAACAAGTTGACTTATCACAGATGGTGAATCAAGAGTAGCAGAGGTACTCAGAGTTGTACCTTTTCTTGTAGTGGATGGTAATATGGCGACTTTAGGATCGCGAGATTTACCCATGATGGAGTATTTGCAGCGAACAATATCAATCCAAGTGAACTTCCAAATAAAGCTATGCTCCCCGGCAACGGCGCCAGAAAATAGTCTTGATGACCCACAAGTATAGGGGATCGCAACAGTCTTTGCGGGAAGTAAAACCCAATTTATTGATTCGACACAAGGGGAGACAAAGAATACTTGAAAGCCTTAACAGCGGAGTTGTCAATTCAGCTGCACCTGGAAACAGACTTGCTCGCAAGAGTTTATCAGTAGTAACCGTTTTATAGCAGTAGCAGTAGTGAAATAACAGCAGCAGAGTAACAAAGACAGCATTAGTGATTATAGTAAACAACAGGATTAAAATACTGTAGGCACAGGGATGGATGACGGGCGTTGCATGGATGAGAGAAACTCATGTAACAATCAAAGCAGGGCATTTGCAGATAATAATAAAACGGTGTCCAAGTACAAAGCAATCCATAGGCATGTGTTCCGTATATAGTTGTACGTGCTCGCAATGAGAAACTTGCACAACATCTTTTGTCCTACCAGCCGGTGGCCGCCGGGCCTCTAGGGAATCTACTGGATATTAAGGTACTCCTTTTAATAAAGTACCGGAGCAAAGCATTAACACTCCGTGAACACATGTAATCCTCACATCACTGCCATCCCCTCCGGTTGTCCCGATTTCTGTCACTTCGGGGCCTCGGGTTCTGGACAGCGACATGTGTATACAACTTGCAGGTAAGATCATAAAACAATGCATATCATGATGAAACAATAACATGTTCAGATCTGAGATCATGGCACTCGGGCCCTAGTGACAAGCATTAAGCATAACAAGTTGCAACAATATCATCAAAGTACCAATTACGGACACTAGGCACTATGCCCTAACAATCTTATGTTATTACATGACCAATCTCATCCAATCCCTACCATCCCCTTCAGCCTACAGCGGGGGAATTATTCACACATGGATGGGGAAACATTGCTGGTCGATGGAGAGGCGTCGGTGGTGATGATGGCGATGATCTCCTCCAATTCCCCGTCCCGGCGGAGTGCCAGAACGGAGTTTCTGGTCCCGAGATGGAGTTTCGCGATGGTGGCGGCGTACTGGGAGGTTTCTGGCGACTTCGACTTCTCGTCTCGCGTTTTTAGATCGAAACCTTTAAGTAGTCCAGAGGAGGGCGTCGGAGGCCAGCCGAGGGGGCCACACGCTAGGGCGGCGCGCCCCCCTCCTGGGCCGCGCCGGCCTAGTGTGTGGGGGCCTCGGGCCTCCACCTGGCTTGCCCTTCTGGCTCCGTAATTCTTCTGGAAAAATAAGACCTTCGACATAAATTCCGGGGATTTTCCTGAAAGTTGGATTTCTGCACAAAAACGAGACACCAGAGCAATTCTGCTGAAAACAGCGTTAGTCCGTGTTAGTTGTATCCAAAATACACAAATTAGAGGCAAAACAATAGCAAAAGTGTTCGGGAAAGTAGATACATTTTTGGACGTATCAAGCGTCAGTTACAGTGCGCATGTCAGATGACAGGCATAGTTATCGAGATGTTCTCGACTTCGCCGAGGATAACTTTATGACAAAGAAACCGTCAGAAAGAAGCCGAAAAGGTTTTTGATGAGTTCGTTTATTCGGTTTGAGTTTGGCAAAACACCTGCTAAATAAGTTGAAATCAGAATGATTAATCCCGTGCGTTCGGAATAGGAACCTGGCGCGGTCCGTTGGATGACTCAGCCGGGCCACACCAGCTTCGGGGACTAATGTCGGGGGGGTGACCCCCGGTAGGTCAAGAATATGGCAAATACGCCATGTTAAGATGTGTATTTACCAGATTAAAGATTAATCCGGATTTTGGAATCTTTGTTTAGCAGTACTGGGTTAATACAAGTCGGTATACCAAAAGGGGTATGCCGGAGTAAGGGAAACCGGTGGAATCTAAACCAGGGCTACTCCCAAGAGATGGAACTTGAGGAAGACAAAGAATAACAAGCTGGATCTCTCAAGTGAAGGTACCAGTATCCGACATAAGCTCAACTGTAGCATGTCGGCACCCCGGTCAAAGATTGCCTCAAGGACCAAAGGACAAGATGAGCGAAGCAGTTCAACTTTAATCGAAGCCCTGAAGCCAAATATGAGGATGACGTAAAAGAGACCGGAAGAGGTCATCAAGTCTATGATTAAAGACAGAAGCGTGATCTCTGGAGCCAAAGAAGCTTTATAAAGTCGCTTAAGTCATCAAAGATACCCCTGTAAGCCTCCTCTCCACCATATAAGGAGAGGAGGGGCACCCCTGTGCGAGACGATCGAACACCAGTGATTAGACTTGGGCAGTAGGTTCTCACCTTGTAGTCCGTACGTCTTCAACCTCTGGCCATTTGGCTAAGTTCCTGAGATCAATATACCACCTCGTGTGTTCTTCCCCTCTATCATATCCCTCTCCCGGATCCTCAAGCATACATCCGGCCCTATCTTAAGCCTACCCATGGCATCTGTTGTTACACCACGATGATAGTTGTTGCCCACCGTGGGGCCAGCAGTTGCGCTTGCTGGGGTTCATATCCGGACGGGTTCCATCCTAGCCTCCGGCGAGCGAGTAGTGTCTAGCCTCGTCCAGCGCCTCGGCTCGCTGGACTTCGTCAGCGACAATTACGGCTGCTTCGCCAATGGCAGCCGCTTCCCCAAGAACGGCCGCATCGTCAACTTCGGCGAGAACTGTGTCTACCTCGGCACCGTACCAATGAACCAGTACCCTTCAAAGGTGTTGGATGCACCGGATCTGCCGCTCTACGCCACCGCCCATGGTTCGCGTACCGCTCGCACCGCCGGTAGCGTCGAGGTGATGGTGGCAGGAGACGCAGACGCCGACACAGGGGCAGCCGGAGAAAATGCTGAGCCCACCAAGTCCGGGCGGCAGGCGAAGCATCCGCTCGAGCGGGTGCAGAACGGCGCCGAAACCTCTACCGCGCCACCGGCCACAACTCCGCTTCAGGCTGCTATGACCGTGTTGGCAACACCCATCGCGCCCAATGCCGATGCCGCGACAACACAAGCCGAACTAGAGGCACAGCGGCAGACGCTCCTCAACGGCACCGCCGACATCGCCCGTGTTCCGCAAGAGCTCAACATCACCCTCCGTGAGTATAATGTTGCACATGACTTTGCTTCTGTTAGCACTAATCCTGCTAGAGTAGCTGTTGCCCGGCTTAGAGGTCGTAACTTAGACAAGGATCTGCGCCGGGAAGTTATTTCTGGAAATTCTATGTCTGTATCCCTTTCGCTGGCAGAGAAACCGAAATACAGCAGTCCGGATAAAACTCTTAGGGCTGCTAGAGCTACGGTAGAGGCATGTGATTCTCTGTCGGGTGAAGCCCTGGTAAGGCAATAAGCTCAGGTTAAAGAACTACTGGACATAGCAGAAAAACAAAATGCAGAAGCTGCACACAGCAGAAAAGATGCCGGAGCATCACAAGCCGGACATTCGGCTAGAACAGTTCCGGAAAAGTCGCATGGGTAGGCATCGCCTGACAAAAGAAGAGAAAAATCCGTAAATGGGCAGCAGATGGCAGTATACGATCCGGTTCTAGCCAGAAAATAGAAGGCCGGGCAAAATAAAGCTGGCAGAAAAAGCCAAGGGGCAGGCCACGGCTACGCCGGAAACGGCTATGCCGGAAATGGTGAATCCGGGCAAAATTATCGACCTACAAGAGCGGGTTATGCCGCACAAGAGGCACCACCACCGAGATATCAAAGGATCGCCACGGTAGCAATGGGCCGGCATGATGAGGCCGACTCGGTTTTGGAATGATCGGGTTACCGCAGAAGTCCTCTAGCAGACCGTGTGGGAGATAGATTCCTACCGGAACAAGATGCGCGGCATAAGCTGGATAGGGTTTACCTGTCCGAGATGATTGAAGCCGAGGGTCCTCCGGGTCCACCTTGCTTTGGGACCCAGATCATGAAAGAAGAACCACCCGTGCGCAGCTTTCAGTTGCCCCGGGATACAAGGACGTATGATGGGAGCACTAAGCCGGAAGACTGGCTCGCGGATTACATCACCGCGGTATATGTCGCAAGTGGCGGTGGTTCTGTAGCTGAGGGAGGAAACTGGCGCTGGGCGTTAAGATTCATACCATCAGTGTTGGTAGGACCTGCCCGCACTTGGCTAAACAACTTACCAAGAGGGAGCATAAACGGTTGGTTGGACTTCAAAGGGGCATTCGTGAGCAATTTCAGTAGCACTTACAGAAGGCCAAACCGCCCACAGTAGCTAGCCATATGCCAGCAGCGCGACAGCGAAACTGACCGGGAATACCTAATCCGGTGGAATGCAACAAGAAACTCATGCGAAGGTGTGATAGAAGCACAAGCAATTGCTTGGTTCTACAATGGATGCTGGAGAGGCTCACCACTGTGGCAAAGATTGCAGCGAAACATGCCAACTACTTTGGTAGACATGATCAAGGTGGCCGATAGCTACGCACTAGGAGATCCATTGCAACCGAAGATTGCGGCCGATACGGTACAAAAGTATCAGCCTTGACCGGATTACCGGAATAATAACCACCACAAGAGAAGGGAAGATTTCCCGGACAGAAGATATGGTGCGCAGGAAGTGGCCGCGGTATAGGATAACTCGGAAGCTGGCGGAAGCCAGAGGAACAAAACCGGAAACCAATCGTGGGGTGGCCCAAAGAAGCAATGGGTAGAAAAGAAACTGTGGCATGATCAGCCAAAGTACACCATGGAATCCGCCATGGATCAGCCGTGCCGCTGGCACACGCCGAACCCTACTAAACCGGCAAATCACACAACCAGGGATTGTTCCTCGACAAAGAGATTAATGAAAGAAGGATCGGATGTGTTTCCTCCGCCACCTCCTCTTACCAGAGCAAATGCTCAACCTCTACAAAATCAGCAAAACCGACAGCAGCAACCAGAGGGAGTTCACCAGGTGGCTAACAATAATGTTGTGCCACCACCACCGCAAGGACGGAATGTATATCATGATCCAGACATGTGCTGCGTTGTTTTCGTGACTGAGCCAAGAGACCGGCAAAGTATGCACTGGCATTCCATGGAGGTGAATGCTGTTATACCGGCAGTTCCGAGGTACATGCAGTGGTCAAAACAAGAGATCACGTGGTCCTTCAAAGATCACCCGAAAGTGATGCCGAATCCGGGCGGATATGCTCTGGCCGTGGATCCTATTATGCATGGGCCGTCAGCGCGTGTTCGGTTTAGCAAAGTGCTAATCGACAACGGCAGCCGCATCAGCATCATGTACCGGCACACCATACGTTAGGCATAACGGAAAACATGCTAGAGCCAAGTCACACGACTTTCCACGGCATAATTCCGAGATTGTCCTGCTCTCCGATGGGCGAAGTCCGGGTTGATGTCCTATTTGGGGGCCGAGATAATTGTCGGGTGGAAAACATCCTGTTTGAGGTGGTCGATCTGGACAGCCCTTACCATGCACTGCTGGGGAGGCCGGCATTGGCCAGGTTGATGGCCTCAACTCATACGGCTTACCTGAAGATGAAGATACCGGCACCCTGATACGTCTCCGACGTATCGATAATTTCTTGTGTTCCATGCCACATTATTGATGATATCTACATGTTTTATGCACACTTTATGTCATATTCGTGCATTTTCTGGAACTAACCTATTAACAAGATGCCGAAGAGCCACTTGCTGTTTTCTGCTGTTTTTGGTTTCAGAAATCCTAGTAACGAAATATTCTCGGAATTTGACGAAATCAATGCCCAGGGTCCTATTTTTCCACGAAGCTTCCAGAAGATCGAAGAGGAGACGAAGTGGGGCCACGAGGTGGCCAAACCACAGGGCGGCGCGGCCCAGGCCTTGGCCGCGCCGACCTATGGTGTGGGCCCCTCGTGCCGCCTCTTTACCTGCCCTTCCGCCTACAAATAGCCTCCGTCGCGAAACCCCCAGTACCGAGAGCCACGATACGGAAAACCTTCCAGAGACGCCGCCGCCGCCAATCCCATCTCGGGGGATTCAGGAGATCGCCTCCGGCACCCTGCCGGAGAGGGGAATCATCTCCCGGAGGACTCTACGCCGCCATGGTCGCCTCCGGAGTGATGAGTGAGTAGTCTACCCCTGGACTATGGGTCCATAGCAGTAGCTAGATGGTTGTCTTCTCCCCATTGTGCTTAATTGTCGGATCTTGTGAGCTGCCGAACATGATCAAGATCATCTATCTGTAATTCTATATGTTGTGTTTGTTGGGATCCGATGAATAGAGAATACTTGTTATGTTGATTATCAATTTATGTCTATGTGTTGTTTATGATCTTGCATGCTCTCCGTTACTAGTAGATGCTCTGGCCAAGTAGATGCTTGTAACTCCAAGAGGGAGTATTTATGCTCGATAGTGGGTTCATGTCTCCGTGAATCTGGGGAAGTGACAGAAATCTCTAAGATTATGGATGTGCTGTTGCCACTAGGGATAAAACATTGGTGCTATGTTCGAGGATGTAGTTACTGATTACATTACGCGCAATACTTAATGCAATTGTCTGTTGTTAGCAACTTAATACTGGAGGGGGTTTGGATGATAACCTGAAGGTGGACTTTTTAGGCATAGATGCATGCTGGATAGCGGTCTATGTACTTTGTCGTAATGCCCAATTAAATCTCACTATACTCATCATAATATGTATGTGCATGGTCATGCCCTCTTTATTTGTCAATTGCCCAACTGTAATTTGTTCACCCAACATGCTGTTTATCTTATGGGAGAGACACCTCTAGTGAACTGTGGACCTCGGTCCTATTCTTTACATCGCATACAATCTACTGCAATACTTGTTTTAGTGTTTTCTGCAAACAATCATCTTCCACACAATACGGTTAATCCTTTGTTACAGCAAGCCGGTGAGATTGACAACCTCACTGTTTCGTTGGGGCAAAGTACTTTGGTTGTGTTGTGCAGGTTCCACGTTGGCGCCGGAATCTCTGGTGTTGCGCCGCACTACATCCCGCCGCCATCAACCTTCAACGTGCTTCTTGACTCCTACTGGTTCGATTAAACCCTGGTTTCTTACTGAGGGAAACTTGCCGCTGTGCGCATCACACCTTCCTCTTGGGGTTCCCAACGGACGTGTCAACTACACGCATCAAGCAAATTTCTGGCGCCGTTGCCGGGGAGATCAAGACACGCTGCAAGGGGAGTCTCCATATCCCAATCTCTTTACTTTGTTTTTGTCTTGCTTAGTTTTATTTACTACTTTGTTTGCTGCACTAAACCAAAATACAAAAAAATTAGTTGCTTGTTTTACTTTATTTGCTATCTTGTTTACTATATCAAAAACACAAAAAAATTAGTTACTCGCATTTACTTTATCTAGTTTGCTTTATTTACTACTGCTAAAATGGGTACTCCTGAAAATACTAAGTTGTGTGACTTCACAACCACAAATAATAATGATTTCTTATGCACACCTATTGCTCCACCTGCTACTACAGCAGAATTCTTTGAAATTAAACCTGCTTTACTGAATCTTGTTATGCGAGAGCAATTTTCTGGTGTTAGTTCTGATGATGCTGCTGCCCATCTTAATAATTTTGTTGAACTATGTGAAATGCAAAAGTATAAGGATGTAGATGGTGATATTATTAAATTGAAATTGTTTCCTTTCTCATTAAGAGGAAGAGCTAAAGATTGGTTGCTATCTCTGCCTAAGAATAGTATTGATTCATGGACTAAATCCAAGGATGCTTTTATTGGTAGATATTATCCCCCTGCTAAAATTATATCTTTGAGGAGTAGCATAATGAATTTTAAACAATTGGATAATGAACATGTTGCTCAAGCATGGGAAAGAATGAAATCTTTGGTTAAAAATTGCCCAACACATGGACTGACTACTTGGATGATCATCCAAACCTTCTATGCAGGACTAAATTTTTCTTCACGGAATTTATTGGATTCAGCTGCTGGAGGTACCTTTATGTCCATCACTCTTGGTGAAGCAACAAAGCTTCTTGATAATATGATGATCAACTACTCTGAATGGCACACGGAAAGAGCTCCACAAGGTAAGAAGGTAAATTCTGTCGAAGAAACCTCTTCCTTGAGTGATAAGATTGACGCTATTATGTCTATGCTTGTGAATGATAGGACTAATATTGATCCTAATAATGTTCCATTAGCTTCATTGGTTGCACAAGAAGAACATGTTGATGTAAACTTCATTAAAAATAATAATTTCAACAACAATGCTTATCGGAACAATTCTAGTAATAACTATAGGCCATATCCTTATAATAATGGTAACGGTTATGCTAATTCTTATGGGAATTCTTACAATAATAATAGGAACACACCCCCTGGACTTGAAGCCATGCTTAAAGAATTTATTAGTACACAAACTACTTTTAACAAATCTGTTGAAGAAAAGCTTGGGAAAATTGATATGCTTGCTTCTAAAGTCGATAGTCTTGCTGCTGATGTTGATCTTTTGAAATCGAAAGTTATGCCTAATAGGGATATTGAAAATAAAATTGTTACTACAGCAAATGCCATCCAAGTTAGAATTAATGAGAATATAAGATTGATGGCTGAATTGCGTGCTAGGTGGGATAGAGAAGAAAATGAAAAACTAGCTAAAGAGAAGAATGTAGCTAAAGTTTGGACTATTACCACCACTAGTAATGCTAATGCTACACAAGTTGCTGCACCTCCTACTATTACTAATAAAATAATTGGTGTTAGCAATGTTTCCACTTCTAATGCAAAGCGCGAGAAACTGCCTGAAACTACTAAAACTGCTGAAACTGCCTGTGATAAAGCTGCTGAAATTTTTTCCAACATTGGGGATGATGATCCCATTGATTTAGATTATAATGGTTTGAATTTTTATGATTGCCACATCTCTGAAGTTATAAAGTTCTTGCAAAAACTTGCTAAGAGTCCCAATGCTAGCGCTGTAAACTTGGCTTTCACAAAACATATTACGAATGCTCTCATAAAAGCTAGAGAAGAGAAACTAAAACTTGAAACTTCTATTCCTAGAAAACTAGAGGATGGTTGGGAACCCATCATTAAGATGAAGGTTAAAGATTTTGATTGTAATGCTTTATGTGATCTTGGTGCAAGTATTTCTGTTATGCCTAAGAAAGTCTATGATATGCTTGACTTGCCACCATTGAAAAATTGTTATTTAGATGTTAATCTTGCTGATCATTCTACAAAGAAACCTTTGGGGAAAGTTGACAATGTTCGCATTACCGTTAACAATAACCTTGTCCCCGTTGATTTTGTTGTCTTGGATATTGAATGCAATGCATCTTGTCCCATTATATTGGGAAGACTTTTTCTTCGAACTGTTGGTGCTATCATTGATATGAAGGAAGGTAATATTAAATATCAATTTCCTCTCAAGAAAGGTATGGAACACTTCCCTAGAAAGAGAATGAAGTTACCTTATGATTCTATTATTAGAACAAATTATGATGTTGATGCTTCGTCTCTCGATAATACTTGATATACACTTTCTGCGCCTAGCTGAAAGGCGTTAAATAAAAGCGCTTATGGGAGACAATCCATGGTTTTTACTACAGTACTTTGTTTTTATTTTGTGTCTTGGAAGTTGTTTACTACTGTAGCAACCTCTCCTTATCTTAGTTTTGTGTTTTGTTGTGCCAAGTAAAGTCGTTGATAGTAAAGTTCATACTAGATTTGGATTACTGCGCAGAAACAGATTTCTTTACTGTCACGAATCTGGGATGTTTTCTCTGTAGGTAACTCAGAAAATTATGCCAATTTACGTGAGTGATCCTCAGATATGTACGCAACTTTCATTTAATTTGAGCATTTTCATTTGAGCAAGTATGGTGCCTCGATGAAATTCGTCAATACGAACTGTTCTATTTTGACAGATTCTGCCTTTTATTTCGCATTGCCTCTTTTGCTATGTTGGATGAATTTCTTTGATCCATTAATGTCCAGTAGCTTTATGCAATGTCCAGAAGTGTTAAGAATGATTGTGTCACCTCTGAACATGTTAATTTTTATTGTCCACTAACCCTCTAATGAGTTGTTTCGAGTTTGGTGTGGAGGAAGTTTTCAAGGATCAAGAGAGGAGTATGATGCAATATGATCAAGGAGAGTGAAAGCTCTAAGCTTGGGGATGCCCCGGTGGTTCACCCCTGCATATTCTAAGAAGACTCAAGCGTCTAAGCTTGGGGATGCCCAAGGCATCCCCTTCTTCATCGACAACATTATCAGGTTCCTCCCCTGAAACTATATTTTTATTCCATCACATCTTATGTGCTTTTCTTGGAGCGTCAGTTTGTTTTTGTTTTTGTTTTGTTTGAATAAAATGGATCCTAGCATTCACTTTGTGGGAGAGAGACACGCTCCGCTGTAGCATATGGACAAGTATGTCCTTAGGCTCTACTCATAATATTCATGGCGAAGTTTCTTCTTCGTTAAATTGTTATATCGTTGGAATTGGAAAATGATACATGTAGTAAATTGCTAAAATGTCTTGGATAATGTGATACTTGGCAATTGTTGTGCTCATGTTTAAGCTCTTGCATCATATACTTTGCACCCATTAATGAAGAAATACATAGAGCATGCTAAAATTTGGTTGGCATATTTGGTCTCTCTAAGGTCTAGATAATTTCTAGTATTGAGTTTGAACAACAAGGAAGACGGTGTAGAGTCTTATAATGTTTTCAATATGTCTTTTATGTGAGTTTTGCTGCACCGCTTCATCCTTGTGTTTTTTTCAAATAACCTTGCTAGCCTAAACCTTGTATCGAGAGGGAATACTTCTCATGCATCCAAAATACTTGAGCCAACCACTATGCCATTTGTGTCCACCATACCTACCTACTACATGGTATTTCTCCGCCATTCCAAAGTAAATTGCTTGAGTGCTACCTTTAAAATTCCATCATTCACCTTTGCAATATATAGCTCATGGGACAAATAGCTTAAAAACTATTGTGGTATTGAATATGTACTTATGCACTTTATCTGTTATTAAGTTGCTTGTTGTGCGATAACCATGTTTCTGGGGACGCCATCAACTATTCTTTGTTGAATATTATGTGAGTTGCTATGCATGTCCGTCTTGTCTGAAGTAAGAGAGATCTACCACCTTAATGGTTGGAGCATGCATATTGTTAGAGAAGAACATTGGGCCGCTAACTAAAGCCATGATTCATGGTGGAAGTTTCAGTTTTGGACATATATCCTCAATCTCATATGAGAATAATAATTGTTGCCACATGCTTATGCATTAAAGAGGAGTCCATTATCTGTTGTCTATGTTGTCCCGGTATGGATGTCTAAGTTGAGAATAATCAAAAGCGAGAAATCCAAAATGCGAGCTTTCTCCTTAGACCTTTGTACAGGCGGCATGGAGGTACCCCATTGTGACACTTGTTTAAAACATGTGTATTGCGATGATCCGGTAGTCCAAGCTAATTAGGACAAGGTGCGGGCACTATTAGTATACTATGCATGAGGCTTGCAACTTGTAAGATATAATTTACATAACTCATATGCTTTATTACTACCGTTGACAAAATTGTTTCATGTTTTCAAAATAAAAGCTCTAGCACAAATATAGCAATCGATGCTTTCCTCTTTGAAGGACCATTCTTTTTACTTTTATGTTGAGTCAGTTCACCTATTTCTCTCCACCTCAAGAAGCAAACACTTGTGTGAGCTGTGCATTGATTCCTACATACTTGCATATTGCACTTATTATATTACTCTATGTTGACAATTATCCATGAGATATACATGTTATAAGTTGAAAGCAACCGCTGAAACTTAATCTTCCTTTGTGTTGCTTCAATCCTCTACTATGAATTATTGCTTTATGAGTTAACTCTTATGCAAGACTTATTGATGCTTGTCTTGAAGTACTATTCACGAAAAGTCTTTGCTATATGATTCACTTGTTTACTCATGTCATTACCATTGTTTTGATCGCTGCATTCATTACATATGTTTACAAATAGTATGATCAAGGTTATGATGGCATGTCACTCCAGAAATTATCTTTGTTATCGTTTTACCTGCTCGGGACGAGCAGAACTAAGCTTGGGGATGCTGATACGTCTCCGACGTATCGATAATTTCTTGTGTTCCATGCCACATTATTGATGATATCTACATGTTTTATGCACACTTTATGTCATATTCGTGCATTTTCTGGAACTAACCTATTAACAAGATGCCGAAGAGCCAGTTGCTGTTTTCTGCTGTTTTTGGTTTCAGAAATCCTAGTAACGAAATATTCTCGGAATTGGACGAAATCAACGCCCAGGGTCCTATTTTGCCACGAAGCTTCCAGAAGACCGAAGAGGAGACGAAGTGGGGCCACGAGGTGGCCAAACCACAGGGCGGCGCGGCCCAGGCCCTGGCCGCGCCGACCTATGGTGTGGGCCCCTCGTGCCGCCTCTTTACCTGCCCTTCCGCCTACAAATAGCCTCCGTCGCGAAACCCCCAGTACCGAGAGCCACGATACGGAAAACCTTCCAGAGACGCCGCCGCCGCCAATCCCATCTCGGGGGATTCAGGAGATCGCCTCCGGCACCCTGCCGGAGAGGGAATCATCTCCCGGAGGACTCTACGCCGCCATGGTCGCCTCCGGAGTGATGAGTGAGTAGTCTACCCCTGGACTATGGGTCCATAGCAGTAGCTAGATGGTTGTCTTCTCCCCATTGTGCTTAATTGTCGGATCTTGTGAGCTGCCGAACATGATCAAGATCATCTATCTGTAATTCTATATGTTGTGTTTGTTGGGATCCGATGAATAGAGAATACTTGTTATGTTGATTATCAATTTATGTCTATGTGTTGTTTATGATCTTGCATGCTCTCCGTTACTAGTAGATGCTCTGGCCAAGTAGATGCTTGTAACTCCAAGAGGGAGTATTTATGCTCGATACTGGGTTCATGTCTCCGTGAATCTGGGGAAGTGACAGAAATCTCTAAGATTATGGATGTGCTGTTGCCACTAGGGATAAAACATTGGTGCTATGTTCGAGGATGTAGTTACTGATTACATTACGCGCAATACTTAATGCAATTGTCTGTTGTTAGCAACTTAATACTGGAGGGGGTTCGGATGATAACCTGAAGGTGGACTTTTTAGGCATAGATGCATGCTGGATAGCGGTCTATGTACTTTGTCGTAATGCCCAATTAAATCTCACTATACTCATCATAATATGTATGTGCATGGTCATGCCCTCTTTATTTGTCAATTGCCCAACTGTAATTTGTTCACCCAACATGCTGTTTATCTTATGGGAGAGACACCTCTAGTGAACTGTGGACCCCGGTCCTATTCTTTACATCGCATACAATCTACTGCAATACTTGTTTTACTGTTTTCTGCAAACAATCATCTTCCACACAATACGGTTAATCCTTTGTTACACCAAGCCGGTGAGATTGACAACCTCACTGTTTCGTTGGGGCAAAGTAATTTGGTTGTGTTGTGCAGGTTCCACGTTGGCGCCGGAATCTCTGGTGTTGCGCCGCACTACATCCCGCCGCCATCAACCTTCAATGTGCTTCTTGACTCCTACTGGTTCGATTAAACCTTGGTTTCTTACTGAGGGAAACTTGCCGCTGTGCGCATCACACCTTCCTCTTGGGGTTCCCAACGGACGTGTCAACTACACACATCACACGCAACGTCCGATAACCGTGGTGGGAAATTACAAGGTCTCGCTGGAAACAGCTTTAGCTGGATCAACCTTAGCCGAATCGTTGGTCATAGCGGAAAGAATCCAAACTGCTTTGGCAGTTGCACAGTCCTTGCAGCTGAACATGGCGGCACTAAGCAATGAACTCAATGGAACAACATTTAAACCGACAAACGAGACAAAGAACATTGTGCTGGACCCGGCATCGGTGTCGGATTGAGTGAAGCATAGGAAAGCGCTCGTCAACTTCCTCCGTGAGAATCGGAACATCTTTGCCTGGTCTACTGATAACTTGGATGGGTGTACCGAGGGAGTTGACTGAGCACTCTTTGAATGTCCGGAAAGATGCTAAGCCAGTGAAGCAACCTTTGTGTCGGTTTGCTGAAGATCGAAGGAAAATTATCGGAGAGGAAGTTACCAAACTACCGGTGTCCGGTTTCATCGTGGAAGTGCTGCATACCGAGTGGCTGGCCAATCCGGTGCTGGTCGAGAAGAAGAAAGAAGAAGACCCGAAGGCTCCAAAGGCGTGGCGGATGTGTATTGACTATACCCACCTAAACAAGGCGTGCCCAAAATATCCATTCCCATTACCTCGAATTGATCAGGTGATCGATTCTACTGCTGGGTGTGAACTGTTTTCTTTTCTGGATGTTTATTCCGGTTTCCACCAAATTCCACTGAAAAAGGAAGATCAAATAAAGACTGCTTTCATTACCCCGCATGGGGATTATTGCTATGTCACCATGCCTTTTGGTTTGAGAAATGCCGGCTCAACATACCAACGCTGCATGCAAAAATACCTGCATGATCAAATCGGCAAAAATGTGCAAGTTTATGTCGATGATGTCGTGATAAAAGCAAAAGTAAAAGATACTCTGATCGACGATCTGAGACAAATATTTGATAACTTACGAAGGTTCCGGATGAAACTTAACCCGGCAAAATGCACCTTCGGCGTACCTGCCGAAAAACTGCTAGGTTTCCTGGTCTCAAGCCGCGGCATAGAAGTTAACCTGGTAAAGATTCGGGCCATCTAAAGGATGGAGCTACCTCGGTGCTTAAACGATGTGCAAAAATTTACCGGATGCTTGGCATATTTAAGCCGGTTTGTAAGCCGGTTGGGAGAAAAGGCCTTTCCCTTGTATGCCCTAATGAAAAAATCAGATACTTTCGTCTGGACCTCATAGGCAGACGCGACATTCAAGGAGCTAAAGAGAATGTTAGCCACAACTCCGGTATTGGCATCGCCCTTGCCGAAAGAACCAATGTTGCTTTACATAAAAGCAACAAACCGGGTGGTAAGTGTTGTTGTGGTAGTAGAACGAGAGGAAGCAAAAGGAAAAATCGTGCAGATGCCGGTATACTATTTTAGTGAGGTGCTCTCCCTCTCAAAGCAAAACTACCTGCACTACCAGAAAATGACTTATGGCGTGTTCATGGCCGCCATTAAGCTCAAGCACTACTTCGAAGAGCATCCGATGAAGGTGGTGTGCGAGGCCCCTATCTCAGAAATCATTGGCAATAAAGATGCCAGCGCGCGGATCGCCAAATGGGCAATTCAGCTATTGCCTTACATACCCACCTACGGAAGAAGAGACGCCATAAAATCACAAGCTTTGGCAGATTTCCTGGTTGATTGGGCTGAAATGCAGTATAAGCTGCCTAAATCGGAAGTTGATTACTAGAGGATGCACTTTGACGGATCAAATCTCAAAGAAGGTCTCGGTGCAGGAGTGGTTCTCACCTCACCAAAAGGAGATAACTTGTGATACATGCTGCAAATACACTTCAGAGCAACGAACACTGTCGCCAAGTACGATGCACTAGTCCACGGGCTTAAGGTCGCAAAAGAGGTGGGAGTGCACCAGATCATCTGTTACGGTGATTCGGATCTGGTGGTACAGCAGTGTTCCGGATATTCGGATGCAAAAGATGCCAACATGGCCGCATACCAGTTCTATGTGCAGCAAATCGCCGGATTCTTTGAAGGATGCGAATTTCACCATGTGTCGCCGGCGGAAAATGAAGCCACGGACACATTGTCCAATCTGGGCTCATCCAGGCAAGAAATTCCTTGTGGAATAGCCTTGGCTCACCTCAAAAAGCCATCGATCAAGCCAAGTCCTGAGTCGGAATCAATCTACGTTCCGGAATCACATGTTGTTCCAATGGATATTGATGGAGGAAACCCGGGGACTACATCGTCAAACCCGGAGACTGCAGAATCGAAACCGGAAGAAGCTATGCCGGTGGATTGCTTGGAGATTGACGTGCCAGTTTTTGTCATCCGAGAAGCACCGTCGTGGGGGAAACCGATCATGGAGTTCCTGGTTAACG
This sequence comes from Lolium perenne, assembly GCF_019359855.2. Classification (NCBI taxonomy): domain Eukaryota; kingdom Viridiplantae; phylum Streptophyta; class Magnoliopsida; order Poales; family Poaceae; genus Lolium; species Lolium perenne. The sequence continues at coordinate 276,707,635 of NC_067245.2, forward strand.
GCAGCTTGCCGACGGAAGAAACCGAGACAAGAAGGATTCAGAGAAGATCCAAAGCTTACACTATCATCAATGGCGAGCTATACAAAAGAAGTGTTACCGGAGTCTTGCAACGGTGCGTGGAACTAGAACAAGGGAGATGCTCCAAGAAATTCACCAAGGGGAGTGTGGGCATCATGCCTCATCGAGAGCTTTGGTTGCAAAAGTATTCCGGCATGGGTTTTACTGGCCAACTGCTCTGGAAGAAGCTGAGGACATGGTCCGAAAATGCAATGGATGTCAGAGATACAGTAAGCAAAAACATACCCTAGCATCCAGTTTCAAAACTGTTCCGATAACTTGGCCATTTGCTGTTTGGTGCCTGGACATGGTTGGGCCATTCAAACCGACGAGAGGAAACATGACTCACATCTTGGTCATGGTGGATAAATTTACCAAGTGGGTGGAAGTCAAACCAATCCGGGAGTGTGATGGGCACACATCCGTGAAATTCCTGAAAGATATCATCCTTCGGTATGGTTATCCGCACATCATAGTCACGGATAACAGTACAAACTTTGCTCAGGGAGAGTTTTCATGGTTCTGTGAGGATAACATAATCCGATTGGATATAGCCTCAGTGGCTCATTCGCAAGCTAATGGGAAAGTGGAAAGAACCAATGCACTTGTGTCCGGTATAAAGCCGCGGCTTATCGAACCACTCGAAAAAACGCCAGGATGTTGGCTTGATGAATTACCATCCGTATTGTGGAGTCTAAGGACCACACCAAACCGATCAACCGGTTATACACCATTCTTCATGGTATATGGAGCAGAAGCGGTCATACCAACCGACATCATCCATGACTCACCACGACTCCAACTCTATACAGAGGAAGAGGTCAAAGAGGCTAGAGAAAACGATGTCGATTTGCTTGAAGAGCAAAGAGAATTGGCACTCGCCAGAACAGTTGAGTACCAGCAAAACCTCAGACGCTATCATAGCCGGAAGGTAAATCCAAGGGTTTTCCAATAAGGAGACCTAGTACTACGTCTGGTGCAGCGCACTGAAGGACGGCACAAGCTATCACCCCCATGGGAGGGACCTTTCATTGTAAGCAAGGCTCTGCACAATGATGCTTACTATCTCATAGACGCACAGGATGCCAAGAAGGGAAAGAAGGACAGGTCCGGAGAAGAAACCAAACGCCCGTGGAATGTAGCACTACTTTTCCATTTCTATTCCTAAGGATGTAATGTAAGGAGTTCATGTACTTTTTTCAATAATTTGCTATGGATGATATTCCGGCACCTCGAATGTATCTCGGGGACTGCCTTTACCGAAATCGCATGTAATATGTTTATTTTTTTCCTGTTTGCCAGTTGGTTTGTTAGCCATTTCCTTTTTCGGTTTAGTAATGTGTTCAACCTCCCAGAAAATCTTCGACTCTACTACTATCTGCAACCCGGCTTCATGGCAAGCAAGAGAAACCGGAAGGAATTGAACACAAGAAAAACGGAAAGGAAAACAAAGACATACGATCCAGAATAAAACTAAGCTAACCCGGTTATACTGGGTTTTTGTGAAAAAATCGAGTTTTTTCTCTAAGTTCGAGAAATTGTCTGCTTGGCAAAAGAACTTTGGGCCTCATACGTCAAACACCCAAAATAGGTAGACAGAGCCAAAGTAAAAGAACTAAGCATGCATTGGATTGAACTCGGGAATGAATCCGGAGTCTTCACCACATAAGAAAATAAACCGGAAGGTTTCCAGCAAACCAAACTTAACAGTTTAACATACCAAACTTAACGAGGTTCAAACATACCAGACCTAGCAAGCTAAGCAGTTTAAGGCACCAAAAGTGTATATTACATCATCCCACCCGGCATACCGGGGATTTCACGAATTGTTTTTGTTACGACATGACTAAAGTTTTTCATGCATATTCCGGAGAGGAGCTCTCCAGAACTTGGCCAGTTGCGGCGGTTTCTTCATTGGTGGCGGCGGTTTCTTCAGTTTCTTCGGCTTCATCATCTTCAGCTTCATCATCAGTGAGTTCATCTTCAAGATCCGCAAGAGCCAGAATGAAGGTGCTGGTGGGAGCATAGTGCGGCGCTTGGCAGTCAGGATAGGATCGGTATCTGTAGGAGAATCGCCACGCATGGTGGTGAGGGTGTCTAGATCCAATGACTCATACCTAGAACAGACGAAGCGCAAGGTAGTGTCAGCTCTAGGGCGTACAACAGAACACCGCCATTCACTTAACCGCTTACCGGGAGGCAATGATACTGACGCGGTTCAGAATGGTTTCTTCAGGCCAAAGGCACTTGAAGGCCTTGATGGCGGCATCCGGCAACTTGGCAAGCTTCTTCATATGCAGCACGCAAGCAGAAAGAGCTGTCAGATAATTTTATGTGCTCCAGGAGGTGGCACCAGCAGCCGGAGTATCGACCCGAGCTTTAGCAACGGCCGCTTTGACACGTTCCTGTGACTCAGGAAAAATCGCTGCGGAAAGTTCAAAAGAAGCCAGTATAAGAATAAATCAACAAGAAAAGAAAATTTACAAGCAAAGGAGAAAGTACTTACTCCGGGCTTTGTCATCCAAGTCCTTTACGAGCTCACCGCGGGAGATCTGGATCAACTGAAGTTCATCATTCCGCTGCTTTTCAAGCCCTCACAGCTCCTTCTCCTCCTGGAGCTCCTGGAACAGTTGGTCCTGGGCTTCCGCCACTTTCTTCTTGGCCTCCTCAACCTCGGCTTTGCCGGCTTGGATGGCCTCCTTCAGCGCTACGTCGTGCCGCAGCCCAGCCTGGACCAGCTGCTCCTTGAGATTGGTGGTTTCATTCCGCTGAGCTTGCAGGTCACACTGATGCTGGAGGGATAGCTCTTCCTTTTCGGCTGGAATCCAGGATAGAGGAAGTTAGTGAAGTAAAGATAGCAAGGAAAAAAGAAACCGACAGATGCGACAAACCTTGGAGGGCGGCAATTTGGCTGACGAGCTCATCATGAGAAGTTTTTGGAAGCGCGGCTGAACAAGAGAAGCTGGTTAGTAAAGTTAAAAGGAAAAAACCGGTACAAAAGAAGCCGGTCAGACCAAACCAACCTCTATACTGTCTGTGAGTAAGCCGGAGGGCAGAGTAAGCCTCAGTGAGGTCGCGGTGCTCCCACAGTAGATTCTCAAACAGCTTCTTGCGCGAGTCCAACACGCCCTGCAAGAATTAAAAGAAACCGTAATGTATGCCAGTTTTTTGGCAAGTTTCGCGCTAAGTACTGCGTGCTTAACCCGAAACTCGGGGACTATGTATGCCGTTTTTTGGCAAGTTTCGCGCTAAATACTGCGTGCTTAACCCAAAACTCGGGGACTATGTATGCCGGTTTTTTTTGGCAAGTTCCGTGCTAAGTACTACGTGCTTAACCCGAAACTCGGGGACTATGAGGATATATCTATACGATCTAATTTGGAAACAGTTTGGAATAAGAGTAAAATTCTGATTCAGAAGAGAAACTTACCAGCAAGTTCTTGTCGACATCGTACCAGGCGTTGTCAAAATCGCGCATGCAACGCTTAAGCCGACTCATGTGCTGCACCGTGTTTCGGGGGCCGCGGGTGTCCAACATGGGCTGCCCATCCTTGCCCAGGCCGAGGGTGGCCTCAGTCATGTCGATATTCCATTCATCGGCGTACCTCTGGAGCAAGCTCAGGTTGGCCTCGCCGCGGTTCAGCTCAATGATCCGGCCTGTTTGCGCCGAGATCTTCTCGCCGATAGTAGCCGCAGCCCGGCTAGTATGCAACGTGAGGGCCTGAGAGCCGGTGGGCTGGGGTACCACGGAATGGACGGTACCGAAAAGCTGCTCCGCAGTAATGGTTGTGCCCCTCCGTGAGGAGGTCTTCTTAGCAGAAGGAGCAATTGGCGGCTTCTTAGAGGCTGGCGGCGGAACAGTGGGGCCCTTCGTAGGAGAGGCCGGCGTAGAACCTGCCGGTGGAGTAGAGGAGGTAGTCTCCAATGGAGAGGTAGTTGGAACTTCAGTACCTTCAAGGACAGGTGGAACCACTAAAGGTTCCGACTGCCCGGCTTCATCTGAACCGTTCCCGTGTTGCTGGCGTCGGGGTCTTCAAATACGGGACGTGAGGTGAAATCCCCTCGTCGCGGTGTCTTCTTTGTTAGGGGCCGCATTCCCCTCACTTGTAGCGGGCCCCGGAGGGGAGAAGGAATCTTGCCGACATCAGAGCGTGCCGGACTTTCGTGAGGGATTTTCTCTTCACAAGTGTCTTGAGTTTTGCTGGTAACCTTGGGTGCCTTCCGAGCCATGCCGGGCGCGCTCCGGGTGAGTTCGAGAGGGGCAATGGGAGAGAAAAAAGAAAGATGATGCTAGCTGCGAAAAATATCAGAGGAACAAGTTTAAACCAGAAAATAAGAATAAAGAATTTTACCCGGTGGAGGTCGGAATAGCTTTATGCTTCCTGTCCTTGAAGGGGACGGTGCCATAAGCCTTCCGGCGTTTGGGAGCAGGCGCGCCACTGGAACTAGCCCCGGTTGCAGGAGCCTTCCGGACTCGAGAGGCCGGAGGCGCTCCAGGCTCAGCAGATAGCGGTACAGTATGGTCCAGCACCTGGCGATCCCGATCAGCTGAAACCGACATCGCAGAGAACACATAAGATATGGGAAGCGGGTCAAATACCTCAAGGATAATGCAATCATCTTCCTCGCTGCCGGGATCATCGGCCTGAGCTCTTGAGGGGCAAAATGCAGAAGTATTACTGGAACCCGTGTTGCGGGTGGAGTCCATCTCGTGCAATGAAGTTCTGAAAGGATCCGGGTCTTCATCGTCTTCGTGAGTGCGGTTGGGAGTAAACGAAGCCGGTTGCTCAGTGCTTATGCGGGCAAATTTCTGTAGCACACAAGAATAAACAAGTTAGAAGATAGTTTTCAACATTCCGGAAAAAATATTCCGGAGTCCCCAAGATCTTACTTGGGGCGCTGGCGGGTGTCTGCGGCTGTGAGGCTCCAAGCCCCACTCCCATTTAACCGGCATCTTTGTATTAGAGATTTGCTTGGCCTTGGCAGCCACGCCAGTTCTACAGAGCCGGAAGGTAGTGATCCGGGTGGGATCAAACCGCCCGCTCATCTGGCAGATCTTGTGAGAGTGGCGTTGCAGGGGGAGAATCCGGTGTGCGATGAAAGTACACACAATGTCATCAGCTGAGAGCTCAGTATCCCTCCTGAGCTTCTCGATATACCGGATAATCCGGTTGGTTTCGCCATGGCTATCCTTTGGATTAAACTGCCAGTTGGTTCTGGCGGGTTCGCCGGGGACATAGGTCGGAAGGTTGATTAGGTCGGTAGAGCTAGAGTTCTTAACATAAAAGAAAGTCTGTTGCCACTTCCGGCAAGATTCTAAGCCGGACAGCTTATAATAGGGGCTCTTCTGGCGGGGCGTGATTATGCAAGCCCCGCACTGTACTATTGATTTAGGAAGTAGCAGATTCGGATCCTGGATCGAATTGATCCGGAGATTGTAGAATTAAGCGAAGGTTTCGATGGTAGGCCAGAGACCGACGAATCCTTCCATGAAAGAAACAAAGGAAGAGAGATAGAAAACGGCATTGCCGGGAAGATGGTGGGACTGAAGCTTGTAGAAGTCAAGAAAGCGCCGGTAGAAATCCGACGCGGGCAGGCCAAAGCCACACTCGAAATGGGAGGTAAAAACCACCACTTCTCCTGGGTTTAGCACATGCTCGCGCTCATTACCCGGAATCCAGCAAGATACTTCCTCCAGTATCCTCCGACACCGGTACAACCAATCTATTTTGGCCTGGCTCATATCAGAGCCCCTCCAGCGGCCTCGCGAGTAAGCCGCGTGGTTCAGGCCGGCTTCTTGATCCTGCCCGCCGGCTTCTTGCCCGTTATTGCCGGCGTCTTGATCTGCGGCGTTCTCATGACCCCCGGATACTTCGGGCCATTCGGCCTCTTCACTCTCTTCACTCATCCGGGAGCTACCGGAAAGCTCTAACTCAGACTCTTCGGAAGCCATCGGACTAAGATACCGGAGCTACCAAACAACAGTTTTCGCAACTTCTACTCGCTCGCTAAGATCTAAGGATAAGGAAAAAAGGAAATAAAAAGTACATAAGAAAATCTACCGCATCCGTGATAAACACGAAGAACGCGACGGAAGAGAAAGAGAATGGATCAGTGTACACTGACCGTAAACGATCGACAAAGGTTCCCCGTGGCGACGCAGCAAAGGTTCGCCGGAAGAAGTGGCTTCAGCGGAGAGCGGCGACGCAGAGGCTCGGGAGGTTTTTCTCTGCAGTGGAGCGAGAATGGCGAGGAGTGGATGCGATGGGGACGACGGCATAACGGGCCGGAAACCATTCGGCCCACGTCCTTTCGGCTGTTGGGCCGCCACGTGGCACCGGGCTACACGCGATTTTGGAATGGCTGCACGGAGGGCCACATGGATCGGGTGCGGCGCCTTAAATGTGTGCGGGAGACGAGGGATTAGACCTCTCTAACACTAGAGCATCAGTTATAGTGTGCATGTCAGATGACATGCATAGTTATCGAGATGTTCTCGACTTCGCTGAGGATAACTTAATGACGAAGAAACCGTCGGAAAGAAGCCGGAAAGGTTTTTTATGAGTTCGTTTATTCGGTTTGAGTCTGGCAAAACACCTGCTAAATAAGTTGAAATCAGAATGATTAATCCGGTGCGTTCGGAATAGGAACCTGGCGCAGTCCGTTGGATGACTCAGCCGGGCCACACCAGCTTCGGGGACTAATGTCGGGGGGGGGGGGGGGGTTGTGACCCCCGGTAGGTCAAGACTATGGCAAATACGCCATGTTAAGATGTGTATTTACCGGATTAAAGATTAATACGGATTCTGGAAGCTCTGTTTAGCAGTACTGGGTTAATACAAGTCGGTATACCAAAAGGGGTATGCCGGAGTAAGGGCAACCGGTGGAATCTAAACTAGGGCTACTCCCAAGAGATGGAACTTGGGGAAGACAAAGGATAACAAGCTGGATCTCTCAAGTGAAGGTACCAGTATCCGGCATAAGCTCAAATGTAGCATGTCGGCACCCCGGTCAAAGATCCCCTCAAGAAACAAAGGACAAGATGAGCGAAGCAGTTCAACTTTAATCGAAGCCCTGAAGCCAAATAGGAGGATGACGTAAAAGAGACCGGCAGAGGTCATCAAGTCTATGATTAAAGACAGAAGCGTGATCTCTGGAGCCAAAGAAGCTTTATAAAGTAGCTTAAGTCATCAAAGATACCCCTAGGGTTTCTTCCCCTATAAGCCTCCTCTCCACCATATAAGGAGAGGAGGGGCACCCCTGTGCGAGACGATCGAACACCAGTGATTAGACTTGGGCAGTAGGTTCTCACCTTGTAGTCCGTACGTCTTCAACCTCTGGCCATTTGGCTAAGTTCCTAAGATCAATATACCACCTCGTGTGTTCTTCCCCTCTATCATATCCCTCTCCCGGATCCTCAAGCGTACATCCATCCCCTATCTTAAGCCTACCCAAGGCATCTGTTGTTACACCACAACGACAAGAGTTGTGTTGTATAGTGTGCACAATGGTGAGCTCTTTACTTAAAATGATTTAAAAGGAAACAAAAATTTACACCAAGAGGAAGCAAATTTTAGCTCAGATGAGACAAACCACGACTGATAGCAAAAAAAAGTTTAGACTAGATGAAACTAAATTTATTGTTCAAAAGCAAATAATATCTACACATGGAATACAAAATGGAGCATGAGGTAGTGGGCTAAAAATCACAAGTACAAAAAAGGAGTAAATTTTAAACCAAGCATAACAAAAGTTTACCTCACATCGAAAAAATTGGACTAAAAGACAAAGTAAGGAAAAAATCAACTAAAAAAGAACTAAGTTTTAGACTTTTAGCGCGTGAGGAACAAAAAGCACGTACATGAGGAACAAAACTTTAGCAGCCAAGGAACAAAAACCAAGTACACAAGGAACAAGGATCAAAAATTTAGTTGCCGAGTAACAAAAATCAAGTATTAACTGGCGAGAAACAAAAAACAACTGGATGACAAACAAACTTTAGTGGGAAAGCTAAATGCATGAGGAACAAAACTTTAATGGACGAGGAACAAAACCCACGTACATGAGGCATAAAATTACAGCGGCCGAGGAACAAAAACCACGTACACGAGGTACACAATTTTAACTGTCGAGGACAGAAACGCAATACATGATGAACAAACTTTTAACAAACTAGGGACAAAAGCAAAGTACATGAGGAACAAAAACCATATACACGATGAAGAAAACTTTAGCTGCCTAGGAACAAAAACCACATACACGAGAAAGAAAACTTTAGCGGCCCAGGAACAAAAACCACGTACATGAGTAGCAAACTTTAGCGGTCCAGAAACAAGAACCATATACACGAGGAACAAAACTTTAGCGGTCGAAGAATAAAAACTAAGTACACAAAGAACAAAAACTTCAGCGACGTGGAACAAAAACTAAGTTTACTAGGAACAAAACTTTAGCGGAGGAGGAACAAGTACCAATTACGCGAGAAATAAAACTTTAGTGGTCGGGAACATAAACCAAGTACACAAGAACAAAAGTTTGGCGGCCAAGGAACAAAAACCAAGTATACATGGAAGAAAACTTTAGCGGCCAAGAAACAAAAAACCAAGTACACTAGGAACCATTATGTTTACTAACTAGAACAAAATCATGACCATAGTTAGGATAATAACCATATAACTCAACGAACAAAACATATCTACATGAGGAACTAAGATTTTGTGTATGGAACAAGTGTAAGGAGCAACTATCACATTCAACTATTTGTAAATATCACAATTACAACTGAAACAAATATTTGGGCGTCCAAAGAATAAATCAAATCAACATGAGGAACAAAACTTTAGGGGTCTAGAAATCATATTCGTGAAAAAAATTATATTAAATAAAAAAATTACTTGACTATATTTTGCACAAAAATCATAGGCTCTGAAGAATGAAAATCATTTACATGAGGACAAAACAATAGACTAACTGGGAAAAGGCAGGACCACAATGGCTATATTTTTTTGGAAAAATACTTTTTAAGACTAAATGGAATAAAACAATTAAAAATATGGAAATGGGTTTAGTAAAAGTAAAGAAAAACAAAGGTAAATTGAACTTGAAATAAAGAAGAAGAACATGGAAAAAGAAAAAAAAGGATCAGAAACATAAAAGAAAGAGAGATAAAGGAGAATACGTGAGAAGCCTGCATGAACAAAAGCGTGCGAAAACCCAATAGCCACTATATATCGAGTCCGTGTGTCAGGAGCTAAGTTGTTTCCTTTTAGAAAAAAGAGAGGAGAGAGAGTAGTTCCAAAATATACAACGACTAATACACATACATCTTTATTGCAACATTCCATGTATATGAGCAAAGAAAACATGATTAAGAACTACACTTGATGCACTGCTAATCTTCTTTCTAAACCTCCATAAAATCTTCTTGTTGTTAACTATCGAATACATGTAAACGTTATGTGCTATAGTTGGACTTGTAATTAATAGAAAAGTCGAACACTTGTAATCTGGCCTAATATATAAAGGCACCGGGAGCAGCCATAATATACACTATACACAGGTTGTGGTTTACTCGCAAGATTTGTTTTTGAGATGGTCCGGCCGCATGGTATAGGCTGCCTGACAGGCGTGTCATTTGAGACTTGATGTGTCCATTGACCTCAACATGTTTGTGGTTGGTGGTACTATTACTAGGATATGAGTATTGTGGCACCCCGGGATCAGGGTTAGACAAATACCAGATCTTCGTCTAACATAAATCTAACCTCGAGCTCGAGAGACTACAGTGAGGGAATCGGTAACACAACAGTGACTCTACGACTCAAAAGAATATATTACAACTCTTAGCAGAGTAAGAACCAAATTATTACACGCAGAGGTCACTGACCCAACATTCAACAAGCAACGGAAGCAAATTATGTTATTCTAAATAACAAGATAGCAAAGGGCTTAAGAAGCCATAACATAAAGCGACGTCCTAGCCCATAAGTCACAGGCTGCTGCCTGGGAACCCCAAACTAACCATCGATGTTAACGTAGAAACCACCTTCGGCTGCAACAACTTCATCCGAAACAAAAGCATGAAAAGCTGAGTACAGGGACTCAGCAAGACTTAGTACAACCTTTTAGCAAAGTGGGTATGCGGGCTTTCTGTAGATCTTCTTTTGCGTAAAGCCAATTTTCCTCTGTAAGATAAGAGAGAAGAGAAGTTCGACTACTCAGAACCTTTAAAAGGGGATAAGAGAGCGACAACTCAATCTCTATTGATCATCATCTTGAATCCACGAATCTTCATCATCTCGAACCACTATCCTCGGATCACCCCCTCAACACCCGGAGAAGGTATCCGTAAGCACACATTGATTGCGAAGTTTTACGATTAGGTTCAAGTTGTCTATGATCACATAATCCATTTCCAAGTCATCCGTAACCGTGGACACGGCTTTTCGAAAAGATTTAACCCTGCAGGGGTGCACAACTTTACCCACACGTGCCAACCGACTCTTAGTGCCAACGTTTGAGCTTTCTTCCTTGGAAAGCCGGCAGAGGGTGGTCGACCACGACCTTTACCTTGCGGTCGCCGAGACCATGAGTCACGCGCTAAGGATTATTCCGCCGTAACGGGTCAAGTCCCGAAGTCGGTCCTTAACGATGTGAGCCGAGGTGGGTTTCCCCAGAGGCCGCAACCCCCAGCCACCACGACCACGCTTACCTGCCTGTTATGTACATTTAACCCCCAAGCAAAATGCAATGTATATGACCAGGTAACGCGCAAACTATGTGACTCATGGAATCTACTAGGCAAATTAGTGAGTCGAGAGGGTACCATAATAGGGCCTCGTGTGTTTGTACGCTCGGTCTTGGTTCAAGAGGCGAGAACTCGATTCTTAGGGTCGGCAGAAACGAAACAACCCACCACATCCCAATGTGGCCTCTTGTCTGAGCCTTTAATCATGTTTATCATCATCTCTACACTTACCACGTCAACCTGTCATGCTAGATTCATTTCATTGTAAGGCTCCAGTCCGAAGACCTGAGTAGTAGCGTAACAAACTAAGCATGGCTAAGCATAAAGAGATAAAGGCTCTCGCGACGCACACATGCCAAACCTAGTTATGCTAGGAGCAGTGGATCAGGGTATCGAGGCTACAAAGGTCGGACATGCAACAGATAGGGTAACTCTATCTATCGATAAAAGACAGTTGAATCATATGAGATATTTAGGAACCACAAATAAAAGCATTTCGAAATCATAGATGAACAAGGTTAGGGCTTGCCTTGTCCCTCAGCGGATGAGTACGGTTCTTCGGTGGTGTTGACTTCGGACTCCGGCTCAGATCCTAGCGCGAAGAACCAAATACCGGAAAGGGAAACAAACATTCATGACATGGCATAATGCAATGCGCATACAATATGAATGACATGTCATGTGAATGGAATTGAGCAACCCTAGGTGCATCGTCAAATTAAAGGTGTTCCGGCATCGGACACCGCCATATGAGAGGGTTCGATTAGGGTTTCACTACATTTGCAAATTTACTTACTGCAATGATATATGAATTACTTCTAAACTTGTAGAGAATGTTTTTCTGAACATTTCGGTATATTATACATCTTTTTATGAATTTATATGCAAAAGGTATGAATTATACAGATTTCTGAAATTGATAAATAACAAAAACAGAAAAAGAAAAGGATTTACTGCGTCATGCTGGCGTCATGCTAACGTCAGCACGACCTTGAGCTCTCAGATGGAGTAGCAATCGGCCAGCTCGGCCCGCAATCGGGCGCGTGCGCGGGGAAAAAGACTCAGCGCGTCGCGGGGAGTCTATTGGTGGCGGCGCCGCCCGCATTTGGCCGCCGGAGCACGGCCACCGGCGAGAAGCGGCGGAGGCCGGGGCAGGTGCCCGACGCGGCAGGGGCTACAGAGGGGGAGAGGGCGAGGCGAGGGTGCAGAGGGACGAAACGGCTCACCGTGGAGCTGGTAGAGGGCTCAGCGATGGCCGGGGAGCTTCGCCGGTGGCGAATCGACGGGGATGGATGCCGGCAGTAGACTAGGGTTAGGTTTTGGGGGAGGCGCGCGAGAGCGCGGGAGGAGGATAAATAGGGCTAGGGTTCCTCGGGCGGCGTCGGCAGAGCCCTTATAGGCCGCCAGGGGCGGCGGAGAGCATCGGGGCCGGCCGGCGCATCGGGGCCGGCCGGCGCATCGGGTGGCCGGCGAGCAGCCACCGAGCTGCTTCGGTGCGCGGGGAGACGATGGCTATTTTGCCAAAACCCCCCTAGGGGAGAATTGGGCTGGTGGGGTGCGGTGCTGGGCCGTTTGGGCCGTTCTGGGCGGCGGCCAGAGAGAGAAGAGAGGGAAGGAGAGATGGCTGCGGCCGACGGGAGAGAGAAGAGAGTTCTCTCTCTCTTTTCCATTTTTTTTCTGAATTTTGTTTCTCCAAATTCTAAACCAAATTCAAATCTGTTTGAATGGTGTTTTGAAACTCAAATTTTCCAGAGAATTTTCTAAAGACACATGGCCCTATTTAGAAACAATACAACCATGTTGCTTAGTTTGAAGATCTTGAAAGATTTGAATGGGAAAGAAAAAGAGGGAAAATTGCATAACTGAAGACAATTCAACTTTGATGCACAATTTTACTCAAATGCAAACTACATGCATGAGATGCACATGAACACTCATTTATTTAGATAAACAAGGTTAGGATGTTACAGGTATTAATCGTTGTATATGTTGGAACTACTTCCTCCTCTCTCATTTTCTAAAAAGAAACTATTAGAGTTGTATATTGATATGTATACGTGTGATGTACTACACTATATGTATACATAATATACAACTATAATAGGAATCCTTCTTGTAAACCATGTGAGGGGTTTTTTCCCACCGTATACGTATCCTTCTTGTAAACCATGTGAGGGGTTTTTCTCACAGATATATAATACGCAACCGTCGGTCGGAAACGACACGACGTTCCACTCAAAAATTCAGGAAATCAACAGAAACAACTTAGCTTACGACAAACAAACTCCGATAGTGGCTATTGGGCTGAATACCATTAAGTATGTCCCACGGATGTAGGCCTTAACCGATGGAGCACGTTAGCTAATCTTCTTGTTCTTCCATAATTGCGTTTTGCCATATGATCTACTTTGCTCTATGATGATAACACGTCTTAATAAATACTAAATTACCGTCTCCAATTGATTGCACTCATAGAATCTCTCAACATGTTGTGCAATGAGATTGAACTACGTGCGTACCCAATATATAACCAGAATAATAAATTGTGGACAATAGAAAACTTTGCTTGTTAAATACTTTGCAGGTCACAACATAAAGTGTAATCTTTCACCGGTTGAACGATAAGTTTTTTTACTAATTCCCAAAAGCTAGCTGTTTGAAACATATTTGAGATGCTAGATGGAGGAAGTAGGTTGAGGGTACTAAAACAACCTTCCATATGACCTGAGCAAAAGAACAAGAGGAAAAAAGATACTATATTATCTTATCCACGTTATAATATTAGCATTTCTTGAACCATTCCAATTGTGTTTAGCCATATTACTTCAATTAAAATTACTCCTCAAAACAAGGTTCCAAATAAATACAATATTATTAATGATTTTTCTAATTATAGAATTAGATTAGAGTCCATTCAATTTCAGGAATGTTTGATTTGTATTCTGACTCGTGTGTCATGTGATTTGGAAAAGGGTTGCAATTGAGATATTTTCCAGTTACATATGGGTTGCAAGAAAGAAAAAATTGCTTGTTTTGTCCAAAAATAATTCCATGTAGTATGAAATCGTGGGATATCGTAACATATTTGAGACAATAGTTGGTGAAGGCAATTTAATGGATGCAAAAATAACCTTCCATATGACGCGAGTAAAAGGCCAGGAGGAAAAACAATGATGAATCGTATCATTTTGGTTGCAATACCAATATTTCTTGGACCATTCTAATTGGGTTTAGTCGCATTGCTTTCCTGGAGCTAATATTACTGACATGGCCACTTTCAGTGAGGTAATTGGCTACCTTGGCTTGATAGAGCTACCAATCAAAGTACATGCATTCACCTGGAGCAATATGCAATCAGATCCTTGCACTAGTGGAAAACAGGCCATTTGATCCGGGTGGTAAGCGCCTTTTGTCGCGGGCGGCCAGCCGCGACAAGAGAGGCGCGACAAAAGGGCCCACCTTTTGTCCCGGGTCACTTACGACCCGCGACATAAGGTCCACCACGTGGCAGCCGCGGGACGCGCGGGGCACATGCCCTTTTGTCGCGGGCGGTATTACCACCCGCGACAAAAGGCCCTCTACGTGGCGCGCGCACAACGCTGCTGCTTTAGGGTTTGAGGGGTGCAGCACCCCTCCCCCCCGCCACCGACCGCCTGTTATTTCATTTTTTTCGTTCAAAAATAAAAGTTGCATATATTTGTACGCTACTATAAGTTGTACACGTTCATTCATTATATATATATATATATATATATATATATAGATCGATCAAACAAATATTGGAAGCAAAAGTCGATTCCCCTTACACATATTCGTAGATTCCCTACATATATACATGGAGCTCACGATCGGTACTAACGACCGTCTATTTGGAGGTAGAGCATCTATTTGGACTAAATAAGCCTTTGTTGTTTATTACTTCTCTAACCAAAAGTCCCGCCAGTTCCTCCGCGATTCCTAGTGCGTGTTCCTTTGGTTGGAGTCTGTCCCGCATGAAGTCGACCTATATACGAAAATGAGATGAGTATGACTATATCAGTCTTGATAACGAAATATTGATGATAATAAATAAAGTTGTGAATGTTATTGCTTACGTCGAATTTATTTTTGTTCTGCTTCTTAGTGGTTAACATGCGAATGGACTCGCAAACGTAGTATCCACATAGATTCGTCCATTGTGGCTGCTGGGGGCACGATACAGGAGTAAATGTTAGCTTCTTTGCAAAGGTAATCTTCTTATGATGATTCTTCAAAGCTTGCCAAGCCCTGCCAGGCAAAAGAATGATTGAATGAGTGGATAATTAATTGATATCTCACGAAAGATAAAGCGCGGCGATGAAGGAAATTACACTTGGAGCAACTTCTGCAAGTCCTGGAACCCGTCCACGCCTCTACTCAGTGGGTCTTTTACTTCAACTATTCCCTTATCAGGTTGAATGTCTAGTAGAATCCAGTGGAAGCTGCACATGTTATGCATATACGTCAGGAATTACACTTAACATCGAGTAAGAAAAATTGAATGTGCATAAAAGATCATTAAGACTCTCACCCGTAGTTGTAAGGAAACAATATTGAATCACAGAAATATTTCTCCCCCAAAAACCTTAGTAGGTTTCCCCCCGTTTCTTCGCGTTTATGCTTCACCGTTTCAACATGTATTTTATCTGGGTCAATAAACCCAACATTGATAATATTATTACTTTTGCATTCACTGATCTTCAGTCTGCATAAGAGAACACATAAGATATAATGAGTATATATATGCAATGAAAACGAACATGAACTGAATGAAAATGAACTTATATGTAGTTAACAACTTACAAGCAATAGCAACTCATGAGAGATTTGTCGAGGGCATCTAGATTGAATAACTGCCAGAGTTCATTCATCTCAATATGGATCTCCTCCTTTCGGTAGTAATATTCCCATGGTATACTCGCCACGATGTACATTATGTTCTCCTTGCATGCATCAAGGTACCACTGATGCAAATTCCGCATATGTGTTGGCAGTTTATGCAGCTGCTCTCTGCTGACCAAGTCGGCCCTGTAGAAAAATTTAGGAGCTATATCAGCAATGGGTAGTGCAGCATCTGCTGCAAGTAGCAATTCTTCCACGGTAACTGAACAAGCAGCCGCTAGCCTTGCAGCTTCTTCCATATCGATACCACCATGTTCCTGGTACACCTTGGGAACATTAAGCACTTTGAGTGCTGGGATCGATTGTTTGGGCTGAGCACCGAGGAGGGGAACTTCCTTTCTCTTTTTGCCTTTTGTCGTTTGCTTGGCATTGAGGGGTGCACTTGTTGAACTTGACTTTTTCTCAGCTGCACTTCTAGCTGATGATTTGCTCGTCCCAGCAATGTCCTTCTCCTTAGCCTTTTCATCCATCTTTTGGTCAATTACCTTCGCAAGAGTGCGTGTATAGTCATCCTTCTTCTCGTGTAACTCATACTGCGATGGTGTGTTCAGAAAACTAGTAGCATATTCTATTTGCTTCTCTGTGTATGGCTCTGGCGCTGGAGGTTTTGGCTTATGAAAAAAATCATAATTGTATTTCTTAACAATGGCATCATTTTCCTCCGGGGTACGATCGTAAGGACGGGGGGGGGGGGGGGGGGAGGAACCTTTGGTACTTTTGGGAGGGGCGACATCTTGCGGACAGGACTCTTGAAACGCTTCCGGCTGGGTGCATTCCGAGTCTTAGTGGGCAGAGGCGGCGGCGCTGGAGATGGAGATGGACTACCGATGTCGTGGTCGACGTCGTACCCACGGGGTGATGGTGGCGACATGTGATCAGTAGGAGGAGGTGATGGTGGCCTGCGATCAACTGGAGGAGGTGATGGTGACCTGCTGGGACGACTGGTACTAGGTGCTACCCAGCCTGGCAGCCTGATGTTCTTCTTTTCCCAGAGAATGATTTCTCGCAGCACCTCTCTGAGTGTAAGCCCACCATCACCTCCAGGGATATCGAGCTCCAATGTCTCCCACGACAGGACAACTGAATCCACCCCGACACGAGCATAGCCAGCTGGAATCGGATTGCCATGCCATGTTGCCGGCTCACCTTCAGGTCCAAATGCCGGTAAGACATAGCCGACCGCCACCTTAACAGAAACCTTCCTGAACACCTCATGGAGATCACAAGGTGTTTGCTCCTTGATTCCATCCAAGGGGTCGCCAGGACCGGCATCTATCATCATCCGTGTAGGAGGGGCCTCCGAGTCGGCCACGCTGCTGTCTCGTCGCTGAGATATGTCAGCGGTATTATCTGTCGGGCGCTGTCCTTTTAGTTCATTTATCTCCCGCTGCTGCTGCTGAAGCTCCCGCTGCTGCTGGTCAAGTCGGCGTTGGAACTCGGCCATCCGGTCATTCTGCACCTCCAGCTGGCGTTGTTTAGCTCTTGCTCGGCTTCTATAAGTCTCCGCGTCGGCCGGAAACCCAAGCGACCACGGAACACTAGGGCCGAAGCCTCTTGTTCGTCCTCCCTTCTCAGGATTACCGAGGACAAGCGTCAGCAAGTCTTTCTCTCTATCGGGAGCAAACTTTAGTTTTCCCGCCTTTATATCTGTCGTCACTTCAATCCATTTTTGCCTGGGTACCCTAACCCTGGTGTCACTTTCAACAATGTTCCCTGTCTTCATGTCATACTCACAGCCATGCGCGAGGAACCAATTTCGAGCCCTAGTGTCCCATCCTTCTCGCGTGGGTTCTGGAGTGATCCCGTTCAGCTCCATCTCAGCCTCTTGTGCATCCCACTTAGGCATGGCTACTCCGTAGCTGTAGGATAACGTTGCATAGAAAACAAAAATTTTCCTACGGCGAACACGCAATCCAAGCCAAGATGCAATCTAGAAGACGGTAGCAACGAGGGGGTATCGAGTATCACCCTTGAAGAGATTCCAAAGCCTACAAGATGAGGTTCTTGTTGCTGCGGTAGACGATCACTTGCCGCTTGCAAAAGCGCGTAGAAGATCTTGATCACGATCGGTTCCGGCGCCACGAACGGGCAGCACCTCCGTACTCGGTCACACGTTCGGTTGTTGATGAAGACGACGTCCACCTCCCCGTTCCAGCGGGCAGCGGAAGTAGTAGCTCCTCTTGAATCCGACAGCATGACGGCGTGGTGTCGGTGGCGGTGTAGAAGTCCGGCGGAGCTTCGCTAAGCTACGCGGGCAATATGGAGTGGAGGAGCAAAGCTAGGGTTTGGGAGGGGGTGGCCGGCCACTCAAGGGGGGCGGACAGCTTATGGTCTTGGGGTGGCCGGACCCCTCCCTTGGCCCCTCATTATATAGGTGGATCCCAAGTGTTGGTGTCCAAGTCTTCGAATAAGACCCGAAACCAAAACCTTCCATAGGAGGGGGAAACCTAGCCCAACTAGGACTCCCACCCAAAGGTGGGATTCCCACCTCCCATGTGGGAAGTGGCCGGCCCCCTATGGTGGAGTCCACTTGGGACTCCACCCCATCTAGGGCTGGCCGGCCATGGTGGTGGAGTCCCATGTGGACTCCACCTTCCTTGGTGGTTTCTTCCGGACTTTTCTAGAACCTTCTAGAACCTTCCATAGAACCTTCCGCGACATTTTATTTCACATAAAATGACATCCTATATATGAATCTTATTCTCCGGACCATTCCGGAACTCCTCGTGATGTCCGGGATCTCATCCGGGACTCCGAACAAATATTCGAACTCCATTCCATAATTCAAGTGCTACTATTTCAACATCCAACTTTAAGTGTGTCACCCTACGGTTCGAGAACTATGCGGACATGGTTGAGTACTCACTCCGACCAATAACCAATAGCGGGATCTGGAGATCCATAATGGCTCCCACATATTCAACGATGAATTTAGTGATCGAATGAACCATTCACATATATTACCAATTCCCTTTGTCTCGCGATATTTTACTTGTCCGAGGTTTGATCTTCGGTATCACTCTATACCTTGTTCAACCTCGTCTCCTGACAAGTACTCTTTACTCGTACGGTGGTATGTGGTCTCTTATGAACTCATTCATATGCTTGCAAGACATTTAGACGACATTCCACCGAGAGGGCCCAGAGTATATCTATCCGTCATCGAGATGGACAAATCCCACTGTTGATCCATATGCCTCAACTCATACTTTCCGGATACTTAATCCCACCTTTATAGCCACCCATTTACGCAGTGGTGTTTGGTGTAATCAAAGTACCTTTCCGGTATAAGTGATTTACATGATCTCATGGTCATAAGGACTAGGTAACTATGTATCAAAAGCTTATAGCAAATAACTTAATGACGAGATCTTATGCTACGCTTAATTGGGTGTGTCCATTACATCATTCACACAATGATATAACCTTGTTATTAATAACATCCAATGTTCATGATTATGAAACTAATCATCCATTAATCAACAAGCTAGTTTAAGAGGCATACTAGGGACTTCTTGTTTGTCTACATATCACACATGTACTAATGTTTCGGTTAATACAATTCTAGCATGATATATAAACATTTATCATAAACATTAAGATATAAATAATAACCACTTTATTATTGCCTCTAGGGCATATCTCCTTCAGTCTCCCACTTGCACTAGAGTCAATAATCTAGATTACATTGTAATATACCTAACACCCATGGCATTCTGGTGTTGGTCATGCTTTGCCCTAGGGAGAGCTTTAGTCAACGGATCTGCTACATTCAGATCAGTGTGTACTTTGCAAATCTTTACTTCTCCATCTTCGATGTACTCGCGAATCGAGTGGTAACGCAGCTTGATATGCTTCAGCCTCTTGTGTGACCTTGGCTCTTGTGCATTGGCGATGGCACCCATGTTATCACAGTAAATGATTAATGGGTCCAATGCACTAGGAACCACACCGAGCTCTACAATGAACCTCTTCATCCATACCGCACGATGAAGCCTCCGAAGCCGCTATGTACTCTGATTCTCGTTGAAGACTTCGCCACCGTGCACCGCTTCGAGCTTGCCCACCATCTGCGGCACCATTCAATATAAACACGTACCCAGATTGTGACTTAGAGTCATCAGGATCAGTGTTCCAACTTGCATCGGTGTAACCGTTTACAACGAGCTCTTGGTCACCTCCATAACAAAGAAACATATCCTTAGTTCTTTTCAAGTACTTCAGGATATTCTTGACCGCTGTCCGATGTTCCATTCTGGATCACTTTGATATCTGCTAGTCAAACTAACGACATGTGCTATATCCGGTCTAGTACATAGCATGGCATACATGATAGATCCTACTGCCGAGGCATAGGGGATGTTACTCATCCTTTCTCTTTCTTCTGCCGTAGCCGGTCCTTGAGTTTTACTCAATACCTTGCCTGGTAACATAGGTAAGAACCCTTTCTTACTTTCGTCCATTCTAAACTTCTTTAGAATCTTGTCCAGATATGTACTGTGGATAGCCCTATTAGGCGTCTTGATCTATCTCTATAAATCTTGATGCCTAATATATATGATGCTTCACCAAGGTCTTTCATTGAAAAACTATTATTCAAATAACCCTTAACATTTGCTTAAAGTTCTATATCATTCCCGATCAATAATATGTCATCTACATATAATATCAGGAATGCTACGAGCTCCCACTCACTTTCTTGTAAATACAGGCCTCTCCATGACATCGTATAAACCCGAAGTCTTTGATCACCTTATCAAAGCGTCGGTTCCAACTTCTCGATGCTTGCTTCAGGTCCATAGATTGAACGCTGAAGTTTGCATACTTTGTCAGCATTTTTAGGATCGACAAAACCTTTGGGTTGTACCATATACAACTCTTCCTCAATGTCTCCATTAAGGAACGCCGTTTTGACATCCATCTGCCAAATCTCATAATCGAAAAATGCAGCTATTGCTAACAAAATCCTCACAGATTTTAGCTTCGCTACAGGTGAGAAAGTCTCATCGTAGTCAACTCCTTGAATTTGTCGGAAACCCTTTGCGACAAGTCGAGCTTTATAAACAGTAATATTACCATCAGCATCTGTTTTTCTCTTGAAGATCCATTTATTCTCGACAGCCTTTCGGCTATCAGGTAAGTCTACCAAAGTCCATACTTTGTTATCATACATGGATCCCATTTCGGATTTCATGGCTTCTTGCCATTTGTTGGAATCTTGGCTCATCATCGCTTCTTCATACGTCGCAGGGTCCTCATCATTGTTATCTACAATCATGACATTTAGACAAGGATCATACCAATCAGGAGTGGCACGTTCCCTTGTCGATCTGCGAGGTTCAGTAGTTTCCTCGTTCGAAGTTTCATGATCATTATCATTAACTTCCTCTGTTGCCGGTGTAGGCGATGCAGGTACAACTTCCGATGCGCTACTCGATCAACGAGTATAGATTCATCAATCTCATCGAAGTTCTACTTTTCTTCCAGTCACTTCTTTAGTGAGAAATTCTTTCTCAAGAAAGGTTCCGTTCTTAGCAACAAAGATTTTGCCTTCGGATCTGTGATAGAAAGTGTACCCTATAGTTTCCTTAGGGTATCCTATGAAGACGCATTTCTCCGCTTTGGGTTCTAGCTTGTCCGGTTGTAACTTCTTTACATAGGCTTCGCAACCCCAAACTTTCAGGAACGATAGCTTAGGTTTCTTATTAAACCATAATTCATACGGTGTCGTTTCTACGGATTTTGATGGTGCTCTATTTAAAGTGAATGCGGCTGTCTCTAATGCATAACTCCAAAATGATAACGGCAAATCAGTAAGAGACATCATAGAACGAACCATATCTAAGAGAGTTCGATTACGACGTTCGGACACACCGTTACGTTGAGGTGTTCCCGGCGGCGTCAATTGTGAAAGTATTCCGCATTTCTTTAAATGCATGCCAAACTCATAACTCAGATATTCACCTCCACGATCAGATCGTAGAAATTTAATCTTCTTGTTACGTTGATTTTCTACTTCACTTTGAAATTCCTTAAACTTCTCAAAAGTTTCGGATTTATGTTTCATGAAATAGATATACCCATATCTACTCAGATCATCTGTGAAGGTTAGAACATAACGATAACCACCGCGCGATGCTACGCTCATTGGTCCACATACATCGGTATGTATGATTTCCAATAAGTCAGTAGCTCGCTCCATTATACCAGAAAATGGAGTCTTTGTCATTTTTCCCATTAGACATGCTTCGCATCTATCAAGTGACTCAAAGTCAAGTGATTCAAGTAATCCATCAGTATGGAGTTTCTTCATGCGTTTCACTCCAATATGACCAAGGCAGACGAGTGCCACATATAAGTAGAATTATCATTAAGTTTAATTCGTTTAGCATCAATGTTATGTATATGCGTATCACTACTATCGAGATCTAACAGAAATAAGCCATTCTTTTGTGGTGCTCGACCATAAAAGATATTATTCATAAAAATAGAACAACCATTATTCTCAGACTTGAATGAATAACCGTCTTGCATTAAACAAGATCCAGATATAATGTTCATGCTCAACGCAGGTACATAATAGCAATTATTTAGGCTTAAAACTAATCCCGAAGGTAGATGTAGAGGAAGTGTGCCGACTGCGATCACATTGACCTTGGATCCGTTTCCAACGCGCATCGTCACTTCATCTTTCAGCAGTTGTCGTTTATTCTTTAGTTCCTGTTTCGAGTTACAAATATGAGCAACCGAACCAGTATCAAATACCTGTGTACTAGAACGAGAACCAGTGAAATGAACATCTATAACATGTATATCAGATATACCTTCTTTCTTCTTCTTGACAAGGCCGCTCTTCAGATCAGCCGGATACTTGGAGCAATTACGCTTCCAGTGTCCCTTCTCCTTGCGAATAGCACTCAGCATCAGGCTTAGGGCCGTTCTTAGGTTTCATAGGAGGCGTGGCAGCTTTCTTGCCACCCTTCTTGAATTTTCCCTTAGACTTGCCCTGTTTCTTGAAACTGGTGGTCTTGTTGACCATCAACACTTGGTGCTCTTTCTTGATCTCAATCTCAGCAGCTTTTAGCATGCCAAAGAGTTCAGGTAACTCCTTGTTCATGTTCTGCATATTGTAGTTCATTACAAAGTTCTTGTAACTTGGTGGCAGTGATTGAAGGACACGATTAATCCCCAGTCTGTTAGGAATCACTATTCCCAAGTCACTGAGTTTCTTCGCATGCCCGGTCATGGCGAGCATGTGCTCACTAACGGAGCTGCCTTCTTCCATCATACAGCTGAAGAAATGTTTCGATGCTTCATAGCATTCCACGGCCGCATGAGTCTCGAATATAGTTTTCAGCTCATTCATCAACTCATGAGGATCATGGTGCTCAAAACGTTTTTGAAAATCGGATTCCAGACTGCACAGGATGGCACACTGAACTTGAGAGTACCGAGTTTTCCGAGTTGCGTAAACAGCTTTTACTTCATCGGTTTCATCTTCTGCAGGAGGGTCACCTAGCGGTGCATCAAGCACAAATTGCAGATTTCCGCCAGAGAGGAAGATCCTCACATGACGGAACCAGTCGGTGAAGTTGCTACCGTTGCTCTTAAGTTTTTCTTTCTCTAGGAACTGATTAAAATTGATTGGGGACGCCATCTCTACAACATATATTTGCAATAGTTTAGACTAAGTTTATGATAAATTGAGTTCAAATTTTAATTTAACATAATTAAAAACCTAAGTGAACTCCCACTCAAAACAATATCCCTCGCATTGTCTTAGTGATTACACGAACCAAATCCACCGCACCTAAACCCGATCATCACGAGAAAAGGTGTGATTTGAATGGCGAACACTCAAAGTGTTCATCATATCAACCATATGATTCATGCTCTACCTTTCGGTATCACGTGTTCCGAGACCATGTCTATACATGCTAGGCTCGTCAAGGCCACCTTAGTATCCGCATGTGCAAAACTGTCTTGCACCCGTCATATGTACTTATTGAATCTATCACACCCGATCATCACGAGGTGCTTCGAAATGACAAGACTTGGTAACGGTGCTACTAAGGTTGAACACTTTATTATCTTGAGATTTTAGTGTGGGATCATCTTATAATGCTACCGTCGCGATCTAAGCAAAATAAGATGCATAAAAAGGATTAACATCACATGCAGTTCATATGTGATATGATATGGCCCTTTTGTTCTTGCGCCTTTGATCTTCATCTCCAAAGCACGGACATGATCTCCATCATCTTCGGGCATGATCTCCATCATCGTCGGCGTAGCGTCAAGGTCAATGGCGCCGTCTTCATGATTGTCCTCCATGTAGCAACTATTACAACTACTTTGAAATACTACTCAACATGAAATTTAAAGACAACCATAAGGCTCCTGCCGGTTGCCACAATACAATAATGATCATCTCATACATATTCATCATCACATTATGGCCATATCACATCACCAAACCCTGCAAAAACAAGTTAGACGTCTCTAATTTGGTTTGCATATTTTACGTGGTTTAGGGTTTTCGAGAGAGATCTAATCTACCTACGAACATGAACCACAACGTTGATACTAATGTTTTCAATAGAAGAGTAAATTGAATCTTCACTATAGTAGGAGAGACAGACACCATAAAGCCTCTTATGCAATACAAGTTGCATGTCGAACGAGGAACAAGTCTCATGAACGCGGTCATGTAAAGTTAGTCCGAGCCGCTTCATCCCACTATGCCACAAAGATGCAAAGTACTCAAACTAAAGATAACAAGAGCATCAACGCCCACAAACCATTGTGTTCTACTCGTGCAACCATCTATGCATAGACACGGCTCTGATACCACTGTAGGATAACGTTGCATAGAAAACAAAAATTTTCCTACGGCGAACACGCAATCCAAGCCAAGATGCAATCTAGAAGACGGTAGCAACGAGGGGGTATCGAGTCTCACCCTTGAAGAGATTCCAAAGCCTACAAGATGAGGCTCTTGTTGCTGCGGTAGACGATCACTTGCCGCTTGCAAAAGCGCGTAGAAGATCTTGATCACGATCGGTTCCGGCGCCACGAACGGGCAGCACCTCCGTACTCGGTCACACGTTCGGTTGTTGATGAAGACGACGTCCACCTCCCCGTTCCAGCGGGCAGCGGAAGTAGTAGCTCCTCTTGAATCCGACAGCACGACGGCGTGGTGTCGGTGGCGGTGTAGAAGTCCGGCGGAGCTTCGCTAAGCTACGCGGGCAATATGGAGTGGAGGAGCAAAGCTAGGGTTTGGGAGGGGGTGGCCGGCCACTCAAGGGGGGCGGCCAGCTTATGGTCTTGGGGTGGCCGGCCCCCTCCCTTGGCCCCTCATTATATAGGTGGATCCCAAGTGTTGGTGTCCAAGTCTTCGAATAAGACCCGAAACCAAAACCTTCCATAGGAGGGGGAAACCTAGCCCAACTAGGACTCCCACCCAAAGGTGGGATTCCCACCTCCCATGTGGGAAGTGGCCGGCCCCCTATGGTGGAGTCCACTTGGGACTCCACCCCATCTAGGGCTGGCCGGCCATGGTGGTGGAGTCCCATGTGGACTCCACCTTCCTTGGTGGTTTCTTCCGGACTTTTCTAGAACCTTCTAGAACCTTCCATAGAACCTTCCGCGACATTTTATTTCACATAAAATGACATCCTATATATGAATCTTATTCTCCGGACCATTCCGGAACTCCTCGTGATGTCCGGGATCTCATCCGGGACTCCGAACAAATATTCGAACTCCATTCCATAATTCAAGTGCTACCATTTCAACATCCAACTTTAAGTGTGTCACCCTACAGTTCAAGAACTATGCGGACATGGTTGAGTACTCACTCCGACCAATAACCAATAGCGGGATCTGGAGATCCATAATGGCTCCCACATATTCAACGATGACTTTAGTGATCGAATGAACCATTCACATATATTACCAATTCCCTTTGTCTCGCGATATTTTACTTGTCCGAGGTTTGATCTTCGGTATCACTCTATACCTTGTTCAACCTCGTCTCCTGACAAGTACTCTTTACTCGTACCGTGGTATGTGGTCTCTTATGAACTCATTCATATGCTTGCAAGACATTTAGACGACATTCCACCGAGAGGGCCCAGAGTATATCTATCCGTCATCGAGATGGACAAATCCCACTGTTGATCCATATGCCTCAACTCATACTTTCCGGATACTTAATCCCACCTTTATAGCCACCCATTTACGCAGTGGTGTTTGGTGTAATCAAAGTACCTTTCCGGTATAAGTGATTTACATGATCTCATGGTCATAAGGACTAGGTAACTATGTATCAAAAGCTTATAGCAAATAACTTAATGACGAGATCTTATGCTACGCTTAATTGGGTGTGTCCATTACATCATTCACACAATGATATAACCTTGTTATTAATAACATCCAATGTTCATGATTATGAAACTAATCATCCATTAATCAACAAGCTAGTTTAAGAGGCATACTAGGGACTTCTTGTTTGTCTACATATCACACATGTACTAATGTTTCGGTTAATACAATTCTAGCATGATATATAAACATTTATCATAAACATTAAGATATAAATAATAACCACTTTATTATTGCCTCTAGGGCATATCTCCTTCAGTAGCCCCCTCGCCCCGTATGATGGTGATATTTCTTTTCGCTTGCATTCTTCTTGTTTTTCGTTGACAGGTTCACAGCCTCCTCTGATTCTTTGTACCTCACAAATTCTTCCCAGTTATGCTCCTGCTTCGCTAGGTAGTTCTCGAATAATGGAGGCTTCTTGTCTTTCTTATAATTTTTCCATAACCGGTTCTTATACGCCCGGAAAAGTTCCCCCATCTTCTTAAGAGCCCATTTCTTCACTAGCGCCCGCTGCTTAGCATTCTCAGACTCTGATCCCAAATCTGGCAAAGTGAAATGTGCCATGCGGTCGCTGAAAAGTGTGTCTTTGTACCTATCGGCAACCTGATTTTCGGACACATTCTTGGTCTTGTTCCATTCTCTGACAGTGATCGGGATACGATCTCTAACCACAACTCCGCACTGATTTTTAAATGTCACTCCGACATTCGCGGGTACCACCGGTTGGCCTTCCGGTGATATAGCTTCAATTGTGAAGTGGTCTTTTTTGGTCAACTTCTTTGCCGGGCCTCGTTTCTCTATCTTATCTTCGGAGGCCTAAGAGAATACATATAGAATTGCATTAATGCCTCTATACTAATGCCTCAATACATATGTACATATAGAATTCCATTAATACCTCGTCATGACCGGAGCCGTCGGCTTCTCCGTCACCGGAGCCGTCGGCTTCTCCGTCACCGGAGCCGTCGGCTTCTCCATGACCGGAGCCGTCGGCTTCTCCATGACCGGAGCCGTCGGCTTCTCCATGACCGGAGCCGCGGGCTTCTCGGTCGGCTTCTGTACCATCGCGGATTATGTCCGCGAACATGTCTTCCTGTTCCAAGTCCCGTTCGAATGGATTCATTGTTTCTGCAAAAGAATTAAATCGGTAAGTACATGTTCTAACCCTAACCCTAATCAAACACAAACCAAACCCTAACCCTAATCAAACACAAACCAAACCCTAACCCTAATCGGCGACACGTGTTTGCGAGAGGGAGAGGGTGTCGGCGACGCGTGTTTGCGAGAGGGAGAGGGTGTCGGCGACGCTTGTTTGCGAGAGGAAGAGGGTGTCGGCGACGCGTGTTTGCGAGAGGCTCGGATGTTCGCGAGAGGTAGAGGAGAGGGAGAGAGAGGGGAGTTGCGCCGTCGAGTGATCGCGAGAGGGAGAGGGAGCACGGGACGAGGGCGATTGCGCGAGAGGGAGAGGAGAGGGCCGGTGTCGGCGTCGGGGGTGTTTGCGAGAGGTAGAGGAGAGGGAGAGAGAGGGGAGTTGCAGCGTCGAGTGATCGCGAGAGGGAGAGGGAGCGATTGCGCGAGAGGGAGAGGAGAGGGCCGGTGTCGGCGTCGGGGGTGTTCGCGAGAGGGAGTCGAGGGCGATTAATTTTGAACTAACAATAACTAAATACACTAAATAACTAACTAAATACATATACTAAAAAACTAAACTAAATACATATACTAACTAACTAACTATTAAACTAACTACTAATTACATAAAACAAATGAAAAAAAACTAAAACCTAAAACTATACTAACAAAACCTAAAACTATACTAACTAAACCTAAAAACTATACTAACTAAAACTATACTAACTAAAACTATACTAACTATACTAACTATACTAATTAAACTATACTAACCATACTAATTACTAACATAAACTAATTAACTATACAAAAAAACTATACAAAAAAAATATACAAAAAAACAAAAAAAAACGAGCTCCGGCCAGCTCGGCAGAGGCAGCGGGGGTGCCGGCCGGCGCGCTACCTTTGCAGCGGTGCCGAGGCGCGGCGGCGCGTCTAGGCGGCGGCGGCCAAGGCGGCGGCCCGGCCGAGGCGTTAGCGGCGGCGCTGCAATCGAGGCGGCAGAGGAGGCGCGCGGCGATGGAGAGCGTCGGCGGAGGAGCGCGCAGGCGTCGGCGGCGACGGAGCGTCGGCGGAGGAGCGCGCAACGGCGGCTGAGGGCGTCGGCGGCGACGCAATCCGGCAGCCTGGCGGCGCAAAAACTAGGGTTGGCCTCCTGGTCGTCGCGGGTTCTGGCTTGGCCCGCGACGCGCGGAGGTTATATACTGGGGGGGTCTTTTGTCGCGGGTGGTGGCTCAACCCGCGACAAAAGGGGGGGGTCTTTTGTCGCGGGTTGAGCCACCTCCCGCGACAAAAGGCCCTTTTGGCCGATCCGTGCGCTCCGCATCCAACGGCTCAGGCCGTTTGAATCCAACGGCCTGGAGCCGTTGGACACGGATCAGCTCTGTTTTTTTTTTCTTTTTTCTTTTTTCTTATTTCAATAACTTTTAAATGGTAAATCAGATAGAAAAGTGTTATATATGAAAATTTGTCAGAAAAATACAATGAACATGAATATGACATCCATATAACTAGTTGCATCTCACAATGATCATAGTCGTGTATGTTTCACCCCTAATGATATGCGGAGTGACACCGAGTAAGGTTTCACCTCGCCACGTGTCGCCGCCTCTTCCACGCGCCTCGCCCCGTCGCTGCCAGCGTGCGACGTGTGTAGCCGTGGCTTACACGTGCCTCGCAACGTGTCGCTGCCGCTTCCACGTGCCTCGCCCCGTCGCTGCCCGCGTGCGACGTGTGTAGCCGTAGCTTACACGTGCCTCGCCACGTGTCGGCGCCGCTTCCACGTGCCTCGCCCCGTCGCTGCCCGCGTGCGCTATATAGAGCGACGAGTGCGGGCGCAACCACACGTCTCCACCGCCTCTGCTCATTCATCTCCGGGATGCCTCCACGTCGTCGAGGGGCGTCCGGTTTCCGTGGCGTTCGAGTGCGTCCGAGCGGTAGGTTCTACGCCGAGATACGCGCCGGTGGCTTCCACCTCACCCTCGGCACGTACAACACGCCGGAGCTGGCGGCGGGCGCTTACGACGCGGCGGCGTGGCGTTTTCGGCGGCCACGGCGCGACATGAACTTCCCGGATGTTGAATCGCTAGAGGAGGCAGAGTTCCTCGCGCCACCGCCGTGCCTCGTCGACGACGAGGACCGTCGACGGCACCGCCAGGTGCAGCGCAGGATCGCCATCGCCGAGCACGACGAGCAGTTGATGCGCCAGTGGAGGGCGCAGTTCCCCAACGACGTCGACAACACCGACGCGTTCTTCGCTATCCTTAGGGCACAACGCAGGTCCAACAGGCGCCACCGTCGGGCCGTCGCCAACTTCGAGCTCGAGAACCCGAATACAACTTGGACCGAAGACGACCCTCGGTGGGATGACATTTGGACGGAGACTACCTCCGACGACGACTGAGACTAGACTAGTAATTTATCTATTTTATTGTAATTTCAATAAAGTCGTTGTCGGTTCTATTAGTTTAAATTTAGTTTATAAAGTCGTTGACGGTTGTTTGTTCAATAAAGTGGTTGACACGAAATTTATTACGACTGAACTGAAATTAAAGTACAGAGCTCAACTGAAAATTAAGATACATGGCCAGATTCGAATGTTGGAGCCATTCAATCATAGTCGTGCCTAGCCCTATAATAC
The DNA here is from genome assembly GCF_019359855.2 of Lolium perenne. Classification (NCBI taxonomy): domain Eukaryota; kingdom Viridiplantae; phylum Streptophyta; class Magnoliopsida; order Poales; family Poaceae; genus Lolium; species Lolium perenne. The sequence continues at coordinate 276,737,514 of NC_067245.2, forward strand.
TCGCCACTGTAGTCATCATAGTCGCCGACGTCATCGTCGCTAGCATCGGGGTCGCGGTTGTCCAACCTCGGCGGGTGAGCACGCGCGGGCTGGGATTGAGGGTAGCGCAGGCGGGGGCCACGATAGGCCAGGACGCTCTGGAGAGTCTGGCCGTGCCACCACATCCGACGGCCGGCCTCGTTGAAGTTCGAAGGAGGCGGGCCGTCCTCCTCGTACCTGGCAACCGCCCTCTCACGCCGATTGATGAAGAAGCTGTCCCAAGTCGGGCTGTAGTCGGGATGGCACTGGGGATTCCTCCGCTGCTCAGGCGTGAGCTCGAAATAGTAGTGGTTCGTGATGGCCATCTCGCGTGGCACACCAAGAGGGATAGGAGGGACCGGTACGCCTCCGACGCTTAGCAACCAGCCGGTCGGGACGCGGTAGCCGGGCGGGCAAGGGTAGTTCGAGGCGCAAAGCGCCTCCGCCTCCCGGGGTGTTAGACATACGATGGAAGCCACGGAAGAGAGTGATGAGGTTTGCAGATATGAGTCCAAGCCTACATATATATAGTGGAAAAATGGCGGGAATGCGGGAAGAAAATAGGCGGGAACGAAGTGGTGCGCGGAACTTTCATCCCGGGTGGAGGCTCAAACCGCGACAAAAGACTGGGGGAGGCTTATCTAGGAGGGCCTTTTGTCACGGTTGGTGGCTGCAACCGCGACTAAAGCTGTCGGCAGGATAAGGATGTGTCGGTAACCTTTTGTCACGGTTGGTGGCTGCAACCGCGACTAAAGGTGTCGGCAGGATAAGGACGCGTGGATGGACGCACTGCTCGATGAGATAAAGCATGTAGCGCACGACGGCCTGTCGAAGGAATAAGACAAAGTAGAAGCGGTGCCGTGCCTATAAAAGGAGCATCGATACGCCTTGCCAAGCAGATCAACAAGCCAAGCACAGTTTCATTCCCATGGATGAAGGAAAGGGTTGGGAAATCTCCCGTGGCGCAGCTTCTCGAAGATGTCGTTGGTGCACACGCCCTACGGCATCTTCGGAAGCTGCTCCTCGGAAAAATTTCCATGCAAGCCTGTGAAAGACTCCGTCTCCTCTAACAGTGTTGGGGAAAGGGTTCTCATTATTACATAAATGTAGAGATTGTCTTGGGAACTATATATATGAAGAATACATTATTACATCGCCATCTAGTGTTGTGATCTTCTACGCCGTAGCCATGGAGAATCTTCATCATTTAGCAAGATGCTTGGGTCAATTTTCACCGTGAAGGGCGGAATTTCTTTAAACTTATTATAATCTTCTAACATGTCTGTCTTGTCATCCACTCCCACGATGTTTCTTTTCCCCGAAAGAACTATGTGGCGCTTTGGCTCCTCGGTTGATGTATTCTTTTGTTGATTTCTTTTTCTTGATTTGCTAGACATGTCCTTCACATAGAAAACTTGAGCCACCTCGCTGGCTAGGACAAAAGGCTCGTCCAGGTACGCAAGATTGTTGGGATCCACTGTTATCATACCGTACTTATCGTCAATATGTATAGCGCTGAGCTTCACCCATTTGCACCGAAACAAAGGGACCTTAAAAGTGGGACCATAGTCAAGTTCCCATATCTCCTCTATGTATCCATAATATGTGGTGGTCTGCCCATTCTCGTCTTTTGCATCGAAACGGACACCGCTGTTTTGGTTGGTGCTCTTTTTATCTTGGTCGATCGTGTAAAATGCATTCCCATTTATCTCGTACCCTTGGAATGTACATATGTTTGAAGATGGTAACCTGGCCAACAAGTACAGCTGCTCCACAACAGATGGGTCATTAATGAGATGTCTTTGCAACCAACTGCCGAAGGTATTCATGTGTTGACGTGTAATCAAGGACTCGGGCTAGCCCGGGTTTATTTCTCGTAAAACATTCTTATGTTTCTCGATGTACGGAGCCACCAAGCTGGAATTGTATAGAACTGTGTAGTGTGCTTGATTGAAAGAAATCTTGTCCCTCCACACCGATGCTTTCCTTCCTAGTGTGCCTTTTCCAGTCAGCCTCCCCTCATACCGAGATTCAGGAACACCAATCGGCTTAAGGTCAGGAAGAAAGTCAACACAAAACTCAATGACCTCCTCAGTTCCGTAGCCCTTTGAGATACTTCCTTCCAGCCTAGCTCGGTTATGAACATATTTCTTTAAGACTCCCATGAACCTCTCGAAGGGGAACATATTGTGTAGAAATACAGGACCGAGAATTCTAATCTCTTCAACTAGGTGAACGAGGAGGTGCGTCATAATATTGAAGAAGGATGGTGGGAACAACAACTCGAAGCTGACAAGACATTGGACCACATCTTCCTATAATCCTGACAAAGTTTCTGGATCCATTACCTTCTGAGAAATTGCGTTGAGGAATGCACATATCTTCACAATGGCTAGTCGAACATTTTCTGGTAGAAGTCCCCTCAATGCAATCGGAAGCAATTGTGTCATAAGCACGTGACAGTCATGGGACTTCAGGTTCTGGAATTTTTTCTCCTTCATATTTACTATCCCCTTTATATTCGACAAGAAACCAGACGGAACCTTGATACTGAATAGGGCTTTAAAAAACATCTCCTTCTCTTGTTTGGTAAGAGCGTAGCTGGCAGGCCCTACAAACTGCCCTGGATGATTGCCGTTTCGTCCTTTATGAAGTTCCTGGTCCTCCCGTGCTTCTGGTGTATCTTTTGTCTTTCCATACACGCCCAGAAAACCTAGAATATTCACACAAAGATTCTTGGTCAGGTGCATCACGTCGATTGCAGAGCGGACTTCCAGGACTTTCCAATATTCTAGCTCCCAAAAAATAGATTTCTTCTTCCACATGGGCGCGTGTCCGTCATCGTCTTTCGGAACAGGTCGACTGCCTGGACCCTTTCCAAAGATAACATTTAAATCCTTGACCATGTCAAATATATCAGCACCACTACGGGGGACAGGCTTCGGACGGCGGTCTGCCTCGCCATCGAAATGCTTGCCTTTTTTCCTTAAGGGATGCTTGCGAGGAAGGAAACGACGATTGAACGGGTACACAACTTTTCTGCTTTTTCCCAAATATTTACTTTCAGTCTCATCTAAACAGTGTGTGCATGCATTGTATCCTTTGTTCGTCTGTCCTGAAATGTTACTGAGAGCAGGCCAATCATTGATGGTTACGAATAGCAACGCTCGTAGGTCAAATTCTTGCTCCGTGTGCTCATCCCACACACGTACACCTGGTTTGGCCCACAACTCCAAAAGTTCATCGACTAATGGCCTTAGGTACACATCAATGTCGTTGCCCGGTTGCTTTGGGCCTTGGATAAGCACTGGCATCATAATGAACTTCCGCTTCATGCACAACCAAGGAGGAAGGTTGTAGATACATAGAGTCACGGGCCAGGTGTTGTGACTGCAGCTCTGCTCCCCAAAAGGATTCATGCCATCTGTACTTAGACCAAAGTATAAGTTCCTTGCCTCACCTGCAAAATCCGGGAACTCTCTCCCGATGTTTCTCCACTGCCGACCATCAGCGGGGTGCCTCAACATCGAGTCTTTCTTACGTTCTTCCATGTGCCATCGTAACAACTTGGCATGCTCTTTGTTTCTGAACAAACGTTTCAACCGTGGTATTATTGGAGCATACCACATCACCTTCGCAGGAACCCTCTTCCTGGGTGGCTCGCCCTCAACATCACCAGGGTCATCTTTTCTGATCTTATACCGCAATGCACCACATATCGGACATTTATTCAAATTCTCGTACTTCTCACCGTGGTAGAGGATACAGTCATTAATGCATGCATGTATCTTCTGCACATCTAATCCTAGAGGGCAGACAAGCTTCTTTGCTTCATATGTACTGACGGGCAATTCATTATTTCTTGGAAACAGCTTCTTTAATATTATCATCAATTTCTCAAATCCCGAGTCAGTCACACCGACCTCTGCCTTCCATTTCAGCAATTCCAATATGCTACCCAACTTTCTATGACCATCTTCACAACCTGGGTACAATAATTTGTGGTGGTCCTCTAACATCTTGTCGAACTGTAACCTCTCCTTATCCGTGCCACAGTCTCTTCTTGCATCAGAAATGGCCCGACGAAGATCATCATCAACAGGATCATCTGATGCCTGTTCTTCACAACCTTCTTCTTCATTGTCGTCCATTGCGGTATCAAAGCATTCAGAGAACATAGATCGGTACTTGTCATCATTATCTTCTTCTTCATCGCTGTCTTCCATCATAACCCCTTCTTCTCCGTGCTTGGTCCAAACATTATAGCTGGACATGAATCCAAACCGAAGCAGGTGGCTCTTAATGTCTCTTGAGCAAGAGTAATCCTTCTCGTTCTTACATTTTAGACATGGACAGCACATAAAACCTTGCTTCGACTTGTTGGCCTCGGCCACAAGCAGGAAAGAATTCACGCCCTCTCTGAAAGCGGGAGCACATCGGTTACCGTACATCCATGGATGACTCATCTGCATCATAAGTACAATTATATATGTATCAGATGCAATCACCTTGCTAAAATTAGTATTGTATGGACTATGCATATATATATAGTCGAGAAAATAGTTGCTAACCTTTTAGGATCAAAAAGAGGAGAAATCTTATCAAATAAAACCAAGTGGCATCCCTCTCACAAGCATTCCATCAAACACCTCTTGTGCACATGTAGAAAAAATGAGCTAGCATACACCTCCACCTTCACCACCAAGGAAAAAATGAGGTGGGGGGTGGCTAGTTGCTTCTATATATATAGGCATGGCCCTTTTGTCGCGGGCCGTATTACGACCCGCGACAAAAGGGGTGCCGACAGGAGGCACCAGCCCTCAGACCCCTTTTGTCGCGGGTCGTAATACGGCCCGCGACAAAAGGGCGCGACAAAAGGCCCTGCCCGCTCCACATGGTTTCGGGGCGACGTGGCCAGGCCATTTGTCGCGGGTGCAGGCGCGCCCGTGACAAAAGGCTCCCACGGAAGCCCTGTTTTCCACTAGTGTTGATACGTTGGAAACGTATCTATAATTTTTGATGCTCCATGCTTATTTTAAACCAATTGCTATATGTTTTATTTACATTTCGTGGTATTTTTATGCATTTTTTGGAACTAACCTATTAACAAGATGCCACAGTTCGTGCGTTTTTATTCCGAACCATCTATGAGTTCTGCTAGTTACAACTGCGTTTCGATCAATAGAGATTTGAGATTTGCATTTTCCTATTATATCTGTTCTTTGCACCGACTTGTTAACTTGAACACACCACATGATCATGATCCATGCTATCCAAGAGACACTTTCTTTACTATGAAACATAATGGTCTAAACAGTAGAAAACTGCATAACAGACAACTATATATAATCTGGGCTGTCATCTAGGATCCTCTCTGTTGTATTCAAATGGAGATCCATTTTCTCCTCTCTGGTCACTTAATGAATAATTACTGGTGTATATTAGATTGGAATGTGAGAGGCATAAACTCCCAAACTAGATGGGATGATATATATAGAATAATTGAGGAAAGCAACTGTAATGTTATCTGCTTACAAGAAACAAAAAGGGAGGAATTTGATCAGGCTTATATAAGAAATTTCTGCCCACGGAAGTTTAACCAGTTTGCATATGTGCCATCTATTGGAAATTCTGGAGGTCTCATAATTATCTGGGTTGGTTCTCAGTTTAGTGGCAAGATTCTTCATCAGCATCAATTTGAAATTACTGTGGAATTGACTTGCAATATCAACAGAGAGATATGGGTTGTCACTAATATCTATTCAGGTGAAAATTGGTAATGCTATACCTAGATCCAATATTTTCCGCTTTGAGGAGTTCTGGTTGGATATTGATGGTTTCGGTGAGCTGGTGGCCTCCAACTGGTTAAATAAAGGATTATACAGAAATCTAGCACAGGACATTGTAGCAAGATTTAAAAATCTCAGACAGGCTATTAAAAAATGGAGTAGAAATCTTTCCCAGCTGAACAAAATTATCACCAACTGTTGCTGTGTCACTGCTATTTTCGATGGATTGGAGGATCAAAGGTCACTCTCTATTATTGAAAATAATTTCAGAACTGCTTTGAAGGAACACACTCTCAATCTCTTGGAAGCCAAGAGGAAGTATTGGAGGAAAAGAGCAAATATAAGATGGGCTAAACTTGGAGATGAAAATACCAAAATTTTCAATGCGGTTGCTACTAGAAATTACATACACAATTATATTGCTAACCTAGCAACAGAAAATGGAAGGATTGTTACTCAACATGAACAAAAGGCAGCCATTCTTTGGCAGTCATTCAAGAATAGACTTGGAGTATCTGAACATCTCAATATGCTCTTTGATATACAAGATCATGCTCTAAACTCTTATCTGCTTGAGCTAGAGTACATTTCTCTCACCAAGAAGTAGATGATATAATAAAATATATGCCCAATGACAAATCACCTGGACCTGATGGATTTAATGAGCAATTCATGAAGAAATATTGGCCATCCATCAAGAAATAATTCTATCAGCTATGTGATGCATTTCATGCAGGGAATCTTGATCTCCAAAGCATTAATACATCCTTTATCACCTTGATACCCAAAATTGATAGCCCTGAAACACCAGCTGATTTCAGGCCTATTTCTCTTGTAATTATGGCTCTGAAGATCATTATCAAGTTACTTGCTAATAGGCTCCAAAAGGTAATCATACCATTGACTCACAAAAACCAGTATGGTTTCATCAAAACAAGGAATATCCAGGACTGCCTTGCATGGGCATTTGAGTACTTGGACATATGCCTTAAGTCAAAAAAGGAGATAGTCATTATCAAGATTGATTTCGAAAAGGCATTTGACAAAGTGGAATTTAGTGCCATTACTTACTTGCTCAAGCAGTTGGGATTTAATCCAATATTTATAAACTGGATAAAATGATATTGGAGAGTGCATCTACCTCTATTATCTTGAATGGTATCCCTGGTAAAAAGATCTCATGCAAAAGAGGTGTAAGGCAGGGTGACCCACTTTCCCCTATTTTGTTTGTTCTTGCAGCTGAATTACTACAGATTGTTATTAACAAAGCCTGGATTGAGGGAGAGATTACTCTACCATTGGAAAGATCATTTGGGTAGGATTATGATACGTCTCCGACGTATCGATAATTTCTTATGTTCCATGCCACATTATTGATGATATCTACATGTTTTATGCATACTTTATGTCATATTTATGCATTTTCCGGCACTAACCTATTAACGAGATGCCGAAGAGCCGATTCTTTGTTTTCTGCTGTTTTTGGTTTCAGAAATCCTAGTAAGGAAATATTCTCGGAATTGGACGAAATCAACGCCCAGGGGCCTATTTTCACACGAAGCTTCCAGAAGACCGAAGATGATACGAAGTGGGGCCACGAGGTGGCCAAACACTAGGGCGGTGCGGCCTGGCCCTTGGCCGCGCCGACCTAGCGTGTGGGGCCCTCGTGTGGCCCCCTGACCTATCTTCTCCGCCTACTTAAAGCCTTCGTCACGAAACCCCCAGTACCGAGAGCCACGATACGGAAAACCTTCCAGAGACGGCGCCGCCGCCAATCCCATCTCGGGGAATTCAGGAGATCGCCTCCGGCACCCTGCCGGAGAGGGGATTCATCTCCCGGAGGACTCTTCACCGCCATGGTCGCCTCCGGAGTGATGAGTGAGTAGTTCACCCCTGGACTATGGGTCCATAGCAGTAGCTAGATGGTTGTCTTCTCCTCATTATGCTTCATTGTCGGATCTTGTGAGCTGCCTAACATGATCAAGATCATCTATCTGTAATGCTATATGTTGTGTTTGTTGGGATCCGATGGATAGAGAATACTATGTTATGTTGATTATCAATCTATGTGTTGTTTATGATCTTGCATGCTCTCCGTTACTAGTAGATGCTTTGCCCAAGTTGATGCTTATAACTCCAAGAGGGAGTATTTATGCTCGATAGTGGGTTCATGTCTCCGTGAATCTAGGGGAGTGACAGAAACCCCTAAGGTTATGGATGTGCTGTTGCCACTAGGGATAAAACATTGATGCTATGTCCGAGGATGTAGTTATTGATTACATTACGCACCATACTTAATGCAATTGTCTGTTGTTTGCAACTTAATACTGGAAGGGGTTCGGATGATAACCTGAAGGTGGACTTTTTAGGCATAGATGCATGCTGGATAGCGGTCTATGTACTTTGTCGTAATGCCCAATTAAATCTCACAATACTCATCATATCATGTATGTGCATTGTCATGCCCTCTCTATTTGTCAATTGCCCAACTGTAATTTGTTCACCCAACATGCTATTTATCTTATGGGAGAGACACCTCTAGTGAACTATGGACCCCGGTCCATTCTTTTACACCAAATACAATCTACTGCAATACTTGTTCTGCTGTTCTCTGCAAACAATCATCATCCACACTATACATCTAATCCTTTGTTACAGCAAGCCGGTGAGATTGACAACCTCACTGTTTCGTTGGGGCAAAGTACTTTGGTTGTGTTGTGCAGGTTTCACGTTGGCGCCGGAATCCCTGGTGTTGCGCCGCACTACATCTCGCCGCCATCAACCTTCAACGTGCTTCTTGACTCCTACTGGTTCGATAAACCTTGGTTTCTAACTGAGGGAAACTTACTGCTGTACGCATCACACCTTCCACTTGGGGTTCCCAACGGTCGCGTGCTGTACGCGTGTCAAGACTGTTTTCTGGCGCCGTTGCCGGGGAGATCAAGACACGCTGCAAGGGGAGTCTCCACATTCCAATCTCTTTACTTTGTTTTTGTCTTGCTTTATTTTATTTACTACTTTGTTTGCTGCACTAAATCAAAATACAAAAAAAATTAGTTGCTAGCTTTACTTTATTTACTGTCTTGTTTGCTATATCAAAATACAAAAAAATTAGTTACTTGTTTTACTTTACTTAATTCGATGCATGTTTTTATTTCACTAGTTAGGCTTAATGGAAAACAACAAAAATATTAGAGATCTTTATAGTATTTATCTTAAGTTAGGACATGAGGTGTTTGAAGAGAAAATTAAAAATCCTATGGAACTTTATATGCGTGCTAATGGCAATGTTATTAATATGAATGCTTTGAACACTATTATTGCTAATGCTATGGAAGAATTTAAGCTTGGGGAAGCTGGTTTTGATGAGCATGATATTTTTAGTCCCCCAAGCATGGAGGAGAAAATTTACTTTGATGATACTTTACCTCCTATGTATGATGATTACAATGATGACTATCATCCACCTACTATTGAGGAGAAAATTAATTATGATTATACAATGCCTCCTATATTTGATGATTATGCTGATAATGATAGCTACCCTGTTGAATTTTCTCCCACTACAATTAATAAGAATGACTATGCTTTTGTTGGGAGTAGTAATTATTTTATGCATGAAACTCATGATAAGAATGCTTTATGTGATAGTTATATTGTTGAGTTTGTTCATGATGTTACTGAAAGTTATTATGAGAGAGGGAAACATGGTTATATGCATCTTAATAATATTAAGTTTCCCCTCTTTATGTTGAGAATCTTGAAGTTGAGCTTGTGTTGCCTTCCTATGCTTGTCACTTTGTTCTTCATGAATTTATTTATTTACAAGATTCCTTTTCATAGGAAGTGGGTTAGGCTTAAATTTGTTTTGAATTTGCTTTTTGATGCTCTCTTTTGCTTTAACTTTTATTTCTTATGAGTGCATCATTAAAATCACTGAGCCCATCTTAATGGCTATAAAGAAAGCACTTCTTGGGAGATAACCCATGTGTTTATTTTACTACTGCACTTTTATTTTATTTTGAGTCTTGGAAGTTGTTACTACTGTAGCAACCTCTCCTTATCTTAGTTTTGTGCATTTTTGTGCCAAGTAAAGTCGTTGATAGTAAGGTTCATACTAGATTTGGATTACTGCGCAGAAACAGATTTCTTTGCTGTCACGAATCTGTGCAAAATTCTCTGTAGGTAACTCAGAAAATTATGCCAAAATGCGTGAGTGATCCTCAGATATGTACACAACTTTCATTCAATTTGAGCATTTTCATTTGAGCAAGTATGGTGCCTCTTAGAAATTCGTCTTTACGAACTATTCTGTTTTAATAGATTCTGCCTTTTATTTCGCATTGCCTGTTTTGCTATGCTTGATGGATTTTTCAATTCCATTAACTTTCAGTAGCTTTGTGCAATGTCCAGAAGTGTTAAGAATAATCATGTCACCTCTGAACATGTAAATTTTAATTGTGCACTAACCCTCTAATGAGTTGTTTTGAGTTTGGTGTGGAGGAAGTTTTCAAGGATCAAGAGAGGGAGATGATACAACATGATCAAGGAGAGTGAAAGCTCTAAGCTTGGGGATGCCCCGGTGGTTCACCCCTGCATATTTCAGGAAGATTCAAGCGTCTAAGCTTGGGGATGCCCAAGGCATCCCCTTCTTCATCGACAACATTATCAGGTTCCTCTAGTGAAACTATATTTTTATTCCGTCACATCTTATGTACTTTGCTTGGAGCGTCGGTTTGTTTTTGTTTTTGTTTTTGTTTGAATAAAATGGATCCTAGCATTCATTGTGTGGGAGAGAGACACGCTCCGCTGTTGCATATGGACAAATATGTCCTTAGGCTTTACTCATAATATTCATGGCGAAAATTTCTTCTTCGTTAAATTGTTATATGGTTGGAATTGGAAAATGATACATGTAGTAATTGCTATAATGTCTTGGATAATGTGATACTTGGAAATTGTTGTGCTCATGTTTAAGCTCTTGCATCATATACTTTGCACCTATTAATGAAGAAATACATAGAGCTTGCTAAAATTTGGTTTGCATAATTGGTCTCTCTAAGGTCTAGATAATTTCTAGTATTGGGTTTGAACAACAAGGAAGACGGTGTAGAGTCTTATAATGTTTACAATATTTCTTTTATGTGAGTTTTGCTGCACCGCTTCATCCTTGTGTTTGTTTCAAATAAACCTTGCTAGCCTAAACCTTGTATCGAGAGGGAATACTTCTCATGCATCCAAAATCCTTGAGCCAACCACTATGCCATTTGTGTCCACCATACCTACCTACTACATGGTATTTCTCCGCCATTCCAAAGTAAATTGCTTGAGTGCTACCTTTAAATTTCTATCCTCTACCTTTGCAATATATAGCTCATGGGACAAATAGCCTAAAAACTATTGTGGTATTGAATATGTACTTATGCACTTTATCTCTTATTAAGTTGCTTGTTGTGCGATAACCATGTTCCTGGGGACGCCATCAACTACTCTTTGTTGAATATCATGTGAGTTGCTATGCATGTTTGTCTTGTCTGAAGTAAGGGAGATTTACCACTAAAATGGTTAGAGCATGCATAATGTTAGAGAAGAACATTGGGCCGCTAACTAAAGCCATGATCCATGGTGGAAGTTTCAGTTTTGGACAAATATCCTCAATCTCATATGAGAAAATTAACTGTTGTTGAATGCTTATGCATAAAAGAGGAGTCCATTATCTGTTGTCTATGTTGTCCCGGTATGGATGTCTAATTTGAGAATAATCAATAGCGAGAAATCCAATGCGAGCTTTCTCCTTAGACCTTTGTACAGGCGGCATAGAGGTACCCCTTTGTGACACTTGGTTAAAACATATGCATTGCAATGATAATCCAGACAATCCGAGCTAATTAGGACAAGGTGCGGGCACTATTAGTATACTATGCATGAGGCTTGCAACTTGTAGGATATAATTTACATAACACATATGCTTTATTACTACCGTTGACAAAATTGTTTCATGTTTTCAAAATCAAAGCTCTAGCACAAATATAGCAATCGATGCTTCCCTCTGCGAAGGGCCTTTCTTTTACTTTTATTGTTGAGTCAGTTCACCTATTTCTCTCCATCTTATAAGAAGCAAACACTTGTGTGAACTGTGCATTGATTCCTACATACTTGCATATTGCACTTGTTATATTACTTTACATTGACAATATCCATGAGATATACATGTTATAAGTTGAAAGCAACCGCTGAAACTTAATCTTCCTTTGTGTTGCTTCAATACCTCTACTTTGAATTATTGCTTTATGAGTTAACTCTCATGCAAGACTTATTGATGCTTGTCTTGAAGTACTATTCATAAAAAGTCTTTGCTTTATGATTCATTTGTTTACTCATGTCATTTACATTGTTTGGATCGCTGCATTCATTATATATGCTTACAATAGTATGATCAAGGTTATGATGGCATGTCACTCCAGAAATTATCTTTGTTATCGTTTACCTGTTCGGGACGAGCAGAAACTAAGCTTGGGGATGCTGATACGTCTCCGACGTATCGATAATTTCTTATGTTCCATGCCACATTATTGATGATATCTACATGTTTTATGCATACTTTATGTCATATTTATGCATTTTCTGGCACTAACCTATTAACGAGATGCCGAAGAGCCGATTCTTTGTTTTCTGCTGTTTTTGGTTTCAGAAATCCTAGTAAGGAAATATTCTCGGAATTGGACGAAATCAACGCCCAGGGGCCTATTTTCACACGAAGCTTCCAGAAGACCGAAGATGATACGAAGTGGGGCCACGAGGTGGCCAAACACTAGGGCGGTGCGGCCTGGCCCTTGGCCGCGCCGACCTAGCGTGTGGGGCCCTCGTGTGGCCCCCTGACCTATCTTCTCCGCCTACTTAAAGCCTTCGTCACGAAACCCCCAGTACCGAGAGCCACGATACGGAAAACCTTCCAGAGACGCCGCCGCCGCCAATCCCATCTCGGGGGATTCAGGAGATCGCCTCCGGCACCCTACCGGAGAGGGGATTCATCTCCCGGAGGACTCTTCACCGCCATGGTCGCCTCCGGAGTGATGAGTGAGTAGTTCACCCCTGGACTATGGGTCCATAGCAGTAGCTAGATGGTTGTCTTCTCCTCATTATGCTTCATTGTCGGATCTTGTGAGCTGCCTAACATGATCAAGATCATCTATCTGTAATGCTATATGTTGAGTTTGTTGGGATCCGATGGATAGAGAATACTATGTTATGTTGATTATCAATCTATGTGTTGTTTATGATCTTGCATGCTCTCCGTTACTAGTAGATGCTTTGGCCAAGTTGATGCTTGTAACTCCAAGAGGGAGTATTTATGCTCGATAGTGGGTTCATGTCTCCGTGAATCTGGGGGAGTAACAGAAATCCCTAAGGTTATGGATGTGCTGTTGCCACTAGGGATAAAACATTGATGCTATGTCCGAGGATGTAGTTATTGATTACATTACGCACCATACTTAATGCAATTGTCTGTTGTTTGCAACTTAATACTGGAAGGGGTTCGGATGATAACCTGAAGGTGGACTTTTTAGGCATAGATGCATGCTGGATAGCGGTCTATGTACTTTGTCGTAATGCCCAATTAAATCTCACAATACTCATCATATCATGTATGTGCATTGTCATGCCCTCTCTATTTGTCAATTGCCCAACTGTAATTTGTTCACCCAACATGCTATTTATCTTATGGGAGAGACACCTCTAGTGAACTGTGGACCCCGGTCCATTCTTTTACATTGAATACAATCTACTGCAATACTTGTTCTACTGTTCTCTGCAAACAATCATCATCCACACTATACATCTAATTCTTTGTTACAACAAGCCAGTGAGATTGACAACCTCACTGTTTCGTTGGGGCAAAGTATTTTGGTTGTGTTGTGCAGGTTCCACGTTGGCGCCGGAATCCCTGGTGTTGCGCCGCACTACATCTCGCCGCCATCAACCTTGAACGTGCTTCTTGACTCCTACTGGTTCGATAAACCTTGGTTTCTAACTGAGGGAAACTTACTGCTGTACGCATCACACCTTCCACTTGGGGTTCCCAACGGTCACGTGCTGTACGCGTGTCAGATTACCCCATTCTCTGGTATGCGGATGACACACTTATAATATTTCCTGCAGATCCTGACCAGCTTATTATTCTGAAGGACAAACTAGAAAAATTATCAAACTCTATTGGTCTTAAAATAAACTACCATAAAACCTCTATGGCTCCTGTTAATATCTCATCTGAAAGATGCCAAGCACTGGCTGCTATTTTTGGATGCAATACAGAGAGTATGCCTTTTACATACCCGGGACTTCCTATGGGAACTACAAGACCAAAGATTGAAGAACTTATCTATCTTGCACATAGAGTTGACAAAAGAATTGCAGGACTAGCTAACCCGCTCTCTTACTCAAGAAAATTGTTAGTTATCAAGTCAACAATTTCAGCAATGTCAGTATTTTCCATGTGCACACTCATGGTTTAGTTTACCATCTTTGATCATATTGAGAAGTCATGTAGAATTTTTCTTTGGAATGACAAAAACATACAGAGAAGTGGTAAATGCTTAGCCAAATGGGAAACTATCTATCTGCCTAAGAAAAGGGGAGGATTGGGAGTACTTAGTCTTCGGGTACAGAACCAGACTCTTATCATCAAATATCTATATAATTTTTTTAATAAGCATGATATTCCGTGGGTACAACTTATCTGGGAAGCACACTACAATGATGGTAAGATACCACAGGGAAAATCATCTAAAGGCTCGTTTTGGTGGAGAGATTGCATTTCCCTGATTGACATTTTCAAGAAATTTGCCTCATGCAATATTGAGTATGGGAATTCCACACTTCTATGGAAGGATAAATGGAAAGCAGTACCCTTGCTAGAAACATACCCACAATTGCATTCTTTTGCAAAAAATACAGTACTAAATGCAATTCAACATAGCAGAAGTGACATATACGACCTAATCCATCTGCCTCTTTCTTTGATTGCTATGCAACGATGTGAGGAGTTGAGTAACACACTTGATGGCATGGCTGACTCTACCAACCTGGATACATGGGGTTTTGACTGGGGCGCACATTATTCCACCAAGAAGATGTATGAAACTATCTTGGAACCGCCTGTTGCCCCTGCACCATTCAAGTGGATCTGGAAATCTTTCTGTATGTCCAAACATAAGTTCTTTTTTTGGTTACTGTTACTTGACAGACTGAACAATAAAGATCTGATGCTAAGGAAGAATTTTTTGTCGAAAACAGTGAGTGCGTCTTGTGCCAGAATGAAGCTCGTGAGTATCTGATGCACCTCTTCTTTGAATGTGATTTCAGCCAAAAAATTTGGTGGAAATTAAGGATGGAATGGAACACAGAGATGCCTCTGATTGAGATGCTTATTGAAGGAAACAGAGGCAAAACAATATTTGCTTTAGAGAAGTGTTGATTGTTGGATGCTGGAGTTTATGGAACCATAGGAATAAAATCATCTTTGACAATGAAAACATTACTCAGGACAGATGCTTTTCTATGTTCAAGGAATCTTTTGCTCTTATCATGCATAGAGCTAAACCTAGCCTTAGGGAGGGTATGCAACAATGGATATATACTTTATGAATCTCCTGTAGCTCCTTTGAATAATGTATATTGCCTTTGTGGCTCATATAAATGAAAAAAAGTGGCACAGTAGGGGTCTTCCCTACTGTATGTGCTTCAAAAAAAACAAGATGCTTCAAAAAAAACAAGATGCCACAGTACCAGTTTCTGTTTCTGCTGTTTTTGTATTTTAGAAAAGTTGTTCTGGAAATATTCTCGGAATTGGAGAAAACAAAAGCCGAAGTTCCTATTTTGTTGTCACGAAGACGGAGTCCGAAGGATAGACGAAGAGGTGCACGAGGGAGGGCACACCATGCCTAGGCGCGGGCCCCCTGGCTGCGCGAAGGTGTGGTATGGCCCTCCCAGGTGCCCACCAACATCTCCCTTTCGCCTATAAGTTGACATCCTCGGAAAACACCTAAATACTCGAGCCTCTATTCACGAAAAGTTCTGTAGCAGCCGCCATCGTTGACCCTAGTTCGGGAGGGTTCTGAAACTCGTCCCGGCACCCTGCCGGAGAGGGAGATCATCACCGGAGGCCTCTTCATCACCATGCCCGCCTCCGAAGTGATGCGTGAGTAGTTCATCTTTGGACTACGGGTCCATAGCAGTAGCTATATGGTTGTCTTCTCCTCCTTTTGCTTCATGTTTAGATCTTGTGAGCTGCCTAACATGATCAAGACCATCTTTATGTAATGCTACATGTTATGTTTGCTAGGATCCAATGAATATTGAATACCATGATTGAGTTGATTATAGATCTGTTTTATATGTTATTTTTGATCTTGCTTGCTCTCCATTGCTAGTAGATGCGCTGGCCAAGTATGTGCTTGTGACTCCAAGAGGTAGTATTTATGCTCGATAGAGGGTTCATGCCTCTAGAAATCTGGAAGAGTGACAATAACTTCTAAGGTTGTAGATGTGTTGTTGCTACTAGGGATAAAACAACAATGCTTTATCCAAGGATAATTTTATTTTTTTATTTTACACACTTTACTTAATGCAATAATCTGTTACTTGCAACTTAATACCCAAAGTTGTTCGGATGATATCCAGAGGGTGAATTATTAGTCATAGATGAAGTTGGATTACGGGGTATGAATCTTGTTGTAATGCCCAAATGAATCTCATAGTAATCATCTTATCATGTATGGTCTTTATTCTGTCAATTGCCCAGCTGTAATTTGTTTACCCAGCATGTTATTTATCTTATGGAGAGACACTTCTAGTGAACTGTGGACCTCAGTCCTTTCTTTTACACTGATAAACCATCTACTGCAAATACCTGTTATGTTTCCCTACTGCAAGCACTGTTCTCTTTATTTCACTGCAAACAAACATCTCTTTCCGCACCATACGTTTAATTCTTTGTTTTCAGCAAAACCAGTGAGATTGACAACCTCACTGTAAGTTGGGGCAAAGTAGTTTGGTTGTGTTGTGTGCAGGTTCCACGTTATTGCTGACACCGGTAGTGCGCCCTGCCAAAGTCAGCCAGCAACAACCTTCAGAAGTGATTTCTTTCTCCTACTGATCGATTAAACCTTGATTTCTTTCTGAGGGAAAACTTGCAGCTGTGCTCATCATACCTTCCTCTTAGGGTTTTCCAACTGAATTACTCTGCACAACATCAATCCTCTTTTGGAACAAATTGATTGGTTTTTCACTTCCCCTTACTAGACCATAAAATACCCCAACACTTTGGTAAATCCCTTAGGCCCACTCCACCTTTGATCACATGCTATGCGTCGTCTCAGTTGGTACATCCATTACCATTGGGTGAAAATGCCCGGTTTCCTGGAGGTTGTCGGTAGAATTTGCGAGATTACTTATCCAGGGGATAGTGCTAAATGTATTTCAGGAAAATTTAAGCTATTTCGTAAGGGCTTAAAAAGGTGAAGCGGCACACATTTTAGTAATCAAAAAAGTTATTGATAAGTGCGACGCTATCATCCTCATGTTATATGACTATGAAGAAAAACAAGCTACACCTCTCTGAGTGGAACTTTTGGAATATCGTGAAGGATAGAATGCACCATGTCCTCAACTGCAAGGAAGAATACTGGAAAAAGCGTAACACATCACGCTAGGCTAAAGTGGGCAATGCTAACACCTCTTATTTTCACTCTATGGCCACCATTGGCGACAGAAGAAACACAATCTCTTCACTAACCAGACCAGGTGGTTCTGTAGCTATGGAACATCATGAGAAAGCGGGTATTTTCTGGCAAACTTACAGAGATCGTCTTGGCTGCTCCACTCGCATTGATGCTTCTTTTGATATCTCACAGTATATCCACCCTTCAGACATAATCTCTTGTTTGCTCCCTTCTCACCTGATGAGATTGACAAGGTGGCGGCTGCTTTACTCTCTGGAAAATCCCCGGGCCCTGATGGTTTGACCGGTCTATTTGTTAAACATGTTGGCCGATCATCCATTTTGAATTTACAGATTATGTCACGAGTTTTGGGAAAGGCGGGGTGATTTTGCAAAAGCCTTTGACACAGTTGAACACCATCTATATTGAATATTCTTCGTTGTTGGGGTTTTGATGATAAATGGTTGGGCTGGGTGCAAGCAATTTTCTCCACTGGTTTCTCCTTGGTGCTTCTCAATAGCATCCCGGAAAGAAATTTCCTCGTCGTCGAGGGGTTCGACAAGGAGATCCATTCTCGACTGCCAACTTTGTTCCAGGAGCTGATCTCCTCCAATCCATGGTGAACCAGTTGGCAAATGGGACTTTAAACCCTCCTCTCTCAATACCAGATACAGACTTTCCAATCGTCCAGTATGCCGATGATATGCTACTTATTTTGCAAGCCTAAATTTTGGCTCTCAAGAATCTTCTTCGTGCATTCTAGGCAGCAACATGGCTTCATGTTCTGAATCTTGCCTAATGCCCATTAATGTGGACGACCAACACCTTCTTCTTTTGGCCAACACTTTCGGTTGTGCCTTTTGCGTATCTTGGCCTCCCATTGGGAACGACTAGACCTTCAGTCCATGATATGACACCCATTGTCAATCAGATCGACCGCTATCTTAATGCTTGTGCACGATTCCTTGATTACAGCGGCAGATTACAGCTAGTGAACTGTGTACTATCCTCATTACCAAACCACTACCTATCATCAAGACGATCATCAAAATTGTTGATCACTCGAGAAGACACTGTCTATGGGCCAAACAAGAAAACTCCTCCTCAGTTCACTCACTTGCAGCTTCGCCGCTTGTATGCAGACCTAAACGTCATGGTGGTCTTGGTATTGTTGATTTTGAAATTCAAAACAAGGCACTTCTTCTCAAACAGCTCCACAAGTTCTATTGCAAAACAGATACACGTTGGGTCAAACTCTTTTGGTCTTTGCATTCTTAAGATTCTGCCCCTCACGCTCAATCACGCCGTGGTTTTTGCTGGTGGCGTGACGTGCTCAGTCTGGTTAATAATTACAGGAGCATTACTACATGCAGAGTTGGAGGTGGTGAAGCAGTCAATTTTGGAAGGACTTCTAGCATGGTAGTTATCTCCTATGCACCAAATTCCCAAGATTTCTTTCTTATCATCAGCACTCTTGGTTGCATCATTGACCTCATGAGTAGCATCAGGGGTAAGGGCAACCGGCGTCGGTGGAATAGGCGCCGTAGGAGCAGTGGGGCGCGGTGTACATAGAACCTCGTCAGAAAGCACACCCCAAAGACGAAGACCGCACATGTGGACGCGCATAAAGGCAGCGAAATCAGGGTAATTTGCGCAATCAAAAATCACCGGGCAGCGAGGAATCGCAAGATAGCCCGACGAGGAAGACATAGCTCTTTTTTTTCGAGAGAGACGGGAGATCGGGTCAACTCCCGATCAGATCACGCGGCCAGGGCCTGGCGGGCGACGGTCGGGCGACGGGCGGGCGGTGGGAGGCCGGGGCGGCGGCCGGGAGAGGCGGGACGGGCGGCGGGAGGCCGGGGCAACGGCCGGGAGAGGCGGCGGCGGCCGGGGCCGGGGCAGCGGGACGGGGCGGAGACGGCGGGCGGGCGCGCGTGCGGGTGGTGGCGGGCGGCGGGACGGCGGCCGGACGGGATAGAGGCGCGGAAGAGGCGGCCGCGGCGGCAGGGAGCCGGGGCGGGTGGCTCGAGGAGAGGAGCTAACGTAGCTCTGATACTATGTTAGGGTAATAGACTTGTTGTATTACCAGGGGGCCAAAGGCCACAATATATAGTACAGGTACAGGTGCAAATATGCAGGAAGCCCCCTAACATATATGGAAACTTCAATATACAATACATACATCTAACAGTGACATGCTAGCGGTGGCTTCATAAATCTTGAAACTCTAGGCCTCCGGTTCAGACACTGTGTGCATGTTCTTGTCCTTCTACATTGTACATGCTGTTTCATGATATACCATTAAAATGTTACATGTTTGTTTTGTAAAATATCGACCATCTAAAAATGCAAAATGATATTAAAAGTCAATATGAGTATAATGAAACAAAGGGAAAATAAAATAGAAAATACATATGAAATAAATAAATAAACAGGGGAGAGAAAAGGAGATAATATTTTCTACTAACTCCGTTACAATGAATAATAAATATACATTTGGTCAAAGGTTGAGGAATACTAAGTTCAACCAAATATGTAGAAGAAAAATTGAACATCCACCATACTGAATATATGCATTTTAAAGATATATTTAATGGTGAATCTATTATATTGATTTAATTTCATGAATTTTCATTATCTTGTCTATAACATTGGTCAAACTTTGAGGGCGTTGACTTTTTAGTAATTTTCTACACCTTATTTATAGGAATGGAGGGAGTGCAAAAATAAACTAGAAAAAAGGCAGATACATAGTATAAAAATTAAAAAAGGAAAATGAAAAACAGTTAATGGGCCCATGCACTACAGAGGGAGGAGTGCGCTGATCATAGGGATGCAAAATTGTGCCCATGAATTACAAGTCAGCTGAATATTTCCAGTACAATTTTTTCTCAGAGCTCGAATTGGTAAACTTCAAAATGACTTAGAAGTGAGCGATAAGTGGGATATCACTTAAAACTCTAGCGGGGCAACGTGTGTCAGGGAAAGTGTCTCATTCTGTTTTGTTTTTGTTTTGTTTGTCTATGTCACATAGCAAATCCGAACTGATAATGGACAGAGACCAACGTGTGTGACCGGGCACGCTACCCATTAACCCATTCATGCATGATTCATGAAAGACAGCACGAGTCTATCCACTACCCCTCACGGTCGCTGGAAAATCGGTGATGGCGCCGAGGAGCTCCGCTTCACTGGTTTGGTCTTCGTCCTCTTCTGTTTTGGAACGTGTTGTAAGGGAGACGATGTGCAATTTGAATTGGTTTCCGTTGGAAAAACTACTGAACTTCTCTGTATTTTGTGCGTCAACGCGCGTCCAGACTCCAGGTCAAGACGCCATCCTGCTCCACGCTCATGATTACTATATGGACACATATGCCAGTTTAGGAGCCAATCAGCTCAAAGCAGCCTGACGATTGCTTAGTTCGGTGACTTTGATCTGGTCTCAGGTCTTGCTAGTACGGACAGATGTAGATCACGACACGGCAAGGATTTGATTCCTCAAGTGGTGAAGCAAGAAGGATTGTATAAGTAGGTAAGGCCGACGACGCCAGCACGCACGCTGCTAGTCACAGGATATTAAAGGCTAGCAAGCTAAGTCGGCCGAATACCAAGCAAAATCAGAACAAAAATTTGAGATCACCCAGTTGAGCAAGGAAAGGATGTCATCAATTTGGCGCGAAGATATCCGGGTTCAGGTTCTAATCATATCGGTTGAACAACCTTTGACGCTCTTGCTTGGTCTCTTTGAAATGTCTTGAATGGTTTGGCTTACAATAATAAACCTTGTTCATTCCACTTGTACACAAAAAATCCCACTTATTTCACAGTGGACATCCATATATGCATGTCGCTCGCAAAGTGTGGTCTGCCGTGGAAGATGATTCGCTCAACAAAATTTTGGTTGCTAACCCGGTTTGCTATAAAATTTAGAAGTAGATTTATTGTGAAAGGAGATGTTAGGTGATAACACAATAACCCTAGCTGATCTCACTCACCCTTCTCTCTAAAATATACATCCAATGAAAAGCAAAAAAATGTGCCCCTCCATGCGACCTAGGGTCATAGGCTGACGTGCTTAGCAGTACTAAAAATAAGTACCTATAGGGTATGCCAGGTGGGCCACTACATCCCTTGTTGCTTAGCCGTGCGTTCCCTCTATTTATAAATATATTGTGTTCTAGGATTTATGAAAGTCCAACTTTAAAATGATTGACTAAATAATCAGGAAAAAATATGAACATCTATAATGTCCATAGTATTAGAATTGTCATAAACTACATATTTATCTTATCTTCCACTGGTATTGTAGTTGTTGATATTTTTTGCTATATTTTTAGTCAAACTTTAAAAGTTTTACTTTGACTAAACCGAAAACGTGAAGTAAATAAAAATAGAAGGAGTATACTAATTTAGCCCAGCCCATGAGTAGGAAATGGATAACATGGATCCATAGAAAGAAACACATCATCGAGGGTTAGTGCTCCACTCTATCTGAGAACTAGGACTCTATGCTCCGAATAAATTATAAAAAAATTACCACATTTGGGGCTAGGCTGTTAGTACCTATTTTGGTATTATTTTCCAGAAAAATATCAAGCCTGAGGCACTGGGAGTCATAGATTGTGCTAATACCCATTTTATACCATGATGATATAAAGAAATTTTAGGAAATACGTCATCGTTGCAGCACCACATTCTACTACGGTTGTCTCCACTTAATATGACATGCGCATCCACCTATTAGCCTCTTCTCTCTCTCTTTCCAAAGTTCCTTCCCCTCCTTCACGTGGCCGACATAGGACGAGCTCCCACCCGGATCGATTCAAGTGAAACAATGCATAGCCGCACTCGCCACCGTCCGTGGCGAGGCTTCGGAACCACGTCGCATTCGGGGGATGAAGATGACGATCCAAACATGATCGCCTTTGGGGAGGAGGCGAGGGCTACCCTATAACTCATTGTGATGGTCTTCATAGACGTTGTAGGTAGTTAGAAGTGCTCTGGCATAGGGAATTGGACGGGGTGTTTTTAATTTGCTCGACACGACCAATACATCACCGACTTTGTCCCAATGGTTGTCTCTAGGGCATATCGGAGTCGTTGAAGGTGCGTGTAAGTCTTGATATAACCTGTTAGTTCTCTGGCTAGTTCCACTTGGTGTTGCTTCCTCTAGTGGAGATCTTTTCTCGCCGGAGCAATGGTGGTTGAGGATCTTGTACGAACAAATTCAGAGCAAGGTAGGGGCAGCGCCGCGGTGCCGATCTGGGTGAGGGTGTGGCGCTAGGAGGGGAATCTTGGGCAGAGGATTTGAGGCGACGCGATGTTCGGTTTCCGGATTGGCTCCCACCGTTACCGGTGGAAGAAGAGGCTTAGAGGCGCGAAAGACATGCTTGAAAATTGGGCCACAACTATCACTACAAAATGTTTGCATAAACGCGTTGTCAAATGGGCTCCGCCAATTAATAACATTGTGAAAACATAATCAAGCGAGTAGTGGTAGTCTTTTAAAATTTATGTCCTAGTGTTGGTAGATTTTAGAAGAAATTACCAAAATAGGTACTGACTTGTTAGGCTTGCCCTAAACGTGGTAGTTCTTTTTTTGTTGTAAATTACACATCTGCTCCTTGATTTGTACAAGTGAACACGACGTTTTTTGCTAGTTTTGAAATAAGAGTATTGAACCACGGTGGAACTATTTGGTAAATGTTGTATTGCCTCTTGTTACCTTCACTTAGATGTGCATGCAAGTTATTATTGATCCAAAGCAAGGTGTGGTGAACGTTGTTGTGGTTGTTGAGTTTTGAACAACGCAATAGAAAATAAAGCGAGTAGTAAAACTAAATAAAGTGAGCAGTGCAAAGTACTTGAAAACTGAAAGGTAAAGTGCTCTGAGGGTGTTGCGGATACACAACTAGCATAGTTAAAACATGATTAGGATGTACGATGTATTCGTAGAATGTGTACACGAGATACGGAGTCCCATGTAAAATTGCATTGACTTGAGCTAATATGCACGCCGCATAATCACCAATAATCCTCTTAGAGCAAGCATCCGGATGTTGTCACATACTAACTTAAGGGTCTCCCCATGATTACGGATATCCACTCTTGGATCACATGATCCCTTGTTAATACATACTTGTCAATGATGGCTGATGATGTCACATACTAACTCCCACTTACCACCAACTACATACAACGATGATTTTCTCCAATGTCCCAGAGGGCAAAAGATTGTGAGGTCGACATTCACACAACATCATTGAAGAAGATTACCACACACACATAATACAAATGAAGAAACCATAATACTAATTTTAGTAATGATATTGCTAGGGTTTCTCCATATCAGCAAGAACAAATGAAACTATTAACACATGGACGCAAACAACATTATCATAATGGTATGAATGTAGTATGAATGATCAAACAAGTACATGTGAAAATCCATACTAGAATTTGAATTACAATGAGATGGATGATGATGATGATGATGGTGACAATGATGAATATTGATGCCAATGCCTCAAAGATTAGAGTAGCGGCAACGGTGAATTCTCTGAATGAGATTCCCCTCCAGACCCCTTCTGAATGTGGGGTTTCGTCAAACCGTGGTATCTTTGTATCTCTTATTCCTGATCTGATTGCACCGGGTAAGTATTTGACGTGATGAAGCCATTGACACATAGTATGGTCATCCCGTATGGGAGGGCATGACCATACTAGTAGTCGTTAAAACCTGTAACAACATCCCTTCACGAACTCTCTCGTTGCCTTGATCCATAGATGTATGGTTACATATTTGAAATATATTTATTCCTTCCAATACTCATTCAACATGATCTCTCGAATTGATTAGTCCATCAAACTCCTTATTCCTGGGGTCCTGAAAAAATAAGCACAATAGAAACGCGTGAAGACGGTAAAATGCCAAAATCCCAACTATACTTATGGAAAATAAGAAGAAAGAAAACTATGCAAAATATACTCATTAATTAACATCCCCAAGCTTGGCCTCTTTCCCCTCTCCGAGTAATATAACAACTTAAAGAAGAGGGTCCTGATGTTGATCATGAAGCACGATTCGATAAAATAAATGAGGGCATTGCAACACATTATAGTTTTTAAAGTTATAGAACAATTCCTTCATTCTCTCATACTTATACAAATTAAGGGTGTCTCTGGTAGCACATTCCACCCAAGAATATCTATCTCACCTCAGACATGCTGAGCTCATACATACACACCTGAGATTTTGTCACTTTGTTGGTAGCCCGAGTCGGCGGAGATATGTTGAGCTCAGAGTTTGTTTGGTAGGTTGTATAGTTTTGATTTGGTTACCACCTCCCATAATATGGTGACGATACCACTAAAAGGATGAAGATATATGAAAAATGAGAATCTATTGAAGCTGCATCAATATATTGTCAGATACACGTATATTCTTTGCAAACTTTTACAAAGTGTAAGATTCATTAGTCAAGTAGCATCTGATTCCTACCGTTAGTGGTCACATACAGTGCATACAAGCATACTCTTTGCATAACCATGGAATAGCGAAGTCGCATCTGCATCTGATTCCAAGCACTATTTAAGATTCAACCTAATGGTAAGATACATCCCAATATTTAACCATTCATAGGTACATAAATTAAGTAATTTTCCAGAAAGTCTGACCGTGGCATCTTGGTCCAAGGCTTAATAGGAATGATAGGATACGCATACCAATCATTTCCAGGAGCTCATCTTCAGAGAAATCCGAGATTAAGCGTGCTTGGCCTGGAGCTATTTGAGGATCGGTGACCAACAAGGAAGTCCTTTTCGGGTGCGCACTAGTGAGGACAAAATGCGTATAAAAGACATGTATTGGTATGTGGCCAGTCTATGGATTCTAGAGAGCAGCCAGGGGTAACACATCCGAGCCCATAGTGGTCAGGATGTTACATTTAGTTTCAGAGCCGGCCTTCGAAGTGTGTGCGGGCCAGGGACTCGAACATGTGGCACATGGCTGGTGTGGCCCGTCTTGCCATATGGTACGACACATGTGCCGGCACTAGACGCACACATGTGTGCCAAGAGCGGATGTTCTTGGCATGCGGTTGATCTATGGTAGGTCACAACCTCTTCCCTTGCAGTAGTGCTCATCCTTGCCCTATTGCTCCTCCTAGTTCTATTGCAGCATGGAGCACCTATATTTAACTAGCAAAATGGAGGAAAATGACATATTATTCACAAGCTAATAGTATTTTGCAAAATGAAAAAGCGGTGAAGTTAGTGTCAAGCATGTTTTTCTATCACTTTGTTCAAATCAATGTCCTCAAGCATGCTCATCTAGTGTTAATACATTACATATAGTTACATTATTACATCAAAATAAATGGGAAATTGATTTCCATGTTGAGATACACATGTGTGCCAAAATTGGATTATTTAATACATATAGTCACTTGTTTCCCGAAATGCCTTAGAGGCCATGAACCTTCTTCGCATATTCATTATTTAATTGGATGCTTGGGTCAGTGTTCATTGTGAAGGGCGGAATTTCCTCAAACTTATTACAATCTTCTGACATGTTTGTCTTGTCCTCCACTCCCACGATGTGTCTTTTTCTTGAAAGAACTATGTGGAACTTTGTCTCATCGTATGATGTATTAGTTTGTTCTTTTGGTTTGGTAGACATGTCCTTCACATAGAAAACCAGAGTCACATCATTGGTTAGGACGAATGGTTCGTCTCTATACCCAAGATTGTTGAGATCCACTGTTGTCATTCCGTACAGTTTGTTGATGCATATAAAATCATAGACGAACTTTGTCCTTTATCATATTGAATTCCCACATATATATTTGCAACATATATGATGTTAATAACATGTTTTACATTGATTTATGGGGATTTACCAATGATCCCCTTTATTTGGTTTGCAACTCTGTAGAACAGGAAAACCCTGTTTTGCGTATTTTCACTTTTAGAGACCTATACGGAATCAAATTGACCTGAGATTTTTGGAGCATTACTTTTTCATCGGGAGAAGACCCTTGGAGATTTGGAGGAGGCCTGGATGGCCCTGATGCCCAAAAGACAGTAGGTGGCGCACCCAAACATGTAGGACACGCTACCCGAGGTATTTTGACCGTCGATCGTCCAATTGACCTGATTCTTTCGCCCACCAACGTATTTTGACCTAAAAGTCACTATATATGGCCCCGAAGAGTTCTCAGGAGGACATCGCTGCAGAAGACAGAAACACGAAAACAGAGGCCTTTACTAGAGAAGATTGGAGGGGGAAACTCTGTTGGGATCACCGCCGGGGGATCTCCACCTTCTCAAACGTCTACATCATCATCACCATGATCAAAGGAGTGTATTCCACCTCTGGACTACGTGTTTGTGGCAGTAGCTTTATCTATTTCTCTCATGTTTCTTCATAGTTCTTAGTGCCATATGAGCTGCCCTACATGATTATAGCTATATTTATAATACCTATGTGGTGGATCCTTATATTACAATATTGTGCTATGAGATTTGATTGTATTATGTGTAAGATGTTGTAACACCTCAAATTTCAAAACAAAGAGAAAATGAATTTCCTTTTTCCAAAAATGAGAACCAACAAAAACTTTTCTTAAATAGAGTGCTATGCTTAGTGCTCATACCTATCACTTGTGTTTTTGCCATGATGAGTGTTATTATGCTTATGTGATAAAACCTAAAACCCTAAAGTGATCAAGTGAAGATCACAAACCAAATAAAATAAAAGAGAAAGAAATCAAATAAGAAAAACCCTAAACCCTAACCTTCCCAAAAATCAAATTGATCTATTTTGAGAAACCTAAAATAAAGGAAAAGACATATGTGGGCATATAGCCCTAATGTGGAGATTTTGAACTCTACCTGTCTTACTTTGCTAAATGGTGGTGAACCATTGCAAAACTTACTAAACCCTAAACCTCACCCCTCTTGTCATCAATCTTTGAAAAATAAAATAAAAAGAAAAGATCTTATTTAAGAAAAAGGCATATGCAAGCCTATGACTACCTTTTTGGAAAATGATGAGATTTGCTTTGTCTACCTTGAGTAGATGAATTGAGATACCTCAACACACCCAACAAAGCACCTATCAACCAATTCAAGTGAGAAACAAAATAAAATCCAACATATGCATAGAGGCATATGTGACACTTATCCAAATTATCAAATCTTGACCTAGACACTTCCATTGCCTCAAAATGGTTTGAACCTTTCACCTAACTCAATCTAACACCAAATAAACCTCACTCTTGTCAAAATGAAGCAAAGAAAAATAAAAGAATAAAAGTTAGAAATTCACACAACCCTCACATATGGTTTATGCCATTTTTCTAAATCTTTGACCTAGACCATTTTGGTCTTCACCATTAGTTGTAATATGATACTAAACACTTAGTACAACTTTTGGAATCAAAGAAACACAATTCAAATGAATTTCAAACTCAAATTGTGATCACATGTGATAATGGTCAAATCTGCCATTAATAGTCTGATCACTACTTTGAGCCTCTCTCTTTCAAAATTTTCAAACTAAACCTTGCCAATTCTTTGCACCTCATCCAAGAGCACATCAAGGTGAACACTTTTTGTAAAGACCACCATGCCAAATTCCTTTTAGATCAAATACTATGCTCATCCAAAGTTGCAACATTTTATTAAGTGGAACAATCTCCCCTTAGCCATTTTTGCAAATCTTTGAATTAAACTTTTCCACCACCACACCTCAACTCCTCTGGTCATTTCTAACTCAACCAAACACACATTTTTCAAATTGGGCAACCTTTTGAATTCACTCAAAAATTGGACAAATTGGCAATTTCCAAACATGACACTATTTGACACTATTTCAAATAGTGTCCTATCTAACCCTAATCTACCCCAAACTACCCTACTTGGTTCCCCTGTCCCCTCTCTCCCTACACCAGCACAGCCACCCTAGGAAACCAACCCTAGCATGCATGTGCATGGCCATGCCGGCCATGTTCTTCCTCCTCTTCTCCCTCTCTTCCTCAGCTCTGGCCCCCTTGTCAAATGAGACCACCTCGACCTACTGCAACCCCCTATGCCCACCATGGCCGGAGAGGAAGCTCACACGCGTCAGGCAACGCGCGCCCAGAGCGGCCCAGGCAATGCCGATCATGGCGTGGGCACGCCCCAGAGCACGCCACGGGCAGCTCAGAGCACCACCTGCCGCCGTCAACCCAGGCCCCCTCTCGCTCTCTCCCTTCACCAAATCGCTCCACTGGATGACCAACGCCCGCCAGACATGCTCCATGCCCCGCACAAGCACCCTCGCCGACGACCAGCTCGCCGATATTCCGCGTCCGTGCCGCCAGACCCTGATGTCGCGCTCAATCACCAGGTCATCCCCCACCTAGCTAGCACACGCCCTAGCATCGCCTAGACGCCATCTACCTAGCGCGCACGTCGCCTTGCCCCTTCGAGCCCCAGAGCGGCCGCTCCATGCTCGACCTCGCCGCACCTCCGCGGACCTCCTCGCCTCCATAAATAGAGCACCCCCTGAGTCGAATTCCACACACTCCTCGCTTCCCCTCTTCCTCCTGAGCATCCTCCACTCCTCCCCCATCCACATTGGCCACCGGAGCAAGCCAATACATCACCGGAGCCACGCCAGAACACCTGCACGCCGCCGTCGATTGCGACCACCCCAGACGCTCCCACGACCACCACTGGAACCGCCGTCGTCGACAACCTCGAACACCGTCGACGCCCTGCCTCGCCGACCGCCGGAGACCTCGCCAGCATCAAACCCTCGCCGCCAGTATCTCCCCTCTCGTCGACGTAGACGACGCATGTGAGCCGTCGATCCTTGTTCTAATCGTGTGTCTGAGACTGATCGGTACCGTTTCGGGTTTTATGACCAGCTGACAGGCGTGCCCCACCTGTCAGGCGGCCTGCCGCGCGAGATGCGCTGTTGGGCCAGCCCAACTCCCTCTCACCCGTTTCGGCCCGTTATTTTTCCCGCGCAGCCCATTTATTTCAAATCTAAAATTCTGTTTTAAATTCAAATAGCTCACAGATGCTTTGTTTAAATTTGAATAGTTTCAAATCTACTACACCAAATTCAACAAATTTTATATTGTTGGAAAGCATAGGAAATGCTTGATCCAACCCCACTGGTCCCACTTCAAAATCTTGTAGAATTAATGTGACAAAAATAACAATTCAGGGACTTTTGCACATTCAAATAAATCTTAAAAATCAACCAAAAATGATATTTAGTTAATTCCAACTCTAATAGTTCACATTTGACTTACACTAATTGTTTATGCAAGAAAATGGTGTGGTCACTTTGCATGATCATGCCTTAGTTAAATTAATGGACAATATGACTAGTTTATGTAATTGATATTGTCCAAAACTATTATGCAAATTATATGAAGTGCTTCCCTTCATTTAAATCTTATCCCAAATACTTTCATATGAAGTATGGACCCCTGGTCAAATACTCTCAAATGAAATGCTTGGTGAATTTAAATCATAATAGGCATTATTAAATGGTATGGGGTATTCCACCTCATTTAAATCAATTCCTCAAATGATGATGATGAATGGTTGACTTATGTCAACATGATTTCATGTATAATTGTTTGAGGAAATTAAATCTTAAGAAGATTCAATGAGAGGAAATTATTTCTCCAAAACTAGATGGAAACTATCATTTACATATATAAGGAGAGAAGTTATACTCTAACACTAAGTAAGAAACCCTAGATTAATTTTAAGTAGCAATGTTAAATAATGATGCTAGATCATTTGGAGTGAGCCATTAAGGCTAATTAAGGATACTTAAGTATTGTTTGGTGATTGAATCCTCGTATTCGTATATAGACGCTAGTGCCGGAGAATACCAGGAAGAGGAAGGATTCTACCCAGAAGAAGAAGAGCACTTTGACCACCTCAACCACCAAGGCAAGCTAACACCAATGCAAGCTAATATTCTTGCAAAGTGCAAAGCCCTTTGGGGCAAGGCACCATGAGTCTTATCTTTTCTTACATAAGCCTACCCCAAGTTTATACATTACAAGTTGTTACTTGTTTTCTCAAGAGATTACTTTTATAGTTAACTTTGGTCAAAGAAAAGAGGTTTACTAGAGTAGTAAAGTTAGTCTTACTCAAGCAAAGCAAGATAGCACCCCTCATGATTTAGAGCTAGTACTAATGAATAAAACTTGACTACTCTAGATGGGAACAATGTGATTTGAACTGAAATTGAAACCTTGGAATGACGAAGCATTCCATTGAATGATTTTTGAAGGTGGATATGACCAAGAGAAGATGGTGATTTTTGACAAACATGATATTGGTTTGAATGCGATACCTTTCCAATATTGAGTACCCCCACAATACCTGATTATGGGTAGGGCTTAACTGGAAGTTTATGCATCTTAGTATGGGTTCCCTCTAAACACACATCATAGGGGTTATGCTTGAGGCTGCCTCCGTTGTTGAGAAAAGATGTGAAATTGAGGTGAATTGTATGGCCAAGCCCTGTGCAGTTCCCAGGTTGACAGTTGGTCTTCACTGGGAGGCCAAGCTCATGGGGAGAGGTGCTCATACTAGGATTTGTAAGTGAAAGGTTATGGTTGATGATCCGCGTACTGTGTTACGATGATTCGGGGTAATCCCGACGGATGAAATCAAATGTTGTGGCACAAGTGTGCAACCTCTACAGAGTGTAAACCTATTCGAATAGCCGCGTCCACGGTTACGGACGGTTGGAAAGGCCATACAGTTTCCGATGTCATATCTTTGAAAATGATGTTGAAAGAAGATGGTGAAATGACTTGTGGTGAATTGAATTTAAATCACCACTTGAATGGTGGGAATGACACTAATGTTCCCACTTGAGTTAGTTAGTACTTGAACAAGTCTTTTTCTCAAATACTTGTGAACTAAAATTGGCTTTATGCAAATTAAACTAGAGATTAGCACTCCCTTACTAGAGTTGATAGTACTTACATTAGTATTAGTTTGCGAGTACTTTAAAGTACTCACGACTGTGTCCCTGGCTATTCAAATGGCCAGACTATGAAGAGGAACAAAACTATCAAGATGGCGGCAACCAAGATGTCTACGACAACTAGGAGATCTTCTGACGTCAGACGTTGGCCTGTGGACTAGAGAGTCCTTGTATCTTACGCTTCCGCTATGAACTTGTGTTTGTTCGTTGATCAATAGATCAACTATTCGTGTAAAATGGATGAAGTGATTCCAAGTTGTAAGACATTATGGTTTGTAATGAATGGTGACTGTGATACTTAACTATTATGCCTCGCAACAACAATATTCCTGGGATTGCGATGTATGACATAATAGGCATTGGACTTAAAAATCCGGGTGTTGACAAGTTGGTATCAGAGCCATTGTTTGACCTTAGGAGACCCTAGTTAGAATGGACTTCTGAAAAACTTAGTTTCAAAACCAAAGAAGTGAATACTTGTGAAAAACTTAGTCTCACTCTTATCCTTGAGATCTTTTTTTAAGAAGAAAATTCATGCTCTACTTTTTCCTTGTAGAACTATCTAAAACTTTGCACACTTGACTACTTCTTTAACTTACTTACCCAAACTGCTCACAGATGGAGTACCAATGGGAGGTCTATCAGCTTGGTCCCGGGGGCGACCTAAGGTTCGAAAAGGATTTGAAGCAACTAGTGGAGTATCTAGGACACCCGTATCCCGAGTTCTTCGGAATACCCCTCAACAACCACTCCGGAGAATCCCCCCGGTGGGAAGTTTCTACTGATCTACGAAGAAAGCTTGGAGCCCCGGTATGGGAAACCATTTGGTTTTCTGTAACGGGAAACACTTGGAAGGAAGGACTAGTCAGAGCTATGCAAGAAGCAATTTCTCGTCTGTGTGGACAAAATGAGAACAAGATCAAGAACACTCGCTTCATCTACTACCCAAGACATGACCCCATGGGAAGACCGATGACCATGCCCCCACCCACGGAGATGAACCACTATGTAGCACACCAGGACTTCAGGCTGTACAAAACCCGCAGGGATTTGGACAACGCCCTCGCCTCTCGCCAAGCACACCACCCGTGAAGACGAAAAATCCCCCCCGAAGAGTAGTATCACCCCAGCACTTAAGTAGGTGTGAGTTGTATCAGGATCCCCTTGTATCGTAGAGCGAATGAATGGTTCTTCAAACCAACGGTGTGTTAGATTTGTAATGTGTGATGTTTGGTATGAATGAAAAAGTGTTGTTGGTGATACCCCCTCAACACTACTCAAATTTTCAAGATTTTGAACTTCGTGAACTTTAATTCAAACAAACCGTAGAAATTTCCCTCTTATCTTATCATCCACTCCGATGTTCAGATGGCCCCACTAACCCGCAACGCCACCCAAGACGCCATGCTGCAGATGCTAGAGATGATGAAGGCCGACCGAGAAGCCGAGAGAGCTGAACGCCAAGCCAACATTGCTGCACTGCAACAGCTCGCTCAGAACAACAACGGCCATGGAAACCACGACCACCCTGGGTCAAAACTAAAGAACTTTCAGAACACCAACCCACCTATCTTCAACAAGACCGAAGAGCCCCTCGACGCCGACGACTGGCTCCAGACTATTGAGAACAACTTGGAAGTAGCTGGAGTGGAAGCAAATGAGAAGGTTTTGTTTGCGACCCACTATCTCGCCGGACCAGCCCGCGCTTGGTGGACAAGCACCCGTGCCATGAACGGAGGTCAGTTCATGACTTGGGAGGATTTCAAACTCAAGTTCAACAAGTACCATGTGCCCCAAGGACTGATCAAGATGATGAGAGACGAGTTCCGCGAACTCAAGCAAGGCAGAATGTCCGTGGTAGAATACCGCGACAGATTTCTTACTCTGTCAAGGTACGCCCCGGACGAGACCGACACCAATAAGAAGCGGAAAGAGAGATTTCTGAACGGATTACACGACGAGATGCAGACCGTACTGGTCAACATTCCCTTTGCTGACCTAGAAGCCCTGGTGGACTCCGCCATCCAGATGGAAGGGAAGCTTCACCAAGGCAATGAGAACCGCAAGCGCCGGATGATGAATCAGCAGGGATCCAGCAATACCCAGAA
Organism: Lolium perenne; assembly: GCF_019359855.2. NCBI lineage: Eukaryota > Viridiplantae > Streptophyta > Magnoliopsida > Poales > Poaceae > Lolium > Lolium perenne. The sequence goes on from NC_067245.2 coordinate 276,771,163, forward strand.
GTACCGCAACAACTCATCTGGAGGATATACTCCAAAGTATAACAAGCCCCCTGCCCAGAACTACCGCCCAAACTACACCAACAACCACGGAGGACCCCCGAAGCCCGGAGGCAACAACAACAACAATCACACCGGCAACAACAACCCCAACAACAACAACAACGTGAACAACAACGGGAACACCACCAACAACAACACTGGCCCTGGGACTGGAAACAACGCCATCCCCGTCGCCAACAAGGACAAGGCCACCATCACTTGTTATGAGTGTGGTGTGGTTGGGCATTACTCCAATGAGTGCCCCAAGAGACTCGCCAAGATTGCCGGCAACACCGCTGCACCTGCTCAGAACCAACGCCGCTTTGCTGCAAGAAAGAACCAGAACAACAACGGCCGCTACTACAACATGACTGCCACTGAAGCCCAAGAAGCACCTCAGGCCATGCCAAGTATGTCTTCCTGCTAAATCATATCGCCCAATCTCTCTTAGGAACCTAACTTTTCTTAAAATCTGTGGACGAGATTTGTTTAAGGGGGAAGGGTTTGTAACACCCCAATTTTCAAAACAAAGAGAAAATGAATTTCCTTTTTCCAAAAATGAGAACCAACAAAAACTTTTCTTAAATAGAGTGCTATGCTTAGTGCTCATACTTATCACTTGTGTTTTTGCCATGATGAGTGTTATTATGCTTATGTGATAAAACCTAAAACCCTAAAGTGATCAAGTGAAGATCACAAACCAAATAAAATAAAAGAGAAAGAAATCAAATAAGAAAAACCCTAAACCCTAACCTTCCCAAAAATCAAATTGATCTATTTTGAGAAACCTAAAATAAAGGAAAAGACATATGTGGGCATATAGCCCTAATGTGAAGATTTTGAACTCTACCTTTCTTACTTTGCTAAATGGTGGTGAACCATTGCAAAACTTACTAAACCCTAAACCTCGCCCCTCTTGTCATCAATCTTTGAAAAATAAAATAAAAAGAAAAGATCTTATTTAAGAAAAAGGCATATGCAAGCCCATGACTACCTTTTTGGAAAATGATGAGCTTTGCTTTGTCTACCTTGAGTAGATGAATTGAGATACCTCAACACACCCAACAAAGCACCTATCAACCAATTCAAGTGAGAAACAAAATAAAATCCAACATATGCATAGAGGCATATGTGACACTTATCCAAATTATCAAATCTTGACCTAGCCACTTCCATTGCCTCAAAATGGTTTGAACCTTTCACCTAACTCAATCTAACACCAAATAAACCTCACTCTTGTCAAAATGAAGCAAAGAAAAATAAAAGAATAAAAGTTAGAAATTCACACAACCCTCACATATGGTTTATGCCATTTTTCTAAATCTTTGACCTGGACCATTTTGGTCTTCACCATTAGTTGTAATATGATACTAAACACTTAGTACAACTTTTGGAATCAAAGAAACACAATTCAAATGAATTTCAAACTCAAATTGTGATCACATGTGATAATGGTCAAATCTTCCATTAATAGTCTGATCACTACTTTGAGCCTCTCTCTTTCAAATTTTTCAAACTAAACCTTGCCAATTCTTTGCACCTCGTCCAAGAGCACATCAAGGTGAACACTTTTTGTAAAGACCACCATGCCAAATTCCTTTTAGATCAAATACTATGCTCATCCAAAGTTGCAACATTTTATTAAGTGGAACAATCTCCCCTTAGCCATTTTTGCAAATCTTTGAATTAAAATTTTCCACCACCACACCTCAACTCCTCTGGTCATTTCTAACTCAACCAAACACACATTTTTCAAATTGGGCAACCTTTTGAATTCACTCAAAAATTGGACAAATTGGCAATTTCCAAACATGACACTATTTGACACTATTTCAAATAGTGTCCTATCTAACCCTAATCTACCCCAAACTACCCTACTTGGTTCCCCTGTCCCCTCTCTCCCTACACCAGCACAGCCACCCTAGGAAACCAACCCTAGCATGCATGTGCATGGCCATGCCGGCCATGTTCTTCCTCCTCTTCTCCCTCTCTTCCTCAGCTCTGGCCCCCTTGTCAAATGAGACCACCTCGACCTACTGCAACCCCCTATGCCCACCATGGCCGGAGAGGAAGCTCACACGCGTCAGGCAACGCGCGCCCAGAGCGGCCCAGGCAATGCCGATCACGGCGTGGGCACGCCCCAGAGCACGCCACGGGCAGCTCAGAGCACCACCTGCCGCCGTCAACCCAGGCCCCCTCTTGCTCTCTCCCTTCACCAAATCGCTGAACTGGACGACCAGCGCCCGCCAGACATGCTCCATGCCCCGCACAAGCACCCTCGCCGACGACCAGCTCGCCGATATTCCGCGTCCGTGCCGCCAGACCCTGACGTCGCGCTCGCTCACCAGGTCGCCCCCCACCTAGCTAGCACACGCCCTAGCATCGCCTAGACGCCGTCTACCTAGCGCGCACGTCGCCTTGCCCCTTCGAGCCCCAGAGCGGCCGCTCCATGCTCGACCTCGCCGCACCTCCGCGGACCTCCTCGCCTCCATAAATAGAGCACCCCCTGAGTCGAATTCCACACACTCCTCGCTTCCCCTCTTCCTCCTGAGCATCCTCCACTCCTCCCCCATCCACATTGGCCGCCGGAGCAAGCCAATTCGTCCCCGGAGCCCCGCCAGAACACCTGCACGCCACCGTCGATTGCGACCACCCCAGACGCTCCCACGACCACCACTGGAACCGCCGTCGTCGACAACCTCGAACACCATCGACGCCCTGCCTCGCCGACCGCCGGAGACCTCGCCAGCATCAAACCCTCGCCGCCAGTATCTCCCCTCTCGTCGACGTAGACGACGCATGTGAGCCGTCGATCCTTGTTCTAATCGTGTGTCTGAGACTGATCGGTACCGTTTCGGGTTTTATGACCCGCTGACAGGCGTGCCCCACCTGTCAGGCGGCCTGCCGCGCGAGATGCGCTGTTGGGCCAGCCCAACTCCCTCTCGCCCGTTTCGGCCCGTTATTTTTCCCGCGCAGCCCATTTATTTCAAATCTAAAATTCTGTTTTAAATTCAAATAGCTCATAGATGCTTTGTTTAAATTTGAATAGTTTCAAATCTACTGCACCAAATTCAACAAATTTATATTGTTGGAAAGCTTAGGAAATTCTTGATCCAACCCCACTGGTCCCACTTCAAAGTCTTGTGTAGAATTAATGTGACAAAAATAACAAGTCAGGGACTTTTGCACATTCAAATAAATCTTAAAAATCAACCAAAAATGATATTTAGTTAATTCCAACTCTAATAGTTCACATTTGACTTACACTAATTGTTTATGCAAGAAAATGGTGTGGTCACTTTGCATGATCATGCCTTAGTTAAATTAATGGACAATATGACTAGTTTATGTAATTGATATTGTCCAAAACTATTATGCAAATTATATGAGGTGCTTCCCTTCATTTAAATCTTATCCCAAATACTTTCATATGAAGTATGGACCCCTGGTCAAATACTCTCAAATGAAATGCTTGGTGAATTTAAATCATAATAGGCATTATTAAATGGTATGGGGTATTCCACCTCATTTAAATAAATTCCTCAAATGATGATGATGAATGGTTGACTTATGTCAACATGATTTCATGTATAATTGTTTGAGGAAATTAAATCTTAAGAAGATTCAATGAGAGGAAATTATTTCTCCAAAACTAGATGGAAACTATCATTTACATATATAAGGAGAGAAGTTATACTCTAACACTAAGTAAGAAACCCTAGATTAATTTTAAGTAGCAATGTTAAATAATGATGCTAGATCATTTGGAGTGAGCCATTAAGGCTAATTAAGGATACTTAAGTATTGTTTGGTGATTGAATCCTCGTATTCGTATATAGACGCTAGTGCCGGAGAATACCAGGAAGAGGAAGGATTCTACCCAGAAGAAGAAGAGCACTTTGACCACCTCAACCACCAAGGCAAGCTAACACCAATGCAAGCTAATATTCTTGCAAAGTGCAAAGCCCTTTGGGGCAAGGCACCATGAGTCTTATCATTTCTTACATAAGCCTACCCCAAGTTTATACATTACAAGTTGTTACTTGTTTTCTCAAGAGATTACTTTTATAGTTAACTTTGGTCAAAGAAAAGAGGTTTACTAGAGTAGTAAAGTTAGTCTTACTCAAGCAAAGCAAGATAGCACCCCTCATGATTTAGAGCTAGTACTAATGAATAAAACTTGACTACTCTAGATGGGAACAATGTGACTTGAACTGAAATTGAAACCTTGGAATGACGAAGCATTCCATTGAATGATTTTTGAAGGTGAATATTACCAAGAGAAGATGGTGATTTTTGACAAACATGATATTGGTTTGAATGCGATATCTTTCCAATATTGAGTACCCCCACAATACCTGATTATGGGTAGGGCTTAACTGGAAGTTTATGCATCTTAGTATGGGTTCCCTCTAAACACACATCATAGGGGTTATGCTTGAGGCTGCCTCCATTGTTGAGAAAAGATGTGAAATTGAGGTGAATTGTACGGCCAAGCCCTGTGCAGTTCCTGTGCTGATGCTTGGTCTTCACTGGGAGGCCAAGCTCATGGGGAGAGGTGCTCATACTAGGATTTGTAAGTGAAAGGTAATGGTTGATGATCCGCGTACTGTGTTACGATGATTCTGGGTAATCCCGACGGATGAAATCAAATGTTGTGGCACAAGTGTGCAACCTCTGCAGAGTGTAAACCTATTCGAATAGCTGCGTCCACGGTTACGGACGGTTGGAAAGGCCATACAGTTTCCGATGTCATATCTTTGAAAATGATGTTGAAAGAAGATGGTGAAATGACTTGTGGTGAATTGAATTTAAATCACCACTTGAATGGTGGGAATGACACTAATGTTCCCACTTGAGTTAGTTAGTACTTGAACAAGTCTTTTTCTCAAATACTTGTGAACTAAAATTGGCTTTATGCAAATTAAACTAGAGCTTAGCACCCCTTTACTAGAGTTGATAGTACTTACATTAGTATTAGTTTGCGAGTACTTTAAAGTACTCACGGCTGTGTCCCTGGCTATTCAAATGGCCAGACTACGAAGAGGAACAGAACTATCAAGATGGCGGCAACCAAGATGTCTACGACAACTAGGAGATCTTCTGACGTCAGACGTTGGCCTGTGGACTAGAGAGTCCTTGTATCTTATGCTTCCGCTATGAACTTGTGTTTGTTCGTTGATCAATAGATCAACTATTCGTGTAAAATGGATGAAGTGATTCCAAGTTGTAAGACATTATGGTTTGTAATGAATGGTGACTGTGATACTTAACTATTATGCCTCGCAACAACAATATTCCTGGGATTGCGATGTATGACATAATAGGCATTCGGACTTAAAAATCTGGGTGTTGACAGATGTACTGATAGATGCATACTATGTACCCCGTTCTTAAGTATTTGTTCTGATCCAACATCTATATAAGAGTGTGTGTGGGGTGATGTGTGTATTAGATGGAGTAGCATGGTTTTAATGATTTAATAGTGACAATAAACTCATGATCTATTATGGTTTTGCCTTTTGTTTTGCTACCTCACTAGGGATAAAGTGAATGCATGTGCTATGTTCATCAAGTGACAAAAGTGATGATCTTGTTAGTTCAAGGTATCATATTTGATATTCAAACATCATGTCAAAGTACTTATGGCTATGCTATGTTAATTCTTAATACAAGATTGCATGGAGTTTTCCCTTTCTTTTGGAGTATAACAGAGATGCGTTGCATCATCTTTATGCTAGGACGTGATACCCATATGAATGTGTATCTTACTCATGCTATTATTTTGCATCCTCATATCTCATTGATGAATTACTATTTGTCCACTACAACTTAAAAGACAGAATAGTCAAGTGAACTCATGAATCCCGATCCACTTTTTATCATAAGAAACACCTTTATCTTGCTTTTGTCTTGTTTTCTATTTGCTGCACTATTTTAATCCGAAAATACAAAAATATTTACTTTTTTTATTTGCATCCAAAACACTAAAAACAATCAACCCCTTTATAGTTTTTACTTAGTTACTTTATTTTATCTAGTTTTACTCATTTTATTTTTACGTGTGTTTTATTTACTTACACTAAACCTTGTGCTTCAAAACCACACGGTGGAGTTGGAGACACAATGCTTTTATTTTACTTGCAGAATTGCTAGAAGAAGAGAGAAGATAATACTCTTTGCTCAGTTCCCCGAGAGTTCGATTTAAACCCTCGAGTCACCCTTGTGAGGAAAATACTCTGCTGACACAACACTCTGCGCTTGGAGTACCAACGTCATCAAGGATATTTTCTAACACCGTTGCCGGGGACCTGAGAAGAGTTACATCTTATTGGTTGTTGCGAGGTATTTTCTAGAAGAATCTTCTTACAACTGTGTGTCATCTAAGCTTGGGTAGGTAAAACCATTGTGAGCTCTCTTATCTCTTTTAGATTTTGCATCGTATTTTATTTACCTTGTTTTTAGTATTGCTTGCTTGTTTTTAGTTTTTTGCTTGTTATTTATTTTTCTTAAAAATTTAAAAACTCATAAAAAATAGTCTCCTATTAACAAAATATGATTAAGCACCACAAAAGGGTGAGAATGGCAATGCAAGGTTACAGTCATGTTATCCACAATAAGAAATTAAAGAACAACATAATTCTCATGATAATAATTACAATCTATAATACTAGATTTGCTAATGGGAATACCACAGCCACTGAGTTGCATGATAAAAAAATTGATGAACTTTGTGATCAAATTAAACCTACTAATATGGATCCTGGGGTGTTAAGAGTCAACTTATTCCCACACTCTCTGATAGGATTATCTAGGACATGGTACGAAAATGTACCCGAAAAAGAGAAAAGATTATGGTTTAATCTAAGAGCTTCATTTCTAGAAAAATTTGGGAAGTGCACCATTGAGCATCAAAAACTTATGCTTGATTTTAAGCAACTAGAAAAGGAGAGTGTTACTCAAGCTTGGAAAAGATTTAAAAAATACACATGCAATTTAGAACATGGCTGAAGGGATTATATGTTTTTGAATAGTTTCTACTATGGCTTAAATCAGAATAGCAAGCATCTTTTAGACAAAGAATCCGACATATGATTCCTCTTTAATAAGCCTTATGATGCATTTATGATATTGGATTGAATGTTGGTAGAAAATAATATATACAAGACCATAAAATAAGCTGGAATTGGAGATAATTATGTCAAGGAAGATGATGAAATAGAAATAGAAGAAAACATTGCTTTTAATGCTATGAATTAAAAATAAACTCTTATGCTTGCTAATGATAAACAAATTGAAGAAATTAAAATGCTTAGTGAAGTAAGGGAACCACTTTTGGATCTTGACAAATGTATCTTGCATGGATTGATCGCTATACTTGAGAAATTTGCTAAAGATCCCACTATTAATGTCAATCAAGCAGGTTTTGGTTCATGTATTGCTAACAAAGTCATTAAAGAAAAGATTCAAAGATACAATAATGAGGCTATGATACCACCTAAGCTTGGGGATGTGTGGATCCCAAATATCTTAATTTGTATTGATAAATAAACACATCATGTCATTCTAGATTTAGGATCTAGTGTTTCTGTCATATCAAAAGAGCTATATGAATTACTTAATCTCGAAAATATTTAAACATGCTCTATTGATTTATTACTTTCTGATGATTCAACTAAAATGTCTTTAGTAAAAGTAAAATATGTAATGGTTGAATTGCATATGACATATGTGCTTCTTGATTTCATTGTTATGTACATGGGTAGAAATACCTCTAGTCCTATAATCCTTGGAAGACCTTTTCTGAGAACAACAGGAGCTACCATTGATTCTAAAAAAGGAGAATGTCAAGTTCCAATTCCCACACAAGAAGTGTACGGAGCACTTTCCGAGTAATAAGGAGTTAGCATTCATGCTACCACATAATTTCCATGACACTTGAAACAAGCAAGTAAGCCTAGGTATATGGATATAAAGAGGCAGCCCGAGATGTTTTTATATTTGTTTTTTTGCATGCTTGCTGTAGAATGTTAGTTTTTTAGTTTACTCTCTGGTGTTTAAATAAAGTATCAAGTTTTTACCCATTTGGATGTTTAAAGTTGCAAACATAATATGGAGTTGATGTTTTCTGCGCTGCACTTTTTAGTGCATGATTTTTCTTATATTTTTGTTAACTCCTAAAATCTTGCTAAATTCATAGTATCTGTAATTTTTAATCCTTTATATGCACGTAAAGTTTCTAAAATTTCTGATGTGTCTAAGTCTTGCTAAAAATTCAGTTTTGTTGCAGCAAAAAATTCTGGACAGATTCTGCCTTTCTAAATTATTTTTACTTGGAACTTTTGATATTCTAGAATGAGTAGAACATTATGTGCTCTATGGTTCATGGATATATAATTTTATGTATAAGTAAAATAGTCTCAAGTATGATTTTTTGTACCTCTAATGTCACCCAATAGAAAAGAATGAGAAGACAAATGTTTGTGTTGAAGTTTTTCATAGGGAATGAAGGAATATCACACTAAGATAATTCAAGTATAATGAATATTATAATCTTGGGTATGCCCATGACACCCCACTGGAATCATTCAAAAACTTCTGGTTTGAGCACCTCTAAACTCTGTTTTTTAGCAACATAGAATTTTCGCAAAATTGAAGCGTCCTTGTTTTATTTGTGTCTAGTTTTGTTTTAAAAATGAAAGGACCATCACATTGAGTGATCATAATGCATATGCATGATCTACTGGACCAAACTCTCTATCTATAAATGGTTACAGAAAATTAAGTTTCATGATTATAAAAGAAAAGGAGGAATGTCTAAAAGCTGAAATTTATTTGTGTATGGTATTTCTAGTTTCACATGCTCTACTCAGTGATGATTTGTTATGTGCATTATTCAGTGCTACTTCTTGCTAGTATACATAGATGTTTAATTTTAAGTATCATATTTTGATGATGAATGAATAGTCTATGGATACTATTGCATGCTTTTAGACCTCTTGCTAGCCAAAAGAATTGAATTCTTACACAAGCATAGAATTGTTTCCAAGCTCAACTCAAGTACTATGTTTATCATAACTACCTATACAACACTTGATAGTCCAAGTATAATGTGTATGTTATGCCTCCAACCTTTACAAAATATCCTTTTTGTGTAATTCAAAGCTCATAAAAAAGTAAGGTTTGGAAGGAAAATACCGCTATGCATGTTGTGGGTTTGATTGATTGTGAGTAATGAGCTAGACCATAACCACGCTTACTGGGGAAGTCTTTCAACATTGCACCATCAGGGTATTGTACCATGCGTTGATCATCATTTGTTTTGTTTTGTTGATGGCTATCTCTTGTGGAATAAGTGGAGGTTATCAAGAGTAAGTATGCATGCATTGTTAGAGAAGAGCAATGGGCCGCTAACCAAAGCCATGCTTAATCATGGTGAAACTTTCAGCAACGAGCATCCTCAACAGGAAGAGTGAAAAAGGTAAAAGAAAATGAGTTAGTGAAAATAGAGAGAGAGTGGAAAAAGAAAAGAAAAAAATAAAGAAAAAAGGAGTTAGAGGAAAAAGTGAGAGAGAGTTAGAGAGGATGCTCAACGTATGTTGTTCATGTTGTCCCGGAATGGATGGCCTATAGTTGAGATACCCATCTCTTTTGGTCCTTTGTACAGGCGGCATGAATGTACCTCATTGCGATACTTGGTTGAAACATGTGTGTTGAAAAGTCATGGTAACCCGGAGCTGAGTAGGAAGAGGTGTGGTCCTTAGCATGCAAGAAAATGAGACAACACATACTCATCAAAGGTCAAACTTAGTGCCCCATCATTATGACACATAGATATCTTCTTACATGAGATACTTGGTACCCCATCCTTATTATTATTCTTGACATGAATTCCATATCTCAAAACCTTCTTTTATTCTCTCTAGTTTTTATTTTGTTGGAGGTTTAGCATATACATTCCATGCTTACTTTCTTGTGTTCAAGAGTTAAAAGAAATATTCAAGAAAAGAGAGGACAAAAAATCTTCCAACAATTATATAGGATTCTTCTAAGCATGCTTTATGATTCATATTACTTATCATTCACGTTTCTTACAATGCTATTTACTATTATGCATGATTTGTAGAATGTAAGAGTTATCACTTGATGAGTTCATATTACTTATTGTCATTTTTTACTGACTGAACCTTGTGTAAGGGTATTTTACCCATATCCATTATTTTGGTAACAATGACACCGTTGCTAGAGTAATCGGACTAATACATGTCTATAAGATTATTCCTAGGTATTAGCCAAATAGGCATAATGGTGTATCAATGAAACAAGAAGGTAAAGGGAGACCCCCCCCCACTTCGACAAAAATGAAGAAAAGCTATTCTGCATCTGGCCAGTCTATGGTCCGGTTGGCCCGGCTGTGGCACCGGCTGGCCCGGTGCCGACCAGCCTCTGGACTGGTGCCATCCGGGCGCGATCCAGTATCACCTCCACCTCCACCCGGTTCTGTCCCGGCGCACGGTCCGGTTTGGACCGGATGGTCCGGCCGCACGCCCGGCCTCCCCGGCGTGTGTCGGCTCCTGCTCCGGTGACATCCGGGGGCAGGTACTGTAAGCCCAGGATCCGCCCCGGTCTCGGCCCAGCGTACGGTCCGGCTCCGATCGGATGGTCCGGCATACGGCCCGGTTGGGCCGGCCCCTGCGCCTGATGGGCCGGCCCCAGGCCCGGCTGACCGGCTCCCTCGACCATTTGCTGAGTTGGACAAGTCACAACGGCTGGATTTCGAGGGACCATATATATACCCTTTCACCTAGCCCAGAACATTTATGCACTATATTACAAACTGTTCTTGAGCTCTCTCTCTCTCTCTCATACTCCATTAATAGAAACACCAAAAGCCTCAGATCTCCCTCCTCCTCCACCCAAACTCGAATCCCTCCGGGAAAAAGATAGAGGAGGCCTTGATCTACAGTTACACCGAGCCAAATCTTGTTCCCCCTTGTATTCATCGAGATACCTGCTCTCTAGGGTTTCTTGGAAACCCTAGGTGGGCAAAAGAAGTCTGGAAGCATCCGGGTTGTGGATTTGCTCCTTACAAGATTGTTAAGGTTTAGAGACTGCCTCAAAGTCTACCACAAGTGAGAAGAGCTATTCCTTCATGGGATAGGCCCAGGAGAAGAAGGTGAGCCTTCGTGGCGTTGGGGAATCCTTCATGGGACCCCCACCTCTCCAAACGTGATGTACCTTCTTGCAAAGGAAGGGAACACGGGAATAAACCTTCGTCTCCACGTGCTATCAGTTATTTCTAACCGAAGTCTTACTTGTGATATATCTGCCTATCAGAGCCTTCATGCTTGAGTTACTTGTATCATCTTATAGGGTGCCTCACCTAGTTTGCATTAGGCTCACCTTTATATTCCGCAAAGCCTAATATTGCAAAGAAAGAATTAAAATCTGTAGAAACCTATTCATCCCCCTCTAGGTTTACCATCTCTGAACTTTCAATTGGTATCAGAGCCAAGACTTTTTAAGGGACTTACAGCCTTAAGAGTGAGATGGATAAACTATTCAAGGGTCTGGATGAAGATTCTAACCTTTCGGTTAAGGAGATGAAATCCAGATTCTTAGAATACGAGGCTGAGAAAAAGAAGGAGGATGAAGTCCAAAGCCAAATGGCACAAATGAGTGCCATGCTTCAAAACCTGACTAGTGGGGCTTTTAGTGGGGCTTTGGTCCCTCCAGAAACTTTCCATGAATTCAATCATGACTATCCCAAAAAACACTTCACCCATGCCTCAAATAAACCATAGTGGGAATGTTCCCCATTTTGATGGAACTCACTTTTCTTTTTGGAAATCCTCTATGGAGTCTCATATTCGCAGCTGCAGTGTGGAGATGTGGGAGATCATCGTAGATGGTTACCGAAAGCCACAAGATCCCATTAGGCTAACCTCCACCGAGTTCTGCAAGATCCAACTCAATGGCTCTGCATGTGACAACATTAGAAGTGGCATCAATCGCAAGCTCCTCGATCAAGTTGATATAGACTCTGCAAAAGAGCTTTGGGATTGGATTGTAGTGCTGCAAGAGGGAACCAATCTGATCCAGAAGGCTCTCTATGAGTCAGCAAACACGGAGGCAACCTTGTTTATTATTAGAGAAGGAGAATCCTTGGACGATGCTTATGGAAGGCTTGGTGCTCTTCGATTAAAGGTCAAGGGCCTTGTTTGTGAAAAATACAATGATGGATTTGAAATGAATGAAGAATTCATAAAGTCCAAGGTCATTGTCATGATTGCAGTCAAACAAAAGGACACCAACCTTGCACTCAACATGCAAATCCTCACCAAGCAAGCAGATCTGAACGCAGATGATCTAGTCTCCTATGTGGCAGCCAATGACAACATGGCCAAGGCAGGAGAAAATCTCATGGCGATGAACCGTCTAGAGGGATCCTCACGCAACCTTGCTTTGAAGGCTAGAGCTGACCAAGAAAGAGAAGAAGCCTATGAGATCGAAGAGGATGAGATGACATAAATTAGTGACATGCAAACAGATATTGCTTTCTTTGTCAAGAAGTATGTTAAGAAGTTCCCAATATCCTCAAAAGAGACGAAGAGAACATGCTACAACTACGATGAAGATAATCACTTTGCAAATGAGTGCCCTTATGAGAAAAGAGTTGACAAGCCAAAGTTTGTCGAAGGTGTCAAGCCGAGATTGAAGCCAAATCCAATCAATGAACGATACAAGAAGAACAAGGGAAGAGCTTTTGTTGGGGCCGAGTACATTTCCGATGAAGAGGGAGAAGGTTGGGAGAAGGTGTCAATACCCGGGTTTTTAGGTCCAGATGCCTATTATGCCGTACATCGCAATCCCAGGAATAATGTTTTTGCGAGACATAATAGTAAGTAGCATAGAGTCATCATTTATTACAACACATATTGTCTTACAACCATAGATCACATGATCCAATATTACACAAATATATTGTTCAACAACACAAATAGTAGCGGAAGCGAAGTAGTAGTGGACTATCTATTCCACAGGCAACGCTTGACGTTAGAAGACGATCCTAGTTATCGTAGACGTCCTGCTGTCCGTCATCCTGATACTGTTGCTCTCCTTCAAAGTCTGGCATTTGAATAGCCAGGGCAAAGCCATGAGTACTTTAAAGTACTCGCAAACTAACACTAGAGTAATTACTTATTGAGTGTAGTAAGGGGGTGCTAAGCTCTAGGCTTATTTGCATAAAGCCAAGTTTTAGTTTGATAAACATTTAGTAAATCCTTATCATGTGCTAGACTAACTCAAGTGGGAACATTAGTGTCATTCCCACAACTCATTTGGATTCACCTCAATATCACCTTTCAATTCATCATTCCTTTTTAAGATCAAAATTCTGATAACGGAGACAGTATGGCCTTTCCAATCGTCCGTAACCGTGGACACGGCTATTCGAATAGGTTTAACACTTTGCAGAGGTTGTACTCTTGTGCCACAACTTTTGACTACATCCGTCGAGGATAACCTCGAATCATCGTAACACAGTACGCGGATCATCAACCATAACCTTTCACTTATATATGCTAGTATGAGCACCTCTCCCCATGAGCTTGGCCTCCCGGTGAAAACCGCAGTTAACCCGGGAACTGCACAGGGCTTGGGCCGTACATTCACCTCATATTAACATCGTTCCACACTTAACGGGGGCAGCCTCGGTGTAACCCCTATGATGCTTGTTTAGAGGGAACCCATACTAAAATACACAAGTTTCTAGTTAAGCCCTACCCATAATCAGGTATTGTGGGGGTACTTGTATAATTGGAAGGGTATCGGATTCAAACCCAATCATCAGTTTTATCAAAAATCACCATCTTCTCTTGGTCATATTCACCTTCAACTTTACATTCTTTCAAAGTCATTTCACTTCACCATGTTCCCATCTAGAGTAGTAAATTTTACTTGATTAGCACTAGCAACTATTTCATGAGGGGTGCTATCTAGCTTTGATTTGTTCTAAGCTAACTTCAAGTATTGTTCTACTCTAGACCAAGTGAAGCATAAATCAAAAAGTACTTTGAAAGTAAATAAGCAAAATAATTGCAAGGTAAAAACATGGGATAGGTAAGACATTAAATAAAGTGTGATGGTGCCTTGCTCTTGTAGAGCTATGCACTTGGTGTTTAGCAAAGGTTAGCTTGCCTTGAGCAGGGTAGTTGTCAAAGTTCTCCTCTTCTTCCTGGGAGTAGGCTTCCTCCTCTTGATACTCCTCGTTACTAGCGTCTATATACGAATACGAGGTATAAATACTAAACCAAGCTCACATACTAAACTAAATCACACCAAATAGTTACACACTAATCCTAGCATCATATTACTCATGGCATGGTGGATTAAATGGGTTGGTTCTTATTTAAGAGAAAATAATTTCCTCTCATTGTTCTTATTTCTTTAAATTGCTATTTAGATCTTTAGAGAAAATAATTTCCTCTCATTAAATCTTATTAAGATTTAATCTCCTCATATAATAATCAGGTATGAAATATAGGTTGACCAAAGTCAACATTCCATATCTATTATATGTGAGTATAATTTAATTGAAGTGCTATACTTCACATAGTTTAATACTAACATTTAAATGAATTAAAATCTCTAAGTAATAATTATCAGAGGTTCATTAGCCTAAGGTCATTCCCACTGGTTGTATTACTTAGGATCAAGATTTAAATGAGAGAGTAGCTCTCATACTATTTGTTGAGTTTGAATTCCACCATTAATTGCACTAGAATTGACTACATAGCCATTAATTTGATCTAGTCCATGATCATACAAACAACCTGTCTATATTATTGCATAATAAATTAGAGGACATCATTTTTGATTTATTAGAGTTGGAATCAATTCAAAATCAATTATGGTTAAAATTTAAATAAAGTTTCAATTTGCAAAAGTCCCTGTCTTGTTATTTTTATCAGATTAATTCTACTTTGAATTTGGAGGTGGGACCAGTGGCATTAGTTAGATAATTTCATTAGCTTTCCAACGGTATAAAGTTTGCTAAATTTGGATAGGTAGATTTCAAACTATTCAAAATTTACTAAAGCATCTGCAGCACATTTGAATAATTATTAAATCTATTTTTGAATTCGTGGGCTAGGCAGGAAATGCTACTGGGCCGAAACAGAATTCAAAAACACAGCGCAGCCCATCTAGCAACTGGTGCCTTGGGCCGCCCTGACGAGGTGGGGGCCACCCATCAGTGGCTTTTAAAACAGCGAATCGGTACGCGTGAGATGAGCCGTAGGATTAGAACAGAATCCAATGGCGTGTGAGCGTCGTCGTCTCCGACGAGCGACGGGCTCACTGGCGGCGAGCCTAGGGGGTCGGAGGGAGTACCAGGCCGTCGGAGAGGGTGGGCAGGCTGCTCGGTGAAGTGGAAGAAGATGGGGAAGCGTCTGGTGCAGCGGCGGAGCTCGGCGAGGCTCCAATCGATGCAGAGCTTCCGCGGGCTCCGGCGGCTTCGAGCTCTCGATTCGAGATACTCCGGTGAGGTGAGGTGAAATTGACTGGGGGAGGAGGATCAGTGGTGAGAGGGGAGCGAGTTGTGTGAAGAAATGGAGGGCCGATCGTCCCTATTTATAGCAGAGTGAGGTGTGCCGTGGGGTGCTGCGAGGGGGCAAGCATGGCGCGGCGTCTCCGGCGATCGAAGGGGCAAGTGAAGGACGGCTATGGCTAGGCATCGTCCTGGCGATGCTCAACGTGTAGCGAGACAGAGAAAAGGGCGACGGGATTGCTCACGAGCTTGCAGGGAGTGCGGCAGAACGTGCGGCAGGATTCCGTCGAGGACGACGGTGACGGAGCAGGGGCAGGCTATCAGCGTTGTCTAGCGTGTAGAGGGCGGGGAGGAGGTGCTCGACGCAGAGCTAGCTTGTGTAGGGGAGGACGAGGGCGCTCGACGTACTGGCGCGGCCAGTGCACGCTCACCGCGCTGGCTGGCATGTCCTGGCAAGGTTTGGACGCGCGCGTTCCAGCCAATGCCGTGGCTTGGCGAGCTGGTGCGGTGTACGGTGAAGTTCCTGGAGTTGCAGAGATGCTCCAGGACAAGGAGAAGAGGTAAGATGGTGGCTAGAGGTGGATTGGCCAAAGGTGGCCGGGTGTGCATGGCCTGGTGCCTTTCTCCTCACTTTTCCATTTTAACCAACCATAGCAAGTACCAAGCTCGATGCAGGGGAGGCAGAGGGAGCAAATGATCACAGGCTAAAGTTGGTTTAGGCTAAAATCCAGTGGACAATGGTGTGTAACACAAATATGAAACTATGCCTGCCAAGTGTTCGATCATATGGCCGCATGAATTTTTTTGATGAATTTTGGAAATATTTTTGGTACATCTCATTTATATAATTAAAGTGAAGGATTGGTGGTGATGGTATTCAATTTGGAGTTGAAATGCAAAGTTTCAAATTTGAGGTTATCTTGTTTTCATTTTCGGGTTCCATTTTGGCACATCCTTTCTGGTCAACCTAGTCAACTCTAGCATTGATGGTCAACATGAAAGTTGCTCACCTTGACAAGGTCTTGGATGACATGGCATTGGTTAACCAAGTTTAGTTTAGGAATAGAAAGATAAGGAGGGGCAAAGTGGTGAAGAAAATATTTTGGTGACATATGACCATTATCATATGTGTGAAGGTTTTGAGATTTCCTTTGGTTTGATTCTTGTTTCATTGATGCAATTGTGTTTGTTTATCATATCTAAGCATTCTACAAGCAAGAGAGCAAGCAATTATGGCCTTTGATGAAGATTTGCAATTTGGCCTAATGTGTATGTGAGTGAGAAGAGAGTTGTTTTCCATTTCTTCTATTTTCTCAAATGAGGGTTAGATGATCTTGGTTTAGGGTTTTAGCACACTTGATCAACATACTAACACTCATCATGGCATTTGCACAAAAAGAAAGCACTCATATGCATGGAACTATATGTGGCACTATATGCATAGAAAAAGTTTTTGTTTGTTGCAAATTTTGAGTTTGGGAAAATTTCTTTCTTATTTAATATTGTTGAAACTTGGGATGTTACAAACCCTTCCCCCTTACAAAAGATCTCGTCCCGAGATCTGAGAGAAAACTAGGTACTAAAGAGATCTGGGTACTCAGTCCTCATGAAGTCTTCTCTCTCCCAAGTGGCTTCTTCTTCGGTGTGGTTACTCCATTGGATCTTCAGAAAGTTGATACTCCGGGTACGGGTGGTTCTGAAAGCTTCTTCCAAGATGCGAATAGATACTTCGCGGTATGTCAGATCTGAGTTGATATCCACGGCTCGATGATCGATGTTCTTGAAAACCTCGGTGTTCTCAGGTACCTCTAAGCACTTCCGGAGTAACGAGATGTGAAACACATTGTGTACCGCTGACATTTCTTCCGGTAACTCCAGTTGATAGGATACTTCTCCTCGGCGACTCAGGACTTTGAAAGGTCCGACATATCGGGGTGCAAGCTTTCCTCTAAGCTGGAATCTCTGCATTCCTTTAAGGGGGACACTTTGAGATATACGAAATCTCCGATCTCGAAGGTCATCTCTCGGCTTCTCTTGTCGGCGTAGCTCTTCTGTCTTGATTGGGCTGTCTTGAGGTACTCGCGGATCTTGTGAACCTTCTCTTCAGCTTCTCGGAGAATATCTGGTCCAAAGACTTGACTCTCTCTTACTTCCGACCAATTCAGAGGGGTACGGCACTTCCTTCCGTACATTGCTTCAAAGGGGGCCATCTGCAAGCTGGCTTGATAGCTGTTGTTGTACGAGAATTCTGCGTACGGCAAGCAGTCTTCCCATTTAGATCCATACTCTAGCACACATGCTCTCAACATGTCTTCTAGTATCTGGTTGACTCGTTCAGTCTGTCCATCTGTCTGCGGGTGATAGGCGGTGCTGAAATTCAGACGAGTTCCGAGTCCTTCATGTACTTTCTGCCAGAATCTGGAGGTGAATTGGGATCCTCTATCGGATACTATCGACTTCGGGGTTCCGTGCAAGCTGACTATCCTTGAGATATATAACTCTGCGAGTCTTGGTCCTTGATAGGTGGTCTTGACGGGGATGAAGTGGGCGACTTTGGTCAGTCTATCGACCACTACCCAGATGGAATCATTTCCTTTACTAGATTTGGGCAGTCCGGTGATGAAGTCCATTCCTACGGAATCCCACTTCCATTCGGGAATCTGTAGGGGTTGCAACAGTCCTGCGGGGCGTTGATGCTCTGCTTTGACTCTTTGACAGATGTCACACTTGGCGATGTAGCTTCCAATTTCTCTCTTCATTCCATGCCACCAAAATTGTTCCTTCAAATCTTGGTACATCTTGGTTCCTCCGGGATGAATGGAGTAAAGGGTGTCATGTGCTTCCTTCAGAATAACTTGCTTCAACTCTGAGTCCGACGGCACGCAAAGGCGTCCGTTGTACCATAGCACTCCTTCATCTGCGGTGAATCCCGGTGCTTTTCCCGCAGCTATTTGGCTCTTTATCCCATCAATGCTAGCATTTCCTTTCTGAGCTTCCTTGATCTGACTAATCAGGGTGGGTTGGAGTTCAATGCTGGCGAGATATCCTTCGCTAACCAGTTCAAGTCTAAACTGTTCAAACTCTTGAAACATGCTAGGTTGCTCACTTGCTAACATGGAGTTCAACTGACACGGCAGTCTACTCAGAGCATCTGCTACCACATTGGCCTTGCCGGGGTGATAGTGGATTTCCATGTCGTAATCCTTGATTAACTCTATCCATCTGCGCTGCCTCATATTCAGCTCCTTCTGCGTGAAGATATACTTCAGGCTCTTGTGATCCGAGTAAACCTCGCATCGATTACCCATGAGGTAATGACGCCATACTTTTAGTGCTAAAACCACGGCTGCTAGCTCTAAGTCATGGGTTGGATAGTTCTGTTCATGCTGCTTCAGCTGTCTTGACAGGTAAGATATCACTTTTCCTTCTTGCATCAGCACACATCCAAGACCAATCTTGGAGGCGTCACAGTACACATCAAATGGCTTGGTAATGTCCGGCATAACCAGTATTGGGGCTGAGGTCAATCTGCTCTTGAGCTGTTGAAAGCTTTCTTCACACTTGTCGGTCCATTCGAACTTCTTGTCCTTCTTCAATAACTGAGTCATCGGTCTTGCTATGCTCGAGAATCCTTCAACGAACCGGCGGTAATATCCCGCCAATCTGAGAAATGCACGGACTTCGGTCTGAGTGGTTGGGGCTTTCCATTCTTCAACAGTCTTGATTTTTGCGGGGTCAACGGCAATTCCTCCGGCAGACAAGATATGACCCAAGAATCCTACTTCCTTTAACCAGAACTCACACTTGCTGAACTTGGCATACAACTGATGCTCCCGAAGGGTATCTAGGACCACTTCCAAATGTTGCTCATGTTCTTCTTCGGATTTGGAGTAGATGAGGATGTCGTCGATGAAGACAACGACAAACTTATCCAGGAAGTTCATAAAGATCTTATTCATGAGATTCATGAAATAAGAGGGGGCATTGGTCAATCCAAATGACATGACATTGTACTCATACAATCCATATCTGGTGGTAAAGGCAGTTTTGGGGATATCGGTGGCACGAATCTCCAGTTGATGGTATCCTGTCCTCAGATCAATCTTTGAGAAAACTTTGGCACCGGTCAGCTGGTCAAACAGATCTTCTATCTTGGGCAACGGATACTTGTTTTTGATGGTGACATCGTTAAGCTTACGATAGTCCGTAACCAAACGAGTGGCACCGTCCTTCTTATCCACAAACAAAACTGGTGATCTCCAAGGTGACGCACTTGGTTGAATCAGACCTTTGAATAGCATATCATCCAGTTGCTTCTTCAGTTCCACTAACTCTGTCGGGTTCATGCTATAGGCTCTCTGGGCTATAGGTCCGGTTCTAGGGATTAACTCGATGATAAACTCGATATCCCGATCTGGGGGCATACCGGGTAGATCATCCGGAAACACATCACGGTATCGACAAACGACCCTGATCTGATCCAAGGTGGGTTTGGCTAGACTTTGGTTGCAGGTAAACTTTCTGGGCATTCTTTCAGATATGTGTTCGACTATTATTCCGGTGCTACTAGTCATGGTGATGGCCTTCTTGGCACAATCAATCAGTCCATGATGTTTCGCCATCCAGTCCATACCCAGGACTACTTCCAAACCTTTGGCTCCCAGAACAATCAAATTTGCATAAAATTCTATTTCATGAATTCTGATAGGCACATCTTTGCAAATTTTTCTAGTTTTAGTTGTTGACCCAGGTATTTGAACTATCATGACATGCTTCAAACTGATGGGTTGAATCTTACTAGTGCATGCAAAATCTTCGGTAACAAACGAATGCGATGCTCCAGAATCAAACAGCACTCTTGCAGGTATTGAGTTAACAGAGAACATACCCAGCACAACATCTGGGGCTTCCTGAGCTTCTTCCGCATTCATGTGGTAGAGGCGGCCATTGCGGTTGTTCGGGTTGTTGGGGGCGAACTTCTTGTTGTTGGTGACACGGCGTTGCTGCTGCGCAGGGCCAGAGGTGTTGGCGGCAGTCTTGGCGAGCTTGTTGGGGCACTCATAGGAGAAGTGCCCCGCCACTCCGCACTCGTAGCAGTTGTAGGTGGACTTGTCCTTGGGGGTGATGGGAACATCATTGCTCCCAGTCCTTGGAGCGGTGTTGGAGTTGTTGTTGGGGGCGCGGGGTGGAGCGCGGTTGAAGTTGTTGTTGTTGTTGTTGTTGTTGTTGTTGTAGTGGCCTCCGGGCCTGGGGTTTCCTCCACTCCGGTTTTGATAACTCGGACGTGGATTCTGCATCGGGGGCTTGTTGTTTCTTGGGGCGAACCCTCCACTTGAGCTGGGGCGATACTTGTGGGTATTGCTGGGCCCACTCTGATTCATCATGCGGCGCTTGCGGTTCTCATTGGCTTGGTGTATCTTCCCCTCCATCTGAATGGCGGAGTCAACGAGGGCTTCCAGGTCAGCAAAAGGGATGTTGATAAGCATAGTCTGCATCTCATCATGCAGTCCATTCAGAAACCTCTCCTTCCTCTTCTCGACGGTATCCGTCTCATCCTGGGCGTACCTTGACAAAGTGAGGAACTTGTCGCGGTATTCCACCACGGTCATCCGGCCTTGCTTCAGTTCCCTGAACTCATCCCTCATCTTCTTGATCAGGCCCGGGGCACATGATACTTGCTAAACTTGAGTTTGAAATCTTCCCAAGTCATCATTTGCCCCGCATTCAATGCGCGAGCACTTGTCCACCAGGCACGTGCCGGTCCTGCCAGATAGTGGGTGGCGAACAACACCTTCTCGTTGTCCTCCACTCCGGCAACCTCGAGATTGTTCTCCATGGTTTGGAGCCAATCATCAGCATCGAGGGGTTCCTCCGTCTTGCTGAACACCGGTGGGTTGGTGTTTTGGAAGTTCTTCAGCTTCGACCCTGGGTGGTCGTGGTTTCCGTGGCCTTGATTGCCCTGAGCAATCTGTTGAAGTGCAGCTAAGTTGGCTTGCCGTTCAGCTCTCTCAGCCTCTCTATCAGCCAACATCTGTTGCAACATCTGCAGCATTGCCTCCTGAGTCATGTTGCGGGTTGGGGGTGCCATCTGAACAGGGATAGGGATCATGAGATGAGAGGGAAATTTCTATGGCTCATTTTGGGGTAAAATTTCACACAATTTAAAACTTGATTCATAAAATAATAATATTACACACACAAACATAGTCATAGAGGTAGCAAATATTACAAGTCAACAAATCCGGAGGGTTTGAAGAACCCTTTCAACAATCTACGATACATGGGGCGGATACAAAGGATCGATACATATCACGGGACGCAAATGCTCAGACGGGACTACTCGCCATCGACGTTGATCGGGTAGACGTTGTCTATCAAGGCAGCAAGGTGCTCGTGGCCATCCTCGTAAGGGTGGAACTCCAGGTCATCGTCTTCCTCGTAGTCATCGTCGTTGCTGACGTAGGAGCAGCCGTCCCCCTGGATGTTCTCCCCCTCACCTTCGCCTTCCAGTTCATGGATCTGCTCGGCTTGGGTCTCGATGGTCGCCTTCAGAGTGGCGATCCTGGCCTTGAGGCGGTTGATGGCATATTCCTTCTTCTGGTTGGCGCGGCGGAGAGCCCTGCGCTCCCCGGCGATGACCTTGATGGTCTCCGCCTGCTGGGCCAGCTGAAGGTGGGTGTGGTTGGCATACTCGCGGGAGTTGTCCAACTCGATGCGGGTCTCATTCAACATGTAGACGAGATGATCCACATGGTGGCGCAGTTGAGGGTGCGATGGCAGGTTCATGGGCACCCCAAGAGAGTTGTGCCTTGCATAGTGCACAAAGCGACTACTCTCGAGGTCCATGAAGTTTTGCCCGCACAGACGTGCGAGCCCCTCCTGAAGTCCACGGGCGAGACCGTCCGCCCAGTTGTTCTCCCGGAAGGAGAACTGGATCCTCTGGCTCATTGGGAGTGTGAACCTTCCACGGAGGTCCACCATGATAACCCATTGGAGCTGACCACCGGGCTGGTCATTCACCATTCCACCAAAGATCTTCGGGGGTGGGCGTCCGAGGAATTCCGAGAGGGAGAAGAGATCCCTCTCGAAAATGATGTCTCCACCATTCCCCAACTGATAGAACTCAGTCTGGAGGAAAGGCTACGCGGGGATGATGGGCTCCATCTGTAGAGGGATTAGATGAGTAAGTTAGAGAAGTGCAAGTGATCCAAATTTTAATTTACTCATAAGAAAGAGCATGAATTTAAAGTTTGCCAAAGACTCTTCAAGATAAGAGGGTGAATAAAGTTTTCATAACTAGTCAATTCATGGAATTTGAAACTAAGTTTTTGAACGTCCATTCTAACTAGGGTCTCCTAAGGTCAAACAATGGCTCTGATACCAACTTTTCAACACCCGGGTTTTTAGGTCCAGATGCCTATTATGCCGTACATCGCAATCCCAGGAATAATGTTTTTGCGAGACATAATAGTAAGTAGCATAGAGTCATCATTTATTACAACACATATTGTCTTACAACCATAGATCACATGATCCAATATTACACAAATATATTTTTCAACAACACAAATAGTAGCGGAAGCGAAGTAGTAGTGGACTATCTATTCCACAGGCAACGCTTGACGTTAGAAGACGATCCTAGTTATCGTAGACGTCCTGCTGTCCGTCATCCTGATACTGTTGCTCTCCTTCAAAGTCTGGCATTTGAATAGCCAGGGCAAAGCCATGAGTACTTTAAAGTACTCGCAAACTAACACTAGAGTAATTACTTATTGAGTGTAGTAAGGGGGTGCTAAGCTCTAGGCTTATTTGCATAAAGCCAAGTTTTAGTTTGATAAACATTTAGTAAAGCCTTATCATGTGCTAGACTAACTCAAGTGGGAACATTAGTGTCATTCCCACAACTCATTTGGATTCACCTCAATATCACCTTTCAATTCATCATTCCTTTTTAAGATCAAAATTCTGATAACGGAGACAGTATGGCCTTTCCAATCGTCCGTAACCGTGGACACGGCTATTCGAATAGGTTTAACACTCTGCAGAGGTTGTACTCTTGTGCCACAACTTTTGATTACATCCGTCGAGGATAACCTCGAATCATCGTAACACAGTACGCGGATCATCAACCATAACCTTTCACTTATATATGCTAGTATGAGCACCTCTCCCCATGAGCTTGGCCTCCCGGTGAAAACCGCAGTTAACCCGGGAACTGCACAGGGCTTGGGCCGTACATTCACCTCATATTAACATCGTTCCACACTTAACGGGGGCAGCCTCGGCGTAACCCCTATGATGCTTGTTTAGAGGGAACCCATACTAAAATACACAAGTTTCTAGTTAAGCCCTACCCATAATCAGGTATTGTGGGGGTACTTGTATAATTGGAAGGGTATCGCATTCAAACCCAATCATCAGTTTTATCAAAAATCACCATCTTCTTTTGGTCATATTCACCTTCAACTTTACATTCTTTCAAAGTCATTTCACTTCACCATGTTCCCATCTAGAGTAGTCAATTTTACTTGATTAGCACTA
Organism: Lolium perenne; assembly: GCF_019359855.2. Lineage (NCBI taxonomy): Eukaryota > Viridiplantae > Streptophyta > Magnoliopsida > Poales > Poaceae > Lolium > Lolium perenne. The sequence goes on from NC_067245.2 coordinate 276,795,293, forward strand.
GCAACTATTTCATGAGGGGTGCTATCTAGCTTTGATTTGTTCTAAGCTAACTTCAAGTATTGTTCTACTCTAGACCAAGTGAAGCATAAATCAAAAAGTACTTTGAAAGTAAATAAGCAAAATAATTGCAAGGTAAAAACATGGGATAGGTAAGACATTAAATAAAGTGTGATGGTGCCTTGCTCTTGTAGAGCTATGCACATGGTGTTTAGCAAAGTTTAGCTTGCCTTGAGCAGGGTAGTTGTCAAAGTTCTCCTCTTCTTCCTGGGAGTAGGCTTCCTCCTCTTGATACTCCTCGTTACTAGTGTCTATATACGAATACGGGGTATAAATACTAAACCAAGCTCACATACTAAACTAAATCACACCAAAGAGTTACACACTAATCCTAGTATCATATTACTCATGGCATGGTGGATTAAATGGGTTGGTTCTTATTTAAGAGAAAATAATTTCCTCTCATTGTTCTTATTTCTTTAAATTGCTATTTAGATCTTTAGAGAAAATAATTTCCTCTCATTAAATCTTATTAAGATTTAATCTCCTCATATAATAATCAGGTATGAAATATAGGTTGACCAAAGTCAACATTCCATATCTATTATATGTGAGTATAATTTAATTGAAGTGCTATACTTCACATAGTTTAATACTAACATTTAAATGAATTAAAATCTCTAAGTAATAATTATCAGAGGTTCATTAGCCTAAGGTCATTCCCTCTGGTTGTATTACTTAGGATCAAGATTTAAATGAGAGAGTAGCTCTCATACTATTTGTTGAGTTTGAATTCCACCATTAATTGCACTAGAATTGACTACATAGCCATTAATTTGATCTAGTCCATGATCATACAAACAACCTGTCTATATTATTGCATAATCAATTAGAGGACATCATTTGTGATTTATTAGAGTTGGAATCAATTCAAAATCAATTATGGTTAAAATTTAAATAAAGTTTCAATTTGCAAAAGTCCCTGTATTGTTATTTTTCTTAGATTAATTCTACTTTGAATTTGGAAGTGGGACCAGTGGCATTAGTTAGATAATTTCATTAGCTTTCCAACGGTATAAATTTTGCTAAATTTGGATTGGTAGATTTCAAACTATTCAAAATTTACTAAAGCATATGTAGCACATTTGAATAATTATTAAATCTATTTTTGAATTCGTGGGCTAGGCGGGAAATGCTACTGGGCCGAAACAGAATTTAAAAACACAGCGCAGCCCATCTAGCAACTGGTGCCTTGGGCCGCCCAGACGAGGTGGGGGCCACCCGTCAGTGGCTTTTAAAACAGCGAATCGGTACGCGTGAGATGAGCCATAGGATTAGAACAGAATCCAACGGCGTGTGAGCGTCGTCGTCTCCGACGAGCGACGGGCTCACTGGCGGCGAGCCTAGGGGGTCGGAGGGAGTACCAGGCCGTCGGAGAGGGTGGGCAGGCTGCTCAGTGAAGTGGAAGAAGATGGGGAAGCGTCTGGTGCAGCGGCGGAGCTCGGCGAGGCTCCAATCGATGCAGAGCTTCCGTGGGATCCGGCGGCTTCGAGCTCTCGATTCGAGCTACTCCGGCGAGGTGAGGTGAAATTGACTGGGGAAGGAGGATCAGTGGTGAGAGGGGAGCGAGTTGTGTGAAGAAATGGAGGGCCGATCGTCCCTATTTATAGCAGAGGGAGGTGTGCCGTGGGGTGCTGCGAGGGGGCAAGCATGGCGCGGCGTCTCCGGCGATCGAAGGGGCAAGTGAAGGACGGCTATGGCTAGGCATCGTCCTGGCGATGCTCAACGTGTAGCGAGACAGAGAAAAGGGCGACAGGATTGCTCACGAGCTTGCAGGGAGTGCGGTAGAGCGTGCGGCAGGATTCCGTCGAGGACGACGGCGACGGAGCAGGGGCAGGCTATCGGCGTTGTCTAGCGTGTAGAGGGCAGGGAGGAGGTGCTCGACGCAGAGCTAGCTTGTGCAGGGGAGGACGAGGGCACTCGAGCGCTCGACGTACTGGCGCGGCCAGTGCACGCTCACCGCGCTGGCTGGCATGTCCTGGCAAGGTTTGGACGCGCGCATTCCGGCCAATGCCGTGGCTTGGCGAGCTGGTGCGGTGTACGGTGAGGTTCCTGGAGTTGCAGAGATGCTCCAGGAAAAGGAGAAGAGGTGAGATGGTGGCCAGAGGTGGATTGGCCAAAGGTGGCCGGGTGTGCATGGCATGGTGCCTTTCTCCTCACTTTTCCATTTTAACCAACCATAGCAAGTACCAAGCTCGATGCAGGGGAGGCAGAGGGAGCAAATGATCATAGGCTAAAGTTGGTTTAGGCTAAAATCCAGTGGACAATGGTGTGTAACACAAATATGAAACTATGCCTGCCAAGTGTTCGATCATATGGCCGCATGATTTTTTTTGATGAATTTTGGAAATCTTTTTGGTACATCTCATTTATATAATTAAAGTGAAGGATTGGTGGTGGTGGTATTCAATTTGGAGTTGAAATGCAAAGTTTCAAATTTGAGGTTATCTTGTTTTCATTTTCGGGTTCCATTTTGGCACATCCTTTCTGGTCAACCTAGTCAACTCTAGCATTGATGGTCAACATGAAAGTTGCTCACCTTGACAAGGTCTTGGATGACATGGAATTGGTTGACCAAGTTTAGTTTAGGAATAGAAAGATAAGGAGGGGCAAAGTGGTGAAGAAAATATTTTGGTGACATATGACCATTATCATATGTGTGAAGGTTTTGAGATTTCCTTTGGTTTGATTCTTGTTTCATTGATGCAATTGTGTTTTTTTATCATATCTAAGCATTCTACAAGCAAGAGAGCAAGCAATTATGGCCTTTGATGAAGATTTGCAATTTGGCCTAATGTGTATGTGAGTGAGAAGAGAGTTGTTTTCCATTTCTTCTATTTTTCTCAAATGAGGGTTAGATGATCTTGGTTTAGGGTTTTAGCACACTTGATCAACATACTAACACTCATCATGGCATTTGCACAAAAATAAAGCACTCATATGCATGGAACTATATGTGGCACTATATGCATAGAAAAAGTTTTTGTTTGTTGCAAATTTTGAGTTTGGGAAAATTTCTTTCTTATTTAATATTGTTGAAACTTGGGATGTTACAGAAGGAGGCTGGAGTGGCTGGTTTGGCTTACTCCAAACCTGGGTCACTCTTCACATATGATTACTCCAAGGATTATTCAACGGAGTCTTCAACGCCAAATGATATTTCTTCTTCCTTTATGGCAAGAACAACACATGATGATGACTCCGATGACATCTCCCCCTCTACGATCATCAGATCTTGTCTAATGGCAAGGGAAGCAAAGGTAATGGAATCCCCACCTTTCTTATCTAGTGTTCTTGATAATGGAACTGATAATCAAGATGAAGTTGCTATGCTTAAGGAACTTTACAAAGTCAGATGCACTCTTCGTGGTGATTCTCTTGTCAAGTTCGATTACTTGATGGACTCCCTCAAAGAAAGGGATGAGTCCATTTAGGAATTAGAATATCATTTGAATGATGAGAAACGGAGATTCAATCTCCTTAGACAAGAGCTTAAAACAAAAGGTGCATATCTCAAGGCCTTAAGGAACTAGTTGAAACTTTTGAACTAGATAAAGCTAAGGACCAAGAAACTATTGAAAGGGCTCAATTAATGGCCCAAGAGCTAGATTCAAAGAAGAAGCTTGAAGTTGCTCATGCTTCTCTCACTAAGGATCTTGACCATCTTGAAAAATCTAACAAGGTTGTTAAGGATGAACTCAAGAAACTTGGAGAGAACCATGACCTACTCCAAGATACCTATAATAAGGCTCTTGGATCATTGAATGATCCAATTGGTGCTGAAAATATTGCAAGTTCCTCTACTTCATTTACTTATGAGCATGCTAAACTTGTTGTGGAACATGTTCATATGAAAGATGATCTTTCTCTATATGTTGAGACCAATGTATATCTTGAATCTTTGGTAACCAAACACGGTCTCAACTATTATCCTAATGAATCGGCTTGTGAGCAAGCAACTATTCTTGAGGAAAATGCTAGGTTGACAAAGGAACTAGCAAAGTTCACCCCACCAAGAATAAGATGGGATTGGATGACCTTTTGAGTAAGCAAAGGTCAAACAATCAAAAGTATGGACTTGGGTATGCTCCCAAGCCCTACAAGAAGAACAACTACAAGAAGGTCACTAATGATGGCAAAGCCTCAAAGGGAAAGCCATTGGTGGTGACCGCACGGGAACTAATAATCACTATGATTTATTTGTTGATTATTATGGTGATGATTATGCTAAATATGTTGGCCCTCGTAATGGCTATGCTTATAGAGGGTACTCAATTTGGGTACAAAAGATCTTGTTGCCATTACAAAAGAACCCATTAATCGATGGGTTTCTAAAAACTCTACTTGATTTTGTAGGGGTATTACTCTGGTGGTCCAAAATGGGTGTTTGATAGTGGATGCACCAATCATATGACCGGAGGAAGAGGTGTGCTTGACCAATTCAGAGATGATGTTAACAAAAAGTCAAGCATCACCTTTGGTGACAATTCAAAGGGAAAGGCACTTGTGCCTTGAGATGGTTATGCTTGTTAAATCCCTTGGCTATAATTTGCATTCTATATATCACCTTGGAGATGCTGGCTATAATTCATATTTTAGTAATTATTATGTGAAAGTCTTTAGGAGTGATAATCTCAAATTGGTCCTTGTTGGATATGTGGAGAACAACCTTTACGTATTTGACTTCTCGAAACAGAGCCCCTCTCTCCCCACAGGTCTAATGGCTAAACATGACGAAGGTTGGCTGTGGCATTGCCGCATTGGTCATGCCAATATGAGAAATCTTAAACAACTCCTAAAGGGTGAGCACATTGTTGGACTAACCGGCATTTCCTTTGAGAAAGATCGTGTATGCAGTGCATGTGTAGCTGGAAAGCAACTCAAGAAGAGACATCCTATCAAGAGTATCATCACCACTTCTAGGCCTTTGGAGCTCCTTCAGTTGGATATCTTTGGGCCATCACATTATGATACTCTTGGTGGGAGTAAGTATGGACTGGTCATTGTTGATGATTACTCAAGGGTACTCTTGGGTCTTTCTCCTTAAGTCTAAGGATGAGACCTATAGAGAATTCATCATCTTCGCCAAGAAGGCTCAACGTATGTATGAATCTGAGATCAAGGTGATAAGGACCGACAATGGCACCAAGTTCAAGAACTACACTATGAAAGATTTTGTTGATGATGAGGGCATCAAGCATGAGTTTTCAGCTCCATACACCCCTCAGCAAAACGGTGTTGTTGAAAGGAAGAACCGGAATATTATTGAGATGGCAAGAACCATTTTTAGTGAATTGAAGTCGCCCCATAAGTTTTGGGGAGAAGCCATCTCTATAGCTATTCACTACTCAAACCGGCTCTTTCTCCATCCTCTACATAATAAAACTCCATACGAGCTTCTCACAGGTAACAAGCCCAATGTCATGTATATTCGTGTCTTTGGATGCAAATGTCTTGTTAAGGACAATAGAGGGAAGCTCGGTAAATTTGAAGCTAGAACTATAGAGGGTACATTTGTTGGATATGCGGAGAACTCCCACGCCTATAGATACTACAACAAGTCCACTGGGGCTATTGAAGTATCTTGTGACGTGGTGTTCTTGGAGGATAATGGCTCCCAAGTGGAGCAAGTTGTTCCATGTGCCGCAGGTGATGATGATCCTTCTAACGCCATCAAGCTTATGGGCATTGGACACATCCGTCCCACGGAAGTTCATACTGATGATCAAGATGATGGAATAGAAGCCTCAAGCTCAATCCAAGTGGAGCCTAGCTCTACTCAAGTTGAACCATCAAGTGCAGCTCAAGATTTATCCTCTACTCAAGATGAGCCTCATTCCGAAGAACAAGAAGAAAACTCTCAACCCACTGAGCAAGACCGTGATGCCGATCAAGAAACATCCTCAACCCATGGTCGAGCTCAAGTTGTCCCTCATGATCAAGTACTAGCAAGAGATGAATTTATTGATCATGGAGGAACAATTCGGAAGATCAAGGCTGCTTCAAGGGCAAGTGACATGAAAGTACATCAAGTCCTTGGTAGCATCTCAAGAGGAGTGGTAACTCGTAGACACCATGCATTACTTATCACTTATTGTCAACATCATGCTTTTGTGTCTAGTTTTGAGCCACTCAAGGTACATGAAGCCTTGGTTGATCCGGATTGGGTAATTGACATGCAAGAAAAATTGGAATGTTTCACCCGCAATGAAGTATGGTCTCTAGTTGAGAGACCCAAAGATCATCACATCAATGTCATTGGGACCAAATGGGTGTTCAAGAACAAGCAAGATGAGAATGGCATCATCATAAGAAATAAAGCAAGGTTAGTGGCGCAAGGGTTTGCCCAAATAGATGGTATGGGTTATGAGGACACCTTTGCGCTTGTTGCCCGTCTTGAAGCTATTCGCCTTTTGCTTGCATTTGCATCTTTTCAAAATTTCAAGCTATATCAAATGGATGTGAAAAGTGCATTTTTGAATGGTCCCCTAAAAGAAACTGCATATGTGGCTCAACCCCAGGATTTAGAAGACCCATATGCCGTCCCAACCATGTGTATCTACTCCATAAGACACTCTGCAGTCTCAAGCAAGATCCGCGTGCTTGGTATGAGTACCTTAGGGATTTCTTACTCAAGGATGGGTTTAGCATGGGTACGGTCGATTCCACCCTTTTCACCAAGCGGGTTAAAGGGGTGGCCTATTTCTATGTCAAATATATGTTGATGATATTATATTTGGTGGAACTAACCCTAATCATAACAAAGCCTTTAAGCTATTGATGACTAGGAAATTTGAGATGTCCATGATGGGGGAGTTGAAGTTATTTTAGGCTTCCAAATGAGGCAACTTGAAAAAGACACCTTCATCTCTCCAGAAAAATATGTAAGGGACATGCTCAAGAAGTTTGACATGGCCAAAGCAAGTCCAATGAAGACACCCATGCCCATAAATGGGAGCTTGGCTCATGTGATGGTGAGAAGGATGTGGACCAAAAGGTATACCGTTCCATGATTGGATCCTTGCTCTACCTTTGTGCTTCTAGGCCGGATATCATGCTAAGTGTAGCGATGTGTGCTCATTTTCAATCTGCTCCTAAGGAGAGCCATGGTGTCGGTCAAACGGATTCTAAGATACCTTTGAACTCATAGGCTATTCGGACTCCGATTGGGCTGGTGAGAAGGTTGACCGGAAGTCTACCTCCGGGGCTTGCCCATTCATTGGCCGGTCATTGGTGAGTTGGTCATCCAAGAAACAAAACTCCACTGCCCTATCCACCGCCGAAGCCAAATACATATCCGCGAAATCTTGTTGCACTCAGTTGTTGTGGATGAAGCAAACCTTGAAAGACTATGGTGTGTCTCTTGGTACGGTGCCTCTTCTATGTGACAACGAAAGTGCAATAAAGATCGCCAATAACCTAGTTCAACATTGCCGCATAAAACACATTGACATTCACCATCACTTCCTACGCGATCATGTTACCAATGGGGACATTGAGCTCACTCATGTGGGAACAACATACCAATTGGCTGATATTTTCACTAAGCCTTTGGATGAAGCCCGGTTTGTAAACTTGAGAGGAGAACTTGGTATTCTTGATCCAACAACTTAGATTGAACAACTTCTTGCACTATATTCTTGCATCTATCTTGCTATCTAGCTTAGTTCTGCAGCACATATTGGGATAGTCATCTTACCATTTCTTGGTATGATGCATAACTATGTGTGCAACATAAATTGACCCAATGCCATTATATGGACCCAAGCATGTCTCTTCGAGGTCTCATGACATTTGTGCTTTAACATAGGGGGAGTAATCCCCCGCCCCTCATTGGCCTCAATTGCAAAATGGTTTCATTCTATGAGGCGAAATAATCTTATTGGAAAACAGTTCTAAAAATTGTTTATGACTCTTGATATATTTCGAATCATTCCCATTGTTGCTATTTACATCTTGTTTGGATTTCACTCCAATAGGTATTCCTAGAAAATCTTGTGTTTCCTACCCCATGTCTGTGCTCCTCTTATCATGCGTCTATCTATCTATATGTACATGTCATCCTCTGATCATACACACACTGTTGCACAAAGAAAAAGTTAAAAAGGGGCAGCTGCCAGCAGTCCGGTTCCTGGCCCGGTTGGGCTGGCCCTAGCGCCGGCCGGTCCGGTCCCTAGCCCGGTCTGCCGGCCCGTGCGCCGGTCGACAACTATTTAAGTGGGACCTGGGGTTACCTGTTGGGGTCTCCTTCCTCACTTCCCCCTTTCAACCACAGCCTCCATCGGCGCCGCCCCTTCCCTCTCCACCTCTCCCTAGGGCATTCCCACCACTAGAACCACCCCAAACTCCACCCCACCATAGATCGGGTACCTTGGAAGATCTTCACCAAGGAATTTGGTCCCTCTCAAGCCACAGTTGGAGTTCTTGGGATTTTACCCCTCAAGCCTCTCCTTGAAGTTTTTCTTGTTCCTTTGGGCAAGTGAGAGCAATGTCTTCGGGTAACTTCCCTCCTCACCTTCCTATGTCTTGATTCCCTCATACATTGCACATTTGTTGAGGGATTTGAAAAACTAGGGTTAGGGTTAGGGTTTGTCTAGTACCCCATGCCATTAGAATGTCACACACCTCTATGCACAGGTTCCACTCTGCATTGTTGTAATATATGTACAAGTATATGAGCTTTTGCATGACTTTGTGTTGAAAATCTGGAGCATACTCAATGATTCTTCAGTGCGCGGCCTATGGCACGGCGTGCCGGCTATCAAACCGGCCGGGCCGGTGTGTTGACCGGCTGACAGACCGGCTGGTCCGGTCCACAGCCCGGTTGTGCTGACCGATGCGCCGACCCGCCCAGATTTTCACACAACTTCGTCAAAACACTTGTATGTATGTTATACTTTTGGCCTCCTTATTCTGATGACATGTACACTTATCCCACTACTATTCTCGCTCTATTTTCTCATTCACATGAGATTCTGGTGATGACACACATGCTGTTACCAAGAGGGGCAGGAATGAGAGGCCCCCGGGGTGCCGAACTAGCACTCGTATGCCTAGCAAAGCAGCCCAGAGCAGTGGACTAGGAAGTTCTGCAGGAGGTAGGACCAAGTCAACAGGAAAGAAAGGAAAAAACAAACAACCAGTTCCAGATGATGATCTTGTTGAGAAGGTGCCAACATTCAACGTTGGTACAGTACATGTTGCTGCTTGGAGGAGACTCGGGGAGGAGAATCCCTATAGGTTCGAGGAGAGAACCTACAACGGTGGAGATAGGGAATTCTGGACCAACACTCAGTTGAATATATGGGATGATTTCTACAACTGCCCAGAGCTCAAGAGGAACGGTGTCATTGTGCAGCTGTAAGAGCAAGATCTATATCCCGTGTTTTGTGTGTTTGATAACAACACTCGAATAATTCTAACCGTGCACAAAGATTGTCCTTGATAGGTTTGCAAGGTGTACGGTGCCCTCGCCGGACACATTATGATCAGAAGACTGAAGCATAGTTCTTAGGCTTTCTGGTTTTGTGTGTGCGTCGCGAGGTAACATGGTAGGAGAGGAAAGGAGGAAAAAGCTGTTTTAGCCATAGCGGTACTACCGGTACCAGGAGCGCTAGTACCGCTACCCCTACTGGTACCGCTCTGAGGATTGCACACGATATTGTCTCACAGTACTAGTTGCGGTACCTTTGCGGTACCATGAACGGTAGTACCGCTTGCTAGCGGTAGTACCGCCCAAGGTACCGCTCAAGTACCGTAACTCGTTACGGCAGTACCGCTTCGGTACCGCTCCGGTACCGCTTCGAGTACAGTAATGTCTGGACCCTACTGCGGCACCTCGAGCGGTACCGCGAGCGGTAGTACCGCTCTGTGTCCACGTGGACAAGTACTGTGTGGATTTCGAACTCAGAGCGGTAGTACCGCTTGCACAAAGCGGTAGTACCGCTTAGGCCATAACAGCACATAACGGTTGGATTTGAGGGGACCTATAAAAAGGCCCCTTCTTCCCTAGCTCGTTTTTAGCTCTTCTACCTCTCTCTCCTCCATTGTTGCTGAGCTCAAACTGAGGGGATCTCCCCAACCATCCAGCCAATCTTGTTCATACTTTGAGGAGTGGTGGAGGAGACCCCGATCTATCATTCTACCGAGAGAAGTTCACCAATTCGTGGTAGTCCTTAGTGAATCTTGGTGGTAGAGTTCCTATTGTGGAATCTTGGAAGAAGTGGACCTATGGAGGCTAGCTTGGTGGTGTACTAGCCCCATAGGTTGTTGGAGCCTCCTTGTGTGTGGAGCACGCCCCAACCTTGTGAAGGAATCACCGCCTCGACCTGTGCCTTAGTGGAGAAGGGGGAGCACCTTCGTGGAGCTCTCTCGAGGAAGAAGGTGAGGCCTTCCTTCGTGGTGTGGCCGTCTAGTTTCTTTTGTGAGGCTAGCACCTCCTCAACGCAGACGTACTCTCTTTTGTGGGAGGAACTGCGGGAAACAAACCTCGCCTCGTCTCTGCGCCCTCCGGTTGTCTCTCTCCTTACTCTTACTATCTTGTTGATTCCTTTGCTTATTGCACTTGTCCTAGGATCATTGTAGCAACACCGCTATCGCTAAAGCTATCACCTTTACCTTCCATTGCACTAAAAATTGAAAAAGGCTAAAACTTGACGTAGCAACCATTCACCCCCCTTCTTGTTCGCTACGATCCATTCAAGTGGTATTAGAGCGAGGTTTTCTTGCTCGGGCTTTACCGCCTAAGAAATGGCCGAACAAGAGGTGGTTGTGAATGGAGTCCTTCCCGGTGAGCAATCATCTCCATCATCAATTGCCGATAATACTCCGGCTACTTTGGATGACCTCAAGAAATTGGAGTCATCCATTGTATCTCAAATGAAGGCTATGATGATGGAGTTGATTACTCCAAAATCAAACCCCATCATAGATCCTAAGAGAGGTGTCGATGTTCCACCACCACAAGTCAATATTTTTCCTCTTGTGGGATTTGTTGAGCAATCGACAAATCCACCTCGAGAAAAGGAACTTGAGAATGTTGACACCTCATCACAAGGGAAGGATGAATCTCCGGTTGCGGGACAATTAAGAGATAATCATGCGGTGTCTCCACCAAGTGATTATGCCGTAAATGTCCCAATACCCATGCCTTGCATTTTGACTCATGGTTTACCACCACTACTTGAATCTAATAGCTTTGAAAATTGGCAATTCGTAATGCGTTCCCATGTGCGCAGTGCTTCTACCGAGCTTTGGCGTATCATTGAAGAGGGATATTCACCACGAGACCCAATGAACTTGACAAGAAGGGAAGTGGTGGACGACCAACTCAACGCCATCGCCATCAACATGATTCACTTGGCCGTTACTCCCAAGAACCGTGCTCATATCCGCTCGCTCATGACCGCCAAGGAAGCTTGGGACAAACTCGACAAGCTCTTCCTCGGAAATGGGAGCATCCAAAGCTCTCGTTTTAATGAAGTGAACAACATGGCCGATGACTTTGTCATGAAAGAGGGAGAATCGCCCGAAGAGATGTACCGGCGCCTTATTGCTCTCGCCGTGCAAATGCAAGATCTTGGAGCAACGTTTGTGAATGACCCTTGGATTAAGAGAAAGTTCTACAATGCTCTCCTTCCTTGGAGCGGAAACAAGAGACGAAGCTCAAGACCATGAAGTTCTTGCTACAATTGTGGCGACAAAAGTCACTTCGTTGCGGATTGTATCTATGAGAGAATGGACGAAAATGGTGGAAAGCTCATTCGTAAGAGCGAGTTTAGATCTCTTTCCAAAGGGCTCTCCAAGCTTTCCTCCAACAACGACGACACCAAGATCTCCTCCACCGAAAAGCCTAGAACTAACATGCTAGGAGATCAAGACCATATGGTGGAAAAGGAAAGGCTTGAAAAGAAGGAGGAATTAGAACTTATCTCTCTCACCCAAGCTTACGAGGAAGAAGTGTGCATGCGTATGACTCTTGAAGCTAGTGCTCTTATTCTTGAAGACTTCAACAATTCTCTCATCTCCCAACTCATCAAGGACAGAGATTATACCCTTGGTTGGGTGGATGAGCTCAAGGAAAAGAAGTGTTATCTTGAAGAAAACCATGGATGGTCGCTTAAGGATGTTGCAACCTTTACCAAGAAGAAAGAAGATGAAGGTCCTAATTCATGTTGTGATAAGCTCTTTGACGAAGTTTGCTTCTTGAGAAGACACAATGCAAAATTCTTGGAAGTCATCTCAACTCAAGAGGAGGCCTTGGATGAATAATATCGCTTGAGTAAAGAGAAGGTGCAATGTTGTGATCACGAAGAAGAGATTGCCACTCTAAAGAAACACAAGGCAAAGCTATTTGAAATGAATGAGAGGCAAAATGAGTCCTTGTTGGAGTGGATCCGTTTGAGCAAGGAAAATGTCACTTGTTGTAACCATAAGGATGAAATTGCATATCTAAATAGAAGCAAGGACAAACTTATGGTGATCAAGCTTATGCAAGATGAAGTCTTAAAAGAATACCAACTCTCAAGCAAGGATCACACTTGTTGTAATCATGAAGACGACATTGCCACTTTGGAAAGACACAAGCGTTTACTCTTGAAAAGGAATTCTCTTCTTGAGGAAGCTCTATCGGAACAATTCCGGGTGAATAAGGAGAAAGAGGTTCAAGTGTTTGACATAACTCACCCTCACCGGGATCATGAATATGAAGTTAATCGCTTGAAGTCCAAAATTGAGAGTCTCCAAGTCCAAGTAAAATTCTTGGAAGGAGTTATTGAAGCAAGAGTTGAAACTTATGAGGACTCATGCAATGAAGGAGAAGTGGCAATCATGCCAAAGAAGATCGAGAGAGGAAGAAGGATCAATGAAAAGAAGAACGTCATGATAGGGCCCATTGAAAAATGGGTTCCTATTTCCAAGTCTTGATCCATGAAGGACCTTGCTTTCAGAGGTTCTTATTGGGTGGTTGATCTTGAAGCCACAAGTCTTATGTTTGGAAGCAAGGAATTCGTTGCCGTCATCAAGTCACTTATCTCTATCATTCTCATGACGACAACACAAGCGAGCTTAAAGGTATTGGAGCCTTGACAAGGTGGTGATCATGTCCTACCTTGTCAAGACTCTTGCGTATGTTCTCTTTGATTATTGCTTTACACTCTTGAGTATTTGTACCTACTATACTGAACATGTTGTGGTTCTCTTGTGGAGCTAGTCTCTTCAAGAGGCCACGGTCTAGGACTAATGGAATTTGCTTCTTTGTGTAGAGATCGTGTTTTGTAGGAATTGTGTTGAAGGAAATGAACCATGATGAAGTTTCTCAAACAAATTCAATACAAGTTCTATGACATGTTCCTTGCAAGAAGGAGCAACAATGGAATGGAGTTTATGCTCAAGATCTTGGATGTCTTCATTGGCAAAGAAGGAATCCGTTATATACTCCTAGCCATAATCTTACCCTAACTTCATGGGGTTGCCTGAAGTGAGAGACAAACCTAAGTTGAAGACACTCAAACATGATGATGGAGTATGAATCTATTGTGTGGTTTGTGGTATTGTGTGATGAGACTTTTTGATGGATATGATATTCTTTGGAGGAGGCGAAGTGCTTCTTGTGAGAAAGGAGATGCAATTCCCCCGATTACCATAGGAAGGATGGGTGTTGGCATTCGCCGATCTCAAAAGCTACCTTCTATGAGTGCCGGGGAAGGACGAAGTTCCACCTATGTGGAGCCATCTACACCACAAGGCCAAGTCTTTTCCATTGGACAACCAAGTGCTAGATCACCTCTTCCACAACCTCAAGTTCGGCATCAACAACAATGGGGTCATGGTGAGGACCTAAATTATGGTGAAGATCAAGGGACCTCACAAGAATCTATCCTTTTGGTCCATTCTCGCCGGGGTGCTAAAGCGTCAAGACTCTTTCATAACTCAAGCAAAGTACAAGACATACTCAAAAGCAAGATATGAGGGGGTCCAACGGTATAGCAACCCCAAGTATCAATTCTTCCCTAATGAGTCCGACAAGACAATGGACTCACTCTCTACCGATAAACGTCAAGGTTTGCTTCTCTACCTTTGTGCTTCTCATCCGGACATTGCGTCAAAAGTGGGTACTTATACCACACTTGTGCTATATGTCTAGATGTAAAGCACGCATGAACATAGGGGGAGTGCGGTTTAAACTTATTGAGCTATCCCTCCCCCCATAATGCATAAAGAAACCCAAAGCATATGCTATTTGTCAATTAAGTGACTATGAGCTTCATGTTGAGTTGTAGCCGTGAGTCCTAGGTACTTCTACGCGACCTCACACTACCAAACTCTTACACGGTGACTTCGGCCACCAACCTTCTCCTTGAGGAGTTTTTGTTCTTTTGATTTCTTTTCTCTTTTTGTTTTTGGTTTTCGTTTCTTTTTTCTTTTTGTTTCTTCATGGGAGATTCACCCAAGCTTGGTTTTTCTTGTTTTGATTCTTGCAAGCTTGGTTGAGTAGTACCTTAACAGTTCCGTCATCTAATCCTAAGCCATTATCTATCTCCTGAGCCAACTCAGTCTAAAAGCACAAGTCTACACCAAAATCTGAGTGTCTTTGAATTTGGAGGCCGGTACTACCGGATATCAGGCCGGTACTACCGCTTTGGGCAATAATCTGACGAAACTGAATTTTGTCCCCAAAGCGGTACTACCGCCCGAGGTACCGGGTAAGTACCGGTAAGCGGTACTACCGCTTTTACGAGCGGTACTACCGTGCGTTTTTGACTAGAGGTACCGGGTGGGTCGGGATTTATCCCAAATCACCACAAACCCCCATCCTCCTCAAGCCAATGACGCCCCCAAGCTCAGGACCTCGAGGAAATCGGCCCGATCTCCTCTTCCAGCCGCCGCCGGCCAAATCTCCTCCGTGGAGAAGCTTCTCCACCCTCTTCTCCGCCATGTCCTCTGGTATGAACCCTAATCTCTCTCTCTAGGGTGTGTTGAACTCCCTAGATGCATAGGCTAGGGTTTGATGGAGGTTTGCGGTGGAGAAGCCTTCTTGGAAGCTCTACATGTGCAGGGATACTAGCTAGCAACAATGTGTGACACTATGAACTACTTTGCCATGTCCTCAATCTCGATCTAGATGTGCTGAGCTTGAGCGGTAGTACCGCTCGTTACCGGTGTACTACCGCTTTGACTAGTTTCACCAATGTTGCTTGTTAGTGTCCTCTTTGATCTTTAAATTCATGGCTTGTGCACTTATCCCCTATTCCCTCCCAAACCTTTGCTGATTCACAGGAACATCTAAGTCCCGTGGTGGTGGCAAGGTCAAGCCATCCTCTCGTCGTCATCGAGATGAAGACGAGCAAGAGGAGATCATTCTGGCGACAACCACCAAGCGACAGAGGGATGTAGCAGCTGGTGCAAGGGGTTATCAAAAGTCAATGATTGACATCAAGAAAGGCCAATTAATGGAAGTACGAGGGGCCAATCATTATTTGCTACCAAGGAATGCTCGTCAATGCCCCAATCACTATTTTCATCATGTCAACCAAGAGAGGATCTACAATGAATTCTATGGGGCCAAGGAATTCAAATGTTGCCCCCAATACTCCATCAGCATGGACAAGCTCAACTCCAACCTCGAGTACTTTGGAGAAGCGCTTGAGATATGTGACGAACAAGGACTTACACCTCTGATGACCTTCTCTCACAACTACTCCAAGGAGGTGATTTGCCAATTCTACGCCACAGTTGTTTTCCTTGAGGATGAAGGACGCTTCCGCTCCTTGAAGTGGATGACTAGGGAACATGTGATGGAGGCCACGTGGGAGGAGTTTGCTAGATGCATTGGATATGAGCTCGCCGACGATGACTCAAACGTCTTCCGGATTCATCTCCAAGCCAAGCCAATGGCCAAGGAGAAAATGGCCGACCTCTACATCCGCGGGAGGATGTTGTGTGGAAGCACCAAGAACCTCCTTCCCATCTACGACATCATGAACCACATCTACCGCAGCACCATCAACCCCAAGCACACCAACCATGATGAAGTGCATGGGTTCCTTGTGAACCTTCTTGTGCAAACTCATGAGATGAGGAGCCGCAGCAAGCAACTGGACATCATGGACTACATTTGGCATGAGATGCGTGATTGTGCTTTTCTTCGCAAGCTTCCTCAATATGCGCCCTACATCATGAGGCTCGTTTGTCTCAAGTGGGAGCGAGCGAGCCGTGGAGATCTTCTTGAGCAATGTCGCCCCAACATCACTATCCATAAGGAGAAGAGTCCTCTTGTCAAGAACCATGACCTTCCAAGGTACGACAAGGGGGCTCCCAAGGACAAGGACGAAGAATCCGATAGTGATGACTCCGACTACGTGCCCAACTCCATCAAGACCAAGGGCCTCTTCGCCAAGCTCACCGCTCGCCTCAAGAAGTCCTTTTGCTTCAAGAGGGACCTTGAAGATAGGATTATCAAGCTCACCATGACAACAAGAAGATCCGCCAACGCCAAAAGGCGATGATGAGGCACATGCAGCTTCCTGTCTCCGAGGGTTCCGAGGACAACATCGCTCCTCCCGGTGAGTGGAAGTCCAAGCTTACTTGGTCAAGTTCCGAGGACTCCATCCCCGAGCACATTGTTCGTCCCTCTCCACCACCTCATGGCAAGGGCCATGTTCAAGATGAAGACGAAGATGAAGAGGAGGAGAATGACGAGGAGGAGGTTGACGAGGATGATGATGATGATGAGGAGGAGGAGGACGATGATGACGAGTGATCCCCTTGGGGCGTTAGTATGCTTCTTCTCCCTTTTTGGTGTCTCGATGCCAAAGGGGGAGAAGTTGATCTATTAGGACGGGAATTTGCATGGGGATGCCAAGGGCTTGGTGCTTCATTTTGGTTCTTTCGGCCTTGGCATCAAATCTTTTCCCCTAGTTATTTGGAACTTTATTTGTATGTGTGCTTGCTACTCTATTTGTGGATCTCCCGATCCCCCGGTTTGTATTAAGACTTAATCATTCGTAGCCTATTGGTCTTCACTATTTATCTATTGATTGGCTACAACAATTCTATGGAGGCACTTATTGTGAGTTTGGGTTCTTCTCAAGGCAAAGGTATGAAAAATTGACCCAAAGTCTCCTATATGCACTTATACTTGCCTCCATAGTGTGCTTGTGCTATATGATCTTGTCATATGTTCTTCTTAGCACTTGTGCTTGGTTTGTAGAATCTAGGGGAGTTTCTCTCTAGGATGTGTGCATTTGTATACCAATGCATATTCTAGATATGCACACATCTAGGGGGAGCTTCGTCTACCCTTGCAAACCAAATACCTTATCATTATATCCTATGCTTTATTGCAAATTCGCGTGTTGTCATCAAACACCAAAAAGGGGGAGATTGTAAGAGCAAGATCTATATCCCGTGTTTTGTGTGTTTGATAACAACAATCGAATAATTCTAACCGTGCACAAAGATTATCCTTGATAGGTTTGCAAGGTGTACGGTGCCCTCGCCGGACACATTATGATCAGAAGACTGAAGCGTAGTTCTTAGGATTTCTGGTTTTCTGTGTATGTCGCGAGGTAACATGGTAGGAGAGGAAAGGAGGAAAAATTTGTTTTAGCCATAGCGGTACTACCGGTACCAGGAGCGGTAGTACCGCTACCCCTACTGGTACCGCTCTGAGATACCGCTCTGAGGATTGCACACGATATTGTCTCACAGTACTAGTTGCGGTACCTTTGCGGTACCATGAGCGGTAGTACCGCTTGCTAGCGGTAGTACCGCCCACGGTACCGCTCAAGTACCGTAACTCGTTACGGCAGTACCGCTTCGGTACCGCTCCGGTACCACTTCGAGTCCAGTAAGGTCTGGACCCTACTGCGGTACCTCGAGCGGTACCGCGAGCGGTAGTACCGCTCTGTGTCCACGTGGACAAGTACTGTGTGGATTTCGAACTCAGAGCGGTAGTACCGCTTGCACAAAGCGGTAGTACCGCTTAGGCCAAAACAGCACATAACGGTTGGATTTGAGGGGACCTATAAAAAGGCCCCTTCTTCCCCAGCTCGTTTTTAGCTCTTCTCCCTCTCTCTCCTCCATTGTTGCTGAGCTCAAACTGAGGGGATCTCCCCAACCATCCAACCAATCTTGCTCATACTTTGAGGAGTGGTGGAGGAGACCCCGATCTATCGTTCTACCGAGAGAAAGTTCACCAATTCGTGGTAGTCCTTAGTGGATCTTGGTGGTAGAGTTCCTATTGTGGAATCTTGGAAGAAGTGGACCTATGGAGGCTAGCTTGGTGATGTACTGGCCCCATAGGTCGTTGGGAGCCTCCTTGTGTGTGGAGCACGCCCCAACCTTGTGAAGGAATCACCGCCTCGACCGGTGCCTTAGTGGAGAAGGGGGAGCACCTTCGTGGAGCTCTCTTGAGGAAGAAGGTGAGGCCTTCCTTCGTGGTGTGGCCATCTAGTCTCTTGTGTGAGGCTAGCACCTCCTCAACGCAGACGTACTCCCTTTTGTGGGAGGAACTGCGGGAAACAAACCTCGCCTCGTCTCCGCGCCCTCCGGTTGTCTCGCTCCTTACTCTTACTATCTTGTTGATTCCATTGCTTGTTGCACTTGTCCTAGGATCATTGTAGGAACACCGTTATCGCTAAAGCTATCACCTTTACCTTCCGTTGCACTAAAAATTGAAAAAGGGCTAAAACTTGACGTAGCAACCATTCACCCCCCCTTCTTGTTCGCTACGATCCATTCAGCAGCCCAAGGCCATCAACAAGGAAGAAGTTACCATGCTCCAAGCCACTCAGTACCGCTTTGTGGTTGGTACCTTACAAAAGATGGGGCTGTTTGATCTTGTGTGCTTGAAGTCTGGCAGCACAAAGGGTGTTGGGGTGCATTGCCCAATCCTTGTTCGTCAATTCCACTCCACTATTTTCTTTCATGATAATGCTGCCCGCACTATGACTTGGATGATTGGACAGGAGCAGTATACTTGCAACTATCTTGACTTCTATCAAGCCATGGGATTTAGTAGTGGACGTGCTCATGGTTTTCAGATTCTTCTCAGGAGCAATTCACTCATGGGTACATTGCTTTCTGCTACCCTCCTGAACCTACACATGCTCTTCCAACCATCTCAGGAATGTACTACTCTTATCTAGTGCTTGCCAAGATATTCCGGGAGAGTCTCATAAGCAAGTCAGGAGAATCAAGTGAATGTCGAGCCTACCATCTTAACCTCATGCGCTACTACCATCCTGAAAATATTATGATGATTGATGGATGTGACTTCCTCTACTGTGAGCTGTGGCGTTCTGTTCACAACCGTATGACTCTAAACTATGCTCAGTATGTTCAGCAGCTCATCAATACGGTTGTGCCAACTCCTAACAACAAGAAAGATCAACTGATCAAGATGGACCGTTCAAGATTCCTCAACGGGGAAACAAACTGGAAAACCCATCTATGATGCCTTCTAAGCGCCGGTCCAAGGAAAGGCATGACCATGCAGCTAGCTCCAGCTCTTAGATGCATCCCAAGCGGGGTGCCTCTCGCTTCTTGGCTAGCATATGGTAGATATGCAGGAATACCAATGATGTTGCTCATCAAAGCCTTGCCCTGAACAAGGAGACTAGGAGGCGCTAAAATTAATTCATGGCTGCAAGAAACCATCATGTTCCTCCAGCAGGACCTGAGATGCAGCATGTGGTTGCATTCAAACTAGATCTGCTCCTGCTCATGATGCTGCTGGATATGGAGATGATGACAAAGAAAATGAAGATTACGATGAAGATGATGATGATGATGGTGATGAGGACTCCGCACCCACTAGGACAAAGTTCTATTGATGGGAATGCTAGCATCCCTACTCTTTTCGTCGCCTTTTTAGTGTTCAGATTCCAAAGGGGGAGAAGAGACTAGAGTTTTGGATCACGGGGTTCCTCGGTTGTTGCACAAGCCATGTCACTGATACTTTATTTGCTTCTTACTTGGCTTGTGCTATGTCAACACCCCGCTTTTTAAGTCCAGATGCCTATTATGCCATACATCGCAATCCCAGGAAGATTGGTTTTGTGAGACATAATAAGTTCATATCACATCACATCATTTATTACAAACCATAATTGTCTTACAACAAAGGATCACATGATCCAGTTTCATTACCACAATTGATCTAGAGATCAAATACATAACACACAGTGGAAGATACGTAGTAGTGGTTCATCTGTTCCACAGGCAACATTTGACGTCCTGCTGACCACCTTCTGGATACGGGGTCTCCTCTTCATAGTCTTGTCGTGGTATCGTCACGGCATATGCCATAGGGTGGCTAACGAAGGTGGTTCCTAGGAGATCTCACGGCGGTATCCGGATGCGGGTATGGGGACGAGCGACACGGCGATGTACCCAGGTTCGAGGCCCTCCGATGGAGGTAACACCTCTACTCCTGCTAGAGTGTATATGATGATCACACAATACAAGGTTGCTCCTTGAGCTGTGTCCGGCTGCTCCTGGGAGGCTAAGGAAGACAAGAGTCTCTCTCACAGGGCAGCGCTAAGGGTGGAAGTGAAGTGAGAATGATCGATCCCCTGCACGAGAGGGGGTAGTGCGGCTTATATAGGCACCGACACTTTACATATAAGACCCTATAGTCTACTGGCCGGCTTGGCCGGCTCCGGCTTCCGCTCCTTCCCGAGGCAGTGACGTCAGGAGCCGTTGAGGCCTCATGGCCTGTCCCATCCGGCTGCCGAGGTCAGCGGTATGGAGAGGAGGTGTCCCTGTCGCCATCAGCCACTGTAGCCAGTACGGATTGACGTGGACCATGATGGCCTGTCCGGCGCGTGGCACTATTGCTCCACAGTGCCCCGCGCTTTACGGAAGATGAAGTCAGCGTGGACTTTGGGAACCCAGATCACCAACCCGGTTCCTTCTGGTGCAAGACTCGCCAGCCTCGAGTCGGTCTGAGGTACAAACCCCCAGTCGGATATGGCTTGTAGAAGCCGGCCCAGCTACAGCATTGGCGGCCGTAGCCAAGCCGACTAGGACCTAGAGCCAGCCGGCTTCTGACCAGCCGGCCACGGCGCCAGCCGGCTGCTCCTCAGCCGGCCTTTGCCGCGAGCCGGCCAGTGGCCAGTCGGCTGCTCCACGTCCATTGCCCTACCCGGGGTCTTCCCCCCGACATTAGCCCCCGAAGCTGGCAAGGTCCTGCGTTTAGAAGGACCTAGGCAGGTTTTCCTGGCTTCTTGAATATACTTGACGGCACTTGGAGGGGCCGACTGAGAATTTCCATTCAGCCGGCTGCTCCTAGCCGGCCACTATTGTCACTTATGCAGTTTTTGCTTTCTCACAAGTTTTGGCGATGTCTCCGCCTTGCTGGGCAAATTTTGGGCCGAGTTGAACTTAATGTCCGGCTCCGGCTTGCGGCGCGCCGGAGTCTCCGCCGCCTCGGGCCCTGCACCCGACTTGACCGGTCTGACGTCAGGGCTCTGCCGCCGGTTCGTCTGGTCACATCACTGTCTCCTCCGGATCCGGTGCGGTCGTGGGGGACGTGGTGTGGCAGTTTCTGGTAACTGCAGCGAACGTGGGCGGAGTTATGGCGCAGAAAATCCGGGCGACGTGGCCACGTCCGCCACTTGGAGGCCAACCGTGGGGGGGGGGGATCGAGGCGGCACTCCTGCACTCCTTCTTCTTCCTCGCGTCCTTGCTCCGCTCGTGCTCTCGCTCCGCTCTTCCTCGCGCTCGAGCTCCTCGCTGCCCCGGCGAGCATTTCTCACTGGCGAACTCCGGCGAGCGCATCTCCGTCAAGCCGCCGCCGCCGCCGCCACTCCGTCGAGCCGGCGCCACGGGGCCCCGCGTTTCAACCGTGCGCCCTTCGCCGCCGCCGTCGCCGCCGCCCTCGCGAGGTTCCTCTTCCCCATTTCCCCTTTCGTGGTCCTCTTCCTCGTCTTCTTTGTCAATGGCCTCCGCCAGCGGATCTTGGAGGGGGTCGTACATGAGGGACAATGACATCGAGCGCTTGGTGCACCTCCACCGGATCCCGTCGACGGTGGCGACGAGGGCGCCCGGCGCGGAGGTGGAGCCCAAGCCGGAGCCTGGCGAGCGCGTCGTCTTCGGCACGCACCTCGACCGTGGGTTGGGCCTGCCGGCGTCCAACTTCTTCCGCCACTTCCTCGAATACTTTGGCTTGCAGCCGCACCACTTGCCGGCCAACGCCTGCGTCCTCCTCAGCTGCTACGTGGCCTTCATGGAGGCGTATGCCGGCTTGTGGCCGGATATAGATTTCTGGAGCCGCCTCTTCTTCATCAAGGCGCAGACCACCGACGGCCACCTGCGGACCTGCGGCGCCGCCTCGATCTACTCCCGGCCGGGTACGCCCTTTCCCAAGATTCCAACCGTTGACTCGGTGAAGAATTGGCAGATGTCATTCTTCTACGTGCGCAACGAGAACCCGCTCTTCGACCGGATCAACTTGCCGGAGTTCAATCCGGCTCCTCCAGTCGGCCGGATCAACTGGGGCTACAACGCCCGCACGACGGACCCGGACGCGGAGGTGAGCCAGCTCTGGGACTTCCTGGGGGCCGCCGTCGGGAACGGGCTGACCGCCGAGGACCTCCTCTGCACCATCGCCGAGCGCCGGGTGCTGCCGCTTCAGATGCGCACCCACAAGATCGGGCACATGTCCGGCCGGTTCGACCCGACCCGGACGTCCAAGGCGCCGCTCACCAAGGCCCAGGTGGCCCGCCGGGTGAACAACATCACCAAGGCGAACATGCCTGAGGACTGGAACTACGGGTTGGCGCCCCGCAACAGGGACCTGCCGCCCGAGCTAGTAAGCTTGTTGTTCTGGCCGACTTCCGGCTTGCGGCTGCGTGGCCGACTTCTTTCTCTTTCTGCCGACTTCTGGCTCGCTGTTTGCTCATATCTTCTGTTTCTCTAGCTCTTCGACCGCCAGAACGCCGAGGACGGCGACCTGGCGACAAGGAGGTGGACGCCGGATCACACTGATCCGGCTGACCAAGCCGGCGACCAGGCCGGCGACGACGACCTGCTGCAGGCGCCTAACCTAGGCGGCCAGGTGGAGCACAATCCGCCCCCTTCACCGGAGCAGCAGGAGGACGACGAGCCGGCGACGTCTGCCACGGGGCCGATCCCCGCGGTGCCTCTGCGCGCGAGGCCACCTAGCACCACGGCGACCTCGGCGCCCAAGGGGAAAAAGCGGGTCGGCGACCCCCGCTCCACCGTCGCCTTGGAGGCGAAGGCGAAGAAGCTCCGCCGGCAGCAGCCGAAGAAGGTTCCGGAGCAGGCCGGGTGAGTTCTCTTTTTCTCTTGTTTGATTCCTTTTCTTTCCTTTCTCTTTTTACTTATCTCTTTCTTATTTGTTCGGTTAGGGCCCCCATCAAGTTCGCCCAAGGCGGTGGCTCCCGGCAGGTTCCGCGCGTTGTGTCGCCGCCTCCGCGACAGAGGAGGGAGCCGACGCCACAGCCTTCGGCGCGCGCGCCTACACCGCCGCCGCCTGCGGGTACTCCGCCTCCCGCAGGGGCGCCTTCCTTCGCTGTGCCGCTGGCTTCAGCACCTGGCCGAGGCACGCGGGCCGAGCCAACGCGCTAGCCGACGCTGGACGACATGTTCCCGCGCCGCGCTCGTCTTTTTGACCCAGCCGCCGGGGCCGGCAGGGCATGCCGCCTGCGACCGAGCCGGAGCCAGCAGGGCTGCGCCGCCTGCGACCGGAGCCGGAGCCGGGCCGAGCGTGGTGGTGTTGGAGGAGAGCCCGGAGGGGGAGCCTCAGGCGCTGGAGATGGCTGCGCCGACTGGGCCAACTGCTTCGCCCGGAGCGCCTCCACCGCCGGAGCCGACAAGGGAGGAGCCGGCCAGACGGGAGCCGGCAAGGGACGAGCCGGCGCGCATGGAGGACGCCGACTCGCGCGCGCTGGTGAGGACGGTGGCCCCGTCGGCGTCGTTGGGGGGCCTGCGCATTGCCAAGGGCGCTCGGCTTCTGCACGTGCCGTCCGCCTCCGACTCCAGCCTTGGCTCGGCTGGCACCATGGAGCAGGCGTGGCTCAGCGCGGACTCCTACGAGGTGACCACCCGGGAGGGGAACCCAGGCCAGGCGTCGGTGAAGATGTTCTTCTCCGGCTTCCAGGCCAACCTCAACGCCAGGGCTGCTGAGACCGCGGCCAACCTCGCCAAGGTGGAGGAAGCAAGCAAGGTAAGCATTTCATCTATTTTTTAATCTGGTTATTATCCTGGTAGCCCTCCGAGGCGTGGGCCGGCTGCTTGGAGCCGGTCCGGGTTTCGTCTAGTTGACTGATTTTCTTTCTGCTTAGGCTATGACGGAGCGGCGCACCAACTTGTACAACCGCGCCGTGACCCACTATCACAAGGCCAAGCTTGACCGGGCCGACTTGGCTCGCGAGCTGGAGGCCGTCAAGGGTAAGATCTTTCTCCTTCCGACTTGATGTCTTCTTTCTTTAGTCTTGGTTGGCTGACGCTTCTTTCTGGCTGCCTTGCAGCTGAAGCCGCCAAGGTCCCGCGGCTGGAGGCGGATCTTCGGGCTGCTCGCGCTCAGTGCGCCGAGAGCGAGGAGGCGGGCCGATCTGCTGCCGCCAAGCTCAAGGTGGCTGAGCTGGAGCTAGCGCGGCTGCGCCGGCTTGAGGAGAACCACCTCAAGGAACTTGCCCTCCTCAGGACAGCTGAGAAGGAGAAGGTGGAGGACCTGAGCAAGCGGCTGACTGAGGTGGAGAAGCAGCGGCTTGCGCTTCAGGAGGAGCTCACCACCAAGACCACGGAGCTGTCGGCCACCGCCAAGCGCTGGGTGGAGGAGATTGGCGCGCTCGACCGCGGCTTGTCGGGTGAGTGCATTTCTTCTTTCTTCCTTTCCCTTTGCCGGCTTTCGGCTGTCGGCTGCCGGCTTAGGTTGGCAGCCGGCGGCAGAAACTGATTTTTCGCTATCTCCATCTTCGGGCTGGGGGCAGTCGGTTCTTGCCGGCTGCCGCCAGGATTTTCCTTTTATCCTTCGGAATCTCCATCTTCGGGCTAGGGGCCGTCGGCTTTTGCCGGCTGCCGCCAGGCCTGCTTTAGGACTTTGAAAATTCGCATTTTTCAGCTTATTTCGGCTTTGACGATTTCTGACGTGCTCCTTCTTTGCAGCGGCCTTCCCGGAGGCGCAGGATGCGGCGTTAGCAGCCGTTGGCGTTGCGCGCGAGGCTAGGAGGCGGGCGACTGGCGAGGGCAGCTCGGAGTACTTCACCATGGAGGATTACATGGCATCCATGGCCGCCCGCGTAGAGCCCATCACCAAGCTTGGCTGGGAGCTCCGGAAGGCGGCTGAGGAGCTGGTTCAGATGCTGTGGCCCGCGGAGGCGGTGCCGCAAGATCTCTCCAACCTCATCTCCTGGCTGGAGCGGGCGCCGGATCGCTTCCTCGACTGGAAGGAGTCAGCCACGCGCGCTGGGGCCGACATGGCGTTGTCCTTTGTCCTCTCCTGGTACAACGAGGTGGACCTTGGGCAGCTCGAGTACCGGCGAGCCGGCGTGGAGGACAAGCTCCCGGCCGAATACAAAACTACCCGGCTTGCCCGAGCCAGCGCCATCGCCGACTTCGTCGACAAGGGCCTCTTCGTCGCGGACCCGAACCCGCCGTCTGACGACGAGGATGAGGAGATGGAAGATGAGGAGGCGGAAGATGCGCCTTGGGACGACCCGGCAGCCGGCTCCGCTGATGCTCCTCCGGCTGGTCCTCCTCCAGCCGGAGCTTAATTTACCTGTCTTTTAGCTGTTGCTTTTGCCAAGACAATTTGTTAAATCCCCGGGATGCCGGGTGCATATGTATGAATATTATCGTCCCTTTATTATGTCACACTTTAATGTGTTTGTTAATCATTTGTGTGCTGACTTTCTTTCTTTCGACTTGTTCGCTTTTTCCCATCCGCCCCACTCTTTGGCTTTGCTCTTGCCGGTCGTACGTCCGACTTGCGATCCGTCGCCGGATCAAGAGCGGGCCGCTAGGTGAGGCCGACAGTATTTCAGTCGAACGAGCCGAGTTCGGCAATCCGGCACTTTTGTGAAAAGTTGCAAGTCAACTCGCTTTTACTCTTTCCCTTAGTCGTCTTTCGCGTGCCGGCTCCCTAGGCCTTACTCCCGCCAGCCGGACAGCCGGGTTGCGGTCTGTAGCTGGATCGGAAGCCGGCTGTCGGAAACCGGATCACGTTACTGAGCCGGCCGCGTGAGAGGGTTTAAGCCAATTGGCAGAACAAAGTAGAATACGCGAAAAACTTGTCGGAAACGGCGCTCTTTGCGCATGCTTTTTCATAGCTTACAAAAGGGATACAAGGGATACATACATTCCTGCTCTCAAGTGTAAAATGGGCGGAGCAAGTTGACATTCCAGGGACGTTTAGTCTCCTCGTCAGCCTTGTCCGGCTTGTTTTCTCTAGCCTCTTGGGCATCTATGAGATAGTAGGAATCATTGCCTACTGCCTTGCTCACGATGAAGGGACCCTCCCATGGGGATGACAGTTTATGTTGTCCGACTGTCCGCTGGATCAGCCGGAGCACTAGGTCTCCTTCTCGGAATGCTAAGGGCTGGACCTTCCGGCTGTGATAGCGTCGGAGGCTCTGCTGGTAGATAGTAGATCTGGACGCAGCCAGCAGCCGGGCTTCTTCGACCAAGTCAACTCCATCTTCGCGAGCTTCTTTGGCTTCGGCTTCTGTGTAGAGCTTGATCCTTGGCGCGTCGTGCTCGATATCAGTCGGCAGGACGGCTTCGGCCCCGTATACGAGGAAGAATGGTGTGAAGCCGACTGAGCGGTTTGTCCTTGTGCGCAGGCTCCACAGCACATTGGGCAGCTCTTCGATCCAGCAGCCGGCTGCTCGCTCGAGCGGCTCCACCAGCCGGGGCCGGATGCCGCCTAGGACCAAGCCGTTAGCCTTCTCCACTTGTCCGTTAGACTCCGGGTGTGCCACAGAGGCTAGGGCCATCCGGATCCCCATTTCCCCGCAATAGCGAGAGAAGATGCCTTGGGAGAAGTTGCTACCGTTGTCGGTGATGATGTTGTGGGGGTAGCCGAACCTCACGACGATTTCCTTGAGGAATGTGACGGCTGTGAAGCCGTCCAACTTCTTGATTGGCTTGGCTTCGATCCACTTAGTGAATTTCTCAATCATCACCAAGAGATGTGTCATGCCGCCTGGCGCTGTTCTGAATGGGCCCACCATATCCAAGCCCCATACGGCAAACGGCCATGTGATGGGGATGGTTTTCAAGGCGGAGGCCGGCTGGTGCCTCTTCTTTGCGAAGCGCTGACAGCCGTTGCACTTCTTCACCAGCTCTTCTGCGTCTCTGAGCCCAGTCTGCCAGTAAAAACCGTGCCGGAAAGCTTTGGCCACTATGGCTCTAGATGAGGCGTGATGTCCGCACTCTCCTTGATGGATTTCCCGTAGGAGTTCAATCCCTTCAGCCGGCTCGACGCACCGCTGGAACACCCCACTTATGCTGCGTTTGTACAGCTGGTGGTTGATGATTGTATAGGCCTTGGCCCTTCTCTCAATCTGCCTGGCCTGGACTCTATCATCAGGCAGCACACCGTCGGTGAGGTAGGAGAGGAATTCTTGTGCCCATGAAGGTACGCATCTTATCTCGAATACGCTAACCAACAAGGCCTCCTGCGTGGGAGCTTCCGGATTCGACTGCATGGTCGCCGGGTTCGGCTTGCCAGCCGACAGGTTTGGCTTGCTAGCCCCCGAGTTTGGTGATGAAGCCCCCGGGTTGGACTGAGAAGTCCCCGGGTTCGGCATGGTAGCCGGCGGGTTCGGCTTGTTAGCCCCCGACTTGGGCGATGAAGCCCCCGGGTTCGGCTGACCAGCCCCCGGGTCAGCCGGCACGAATATTGAATCCGAGTCTGGTGACGGTATGATGGACGGCTTCTTGAGAACCGCCAAGGCGACGCCCGGTGGAATGGCTTGCCGGGTTGAGCCAATCTTGGACAAGGCGTCAGCCGCCTCGTTGTTTGCTCGTGGCACATGGTGGAATTCGCAGCCGTCGAAGAAGCCGGATAGCTGCTGGACGTGGAAGCGGTATGAGCCCATGTTGGCGTCCTTCGCGTCCCAGTCGCCAGATGCTTGCTGTATAACCAAGTCGGAGTCGCCGAAGCAGAGTATGCGACGCACGCCAATCTCCTTGGCCAGCTTCAGCCCATGAATGAGCGCTTCATACTCCGCCACATTGTTGGATGCGGCGAAGTGGATCTGCAGGACGTAGTCCAGCCGGTCTCCCTTGGGAGAGGTGATGACGATGCCGGCTCCCAAACCGTTGCGCATCTTCGAGCCGTCAAAGTGCATCTTCCAATGTGTGGAATCCGGCACCGGCGGCAAGTATTGCATCTCGGCCCAGTCAACGAAGAAGTCCGCGAGGATCTGCGACTTGATGGCTGTGCGCGGCTCGTAGAGGATGGTGTGGGCGGCTAGCTCTAGAGCCCACTTGGCAACCCGGCCGTTGGCGTCTTTGCTGCCAATGATTTCCGCCAAGGGCGCTGTGGCAACCACCTTGATGGGGTGCTCTTGGAAGTAATGCTTGAGCTTCTTGGCCGCCATGTATACGCCGTAGGTGACCTTCTGGTAGTGGGGGTAGTTTTGCTTCGAGTGGGAGAGCACTTCGCTGAGGTAGTAGACTGGGCGCTGAACCAGCTGCTCCCTGCCGGCTTCTTTGCGCTCCACCACCAGGACAACGCTAACCACTCGGTTGGTGGCTGCGATGTACAACAGCATCGGCTCCATTGAAGCCGGCGTTGCAAGGATTGGCGCGGTCGAGAGCACGCGCTTCAGGTCACGGAAGGCTTCATCCGCCTGCGGTGACCAGACGAACTTGTCCGCCTTCTTCATCAATTGGTACAGGGGCAGTGCCTTCTCCCCCAGCCGGCTGACGAAGCGGCTCAAGGAGGCCAGGCAGCCAGCGAACTTCTGGACGTCCTTGAGGCACTGCGGCAGTTCCATCTTCTCCAGGGCACTGATCTTCTCCGGGTTGGCTTCGATTCCTCGCTGAGAGACGAGGTAGCCAAGGAGCTGGCCAGACGGCACGCCGAATGTGCACTTGGCCGGGTTGAGCTTCATCCGGAATCTTCGCAGATTGGTGAAGGTTTCTCTCAGGTCATCAAGGAGGGTAGTCGTCTCCTTGGTCTTTACAACGACATCATCCACATATGCGTGAACGTTTCTGCCGATTTGATCCTGCAAGCATTTTTGCATGCACCTTTGGTAGGTGGCGCCTGCGTTTTTCAAGCCGAACGGCATAGTCGTGTAGCAATAAGCCCCATACGGGGTAATGAACGAAATCTTTATTTGATCATCCGGATTCAAAGGAATCTGGTGGTAGCCTGAATAGGCATCTAGAAAAGACAACAGTTCACAGCCGGCAGTCGAGTCTATGACTTGATCTATGCGCGGCAGGGGGAAGGGGTCCTTCGGGCACGCCTTATTCAGGCTGGTGTAGTCAATACACATGCGCCAGGAGCCGTTCTTCTTCAAAACCAGGACCGGGTTCGCCAACCAGTCCGGGTGCAGCACTTCCATGATGAAGCCGGCTGCCAGCAGCCAGGCGATTTCTTCACCGATGGCCTTCCTTCTTTCTTCGGCGAAGCGCCTGAGAGGCTGCTTCACCGGCTTGGCTTCAGGCCGGACGTGGAGGTGGTGCTCAGCCAGCTCCCTCGGCACACCCGGCATGTCTCTTGGAGTCCATGCAAAGATGTCCCGATTCTCACGGAGGAAGCTGGTGAGCTCGCTTTCCTATTTCCTGCTCAAGCCGGCACCGATGGTGACGTACTTGTCCGGCTGCGCCGGGTCCAGCAGGATCTTCTTGGTGTTGTCGGCCGGCTGGAAGTGAGTCGTCCCAGCCGGGTTGCCTGCAGCCGGCATGTCTGTCTGCGCGGCCTTGGCGAGGGCGACAGCGTCGTGGATGAGCTGCTTCTCGGTGGTGATGACTAGCGTCTGGGCCATCTTGGAGCTCTGCGTGGCGCAATCCATGGAGTGGCGATAGTCGCCGGCTATGGTGATGAACCCCTTGGGGCCGGGCAGCTTCATCTTCAGGTACCCGTAGTGGGGCACCGCCATGAACTTGGTCAGGGCCGGCCTGCCCAGGAGCGCGTGGTAGGGACTCACGAGGTCCACCACCTCGAACTCGATCTTCTCGGTGCGGAAGTGATCCGGCTTCCCGAACATCACCTCCAGCGTGATCCGGCCAATCGGCTGGCAGCAATGGCCCGGCACGATGCCATGGAAGACGGTGGGGGTGGGACGCAGCTCGGCTTCTTGGATGCCTAGCTTGCGGGCGGTGTCGCGGTAGAGGATGTTGATGTTGCTGCCGCCGTCGATGAGGACGCGCGAAAAACGCGCGCTGCGCCAAGTCGTGTCAATGGTGGGGTCGAGGACCATGGCGTAGCTGCCCGGCTTCGGCAGGACAACCGGTGTGTCGCGGCGATCAAAAGTGATGGCCTGCTCTGACCAGTTTAGGTACTGGGGGACCGGCGATATGACCGCGTTGACCTCGAGGGAACGGCTCTGCTGGCTCGTCTTGTCCTCGGGCTCGGAGGTGAAGATGATGTAGGTAGCATCTTCGGCCAAATATGGGTCATGGTGCACTTGGTTAGCCTCGTGGTGCTCGAGGTTGGCGTTCTCCGCGCCGGCTGCGCCACCCGGCCCGCCGGCTGGAGGGGGCGGGGGTGGAGGCGGGAGAGGTTCACCGCTTGTCAGCCGCTTCATGAAGTGGCAGTCGCGGGTGGTGTGGTTGGAGGGGTTCTTGCCGCTGTGGTACTTGCACGGCGAGTCGAGCATCTGCTCGAAGGTGTACTTCGGCTTCCACTGCCGATCTTGCTTCTGGCGGCGGCTGCCGCTTGCCGCGTTGTCTGCCACGGCGGCTACGTGGGCGGAGCCGTACCGGCGGTCCGGCTGGTCGCTGTGACGCTTGCCGCGGTAGTTGTCCTGCCGGCTGCCATGAGAGGCGCCGTCTGCCGGCTTGTGCTCAGCCGACTTGTGGTGGTCCCGCCTGGAGGGAGCCGGCGCTGGGTCAGCCGTCGCCTTGCCGGCTTCTTCAGCCAGCACGTACTTGTCGGCGATGGCCATGAGGGCGGCCATGGACTTGGGCTCGCTACGGCGCAGCTTGTGCCACAGCATGGTGTTGGGCCGGCAGCCACCCATAAAGAAGCTGATGGCCTGGATCTCGTGCACGCCCTCGCAGGAGTTGCGCATCTCGCACCAGCGCATCAGGTGCGCGCGATCCGTCTCGTCCTGGCCCTGCTTGCACATTTCAAGCTGCTGGGGGCGACCCGGCCGGCGATAGGTGCCGGTGAAGTTGCTGATGAAGGCCTCCTCGAAATCAAGCCAGCCGTTGATGCTGCCGGCTGGCAGGTTGTTGAGCCAGTTGCGGGCAGAGCCGACCAGCATCAGGGGGGAGTAGCGCACCGCCCAGCGCTTGTTGCCGACTGCGGTGGAGTAGTCCTGCAGCCAGTGCTCCGGCTTGGCGGTGCCGTCGTACTTGGGCGTGTCGCGGGGGAGCTGGAAGCCGTCGAGCATGGGCTCGTTGGCGATGCGGGGCCCAAAGCACTTGGGGCAAGCCGGCGCCTCTTCTTCCGCGATGCGGGATTCGACCAGCCGATCGAGGCGGTCTCTGGCGTCGACGGGCTCGATGCGGGGGCCCAGCCAGGAACGTGCCGGCTGGCGGGTGCCGGTTCGCTCTGGAGCCGGCCTGTGCTGGCGCCTTGGCGCCGCCAGCTCGGAGTCATGCTCCTCGTTCCGGTTTGGTGGGGGCCAGCTACGGCCGCTGTGGCCGCCGTCCAGCCGGCTTGTCCGGCTTGAACCTGCGCGGGTGTCGCGGGAGTCTCTGTGCCGGCTTGGTGCGGGCGAGGCGGACTCGGCCGTGTCTCTGTGGGGGTCCTTGCTGGTGCCTGCAGCAGCGCGGACGGGAGGAGCTTTCGAAGCACCATACCTGGGGTCCTTGGTCTGCTCAGCTGCAGCCCGGCACAGGTCAGCTACGCGCTGCGTCTGGCGGCGCAGCTCTTCTCCTTCGAGGAGGGCTAGCTCCTTCGAAGCGGCTTCGGCTGCGAGGATGTTCTTGTCGGGGGTGTTGTAGACGGGCAGCTCCGCGGACGGAGTCGGCGCTTCCGCGCCGTCGCGCTCGATCTCAGCGCCTAAGCCGCCTCCGCGCTTGCGGATCATGCCGGCTCGGCTGGGGTTATTGCCGCCTGGCGTGAAGCCATGGGCGTGCTCGAACTCGCGCTGGGTGATGGCCAGCTGGTGCTTGGCTGCAGCCAGCTCTTCGGCCTGCTGGAGGAGGAGCTGGCGATGTGCTTCCAGGTCCGCCTCGACGGTGGCGGCGTCGCCGCCTGCGGTGAGCGGGGAGCTCAACTTCGTCTGGAATTCGTCCAGCCGGGATGGAGGTGGGGGCGCCTTTGGGCCCGAGCCGGAGGCGTTGGGGTCGACGTTGCGCTCCAGGTTGGGGCCGCGCGTGCGCGGGTTCTTGGTGGGGAGCTCCTCGCCAGCCATCATGACTTGCACGACGGCGGGGCTGGCGGGAGCGCTGCTGCCGGCTCGCGGAGGAGGGCTTGCGCAGCGCAGCACCTGCTGCGGGTAGCGCGGCGGTGCGACGGTGGCGACGTAGACGTCGTGGCCACCGAAGGAGATGACGCTGCCGCCGGCTGGGAAGGGCCGGTCGGCGAAGCAGCCAGCGTTGTCGCTGACGCAGTCGAGGGAGCCGAATCTCCAGATCAAGCCTGAAGCGACTCGCTCGCCGGTGGTGATGGTGAGGCCCGTCCGGATGAAGACACCGGCCGAGGATGCTGAAGGCCCCACGGTGGGCGCCAAATGTCGTGCTATCGTCACGGCATATGCCATAGGGTGGCTAACGAAGGTGGTTCCTAGGAGATCTCACGGCGGTATCCGGATGCGGGTATGGGGACGAGCGACACGGCGACGTACCCAGGTTCGAGGCCCTCCGATGGAGGTAACACCTCTACTCCTGCTAGAGTGTATATGATGATCACACAATACAAGGTTGCTCCTTGAGCTGTGTCCGGCTGCTCCTGGGAGGCTAAGGAAGACAAGAGTCTCTCTCACAGGGCAGCGCTAAGGGTGGAAGTGAAGTGAGAATGATCGATCCCCTGCACGAGAGGGGGTAGTGCGGCTTATATAGGCACCGACACTTTACATATAAGACCCTATAGTCTACTGGCCGGCTTGGCCGGCTCCGGCTTCCGCTCCTTCCCGAGGCAGTGACGTCAGGAGCCGTTGAGGCCTCATGGCCTGTCCCATCCGGCTGCCGAGGTCAGCAGTATGGAGAGGAGGTGTCCCTGTCGCCATCAGCCACTGTAGCCTGTACGGATTGACGTGGACCATGATGGCCTGTCCGGCGCGTGGCACTATTGCTCCACAGTGCCCCGCGCTTTACGGAAGATGAAGTCAGCGTGGACTTTGGGAACCCGGATCACCAACCCGGTTCCTTCTGGTGCAAGACTCGCCAGCCTCGAGTCGGTCTGAGGTACAAACCCCCAGTCGGATATGGCTTGTAGAAGCCGGCCCAGCTACAGCATTGGCGGCCGTAGCCAAGCCGACTAGGACCTAGAGCCAGCCAGCTTCCGACCAGCCGGCCACGGCGCCAGCCGGCTGCTCCTCAGCCGGCCTTTGCCGCGAGCCGGCCAGTGGCCAGCCGGCTGCTCCGCATCCATTGCCCTACCCGGGGTCTTCCCCCCGACAAGTCTGGCCATTTGAATAGCCAGGGACAAAGTCATGAGTACTTTAAAGTACTCGCAAACTATTCTAATAGAATTGCTAACAGCTCTAAGTAGGTTATAAGCTCTAAGTTCATTTGCATAAAGCCAGTTTTATTTCATAAGCAGTTACTAGTTAAGACTCTTTAATTTCTTAGACTTACTCAAGTGGGAACATTAGTGTCATTCCCACAACTCTTGTTGTGATTCAAAACCAAGTCATCATTCAAGTTCAAAACACAAGTTATGAGCCACATTTGGAAAAGTTTTGATGACGGAACAGTATGGCCTTTCCAACTGTCCATGACCGCAGACGCGGCTATTCGAATAGTTTAAACTCTGCAGAGGTTGTACTCTTGTGCCACAACTTTTGATTACATCCGTCAGGGATAGACCTGAATCATCATAACTCAGTATGAGGATCATCAACCGTTAACCTTTCACTTACATACTCTAGTATAGGCACCTCCCCCATGAGCTTGGCCTCCTAGTGATAACAATCTGTCATCCTAGGAACTGCACAGGGCTTGGGTAGGATTTTCAACTCTTTTTACGTCATTTCACTTTCCACGGAGGCAGCCTCGGTATAACCTCTATGACGCTTGTTAGAGGGAACCCACACTAAGGTACATAAATTTCCAGCTAAAGCCTTACCCATAATCAGGTATTGTGGGGGTACTCTAAAATTGGAATGGTATCGCATCCGAACCCAACCATCAGTTTTGATCAAATTCACCAAGTCATTCAAGAGTCACCTTCACTTTTCAAAACTTTCAATATAATGAATCATCATTCCAAGGTTTTCACAAATCACTTGCTTCACAAGTTCCCATCTAGAGTAAACCAATTTTAGTTTAGCACTAGCAACTAATCATGAGGGGTGCTACCATAGTTTTGCTTGCTAAGCTAAGTGTGACACTTTTTGTGATACTCTATACTTAGACACAAATTAAGAATACAATAAGTAAGCTTTAGTAAATAAAGTAAAGAGTAAAGCAAGGTAAAAACTTGGGTTTGGATGAATAAGACTTGAAACACCAATACTAGTGCCATGGTATTTTGCACTAGTAACTTGGCATGGTAGAGCTTGTATTAGGGTAGCTTGCCTTGGTTGGAGTACTGGTCAAAGTGTTCTTCTTCCTCCTCGTAGAAGACCTCCTCCTCTTCGTATCCTTCGGTACTAGCGTCTATAAACGAATACAAGGTAACAAACACCAATCAATACTTAAGGAGGCTACTTAGCCCTAATGGCTCAATCAAGATGACCTAGCATCATCACAAGCATCACTCCACTTAATCACTAGGGTTTTACTTCCTTAGTGTAAGAAAAATAATTTCCTCTCATTTATAAATACTAAGATTTAAATCCTCAAATAAGCAAGTATAAGTCAATGTAGCTAAGGTCATCACCTTACCTTACTTTACTTGGGAAGGTGATTTAAATGAGGTGCTACACCTCATAGATTTAAAATCCTAACTTTGAAAATAATTTAAATGGGCTAGTATTGACTACATAGCCAATTTTTGATTATAGCCCATGATCATATACAACAACTATATCATGTTTTTGAATAAACAATTAGAGTTTTTGAAATGTGAATTATGAGAATTGAAATCACCTCAAAATTCATTATGGTTAATTTTTAATAATTGTTTGAATTTGGAAAAGTTACTGACTTGCTATTTTTGTTGCACTTGATCTACAAAGTACTAGGGTTTGAAACCAGTGGGGTTTGTTAGATAATTTCCTTAGCTTTCATACAAAATTGGAATCACTCAATTTGGGTTTCTAGATTTGAAGTTATTCATTTTTTAGTACAGCACCAGTGTTGAAATTTGAACTAAACGAATAATTCGAATTCAAACTGACGGGCTCGCGCGGGAAAACGACTTGGCCCAGGGCAGAAAAAGAAATGGGTCAGCCCACTGCGCGTCTCGCGCGAGCAGGCCGTCTGACCAAGGGGTCCACCTGTCAGCGGCTCGTAACGGGCGAAACGGTATGAGTGAGTGTGGGGCGTAGGATTAGAAGTGGATCTGACGGCTGTGGATCCTCGTCGTCTCCGACGAGATCCCGCGTCTCTGGCGGGAGGCTCGGGGGTCGGCGGCTTACCGGCGGTCCGGCGGTCGTCAGCGTTGATGCAGGGGGACGTTGTCAAGGACGGCGAACCTCCTGGTACTGGTGGCGTCGCTCGAGGTGGCTCCAATCGACGGCGCCCTTGCTACGGTACTGGCGGTGCTCCGGCGAGCAATTGAGGTGGCTCCGGCGCCAATGTGGAGAGGGAGGTGGTCGAGGAGGATCAGGGATGAGAGGGGAAGCAGCTGGTGTGAAGAGATGGTGCGGGGAGGCGCTCTATTTATAGCGGCGAGGTGTGTTGCGGGGGTGCGCTTCGGGTCGTCCATGGCGTGGCTGCTCTAGTGCGCGAAAAGGCAAGGCGAGGACGGCGTGGGCTTGCTATCATCATGGCAGTGCTCGAGAGCTTGCTGGCGCAGAAAAAGGAGGTTGGATCGCTCGGGCGACTGCGTCGTCTGCCACGGGTCCGACGGAAAGCTTTGATGAGGACGACGGCTACAGGGCTTCCGTGAGCAATTGAGCATGTCTAGAAGGTAGCCGGTGGCGTGGTGAGGCGGTGTGCAGAGGCAGAGGCGTAGGGGAGGACTGAGGCGACGAGGCACGCTCGCGCTCTGGTGCGTCCAGGGCGTGGTGAGCATGCACGCTCTGGGCACGTACGTTTCTGGCCAGTGCTGGGCTCTCTGTGGCCAATGGCTGGCATGGTCATGATTAGGGGAGAAGGGAGATGCTCCAGGACAAGGTTAAAGTGAGAGCAGGGATCAGAGAGGATGAATGGCAAGAGGAGCGGCATGGTGCACGGCATGGTGATGTTCTGGTCACTTTGTGGCTTTAATCATCAATGGAAAGTACTTGGTTTGGTCCAGTAGTCATAGAAGTACAGTAATGATCACAAAGCAAACTTGGTTTAGGCAAAGATCCAATGGATAATAGCATGTGTGTCAAAGTCAGTTTGGTGGCTGCCAGGTGTTCGATGAAATGGCCGCATGGGTTTCAAATTCAAATTTTGCCAAACTTTTTCTTGGGAGTGGTTTAAATAATGTTTGGCACACAGTGGTGGTGTTGGTTTGCAAAATGGATCAAGTTTTGAAAATTCCAAAAAGGGTATGATCTAGTTTCTGTTTCAGTGTTGCCACTTGGCATGCTTTTATTAAGCAATTGAAACAGAGTCAACTATGGTGGTCAACACAAAAAGTGTTCATCTTGATGAGGTCTTGGATGAGGTGCAAAGAGTTGGGAGGGTTTGGTTTGATAATTTCTTAATACAAAGGCTCAAAGTGGGTAACATGTTAATAGTGACAGATTTGACCATTATCACATGTAACTTGAATTTGAATTTTCCTTTGATTTGATTTGTGTTTATTTGGTTCAAAAGTGTATGTTATTGGGTTATTTATGTTTCCCAACCATCTCCACCAAGTAGAAATGGCTTAGGCAAAGATTTGCAATTTTTCCATTTGCTCTCATATGTCTTTCTCTCTCATTTTTCTTTTCTTTTCTTTTTTTTTCTTTTTGACCTCAACTAGCAAGGTTTAGGGTTTTAGGGGTATTAGGAACATTCTAGCAAACAATCATGGCAAACATAAACTCATTCATGTATGATCACTATGCACATATGCAACACTAATTCAAGTTTTTAATGGTTCTAAAATTTGGGAAATGGAGATTGAGATTCTTCAATGACTTCAAAAGTTGGGATGTTACATGCTATTTGCTTGCTTTCATTTCCGAAACCATTTGCTACTTTGAATAATTCGTGTATGGACATGTTATTATATGCTTAATCTCTATGTCAGGATGATTATGCTTTATGCTTATATCTTCATATATATACCTATCCATAACATGCTTGTTTCCTAAAGATATTGGGGGAGCTTCTCATATTTTACAAATGGTGCACTTTGCATTCAAACGCAAACTCTCCAAGTGCACACATTATGGGGGAGCTGTCTTAATATCTTATATGGAATCAAGGTTTGAGCTTATCATAATATTTATATGTGACTCTAGATCGGTTTGTCATCGTATACCAAAAAAGGGGGAGAATGTAAGGGTATTTTACCCTTATCCATTATTTTGGTAACAATGACACCGTTGCTAGAGTAATAGGACTAATAAATATCTATAAGATTATTCCCAGGTATTAGCCAAATAGGCATAATGGTGTACCATTGGAACAAGAAGATAAAGGGTGACCCCCCCCCCCCCCCCCACTTCGACAAAAATGAAGGCTATTCTGCCTCTGGCCGATCTGTGGTCCGGTAGGACCGGCCGTGGCACCATCTGGCCCAGCGCCGACCGGCCCCTGGACCGGTGCCATCCGGGCGTGATCCAGTATCGCCTCGACCTCCTCCCGGTTACGGCCCGGCGCACGGTCCGGTTCAGACCGGATGGTCCGGCTGCACGCCCAGCCGCGCTCAGCCTGTGGACCGGCCTCCCCTGTGTGTGTGCCGGCTCCTGCTCCGGTGACATCTGGGAGCAGGTACTGTAAACCCAGGATCCGTCCCGGTCTCGGTCCGGCGTACGATCCGGCTCCGGTCGGATGGTCCGACATACGGCCCGGTAGGGCCGACCCCTACGCCGGATCGGTCGGCCCCAGGCCTGGCTGACCAGCTCGCTCGACCATTTGCTGAGCTGGACAAGTCACAGCGGCAGGATTTCGAGGGACCATATATATACCCCTTCACCTAGCTCGGAAAATTTAGGCACTATATTACAAACTGTTCTTGAGCTCTCTCTCTCTCATACTACATTGATAGAAACACCAAAAGCGTCAGATCTCCCTCCTCCTCCACCCAAACTCAAATCCCTCCGGGAAAAAGATAAAGGAGGCCTTGATCTATAGTTCCACCGAGCCAAATCTTGTTCCCCCTTGTATTCATCGAGATACCTGCTCTCTAGGGTTTCTTGAAAACCCTAGGTGGGAAAAGAAGTCCGGAAGCATCCGGGATGTGGATTTGCTCCTGATAAGATTGTGAATGTTTGGAGGCTGCCTAAAAGTCTACCACAAGTGAAAAGAGCTATTCCTTCGTGGGATAGGATCAGGAGAAGAAGGTGAGCCTTCGTGATGTTGGGGAATCCTTCGTGGGACCCCACCTCTCCAAACGTGATGTACCTTCTTTCAAAGGAAGGGAGAACGAGAATAAACCTTTTGTCTCCACATGCTATCGGTTATTTCTAACCGAACTCATACTTTTGATATATCTGCCTGTGAGAGCCTTCGTGCTCGAGTTACTTGTATCATCATATAGGGTGCCTCACCTAGTTTGCATTATGCTCACCTTTATATTCCGCAAGGCCTAATATTGCAAAGAAAGAATTAAAATTTGTAAAAACCTATTCACCCCCTCTAGGTTTACCATCTCTGAACTTTCACCTTGTGATACTTTGCATGATTATTTAGAAGCTATATATAATAAACTCCAAAGTTCATGTTAGTTTTATCACCTTTATGCTCGGGACGAGCATAGGTTAAGCTTGGGGATGTTGATGCATGTAAAATCATAGATGAACTTTGTCCTTTATCATATTGAATTCCCACATATATATTTGCAACATATATGATGTTAATAACATGGTTTACATTGATTTATGTGGATTTACTAATGATCCCCTTTATTTGGTTTGTAACTCTGCAGAATAGGAAAATCCTGTTTTGCGTATTTTCACTTTCAGAGACCTATACAGACTCAAATTGACCTGGGATTTTTGGAGCGTTACTTTTTCATCGGGAGAAGCACCCTGGAGCTTTAGAGGAGGCCTGGATGGGTCTGGGGCCCAAAAGACATCAGGTGGCGCGCCCAAACATGTAGGGCGCGCCACCCGAGGTCTTTCGACCGTTGATCGTCCAACTGACCTGATTCTTTCGCCCACCAACATATTTTGACCAAAAAATGACTATATATATTGCCCCGAAGAGTTCTCGGGAGGAGAACACCGCAGTAGACAGGAACGCGAAAACAGAGGCCTACAACAGAGAAGATTGGAGGGGGAAACTCCGCCGGGATCACCATCGGAGCTATCTAAACATTCTCCAACGTCTTCATCATCATCACCATGATCAAGGGTCCACCTCTGGACTACAGGTTTGTGGCAGTAAATTGATCTATTTCTCTCATGTTCTTCATAGTTCTTAGTGCCATACGAGCTGCCCTACATGATTATGACCATATTTGTAATACCTATGTGGTGGATCCTTATTTTATGATATTGTGCTATGAGATCTGATCGTATTATGTGTAAGATGTATAGATAGATGAATATGATGTACCCCTATTTGAAGTATTTGTTGTGATCCAACATCTATGCAAGAGCGTGTGTGGAGTGATCTGTGTATTAGATGGAGTAGCATGGTTTTAATGATTCAATAGTGACAACAAATTCATGATCTATTATGGTTTTGCCTTTTCTTTTGCTACCTCACTAGGGATAAAGTGGCATGTGCTATGTTTGTCACGTGAAAAAAGTGATGATCATGTTTGTTCAAGGTATCATATTTGTTATTCAAACATCATGTCAAAGTACTTGTGGCTATGCTCTATTAATTCTTAATACAGGATTGCATGGAGTTTTCCCTTTCTTGTGAAGTATAAGAGAGATGTGTTGCATCATCTCTATGTTAGGAAGCGATACCCATATGAATGCATATCTTACTCATATCTCATTGATAAATTACTATTTGTCCACTACAACTTAAAAGAGAGAATAGTCAAGTGTACTCATGGATCCTGGTCCACTTTTTATCATAAGAAACACATTTATCTTGCTTTTATCTTGTTTTCTATTTACTGCACTATTAAAATCCGAAAATACAAAAATATTTACTTTTCTTATTTGCATCCAAAACACCAAAAAGAACCAACCCCTTACAGTTTTTACTTAGTTACTTTATTTTATCTAGTTTACTCGCTTATTTTTACTTGTGTTTTATTTACTTACACA
The DNA here is from genome assembly GCF_019359855.2 of Lolium perenne. Lineage (NCBI taxonomy): Eukaryota > Viridiplantae > Streptophyta > Magnoliopsida > Poales > Poaceae > Lolium > Lolium perenne. Next base: position 276,836,092 of record NC_067245.2, read on the forward strand.
AAAATTGTGCTTGACAACCACACGGTGGAGTTGGGGACACAAGGCTTTTGTTTTACTTGCAGGATCGCTAGAAGAAGAAAGAAGAGAATACTCTTTACTCAGTTTTCTGAGAGTTGGATTTAAATCCTCGAGTCACCCTTGTGGGGAAAATACTCTGCTGACACAACACTCTGCGCTTGGAGTCCCAACATCATCAGTTGTCTACCTGAAACCCGCCTCCTGTCAGCTTGACCCATTTGCACCGAAACAAAGGGATCTTAAAAAAATTCCATAGTCAAGTTCTCATATTTCCTCTATGTAACCATAATATGTGTCCCTTTGTCCTTTTTTGTTTATTGCATCAATGAGGACACCATTGTTTTGGCTCGTGCTCTTTCTATCTTGGGTGATCGTGCAAAATATATTCATATTTATCTCGTACCTTTGGAAAGTCAATACTGTCGAAGATGGTGTCCTGGCCAACAAATACATCTGATCTCCGACAGTGGTGTCATTCATGAGATGTGTTTGCAACCAACCGCTGAAATTCTCCATGTGTTCACGTGTAATCCAATCGTCAGACTACCCCGGTTATTGGGAGTGTACAATATTCTTGTGTACATTGATATACGGAGCCACCAAGGTGAAACTTTGTAGAACTGTTTAGTGTGCTTGAGTGAAATAATGCCCATTTGTACTTATTATTGCTTTGTTCCCTAGCGTTCCTTTTCCACTCAGTCTTCCTTTATGCTGCGATTCGGGAACACCAATCGTCTTAAGATCAGGATAAATTCAACACATAACTCAATGACTTCCTTCCTCTGTTCCATAGCGCTTGGAGATGCTTCCTTCTAGCCTAGCACAGTTATGAACATATTTCTTTAAGACTCCCATGAACCTCTTAAAGGGGGACATATTGGATAAAAGTACAAGACCGAGAATGAAAATCTCTTCGACTGGGTGAATAAGGAGATGCATCATAATATTGAAGAAGGATGGTGGGAAAACCATCATCTCAAAACTAACAAGACATTGGACCACATCATTCTGCAACTTTGGTAGAATTTCTGGATCGATTACTTTCTGAGAAATTGCATTGAGGAATTCACATAGCTTCACAATAGATACTCAAACATTTTCCGATAGAAGCCCCCTCAATGCAACCGGAAGCAATTGATCTCATATTATACTTACAACCATGTAACAACCTTTAATTATTGCCCTATAGTCAGAAAAATGAGACTACCAATATCACATGTGCTAGTCATAGATGCATAATTAGTGATATCTTATTTTATGTTTATAATTCCACACATGTATTAGGGATTTCCCCCTATGTCACGAATATCTGGAACTAGTATAAATATAGTAGTATATAGCTAGTTATGAAACATGAAATAAAGAATAATACAACTTTACTATTGCCTCTAGGGCATTTTTTCATAATCCATATATCATATTATGTTGAAACATTACATAGTATCATAAGCAAACTGCAATATGTAAACACCTTTAGGGATTAAATGAGGAGCCGATCCTCCAACTAAACCATTATTTTGAGCTTGCCATTATATCCCAGCTATATCAAATAGAAAAGGTGACACTAGATCTCCCTCTCTAACCCATTTATGAGTTCCAAAGTAGCTTCCCAAAAGACTACTGATTTTTACACAAAGAGTACCACATTTGAAAGATTTTTTTTTATCCACGTCAAGTGGAATTAAAACGACACACCTCCAATCGTATAAAAGACTTCCTTATTACATTATCATACGCTTTTCAAGATCTTTTGTAAAAAAACACCCCTAGTTGTTTGTTATCACCATCTATAATATTTTCTACCACGGATAAAAGCATTTTGACAATGTAAAACCACTTTGTCCGCACATTATCAAATATAATAGAAAGCACCTTCAAAAAAATTTAAACCAAACATTGGGCAAGCAAATAGGCCTAAAAAGCTGAATTCTGTTTGCACCTTTTTCTTAGGAATTCGAGTTATAGTACCATAACTCATCCTACCGAGATCTAAATTAACAGCATGAAAAAGAGTAAACAGCTCATTCATATCCATCTTGATAACCTCCCAACAAGATTGATAAAATTGTCCAGGGAGTCCATATGGTCCTGCAACTTTACTTGATTCGATTTCAAATATAGCATTCCTGATTTCATTTTCCTCAAAATGTTTACAACTCATTAATTGTTTCACCCTCTTGCCACATACGGAGTACTTGCATCTAATCTGAACTCACTAACCACCGAGGGACCACATAAGTTTTTATAGTATTTGGCATGTTCTAAATTTTGTCTTCCTCAAACTGCTCATCTTATTTGTATAAACTGAAGATTGTGCTTTTCCTCTTGTTTACAATTTACCACTCTATGAAAAATCAGTGTTATTATTACCTTTATGTAACCAAACGGGAATTTTGCACATGGAAGCTGGTCACACAGCTCGCCAGAATCTGCACGTCCCCACGTCGCAACCGGGAGCTGATGGTCATTTGTCCTTCACCGGCTTGCCATACACCAGCCAAGTAACCCTTTACCAGTGGCCGATGACCACGAGGGCACGACAATGCACGCTGACACCTTGCATCCGCATAGGAGACTGCACGGTAAATTACTGCAAGGTAATACCGTTGGTAATTTATGTAACCAATTTTCTAATTTATCGGATGTCCCCGAAGGGACAACCAGTTTTCTAATTTAAGTTCTAGCTTTCATATATTAATCATAGGTCCGCCAGTGCTACAAACTACAAATAATCGCACTTGTGACACGTATAAAGCAAACGTGATGTAGTATTCATGCATCCACGATCAATTAGAAAAAAGAAACCCCGAGTAGACTTGCATCACTCTATTACAGAAAATTAATAGTAGCAGTCCAGTCGACATGCAAAACCAACCGACAGATATATATTGTTAAAATAAAATCCCAGCTTCGATGATCAGCATATTCTTTAATTGTGTTCATCCCGCACGTACGTTTACTTGGAGCAAAGAAAGCATTTTGATTGTTTATAGTCGATGTGGTAGCCGTATGGACATCCAATGCGCTTGGAAGATTTACTCTTGTAAAAGCTCTTTGAGTTGCTGACGTGCTATGAGTCCTGTCACGTCTACAACGTGCAATCCTTCTCATAAGTTGGACGACAAAGAGACAGCTCTACGGTGACATGCGCCACCATCTTTTGGGATGGGCCTACTTTTGGGAATGGGCCAGTAGGCACCAACGTGACGTTCGGGCAGAGCTCGGACTATACTGTCCCGGTCACCGCGCGCGTCAACGCAAAGACGCGTGCCACAGCAGGCGCTCACCAAGTAGTCTTCAAGTTATCAAGTACTCTCTCGCGCGATCCCCTCGCTCCGCTTGTCCGCTTATCGCCAGAGTGTGCCTCAGCTCGGCGACGCTTGGGCATGGCGAACCAGCTTCTGTCCACGGTCGCCTACCACGACAGCCTCCCGGAGGGTTACGCCCGCCCCGAGCACGACCGGCCACGGCTCGCCGATGTGAGGACTGACACCAACATCCCCCTCATCGACCTCGCCTCGCCGGATAGGCATCGCGTGATCGCCGAGATCGATCAGGCTTGCCGTACCTACGGCTTCTTCCAGGTCCCCCTCTTGTCTTAACCCGCACTACATATCATATGTGGTTAGCTAGTTTACGTCTCCAAGGCTTCCCAGCTTGCTCAGACATGCCTCGCCGATTTGAGACGTTGCAGCTTAGCTAGGGCTGTGTTCTGCGCGCTTTCTCTAATTGATGCTCAAGCAGGTGTGCATAACAAATGAGGTTAGAACGATGTGCCAATTTCTTCTAGGTCATAAACCATGGGATATCAGAGGAGTTGCTGGAGAAGGTGATGGTCGTGGGCCTGGAGTTCTTCCGGCTCCCCCCAGAGGAGAAGGCCAAGCTCTACTCAGACGAGCCATCCAAGAAGATAAGGCTTTCCACCAGCTTCAACGTCCGCAAGGAGACGGTGCACAACTGGCGGGACTATCTGCGCCTTCATTGCCACCCCTTGGAGGAGTTCGTGCCAGACTGGCCGTCACATCCTGAAACTTTCAAGTAAGCACTAGCTAACTCTTGTTCATAGTCGTTGCCTCCTTTGATCGATCAAGACTAAGTATATATAATGAAATACGGAGCCTGATTGCACATGACTAATTTTGGAAGTAACCTTTGGGCAGGTCAAGCATATATTCCACGTGTACATGCCTATCCAATAAAATTAAGGCTCCGGCGACAGGAAATTTCATTCTCCCAAGTCGATTAAATACACGTAAGAAATTAATCAACCAAAATAAAAGGAAGATTTGTTTGAAAATATATCGCAATACAGAAAAATGTTTGCACATTATAAAAAAACAAATTGCACATTTTCAAAGTTTGTCTTGTGTATACTTAAACTGTAACCGACAAAAGAAGGTTTTTTAAAATCAAAGCAAATTACCAATATCAAATATATAGTACTAAATAAAGAAGTATGCACATTATACACATAGTGTACATTATAGAAACATGCAACTAGTGCACATGAAGTATAGTGAAAGTTCGACAGACAAAATAAAGTTTGAAAACAAAAAATGGACAGCCCAAAAGAACCAAATATAATACATATTCACACCATAATTACAATGGTTGCATGCTTTTATAATGTGAAATTGGTGTAGATTATTAAAATTATATCTAGAAAGAACTCAACCATCGTATAATTAAATATACAAGTGCTATTGGTGATATATTACTGCATATACTTTATAGGATCCCAATGGCCACAAAATTACTCATAACATTTATGTCCGACCGATGAGAAGGTGATAAAATGTTGAGATCCATCTATTGAAAACCAAGGGAGGTTTTTGGCATGAATAACATTAAACTCATGTACAAGAATACAAAGTGTATGATAAGAAAATAAAGCATACAAAGTGTATAATAAGAAAATAAAGCATATTGACGTCAACTGCAATGAGTCCTACATAGTACATATTGTCTTCTTTGTGGCTACGTTAACACCACTTTTTAGGCCGTTATTCGAATTATCTAGTCGGCTAATTGAAGATAAAGTAAAACATATAGTTCAATTACTATTGTCCCACAGGGCCACACTATGAAAGAATTTAATTTTAAGTGGTAGGTGTTGTTATGATGCTAGTTACTAGTTAGCCATCTTCGGTGATTTCGTTGTTCCTTTAGCTCAACGAGTCTGGCCAGCAATCAGAACACAAGCTTTGGCGTGTCCATGTAGACACAAAGAAGACAATATGTAACAAGCTGAAACTTAAACTAGAATGCTACATATAACAAACTGGCAAACTTGTAATAGAAAATCGCAAGCATGCATGCATTTGCACTTATCTGATGTTTTTGATAAGAGGAACATATATACTCTTGACTAATTTGCAAAGCAACAAAGTACGTAATAACCAATGAGACATAAGCAGCATATCTCATCCGGGAAAATGGCATGCGCTGAAAGAAGCTAGAATGGTTGGTATTACAACAAAAAGTAGGTGTGCGTTACGCACCAACATGCTGAAGAAGAGACTAATTAAAATGATTGAACGCTGGAGGAACCTAGAATGAACTGGACGGTACGTACCAAGTAGTAATAGTTTTAGAATCTAGATATCTAAATCTCTGCGACTACTATTCCATATACACCGAAACATAGACAGGACAAGACCCATATCACGAGCAAATCTTATCTTCTACTAGATAAGCCTGTGGGTATCATGTCGTCATGTTGTGTAGAATATATAGCAACTTTAGAAGCTTATCGAGCAACATTGAACCGGCCGGTGTTGCAAATCAGTCTTTTCTTATATTCTCTCCTCGTGAGCCGTACGAACTTTCAGATCTTCAGCTAGCCCTCGGGCCAGATACGCCGGTGATGAAGATGACACGCATCCGTTCCAAACCTCAGTAAATCGCCGATCTAGTACAGAAGTGTGCCCATACGAGCATTGTGCGTGTCATGTTACTAGCTACGTAGCTAGCTACCGCTGTGGTACCTAGGGTACTTGCGCCACTTTGCCTTGCATGCGATCATCTCCAGACTGTACTTAATTTTTCTAGATGCCGAAACTCGTGCGTACACTAAGACTAACCATAATGGGATTAATTTGTGTAATTACATGCAGTAAGAAATAAACATTTTGGTAACATGTCATGTCTTTGTGATTGTTGGAGTAGCTATATATGTTACCATAACATCACAAAGTCTAAAAACTAATAAGTATGGTCATCTTTAAACGGAACTCAAAACTGATCTCGGGTGCATATGCACCCGGTATGTACACCACATGTTTGAAAAACTTAAAATATTTAGGAAAACTAATTCGCATGTAGAGGAACATGTTCTATGTGTGCACATGGAGTTTCACAATAAACCGATAATTTTTTGTGCCTTGTGTAAAAAGACAAAAAAAAATGTCTCGAGAAATAGACTATTTTAGCACCAAAAATTTGTTTTTTTCACAGGGCACAAAATATATCGGATTTTGCTGAAATAACTTTATAAGCATGTAACATGTCAAGATATACACGAGATTTTTTTTGTATTTTTTAACATTTTAAAATGTGTTCAAAATACATTTTAAATAAACGGTGTATATGCATCCGGGTCGAGAAACACCTTGTCCCATATTTAATACTTGTTACTATGCACTACAGTATTAATAGTAACATAAACTAGCGTCGTATGCGGCCTAGGTGCGTATGCTCCTCCACCCAAAAAATATATTTCGAACTATCAAAAATTTCAACAAAAAAATAACATGTATATCTAAACAATGTTTGTGGATTCATACAGTTTCACGAAAATCCATAATTTTTGTGATTGATGTAAAAAGACGAAACATGTCCAAAAAAAAAGCCTTATTTTTAGCATCAAAATTTGTCTTTTTTACACAGCCAAATAACAAGTCGGTTATTCATGCAAAGACTTAGCATGTGAAGATGTATGAGTGATTTATCGATTGAATTTTTTGATATTTCGAAATATATCAAAGATGGAATTCAATAAAAAGAGCATATACACCCAAGAACAAAAACATCACTTTTAGAGTATATGTTACGCTTCACTGTGACTAAACTAAATGAGCCAAGTGAGCACGTGTACCGCCGTGGGACCTGTCGTTAAGGGGATGGCTACGGATAGACTCCACGCCCCTAGGGTATGCTTTCTATGCCTTTTTTCCTTTCACAACTTTGTCAGCTTGTCTAGTTGGTCGCATGCATGCATATGCATTCTTTGCAATGTTTATCTCCCGATCGAGCTTCTTCTTATCAGCATCACCAAGGAGCTGCCGATCGATCTTCTTGCACGTGCAGCACACCTTCGGGGCACGCACGTTAGACTTCCATGTTTAGTCTACGCGAGACGGAGCATATATACGCTCTTTTGAAGGGTGACAAATTGACAATAGGCATCACCAGGCTAATTCTAGTTTGGCACTTGTATCCATTAGTTAGTTAACTCGTCGTCATCGGTGACCAAGCTGATAAGTATGCATATACTACGTGCTGATCTGCACAGACTTCTAACCTAAATTTGCTTGGGGGTGCAGAAAAACTATGGAAGAAATATATGGTTCCAACGAGGACCCCATTACAGTGCCGAACTTCGCTTGCTCCAAGTCTGTAGTCAAACCCGCGACTTGACAACATACATGCATGACCCGATTTCCCCTCGTGATACATGCAGGGAGATCATCAGCGTGTACTGCCGGGAAGTCCGGCTGCTGGGGCTTCGGCTTCTGGGCGCGATCTCGCTGGGGCTGGGGCTGGAGGAGGTGTATGTGGAGAAGGTGCTGGGCGAGCAGGAGCAGCACATGGCCGTGAACTACTACCCGCGGTGCCCCGAGCCGGACCTCACCTACGGCCTGCCCAAGCACACGGACCCCAACGCCCTCACCATCCTCCTCATGGATCCCCACGTCTCCGGCCTCCAGGTCCTCAGGGACGGCGCCAAGTGGATCGCCGTCCACCCACGCCCCAACGCCCTGGTCATCAACCTAGGCGACCAGCTACAGGTGATTAATCTCCCAGAGTCACCATCAGCAACTAATTTAATGCAGCTGCGCGATCGAAGTGTTGACTGATTCGCACAAACATGTGCATGCAGGCGCTGAGCAACGGCGCGTACAAGAGCGTGTGGCACCGGGCAGTGGTGAACGCGGAGCAGGAGCGTCTGTCGGTGGCATCTTTCCTGTGCCCGTGCAACAGCGCGGTTATCTGCCCCGCGCCGAGGCTCGTCGGCGACGGGGAGGACCCCGTCTACCGGAGCTACACCTACGACGAGTACTACAAGAGGTTTTGGAGCAGGAACCTGGATCAGGAGCACTGCCTCGAGCTCTTCAGGAGTCAGCACTGATGCTTGAACCTTGAGTTACTAGCTAGCTCTCCTTAACAGTGCAAATCCATGGCCCAAGAGGGCCCCGATTGCATGGTTACTTATGTTGTTTGAACTGGTATTGCTTAAGTGCCTAATAACATTGCTACATTCTACTCCTATCTTGTCCGTTTAAAATTATAAGATGGCCTAGCCTTTTCTTAATTGTATGCATCTGAACATATTTAAGTGTGTGTGTTCAGACAGTTTAGTCTGCATGTAATCTACATTTGAAATGTATAAAACATCTTACAATTCAAAACATTAAGGTGTTGTATTTGTGTGTGCTGGATATCACTTGGTATTAAATTCTAGGGATTTCTATTTTCGTGCCCTCCGTTCCTTAGTTGTGCTCAGTTTTCCCCAGCTCCTTAGTTTTTCCTCAGTTTTCCCCAAGTGCTTGTTTGAAACCCGCAGAAGGCAGCTCAGACGGCAGGATTTCCGTTAAGTTGACCGCTCCGTGCTGACGTGTGGGGCCGCGTCGTGTGGGCCCGCGTCGCGTGGGGCTGGTAGAAAGGGACCGCGTGGGACAGGACGAGATAGCGTTTGGTAGCACGTGAGCAGGAGCTGGGTTTTGTCTCTCTCGGCCATTGGCATTTCCCTTTTAAGAGTACCTTTTCTGCCTCCTTCTCTCTACCTTTTTTCACATAATTAGTATCAAATCTAGAGAAGCTTGCATTTCTGTCTTTCTTCAATTATTATTTGTGCCTTTTGGCCCTGGTTGTTTTCCCAATATGGCAGCAAATCTAGTAGGGAGCCCAATCTAGTACTCCATCTGGTCCATATGTATGTAGTTAAATCTAGAAGCAAATCTACAGGGAATGTACGATAAATTCACAAGGTCATATAGTAGAATAGGGATAGATAATATAGATAATAAGCTGCATTCAGCTGCCAAACATAGTAGGGTTCGAGGTTCTTCACAGCAGTACAGCACCATCATACTAACAACATAACAACGAGGGATCCCTAGCTAACAACAAAGGGATCCCAACAACAAAATGGAGGAGGCAGCAGCAGCACACGTCCAGGACTCCGCCTACCCCATCTGCCTCTGCCTCCACTTGTTGCTCCCCTTGGGAGCCTTGGGCTTGAGCGGAGGCATGCGCCCGCCGGAGATCTCCACCCGCTGGATGCTGCGGAGGTGCATGCCGAGCGCCAAGTGCTTGGCGCGGAAGGAGTTGGGGTTCACCGACGCGCCGACCTTGGGGTTGGTGTGGCCGATGTTCTCGGCATGCGTGAGGACGCAGTTGAAGTCAGTGCCGCCGAGCCTCCAAGTGCAGAAGGGGCACCTGTAGACACCCTTGGCGACGTCGAGGTAGGAGACATGCGGCCGACCTGCAGCCTCTCCGCAGCACTGGCGAGTCTTGACGTCATGGTGCTCGTCGTCGCTGCCGACGTCGCTGCTGCATACCTGATCCATATCAAATGGGAATTTATTAGTGAATGAGTTGCAAACGTGCATGATAACAAAGTTAGGAAAAACAGAGGCAGCCTCAGTTAGAGTGGACACGATTATATGTCTACAGGGACGGTGTAAGCGAACCAAAGCTCATGCACAACAGATTTGTACACAGAAATGGTTCGCTGAACCCTCCCTGTAAAAATCTGTGCCCACCGATTCATCATAGGCAAAGAAACAGATTCCAGATCTGAACTTGAACACATTCCAGATTATTTACAAAATTAAACGGTTGATATCTTTTGATTCGTGCATAAAATAACTGATTGAGATCCTATGATTACTTGCATAAATTAACTGATTGAGATCCCATTATTACTTGCATAAATTAACCGAACGGCCGAAACCCAAATCTTGAACGAAATCAAGGAGGGATCAAAGCAAAATGGAATAAAATCGGCGCAAATATTAGCCCAATACTCATCCATCCACAGATCCATCTACACCAGCACAAATAGGGTTCAAAAAGGAATGGGAAACAAAAAGGAAGCAAACCGTAGTTACCTCGTTCCATGGGTCCTCTATGGAGGTGTCGTAGCGGTTCGGGGGCGGGACGTACGGCACCGGCTCGTAGGGGTCCCATCCCGGCGGGATCTGACCGCGACCGGCGGCAGCAGCCTCCGATGCACCGGCGGAGGCAGCGGCGACGTCCGTTGAGGGGACGGCGGCGACGTCCGTTGAGGGGACGGCGTCGAAGAGGGAGGCGTCGCGCTTGGAGCCGACGGCGCCGTGGACGATGGGATTGGCATTCCCCTTGTCCATCTCGCCGGCAGAGGAGAGGGAGAGGGAGAGGGTTTTTTGCTTTGGAGAAGATGATGGGACGTGAGAGAGGCGGCGTTGCGTAGGCGAGTGAGAGTGACAGAGATAGTGGGAGGAGGCGTCTATAAAGGCAAGGGGTGGTTAATGCGACCCGCGTCCTACGCGTCCACCGCTGCTCGTCTGCACGTCTTGGACTTCTGCAATGCGCCACGCGTCCACGATTGCACGTCTTCGACTTCTGCACCGCGACCGGCGTCTACGCGTCAAATATTGCACGTCTTTCATTTCTGCACCGCAACACACGTCCTCGAGTCTAACTCTGGAAATTTAGATATACTCAGGTATAACCTCGAGCATTATACTAGCATTTTTTGTGTGCTCAGTTTTCCCCTTGAGTGCTAATACTGGCTAGTGCAATATGCTCAGTTTTACCCTCAAGTAGCTGGTCAACAGACAGTCAACAAATGGGATTAACTAGTTAAATGAGTCATTTAATGTGCAAAAATTCCGAAAAATAGTGGCACATACTCATGGAGTCTTCACCACAAATTGCCAGTTCTCAAAACATAGATAAGTCATAGATAAATCAAGTTTTACCACAAATTGCCACTTCTCAAAGGCCTTCTCAAATCACCTAGTAGCTATGAAGGTGCATGGTTTTCCACAATAAGCCCTTCCTAAAACAGCTTTCCCCAAAACATACTTTGTCTAAATGAGGCCACAATTCTCACACTCATGTATATTTGTATTGCAAATAGTTTGAGATAGGCCAAGATGGGTTTTATTCTACAAAACACGCATTTTCCATTTTTTAAATCTCATATTTGAATCCCTTAGTCTGTTTATTACATAGGTGCCCTTGGTTTCTTGATACTACTCAGTTTTGCCCTCTCCCTCCACAAATTCTCTCACACGTGCAACATTGCCCTGATTGGTCTAGCCCATGTCACGCGGATCGTGCCCGCCGACCGTTGATCGTATGATCTAACGGGCAGGATAACCCCTCTCTCTCTGTCGGCGGTTACCTTCCACTCTCTAAGTATGCTAAAGGGCGGTTTTCTGTATTTATTTTCACGCGCTAAAAATTATAAACTCTTTTAGGCATTACTTTTCACGCAAAAAATGATAAACCATCACCGATTTGTTGTAGCCATAAATTTTCACGCAAAAAATGATAAACCGTCACCGATTTGTTGTAGCCATTAATTTTCACGAAAATCCCAAATGATAAACCATCACCGATTTGTTGTAGCCATTAATTTTCACGCAAAAAATGATAAACCATCATCGATTTGTTGTATCCATTACTTTTCACGCAAAAAATGATAGACCATCACCGATTTCTTGTAGCCATTACTATTCACGGTAAAAATGATAAACGAACCAATCTATCTATCTCTGTATTTGAAGTTTGGAAGGGTTCACCATCTAGTTATGTTAACTTTCGAGGTTTTGACATGAAAACAAATGGGTATTATAAAGGGAAATAAAAGTTCAAAAAATGTAAAAACGAAACAATCTACCTATCTTTGTATAGAAGATCGTCTGTATGATTTTTGAGGTCATTTAGAGAAGGTAGAAAAAAATCCCTTTTGAGAAGGTCGAAAAAACCTAACTTGTTACAAAAGCTGGTTTCAGTGAGACCTAACCAAATTTGGCATACATTATGCCATATCTATAACAACAAGGAATATCTAAAAGGGAAAGTTTTACAAAATTTGAAATTTATGGCGAAAATGATGTCATACATGATGCTGTTTTTCGAGGTTTTGACCTGAAAATCAATTGGATATTATAAAGGGAAATAAAAAGTTCGAAAAATATAAAAACGAAACAATCTATCTATCTATGTATAGAAGATCAGCTGTATGAAATTTGAGGTCATTTAGAGGAGGTAGAATAAATCACCTTGTTAGAAAAGCTGGTTTCAGTGAGACGAAACGGCATGCGTTTAAGCAAAGTGATTTTTTCGAACATCTCCAAATGATCCCAAATTTGCCATACATGATGCCATACGTGTAACAACAAGGAACCCTATCTAAAAAGTGTCAAAAAAGTTTGCCCAACCGTATAGCTCTATCAAAAAGAACCTCACCATGGCGCTAGTATAATTTTGGGCTTAGTTACAAACTTTCGTTACCTAACCTTCAACACGAAACTTGTTTCAAATCACTTTTGGCGTACAAAAAACAAATCCCTCCTTGATTCGAGCACCACAGCCTCCAAACTTTGCCGGTGCCGATATCGGCATGGTCAGAACGGCTATGCTCGACGCCACTGCTAGGTCACCGTCGGGATGCACCCTCAATCCCGTCCCCTCATTCGATCACTGACACACCAGAGATACCACCGAGGCCAATGCCGAACGTACATGCTGATGCCAATGCCGAACATGCATCCACGCCGATGTGGGCACGGCCACGCCGCCCCGCTATGTTGGACGCCACAGATCACCGCGAGGTCTTTCCCTTCGCCACCACACTCTTCTAGCACCCATCTATACACGCCAGAAAGGAGAGACACTAGTTTTCTCTACATTGCTCGCGTTCGTGTCGGACACGGTCAGTCAAAGTTTTGAGGTAGTCGTCGATGTCGTTGACCATTTCTTCTCTTCTTTGCATGGTTAAACGCGTCTAGTTCATATCTATCTAATGCGTCTGGTCTCGCCTCATGCAGTTCTTTGTGGACGTCGATCTCATCTCGGCACTCCGCAGGCCACCTCCTCCGTGCCATCGCTGTAGAGCTCCGTTTAAAAATCTATTCCTACCCGTGTATTGCCCCTTGTATCAGCGCCATGGCCCACTTGTCATTCGATATACCGAAGCCCCACTCGTGCGTGTTTTGGTCAGGGATACAGCGATGCTTACGGTCAAACAAAGATGGATGGTCTGACGTGTCTTTGCGGGCTCTACGTGGCCCCACTAGTCAGAAGATAACGGTCAACCGTCGGGCAACCGGCCGTTACAGCATCTGTGATGGTTTCAGACAAGGTCTTGGGGAAAACTGAGGAAAAACTAAGGAGCTGGGGAAAACTGAGCACAACTAAGGAACCGAGGGCACGAAAATAGAAATCCCTAAATTCTATTGTTAATTTTATAAAAAATATGGGATTTGTTTTTCCATGCCCCTCCTTCATTAGTTGTACTCAATTTTCTGGCTTCACTGAAGTTTTCCTCACTTTTACCCAAACCCTTGTTTCATACTCTCACAAACGGTCGCACGGAGGGTTGCCGTCGGGTCAAAGGCCTTGACCGTCACCGTGACTGTCACTCCTTCACCGCAACGGTAACATGCTGGCAAGTGGGGTCGCGTTGTACCGGGTCCGGTAGTGACATCTCGATCTGATCCACAATATCTCACCTGAAGCATTTGACTGTTACCAGCTGACTAGTGGGCCACTTTATAAGTGGACGGTTACGCCATTGCAACCAATGAAAGGTAGGAACGGTGCATATGTGGGTACGAGGGTATCTTGAGAAAGAGCTCTACAACCATTAGATGAGTGGCCTACAACAGTATCGAGATGCGAGCGACTACCACTAAACACCATAGGAAACGAGACCAGGTGCGTTAGATAAGAAAGGACTGCATTTGATGGTACCAAGAAGATGAGAAACAGTGGTGGACATCGACGGCAACCTCCACTCTTATGTGATGGTGTCGGAGACGAATGCGAGCAATGAAGAAAGAACTACTATCTCTCCGTTCTGGTGCGGATATATGGGTTCTAGGGGAGTGTGGTGGCACATGAAAAGAGCGCAAGGTGGTTAGTGCATTCAGCACGCGACTACTAACGGATACCACTTACGAGGTACTAGTCGCGTGTCGGCACCCACGACTGGTAGCCCAAATCCACACGCCAGCAGTAGGCTTTTTTCTACTAATGCACAGTCCTCTGGGAGAGCTTCGGGTAGCTAGCTTTTGGGCGGCGACGGTACCGAGATGCGAGCGACTACCGTGAAGCACCATAGAAAACTAAGACTAGGTGTGTTAGATAGATAGGAAAAAGCCGCGTTCGATAGTACCAAGAAGAGGAGAAACGGTGGTGGACATCGACGGCAACCTCCACTCTTCTTTGACGGTGTTGGAGACGAATGTGAGCAATAGAGAGAGGGCTAAGTGGCTGCCCGAAGGGGTGTTAATGCATCGATCATGCCCGATAAAACTAAATTTGCACGACCAACCTGATCCCATGAAGTATCATGCAGTAAGTGGGATTTGATCATGTTGCTCAGTTAGTGTTTCTAAAACATTGGTCCAAGGAAGACTAAGTGGGTTGACATTTGTTCTCATTTCATTCAAACTAGAGAATAGAAATAAATAAAAAGTAGTAAATATATAGGGATGCATGTGATGACTCTAGAGAATTAGAAGCCACTTCACTCTAATGAATTGATATAATATAAAGTGGGTTTATCATGTCAAGCACATGATTGTTACAAGTATAGAATGTAGAGGTTTAGTATATATAAGAAAGAAAATTCAGGACAAGACACCTAGCAGGCTAGCACCATGCATATTTCTTACAAGTATAGAATGTGAGCATAGAATGAAAAATAAAACAAATTACATTCAAAATAGAGTGCATATTTTTTTAGTCTAGAACAGAATGCAACACCAAACAAATTTTTGAGTATAGTATAGAATGCAACACCAAACAAATTATAGGATGCATATTTTTAAGCATATTTTTCGATTATACTATAGAATGTAACACCAAACTAGTTATAGAATGCATATTTTTTGAGTAATTGTACATTCAAAATAAAAAAATTACATTTAGGACAAGTTAATGTTACGGTGGCCATGATAGACGAGAGAGAGAGAGAGAGAGAGAGAGAGGCCCACTGGCCACAATCCGCTGACACAGGTGGGCCCCTCTTTCTTTGTCGAGCGCTCACATGGATGTTTGTTCATTGTAATTGTTTTGAGGTACCTCGGGCAGAGAGAGATATGGGGGTGCATCCATGATCAAGCCCCTTAGATCACAGAGAATCAACGCTGAGTGGCCACGATCCGTGTCCAATGGACTCGACCAATCATAGCGCAACAGCCAAGGTGAGCACAAGTTTAAGTTTTGCGAGAGTTTGAGACACGAGAGAGGGCAAAACTGAGCACAAGTTTACATCCGGGGGAAAACTGAGCACAACTAAGATACCGAGGACACAAATGTAGAAAACAGACTAAGGAATT
The DNA here is from genome assembly GCF_019359855.2 of Lolium perenne. NCBI lineage: Eukaryota > Viridiplantae > Streptophyta > Magnoliopsida > Poales > Poaceae > Lolium > Lolium perenne. Next base: position 276,851,892 of record NC_067245.2, read on the forward strand.
CAAACTTGTAGAACTTACAATATGGAGAATGTGTGTTTTGTACAAAGAAATTCATCTTGGCCTACATTAAGTTGTTTGCAATTCAAAGATACAAAAGTGAGCCAAATATGACCTCATTCAGAAAAATTATGTTTTGGGGTGCCGATTTTGGGAAGGGGGATTGAGTCGAACGCCATGCATCTTCATAACTAGCAGCTGATGGCTCCCAAGTGTGGGAAATAACTTTTAGTACTTTTCAATAAGAAAGGTTGTCAACCCACGAAGAGTTAAAGGTATTAGTTAGTAGGGTTGACAAGTAAAACAATAAAAGGGTGCAGTGGTTTGTAGGTTGCAATAAAATAAAGTACAAAAGGTACATATAGACAAGGGCTCTCAGTGAGAGAAAGCCCAATCATGTATGCAACAAGAGGACAAGCTCATGTGTGTGCGTGCGGGCGTGCGTGCGTGTTTGTGCGAGCGTGCGTGCGTGGGTGCGTGTGTGTGTGTGACAACCATTCTCAAGGGCGGCACAAACTACCTAGTATTTAAATTTCTACATAACATGGTGAATATCTTGTCAAGTTGCATTCCTTTAAAGCCAATCCTAAATTAGGTGCAATCATAGATATGAGAAAATACACCCCTTATGATGGGCCCTAGAGCCATTTTCATGTGGAAGTATAGGAATCATTATGACAGAAATGTCCCACCGCCCCCGACATAAACTCCTCTAATGCAACACAAAGTATTGGAAGATGGTTTCTGTCATTCCATCCCTTCCAAATCTCATAATTATATCAAAGTGCAGCCCTATAGCCCATATAGGTGAAGTAATATGCAGTCAATATTCACATAAAACTATCATAGAACCACATAAGAGATAATTTTTTGAACAAATACTATTGAATATTATATGGAAATCATATTTAATTCATCATATGCCCTCGGGAACATGGGGATCTACTCACAAGTACCAAACAAGAAATGGATCAGATGCATATGGATTACAACACAATATGAAAATATAATATCTCCACCTAATAAAGACAAGTTGCTAATCACAAACATGCAAGTAGCACTTAAAAATATATGGGGTTCAATCAATCACAAACTATGATGGGGATGAAGTGGATCTCTTGATGATGTAGATGGTGGTGATGGAGATGTTGATGGAGAGGCCTCCCCCTACGGCAAGGAGGAGTGTTGATGAAGATGGCATCGATTTATATATATAGCATAAAAAATGCAGTGGGTTTTTAACCCACTGTTTTAGCTCAAAAAAACATGGCGTCGATTCCCCCCTCATCTGAATCTCCGTTGCTGCAGGATCTACCCTCTCCCAGTGTAGGAGAGGTCTTTCGCCTCCGCTACCGCCTTTGTAAATCTTGGGAAAAATAGGGGGTAGGTTTTCTGGCGAGACATAGGCGTCTGTAAAAAGGAGGGGTCAAGACGACGCTCGAGTCCCAAACGGGTATGGGTGTCGCGCTGAGCTAATGGGGGCACCTGGTCTCGTTTGGCCATCGTGGCTCCCGTCTCGTGCTTCTTTGGCCCACGGTTTTATCTTGATGGAAAACTGATCAGATATTTTTCCTTTGTTTTTTAGTCATCCAGAAAGTCCCTGAAACTGCAAAATACGAAAAGGAAGGTTTTTTGCCTCCCAGAAATTAAATACCAATGGAGAGGACTTTGTAGGAAAATCCCATAAATCAACTAAAAAGACATGAATATGATGGATCATGGCAAATATCATTCAAAAATAATCATATATGTCACTATATTGATGATTTAAAATGCACGTATCAGCAGCTCATTTTGAGAAGTGGTTTTGAGAAAAACAATCATTACTCTATATTTTTATTTTGCATAGGTGGTAGGTCACATAACAAGACTCCATGCGAAGGTGCCACTATTTTTTGATGTTTTTTTGAATTATTTGTGCCTAATTTGAATACACACTAACCATATTGACCACCTCCTCTTGACGGTAAAACTGAGTATATATAACTAACCAGAGGTAGTACTAAGCAAAACAAAGGGCCGGCGAGGTGCACTTATGACATACGTGTGTGAACGGTGCAATATCGCACGAGTGTCCGCGGTACACTGTGAAGCAACGTGTACATATATCTGTGGGGCCGGTAACATGAAGCGTTGGTAATATTATATGAACATATAGAGCCCCTGTCTCTTCGCCTCGACAGTCCCAATCTTCCAAGCGAAAAATACCCGTTCATACCGAAAAAAGGGTGAGAACCGTCGCCCACTCTCAGTCGCCCATACAACCGCTCCCCACCATTGTCGATGCAGAAGGAGAACGTGGTGGCCGTCGCCGCCTTTGAAACCGTTGGCGCAGCCTCTGGAGTCTGGGCCTTTATCATCGCAGCCCCTGAAGTCCAGGCCGACATCCTCGCTGCCGATGAAGTCCATGCCCCCATCCCCACCGGCGATGACGAAGAAGGTACTGGGAAGCGGCTGGTAGACTGGGACATGTACAAGGAGGAGCCCTACATCGCATCGGCGGACCCCTACGACACGTCCACCATCGAACATCAATCGGAGGTAACTAGGGTTTGGTCTCTTCATTTTATGTTGATTCTGGCCAGCCGTGCTCGCATCTAGTGCCTAGGGTTAGGCCATATGGTGCCTAAGGTTATTGCTAGTAGAATTCTGCAATTTCCTTGCATATGCTCGCATTTTATATTTGGGGACTGGAACTCACTCGGTTAATTTATGCAAGTAACTAAAATCACTCGGTTAATTTATGCAAGTTAGACATGAAAATAATTAAACTCACTCTGTTATTTCTAAGATATGGGGATTGTGGTCATGCCTTTGATGGTTTTTCGCTAATGCTGAATTGGTGGGCACTCAAATGATTCATATGTTCAAAGTGGGGCTAGTTAACCATTGTTGTGTACAAATTCCTTGTGCATGATCTTTTGTTAACTAACTCCATGAGTGCATACGTTTGTCTAATATTGAACTGAGGATGCCTTATTTCTTTTTGCATGTTCATGTTAGGATCATCCTCCCATGATGAATTGTTGGGCACTTAAATGATTCATATGTTAATGGTGGGGTTAGTGAACCATTGGTGTGTACAAACTCATTATGCATGATCTATGGTTCACTAACTCCATCCTGAAAATAACGGTGTCCAATGTTAAACTGAGGTTGCCTCATTTCTTTTTGCCATGTTCATGTTATGATGATATTTTGGTTAACTGTGTACATCACGTTGCAATTCACTCATGCTTGAATGTTTCTATGTAATAATTAGAAAGCGACGAGGTTGACAGTGACTCCGAGTCCTTCCACACGAAGGAGGCTCGATCAGGCCAACTAGATGGCCGCTGGGCTACAAACGTGTACATCTGCTCCTTCTGTGATAGGTCTATTGATAGGGACTTTTACAACGTCATGATGCATGTTGAATCCCTTGGCTCCACCCTCCCTAAAGTGGGACAAACCGTCAATTTGTATGCCTTCATGGCTAAGCACAAGGTGTTCGGGATTTACCTGCGTCGCATCCACAACATGGCCATCAAGAGGGGTGACAAACCGGCTCCCAAGGCAAAGCCGCCGAGGATAGAGGGTCTTCGCAGCAAGAAGGAGAGGAAGCGACAACGGCTAGAGGCGATAAGGAGGGGTTGAAGAACGGCTACCTGTTGAATTGTGTTTGTGTGTGTTGCTGCTTCATAAGTAGCTTGTTTTGTTGAAAGTTGAAACCAAGTATCGCTTGAAACTATGTGTATTGGCTACTGTTAGTAGCCTATATTTGTTGCGAACCTTTATGTTCCTAATGATATATAAGCTATGTTATCTTATATCTGCATTTATTTCTAGATGTTTGCTACCAAAATTGGGCAAAGCTGAGACAGGTAAGCAAAACAGAAAGAGAAGTTACTTGGGCAAAGCTGAAACAGTAAGCAGACCCACGTGTCGTGGCCTCTACATGACCCACAGGTCAGCACAACATGCATTGCGTTTGGCCCAGCGACAATGAATGTAAGACCTTGTTGTGAGAGTTTGAGATAGGAGCTTGGGCAAAAGTGAGAAAAAGTTTAAAGGCTGAGGAAAAGTGTGTACAACTAACGAATGAGGGGCACGATGATGGTGTTGTCGTGGAAGTTAGCAATCTCGTTGGCGAACCCCAAGAGGAAGGTGTGATGAGCACAGCAGCAAGTTTTCCCTCAGTAAGAAACCAATGTTTAATCGACCAGTGGGAGAAAGGCGTGACTTCTGAAGGTGTTGCTAGCTGACTATTGGCAGGGCGCACTACCGGCGTCAGCAACAACGTGGAATCTACACACACAACACAACTAAAATAAGTTGCCCCAACTTACAGTGAGGTTATCAATCTCACCGGTTTTGCTGAACACAAAGGATTAAATGTATCGAGTGGAAAGAGATGTTTGCAGTAATTAAAGAGAATAGTGCTTGCAGAAAGTAAACAGAACATGATTGCAGTAGATGAATTTATCAGTGTAAAAGAAAGGACCGGGGTCCACAGTTCACTAGAGGTGTCTCTCCATAAAGATAAATAACATGCTGGGTGAACAAATTACAGCTGGGCAATCGACAGAATAAAGACCATACATGACAAGATGATTACTATGAGATTCGTTTGGGCATTACAACATAATACATAGATCGTAATCCAACTGCGTCTATGACTAATAATCCACCTTCCGGTTATCGTCCGAACCCCTTCCAGTATTAAGTCGCAAGTAACAGATTATCGCATCAAGCAATGTGTGTAAAGTAAACAATAGAATTACCCTTGGATAAAACATTGTTATTTTCTCCTTAGTAGCAACAACACATCTACAATCTTAGAAGTTATTGTCACTCTTCTAGAAAACTAGAGGCATGAACCTACTATTGAGCGTATATACTCCCTCTTGGAGTCACAAGCATTACTTGGCTAGAGCAACTACTAGCAACGGAGAGCATGCAAGATCACAAATAACATATGACAAGTATCAATAATTGATCTCAACATAGTATTCCATATTCATCGGATCCCAGCAAACACAACATGTAGCATTACATAAGGATGATCATGATCATGTAGGGCAACTCACAAGATCTAAACATGAGTCACAAATTGGAGAAGACAACCATCTAGCTACTACTATGAACCCATAGTCCAGGGATGAACTACTCACGCATCACTTCTGAGGCGGGCCTGGTGATGGAGAGGCCTCCGGTGATGATCTCCCCCTCCGGTAGGGTGCCAGGAAGAGCTTCAGAACCCTCCCGAGCTAGGGTATGCGATGGCGTCCGCGATGGAACTTTTCGTGGATAGAGGCTCGGGTGTGTAGGTTTTTCCCGAGATCATGAATAAATAGGCGGAAGGGCGAGGTCGGTGGAGGCCAGGGGGCCACACCACCCTTTGGCGCGGGCCCAAGCCAGGCTGCACCAAGGCATGGTCTGGTGCCCTGCACCTCTTCTTCGTCCCCCCTCTGGACTCTATCTTCGTTACGGAAAAATATTGACTTCGGCCTTTGTTTCGTCCAATTCCGAGAATATTTCCTCTACAACTTTTATGAAATACAAAACAACAGAAAACAGGGAATGTCACTGTGGCATCTTGGTAATAGGTTAGTGCCGGAAAATGTATAAAAGTGCAACGAAGTGTAATCAAAGCATATATAAATTGGTGTAAAACAAGCATGGAGCATAAAAAATTATAGATACGTTTGCAACGTATCAACATCCCCAAGCTTAACTCTCGTCCTCGAGTGGGTAAGTGATAACAAAATAATTTTAGAGGTGACATGAAGCCAACATAATCTTGATCAAGTTATTGTAAAAGAATTGTAAGCTGGGATCAAAGTACTCTAAACATAGGCATGATAGATATAATTCTAACAATTGAACTTACCAACTATGTTATAACATGAGAAGTAACTCAAACAAAGGATCATGAATAATTGTGCATTGAAGGCAACTATTTATTTATGAGCATAGAGAAAACATAGCAAAGTGGTACTCAGCATGTCCTGTCGTTGCCTATTCGACGGTACTCCAGAGGAGGGATCCTCATGGAGGGAAGAAGAAGTAGGGTCCATCGGACGGAGAGTCCTCGGGACGGTGGTATGCGATTTACCCAGCTTCAGAACACCTGCACGATGATAGGGTCTACTACTGCTTGTCTGGAATTATCTTGGCGCTTTCGTGTTGTTACAATGAGTTGTGGTTGTGCCTCTAGGGCTCCTGGGATCCGGCTTATAAATGCGCTCGGATCTAGGGTTACACGGAGAGTCCTAGCCGGAATACAAGATGCCTAACTACGGAATATTACGTTGTTGTGCACGTAAAGGACTTCATCCATCTTTATCTACAACAACTGGGCCGCCCGATGGGCCATATGCCACCATCACTGTCTGTGGGCCACCCGGGCTTGCCGGATCTAGGCCATGTCATTGATATACCCATAAAGTATACCCACAACAGTAGCCCCGATGTTCTCCGAGATTCAACATTCTTCCGACTATTTCTACCCGAATCTGAAGAGAATCTTGAAGAGCTTCCAAAAAATTCTCTGTTTCCGACTTCATTCCAACCGGAAATCATTTGTTCTTCTGTAACGGTAACTTAGCAGATTTCTCGCCCACGTCGCGCATAACTTCCTTTTTTCCCCGCGCTAAATTTTCGGATCTGCAAATCTTCAACCGGAAATTTTGGAGGCGCACAGTTAGGTTATCATTGCGTCCATTTTACCGCTTCTAACCTAGGACATGTGGCGATCATCTAACGGTGCAACCGTTTCGTTCCCACCGTAGGATTCGGCACACGAATCTCTGCGCGAGGCCTATAAATATCCCATGCGCACGGCCACTTTCACTTTTTCACTGCCCGCACCACTTCGTCTTCTACCTCACGCCTGCGCCGCCCGCCAGATCTCAACTCCAGCGAACTCGTTCTCAGAAAACTTCAAGCGCCGCTCCTCCAAGGTCTCCCTCAACCTGAGTTGCTCGCGGTTGACCGGGGAAATCGTCTCCGCTGCCGATTCGTTGTCTCACCGTAGGCCTGCGCGTCAAGTCCGGGAGCTTCTTCCTTGTCGGCATCACGGGGAACCGCCACGCCATTGTTGGTAAGTCCACCGAACTCGTAGAAGACAACTTAGCTAGTTCCGGCTACTTAAGTGTTTTACCATATGCATGCAGTCGGAAACATGTCCACTATCTCACCTAGGTTCACCGATAGTTCTCCGAATAGCCCACAACCAAACTCCACAGAACCAAAACGTTCATTGAGCCATTAGCATTCCTTACACCCAATATTTCTGATATCAGACTAGCTCAACCTTTCTCCGCCTCTTCCAGCAACGTTCTCGGTCGGATCCCAACAGTAGAAGAGATCCAGGCGGAGATAGAAGGACAAGCAAGGATGGCCGCCAAAGTACTAGAAGTTGAACAGAAGAAGGGTTCAAAAGCCCAAAATCGTGAAGGCGAGAAGGGTGATACGTCTCCGACGTATCGATAATTTCTTATGTTCCATGCCACATTATTGATGATATCTACATGTTTTATGCATACTTTATGTCATATTTATGCATTTTCCGGCACTAACCTATTAACGAGATGCCGAAGAGCCAGATGCTGTTTTCTGCTGTTTTTGGTTTCAGAAATCCTAGTAAGGAAATATTCTCGGAATTGGACGAAATCAACGCCCAGGGGCCTATTTTCACACGAAGCTTCCAGAAGACCGAGGGAGAGACGAAGTGGGGGGCGCCGCCACACTAGGGAGGCGCTGCCTACAGGGGCCCCACGCGGCCCTAGCATGTGGGGCCCCCGTGACGCCTCCTGACCTATCTCCTCCGCCTACTTATAGCCTTCGTCGTGAAACCCCCAGTACCGAGAGCCACGATACGGAAAACCTTCCAGAGACGCCGCCGCCGCCGATCCCATCTCGGGGGATTCAGGAGATCGCCTCCGGCACCCTGCCGGAGAGGGGAATCATCTCCCGGAGGACTCTTCACCGCCATGGTCGCCTCCGGAGTGATGAGTGAGTAGTTCACCCCTGGACTATGGGTCCATAGCAGTAGCTAGATGGTCGTCTTCTCCTAATTATGCTTCATTGCCGGGTCTTGTGAGCTGCCTAACATGATCAAGATCATCTATCTGTAATACTATATGTTGTGTTTGTTGGGATCCGATGGATAGAGAATACTATGTTATGTTGATTATCAATCTATTACCTATGTGTTGTTTATGATCTTGCATGCTCTCCGTTATTAGTAGAGGCTCTGGCCAAGTTTTTACTCTTAACTCCAAGAGGGAGTATTTATGCTCGATAGTGGGTTCATGCCTCCATTAAATGCAGGACGATGTGAGAAAGTTCTAAGGTTGTGGATGTGTTGTTGCCACTAGGGATAAAACATTGATGCTATGTCCGAGGATGTAGTTGTTGATTACATTACGCAACATACTTAATGCAATTGTCTGTTGTTTGCAACTTAATACTGGAAGGGGTTCGGATGATAACCTGAAGGTGGACTTTTTAGGCATAGATGCATGCTGGATAGAGGTCTATGTACTTTGTCGTAATGCCCAATTAAATCTCACTATACTCATCATATCATGTATGTGCATGGTCATGCCCTCTCTATTTGTCAATTGCCCAACTGTAATTTGTTCACCCAACATGCTTATTCTTATCGGAGAGACACCACTAGTGAACTGTGGACCCCGGTCCATTCTTAACATCGAATACAATCTACTGCAATACTTGTTCTACTGTTTTCTGCAAACAATCATCATCCACACTATACATCTAATCCTTTGTTACAGCAAGCCGGTGATATTGACAACCTCACTGTTTCGTTGGGGCAAAGTACTTTGGTTGTGTTGTGCAGGTTCCACGTTGGCGCCGGAATCCCTGGTGTTCCGCCACACTACATCTCGTCGCCATTAACCTTCAACGTGCTTCTTGGCTCCTACTGGTTCGATAAACCTTGGTTTCTTACTAAGGGAAAACTTGCCGTTGTATGCATCACACCTTCCTCTTGGGGTTCCCAACGGACGCGTGCTGTACGCGTATCAAAGGGTCAGGGGTGGCCTTGCGAAGTCACTGACTCGTAGCTCAAAGCCTTCGCTAAGGAGGGCTTCATCGCTCCGCATACCTGGAGTTTCGAGAAGGACTCCAGCACTCCAAACCGGGAGCCCGACGAACGCGTCTTCACCAAAGCCTGTGTAGAGCGCGGCCTGTCTCTTCCCCCTCCGAGTTCTTTTTATCAGTGCTTAGCACTTATGGCCTCCAGCCACACAACATTTGCCCCAATTCCTTTCTCCTCCTCTAGGGAGTGGAGGAGAGGTAGGGGCGGCACCAATGGAGGTTGGGGGAAAAGGGGGAAGTGAGGAAGAAGGTCCCCAAAGGGTAACCCAGCCCCACTTATGCTGGCGTCGACCAGCGCACCGTCCGGCTGACCAGGCTGGGGATCGGGTGGGCCGGTGCTAGGGCCGGTCCAACCGGGCCAGGGACCAGACACCGTGTTTTTTCCTCTTTTTGCCCTATTCTTTGTGCAGTTGTGTGTGTATGATCATAAGATGACATGTACATATAGATAGATAGATGTATGATGAGAGGAGCACAGACATGGGGTAGGAAACACAAGGTTTTCTGGGCATACCATTGGAGTGAAATCCAAACAAGATGTAAATAGCAACAATGAGCATGATTCAAAATATATCAAGAATCATAAATCATTTTAGAATTGTTTTGCAATAAGACCATTTAGCCTCATAGAGTGAAGACATTTTCCAAGTGAGGCTAATGAGTGGCGGGGGATTACTCCCCCTATGTTATAGCACAAATGTCATGAGACCTCGAAGAGACATGCTTGGGTCCATATAATGAAATTGGGTCTATTTATGTTGCACACATAGGTAGGCATCATACCAAGACATGGTAAGATGACTATCCCCATATGTGCTGCACAACTAAGCTAGATATCAAGATAAATGCAAGAATATAGTGCAAGAAGTTGTTCAATCTATGTTGTTAGGATCAAGAATACCAAGTTCTCCTGTCAAGTTTACAAACCGAGCTTCATCCAAAGGCTTATATTAGTGAAAATATCCGCCAATTGTTACGTTGTTCCCACATGAGTGAGATCAACGTCCCCATTGGCAACATGATCACGTAGGAAGTGATGGCATGTCAATGTGTTTTGTGCGGCAATGTTGAACTGGGTTATTGGCGATCTTTATTGCACTTTCCTTGTCACATAGAAGAAGCACCGTACCAAGAGACACACCATAGTCTTTCAAGGTTTGCTTCATCCACAACAACTGAGTGCAACAAGATGCCGCAGATATATATTCGGCTTTGGCGGTGGATAGGGCAGTTGAGTTTTGTTTCTTGTATGACCAACTCAGCAATGACCGGCCAATGAATTGGCAAGCCCTCGAGGTAGACTTCCGGTCAACCTTATCATCAGCCCAATCGAAATCCGAATAGCCTATGAGTTCAAAGGTTGACCCCTTTGGATACCACAGCCCGAGAGTAGGAGTGAGAACAAGGTATCTTAGAATCCGTTTGACCGCCATCAAATGGCTCTCCTTAGGAGTAGATTGAAAATGAGCACACATCCCTACACTTAGCATGATATCCATCCTAGAAGCACAAAGGTAGAGCAAGGATCCTAACATGGAACGGTATACCTTTATGTCCACATCCTTCTCACCCACATGAGCCAAGCTGCTCCTTTATGGGCATATGTGTCTTCATTGGGCTTGCATTGGTCATGTTAAACTTCTTGAGCATGTCCTTCACATACTTTTCTTGAGAGATGAAGGTGCCTTTTGCAAGTTGCCTCGCTTGGAAGCCTATGAAGAATTTCAACTCTCCCATCATGGACATCTCAAATTTCCTAGTCATCAATAGCTCAAAAGCTTTGTTATGATTGGGGTTAGTTCCACCAAAGATAATATTATCAACATATATTTGACATATAAATAAGCCACCCCCTTTAACCCGCTTGGTCAAAAGGGTGGAATCGACCGTACCCATGCAAAACCCATCATGTAGTAATAAATCCCTAAGGAACTCGTACCAAGCACGTGGAGCTTGCTGGAGACCGTAGAGTGCCTTATGGAGTAAATAAACATGGTTGGGTCGGCGTGGGTCTTCGAAACCCAGGGGTTGAGCCACATATATATGTAGTTTCTTTTAGGGGACCATTCAAAAATGCACTTTCCACATCCTTTTGATATAGCTTGAAATTGTGGAAAGATGCAAATGCAAGCAATAGACAAATAGCTTCAAGGCGGGCTACCAGCGCAAAGGTATCCTCAAAATCCATACCTTCTATTTGGGCAAACCCTTGCGCCACTAACCTTTCTTTGTTTCTTATGACAATGCCATTCTCATCTTGCTTGTTCTTGAATACCCATTTGGTCCCAATGACATTGATGTGATGATCCTTGGGTCTCTCAACTAGAGACCATACTTCGTTGCGGGTGAAACATTCCAATTCTTCTTGCATGGAAATTACCCAATCCGGATCAACCAAGGCTTCATGTACCTTGAGTGGCTCAAGACTAGACACAAAAGCATCATGTTGAAAATAGGTAATAAGTAATGCATGGTGTCTACGAGTTACCACTACCCTTGAGATGCTACCAAGGACTTGATCTACTTTCAAGTCACTTGCCCTTGAAGCAGCCTTGATCTTCCGAATGGTTCCTTCATGATCAATAAATTCATCTCTTGCTAGTACTCGATCATGAGGGACAACTTGAGCTTGATCATGAGTTGAGGATGTTTCTTGATCAGCATCATGGTCTTGCTCAGTGGGTTGAGGGCTTTCTTCTTGTTCTTCGGAATGTGACTCATCTTGAGTAGAGGATAAATCTTGAATTGCACTTGATGGTTCAGCTTGAGTTGAGGTAGGCTCCACTTGGGCTGAGCTTGATACTTCTATTCCATCACTTTGATCATCAGCATGAACTTCTATTGGCCGGATGTGTCCAATGCCCATAAGCTTGATGGCATTAGAAGGATCATCATCACCTGCAGCACATGGAACAACTTGCTCCACTTGGGAGCCATTATCCTCCAAGAACACCACGTCACAAGATACTTCAATAGCCCCACTGGACTTGTTGTAGTATCTATAGGCGTGGGAGTTCTCCGCATATCCAACAAATGTGCCCTCTATAGTTCTAATTTCAAATTTACCGAGCATTTCTTTATTATTCTTAACAAGACATTTGCATCCAAAGACACGAATGTACGTGACATTAGGCCGGTTGGAGTAGTGGGCAGCTGTAGAGATGGCTTCTCCCCAAAAGTTATGGGGTGAATTGAATTCACTCAACATAGTTCTTGCCATCTCAATAATAGTCTGGTTCTTCCTTTCAACAACACCATTTTTTTGAGAGGTGTATGGAGCTGAAAACTCATGCTTGATGCCCTCATCATCAACAAACTCTTGCATTGTGTAGTTCTTGAACTCGGTGCCATTGTCAGTCCTTATCGCCTTGATATCAGATTCATACATGCGTTGAGCCTTCTTGGCGAAGATGCTGAATTCTCTATAGGTCTCATCCTTAGACTTAAGGAGAAAGACCCAAGAATACCTTGAGTAATCATCAACTATGACCAGTCCATACTTTCTCCCACCAAGAGTATCGTAATATGATGACCCAAAGAGATCCAAGTGAAGGAGCTCCAAAGGCCTAGAAGAGGTGAATATACTCTTGATAGGATGTCTCTTCTTGAGTTGTTTTCCAACTACACATGCACTGCAAACACGATCTTTCTCAAAAGAAATGCCAGTTAGTCCAACAATGTGCTCATCCTTCAGGAGTTGTTTAAGATTTCTCATATTGACATGACCAAGGCGGCGATGCCACAGCCAACCTTCGTCATGTTTGGCCGCCATTAGACATGTGGAGAGAGAGGGGCTCTCTTTCGAGAGGTCAACCACGCAAAGGTTGTTCTCCACATATCCAACAAGGACCAATTTGATATTATCACTCCTAAAGACTTTCACACAATAATTAGTAAAATATGAATTATAGCCGGCATCTGCAAGGTGATATATAGAAAGCAAATTATAGCCAATGGATTCAACAAGCATGACCGTCTCAAGGCACAAGTCCTTCAAGATTGCCACCTTGCCATACCCAAGTAGCTTTCCCTTTGAATTGTCACCAAAGGTGATGCTTGACTTTTTGTTTACATATTCTATGAATTGGTCAAGCACACCTCTTCCTCCAGTCATATGATTTTTGCATCCACTATCAAACACCCATTTTGGACCACCGGAGGAATACCCCTACAAGATCAATTAGAGGATTTAGGAACCCATCGATTAATGGGTTCCTTTGTAATTGCAACAAGAACTTTTGGTACCCAAATTGAGTACCCTCTATAAGCATAGCCATTACGTGGGCCACATATTTAGCATAAACATCACCATAATAATCAACAAATAAATCATAGTGATTGTTAGGTCCTGTGCGGTCCCACTAGTGGCATTGCCCTTTGAGGGTTTGCCAACATTAGTGACCTTCTTGTTCTTCCCTTGAGCGGGTTTCTCCTTCTTGTAGTTGTTCTTCTTGTAGGACTTAGGAACATACCAAAGTTCATACTTTTGATTGTTTGACCTTTGCTTACTCAAGAGGTTATCCAATCCCATCTTATTCTTGGCGGTGGTGAACTTGGCTAGTTCCTTTGTCAACCTAGCATTTTCCTTAAGAATAGTTGCTTGTTCACAAGCCGAGTCAGTTGGATGATAGTTGAGACCATATTCGGTCACCAAGGATTCAAGATACGTATTGGTCTCAACATACAAAGATAGTTCCTCTTGCAAACGAACATGTTCCTGAACAAGTTTAGCATGCTCATAAGTGAATGAGGTAGAGGAACTAGCAATATTTTCAACAATAATGGGATCATTCATTGATCCAAGACCCTTCTTGTAGGTTTCTTGGAGTAGCTCATGGTTCTCTCTAAGTTTCTTGAGCTCATCCTTAACAAGGTTGTTAGCTTTTTCAAGGTGGTCAAGATCCCTAGTAAGAGAAGCATGAGCAACTTCAAGCTCCTTCTTTGACGCATCGAGCTCTTAGGCTAATAATTGAGCCCTTTCAATGGTTTCATTGTCCTTAACTTTATCTAGTTCCAAGGTTTCAATTTGTTGCTTAAGGCCTTGAGATATGCACCTTTCGGTTTTTAGCTCTTGTCTTAGGAGATTGAATCTCCGTTCTTTATCATTCAAATGATATTCTAATTCCTCAATAGACTCGTCCCATTCTTTGAGGAAGTCCATCAAGAAATCAAACTTGACAAGAGAATCACCACGAAGAGTGCATCTTACTTTGTAAAGTTCCTTAAGCATAGCTACCTCTTCTTGATTTTCAGTTTCATCATCAAGAACACTAGATAGAGAAGGTGGGGATTCCATTACCTTTGGTTCCCTTGCCATTAGACAAGAGTCGACGATCGTAGAGGAGGGAGAGTCATCATCATGAGTTGTTCTTGCCATGAAGGAAGAACCAATATCATTCTCCGTGGAATATATAATCCTTGGAGTAGTCATATGTGAAGAGTGACCCGGGTTTGGAGAAAGCCAAACCAGCCACTCCGGCCTCCTTCTCCTCATCTTATTCCTCTTCATCGGAGGTGTACTCATCCCCAACAAAGTCTCTTCTCTTGTTCTTCCTGTATCGTTCATTGATTGGGTTTGGCTTCAATCTTGACTTGTCCCCTTTGACAAACTTCGGCTTGTCTACCCTTTTTTCATAAGGGCACTCATTTGCAAAGTGACTATCTTCATCACAGTTGTAGCATGTTCTCTTCTTCTTCTCATTGAAGGATATTGGGAACTTATTCTTGTACTTCTTAGCAAAGAAGGAAAAATCTATCGCGATGTCACTGGTTGCAGTCATCTCTTCATCTTCTTAGATTTCATAGGCTTCTTCTCTTTCTTGGTCAGCTCTAGCCTTCAAAGCAAGGTTGTGTGAGGATCCATTGGCACGGTTCATCGCCATGAGCCTTTCTCTCCTATCTTGGCCATGTTATCATTGGATGCCACATAGGAGACTAGATCATCTGCGTTCAGATAGGCTTGCTTAGTAAGGATTTGCAAGTTGAGCGCAAGGTTGGTGTCCTTTTGTTTGACAGCAATCATGGCAATGACCCTGCGCCAAGGGGTTGTGTGGGCCCCCAGGCACCCCACCGACCTAAATCCTCCGCCTATTTATACATCTTCTCGGGAAAACCCTGGATACCCGAGCCTCCATCCACGAAAAGTTTCGTCTTGGCCGCCATCGCAGAACCCATCTCGGGGGGTTTTGAAGCTCTTCCCGGCACCCTACCGGAGGGGGAAATCATCACCGAAGGAATCTACATCGGCATGCCTGCCTCCGAAGTGATGCGTGAGTAGTTCATCCCTAGACTATGGGTCCATAGCAGTAGCTAGATGGTTTTCTTCTCCAATTCGTGCCTCACATTTAGATCTTGTGAGCTGCCCTACATGATCAAGATCATCCTTATGTAATCCTAGATGTTGTGTTTTTTGGGATCCGATGAATATTGTATACTATGTTGAGGTCGATTATATATTCATGTCATATGTTATTTGTGATCTTGCATGCTCTCCGTTGCTAGTGGATACTCTAGCCAAGTATATGCTTGTGACTTCAAGAGGGGGTATTTATGCTCGATAGTAGGTTCATGCCTCTAGTTTTCTGGGAGAGTGGCAATAACTTCTAAGATTGTAAATGTGTTGTTGCTACTAGGGAGAAAACAATAATGTTTTATCCAAAGGTAATTCTATTGTTTACATTACACACATTGCTTAATGCGATAATCTGTTGCTTGCAACTTAATACTGAAAGGGGTTTGGACGATAACTGGAAGGTGGATTATTAGTCATAGACGCAGTTGAATTACGGTCTATGTATTATGTTGTAATGCCCAATTAAATCTCATAGTAACCATGTTGTCATGTATGGTCGATATTCTATCAATTGCCCAGCTGTAAAATTTTCACCAAACATGCTATTTATCTTTATGGAGAGACATCTGTAGTGAACTCTGGACCCCGGCCCGTTTCCTTTACACTGATAAATTCATCTACTGCAATCCTGTTCTGTTTACTTTCTGCAAAGCAACATATGTTTTGGGTTGAATGCAGTTTGCTTGTGTGAAAGATGGAAGTCAATACCAACCGGATGATATCATTGAATGGTGCAAATTTTCAAGTTTGGAACAAGCAAGATGAAGGATTTAATATATGTGAAACAATACTAGAAGTCGGTTTTGTCCACTGAGATGTTCGGGGACATGAAGCAAGAACATTGGGATGTACTTCATCTTCAAGCTTGTGGATTCATTCCATAGTGAGTCGACGAAAAATATTTTGAACCATATAATTGATGATACACATGCACTTAATTACCTTATGGAAGAAGTTGAAGTAGATGTATATATGCTCGTAAACAAGGCAACAACAAGATATTCTTGATTAAGAAATTGATGCATTTCGGGTACAAGGAGGGCACTCAAATTGTAGATCATGTGAATGAATTTCAGGGGATCATAAATCATATATCTTTAATGGGAATCACATTTGAAGATGAAGTGGGAGCCGTATTGCTACTTGGCTCATTGCATGACGTACACTTGGGATACCTTTAGGTTTACTGTATGCAATTCCATACCTAATGGTATTGGCACTAGGAACTTTTTGAAGACCAAGGTACTAAATGAAGAGTCCAAAAAAATTACTGACAAGTGTCGGTGACTCAGTCACGGGGGAGACGGAAGAGCAGTGGTCCGAAAAAGGGAGAAGGAAGAAGAATCATTTAAAAAGGGAACTATGCTGATTTGGTGTGTCATTACTGCCATGAGAAGGGTCACATGAAGTGGCCTTGTGAACAATGGAAGAAGGAAAAGGAAATAAAATAAGAAGCAAGTTTAGAAAAAATAGATAGTGACAGTGACAATGAGGGAAGAATTACTGTAGTTGAGGATATCATTTGTCTCATGCTTAAGAACATGATGGCAATAGTGGTTCCAATGTTGAATAGAGGATCACTGTGTAGAATTTTGTAACATCCCAAGAGTAATACATAGACCCCTTTGTTCCTTTCTTGCATTGTTGTCATACCATCATGTTGCATTCATGCATATCACCACTTTGGTTTTACTAAATTGCTTTTGGTTTTGGCTTTGATCTTATGTTGCTTTGTTTGTTGTTCCTCTTCCTTCTTCTTCTTGGTTCATCCCCTCCCTCTTGTGATGTTCCCAGAAAAGCACAACTCCATCTTTCTCCCTTTTTAACCTTTTTACACAAAGGTCATGCCAAATTTTCTAAAATTTGGTGGCATCTTTCTTTTTCTCTTCAACCTTGCTTAGCCAAACATATTTGTGTTGGAGATACTCCATCCCAAGTGTTTGGTTTGGTCTATAACACCACCCAATTATTTTGGTACATGAAATCATGTAGCTTATTCTAGCTCTATGCATATTTCTTCCTCTTCTTTTTCTTTTCTTTTCTCATCATCACATGTATGGTGATGTGCTTCTCTATTCTTCTCTCTTCATTTCAAACCACACCTTTTCTCTCTTTTCATATTTCTGTTTTGTTTTGAAAAGAAAATAAAAACAGAAATCAGAAAATAAGAGAGAAGAAGAAAACCTATTTCTAAACCCTTTTCCTATCTAACCATCACCGTGACCCAACCCAGCTAACCCCCTCCTTTCTCTCAACATTGGCAGCCCACCTCCTGGCCCAGGCCATCATACCGAAGGGGTAAGCCTCCCCTTCGTCAACACCTTTACACGTAGGAGGAATACACCATATCGAGCAATGGTGCTCCTGTAGCTCCACGTCGCCTCCACCTCTCCATCCTCTGGTCCTCCTCTCCCTCTTATAAGCAGCAGCAACACCTCCTGGAACCCTAGCTTAGCTCTCCCTCTCCAACCGCCGCCACTCCTTTTCCTTTGCAAGAAACCCACCGAGACCAAAACCTCCTGCCGCCGTCTACCCTCGCCACCGTCGCCATGGCCTACCTCGACACCTCCTGAGCCGTGGAAAAGAACCACCTCGGTCTCCTCTACGTCCTCGTCCATCTCACGGAGTTTTGGGCGCCAAGGTCTGCACGTCTTCGTCGAGTTCTGCCCGTCTACACCCCGGCCACATCTTCTTCTTCGTCTCCGGCAACGTCCCCGCCGCTCCTCCTCGTCTCCAACCACCCCTAGGTGAGCAGCAGCACTCCAGCTCCCTCCCCTGCACCTCCTACCTCTCTGGCTCGGAAGAAATCGAAGACGAGAGCGAGATAGAATCGAAAACGAAGTTCCAGTTTTTCTGCTTCGCGGTGCCATCTTTCGACGCGTCTCACCGCCGGTACAGGCCACCTCAGTGCGAGATCTTTGTACCTTTGCAAAGCCACGACAAAGGGCTTCAACTTTCATGTTCAAGCCTCCCTCTGATTCGCAGTAGTTCTGTCTCCGTCGACGCTCAAAGTTGGGTCCAGAAACTGGTTCTCAGATCTCGCAGTTCTCTCTGCGACGTGTAACCGTTTTCCGACGATCGCCCTAGCCACGAAAGTGCACCAAATTGCCACCTCTCTGTCACAATCAAAACCTGGTACATCCACCTTGCTCAACTACGTCAGATCCTCACATAGTTCTGCCCAGATCTGTCGCGGCGACGACTTTAAAATTCGTGCAGAAATCGATCTACAGGAAACGCAGCTGTTCAATTTCAGTTCGTAGTGTCAGTTTTCTTCAGTTATTTTGAAGACTGCCTTATCTCATCTGAACCCTGTATATGTACAAAACTCGAACAGCAGCACACTGGCTACCACCCTGCTTCCTTGCGCGCGCGGCCTGGGTTCGAATTCCCTTGGGCGTGTTTAACCAAAACCCCTTTTTGTTTTCTTTTGTTTGTTTCTGAAAATGTTGAAATCTGGATACTTTTCAAAGTATAAAACTGCACTTTTACAAATCCGTTTTGGACAAACCATATGTCCACATTGATCAGTTTTTCATGCTCTATCTAACTATGAATTTGTTTTGGGTTTTGGACAAATAAAATTTGGACCAAATTAAAATCTGAATTAAAATGAGTATTATGGCATAATTCATATCTTTAATTCTACAGTTCCAAATTCAACAGATGATATGTCCACTCTCATCAGAAAAATAAGAGGAATTCAAATCTTGCATTCTCATGCATCATTGGCATCATCTCTGAATTGTCTAAATTAAATATGCAACATGAACAAAAACTATATGTGAGGGTGTTTATCATTTCATGTGAATTATGAGCACCCCACTTAATTTTGTCTTGCACAAATCATCTTGCCATGTCGTCATGCATCATATTGCGCATTGCATTTACTTGTATTGATTTGAGCTATACTCTCTTGTATGTGCTATTTGGTTCTTCTCGAGTAGACGCCGACGCAGCAAGACGAGCAGGAGTACGAGTTCCCTCTGGAGGATCGTGTCGGTGCTTCTACCTCTGATCTGACAGGCGAGCCCACCCCTTCACCTATTTTACATTTTACATGCTCTTTTGATCTATTGCTATCCTTATGTTGCGATTCTGTTGTGTCACGTGTCCTATTCCACCTGTTACCTATATCTCCGAGATACACCTCCTCGCCCTACCTATTGTTTGTTGTTTGCCAGCTTTGCGAGTCGTAGGCGAGTTTAGGGTTTTGCCGATATCTCGAAATGTTCGGGATATCTTGTTGGGATGTTGACACATGTACTACCTTTTCGAAAATGAAGTGGATAACTTTTGCTACAACTAAAATTGCTAAGGGTTATAATATGCAGAGGCATCTGTGAGCCCCTTTGCGAAAGCATCGGAACTTTGACTTGCTAATGTCCCCTAGGACCCGAGTTCTTGTTATCTATTTCTAAGACTGAGCGCGCTAACCACTCGTGGGAGGTTTTATCGGGACCCCCCATCACCCATTACCATTTCTCAAGTCTGTTGAAAAGGGGGCCACAACCTTGGTTTTATTTGCCTATGCCATGTATGCCATGCTTTACTTACTGTTGCCTTCGGGTGTTTATTACTGTTGCCTTCGGGTGTTTATTACTGTTGCCTTCGGGTGTTTACTTCTGTACTGTACCCCCGCGGAACGTTTAGCGAAGCGTGTGGTTCGCACGCCTAGCCGTTAACGCAAACCCTGAGTCCGCATCGGAGTACGGCCGAACTTCGTTTCGGGTAGCTTAGTCGGGTGGCCCCCCTAGGCATTCTTGTTGATCTGGGAACGGTCTTGTTGTGAGACTCCGCACTTGCTATGCGGGTTCGAGCATGCGTGTATGGTAACATTGGTGCACCCCTGCAGGGTTAAATCTTTTCGGAAAGCCGTGTCCGCGGTTATGGACGACTTGGAGCTGTTTAACTCGATCATAGAACAACTTACACCTAATGATGTTGCTAATAACTTGCTAATTACTTGCGTAGTAAGTTAGCCCTATTATAATGGAATGGATATAAATCTGTCAACTGTGTGAGTGCCTTGTTAGTACCTCTTGGCTAAGGGGGATCGCACTGGCTGGGTTGTTGTTTGCAGAGTATAGAACTGCTAGATTATGCGCTCTCTCACCTTCTCTATTAGACGGATGTTGTAGCGTGTCTCTATTGGTTAGTGCTTTGCTGCCGCTAAACTCCACATATAGCCGGGCGAAGTTTACACCGCCCACCAGCAAGCATAGCTGGTCTTGTCTCGCAAGTACGTGCCAACGGTACTTACCCTCGTTTTTCTTCCTCTTTTTCCGGAACACGCTTTTCGACAAACAGGTACGACAGATGATGAGCAGTACGCAGGTGGCTACTTTGTCGAGTTCACGGACGACGACTTCGTTGCGTAGCGGGATCGTTCCTAAGGCAGCAGCCTGTGGCTTGTTGGTTATGGGAACACCGCTTGATTATCTTCAGGACTCTTAGTCCAATTTGGATCTTGTCTGTACCCAGACTATTTGGCTATCTTATGTATGATGTACTGATGGGATATGTTTCCCTCCTGAGTGTCATTTGGATCTTGCTCATTAGAGCGTTGCTATATATATGAACCTTATTTCCATCTTTTGTGTCATACATAGTCATGTTGTGATATTCAAGCTGTATTCTACCCTTGTATCCTGTGCACAGTGTGTGTATGTGTGAAGTGCACATGAAGGTGAAGCACTCAGGCCTGGAAAGCCTACCGTGAGCCTTTGAGGTGGGTGTTGTGTGCATGGGCGTGTCGAGCTGTTGCTTGGCCTACCCATATGCTTGGGAATGCGAGGCGACCTCACGGTCCTTTGTAGTGACCTCATGCACATAAACCCCTCTTACATGCGCGCTCTGGGTTTTCCTACTCCTGGGGCTTACAGACTTGGTATCAGAGCAGGACTGCCTTTAGGAGCCCCTTGCAGCGGACGAAGTTGAGTCTAGAAACTAATATTTTAGTAGCTACATAGGAAAAATTGTGCGCGAGAGTAGGAATTCTGTTTTTATTTCTTACCCCACCCACCCTCTGGTGAGGACGAGCAACGGTTTTACTCTATTCTTATCTTGTTTCATCTAGGTTTGGACGTGTTTGTGGGAAACCATAGTGCCATAGGGAAAAATGTTTTGAAAAATTTCTGTACTATGGTTGCTTCATTATCATCTTTTGTCAATCTCCACATATAATCTGTTTCTTTGACATGTTGGTATTTTCATACTAACATGTTATTTCTCCTTTGATCCGATGCTATCTCGACCACTTCTTTGTTCCGGAGCCTGCTTCCTTTTCGTTATCCTCATGGAACTACGGTTACTCCACTGTCTTGCGTGTCAAGTGGATGTTCTAGTTTTTCTACCCTTGTATCCGGTTGTATGGATCTCATGTGTACTTGAACCTTGTATGGTGTACCTTGATGAATTCTATGGAGTGATGTGTTATGTGATCTTAAATCCTTGTTCTAAGCTTTGTTCTTATCTGTTGTCTCAACCGTCTTATGTTTTCCCTCAACAGGATGGTTAGACCTCCGCCACCTCCTCCGCTGGGACCAGCCCTGTTGCAAATGACTCAATTGTTGAGCCAGATGCAGCAAACCCAGCACAACTTCAATCAAGCTCGTCATGACAATGGTCGAGTGATGATCCGGGACTTCTTGCAGTTGAACCCGCGATCGTTCGACTCTACTCCTGAACCGCTGGATGCAGATGATTGGGTGCGCGATGTCAACCGCATGCTCAACACAGCGGGAGTCGCCCCAGAAGACAAAGTGCGGTTTGCGACTCACCTACTGAAAGGAGGGTCCGCAGCATGGTGGGAGAACTTTCTCGAGATGCGTCCCGCCAATGCTCCTGATGTCACTTGGGAAGAATTCAGGGAAGCTTTCAGAAGCCACCACATTCCTGAAGGGCTAATGGACAGGATGAAGGAGAAATTCCTCAGTCTTGTTCAGGGTAACAAAGATGTGATGACATACAGCATAGAGTTCTCCAAGCTAGCTCGCTATGGTGGCGAAGAAGTGTCTACTGATGCCAAGAAGCAGAAGAGGTTCCGTAATGGCCTCAAGCCGGCACTCAAGTACGCGCTCACTCATGTCTCGATGGACACCTTTGACAAGCTGGTCAACACTGCTATCAAGGAAGAGTCGGGTAGGCTTGCGTTCGACGAGTCACGCAAGCATACTCGAGAGGTTGGTGCTCCTTCTTCAGCGCCGCCTCAGAAGCGAAGGTTGTGGGTTCCTTATCCCGCGCCGCCAGGACAAGCTACACAAGCTGGGTATGCTCCCCGCGCAGCACACGCTGGGTATGCTCCCCGCCCTCCCACCCCACAGCTTCAGCAGAGGACCTACCAAGCTCCGCCAAGGCCTGCTTATGGTGGACCAAGGCCGATGGGTCCACGTACCGACCCCACATGCTACAAGTGTGGTCAGGTTGGGCACATCTCTACCTTCTGCCCTCAGAAGCTTCCTCCACCACCACCTCGCTCTACCTCGACAAATGCGATGGTTCGTGCACCAGCTCAGGGCCGTGCCTTCAACAACAACACCAGGCAAGGTCCGAGGGCTGCTCGCGTCAACAACATCAACGTTGAGCAAGCTGAACAAGCTAGCGACGTCGTGCTTGGTACTTTGCTTGTTAACTCTATTCCTGCAAGAGTTCTGTTCGATACAGGAGCTTCTCTATCTTTTGTGTCTGATAGTTTTGCTCAAAGTAACAACCTCCCTATGGAAAGTTTACCGTCTAATCTCTTGGTTCATTCTCCCGGAGGACAAATGTTATCTTCCAAGATAAGTCATGGCAATCAAATTCAGATTGGAAACCATGTGTTCCTTGCATCCCTCATCGAGCTTAGATCTTCTGGCATTAATGTCATCCTTGGCATGGATTGGTTGAAGGCCAACAAAGTTGTCATTGATTGCGCCACGCATTCAGTTTCTTTTCCTACTTCATCAGGAACCTTGACCTATACACCTTCTCAAACACCTTCCGTTCAGCTCTTCGCTTTGAATCCTAGTTCTCTTCCGGAGCTTGAGTCTATACCGGTGGTTTGCGACTTTCCTGATGTCTTTCCTGAAGAACTTCCAGGTATGCCACCTGACAGGGCTGTTGAGTTCGTCATTGAACTAGAGCCTGGAACAGCCCCTATCTCAAAACGGCCATACAAAATGGGTCCCAATGAGTTGGCTGAACTCAAGAAGCAGCTTGATGAGTTGCAAAAACTTGGTTTCATTCAGCCAAGCACTTCTCCATGGGGATGTCCTACCATCTTCGTCAAGAAAAAGGATAAAACTGATCGATTGGTGGTTGACTACCGTCCTCTCAATGAGAAAACGATCAAGAATACATATCCTCTTCCTCGCATCAATGAGCTCTTTGATCAGCTTGCGGGTGCAACTGTGTTCTCTAAGATGGATTTGAGAAGTGGTTATCACCAAATCAAAATCCGCAAGGAGGATGTACCCAAGACAGCCTTCAAAACTCGTTATGGTCTCTACGAATACACCGTCATGTCCTTTGGCCTCACTAATGCTCCTGCCACTTTCTCTCGGTTGATGAACTACATTTTCATGGAGTACCTCGACAAGTTTGTGGTAGTCTATCTCGATGATATCCTTGTCTACTCCAAGTCCAATGAGGAGCATGAAGAGCATCTTCGCCTCATCCTCATGAAGCTTCGTGAACATCGCCTCTATGCCAAGTTCTCCAAGTGTGAATTTTGGCTTCCTCAAGTCGTCTATCTTGGTCATGTCATTTCGGGAAAAGGCATTGCTGTCAATCCTGAAACCGTCAAGGCGATCGTTGAATGGCTTCCTCCGAAGAATGTCAAGCAAGTGAGAAGTTTCCTCGGTTTGGCAAGTTACTGCCGCCGCTTTGTTGAGAATTTCTCCAAGATCGCCAAGCCTCTTACCGATCTCCTCAAGAAAGACAAGAAGTTCCTTTGGTCTCCTCAATGCCAAGAAAGCTTTGATCTCCTCAAGCAGAAGCTCACTTCCACACCTGTCCTTGTTCTTCCAGATACTTCTAAACCTTTCCAGATATTTTGTGATGCCTCTCTTCATGGTTTAGGTGCTGTCCTCATGCAAGAACGTCAAGTTGTGGCGTATACTTCTCGTCAGTTGAAAAAGCATGAACTCAACTATCCCACACATGATCTCGAGCTTGCAGCCGTGTTACATGCTTTAATAACATGGCGCCAATACTTGTTGGGCAACAAATGTGAGATCTTCACCGACCACAAGAGTCTCAAATACATCTTCACACAACCCAACTTGAACCTCCGTCAAACGAGATGGATGGAAACCATCAAGGACTTTGATCTGTCTATCAACTACACTCCAGGCAAAGCTAATGTCATGGCTGACGCCCTTAGTCGCAAGTCCTATTGCAACAATCTCATGATTCAAGAAAGTCAACCTGCTCTTTATGAAGAATTCAGGAAATTGAATCTTGAGCTCGTTCCCCAAGGTTACCTTGCAAACTTGGTGATCACGCAAACTCTTGAAGATAAGATCCGAAAAGGACAGTTGCGAGATATTTGCAGCAAGAATATCAAAGAGAATATGCACAAGCCCAAGTACAAGTCATTCTCTCTCGATGATCAAGGAACTCTCTTCTTCCAAGGTCGTTTTGTTGTTCCGAATGATCCAGACCTGAGAAACCTCATTCTCAAAGAAGCTCACGACACTCCTCTTTCTATCCATCCTGGCAGCACAAAGATGTATCTCGATATCAAGTCTACCTATTGGTGGACTAGGATGAAAAGGGATGTTGCTCGCTATGTCTCAGAATGTGATGTCTGTCGCCGTGTCAAAGCAGAACATCAGAGACCTGCCGGTGTCCTCCAACCCCTGAAGATTCCTGAGTGGAAATGGGATAAGATTGAGATGGACTTTGTGACTGGTTTTCCAAAGTCTCGGAAAGGCAATGATGCTATCTTCGTGGTGATCGACCGTCTTTCTAAGGTTGCTCACTTCCTTCTTGTCAAAGAAACAATATCTGCTAGTCAGTTGGCTGAGCTCTACACTGCAAAGATTGTTTCTCTTCATGGTGTTCCCTTGGAAATAAGCTCTGATCGCGGAAGCATCTTCACTTCCAAGTTTTGGGCAAGCTTTCAGAAAGCTATGGGAACTAATCTGCTCTTCAGCACAGCTTACCATCCGCAAACAAGTGGGCAAGTCGAAAGAGTCAATCAGATTCTCGAGGACATGCTCCGTGCCTGTGTTATCTCCTTCGGCATGAAATGGGAAGAATGCCTTCCATTCGCCGAGTTCTCTTACAACAACAGCTATCAAGCCAGTTTGGGCATGGCACCCTTCGAAGCTCTCTATGGTCGCAAATGCAGAACACCTACGAACAGTGCAGAAACTGGTGAAAGGCAAATCTTTGGCCCCGATGTCATCAACGAGGCTGAAGAAAAGGTGCGAATCATTCGTGACAATCTGAAGATAGCACAATCTCGGCAGAAAAGCTATTATGATAGCAAGCACCGTGATATGTTATATCATCCTGGTGATCAAGCCTACCTTCGTGTTACTCCTATGAGGGGCACTCATCGCTTCGGTATCAAAGGCAAGCTAGCGCCAAGATACATTGGTCCCTTCAAGGTTCTAGCAAAGCGTGGTGAAGTCGCTTACCTCCTTGAACTCCCTGAGAAGCTCTCCAAAGTGCACGATGTCTTCCACGTGTCACAGCTCAAGAAGTGCTTCAAAGATCCGGGCCGTGCAGTTGATCACGAGTCCATTGACCTCCAAGAAGACCTCTCCTACAAAGAGCATCCCGTTCGGATTCTTGATGAAGCTGAACGCCGAACTCGCAACAACTCTGTCAAGTTCCTCAAGGTGCAGTGGTCGCACCATTCTGATAAAGAAGCAACTTGGGAGCGGGAAGATCAACTCCGTTCCGAGTACCCGTCCCTTTTCTCTTCTTCCTGAGAATCTCGGGGCGCGATTCCTTCAAGGGGGGGGGTTTGTAACATCCCAAGAGTAATACATAGACCCCTTTGTTCCTTTCTTGCATTGTTGTCATACCATCATGTTGCATTCATGCATATCACCACTTTGGTTTTACTAAATTGCTTTTGGTTTTGGCTTTGATCTTATGTTGCTTTGTTTGTTGTTCCTCTTCCTTCTTCTTCTTGGTTCATCCCCTCCCTCTTGTGATGTTCCAAGAAAAGCACAACTCCATCTTTCTCCCTTTTTAACCTTTTTACACAAAGGTCATGCCAAATTTTCTAAAATTTGGTGGCATCTTTCTTTTTCTCTTCAACCTTGCTTAGCCAAACATATTTGTGTTGGAGATACTCCATCCCAAGTGTTTGGTTTGGTCTATAACACCACCCAATTATTTTGGTACATGAAATCATGTAGCTTATTCTAGCTCTATGCATATTTCTTCCTCTTCTTTTTCTTTTCTTTTCTCATCATCACATGTATGGTGATGTGCTTCTCTATTCTTCTCTCTTCATTTCAAACCACACCTTTTCTCTCTTTTCATATTTCTGTTTTGTTTTGAAAAGAAAATAAAAACAGAAATCAGAAAATAAGAGAGAAGAAGAAAACCTATTTCTAAACCCTTTTCCTATCTAACCATCACCGTGACCCAACCCAGCTAACCCCCTCCTTTCTCTCAACATTGGCAGCCCACCTCCTGGCCCAGGCCATCATACCGAAGGGGTAAGCCTCCCCTTCGTCAACACCTTTACACGTAGGAGGAATACACCATATCGAGCAATGGTGCTCCTGTAGCTCCACGTCGCCTCCACCTCTCCATCCTCTGGTCCTCCTCTCCCTCTTATAAGCAGCAGCAACACCTCCTGGAACCCTAGCTTAGCTCTCCCTCTCCAACCGCCGCCACTCCTTTTCCTTTGCAAGAAACCCACCGAGACCAAAACCTCCTGCCGCCGTCTACCCTCGCCACAGTCGCCATGGCCTACCTCGACACCTCCTGAGCCGTGGAAAAGAACCACCTCGGTCTCCTCTACGTCCTCGTCCATCTCACGGAGTTTTGGGCGCCAAGGTCTGCACGTCTTCGTCGAGTTCTGCCCGTCTACACCCCGGCCACATCTTCTTCTTCGTCTCCGGCAACGTCCCCGCCGCTCCTCCTCGTCTCCAACCACCCCTAGGTGAGCAGCAGCACTCCAGCTCCCTCCCCTGCACCTCCTACCTCTCTGGCTCGGAAGAAATCGAAGACGAGAGCGAGATAGAATCGAAAACGAAGTTCCAGTTTTTCTGCTTCGCGGTGCCATCTTTCGACGCGTATCACCGCCGGTACAGGCCACCTCAGTGCGAGATCTTTGTACCTTTGCAAAGCCACGACAAAGGGCTTCAACTTTCATGTTCAAGCCTCCCTCTGATTCGCAGTAGTTCTGTCTCCGTCGACGCTCAAAGTTGGGTCCAGAAACTGGTTCTCAGATCTCGCAGTTCTCTCTGCGACGTGTAACCGTTTTCCGACGATCGCCCTAGCCACGAAAGTGCACCAAATTGCCACCTCTCTGTCACAATCAAAACCTGGTACATCCACCTTGCTCAACTATGTCAGATCCTCACATAGTTCTGCCCAGATCTGTCGCGGCGACGACTTTAAAATTCGTGCAGAAATCGATCTACAGGAAACGCAGCTGTTCAATTTCAGTTCGTAGTGTCAGTTTTCTTCAGTTATTTTGAAGACTGCCTTATCTCATCTGAACCCTGTATATGTACAAAACTCGAACAGCAGCACACTGGCTACCACCCTGCTTCCTTGCGCGCGCGGCCTGGGTTCGAATTCCCTTGGGCGTGTTTAACCAAAACCCCTTTTTGTTTTCTTTTGTTTGTTTCTGAAAATGTTGAAATCTGGATACTTTTCAAAGTATAAAACTGCACTTTTACAAATCCGTTTTGGACAAACCATATGTCCACATTGATCAGTTTTTCATGCTCTATCTAACTATGAATTTGTTTTGGGTTTTGGACAAATAAAATTTGGACCAAATTAAAATCTGAATTAAAATGAGTATTATGGCATAATTCATATCTTTAATTCTACAGTTCCAAATTCAACAGATGATATGTCCACTCTCATCAGAAAAATAAGAGGAATTCAAATCTTGCATTCTCATGCATCATTGGCATCATCTCTGAATTGTCTAAATTAAATATGCAACATGAACAAAAACTATATGTGAGGGTGTTTATCATTTCATGTGAATTATGAGCACCCCACTTAATTTTGTCTTGCACAAATCATCTTGCCATGTCGTCATGCATCATATTGCGCATTGCATTTACTTGTATTGATTTGAGCTATACTCTCTTGTATGTGCTATTTGGTTCTTCTCGAGTAGACGCCGACGCAGAGCAGCGAGACGAGCAGTGAGTACGAGTTCCCTACGGAGGATCGTGTCGGTGCTTCTACCTCTCGATCCGACAAAGCGAGCCCACCCCTTCACCTATTTTACATTTTACATGCTCTTTTGATCTATTGCTATCCTTATGTTGCGATTCTGTTGTGTCACGTGTCCTATTCCACCTGTTACCTATATCTCCGAGATACACCTCCTCGCCCTACCTATTGTTTGTTGTTTGCCAGCTTTGCGAGTCGTAGGCGAGTTTAGGGTTTTGCCGATATCTCGAAATGTTCGGGATATCTTGTTGGGATGTTGACACATGTACTACCTTTTCGAAAATGAAGTGGATAACTTTTGCTACAACTAAAATTGCTAAGGGTTATAATATGCAGAGGCATCTGTGAGCCCCTTTGCGAAAGCATCTAACTTTGACTTGCTAATGTCCCCTAGGACCCGAGTTCTTGTTATCTATTTCTAAGACTGAGCGCTAACCACTCGTGGGAGGTTTTATCGGGACCCCCCATCACCCATTACCATTTCTCAAGTCTGTTGAAAAGGGGGCCACAACCTTGGTTTTATTTGCCTATGCCATGTATGCCATGCTTTACTTACTGTTGCCTCCGGGTGTTTATTACTGTTGCCTTCGGGTGTTTATTACTGTTGCCTTCGGGTGTTTACTTCTGTACTGTACCCCCGCGGAACGTTTAGCGAAGCGTGTGGTTCGCACGCCTAGCCGTTAACGCAAACCCTGAGTCCGCATCGGAGTACGGCCGAACTTCGTTTCGGGTAGCTTAGTCGGGTGGCCCCCCTAGGCATTCTTGTTGATCTGGGAACGGTCTTGTTGTGAGACTCCGCACTTGCTATGCGGGTTCGAGCATGCGTGTATGGTAACATTGGTGCACCCCTGCAGGGTTAAATCTTTTCGGAAAGCCGTGTCCGCGGTTATGGACGACTTGGAGCTGTTTAACTCGATCATAGAACAACTTACACCTAATGATGTTGCTAATAACTTGCTAATTACTTGCGTAGTAAGTTAGCCCTATTATAATGGAATGGATATAAATCTGTCAACTGTGTGAGTGCCTTGTTAGTACCTCTTGGCTAAGGGGGATCGCACTGGCTGGGTTGTTGTTTGCAGAGTATAGAACTGCTAGATTATGCGCTCTCTCACCTTCTCTATTAGACGGATGTTGTAGCGTGTCTCTATTGGTTAGTGCTTTGCTGCCGCTAAACTCCACATATAGCCGGGCGAAGTTTACACCGCCCACCAGCAAGCATAGCTGGTCTTGTCTCGCAAGTACGTGCCAACGGTACTTACCCTCGTTTTTCTTCCTCTTTTTCCGGAACACGCTTTTCGACAAACAGGTACGACAGATGATGAGCAAGACGCAGTGGCTACTTTGTCGAGTTCACGGACGACGACTTCGTTGCGTAGCGGGATCGTTCCTAAGGCAGCAGCCTGTGGCTTGTTGGTTATGGGAACACCGCTTGATTATCTTCAGGACTCTTAGTCCAATTTGGATCTTGTCTGTACCCAGACTATTTGGCTATCTTATGTATGATGTACTGATGGGATATGTTTCCCTCCTGAGTGTCATTTGGATCTTGCTCATTAGAGCGTTGCTATATATATGAACCTTATTTCCATCTTTTGTGTCATACATAGTCATGTTGTGATATTCAAGCTGTATTCTACCCTTGTATCCTGTGCACAGTGTGTGTATGTGTGAAGTGCACAGGAAGGTGAAGCACTCAGGCCTGCAAAGCCTACCGTGAGCCTTTGAGGTGGGTGTTGTGTGCATGGGCGTGTCGAGCTGTTGCTTGGCCTACCCATATGCTTGGGAATGCGAGGCGACCTCACGGTCCTTTGTAGTGACCTCATGCACATAAACCCCTCTTACATGCGCGCTCTGGGTTTTCCTACTCCTGGGGCTTACAAATTTGATGATACCATCAGTCTTTCAGATGGTGACGAGATGACATAGATACCAGACAGTGGTGCTACCATACATGCTACATTTGGTAGAGAGCTCTTCACAAACTATTCACCGGGTGATTTTGGTGTTGTGAAGATGGGAAATAATGATAGAGTATAAATCATTTTAAAAGGAGATGTGCACTTGGAGACTAAAAAGTGGTACGACACCAGTCCTCATGTCAGTAAGGCCCTACGACTCAACATTATCTCCATTAGGTTGGTTGATGGATATGGGTACTTGAGAAGATATGAAATTGCACAATACAATCTCACTAAAGGAAATCCTATTTTTTGCTAAAGGTAAAATGCTTTTTGTTTTGTATCATGTTCATGCTAAGCTTTCTCCTACATGTGGCAATGTGTTGTACAAAGAGGATGATTGTGCTTTGTGTCACAAGAGACTTGGGCACATGAATGAGAAGGAATGGCAGTGCTATTGCATAAAAAATGTTGAAATGTGTGAAAGGTGATCACATCAAGAAATGTTTAGACCGTTTAGTAGGGAAGCAACATAGAGTTGCATTCCAAAGCACAAGAAGATAGAAATGTTGGACTTGTTACATTCCGATGTTTCCAATATATCAGAGAAGTCAATGGGTGGAGCAAAGTACTTTGTGACATTTGTTGACGACTTTTACATGAAGGTTTGAGTCTATGTTTTGAAAATCAAAGAGCAAGTAGTAATTTTATTCAAACAATTCCAAGTATGTCCTTAGAGGAAACTGGGAAGAATATCAAGTTCCTTCCCAATGATAATGGGGGGGAGTATATTGGCCTAGTTGATGCCTACTGCAAGGGGTAGGGAATTAGGCACCAATTTACTTCTCTACAAACACCACCATTGAATGGTCTTATTGAGAGGATGAACATGCCAATTGTGGGGAGAGTAAAATGCTTGGTGTCAAGTGGAAAGCTTATAAAACATTATTTGGGCGAGGCTTTGTCAACATTTATCTTATTAATCTCTGAATGAGCTATCCCTTATAGTGAGATATTCCAAAAATGGTATTTTATGAGAAGGACACCTCATATGATCAGTTGAAGGTTTTGGCATGTAACCCTTTGTTCATATGCCTCAAGATGAAAGGTCAAAACTTGATTCAAATACACACCAATGCATATTTCTTAGCTACAGAGGTGATCAATTCTGCTACAAGTTGTATGATCTAATAAACAAGAAAGGTTGTGAGAAACCATGATGTTGTGTTTTCTCAAGACCAAAAAAAATTAGGATATTGTCAAGACAAAGGAGAAATTTCTAAGTCAATTGATGTGGGTGTTCCTCACAACAGCAAGACAGAAATGATTTTGATTCAGCTCAACAAAAAGTTTAAGATCATGATGAAGAAGATGTGCAAGATGATGCACATAGTGTTGCATGGGATGATGATGGTCCCCAGCAGAAAGAGTGTGATAATATTCAAGAATATGATCAGGATCAGCATGAAGCACCAACACCAGATAGTTCACCGGAAGATCCACTCATACGGTCGAGCAGAGGTCATGTTCCTTCCACTACCTACGCATCAGATACATATGTGGTGTTATTGCCTGATGGTATAGAACCTGGGTGTTTCTCGGAGGCAATGAAAATGAGAACAGGAAGGAGCGGAATAAGGCTATGCAAGAACAGATGGATTCCTTGCATACAAATCATACTTATGAGATGGTGAAAGTTATTAAGTGAAAGAAATTTGTGAAGAAGTAGTGGGTCTACAGAATCAAGCAAGAAGATCACAAATAACATTCAACGTACAAGGCCAGGCCAATTGTAAAAAAGATTCAGCAAGAGAAAAGGCATTGACTTTGATGAAATATTTTCTCAAGTGGTGAAGATGATATCTATGAGAATGATTATTGGCATGGCAGCAAGTCTTAACTCAGAGGTTGAGAACATCGATGTGAATAAAACTTTCCTACATGGAGAGTTAGAGGAAAAAAATCTTGATGGAGCATCCTGACGGGTTTGTTATTAAAGCCAAAGAATATTGTGCCTGCAAGTTTAAGAATTGTCTCTATGGCCTGGAACAAGCGCCAAGATGATGGTACATGAAGTTTGAATCTGTCATGGGGAGAAATGGTACTAGAGGTGTAGCTTAGGCTATTGATTGTTTATGCAGAGGTTCTTAAGTTACGATTTTATCATGGTGTTTCTATATTTAAATGATATCTGGATTGTTGGAAAGAATGTATCTAGTATAGCTAGACTAAAGAAAGAGTTGAGCAAACGTTTTGCCATGAAAGACTTTGGTCCAGCAAAGTGTATTCTCGGCATGGGAGTTGAGAGGGACAGAATATCCAACAAATTGTACATATCTCAGGAGACGTATAATAAGAAAGTACTTCGCAAGTTCAAGATGAACAAGGCAAGGGAAGTAAGTTGTCCACTATTAGCTAGTTTTAAGCTGAGAAGAAGCATTGTCCCTCCACCAACAATATGGAAAAGGAAATCCAACATGTTCCTAATGCTTTGGTTGTTTGGAGTTTGATGTATGTTATGATGTGCACATGGCTAGACATTGCTCAAGCGGTTATGTCTAATCTAGGAAAACCACATTGCGAAGGCGTGAACTGGATTTTGAGGTATCTCCAGGGCCCCACAAATTTGAAGCTCAGTTTTGGTGTTAAAGAGCCAAAGCTGATTGCTTATTCGGATTCAGACTTGGCTGGAGATTTTGATTGCAGAAAGGCCACTTCAGGTAATTTGGTTACCCATTCAGACGGAAAAGTGACATGGCACAATAGGTTGCAAAAGTATGTGGCATTAAACACAACCGAAGATGAGTTCATCGCAATAACAGAGGCAACCGAGAAGCTCTTGTAGCTGAAAGGATTGCTTGTAAGCTTGGGTTTAATCAAGAAAAGTATGTGTTGTTTTGTGAGAACCAGAGTGTACACTTCATTCAAGGTCAAAGCATATTGATGTACGCTATAATTTGATTCACGATGCGATGAATTCCAATGAAATACAGATTGAGAAGGTGCAGAACGATGACAATGCAATGGGGCTAACATGTTGACCAAGGTAAGAAAAGTTCAAAGTATGCCATCAGTTTGCCGACATGATTGTCGGTAGGCAATGATGCCCTCCATGATGTCGGCAGGTGGAGTTCACTTGACCAATTCCCTCCACATGGAGGTGTGTTGGGAGCCCAACATCAACTAGAAAGACTAACATGTATCAACCATTGATCGAGGTTCACATCCTTCGGGTGAGCTACCTAGCTCCTTGAGAGGTAAAAAGGAGAAAAACCTATCCATCCTTGGTCGTTGTGTGTGAGGGCAAGGGAAGCAAGCCAGAACGTGAATGTTGATGTGATAGGGTGACAGAACAAACTAGAACACCGCAACCAATTGAGAAGTGATTTGTGAGATATATGATTGGTTCATCTTTAAAGTGGTGTTTGGAGACTCGAATGTGTTTGGATTGGATTCAAACTTGGTGAGCTTGTACTTCGATCTGTTTAACTGGCTTGAGATTTGCGTTAGTGGAAAATTATATTTGAGAGTGTTTTTATCAGTTAATATTGTTGTACTTTCAGCACATCAGTTTTGGGAGAAAAACAATTTGGAAAGGCAAACCGTGTCGGATTAAGCTAATTTTTTGTTCAGTAGGTTGGGAACTCATGTGTATGCTTGTCTCCCAAATCTGGTACTGATTAAGAGTAGTTTATTGATAACCAAAGAGAACATAAATTGTGATATCTCTATTTTTATTGTGTCTTGCCTTTTGTGGTTGTTGTCGTTGTTGATGGTGGCAACCAGCTAAAGTGTGTTGTAATATTTATATTATTCTAGGTTAGATTCTATACCTAGGTTGTTCACAATGAAGCATGGGTCGGCCAAGGTTGGCTCACACTCGTGATCTTTCCCTACTCACGTAAATGAAGTTCTCCACATAAATTCTTGTATCACTTGTACGTGTACTTGTGTTATGTTTGTTTTCCGTTGTATATCTTATAGTTGAAGCTATCGTTGAAAGTTTTTTTTCAAACGGGCTAGTGGGGAAGGTCGTGTACCTCAGCGTGCCCCAATAAACTCTCCCTCCCATGATCCACACCCTGGTGGTTTTTCCCCAATAATTGCGATGGATCTTTCCTTTTTTGCGCTTGAGCCCATTGATAAAGCTAGCCTACGGTATGATGTCAATCCATTCAGACTACTTATAACTATATATTTTTTATAAATGTAAACAATGCTTTACTCACTAGATTGTGCCCAGAGCCACCACCTGGTTGAGACAACTGACTACCGGAGGAGCACATAGTGCTTCCGTTGCATGTGAGTAGCGGTTCTTTCCTAGACTTTCCGCCTTTGTTTGAATGGCCTCCCATGCTTCAATCGATGGATCTCCCTTAATGAAAAATGACAGCGCTCATGGTCATCTAATATCAAACCGCTTCATTTCTTGCAACTTTTAAGTTTAGGTTTCTCTTGGGTTGATAGTCATTTGGTATTAAGATTGGTTCATGTTTAATTTGTTTGGAGTTGTTTTAGCAACCGAGAGCGAGAAAGCTAGCAAGGTTGGCATTTGTGGTCTCATCTTCGCAAGAGTAATGATCTACTGGCGCATTGCGGCACTCATTTATCGTTCCAATGTGTCCAACGTCATTCTCATGAGGATGACACGACGCTGAGTGAACGGGTGATAGTCATCTCTGCTTTTCTTGGTCTCATCAAAGCGCATACCGTTCAACTTCTACAATGCCATTCTTCCACGCATGTTTTTGCTTTTCTCAACATGGTGATGGGCGTCAAGTATGACAGCTCGGTGATGTTTTATTAAGAGCAAGCTGTTTCGTTTTCTTTGATTTATGTGTTTATAAAGCTAGCATTGTTTGCACTAATGCTTGATCTTTGAATCCTGGAAAAGAACGAGCTGGTTCCGGTGATGTTTGTGAGGTGAGAAGCTTGACTCCCGTTGATTGTTCAAAAACAAAAACTACTCCGTTCGATCTATAATAAGTGCCGTGAACTAATTTTTGTACTAAACTTCCTTACTATGAAACGGAGGGAGTAACTGTTTTCGTGTGAGACCCATGGTATTGCCACTTGTCGGGGTGTATATTCATGTAATTGGGAGGTCAGGTCCAATGTGGGGTTCATCTATTTTGTGCATTTAGAAGATTGTGCGTAATCTTTAGTGCTACATGAAAATAGTTTTATAATTGCATATTGGTAATTCATTTCATGATCTATTTCACGAAATTCTTTAGGCGTGAGTGGACAGTAAAGACTGACACCCACAAGCTATCTCTGTTGTCAAAGAACCTTGTCGTCCCTGAAGTGACAAGAGGAAGTGGGTGGAGAAAACCAAAAATCGAGTAGAGACCTTTCACCCCAATCATGCCCATTAAAATTCTATCTAACGGTTCTAATTAATTATTTATAAAGAAAAGTGTACTTGTTTTTCGTGTGAGACCGTGATATTACGAGTACGTACGTTCGTGTAATAGGAAGGTTGGGTTTAATGCGACGTTCATCCATTTCGTGAGAACTGATGTTTGTGTGTGATCTTCGGTGCTACATGAAAAACTAGCTTTTTATTATTGCATATTGGTAATTTTGTTTCATGATCAACTTCACAAAATTCTTCAGACGAGTGGACATCTATGAATGACCCTCACAAGCTGCCATCAAAGGCGGCTTTCATCCCTCAAGTGACAAGGGGAAGCGCTGGGAGAAAATGAAAAACCCGTGTAGAGATCTTTCTCCCAAATCACGATCATCAAAAGTTTATCTCATGGTTCTAGTTGATTCTTAAAAAAAGTATAATACCTCCTTTCTATATTAGTTGTTCGTAATTTGGATTTATCTAGAAACATTTTATGTATAGATACGTCCTATAAATAAATGGTATACCTACCTCTACCAAGAAAAAACTTGAGTTTCGGACACGATCGTGGGAGACAATGGATGTTGTCAACCGGCCTTAAAAATGCTCATGGACAGCTCTTCTTCCTTTAACTTAGTTTTCGCTCTCATGTGTTTCTAGTAGACTAAGCTTGATCCTATTTTATGAGTCCAACATTTCCAACCAGTTGGCTTCTGTCTTTGTGAGCACAACCGGCCGGCAGAAGACTTGAAAAGAAGACGATCTCCTTCCTTCTTATTCCAAATCTCTTTATACTAATGACTACCAGAAGTATCTCTTTATACTAAGGACTACCAGAAGTCCTCCGCACACATCCTAGGTTGAAACGTGGCTGTATTCTCACACCCTTTTTTTTTTTTTGGCTTACCTTCAATGAGTGAGTGATATTCCTATTAATTATTTTGATTCGACACTGTACCTAACCAGACATATTTTAAATATAGATATATCTTAATCCGCGACAACTAATATGGAAATGGTTGGAGTACTTGTTTTTCGTGTGAGACTATGATACTACGGGAGATGCAGCGTTCATGTATTTCGTGTGGACAAACGATTGTGTGTACTCTACATGCTACATGAAACATTACTTTCTGTAATTGCATAATGGTAATTTTATCTCATGGTCTACTGTATTATTAGATTCTTAAGGCGCGATTGGACAGCAATGACGGATATCCACAGGGTGCCTCAGTTGTCAAAGACCCCTGTCATCCCTCAAGTGAAAAGCGAAGTAGATCTGACTGTCATCCAAATCTATCTTACGTTTTTTTTTTTTTTTTTTTGAGATGCTATCTGACGGTTCTAGTGGTCTCCACTCTGTTTTATTTTTGTTTTCCGGAGGGAGGAAACGTCTCCACCATATAGCGACACATCGGCTGCGGCAACACTCATGGCCCAGGAGATAACAACGGCCCACGTCTTGTCCATCACTCGATCCGTCGAAACCTGTCGAGGCAACTTGCTGACTGAAGGCCCATCTTCCAGAACTCCTCGTAGTACTCCTGGTACGTGAAGGGCCGGTAGGCCCGAGGGTGGGCGTCGTCCACCAGCGCGTCGGCCGGCGCGACCACCGTGTCCGGCGACGGGCAGTAGAACGTCGGCACCGAGATCCTCTCGCTCGCGCTGTTGACGATCACTCGGTGGTTCACGCTCTTGTATCGGTCGTTGCTCAGCGCCTGGAGGAACGAAATTACAGCAAAAAAACGTTAGCAGAAGTGATCGTATAGCAGTGCAGGCTATGTCTGTCTGCAGCTAGCTCTCATAGTTGGCAACAGGCATAGTCGCATAGAAACTGCTGACCTGCAACTGATCGCCGATGTTGATGACGAGGGCGTTGGGCACGGGGTTGACGGCAACCCACCGGCCGTCGCGTTGGACCTGCAGGCCGGACACGCCGTCCTGCAGGAGGAGCGTGATGGCATTGGGGTCCTTGTGCCCCGGCAGCCCGTAGGTGAGCTCCGGCTGCGGGCACGGCGGGTAGTAGTTCACCGCCATGTGCTGCGCGTGCCGCCCCATGGCCTTCACCATGTGGCCTCTGTCCAGTCCCAGGCTCTCCGAGATCGCCTCCAAGAGCCTCAGCGCCAGCGCTCTCGCTTCCGTCGAGTAGGTGCCGACGACTTGCCTATTACAGCGACAATTTGTCAGTTTGCTATATAGCTGAAACGCAATTTGTCAGGTTGGCGTTGCCTATCGCAATTTCCAACGACCTCTTGAGTCTTGAGTCTTGAGTCTTGGCGAAGGCCGGCAACGAGGCACACATGTTAGTTAAGCGGAGCCTCGTTTTTTAGACTGGTTAACGGGTCTGCCTATATATAGGATTATGTACGAACAGTATTAAAAGGCAAATCAAGCAGGCATCTTAGTTGGTGACCAGCTGCAGGTATGGAAATTTATTCTGCCACCAAGAAAATGCGGCCGATCAA
Source organism: Lolium perenne (assembly GCF_019359855.2). Taxonomy (NCBI): domain Eukaryota; kingdom Viridiplantae; phylum Streptophyta; class Magnoliopsida; order Poales; family Poaceae; genus Lolium; species Lolium perenne. The sequence goes on from NC_067245.2 coordinate 276,890,445, forward strand.
GCGCAAGCCATGGGTAGTGCTCACCTGAAGGCGGGCGGGTTCGACGGCCACTGGTCGACGAAGCTCTCAAGAGGGTAGCAATGTAGCCGGAGGAAGTCGCGCCAGTTGCTCACCTTCTCCGTGCGCACGTTGAAGCTCGTCGACAGCCGGACCGCCTTCTTGGGGTCGTCGGAGTAGCACTTGAGCCGTTCCGACTCCGGCAGGTGGAAGAACTCCCTCGCCACGCTCAGCATCCCCTCCACGACCGCCTCTGGGATGCCATGATTCGTCACCTTTAAATATGCGACAACTAGTGTCAGAATTTTCAAGTCCTGTTGATCACCGTACATCGACTGCAAGAACAAAAAATAAAATTGCAACTTGTGCATGTTCGTATGTACCATGAAAAACCCATCGTTCTCGCACGCGGAACCGATGGCCTCGACGACCCTGCGGCGCCCTGGACCTTCGAGCTGCTTCAGGTCGATGAGCGGAATGCCGGCGCCGGACTCGTGGTCGACATTGGCGAGGTCCGGGCGGTCTCCCACCGCTCTAACGTGGCTAGATGGGACTTTCTTGGAGCGTGCCACCCGATCACTGAGGAGAGGGTTGGACAGCGCCGGAGCCATGCTTATTCTAGTCGAGGAATGGTTAGCTGATGTCTGTACTTTCTGCTAGTCTTGCCACTCGCTACCGTGGTTACACGGTGTGTTCTGAGAGTACATATTCAAGCTCGCCTTGGCCTTTTATAGGCAGAATCGACGGTGCGCACGACCTAAGCTACGTGACAGAATATGTGAGTAGGAGGATTAGTATAAATTGACTTGGCTATTGCCTTGGCTATTGCCTTGACTCTGCAATCAATCATTTTTTAAAAATAAGAAGACCGTAGCCTTGCCTTAAATTTGATCTCCCTCAATATCCTTGATGTTGATTGGTAGAAGTACGCTGGTGGGAGTAGACTTCTAATGGTATCAACCAGTTTTCTCATTCATACGATACATGATATGAATTGTGCAAAACTATTTGTTCTTAGAGGTAGCATTTTTTCTGGTATTGTTGTTGCCGTTATTCTTAACCTAGGAAAACTAAACTAGGTCATGTTCGTCTTGGACACATGAGTGAACATGGCATAGCATAATTGCATAAGAGAGAACTACTAGATGACTGCAATTTAAGTAAGTTAGAGTTCTCTGAGCACAGCATTTTTGTAAGCATAAAAGAGAGTTAAATTCAATGTTTTCATTCGTAATACAAAGGGATTTTAGATTATGTGTATGCTGATGTGCGTGGACCTTTCCGCAAGACTTCTCTTGATGATGCTAATTGCATGTTTACTATCATTAATGATTACCCATAAAAGTGTGATCTTTCTTTCTAAATTATAAAAATTGTTTGATCGTTTTAGATGGTGAAAAGTTACGATAGGAACCAAGTCAAAAGAAGGTTAAATTGTGTCGTACTAACAATGACAATGGCCAGTGGGATTTTCCTCTCATTAATGGAGAGGTCTTCCACGTTAAAATTTTGTGTCTTCTAGTGTAATTTTTTCATTCTTCGTTATTGCCTACCACATTTAGAACAATACGATCGCTGCAAAGCCCACATCGTCAACGTCACCTGGAGCCGCCGCTCGGGCATCCAAAAGCTCCCACCATGGGCACCACCTGCAGCACCTCTGTCGCTAGAGGCTGCATCCAGTCTGTCGGATTCCTGGAACCACCCGCCACCACGTGGGTAGGGGGTGGGGGGGAGGGGGTGGCCACTAGAATTGTCGGCTTGGGAAAAGACGAAGGCGAGCCGAAGAAAGCCACCAAGAGGTTAGTGCGGCTGCGCCGAGGGGCCGAGGGCTAGGGGCCAGTAGCCTAGGGCCAAATCTTTGCCGCCCCCTTCACCGGTGCCGCGGCCTCTGACCGATAGCACCTCCGGGGGGACTAGGGTTTTGCCCCTGGAGGAGACGACCCGAGGGGAGCATCTCTCTGCCAATCAATCAATTTCTCGACAGAGACAACAACTAGAGATAAAAAAAATTATATATTTTTTGGAGAAAGAACAGGTAGAGATCTGAGTTGTTAATCTGGATGCATCGTACGTCATATTTTGTTTCCAAGAAATGGTTGTCTCCAGCTCGGCACATGCGTCCGTGTGGTATCGAGGAATCTAGAGTTGTTGTGTCAGCCTGTTTGGCACCATTGATCCAGGGTTGGACCCGATCGAGGAGTTCCCGTTGCAGAGCATTCCGTGTCTCCAATTCCGCATCCGCGCCGGCGTTGGCCGGCGACCGGTGACCGGCGTGCCGTGAACGTTACAGCGAATTTACCGGAAAGCAGCAGATAATTCCGGCACGTGGGAGGAGCGGCTAGCTAGCTGCATCCAGAGTTCAATCGCAATATCATCTCTAACTGCCTAAAATCATCTTTTACCCCATGGAGATTATAGCCATAAGCTACCATCTTTCGCTGTCGAGGCCAGCAATGAGGAGGTTAAACTAAGTAGTCTGCGCTGCAGTGCCCAACATAGCATTCTAGAATATGCTGCTACTGGTGTTTCATTATCAGCGTACTCCTAACATCAATGATCTTAAATTATGGGAGGGCGGAAGGTCATCGTGTCCGGCGTGGCCCTATGAAGATGCACCAGCTGACAGTGATGGGGCATCGCCGCACCGCAGCGCACCGCAGCACCACGTCGGCGCAAAATCCTGGACACGCCGATCATATCTCAGCCATCATCTTGGCCGGCCTCAAAATACTGCGCCACGGATCCCACGCTGCAGCCGTCAAACCAAAGGTCCTGCTGAAACACAGGCGGTGGCCGGCACAGGGCGCACCGACTTGGCGATCCACTGTTCGGCAGCGATATCACGACGGGAGGTCGCTGCACTAGTGCAGCAGATCCATTGAGCCGGTCTTGGAAACATCTTGCTCCAGTAGCAGCAGGCGGTGACGGAGGTTGTCGATCAGCAGTCTCGAGAAGCTGATGCGCACGATCGCGTGTTATTTTAGTGAGATGCCGATCGATCGATCGATCGAAGAGCATGATGCTGGTGCCGACGCGGACGGTGTCGTCAGCGGCCTGACGTCCTCCTGGTGACTTCAGCGGCGACCATCATCGGCCTACGTACGCGCGCTAGCTAGGTAGCGGCATGGGAGTTTTCAAGTCACGTACGCCAGCATAGAAGTTCGCAAGTGGAAGCCGATTAGGCCTCGCCTGGCGGTGGATAGATCGACAGCACGACTTCCAACACCGATTGCTCACAACTCGGTGCAATCTGGCCTCGTCAGTCGTCACACACGCTTGGTTCCAATCCATGAAATGCGGTGGTTCATTTTCCCACGGCGGCAACGGCAAGGGCGGCCAGGAGACCGGCATGGTGATGTCGATCGAGCTTGCCAACTTGGTTTGGTTAGGTGCATCTGTTTGTTTCTTTGTTCGATCTGGCTTGTTGGTTTTACTCGGTGCTATGTGGAAAGACTCTTTTTTGGGTGAAATGTATCCGGGCGCAATGCCAACCAAGTTAGGCAGGTTGATGCTGAATTCTCATCTCGTGCAAACGACCTTTGCACTTGCAGGGTGGAATCATCAATGAGCTCATTCTACAACGTCGGTGTGTACCACCTTCTGATTTTAATAGTGTGCTTTGGTATGGTATAGTGAAGTAATGGCGTAAAGCTATCTTCTTCAAGCAAAAGTAATGCTAAATCTAACTCCGTGTTGCTTTCTTTTGTCAACGAATCAAAAAATTGCTTTTCCGGTTAAGTCCAATATACAATTATTAGCTTCAAAATGGAAAACAACAAGAATCCTATTACAAAAGATGGAACAAACTTTCTTGCTTTTCCCATGCTAAGTGGCTTACGTTCGATCCGCTTAACTAGAACAACTTTTTTTTTCTCGAAAAGGGAAAGCCAAGACTCATCGTGCATATTTTTGATATTAGGCGTTTTATTACTTAATCAAGCAATCACATCCGGCCTCTGCATAACTAAGATGCACACAATCATTTTAGAGTCTCACGTATCACAAAGTAAAACACAATAAAGATGAATTACATATCAAACATGAGCAATTGTAGAACGGCTAGGAAGAAAGTGGTGGCCCAATCCGTAGATTATGCTACCACCCAAGTAGAGAAAAAGTATCACTCGTTGTATCCTCCAACCGTGTACAAATCTCCGTAAAGAGGTCGCCGTTCTCCACTCTTTGCAGTGCAGATCACGAACAGAGAATAGTGGTACATCTGTATATAACCTGCAAAAGATAATAATTCTTATCATTACTCTGTCATTTTTACATAGCAATAGCAACCATATAACTCAAGCGTTTCCACCCTAATAAGCGTTCTAAACCTATGATCAATACCATGACGCCAATACCAAGATATTGGCTACACTAGTCGGAGGATACAGATCAGAAGCTACTTCGATGCATGACCATATAGATCTGACAAAGCGGCACTGAAAGAACAAGTATTTAATCGTCTCATTGTGATGACAAAACACACACTGACTACTCCTAAGCTAATTGTGTTTTACAAGATTACCTTTGGTTGGGATTACAACTCGACGTAAATACCAACCAAAAAATCTTAATTTTTAGCGGTATTTTCATCTTCCAAATTTTCTTGTTCTTATCGACTGATATTTCAGGTTGGACAATCGCATTGTATAACAAACTTACAGTAAATTTCCCATTGGATTGTAAGTTCCAACGAAATTTATCAGGCCCTTTAGATAGCTGAATGTATTTGAAACAAAGAAGTAAGGTGTTCCACACATCTAGCCTCGGGCTATATAAATCTGGTCTAAACGTCACTGACGGAGGTGAGGTTGCCATTACTAAAGCAATATATAGTATCACTTTTGCGACGACCAATACTATATAACGTCGGATATTGTTCAGAAAGAGGCCTATTCCCTAACTATGAGTCCTCCCAGAACCGTATCTGCGATTCATCCTTTATAGAAAAAGTACCATATTTGAAGAAAAACTTTTTTGTAGCCATTAGGCCAGCCCAGAAATGCGAGTCCCTAGATTTCTATAAGATTTGGGATAACCGATGTACTTTCTCTTAACGAGAGTTTGCCATATACCATCTTCAGTAAGAAGCTTGAACAACCAGTTACCTAGTAAGGCCGAGTTTTTGACCTCAATGTCATGAACACCCAACTCACCCATATCTTTGGGATGGCATACAACATTCCATTTAACTAGTCGATATTTATTTTTCTCGCTATCCCCTTGCCAAAAAAGTCTCGATCGATAATAATCGAGATTGCGCAAAACACCTTTAGGCAAAAGTAAGAAAGATATCATATACAATAACATATTGGTAAGTACTGAATTAATGAGTACCAGTCTTCCTCCTAGGGATAACATTTTACCTTTCCAACAACTAAGACGATTCTGAAGTCTTTCCTCCACTATTTTCTACTCAACAATTGTTAATTTCCGATAATGGATCGGGATCCCCAGATAGTTGATAGGAAACTGGTCTTGCCCACTACCAAAGAGTTCCGTATATGCAGCTACTGATTCCTGGACTTCACCGAATCAAAACAATTCACTTTTATGGAAGTTAAATTTGAGGCCCGATAATTTCTCAAAGGCAGCCAATATAAGCTTGATATTTCGAGCTTTATCAAGGTCATATTCCATAAATAAAATTGTATCATCAGCGTATTGAAGAATTGATAAGCCCCCATCAACCATATGTGGGACCACCCCTTTAATTTGACCATCATACTTAGCACGTTCGATCAAAATAGCGAGCATATCAGCCACTATGTTGAATAAAAGTGGTGATAGAGGGTCATCTTGGCGCAAACCTTTTCTTGTCTGAAAAAATTGACCCGTGGCATCATTAACCTGGATCGCAACACTTCCTACAGCCACGAAATCATTGATCAAAGCACGCCACTCTGGTGAAAAACCTTTCATCTTGAGCGTTTGATGGAGGAAAGACCACTTTAGTTTATTGTAGGCCTTCTAAACATCTCGCTTTAAAATAACCCCGTTCAATTTTTGGGTATGCAGTTCATGCACCGCCTCATGTAGGACCACTACCCCATCAAGGATAGTACGGCCTGCATGAATAAGGTCTGCGACGGCATCACCACATAATCAGCCACTGTATTTAGTCTACTGGTGGCCACTTTCGTGAAAATCTTGAAACTTATGTTTAAAAGACAGATAGATCTATCTTGTTGAATCCTTTCTGCTTCCTTAACCTTAGGTAACAAGATAACCTCACCAAAATTTGAAGAAATAATTCCAACTGTCCAGCGTGTAAAACACTAAACATTTGTAGAAGATCCATTTTAATGGTATCCCAAAAATTCCGATAAAATTCAGCAGGGAAACCATCTGGACCTGGGGCTTTGTTATGTTCCATTTGGAAAATAGCTTTATTAACTTCATGCTCTGAATAAGGAGCCGTTAGTAAAGCATTCTCTTCCGATGACACTTGGGGTATATCGGCCATTTGAGATTCATCTAGAGAGAAAGAACTCTCCCCCGGTGGACCAAATAGACCTTTATAGTAATTAGTAATATCGGATTTGAGTTGCTCATGAGCATTAATTAACCCCTCATCATGTACTAGAGATTGAATACGCCTGCGACAGCCATTGGCAATCCCATGAAAATATCTAGTATTCGAATCTACTTCCAGAATGAATTGCGCCTTTGAACGCTGGTACCATTTAGTTCATTATTATAGTTTCGAGAGTTTACAACTCAATATATCCATATAGCCATATTTAGTTCATTATTATAGTTTCCAGAGTTTCTAAAAATCAATATTCATCTCCATGGTCACATCATATTGATACATGAATTAATAGTGTAAAATAAAATAAGCACATTTTTTACACCTTTACCGTAGGGGAAGCCTCTATGGTGTAATTTTATATATTAAAGGGGAGTAACAGGTACAAATAGGTCACAATCGGACCAATTTACATCAAGGGGGGAAAGAAATGTCTAAGAAGCAAAGAAACCATTAAATCAAAATAGATAAAAAGCCAATCAACAAGAGGTTGAACAGCAGCAGTCTTCACTCTGTATTTATGCAAGAGCAGATCACTTTGAAATCCCACCTTCCAACGGCCAAATGAGATTGGCATGATTCTAAAAAAAGATCACTTTTAAAATAAGCACATGAAATGCATATGCATCATAATTCTATCATCAAGCCGCCACCGAATCAGTTTAATAAAATCATGTGCAAATTGTTGCACCTGTACTTCATGGAATGTCGCTTCTCCTTGCTAGAGATATGACAAAATATGAACCCGGCGGGCAACCAAAAGGATAACCTGCAAATATATAGAGCTCTCAATTTGTTTGCTATTACGCATATCTCATATGGCCCAAACTACCAAACTAGGGCAGAAACCCAACACGACTTTGGGCTGTATTTTTGTTGGCAATATCATTCAATTATTTTTCTAATATATTTGTAACATCTGTTGGCAGTGTTATATTAAATTCATTGAAGAATGTTCCTTATAAGTTTAGCCAAAGGACGTGATATCTTTGTAACATCCGGTTCGTTAAGTTAACTCTATATAACCTGCGAACTAAATTTAACAATTTCGTCCATCTATTTTAGTCCATTTTTTTCGACCGATAGCATATATTAATATCGCGAAGATATCAATTACACCTAAGGTTTGCACCAACGTATTTTACTAGCGGCATTACAAATGCACACAGCTAACAAAAAAAGAATAATTATAATAAAATAAAAGTCCCACTACAGTGATCTATTTCTTTTAGCAGTCGTATTAACACCACCAAGATAGCACCAGAAGTCCAACTTCTCCAAAAGAGATGCCTCCAAGAAGGGAACAATGCACAAGCGTCGTCGTCGTCCGATCATAGATCTTAGATTTTTACCCTAGAGAAAGTCCTCCTCACAAAATAATGCCTTCAATAAGGCCTTGTCAGGAACAACCAATTAAGCCCAGACTCTGGATTTCATCCTGAAAAGTAAGACTTTGAACTTCTCCTGTGATGTCGCCCCCTCTTACGATACCTCTTTTTGAAGTCACGAATCACCAAGCCAATTCTTCATCGCCACAAAGACTCGGGTCTCCATTGCTAGTCATCATATCTCGGCTTCCATGACATTCTCCGTCAGCTGACTTCACCATGAATCGAGAAAGCGTGCCCCATGATGGTAACAGCCAGCAGGGCTTCGCAATGCTCACTCTGAAACCAAATTGTCAGATAAAAACATGGGTGCGCACGACCGAATTCCATCCGATCCAGCAATCTCCATGCATAAATCGCCCAATGGAGTTCGCCGGTGGATCCTTCCGGAACAGGACACTCTAGCCAGGTCATGGGGACAGGCATCTAGCATATCATCATTTTAGCGGAAGTTGGAACCCTAGGACCATTCAAGCCGAGCTAGTAGCCCCCATGCTACCTGCCGGCACCCTGTTGGATCTGCCACTCCAAACCACATTGGTCATGCTGATCGAGGAATAATACGGCGGAGCAGGGGTGATCTTTCACCAGATCCGGCTGAATCGCGCAGCGAGGAGGAGCCCCGTAGCCACACAATGCACCGCCGTGAAATACCTCCACCACCACCCGTGTTGCACATACTCCACCCCGTTGACGGCCTGCCTTGCGCGTAGGAGACCTCCGGAGCCACCCACCCTCACCCCCCATCTTTGACAGGCTGGGCATGGCCGCCACCGCTGACAAATATGATGGCAGCAGTCATGGGGAGTAGATCAAGGGGTGGCTCACTAGGGTGGGGAAGGGGCCTCCGGAGTTGCCCCGCATGAGGCGACCTGGGGGGAGGGGAAGAGGGAAGGAGGGAGCCGAACGACAATGACTGGAGGCCCTAAAAATGGGAAGAATTTTACTTTATGGCCTCTGCATCAACTAAGGATGGACACAAACATTAAGCATGAGTACTAGGATTTTTAATCTTGGTTAAGATTAAAGTATAGTTCTCAAGATAAATTGTATGAGTACCAGGTCTAGCCTGAGCCTCAAATATAAATAGGAATCTAAATTCGTGCCCGTGCGGATTTGAACTCATGTGATGGGTTTGTACATCCACTCCCACAACCAGTTGAGCTAAGCTCACTTCCCTTAAAACTAGGGAGAATTTCAATTCCCGGCCTCTGCACCAACTAAGGATGCACACATCCATTAAGCAAGAGTACTAGGATTTTTAATCTTGGTTAAGATAAAAGTATAGTCCTCAAGATAAATTGCATGAATACAAGGTCTAGCCTAGGCCTCAAGTATAAATAGGAACCTAAATTTGCGTCCATGCGGATTTGAACTCAGCTGATGGGTTTGTACATCCACTCCTCCAACCAATTGAGCTAAGCTCACTTCCCATTGCCATGCATGTATACAATATATATTTCAGTCCATGCATGTATAAAAAAAAATATTTAACGGAATTTTTTACATAACGCTTGCCATAGAAACGTATTTTTGTTGTAAAATCTTATGTAGAGATGGGTATTTATGGAAGAGTGGCATGCCACATAGCCATCATTCCAGAACCATGCCCATTCTCGACTAGAAAGAAACAACTACTAAAATAGTTTTCTATAATTCTCATTAGATCTTTCCAAAAGGGAGAAATAGTGGCAATTTTTTTGACCCGAGATGAAGTTTAGAGTGCAGACATCTGTTATGTAGCAATTCTTACAACACTCGTTCTTTATTTAAAAGATTAAAAAACACTTGCTGAGTAGACATTCATGTTTGATATCTAAAACCTCAACTCTTATGGAACCTTGATCTTTTGATCTGTAGATTATGATTCATTCAGCTGGACGGCATTTTCTTTTATAACCATGGCTTTGACAAAATAAATTGATCTAAATAAATCTAATATCTTCCACATACCTCTTGGTATCTTGATAAAAGATAGTATCAACATTGGTAACTTTTAAGAAAATAATTGATGAGAACCTGACATTCATTGTATGATAAAAAAATCCCATCTAGCTTCCCAACTTTCTTTCAAAGTGGCCATTCATGGGCTTCCATTTCCCATTTTTAAGTTTTTGGTAATGAATAGGTTTTCCAAAGTATTGAAAAGGAAAAGGTCCTAACTCACACCCCAATTTCTCCTATATTGGTCTTCAACATCTCTTGATTTCATCAAGAAAATGATCCTCTTTTGTGGAAATTTATCTTTTGCCCGGTGGTTGTTTAGTTTCATTTTGATTACCTTCTCGATATCACGTTTTCAAAGGGAGTTGCGGTGACCCAGCATACCACAACATATTGTAGTACACAAGTCGTTGGGATAACACTTGTGAAAATACCCTTTCATAAATATTACATCCCTCGAAGTGGTACAGCAGAAATATTACAGGTACAATATTACATACTTAATATTAAAAGAAAATAAGTGAACAAACACTTCAAGATCCTTGTCGATCTAATGAGGATTCACATAAGATTCCAAGTACAACTTAAGAAACATAAATACTAATGGTACGACTAAACTAAGTATCATGATAGTTCAGCTTCTTATTCTAAACTAAGTATCATGATAGTTCAGCTTCTTATTCTAAAGAGCTCGGTTAGTATTATACTAATAACGTCTCCTGCTTCACGTTATCATCTTGGTAATCCATTTTGATGGCAATGTCGTAGTCCACACCTTTGACGCCTCTGGAAAGATTAGGTTCTTCGTAGTAGTTCTCACCTCCTCTAGAATGCTCTCCAACAGTATCCTCCTCAGTGCTCTAAAATTCTAGCAAATGGTTTAGAGTTAATCAAATGAGTACATACCTAGCAAGTTCAAAAAAGGACATGTCTTTCATGCACTAATTACAGCCATAGATCGGTGGTGTTCAAGCAATGCAAGTATTCACAAACTTTCTTCAAAATGGTTAACTTTGGTCTAAAAAAACTAAGTCCGTCAATTTTCTTAGGTTGACTGGAACTAGAGTTCCTTTCATGTTGCGTGCACATATCTTTCCCATATCAAGGAGTGACAAGCCACAATTCGGTACACTCTATAGAAATGTGTTACATGTCCCATAAGAAATCAACATCCATGTTGCCAAACATGCATGCTTTCCTCACCATACCTACTTCCATATGGGGCCTAACCTATGATCCCACCACTAGGTGAGAGGTTACCCGTGGCGCACTTGTTTTTGCTACCCCTGGTGCACATCTGGTGCACCATTGGTAGCGCACCATTGGTAGCGCACCAGTTGTGGCGCACGGTTTGGTGTGCCAAGGGTAGTGCATATATCCATGGCGCACCACCTGGTGCGCCACCGGTAGGTTTATGCGATTTCAAAAAAAAACACCAGATTCAAGCATGTTTTGCAAAAAAAGATATCCTAAAAAAAGGAAAGGCAGTTGAGTCTCGCGGTTGATGAAGCTCGCCAGTGGCGTCGTGCGCAGGCAAAGGACCAGGTGGTGTTGGTGGAGAGCAGCTACAACAGCAGTTGAACGGAGCCTCGCTTCTGGCGTCTCCTGGGTGGTCCGGAGTAGGGCTTGAGGCGGCGATGGTGGCTTCTTCCGCAGCGTTCTGGAGAAAGCGACATGAAAGAGTAAGACGGCATGGCGTGTGGGATAGAAAAAGATGGAGGAGGGCTCGGGAGCAGGAGGTGTTGAGAGTATAGAAACAGGTAGAGGAGAGCTCGAGAGCAGGTTGCCGCCATGGTGAAGAAGAGAGAGAGAGTTGGGGAGAGTTGTGGAGTAATATAGGCAAGAAGATAGGAGGATAAGAGGAGGAGGAAGAAGTTAGTCGGATAAGAAGGATGAAGGTCGGTTAACTCTGGCGCACCACTACTCTCGGTGCGCCCTGGCTAAAAAAATTAGATCTCGAAAAACATCAGTGAAATCTAAAAGCTTCGAAAACTTTGTTTTCCTTTTTGATTCTGAGGAATCTATAAAATAGGTAAACGTACATAGGCGTTGAAATGCAAAATCCGAAGCAATTTTACCGAAACATGTCGCCATTTTACAAAATATGTCAAAATTCATGTTTTTAATTTTTCTTAAACTGTAATAATTGGCATCTCAAATGATTTTAAAATTTTCTTTTCTTTTCTTTTATTTTTTGAAAATTTAAAAAACGATCCACGAGGATGTGTTAGGGACCAAACCCTGGCAAGCTTACTCTTGGTGCACCAAGGCCTAGTGCGCCCCAGCTTTGTTGGCCAGAAATTTTGAATTTTTAATTTTGATATAGCTGTGGCGCACCGTATTTTCACGTGCACTATGGGTAGGTCAGCAGCCATGACGCACCTACTTCCAGTGGGGCCATACCTATATACCCATGGCGCACAATTTTCTTGGTGCACCACAGGTAAAACATCGACCTATAGTTATCTTCCTATTAGTGTTCAAGCCAATCAGTACATCCTCAACACGTATTATACAGTGCAAGAATCATTGGACGACATGTGTTGTTAATGCTCTCTCAATATACTCAAGTGCAATGGAACCTCCACCATAAACTCATGACATGGTTCCATCGCCCACCACATAGTCACACAAGTAATATGTTGCTTCTCAATGCACAAATTATACAAATAGTTATTTACAAGTACTTTCATATTAAGTAATTAATGACATCAGAAAGTGTTGAATTTGCATTGAAACTAACACCTAATGCAGTTCAAAGGTTCTGAGTTAACGTTAGACCTCGGCTTTTAAAAAGAAGCACCATTGTGTAATAAGTCATGTTTAAAGAAGTAATTTATGGTCTTATGCATACTATTGTAATGCATTAGAGTTAAGTTATTTCCCCTCTTCTTTGTGTGTTTTACCCAAAATTTATATTCTAACTCCTTTTTAGTACTTTATTAATTCAGTTAAAATGTTTCTTCACACTTTAAATGAATTGTTAGTTTTCATAATTCTTAAAAATATGAAGATGTTTTTGAAAATCAAAAGAAATCTTGAGATGATTTTTGGATATTTTTCCATTGTCTGGAAAAATATCAAAACACCTATATTGTGCTTCTAACTTCTTTGATTTTTCATAAATCAACTGGATTTTATAAATTCGCTTAAAAGCATATTTGCACTCCTTATGACTTCTATTATCCAAAAATATTTTTTTATCTATCATCTGATTATTGTTTTCTTGACAAGATTCTCTCTAGGGGTTTTAGAATTCAACTAAAAACTGGTGAGGCCACTAGTTAGGCCCACCACTTGGTTTGATTGAACCATCCCGGTTCGGCCGCTCGGACCGGCTCATTCTCTCTACTTCTCACACGCTCGACCTCACCCTCTGACATAGGCATCCCCAATGGGCCTGCCGAAGTTGGTACCCGGGGTTTACTGAAGTCCCACGACTCGATGGATATGAAGATTCGGAAGCCCGAGTTAGTATTGAGGAAATCTAGAGTTGTATTAGGAAAGATATATTTGTAATCTTGCGGGATGGGTTGGAAACCCTCCCGGACTCTGTAACTTGTGTATTATGAATCTCTCGACTCCACCTCCTATATAAGGGGGAGTCGAGGGACAAAGAGAGGATCAATTCATTTTTTCACGCAACCCTAGTTTTCACATCGTCGAGCACTTTTCGGCTGAAACCTTCGAGATCTACTTGCCCTCTACTTCCGACTAAAACCCTAGTCTACAATCTGTAGGCATTGATAAGTTAATACCTTGTCAATTGGCACCGTCTGTGGGACTTAGAGGTGTCAAGGATCTGATCTCGATGGCACGTTCAAGATCGTCGACTTCATCAACTGCAAGCAACGCGATGGACAGAGGTAAACAGATCGAAACTGGTCTAGTTGATTTTGTTCCTCACCCGCCCTCCCGTTTGGATGCATATGCGTATCTGGAGGAGCCCATGGAGATGACGTTCGGAAAGTTCCACTTCCGCGTCGAGAAAGAAGGAGCGTATCATCTCGAAATTCCGATCTCGTCGGGACTATCAGCGGTCGATCCCGATTTTTCGAGTTCCACGTCGTCAATCGAGTTAGGCGACGAGGAGATTTTGTCGCCACGCTTCATCAGCACTATGGCAAGTGAAAAACTCGCCAAGATCTTCTGCGACATGTCTTTCGAGTCATCTGCGGACTCCGATATAAGCGATGACTCGAGCAACATCGACAGCTTCAACTTCATCGATAGATCCACTATTGTTGGAGAGGTCTTCACCAATCTCTATGATGGTGTCACCAAACCCAACAAGGTTCAGTATCCAAAATATCATCAGATTTATGCCATCGGAGAACCAAGTCGCGATCAGGAGGAGACATCAGAGGCTTTCGACGATGTGGGAAATCCATACGTCGATCCCGCTGACCTTAGGCGGGGTTTAGGCACTAAATATTTCGGGCCTACACCATGTTTAAGGGTTCAACTTCCACAAGAAGCGTGGGATAGAGACGCAAGAGCTATGGATGGTACAGAACCAATGACTACAACTGCTACGTCGGAACAATTGCAAGCGTACCAATATAGACTCGCCCGCGTTGGAAGAGAGTTGGAAAAATAGACAGCTGCTCTGAATAGAAGAAGGGAGGCAGCTTCCGCGTCAAGCATGCGAAGGGCGGAGTTAAGCCGACATTCAGGAACTTCGGGAGATAGTCACAGAGAAGCTCGAAATAGAGCAAGATCTCGGCTGCAAAACATACCTGAGGCTGATAGGGAGAATCTGGTTCAAAACCTCGACATGTCCTTTATGTCGATAGATACGAGGGGGAATATTATCCCTAAGACACCGGAAGCTGGGTATATGGCGACGCAAGCTTTCATTCTCGCATCCAAGCCACCTCCCGGAGATCCAAGAGAAGCATTGTACAATATGGCCATGGCAGGAGTCGGAGCCATGGGAACAGCGTTTATAAATTCGCCTCCTGAAGGATCAGTAAGGCAAAATAGTCCTCGACCTACTGCAGCAGCACCAGGTCCCGAGAGAACAAGTGGAGCAAGAGACACATCAACACAGGCACGGGTGGACAGAGCACGACAAAATAGAAGGGAACATCGGCATTCCCCAGAGATAGATGACGAGGATATGTGTGGGCTGCCGTGCTTTACAAGGAGGGTCCGGAAAACTCGGGTTCCTTCAGGGTTTAAATTACCCGATAATTTCAAAAAATTCGACGGCCTGCAAGATCTAGAGGATTGGCTAGTTGATTATCTCGAGACGGTGAAGCTAATAGGAGGAACCAGAGCAACAGCCATGCAGAGCATTCAAGTACATCTGAGCGGAGCCGCGCGATCTTGGCTAAAGAAGCTTCCGCCAGGTTCCATCGACAGCTGGGAAAGTTTTGAGGACGTGTTCGTCAAGAATTTCCGATCCACCTGTAAAAAACCCGCATCACTAGAAGAGTTGAGATCGTGTCGACAAAAGCATGATGAATCAATGAGAAAGTACATCCAAAGGTGGAACATCATTAAAAACTCAGCAGAGAACATATCTGACAAAAGAGCGATAGATGCGTTCGTAGCAGGAATTCGACGAGGAGACTTTGTCGAAGACTCGGGGAGAACCAACCCAAGGACAGTATCAGCATTGATGGAGATAGAAAACAGGTGGGCAGATGGAGAGGATGCTGTTCACAATAAGCGGCACAGGTCGCCTGAAGAGGACCGCAGCCGAAATTTTCAAAATAGACGACGATTTCCTCGGCAGTTCTCGAGTTATGATGCTCCTGGCCAAATATCGGCTGGTTTCCGAGGAAATACCGGAGGAGGCAATAGAGATGAATATCAAAGGAGTAGCGAGCAGCGAGGCGACAATAGAGATGACTCCCGAAATAATAGGAAAAATAGTGGGCCAAGGTTCCAGAGACCTTTCGTGTCTCCCGAGGATATGATGAACGGGCCGTGTCAGATGCATTTTTATCTCGACAGTAATGGGAAGAGACAGTCAGGACATCTGCAGAAGGACTGTCGAAATTTTCAAGAAATGTTGAGGTTTGCGGGGCAAGCCAATGCTCAAGCAACAAATAGAAATCTCCAAGGGCCCAGGAGCGAGATTCACTTGCGACCTCCTCCCGCAATTACGGACGAAAATCGGCACCAGCTCAGAATAGCGGCAGCACCACACCCACCTCCATATGTCGATCCCAACTCCAACGGTGCGGTCTCAATGATTCAGAAGGCTAGGCCATCCAATAGAGCTCAGAAAGTAATCTCGCGACAAGTGTTCATGGTAGAGAAGATGCCTCCACCAACGATTGAGGAGATTGATCGACTCAGAGAAGCTGGTTTTATTAAAGAGCTGCATATAGAGGTGATAACCCACAAGTATAGGGGATCGCAGCAGTCTTCGAGGGTAGTATAACCCAATTTATTGATTCGACACAAGGGGAGACAAAGAACACTTGGAAGCCTTAACAGCGGAGTTGTCAATTCAGCTGCACCTGGAAACAGACTTGCTCGCAAGAGTTTATCAGTAGTAACAGTTTTATAGCGATGCTTGATAGTGAAATAACAGCAGCAGAGTAACAGAGACAGCAGTAGTGATTTTAGTAAACAGCAGGATTAAAATACTGTAGGCACGGGGACGGATGACGGGCGTTGCATGGATGAGAGAAACTCATGTAACAATCATAGCAGGGCATTTGCAGATAATAATAAAATGGTGTCCAAGTACAAAGCAATCAATAGGGATGTGTTCCAATTATAGTCGTACGTGCTCGCAATGAGAAACTTGCACAACATCTTTTCTCCTACCAGCCGGTGGCAGCCGGGCCTCAAGGGAAACTACTGGATATTAAGGTACTCCTTTTAATAGAGTACCGGAGCAAAGCATTAACACTCCGTGAACACATGTGATCCTCACATCGCTACCATTCCCTTCGGTTGTCCCGATTTCTGTCACTTCGGGGCCATCGGTTCCGGACAGCGACATGTGTATACAACTTGCAGGTAAGATCAATAAACAATGAATATCATGATGAAACAATAACATGTTCAGATCTAAGATCATGGCACTCGGGCCCTAGTGACAAGCATTAAGCATAACAAGTGTACATTGACGATGCCGTCATAACATCAAAAAAGGGGACAACCTTGATCGAGGATTTAAAAGAAACTTTCGACAACCTTGACAAGTTTTGCCTCAAGCTGAACCCGACAAAGTGTTCCTTCGGCGTCCCTGCGGGAGAACTTCTCGGGTTCCTAGTTTCAGCAAGAGGAATCGAAGCTAATCCAGAAAAAATTCAAGTCATCGTAACAATGAGAAAGCCAACAAAGTTGAAACAAATACAACAGTTAACTGGGCGAGTCGCAGCTTTAAGCAGATTCGTCGCCAGACTGGGAGAAAAGGCTTTGCCGTTTTACGCTTTGATCAAGCAAGGCGAGAAGTTTCAATGGAACGAAGAAGCAGATAGAGCGTTCGAGGATCTCAAGCGCACAATTTCGACGCCACCAATCTTGGTGGCGCCTAAGGAAAAGGAACCCCTCTTATTATACATTGCAGCCACATCTCAGGTGGTCAGCACAGCGCTTGTAGTCGAAAGAGAAGAAGAAGGAAAACTCCATGGAGTACAGAGGCCAATATATTTCATCAGTAAAGTTTTATCGCCTTCAAAACAGTGGTATCCACAGTACCAGAAGCTAGCATATGGAGTGTTTACGACCGCAAGAAAATTGCGGCACTATTTTTCGGCGCATCCGATAATAGTGGTCAACGAGGCGCCTTTATCCGATATACTAAACAATCCAGAGGCTACGGGTCGTGTCTCCCTTTGGGGAATAGAAATTTCTCCTCGGGACATCACGTATGAAAAAAGAAAAGCAATAAAGTCACAAATTCTACCAGATTTCATCGCAGAGTGGATGGATCTGCAGAATACAGGACCCCCGGATTTATCGAGAACCTGGACTATGAACTTCAACGGGTCCAAGAGATTAGAAGGAGCTGGAGCAGGCGTGATACTAATATCACCTGAAGGCGACAAATTAAAGTATGTCTTACGGATGACGTTTCCAAACGCGTCTAACAATGAGGCAGAATATGAAACTCTTATACACGGGATGAAGATGGCGAAGGCTTGTGGTGCAACTCGACTAAAAATATTTGGCGACTCACAATTGGTGGCTCACCAAGTCATGAACCAATGTGATGCAGTCAATGATAATATGGTAGCATACAAATAAATGTACAACGAGCTAGAGAAGCCATTTGATGGATGCGAAGTAAATCACATCAGCAGGCTGAGCAATGATGAAGCCGATGTTCTTGCAAACATTGGGTCACAGGGTCTCGCAATCCCACCAGGCGTGTTCTGGGAAGAGATAGCCGAGAGATCTACAAAGCCGAAGAAAGCACAGAAGAAGCAGAATGATGAGAAACCCTCGGGGGCTCCAAAAGAAGCACTAGAAGAAGAAGAGGAACAGGACCTAGTAATGATGGTGCAGATTCCATAGATGCAAACGTACATATCATACATCCTAAGAAAAGAAATACCCGATGACCCAGTTGAAGTAAGGTGAGTTATTAGACGATCTAAATCCTTTACTATGGTCAAAGGGGAGTTGTACAAGCGAAGTATTTCGGGAGTGTTACAAAGGTGCGTCACACCCGAAGAAGGAAGGCTAATTCTGAAGGATGTACACGAAGGAATATGTGGTCATCATGCAAGCAGTCGAGCTATTGCGGCCAAGGTTTTCAGAGCAGGATTTTATTGGTTGACAGCAATCGAAGATGCAAAGGAGATAGTTCGAACTTGCAACGCGTGCCAGAGATTTCCGCAAAACCTCATTCTCCGGCAGCGGAGTTGATGCCAATACCGATGTCTTGGCCCTTTGCTCAATGGGGTCTCGATATGGTGGGAAAGTTACAGAAGGCCTCGCCAGGAGAGTACGAGTATATGCTCGTCGCTGTCGACAAATTTACCAAGTGGATAGAAGCAAAACCGATAAATTCACCAGACGGAGCATCGGCAATCAAGTTCGTGAAAAGCATTGTCTTTCGGTTTGGAGTACCTCATAGCATCATCACGGACAATGGCAGTAATTTCACATCCAAGGAATTCAAGGCATACTGTGCAGAGGTGGGCATCAAACTGCACTTCGCGTCAGTTGCGCACCCGCAAACCAATGGTCAAGTCGAGAAAGCCAATGGTATCATCTGCAATGGTATCAAGAAGCGTCTACTACCACCGTTGGAAAAAGCTCGATACTTGGCCAGAGGAGTTGCCTAGTGTGTTGTGGAGTATTCGAACAACACCAAATACAGCGACACAAGAAACTCCATTTTTCCTGGTCCATGGAGCTGAAGCAGTATTGCCAATAGAAATAGAGCATGATTCTCCGAGAGTAACGGAATATGATGAAGAGGCATCAAGGAAAGCATTGGAGGATGATGTTGATGCACTTGATGAAGCTCGAGATGAAGTGTTATCACGGGTCGCTAAGTACCAGCAAGATCTGAAAAACTACCACAGTCAACGATTGAGGCCAAGATCCTTTCAGGTAGGGGACTTAGTTCTTCGGCTCAGACAAAAAAGCAATGAAAAACTCGAGCCGCTGTGGCTTGGTCCTTACATCGTCACGGAAGTAATCGAAGGAGGAGCATACAGAATCAAGGACAAGAAGACAGGAGTCGCTGAGCCAAATCCTTGGAACGTGGCGCAACTCAGGCGTTTTTACGCCTAGAGTCGAAATATAGTCCTCCTTGTAAAAATACAATGTACTGAAACGCCCGCGAGTTTTCAGACGCACTCTTTTCCTTTCAGGGCACCGAGTGGGGCTGAAATGTTTTTAATGAGGCGGGCTCGCGGTGCTGCAATATAGTAAAAAATATTGGTGACATGCATCTTTTTCGTCGACAGGCTCAGGGGCTCATACCCGTAAATATAGTATACCCACCAAAATTTATTTGCCTTGGTTTAACCTCGCAAACACAATAAAGAAATTAGCCACCGAACCACTCGGGGGCTAGGGAAAAGAAAAAAAAATATATATATCTGTCTTACAACATACATACAAAAAGTTATAATTTTCTTTCGACAACATAAGCTATTTACTGAAAAAATAAACTCAGTCATGTCCTAGAAGGTTGTCAATGTTTACTCTATCTTCTTTGGCAGAGGCACCCAGAAAATCAGCGTAATGGCCATCTGCAAAAAAGTCGGCATCCATCCGAAGAAGGTCACCAATTATCTCTTCAGCTACTGGGGTAACCACCGCATCGTTTCTATCGACACCTCGTCGCCATTGCCTCAGCTTGGTATGGACAGTTTCCACCACCTTGGTCATATCGAGTTTGGAGTGGCAGATCTGAAGCATAATAAGGGCAAACCTGGCGCCAGCTACCAGTTGAGCTCTTACAAAACCATGGATTTTGTGTGAGTCCTTAAATTTCTCCATCAACTCAGGAAGGGCCTTTGGTTGAACATTCCGAGGGAACATAGAATTGTAAATCATGGATAAAGTTTTGGTACAAAACTCAAGGAATTCACGAACTTGGCATGAGCGGTCCTGGAATCTGACAATTTGTCGGGTACGTTCCGGGGTAGCCCAGAAAAGAGAGCCATGGTCAAGTGCCAGATTAACAAGGAAATTTTACCTTGTGTCCACCCGTTGATCTTCGGTAGCAGCGTCTAGAAAGGGACCTATTTGGTAACAGCACAAAGAATTACAAAGGAGAAAACAAGGAAAAAACAGAGGAAGTTCGGGTTTAAGAAGTATACCTGCCATTTCCAAACTTGCTTCAGTCATCAACTCGAGCATAAAATTCTCTCGGGAGGTAGCCTACGCAGCTTCAGCTACGGCGGTTTCTTTGGCAGCTATAGCCTCCTGAGCCTGGTGTAGCGCAACTTTTTCCTTCTCTGATGATTTTCGAGATTGATCCATTATTATAAGTGCCTGCTTCTTCATAGACTGAAGCTGTTGACGGAGTTCTTCCAAGTCTTGTGCTGAACCCTTACTCGATGAATCTTCAATAAATTCATCATCAACAGGCGTTTTCTTCGAGTAGGAGGAAGCAGGAAAAGCATCGGAAGGACGAGGAGTTGAAGTATAGTTATCAAATATCAACTGGAAATAAAAGTTTCGACATCAATCATCAAGCAAAATAGATTTCCATTGATTTTCAAAGTATTTACATGGCTATTACAAAAGGAGGGTTCCTAATGAACTAATGCGGCAGTTGTCGCCAAAGCTACTATGGCGACAGCATCAAAAGAGAAACAAAACAAAAGAGAAGGCAAGGTGGTCTACTTGACCTCCGGCTTCGATGAACTAGGAGCAGGAGTTGGCTTGCATCCGAGGTAGGCGAGGATTTTCTTTGAGTTTGGCTTGGCAGCCTTAATTAACGACTGCCACCTCTTCGTTTCCATCTCCTTCATGTCGCCAACTCTCGCCCAGTCGACATCTTGTTGGCTGTCAGCAACTAAGGCGATAGTGCCTTCAACACCAACTTTCAAACCTTCTTGGCAAAGTTTGAGCCCAAGATCTTTTTGAGAATTGAAGCACTTGGCGAGAGCAGTAAAAGTCGTGGGTTCTTCCTTCTTCGTGAAGAAGTAGGGAAAAAGCCGCGACAGACCTGTTCTGGCTTCGGCAAGGCCTTCGCGTGCCTCATCTCCATGGATCTCAAGGAGGGAAAGCGCGTCGAGAAGGCGATCACCTTCAGGATTTTCCAGATCATAATCTTGATGTGTTTTCCCTAAATGAGTAAAAAGAAGCTTGTCAAGAAAAAGCGAGCAAGGACAAATATGACGACCCGAAGAAATAACAAGGATCTGAGTACTTACTCTCAAAACGTCGGCTCTGCGACTCCAAGCGAGTAAGGATTTCTTTTTCATGAGCAGACTGTTGAGCTATGTTGTCGCTCAAAGAAGTTTCCGCGTCATGAAGTCTTTGCCGAAGATCTTCGACAGCGGCAGCATCTGCTTCAGCTTTCTTGCTAGCTATTTCGCTGCTTTGCTCCAATTTACAAGCAAGAGCATCAGCGCGCTTGTTGGCTTCCGCAAGATTTGCTGGTAAAACAATCGACAGTAATAAATGTCATGACAAAAGAATGGTGGGGAGGTCATTTACCAGAAGAAGCAGCAAAAATAGTACCTCCAAGCTTTTTAGCATGGTCACGGTACCCGACAAATTGGGTACCGAGACGGATAAACTCCTTCATCAAAGGCTGCAAAGAAAAATAGAGAAAAAACGTTAATATAGGAAGTAAAAAGTTCGACAGCAAAAAGCAAAAGAGAAGCAAAAAACAAAGAAGAGTCGACAGCATTGAAATATTCGGAACATAAAAGAAGAAGTGGACAACTTACATCATCCATTGAAGGATTCGTGGAGCTACCAAGTAGCAAGGTAGGCTCCTTGGTCGGCTCGACCCTAGCCTTCTTTGGTGAAGGGGCACGGAGGCTTGCAACTGGAGGTTGATGCTCGATGTCTTGGTGAGGAGGCGAGGTTTCATCCCCATCAGGCTGAGCTTCAGAAACAACTAAAATGCGCGACGTACTCGTTCGAGCAGTCGCGTCAATAGGTGGATTTTCATCCTCGTCACCACTACAATAAAAAAGGCGACAAGATAATAAACAACATAGACAAAATATTGAGAGCAAAAAACAAAGAGCAGCAAGAACTTACTAGCTGACAAGAGCATCTTCGTAAGGGTTGAAAGTTGTCCTTTTTTCAGAAGGATCAACTTCTTCGGCAGGAGATGCGCCGGCTTGGGAGGCGTCAGAATCAGCGACTTCGTCCCTTTTCCTCTTGTTCCTTGGAGAAACAGCGGAGGGGAGGGAGTGTGTCGAAGCGGTAGCCTCAGAGTCAACTTCTTTTTCAGAGGAAGCCGCGGATTTCTGAGAACCCGCGACTTCACTTTCAGGGCGAGAAGTACCCTGGTTGTCGTCGGTGACAACAGTCCGTTCTTCGACTTCTCCACCTTCAGGAAGAGGAGGAAGAGAAGCTAGAACTGGGTGGTTCTGCAAAAACAAGGAGTGTCGACAAAAAGTTACGCAAAGGACACCAGCAAAATAATAGTCGACAAATACTAAAAAATCGAGAGGACAAGATAGTAGTTGAGGGAAAAATTACCTCGGGGAGGGCGTTGACATAGGCATCCCAAATGGGCCTGCCGAAGATAGTACCCGGGGTTTATTGAAGGCCCACTACCCGAAGAATAAGAAGATTCGGAAGCCCAAGATATATTTAAGGAAAGCTAGAGTTGTATTAGGAAGTGTTATTTGTAATCTTTCGGGATGAGTTAGAAACCTTCCCGGACTATGTAACTTGTACTACACGAATCCCTCGGCTCCGCCTCCTATATAAGGGGGAGTCGAGGGACACAGAGATCATCAAATCATTGTTTACGAACCCTAGTTTTCACAATCGTCGAGTACTTTTCGGCTGAAACCTTCGAGATCTACTTGCCCTCTACTTCCAACTAAACCCTAGCCTACAATCCATAGGCATTGACAAGTTGATACCTTGTCAATTGGCGCCGACCGTGGGGAACTAGAGGCGTAAGGATCTGATCTCGATGGCACGTTCAAGATCTTCGACATCATCAACCGCAAGCAACGCAATGGATCGAGGTAAACAGATCGCTGCTGGTCCTGTCGATTTTGTTCCTCACCCACCCTCCCGTTTGGATGCATATGCGTATCTGGCGGAGCCTATGGAGATGACGTTCGGAAAGTTTCGCTTTCGCGTCGAGAAGGAAGGATCGTATCGTGTCGAAATTCCGATTTCGTCGGGATCGTCGGCGGTCGATTCCGATTTTTCAAGCTATACATCGTCAACCGAATCAGGAGAAGAAGAAACTTCGTCGACACGCTACGTCAGCACCAGAGCAAGAGATAAACTCGCCAAGATCTTCAGCGACATGTCGTTTGAGTCATCTGCGGACTCATATATAAGCGATGGCTCAAGCAATGTCGACAGTTGCGACTTCATCGACAAATCTATCACAGTGGGCAAGGTCTTCATCAATCTCAACGATGATGTCACCAAACCCAACATAGATCTGAATACAAAATATCATCAGATTTATGCCATTGAAGATCAAGAGGAAACATCTGAGGCTTTCGACGATCTGGGAAATCCATACGTCGATCCCTCCAACTTGCGACAAGGCCTGGGCAATAAATACGTTGGGCCACAGCCGCGAGACAGAGTTCAACTTTCGCAAGCAGCATGGGATAGAGCCGCGAGAGCTATGAACGGTTCAGAACCAAAGGCCACCACAGCCACACCAGAGGAATTGCAAGCATATCAATATAGGCTCGCACGAGCTGCAAGAGAATTGGAAAAACAGACAGCTGAGTTAAACAGGAGAAAGGAGGCAGCTTCTGCATCTAGCAGGAGAAGGGCAGACCTAAGTCGACAATCTAGAACTTCGGGTGATAGCCACAGGGAGGCGCGGAACAGAGCAAGATCAAGGTTACAACACATACCCGAAGCAGAAAGAGAGCACTTGGTCCAAAACCTCGACATGTCCTTTATGTCGATAGATACAAGAGGAAACATCATCCCTAAGACACCAGAGGCTGGGTATATGGCGACACATGCTTTTATCCTCGCATCTAAACCACCTCCAGGCGATCCAAGGGAAACACTATACAATATGGCGGTAGCAGGAGTTGGAGCTATGGGGACAGCGTTTGTATCAACGCCTCCCGAAGGAGCGGCAAGGCAAAATAGTCCACGACCTGCAGCAGCAACAGCGGCAGCTCCTGAAGGACCAAGCGGAGCAAGAGACACGGCAGCACAAGCAAGGGTCGACAGAGCGCGGCAAAGCAGAAGGGAACATCGGCAATCCCCGGAGCTTAACGACGAAGATATGTGCGGCTTGCCATGTTTCACAAGGAGAGTCCGAAAAACTCGAGTCCCTTCAGGATTCAAGTTACCCGACAATTTCAAGAAATTCGACGGCCTTCAAGATCCAGAGGACTGGCTAGTTGATTATCTCGAGACAGTAAAGCTCACAGGAGGAACCAGAGCAACAGCTATGCAAAGCATCCAGGTGCACCTGAGTGGAGCCGCACGATCTTGGATAAAGAAACTTACCCCAGGATCTATCGACAGCTGGGAAAGCTTCGAGGATGTGTTCGTCAAGAATTTCCGGTCCACATGCAAGAAACCTGCGTCGTTGGAGGAGTTGAGAGCATGTCGACAAAAGCCAGATGAGCCAATGAGAAAATACATCCAAAGGTGGAACATCATCAAAAACTCGGCAGAAAATATATCTGACGAGAGAGCGATAGATGCGTTTGTCGCAGGAATCAGGCGTGGAGATTTCGTCGAGGACTTGGGAAGGACCAACCCAAAGACAGTATCCGCGTTAATGGAAATAGCAAACAGATGGGCAGATGGAGAAGATGCTGTCCACAACAAACGGCACAGGTCGCCAGAGGAGGACCGTGGTCGAAATTATCAACCGAGGCGACGATTTCCTCGGCAGTACCCGAACTATGACGCTCCAGGACAAATTTCAGCAGGTTTTCGGGCAAACACAGGAGGAAACAACAGAGATGATTACCAAAGAAGCAGTGAGCAGCGAGGCGATAACAGGGATGACTCTCGCAACAACAGGCAAAATAGCGGACCTAGGTTCCCGAGGCCTTTCGTTTCCCCCGAAGAAATGATGAATGGGCCGTGTCAGATGCACTTTTTCCTCGACAGCAACGGAAAAAGACAGTCAGGGCACCTGCAGAAAGACTGTCGCAATTTCCAGGCAATGCTAAGATATGCAGAGAACGCTAACGCTCGGGCAGCACAGAGAAATCCTCGAGAACCCAGGAGCGAGATTCACTTGCCACCTCCTCCCGCGATTACAGACGACAATCGACATCAGCTCAGGATAGCGGCAGCACCTCCACCACCACCTTATGTTGATCCTAACTCCAACGGAGCAGTGTCGATGATTCAGAAGGGAAGGCCATCCAATAGAGCTCAGAAAGTAATCTCACGACAGGTGTTTATGGCAGAAAAAATGCCTCCACCAACAGTCGAGTATCTTAATTGGTCAGGGCAAGATATTGGCTTCACCATAGCAGATCATCCGCAGCAAGTTCCTCGACCAGGGCAGTCAGCACTTATTTTACCAGCAGTTATTGCGGGATTTGATGTTTCTCGAGTGTTCATAGATGGCGGCAGCAGCTTAAACCTTATGTATGCAGATACATTGAGGAAGATGAACATATCCCTAGCAAACTTGAAGCCAACAGACACAAGGTTCCACGGTATCACACCGGAGAAACCAAGTTACCCATTGGGGAAGATCAATCTCGACGTTCAGTTTGGAACCCGAGAAAATTATAGAATCGAGAGGCTGGAATTTGAAGTCGTGGATTTTCCATCGCAATACCACGCTTTGTTGGGACGACCAGCATATGCTAGATTTATGGCGGTGCCACATTATACATACCTATTATGGAGGTTGCCTGGACCAAAGGGACCAATCACGGTCAAAGGAAGCTTCGCCTTAGCCGATAAGTGCGATAAGGATTTTCACCGGATATCAGAAACTTTCGGGATGCAAGCTGAGTATCTGGCGTCAAGGAGTATGACTGACTATGACGTGCTGCCAGACGTTGGAAGGCCAAACAAAGAATCAACTTTCAACACCGAGAAAAATTCTAAGGAGGTGCAGATTCACCCAACAGACCCGAAAAAGACGACGTCCATCGCAAACGACATGGACCTCGCATAGGAAAGCGCGCTCGTCGAGTTCCTCCGTGAGAACTGGAAAATCTTCGCATGGTGTCCAGCTGACATGCCAGGAGTACCCAGGGAACTTGCCGAGCACCACCTAAACTTGGATCCATTAGCGAGACCAATCAAACAACCTCTGCGGCGTTTTTCGGAACCAAACCGCAAAGCTATGCTATCAGAAGTAAATCGACTTAAGGAAGCTGGTTTTATCAAAGAGATATCCACAGAAGCCACATGGGTAGCTAACCCAGTGATGGTGCCGAAGAAACACACGACAGTCCTTCGCATGTGCGTCGACTTTACGTGTCTCAATAAACATTGTCCTAAGGATCACTTTCCCCTCCCAAGGATCGATCAAATCATCGACTCCACGGCAGGATGTGAACGTCTTTCCTTCTTGGATGCATACTCTGGTTATAATCAGATCAGACTAAAAGAAGACGATAAGGCCAAAACAGCGTTCATAACACCTTACGGCGTGTTCTGCTACAGAACAATGCCTTTCGGTTTAAAAAACGCGGGAGCAACATATCAGAGGATGATGCAGAAGTGTTTGGCGACACAGATTGGGAAAAACGTGCAAGTATACATCGATGATGTCGTCATAACGTAAAAATAAAATGTACTGAAACGCCCGCGAGTTTTCAGACGCACTCTTTTCCTTTTCGGGGCACCGAGTGGGGCCGGAAAGGTTTTTAATGAGGCGGGCTCGCGGTGCTGCAATATAATAAAGATAGTGGAGATATATTTCTTATTCTGCGACACGCTCGGGGGCTCAATGCCTTCAAGTTTTCAAAATACATACAATATAGACATATTAGACTTACCAAAATATTTCGCCTTGGTACACTAAATACCTCGCCAAATATTGGAAGTTAATAAAATCATAAACATAGTGTATGCGCAAAAGAAACTTATTGCCTTGGTCTAAAAACCTCGCAACAAAAATATAGAATTGTGATACCACGACACTTGGGGGCTTCCAACCCACCAATGAAAAACAGAGATATCTTATTATGAAAGGAGGGAAAACCTCCGAGATAGAAAAACAGTATAGACTCCAGCCAAAAGCTCGGGGATTCAGTGATCAAAAATACAGCTTGACAATATAGATTGTGTTTACAAATACACAAGAATATATCAATGATAGAAATACAGCAAAGAAGAGAAAAAAGTTTTTCAAGGGAAACCTAGCACATGATCTATGGTTATCCGCTCAGTAGAAGGACGAGTACTATGTTCAGCATAGCTTCCCTTCACGAAGAACTCAGAATCCATCCGAAGAAGCTCATCCATCATATCTTCAGCAACAGGAGTCACCAAATCATCAATCTTGCCCACATTTCTTTTCTTCTTTGCCATCTTCGCCAGGCAAGTAGGAACGATTTGATCTATGGGAAATTTTGGATGACAAATTTATATCATCATCATGGCAAATCTTGCGCCAGCAGAAAGTTGAGCTCGCACAAAGCCATGGATTCGAGGAGCATCTCAAAATTTCTCCATTAAAGCTGGAAGGGTTTCTGGCATTTTGTTCCGAGGGAACATGGTCCCATAAACTAAAAATAAAGTCTTCGTACAAAAGTCAAGGAAATCGCGGACCTGAGCCGCGCGATCTTGAAATCTGACGATTTGGCGGGTGCGCTCAGGAGTAACCCAAAAATTAGACCCGTGTTGCGCAGCCAGTCTCAGCAAAACAGTAGTTCGAGCCTCAACACGTTGGTCTTCGGCAGCAACATCCAGAAACGAGCCTGACACATCAAACAAAACATCAAGCAACGAAGGGTGGAGAATAATATCCAACATGGTTACGAGCGGGAAACATACCTGTCATGTCCAAACTGACATCAGTCATTAGCTGAAGCATATAATTTTCGCGAGAAGAAGCTTCAGCGGCTTCAGCAACAGCGGCATCCTTCGCAGCGATGGCTTCCTTTGCCTGCTGAAGAGCAATTTCCTCTCTCTCGGACGCTTGTCGAGATTTTTCCATCATCGCAAGAGTTTGTTTCTTCATGGATTGAAGCTGTTGTCGAAGTTCTTGCAAATCTTCCGACAAATGTTTGCTTGAAGAACCTTCGAGAGGGTTATCGTTGATTAGCATTTTCTTCGAGAAGGAAGAAGCAGGTGAAGCATCGGCAGAGCAAGGATTGGTCGAATAGTTGTCAAATATTAACTGGAAAAGAAAGCGCCAGGATCAATGATAATGCCAGAGGGAATTTCATTAATTTCTAGACAAATTTACATAGGCATTACAAAAGAAGTTTCTCCAAAAGGACTACCAGGATAATTGTCGCCACAGCTAATTTGGCGACAAGAGCAAAAGAAACAGAGAAAGAAAAAACAAAGAGGCATGCAACTAGACCTCCGGCCTTGATGAGCTAGGAGTTGAAGCTGGCTTGATCCCGAGATAGGCCAAGATTTTCTTCGTGTTGGGCTTGGCTGCCTTAATCAATGACCTCCATCTTGACTGCTCTATCTGATCGGTGTCGCCAACCTTCATCCAATCAACAGTTTGTTGGCTGTCAGCGACCAGGGCAACAGTACTCTCGACAGCAATTTTCATGTTTTCCTGGCGCATTTTCTGTCCAAGGTCTTCTGATGAATTGAAGCTCTGGGCAAGGGCAAGGAAAGTCGGGGGCTCCTCTTTCTTCGGGAAGAAGTAGGGGAACAGCGTCGACAGTCCTGCGCTAGCATTTGCCACGCCTTCACGAATTTCGGATCCATGAAGCTCCAGATAAGAAAGTGCGTCAAGGAGAGGATCATTGTCGGGATTCTCCAGATCAAACTCTTGGTTTGTTTGGCCTGCCACAGGAAACAAACGCTGGTCAAAAAACAAGAAACAGCGGGTCTCATAAAAAATAGAAGAGATCAATAGTATTACCTTGAATGCGTCGACTTTGCGATTTCAGGCGCTTGAGAATTCCCTGCTCACGAGCAGCCTGTGCGGCTTTGTGCTCGTTTAAAGCAGTTTCAGCATTTTCAAGTTTCTTCTGCAGTTCCTCGACACTAGCAGCTTTTGCTTTGGCTTCATCAGCCTCTGCTTTGGCTTTGCTAGCAACAAGTTCGGCTTTCTTGCGGGCCGCTTCACTTTGCTCCAGTTTTTGAGCAAGTGCGTCGGCACGTTTGTTGGCCTCTGCAAGTTTTTCTGTCGAAAAAAAAAGGTCAAAAATTGCGAAAAACAACAGGAGCAAGAAGTCAGAAAGAACGACAAGTATAAAAGTTTTTACCTTCAGTTCTGCTGGCATACTCACGGTACCCAATGAATTGGGATCCGATGCGGATAAGCTCTTTGATCATGGGCTGTCAAAGAAGAACAAAGAAAGAGAAACATCGGTAAGAAAAAAGAGTGAAGGCGTCAAAAAGCAAGATAGAGGAAATATAGATATCGGCAAGAAAATTAAAACACTTACATCATCCAAGAGCAGAGTAGAAGAGCTACCCAATTGAGGGGCAGGCTCAGTGATCGTCTCAATCCTTGTCCTTTTTGGTGAAGGAGCAAGGGGGCTTGATGGTGGAGTAGTGGTGACGACGTTTCGTTGAGGAGGCGAGGATTCTTCTCCTTCAATTAGCGTGTCCGAGGCAAGTAACGTATGTGACGTGCTCGTCCGAGGAGCCACGTCAACAGCTGGTATTTCTTCCTCGTCATCACTGCGATTACAAATCGACAGCATAAAAAGCAAGACAAAACAAAAATTTCGAGTACAAAGATAAGGAGAAATAAGAATGACTTACGAACTGACGAGGGATCCAAGATAAGGATCATAAGCTGCCTTCTGACGTGAAGGATCAACTTCTTCGGCTTTGGAAGTGCCGGAATCTTCGACATCATTCCTCTTCCTTTTGCTTTTCGGGGAGACAGCGGGAGGAGGAGATTGTGCCGACGCAGCGCCTTCGGAAGAACCCGCAGATTTTCGAGAATCTACGGGCTCATTCACAAAAGACGGGGCTTCTTGATTGTCATCAGTGACAATCGCCCTTTCTTCGACTTCTCCACCTTTAGGGAGAGGAGGAAGCGAGACAAGATCTGGATGATCCTGTGCACAAAAAATAGGGAGAGACGTCAGATAAGGAGTTACAAAACAGTTAGCAAAGCAACACCAGGACAATAGATAAAGATTACCTCGGGAAGTGGATTGGCGGCGCTGAATGGCGTCACACGGCAAGAAGAAGGGACAGCATCTTTTTTGTTAAGAGATGAAATTTTTCGGACAAGTTTTTCTAAATCCTTGACCTCCAAATTCACCGACAGTCGATCTACATCCTTATCGCCGGCATATTTCCAGAGAGGATGCTTGCGAGCCTGAAGCGGCTGCACCCTAGTCCTAAGAAAGTATGCAGTGATTTGGATACCCGATAACTCCTTGCCGCGAGTATTTTGCAACTCGTGGATACGAGCCATCAAGGTTTCTGTCGACGCCCTTTCTTCTTCGGTGGCCTCCGCGTCCCATGAGCGGCGGCGAAAGATTTTTTCGGCGCCATCAAAAGGAGGGATGTTGTCCTCCGCACATCCGTGGTTTTCCTCCTGAATGTACAACCACTTCTTGCGCCATCCTTGAACTGAGTCAGGCAGCTTGACGTCGAAGTAGTCGACAGTGGGACGAACAGAAATTACAACGCCGCCTATATTATAGGCGACATTGGGCGAGCCATTACGGCGGCAGAAGAAAATGCGCTTCCATAGCGCCCAGTTAGGCTGGACGCCAAGGAAGGCCTCGCACAGAGTGATGAAAATAGAAATATGGAGGACTGAATTTGGCGTGAGGTGGTGGAGTTGCAGACCGTAGACAAAAAGAAGTCCACGGAGAAAAGGATGAATGGGGGCGGAAAGACCGCGGATGAGGTGGTCGACAAAACTTACCCGGTACCCCATTGGAGGGGTTGGGTAGCTCTCCTCACTGGGGAAGCGCAATGCCTGGGATTTCTTGCTGATCCCCAGCTTCTTCAGCATGTTGACGTCCTGAGCGGAGATCTTCGATCTTTCCCACTCCGCCGTTCCGAGATCCACGGCGGCCATGGAAGACTCCGGCGTGCTGTGCCTAGTCAATCGGCGAGGTGGCATCAACAATGGCGCAGGATTCACAGTTTGGAGGTGAGGAGCTCAGGAGGTTGTGGATTGCAAGGGGAAATTTGCAGATGAGAGAAGGAAGACGGCGCGGGTGGAAGTGTCCAAGGAGGAAGAAGATGAATTTATATAGGGGTGCGGTGAAACGACGAACCGTTGGATAAGGAAAATGTGTGACAGATGATAGCCATGTGGCATCAAGGGTAAATAAGTAATTCAATGTCGTGGAAGTTACGGTGTGCGTGCCAGAAAAAGCGGAGGACGTGTGTCCCCCACTTGCACGACGTGTCAAGATAGTGGGTTAATTGGGCCCGCATGGCGGCGAGAAAAGGCTTGTCGCAAAATTTTTGACAGGCAATCGTGGCTATCGTCAGCAACAACGTCATCTTGACAGAAGGAAAAATTCGACTCAACAGCTTCATAAAAGGCGACACGGAAAAATAATGATTGAGCCTTTGATCAAATACAAGTTTCTGATCAAATGCTCGGGGGCTACTTTGGAAAAAAGGAAAAAGAGATCCAGAGACAAAATAGAAATGGCGTGAGCCTATGACCAAATACAAATATTTGTTCATAGCCTCGGGGGCTACTCCCATCGGGAGCGCTGTTCGCGCACCCGAGAAATTATAAAACTTCGGGAGATAAAAAGAAAATATAGCGGCATAAGGCGTGGAGCCTACAACCAAGTACAAGTCCTTGGCTGTAGCCTCGGGGGCTACTCCCATCGGGAACGCTGTTCGCGTGCCCGATAGAATCATAAGAAAGAAAGAGGAAAAATGAAAGGTAGCAGAGTATATTTCGAGTTATAAATAACTCTGCATATACTCCCATCGGGAAAGCAATATAAGTCATCTTTGACTCAATAAAATGTGTCATTCCAACAGCCGAAATAGCACTCGACAATATATTCTCAGAACGCCGAAGTTGCGATCAATTTCTGAATGCCGCAAAATTGCGAAGGTAAGACCCCAGATCCGTTCTGCCGGGCGTGGCATCGCCGAAGACTGCGCTCTGCTACTTTTATCCGTATCAACAGATACGAAGAAAAATCCTAACGGACGCGTTAGGTACTCGATAAATTTTACTGGGACTCGACAGAATGGTAAGACCTTAAGCGGCACCTGTCGAAGTTTACACCAGTATCCCGAGGTCATGTCCAGGGACGTGATCTTGAAGTAGGTTTTTGCGGATTGCCACGAGAGCAGTTAACTAGTACCTGATCCGTCAGATGAACTAGCCCCAACTACCATTATCCCTGTACAATATAGAATTTTATGTGAAGAAATATAGAAAAGTTGAAACTGTCGAATAAAAATAAACAGTGGAGATTTTCCCTGACTCTACGATTCAAGCAAAATCTCGGGGGCTACTGACATAGGCATCCCAAATGGGCCTGCCGAAGATAGTACCCGGGGTTTATTGAAGGCCCACTACCCGAAGAATAAGAAGATTCGGAAGCCCAAGATATATTTAAGGAAAGCTAGAGTTGTATTAGGAAGTGTTATTTGTAATCTTGCGGGATGAGTTAGAAACCTTCCCGGACTATGTAACTTGTACTACACGAATCCCTCGGCTCCGCCTCCTATATAAGGGGGAGTCGAGGGACACAGAGATCATCAAATCATTGTTTACGAACCCTAGTTTTCACAATCGTCGAGTACTTTTCGGCTGAAACCTTCGAGATCTACTTGCCCTCTACTTCCAACTAAACCCTAGCCTACAATCCATAGGCATTGACAAGTTGATACCTTGTCAGGCGTTGGTGCCACTATATGGCTCGACGCGGCAAGAGGATGGAATAGTATCCTTCTTGCTGAGCGATGAAATTCTTCGGATCAGTTTC
The DNA here is from genome assembly GCF_019359855.2 of Lolium perenne. NCBI lineage: Eukaryota > Viridiplantae > Streptophyta > Magnoliopsida > Poales > Poaceae > Lolium > Lolium perenne. The sequence continues at coordinate 276,923,936 of NC_067245.2, forward strand.
TCCAAGTCCTTCACAGGAAGGTCTTTGGAGAGCCTGTCGACATCTTCTTCACCAGCATACATCCAAAGGGGATTTTTGCGAGCTTGTAAAGGCTACACTCTAATCCTAAGGAAGTAGGCTGTGATCTGGATACCCGACAATTCATTGCCATGGGTGTTTTGAAGCTCATGGATACGAGACATCAGTGCCTCTGTCGCCGTTCTTTCTTCTTCGGTGGCTTCAGCATCCCAGGATCAGCGCCAAAGAATCTTGGCACCTCCATCGAAAGGAGCAATGTTGTACTCCACCGAGTCGGAGCTTTCTTCGTGCACATAGAGCCACCTTTTGCGCCACCCCTGTACGGAGTCGGGGAATTTGACGTCGAAATACTCGACATCAGGGCGAACGCAAATGACAACGCCGCCTATGTTGTAGGCGACGTTGTGGGAGCCATTGCGGAGGAGGCAGAAGATGCGCTTCCACAGAGCCCAATTAGGATGGACTCCGAGGAAGCATTCACAGAGGGTAATGAAAATCGAGACGTGGAGGATGGAGTTGGGCGTCAGCTGATGCAGCTGCAGCCCGTAAACAAAGAGGAGACCGCAGAGGAACTCGTGGATAGGGGAGAAAGGCCGCGAATAAGGTGGTCAATGAAACTGACCCGATATTCGATTGGAGGCGATGGATAGCTTTCCTCCTTGGGGAAGCGCAGCGCGTTGTCCTTCTTCGTGAACCCGAGCTTCTTCAGCAGGTTCATGTCTTGGTTGGAGATTTTGGATCTCTCCCACTCCAGATCTTCAGCTGTCATCTTCGACTCCAGGGTGCTGTGCCTAGTGAGCCGTGCGCGCGGTGGCATCAACAATGGCGTTGGAGAAAAGTGCGAGCGTAGTTGGGCTCAAGAAGTGTGGGGCGCAATGGAGGATTTTGGCAGAGGAAAGCAAAGGTGCGACACGAGCGAAAGGGCGAACGGAGGAAGAAGATGACCTTAAATAGGGGTGCGGCGAATCGACGCACCGTTGGATGGAAATTGTAAGATGGATGATGTACACGTGGATAGGGGTAACAACGTAATTTCACTATGAAGGAAAGGAACAAGCGCCACAGTGCGTGCGCCAGGAAAAGTGGAGAACGTGTGTCCCCCACTTGCACGACGTGTCAACTTGAAAAGAATCTTGGGCCCGCAAGACAGAGAGAGCGGTAACTCGCGTCTTCCCGATACAGTGATCGTGGCTATCGTCAACGATGATGTCACCTTGACAAGAGAAAATCTCGGCTGTGAAGATTCATAAAAATGGCGGCAGCAAAAGATTATTGATTATTTCGAGAGCCTTTGGTCAAATACAAGTTTTTGATCAAATGCTAGGGGGCTACTTTGGAAAAATGAAAAACTCGAGTATGACAAAATAGAAATGGCGAGAGCCTATGATCAAATACACGCATTTGTTCATAGCCTCGGGGGCTACTCCTATCGGGAGCGCTGGTCGCGCACCCGATAGGTATGAAAAGTTCGAGAAAGAATGACAATATAGAGACATAAGGCGTTAAAGTGTTGAGCCTACAACCAAGTACTAGTCCTTGGCTGTAGCCTTGGGGGCTAATCCCATCGGGAACGCTGTTCGCGTGCCCGATGAAATTATAAAAAAAAAAGATAGAAAAGAAGAAGAAGAAGTGAGCATATTTCGAGTTATACAAATAACTCTGCATATACTCCCATCGGGAAGGCAAGATAAGTCATCTATTGACTCAATAAAATGTGCTATTCCAATAGCCGAAAAAGCACTCGACAATATATTCTCAGAGCACCAAAGCTGCGAATAAACTCTGAATGCCGCAAAATTTTGCGAAGGTAAGTCCCAGATCCGTTCTGAGCGGCGTGGCGCCGTCTCTGACGTCGGTTTGCTACTTTTTTCCGTATCAATAGATACGAAGAAAAATCCTAATGGACGCGTTAGGTACCTGATAAAATATGAGTGGGACTCGACAGATGGTAAGACCTTAAGCGGCACCTGTCGAAGTTAACACCAGTATCCCGAGATCATGTCCAGGGACGTGATCTTGAAGTAGGTTTTTGCGGATTGCCACTAGAGCAGTTAACTAGTACCTGATCCGTCAGATGAACTAGCCCCAACTACCATTATCCCTGTACAATATTTAATTGCTTGTCAAAACAGATATGTGATAAATTCGACAGAGTTATTGACTGACCATAGAGTTGGAGATTTTCCCTGATTCTTCGATTCAAGTAAAATCTTGGGGGCAACTGACATAGGCATCCCCAATGGGTCTGCCGAAGTTGGTACCCGGGGTTTACTGAAGGCCCACGACTCGATGGATATGAAGATTCGGAAGCCCAAGTTAGTATTGAGGAAAGCTAGAGTTGTATTAGGAAAGATATATTTGTAATCTTGCGGGATGGGTTGGAAACCCTCCCGGACTATGTAACTTGTGTATTATGAATCTCTCGACTCCACCTCCTATATAAGGGAGAGTCGAGGGACAAAGAGAGGATCGATTCATTGTTTCACGCAACCCTAGTTTTCACATCGTCGAGCACTTTTCGGCTGAAACCTTCGAGATCTACTTGCCCTCTACTTCCGACTAAAACCCTAGTCTACAATCTGTAGGCATTGATAAGTTAATACCTTGTCACCCTCACCCGTAATGCTCGCATCATCATCGCCATCGTCGCACGATTCGGATGAGCTCTGACGCTCTTCACTGATGTTGTCGTCCGCATTTGCGCACCTCGTTCTACTCCGTCTTCCTATCTATGTAAATATTTTTTGACGGTCTCTCACCCTTTATAATAACCTAACCCGACCTAGGGTTCCATGGTGATATCGCCCACTATTTTCTGGTTTGCTTCCTTGGTGTCGGTCATCGCGTAGCTACTCCTGGTCGTCCTTGACGTGATGTTGGTTGTGGTTGGTGGTCGTGCGATGCTCTACCCCAAATGGTGTTGTCATTTCGTCTCCATTTTCAACTTCTAGTGTGCTCTGCCAAACTAACCACCTTACTGGCACTCTTCTCTTCTATCTAGCAACCTCTAGCATGTCCCGGTACTCCCCTAGATCGTGTCCTCTTCTCGATTCACTCCCTATCAAGCTATATGACATGCTATAATGTCAATCCTCCTTGTATACTCTCGACTATTTCATAGGATTTGCTCTCTTTGATGCTCTAGTTCATCCATTCGATGAATTAGATCATAGGCTTTCATTGTCCTGGATGTTCTCTATGTTAAGTGTTAACTGAACCCTAATGTTCGGATTTGTGAGTTAACTCTGTGGCTATTTTACATATTTTTTTTTGAGGATCAAACAGTGGGGAAAAATCCCCACTGCAATTTTTATTAATATATACTATTTTACATATTGTGCTGGATAGTTTTATATATTCGGGATTTGATTAGTTCTAGTAAATGATTTCCACTCCTTATGCATCCTTGGTGGTGCTTAAGCTGATGCTTTATTCATGTATGTAACTATGTAGATCATTGTGTTGTGCTTTGGATTAATTCCATGGATTTTGCATGGTCTACTAAATCTTGTTTAGTGGACCATATAGTGAAGTGAAACTTGTGGTTTTAATTTAGAATACTCTTGTGATCTTGAGCATGGTCTGCTCACTGTGATTCACTTTTGTTGCATCTGCTTGTGTTAGTGATGTTTTCATCATTGTTCTGTCTGATGCCTCATTTTAGTCACTGAGATTCATGTTATGCATGATTAAATGCTTGTATGTTCTTATATTAGTAGATTCAGACTTCGATACTATTGATCAAGTGATACTAAAACTACTACCCCCCCCCCCCCCCCCCCCGCAACCAAATATTTTTGGAGAGCTATCCGCTATGTAAAATCTCCTAGAATAGATCCATTTGATGTATTTCAGTACTTGATTCCCCCTCCACACACTAACTCCTACCTTAAAAATTGTTGTGTCAAAAGAAGCAATGGTTGTTGTGGTTTTGTCATGGTAGATGTCATGGGGTGGCTTAAGTCGAGTGATTGAGGCCTAGTGTACTACGGCGGATTTCGGAGGCGGGTATGAGCACGAGCGACATGGCAACGTACCTAGGTTTGGGGCCCTCATATGGAGGTAACACCCCCACTTCTGTCTGATCTCTATGATGCATAGATAGTACAATGGTGCTCCTAGAGTTGTATCCGGCTATGAGACGGGCTAGAGGTAGACGAAAGTCTCTTCCTACTCACATCGGTTCCTGGTGTCTAGAAGTGAGAATGGATTGATCCCCCCGAAGGGGGTGCTACTGGGCCTTATATACGACCCCTAGAGCTACTATAGAATATAACCCTAGAAGGTTGGGCCTCCGCTTCCGTTGTATCCGGCTGCTCCCGGCCATGTCTCCTGGTGGCGTAGGGGGGCCCGGGCAGCTACCCCTATCTCATCCTCCTATTGTCTCTAACAACGACACGCCAGTTGTAGAGATAGCGTAGGCTGCGCCACCCCGGTATCCTGGTCCATCATCACACGGATAGTTTTTGATGAGCAGTATCCCGCGTGGGGCAAGATGGGACGTGCTCGACGACTTATGCACCCGGACGCGAGTGCAGATAGCTTCTCCTACAAGGCTCCTCCAACTTCTGAAGCCAGACGAGGGAATGACGAAGCCGACCAAGCGATAGACATAGATGGCCAGTCGATGCTGAAGCCGGCCAAAGCCATGCGCATCCGGCCAGACGATGCCGAAGCCGTCCAAGGCCATGGCGCAGCCGGCCATGGCCAAGCCAGGCAAGATGAGGATCCAGTCGGCACCGGGGAAGTCGGCCACGGTCAAGCTAGCTGCTCCTCAGTCGGCCCTACCGAGGCACAGTCGGCCCCAAGGCAGTTGATTTCCTGTCCTTTGGCATACCCGGGGCCATCCCCCAGACAATGGTTTTGTAGCTCTGATAAACCTTCTTCTTGTGGTTAGCATGCTCATCCTCGGAGGTTGATCTAGTTCCAAGAATCTTTAAGTAACCATTTTTGCTGTAGATTGGTATGGATGTTTTGGTAGTGATATCTGGAACCTGAGGTGTTCTTGTTGTACTTGGACTAGTGTTATCGATGGATTTGGTTGGTTGCCTTGCAAGAAAATTATGAGTGGCGATGTTGTGGTGGCTTTTCCTAGCTACTATCTATACTATTCCTTTGATATGATCTTGACTATTTTTGTACTATCGACACATACACACAGGTGGTGTGTGTGTGAGCTTCTTACCACTGGGCCACTGGGTGCTTCAAGTCACCAAAAGGTGGTGTGCCCTCCCCCCCCCCCCCCCCCCAAGAATTATCTCAATTGGTCCTTTATTTATGCTTAACTTTTTTTATTTATATGAGCTTCCAAGTGTACATTGTTGTATAATATGAGTAGCGACACTAATGGTGAATGCTTAGTTAATTAAGAAGATATTCTTGACTATTTAGTGTCTAGATATGTTGCACTAATTTGTTTTCCTTTTTTTAATGAGCTTGGCATTATTTGGGAAACCAATTGGTTGTCTCATTATATTTGTTGCAAATGAATAGTTGGCTTGCTCTGGCTACTATGATCACACTCTTTACTGTTATAGTGTTTGCCTCTACAAAGCATAGGCTTGGTGACGCTTGACATGATCTCCCTGACTTGATATCCTTACTATTCTATTGGTTGTGTTTCCTGGACATTAATCTCGTCGATATCTAATGATGCTGACAAGTTGTTGTTGCTGCCTTTTGGTAGAGCATTTGTTCTATACTGATTGTCTCTCATGCTTCTCTTTTACAAATCAATAGATGCCAGGAGTTCTTCATAGGATCCATTTGTCAAGCTCAAACATAGAAATGATTCACCATTGTGGTGAAGTATGAATTCTAACCCTAACCTCCTTTTTCTAGTATTTGTGTATGTGTAGGTTTTGAAGAATATAATATGAAAAAATTAGAATAGGTTAATTTTTAGGTTGCTCTAATGTAATCTTACTTTTATTTTCCATTATATCAATAAATTATAAATTTTCTTATTCATATGTGTTCTGATTTATTTCCTTTGTTTTCAGTTATATTTGAATTCAAATTTAAATGTAAAATTTGAATTCATATGTGTCTCATCTACTTATTATTTTCCATGTTTCCCTTTTTGCAAAATATTTACAAATATTATCTCAAAATGATAACCACTAAGTCATCAATAATGCATAGTGATTTCAATCACTTTGTGTTTTTAAAACAAAAGCGACAAATTTCACCTCAATTTCAGGTGCATGCTATGCAATGCACGGTAAATCTACCCTTTTGTGTTCTAAAAACCTGCGGTGTTACAGGGATGAGACGGTGGGGGGCGCTGGATTTAGAGCATTGATCGACATAGATAGAGGAGTCGGCTACCTTTGTTTGGTTGGTTGGTCGGTCTACATGTTTATCGAGGAATGGGAAGAAAACAAAGAGAGAAAACGTCCGTATGGGTTGATACTGGGTTTCAAAACTTCAAATTTTCCTAAACTTCAGGTTGGGTGATGGCTCATGTACATGGTCTTGGGAACAATCTCAAGGGGCGTAATTGCTCATGTACATGGTTACACCGATCTTAGGTTTCGTCCATATAGGAATAAAATTTGACACAATATTCAGCATGTTCATTTAGAAATCATGCGCTTAATAATCCATATCGTCCTCTGGAATATTTTACTCACATAAATGCACACCAAGGTTGTCCTCTTGATGCATAGAGGATTGGGGTTTCTATGGAAAAAAGCTTGTTACTTTATTACGTGCATTTTATCTTTCTTGTGTTTTACTTTTGAAATCTTTGCATCTTTTATTGTTTACTATAGTCAAACTAGCGAACCAATTTCTCAGTTGCTCATGGGTTCAACAGTCTTATTTATCGAAAGGTACTTTAATTGATCCCCTACACTTGTGAGTTATATATCACCAAGTATGGGAATATACCTCCACGACCTTAGATGATTACAAGGTATGCAACAAGCTGAAAATAAATCTAATGCAAATAGGAATAAAAGTCTTACTAGAAATATGAGGTATCAAACCGCAGGAGCAATAAGGTAAAGCAATATATTCTCTCAAACAATACTATCACAATTATAGTTATCTATAAACTAAACAATTTAAACATCCAATGGGTGATTGGTTATTTTCAAGTAATTGCAACGAAGTAATGGAAGTGATAAAACTCACATATATCCCAATCCTCCACAATGCAAGATGGCGGGACTAAAGATGTACTCTTATGTGAACAATGTACTTAGGTTCGCTTGATCTCTCTCTCTCTGGAGTGGTAACCATTTTTTCATAGATGATAATGCACACATAGTTGTCAATATTTAAGGTTCGATGTTTATACGGGCTACATGTCATAAAACACGAAGTTGAGAAGAAAAGTACCTAAAGGCTTATTGTGAGAAGCATTCCAATATTCATCACATGGACCAAAGTATATGTTCTTCATTATCCCTAGATGTGTGTGTGTACCAAGTGATGCGGTGCTACGGTTAATTACAGTATGTCTATAATTTCAACATGCCATATCCCTCGATATCGTTACAACCTAATACATTCCATGCTCAACATTCCAGTGCACTTAACATAGATGAGTTGCATAAAAGGGTGACATCATTGATAGGTGTAGCCACATACACGAGCAGTTACGCCCTAGTGATTGTTCCCAAGGCCATATACATAAGAAAGCAAGGGAGCATCAAGACACAAAGTCCAAGCACCGCATAAACTGTCAAGTTCCCCATGAATCCTCTACAACTTGCAACAACAAGCCATAGTGCAGTCCTATCTACATGCAACAGAAAAGGAACAAAACACATATCTATAAATATCTCCACATGATGGTAAATGCATCACAAACTGATGACGGTAGGACTCCAAGTGCAGAGTGTTATGTCAGCAGAGTATTTTCCCCACAAGGGTGACTCGAGGGTTTATATCGAACTCTCGGTGAACTGGACAAAGAGTATGCTCTTCTTCCTTCTTCTAGCAATCCCGCAAGTAAAATAAATGCCTTGTGTCCCCAACTCCACCATGTGGTTATCAAGCACAAGGTTTTGTGTAAGTAAATAAACACAAGTAAAAATAAAGCATACAAAACTAGACTAGATAAAATAACTAAGTAAAAATTGTAAAGGGGTGGATTGTTTTTGGTGTTTTGGATACAAATAAGAAAAGTAAATATTTTTGAGCAAATAGAAAACAAGATAAAACCAATATAAATGTGTTTCTTATGATAAAAACTGGACCGGGGTTCATGGGTTCACTTGACTATTCTCTCTTTAAGTTGTACTGGACAAATAACAATTCATCAATGAGATATAAAGGTGTGTAAGATCATAATTAATATGTGCATTGATGTCTATACACACTTCTATTCTTGTAGATAGTGTTGGGCCTCCAAGTGCAGAGGTTTGTAGAACAGCAATAAGTTTTTCTTAAGTGGATCACCCAAGGTTTATCGAACTCAAGGAGGTAGAGGTCAAAGATATCCCTCTCAAGCAACCCTGCAATTACGATACAAGAAGTCTCTTGTATCCTCAACACACCCAATACACTTGTTAGGTGTATAGGTACACTAGTTCGGCAAAGAGATAGTGAAATACACGTAATATGGATAATTATGAGTAGTAATTTCAATCTGAAATAAAAATAGCAGCAAGCAAACATGTAGTAAAACTGGTTGTAAACGGTATTTCAATGCTTATAAACATGGCCTAGGGATTATACTTTCACCAGTGGACACTCTCAACAATGATACCATAATTGAATACATAGACATTATCACTTCACTATGCTACTTCGAACCACTCTCCAGTTTGATAATAAAGAAAAATTCACAACGTAGGGCTGCACAAGCATTCCTTAAAGTTCGCATTACCAATCTATGAACGCCCCCACGCTGTCACTTTGAGCATACAAAGATGGTACTAACTAGACACCATAATTCATAAGTATTTCTGTAAATTAAGCTTAATAAACAAACACGGTGTGCACACTGTCACCTTCACACCGTTGGACAAGATGTCCCCGGAGATCACATAATAAAACCACTTGAGTAGCACAATAGTTGAAGAATAACATCTACTTATTCAACTAGATTACAATGCTCATGATCACATAAAGATCATACATGGAGAGATAGATAGACCACATAGCTATCGGTAAAGCCCTCAGCTTCGGGGGAGAACTACTCACTCCTCATCATGGGAGTCAGCAACGACGATGAAGATGGTGGTGGAGTCGATGGAGATGGCTCTGGGGGCAATTCCCCGTCCCGGCAAGGTGCCGGAGTAGAGACTTCTGTCCCCCGGATCTTGTCTTCGGCGGCGACGGAGTTACGGAACTTTTCGTGGATGGAGGCTGGTATATTTAGGGTTCTCACGTCGGTAGGCTTCTTATATGCGGAAGGGCGAGGTCGGTGGAGGGCAGGGGCCCCAGACCACCCCTAGGCGCGGCCAGGGCATGGGCCTCGCCTAGGCCTGGTCTGGCCGCCCTGTGGGGTCTCCTCATCTCTCCTCTGGACTCCGTCTTCGTTACGGTAAAATATTAACTTCGGCTTTTGTTTCGTCCAATTCAAAGAATATTTCATGTGCAACTTTTCTGAAATACAAAATAGCAAAAAACAGGGAACTGGCACTGTGGCATCTTGTCAATAAGTTAGTGCCGGGAAATGCATAAAAGTGTCACAAAGTGTAAACAAAACATATAACAATTGGTGTAAAACAAGCATGGATCATCAAAAATTATAGATACGTTTGGAACGTATCAGGCATCACGTCCTAACATAAAGATGATGCAACACATTTCTCTTATACTCCACAAGAAAGAAATTTCAATCTTGTATTAAGAATTAACAGAGCATAGCCATAAGTACTTTGACATGAAGTTTGAATATCAAATATGCTACCTTGAACATAGCACATGCATTCACTTTATCCCTAGTGAGGTAGCAAAAGAAAAGGCAAAACCATACTAGATCTTGAATATATTGTCACTATCCAATCACTAAAACCATGCTACTCCATATAATACACACATGACCCCACACACGCTCTTGCATAGATGTTGGATCAGAACAAATACTTAAGAACGGGGTGCCTAATATGCATCTATCAATACATTTTACACATAATATGATCAGATTTCATAGCACAATATCATAGAATAAAGATTCACCACATAGATATTACAAATATGGCCATAATCATGTTAGGCAGCTCATATGACACTAAAAACTATGAAGAACATGAGAGAAATAGATCAAGTTACTGCCACAACCCCATAGTCCAGAGGTGGACTACTCTCCCTTGATCATGGTGATGATGATGATGAAGACGTTGGAGAAGGTGGAGATCCCTCCTGCGGTGATCCCGACGGTGTTTCCCCCTCCAATGTTCTCTGCATCAGCCTCCATTTTCGTCTTTCTGTTTTTGTGCGGCGCTCTCCTCCCGAGAACTCTTCGGGGCCATATATATAGTGTTTTTAGGTCAAAATACGTCGGTGGGCGAAAGAATCAGGACAATCGGGCGATCGACGGCCGAAAGAGCAGGGGTGGCGTGCCCAGCAAGGTAGGGCGCGCCACCTGGTCACTTTCGGGCCTCAGGCCTCTCCAGGTATGCTTCCAGGGCCCAGGGTGCTTCTCCCGATGAAAAAGTGATGCTCCAAAAATCTCAGGTCAATTTGACTCCGTATAGATTTCTGAAAGTGAAAAAATACGCAAAACAGGGTTTTCCTATTCTGCAGAGTTATAAACCAAATAAAGGGGATCATTGGTAAACCTCCATAAATCAATGTAAAACATGGTATTATCATAATATATATTGTAAATATGTGAGAATTCAATATGATAAAGGACAAAGTTCATGTATGCATTTTACATGCATCACAAACTTCATCTCATAACATAATATCAACCGTAGTTTTACAAAAGATGTCCATAATCATGCTAGCATCTCATATGATTATAATACATGAAAGTACATAGAGAGATCGATCAACTTACGACCATAAACCCCAAGTCCAGGAGAGGACTACTCCCCTCTCATGGAGGAGAGGGACATGTTGGCGTTGGTGGAGGAGGCGAGGCAGTTGAAAGAGATTCTAGTTGTGGTCCCCCCCCCCCCCCCAATCTTACTATGGCGGCAGGCTACAAACCCTCTGTTTATTGGTTTTTTATCTATGCCTCCGTCCGTCACGAATAAAATAGCAGGGGTATTTATAGACTGTTTTAAGTTGAAACATGCCCACACGCGAAAGATTAAGGCAAAACAGATGTTACATGGGAGTAAATCCCCCATGGTGTGGCCTAGGTACTCGGCCACGCCATGGGCCCTCCTATGCACCCTTTTGGTCTTCTCGTGGCCTACTATAGCTTGTTGAATTCGTCTCAAAAATTTCCAAGCGTTCTCTTTGACCTTACCTTTTTCTGAGTCTCATAGCTGTTGGAATGTCAAATACATTAAAAGAAGGTTTTTCTGCATCCCAGAATTAAATACCAAAATTATGGGAACTTTGTGAAATTCTCGAAATTAATGTAAAACATGATGGGAAAATCATAAAACATGAAATTATCAAGGAATATAATATGATAAGCGTAAAAGTTCATGGATACATTTTTAAATTATCAATGTGGTACACCACGACCGTGACACAAGTATAAGTAGAGAAACCTACTTTTTTATCCTTGCAAGGTATATCACCGTTACAGAGAGAAAGACGTAACCAACAAAAGTTAAATGTTCTCTTCTTTTGTGTATCATTCGTGTTTTTCTAGCTACCAAATGAAACTCTGTCACATTTGTTGGTATACACTAGATGGTACCCCGCGCGTTGCAGCGGGAATGGATAGATACATATTTGTAATCAATCCAGTTAAAAAGTGGTTACAAAACTTGTAAAAAGTGGCTAAGCGTTGCAATTTTTCCTAGATCGTAAATTAGCACTACTTGCACAAAGAACCACCCCATCACTGTGACATTTATTTGTTATCTACAAAAATAAATATAAGCTTCCTTAGAACCTTTGATCTTTATCGAATAGCCACCAGAATTTAGTTTGGAACTTCACAACCACAAAATGACCATATATGAAATTTTGGAACACCTAGTGTAGAAAATCTGCGATGAGTTCAGTAACCGCAATCGTATATACATGTTATAATAAATCAAAGCGAAATCAGTGGAGGATAGCCTCACCTCAGGGACCATGGATAGGTCACCTATTGCATCATCAGGCATGCTCTTATTCAGTGGCCATACTATTATCTCCCAATGAACTTCTTGTGAAGTATTCACTTTGCTAGTGAAACGAATAGCAGATCATCAACCATGAGATGAACATTAGACCATGCTCTACTTGAGGACAACAACTATTGAAATTCAAAGCACCGACTTAGCTCCAATCGGTTCTTGCAACCAAACAACAGATCTATCAATCTTTGTTACCACTTTCTGGTACTGATAATTTAGTGAGGAAACATACGTCAGGAAGAGCAAAGTGCGATTTTTCCAATGCATAATTGAACAAATAAAATTGCATAGATGAAGGGTCACAACACAGATGAGCACAACAACAATTCATCATCTTCTCCAAATGGGCAGGAAGCACCGTGCAAGAAAAGTTGTCTACAAGTGAAAAATAAAAATTAGTTCGGACAAATGAAGCATCAATATGTATTTCATGAAAGCATATTATCTGCCCACCTCGGTGAGTCATTTCATGTATCAATTAATAGTAGTATGAAAATCTGCACACTGCAAAGAAAAATAGTGGCTACGATACTCGCTAACATAGTTACCATGTGTCTATATTGAGTTCTGATCACGACGTAGTGAGTTCTTGTATGATGGCCTATTGGGAAGAGCACTTCCATCCTAACCTGTTAGAAAGAGCAAATGATAAACTTGTATACTAAAAGCTGTCAGGAACGGAAAAATTCCAAATTCAGAGAAAAATAGCAGTACCCCAGTGAGTGTAATGCAGAATACCCGTTGATAAATTACAGCAAAGTGGTACCACTGAAATAAATCCTGCTCAGGTGCAAGAAAATAAGCATATATTACTGATGCAAATAACGTGCCATGCTTGTCATTTTGGCAAGCACTTGGTGGGCATTACGTATCACAGTAGTATAGCTAGAGAAAAAACGAAGAAATTTATTAGTTATCAATCAGACTTTTGTGGATCTAATAAAAAATAAAATTGCACTTCATAATTGAAGGAGATATATAGTACCTCATATCCATGTAAATGATCAAAGTAACCACAAGGGATATCTTCTACCTTATGTCCAAGTGATAGATCAGAATTAATCAAGGGCGTGTTACAGAGAGGAAATACACACTGAACAGGGAGGCGACATCCTTGTCACCGGGAATAGGAGGCGAAGCGGGACTCAGCAGACTAAGTAGGGAGTATCTATGTTATCCTAGTTCCTCTCCTCCATCCTCCCATGTGCTGGAGAACGCCGGGAATAATCCTCAAGCGGCTGTGATAGTGGAGGCAACGCAAGGCTTGGTCCTCGCCCTCGCCCTCGCCCAGCGCAGAAAAAAAGGAAGAAGAGAAAACGTTAGAGATGCTTGCTGCTTCAGATGCTGCCATCAGTTTGAGCATGTGTCCTTTTGTAGGGTTGAAGAAGAATCTGTTGCGGCTCATGAATTGTGGAGAAGAGGAGGAGATATAAGTGGATGAATTGTGGAAGAAGAGGAAGACATAGGGGCAGTCTGCAACTGAAAAGGGATCTCGTGGAGAAGATGATAGGACACATACGCAACAATTGATGATTTATTGAAGAAAGTACAATAAGCATAAAAATGATGAGATGGCATGTAGGACTTTTTTTTTCTGATGAGGTGGCAAAATGCTTAGGTGGATAGCTTGCATGTTGAGAGAATTAACCTTAGTGGGTTGCTCCAATTTAGATATTATAGATATGATGTATCATATGTGCAATCATATGTACTTGACACCTACTTCTGTATTTACATGCAATGTTGGTTATATCATAGTTATCTGATGATACTGCTATATGGTGCAGATTAAAAAATATGTGACATGCTTACAATGAGTAAATGGGTAGTTTTAAACTACGTGTACGAAATGAGTTTAACACATAAGACGAAACAACATACATCGCTTGTGATCATCTAATAACGCAGACACTCGACTATGAAAATGGTTAGATCTACATAACCATGTAGGAAGTTTCACACTTCGCACATGATTTATTTAGTTGTATATGGTATGGAGACCCATCGCCCGCACATTAATAGTGACAGTTTGGTAAATTGTGTGGGGTGGCCATTCTAGCCGTGTGTAAAGGCATGTTCTATACTAGTGCCTCCGGAAACCCCATATATATCCAAGAGCTCCTACCGGGCCATGTCTCTAAAATGATGCCTCCAATAAGCTCACAATGTCAAAGATGTTGCCGTCATCCAAACTAGTGAACTAGATACAGGTTTTCTCCTGGAAGGCGTGACCATGAAGGGTGTGGGGGTGTCGGGGGTCCATTGTGAAACCATCAAGATGGGAACGACACTATAAGGCACCGACAACAGGGGCAAGACTTTCATCTAGACCGCCCTGACCACCACAGACGTTGGATTGCCACCAGGAATATCCATTGCACCTCTAACCAATGGTGCCACTAAGGAGCCAACAACCTCACCCAGAGCACCACCAGTCATGCACCGCCTCCCACTTGGCCAAAAGCACCACACCAACACCACCATGCCTTGGAGCCACGATTGTAGCTTTGAACCACCTCCAACCTCCATCCCCCACAGACCAAGGGTGAAGAGCAGAGGGCCACATCACCACTACAACCAGGGACAGAGCTGCCTTACTACTCCTAGTGGAGAGTGACATAGGGGAAATTTAATTTGGCTCCCGGGTGCGTATGCTCCCTGTACCAAGAAATTATATTTCGAATTATCAAAAAAAATTAACAAATAATTCAACATGTACATCTCCACAATATATGTGTGTTCGTCAAGTTTCGAGAAAAAACAAATGTTTGTTGTGTTCTATATAAAAAAATAGAAAATTTATGTTGTGACAAGCTTTAATTTTAGCATCGAATTTTGTCTTTTTTACACAGGCCAGAAGACAAGTCGAATTTTCATTAAACGTCTTTCTAGGCGTGTAGCACATGAAGATGTACGTGTGAATTTTTTGTTTCAATTTTTTGATGTTTCAAAATAGAGTGTGGATTTTGTACACACAAGCATGAGTGTGGGTGTATTATGTACCGTTGATTAGGTTCTTGAGATTCGTGTTGCTGCAGATCGGTTCACTGTTTTCTTTTCCACCTCTCATTTTATCCGTCACATCCTTCTCTGCTTTTCTCTCCCATACCTCCGTGCGACCCGGGCATGTCATAGGCTTTATCCCTGTACTTTACACAGATGTTGTTCCGCGTACTGCCCCTATCCAACATAGAGAGCTGTCCCCCGGGGCACTCCGGCGAGCTCTCCCCCGGCTCGACCATCGATCCCGCCGTCCTATTTCGTTCTTCTCGCCCCACCATATTCCCCACATCGCCGCCCTCGTTTTCCAACGCCCTGCGCCGTGACCGGTAGTCGCCCCGTGTACACCGTCCTCGCTCAGGTCGCCGCCGCCAGCGACTAGAGGGGAGGCGGCGAGATGAAGAAGCTGAAGCTTGTGACCAGGCATTTCCCCTTCTCACCTCAACTTCCTCGGCCCCATTTTCTCGCTCTCCTCGCCGCCGGCAAGATCTCAGCTTTTTCCTCCGCCTCCCATCTTGCGGGCTCGCCACCGCTCTGGCTCCTCCGCGTTGCAGCCCCTCCACCTCCCGCGTCTCCACCGTGCCACTAGCGTGCAGGTACATTATGTCGCTGCTGGAGCTCCTTTTCTTCTATCTCTCTCTCCTGCTCCTTGACTCGCTGATGTACTGACGGCTCTTGGTCTGCGTGCAGGCAATGGCTGCCGGAACAAGTCCAGGAGGGACATTTCCCCAGGGTTTGGAAGGGGCCCTATGGGCAGATGGCTTCTTCCCAATGCCCGAGTTAGTCGGCTCGCTGATTCCTCCGCCCGACGCGTCGGAATCCTTTGACCGGCCTGGATCAGAACGATCGATTGGCGGTGGAGGGACGGAAGCCAACGCCTTGCCCCAAGAAGGCTGCAGCGTCAACGACTAAGGAGGTGCACAAGGAGTTGGCGGCGGCTTCGACGGCCACGCTGACGAAGAATTGGGCAGCGGCATCGACGGCTGCGTCGCCCAAGAAAATCATTGAAGAATCAGTTGATTATATGCGTCTCAGTGTATTTGCGTCTTCAGAAAAGTGTGACCTCTAAAATTTCTATATTGCAATAGGAAGCTGTATTGTTAATTCTTGCTCTCTGAATAACGAAGGGCCCTTCTGCACTGAATATGTCCAATGTGTTCGTTGGGAGTCGTCCTCAAGAGGTGCGGCAGCCAACGAGCAGATCGCTACTGAAAAAAACTCGAGAGACGATCAGGCAAACCGAGGTTCTTGCCTGAATTTATAAAACATATCATCTCGTTTCGAATTCTCTACTAACTTGCGCTTCTATTGCTACTCGGCAGATTCAATTGTGCGTAATGGACCCCAGTCTTACACCAAACTGTTGGTGTATTCTTAGTTAAGTGTTTGCTTGCAGAATGCTTGGCCATTGACACATACTTGTGTCCGTGTTCTACAGGTTTTTCTTGATTTCAAAACTGGTCTGAACCAGAATCTATACCGTTAAACCTAGCACAGGATACCATATGCATGAAAATGTACACGAAAAACTGATGTTCCGTGGAGAACAGACAAGCTGGAACTTAAAACAGAGCTGTACTGCTGTGGCAAAAAAAACTGGAGCACTGCTGTGGCAAAAAATAGAACTTGTACAGAAGCTGGAACCATTTCATGGAACTTATACAGAACTGAAATTACTCTAGACTGACGAAAATACAAGATGGGTTTGAATCCCAAATTCGAGCAGGGTACTGGCTGCAAGCAGTGATGTACAAAGTTGTCTCTAATCTGGAAAAAGATGGAACAAACAAGCTGGAACACAAAAACAGATTGTATACGCTGAACAATAACTGGCACACGATGGGTACATGATGTAAACATTTTATGACGCAAAGCTTGGTACCAGTGTGTTCCATTTTGGTGGTTGGTTTGATGAACGTCAGCCATGGCGTGTTTTTTATGGATGTATGTGATGCCGTGTTAATTTGAGATAATTCCACTTTTGATTACATCAGAGTATGAAAATTGTGTTTTCTATATTCAAGCTAACGAATTGGCATCCTGATGTGTCGCTAATGATTCTGACTTCCTCATAGGCGGACCCAAGAACATTTTGAAGCCTGGGCAAACAAGCTTAGTATGCTAATTTTTTTGTTAAACGCATACAAAGTAGGGGCAAAAATAGCCTTGTCGGCCGGCCGGAAGCCTGGGCGGCTGCCCGGGCAATAGGTATGCTAGGTCCGCCTATGGACTTCCTCCTATCTGTGCGGTCGAGCTCGACATCTTGGCACGCAGCGCCGTGATATGGTACGTCTTCAACAGATGCCGCTGCTCCTCCGTGTGAGCGGAGAGGGCGGTGTTGCCCGCAGCAACCGCGTCCTTGGCCCGCCGGCAGGTTCCTTGAGGAACCTCCGCTTGGTGTCGGAGAGCTTGCTGAGCTCCGCGACTGAATCACCTCGTCGTTGTAGGGGAACTACGCGAGCTGCAGCTGCGCATAGGGCGCCTTGACCGCCGAGACGCTGTGAACAGGTTGGCGAGGAGGGAGACCGTGGCCGCATTGGGCGAGATGAGCGGCACCACCCAGGGGTCTTTCTTCTCCGCATTGTTCCCTCCACCGCCATGGCTGTGGTCTCGCCTCGCGCGACGTCGACGGCCATGGCCTCCCTGATCAGCGCGTGGAGGCCGAACGGCACGAGGCTCACCGTCAGCCTCTAGGGTCTGCGTCGTGCACCAGCGCTATAGAGAGCGCGCTCGTCCAGGCGATGGCGTCAACGGCGAGCTCTGCTCGGCGCGCATGGCGTGCTTAGCGGCGGTGTGCCGCAACATGGAGAGATGGACGATGCGACGGTGAAGTCAATAACAAGTAATCCGTCGCTGGCGTTGCATCAGTGGATAGATGCATCGCTGCTGCGCAGAGTGGACTGCGACATGGCGCGCGAGGAAAGAGGACGAGAGCATGGTGGACGAGAGGGGAATCCAGAGTCCAGACGAGGGAGAGGATGGTGGACAAGACGTGTACCTGTCGGGTGTGCGAGAGGATGGGACCTGGATTCCCGGAGTCAAAAGCCGTGCCCGGGGGCTTTCTTCCAACTGTTGATGGGACCTACCAGCTTTGCAGAATTGAAGCAAATAGCGTAAATTCATTTCTCTCCTCTGTCATCAAATTCGAATCTCCAAGCATCTAACGGTCCTGGAAGCACCCACACCCATGCTTGGGTGTACAAATGTATTTCCGTTCAAAATATATATAAGATGCATTTCAAAATAAAAGGATCATATGATCACATGTGCCAAAACACCACTCCGGTAACATAGTGTGGTAACATACATATGCTACTACCTTTATAGTGGTTATTATTATTAGTTTAGTAACATAGAATTCCACATTTATTATTTGGTAGACTCATTCTTTAGGAGTAACCTAGATACTCATTTACTCCCCACTGCCCCGAGTAAATTTAGGAGTATGCCCGTAATAAAAGTTAGGAAATCCTTCAATAATTAGCATTGACTACTGCTCATTTGTACAGGATGACACCAATGAAACAAAGAGGATATATAGATAGCCTATCGCCATTTGTTTCTACCTTTGTCCGTGAAGCAGGGCGGATGCTCGAGTGTCCTACGCCTTAAATCGGTCACAGCCTCGGACGCATCTGGGTGAGAGACGCTAGATCACCACAATTTGCGCAATGGCCACCTCTCGGCCGCCTCCTGGCCACCGCCGCCTCCTTCATGACGGAGGAGAACACCATCTGCTCCACAGAGATGTCGTCTCGGCTTCCGCCCAGTCGGCAAGCTTCCAATCCCCTGACACCTTCGGTAGCAGGGCCCACCGCCATCGTGGCAGGAGCCAGCGGTAGCGGCAGCACGGGAAAGGGGTTTCAGTGGAGCCTATTTTGTGGATGACATTACAGTTTTGTGAAAGGAAAAGGACGATCCAAATCAGGCCAAATGCCAAACGCGAAACAACTCCATCAGTTTTCTGAAAAGAACAAGAGGCACTGGTAGAAAAAGGGTCTTCCATCCGTCCCCATTAGTCCCCAAAATATACGAACCGTGACTAATGGGATTTTTAGTCGTGGTTCGGGAGGCGAACCGCGTCCAAAGGCCTGGGCCCAGGGCGCTCGGTGGCCAGCTGGTGCACGGGAGGGGCTTTAGTCGCGGTTAGCCAGGCCAACCGCGACTAAAGGTGCCCGAAGGCCTTTAGTCGTGGTTTGCCAGGCCAACCGCGACTAAAGCCCCTCCCCTATATATACCCGTTCAGAACACTCACTTAGCCATTTGGTGTCACTTTCTTCACAATCTTCACAAGTGGGTGGTTGGTTTGATTTTGGTTCCTCTTATGCATAGAAGGTGTTCGATGAAATGCCCGAGAGATAGAAAGAAACATGATATGAAGTGTCCGAGCCACACTTGAGCTTTCTCATTTATTTTTCCTCGATCGCGGTTAGCAACTTGAACCTTTCATGTGTCATTGATAAAATATGCATGTGTGTAGTTCATTGTTTAATTTCTATTATTTCTAGCTAGTTAGTTTAACAAATGCATGATGGTTAACTATATACTTTATATAATAATAATGCAGATGAATCGGCAATGGATGTACGATAACCGACTCTCCGGCGAGTTCACTACGGGTTTGAAAGATTTCCTCGTAGTGGCTAATGCGAACAAGCAGGGGGGTTTTGTTACCTGTCCATGTGTTGGATGTAAGAATCAGAAGGGTTACTCTTCCTCAAGAGAAGTTCACCTGCACCTGCTTCGGCACGGTTTCATGCCAAGCTATAATTGTTGGACCAAGCATGGAGAAAGAGGGGTTATAATGGAAGAAGATGAAGAAGGGGATGATTTCATCGATGACAACTATCTTGATCATTTTGGTGATACTTTCATGGAGGATGCTGAAGGTGGGGAAGGTGAAGAAGAGGCACGTGATGAGCCCGCTGATGATCTTGGTCGGACCATTGCTGATGCACGGAGACCTGTGGCTTTTTCTTACAAAGCAGGAACTCAAAAGTGATATTCTATTTCCTTACCATTTTGGGTGAGTGTTTCTGTCTTGAGCACATTCTCTTTTGTTTACTTCATGCATGGTATGTGGCTAATCGATGAGTTATGCATGACTGTGCATGTATCGTGTCCGCATGTTCCACTGGATTCTGCTAGTAATTCAATTTCACACCTTCACAGTTCCGTCATCGACTCTTTGAATCTGGATGCAAAGCTTTGGGTCGACATGAGAAAAATGATGCAAAAGTAATTATTTTCATTCATTTGCGCTCTATATCGATCGGCCTATTTCGTTCATTTCCTAATATCAAGTAACTAATAACTCTCTTGTTCATTTAATTTTCTTTGCCTCGTAGGGTTTGGAGACGGTTCGCGGATGAAAAGATCGGTGAATTCAAAAAAGAACTACAATTTTGAAGGTCGGTGACTGGGGATATTCAGCCACCGGGGACCAATCTATGTGGATACTATGTTTGTGAGATGATCCGGAGATACACCTCTGAGCGGCAGCCGTCTGATAACAATGTCAAGAGGAATAACCTCCGGAAGACGCTTAGTCCAGAAACTCGCTTCCGACCACTACAAGAGGAACTAGCAGGATGGTTCATGAGGGAAGTCCTCCATCCTAAAGGAGAACACTATTACGAGGACGTAGAACTTCTGATGCAGTAAATTATGTATGGAAACTTGTTCAAAATTGTATATGTCATCCGATATTGAATATATATTATATATTCCTCTTGAATTCTTTTTGGTTCTAAATTCAAATTTGTTTGAAATTGTACATTCATATGCATGTATGTAGTACCGTAGAATATGTGAAACTCCTTCAAAATTAAAATAAAACACAAAAGAAATAAAACAATACAAATTAAAAAGAAACCAGATTTGGGGGAGGGGGGGTAAAACCCTAAACCTGCGGCGGCCTTTAGTCGCGGTTGGCCAGAAGAACCGCGACTAAAGATCCTCCGCCCCGACGGTCGCCTGGCGCCCACGTGAACGGGCCTTTAGTCGCGGTTCGTAAGCAACCGTGACTAAAGGGACGCCTTTAGTCGCGCTTATTTAATCCCGGTTGCGCAGCCGGGATTAATGGCAGTTGCCAACCGGGACTAAAGCCCTTTTTTCTACGAGTGAGGATGTAAATGAGGCCAAAAGCTAATGCGAATGGTATACCACCGTGGTCAGACTCTCAGCTCTCTCCTTGATGAAATGGATGAGCATATGCCAACCTTTTTCTCGTCTTTCTGTACGTAATGCTTTGTGGAATCGACGAACATGCTGAACCGCTTTGCAAAGGAGGATGATGTGAGCGAACCTGAATATTGAAAGGAGCAGTGGTGGATGACGAATAACGGTCCACAGGATTTTTCTACACCTGATATTTTGCATGTGGAATACACACGTGTTATGCAAGAGTTGCATAATGTTAAGATCGACGATGACTAACAAATGAAAATACAGAACTGTTCCTTTAACGGCGCCGCAATTTATTTGTTAGCATCGTACAACACTACGGAAAAGGAGGCCCAGGATGTCTACTCGAGTTGACCGGGGCTATAGGACCACAAAGATACCTCGCTACGAGCATGACTAATACAGTATAGCTGCTGGCTACACTTTGTCCAGATTATAGGACGGTCTGTTTAATTAGCTTACCTAAAATATTTTATATTCTGAAACACATGTAGTGGTAACCTGACTATTAAGGCCATCTCCACCCTCTCCGGGAGCTCCTATAGAACGTTTTAGGCGATGACTGGGAACTATCCCATTTAGGGAATCCGCCCTCCTGGAGTAAGATGGGCTCGGCCCATGTTAGGTGCGTGCGTGAACAGTTTTTAAATCTGAACATTATTCAAAACTGAAAAAAATCGAATCTGAAAATTATTCAAATTTGAAAAATATCAAGATTAAAAAAATTCAAAATAACAATATGTTCAAATTCGAAAAAGTTCAGATTAAAAACTGTTCAAATTCGAAAAAGTTTGAATCTGAAAATGTTCAAACTTGAAAATTGTTCAACATAAAAATAATTCATACTAAAATAATTTCAAA
The DNA here is from genome assembly GCF_019359855.2 of Lolium perenne. Classification (NCBI taxonomy): domain Eukaryota; kingdom Viridiplantae; phylum Streptophyta; class Magnoliopsida; order Poales; family Poaceae; genus Lolium; species Lolium perenne. The sequence continues at coordinate 276,946,213 of NC_067245.2, forward strand.
CTAAAAATATTCTAATTTAGAAAATGTTTAAATTTTAAAAATGTTCAAATTCAAAAATAGTTCAATCTGGAAAAGTCCATACTTAAAAAATGTTCAAATTCCAAAAAAAGTTCAAAAAAAATTTCTTCAGAAAACCAGCCGCCAAAACAAAAAACCAGAGGGAAAAACCCAACAAAACCAAGACAAAACCGAAAGAAAAATGGAAGGAATGGAACGGGAACATATGTTCATAGACGAGGGAGGTATGCGAAGCGCTAGATACACATCGCTATAAGCGATGAATAGGATTCGCCACCCTCCCCCTCACACAGCAAAACAAACGGTTCGCGGCAACACCTCCCAAACTCAAACTATGTTGCCAACGTGTGCGACCTATTATTGCGTCCAGCACAACCCTAACGAGCGGGGTTCAGAAGGGGGCCTAGTAATACTCACATTGTAGGATTTCCATTGCGGGATCGGGTCGGCAGGGACTCAGCCACCCCCCCCCCCCCTCGCGCCCTCCTTCTTCCCTGAGCAGTCGGCTCTCTCCAACCATGCCTCCCGCACCGCCGCCAAATCGCATGCCCACGATTCGAGCAACCGCTAGCTTGGCGACATGTACGGAGAAATAGGGCACATCACTAGCAGAAAACATGCCTTTAGTCCCGGTTTGTTTGGGGCTTTAGTCCCGGTTGCGCAACCAGGATAGGACTGCGCAATTGAGATTAAAGCCCCCTAGTCCCAGTTGTAATACAAACTTGTACTAAAAGGTCCTCCACGTGGGCTGCGGACGTGTGCCGGGACGAGGGGCCTTTAGTCCTTGTTTGTAACACCAACCGGGACTAAATGATATTTCATCTATTTTTTATTCAATTTTTTCTAATTATTTTTCACTCCCTGTTCTCTTTTTTCTATTTTTCAGAATTTCTAGTATTTCAGTTATTTGACAAGTTTAGTCTCTAAGGGGCACTTCTTTTGGGCTTCTAGAGCTGCTTCTAGGTACCAAACAGGTGAAGCCTGATACGCGTTCAACACGCGTCCGTTGGGAACCCCAAGAGGAAGGTGTGATGCGTACAGCGGCAAGTTTCCCTCAGTATGAAACCAAGGTTATCGAACCAGTAGGAGCCAAGAAGCACGTTGAAGGTTGATGGCGGCGGGATGTAGTGCGGCGCAACACCAGGGATTCCGGCGCCAACGTGGAACCTGCACAACACAACCAAAGTACTTTGCCCCAACGAAACAGTGAGGTTGTCAATCTCACCGGCTTGCTGTAACAAAGGATTAACCGTATTGTGTGGAAGATGATTGTTTGCAGAAAACAGAGAACAAAGATTGCAAGAGATTGTATTTCAGTAAAGAGAATTGGACCGGGGTCCACAGTTCACTAGAGGTGTCTCTCCCATAAGATAAACAGCATGTTGGGTGAACAAATTACAGTTGGGCAATTGACAAATAAAGAGGGCATGACCATGCACATACATATCATGATGAGTATAGTGAGATTTAATTGGGCATTACGACAAAGTACATAGACCGCCATCCAACTGCATCTATGCCTAAAAAGTCCACCTTCAGGTTATCATCCGAACCCCCTCCAGTATTAAGTTGCTAACAACAGACAATTGCATTAAGTATTGCGCGTAATGTAATTAGTGACTACATCCTTGAACATAGCACCAATGTTTTATCCCTAGTGGCAACAAAGACATCCATAACCTTAGAACTTTCTCACATCGTCCCGAGATATCAATGGAGGCATGAACCCACTATCGAGCATAAATACTCCCTCTTGGAGTTACTAGCATCAACTTGGCCAGAGCATCTACTAATAACGGAGAGCATGCAAGATCATAAACAACACATAGATATAACTTTGATAATCAACATAACAAGTATTCTCTATTCATCGGATCCCAACAAACGCAACATATAGAATTACAGATAGATGATCTTGATCATGTTAGGCAGCTCACAAGATCCGACAATGATAGCACAATGGGGAGAAGACAACCATCTAGCTACTGCTATGGACCCATAGTCCAGGGGTAGACTACTCACACATCACTCCGGAGGCGACCATGGCGGCGTAGAGTCCTCCGGGAGATGAATCCCCTCTCCGGCAGGTGCCGGAGGCGATCTCTGGATCCCCCGAGATGGGATCGGCGGCGGCGGCGTCTCTGGAAGGTTTTCCGTATCGTGGCTCTCGGTACTGGGGGTTTCGCGACGGAGGCTATTTGTAGGCGGAAGGGCAGGTCAAGAGGCGGCACGGGGGCCCCACACCACAGGGCCGCGCGACCAAGGGGGGGGCCGTGCCGCCCTAGGGTGTGGCCCCCTCGTGGCCCCTCATCGTATATTCTTAGGAATTATGGAAGCTTAGTGGCAAAATAGGACCCAGGGCGTTTATTTAGTACAAATCCGAGAATATTTCGTTACTAGGATTTCTGAAACCAAAAACAGCAGAAAAAGAATCGGCACTTCGGCATCTTGTTAATAGGTTAGTTCCGTAAAATGCACGAATATGACATAAAGTGTGCATAAAACATGTAGATAACATCAATAATGTGGCATGGAACATAAGAAATTATCGATACGTCGGAGACGTATCAGCATCCCCAAGCTTAGTTCTGCTCGTCCCGAGCAGGTAAAACGATAACACAGATAATTTCTGGAGTGACATGCCATCATAACCTTGATCATACTATTTGTAAAGCATATGTAGTGAATGCAGCGATCAAAACAATGTATATGACATGAGTAAACAAGTGAATCATAAAGCAAAGACTTTTCATGAATAGCACTTCAAGACAAGCATCAATAAGTCTTGCATAAGAGTTAACTCATGAAGCAATAATTCAAAGTAAAGGTATTGAAGCAACACAAAGGAAGATTAAGTTTCAGCGGTTGCTTTCAACTTGTAACATGTATATCTCATGGATAATTGTCAACATAGAGTAATATAATAAGTGCAATAAGCAAATATGTAGGAATCAATGCATAGTTCACACAAGTGTTTGCTTCTTGAGGTGGAGAGAAATAGGTGAACTGACTCAACATTGAAAGTAAAAGAATGGTCCTCATAGAGGAAAAGCATCGATTGCTATATTTGTGCTAGAGCTTTGATTTTGAAAACATGAAACAATTTTGTCAACGGTAGTAATAAAGCATATGTATCATGTAAATTATATCTTATAAGTTGCAAGCCTCATGCATAGTATACTAATAGTGCCCGCACCTTGTCCTAATTAGCTTGGACTACCGGATCATCACAATGCACATGTTTTAACCAAGTGTCACAAAGGGGTACCTCTATGCCGCCTGTACAAAGGTCTAAGGAGAAAGCTCGCATTGGATTTCTCGCTATTGATTATTCTCAACTTAGACATCCATACCGGGACAACATAGACAACAGATAATGGACTCCTCTTTTATGCATAAGCATGTAACAACAATTAATAATTTTCTCATTTGAGATTGAGGATATTTGTCCAAAACTGAAACTTCCACCATGGATCATGGCTTTAGTTAGCGGCCCAATGTTCTTCTCTAACAATATGCATGCTTAACCATAAGGTGGTAGATCTCTCTTACTTCAGACAAGACGGACATGCATAGCAACTCACATGAAATTCAACAAAGAGTAGTTGATGGCGTCCCCAGTGAACATGGTTATCGCACAACAAGCAACTTAATAAGAGATAAAGTGCATAATTACATATTCAATACCACAATAGTTTTTAAGCTATTTGTCCCATGAGCTATATATTGCAAAGGTGAATGATGGAATTTTAAAGGTAGCACTCAAGCAATTTACTTTGGAATGGCGGAAAATACCATGTAGTAGGTAGGTATGGTGGACACAAATGGCATAGTGGTTGGCTCAAGTATTTTGGATGCATGAGAAGTATTCCCTCTCGATACAAGGTTTAGGCTAGCAAGGCTATTTGAAACAAACACAAGGATGAACCGGTGCAGCAAAACTCACATAAAAGACATATTGAAAACATTATAAGACTCTACACCGTCTTCCTTGTTGTTCAAACTCAATACTAGAAATTATCTAGACCTTAGAGAAACCAAATATGCAAACCAAATTTTAGCATGCTCTATGTATTTCTTCATTAATGGGTGCAAAGCATATGATGCAAGAGCTTAATCATGAGCACAACAATTGCCAAGTATCACATTACCCAAGACATTTATAGCAATTACTACATGTATCATTTTCCAATTCCAACCATATAACAATTTAACGAAGGAGAAACTTCGCCATGAATACTATGAGTAGAAACCAAGGACATACTTGTCCATATGCTACAGCGGAGCGTGTCTCTCTCCCATAAAGTGAATGCTAGGATCCATTTTATTCAAACAAAACAAAAACAAAAACAAACCGACGCTCCAAGCAAAGCACATAAGATGTGATGGAATAAAAATATAGTTTCAGGGGAGGAACCTGATAATGTTATCGATGAAGAAGGGGATGCCTTGGGCATCCCCAAGCTTAGACGCTTGAGTCTTCTTAGAATATGCAGGGGTGAACCACCGGGGCATCCCCAAGCTTAGAGCTTTCACTCTCCTTGATCATGTTGCATCATACTCCTCTCTTGATCCTTGAAAACTTCCTCCACACCAAACTCGAAACAACTCATTAGAGGGTTAGTGCACAATAAAAAATTAACATATTCAGAGGTGACACAATCATTCTTAACACTTCTGGACATTGCAAAAAGCTACTAGACATTAATGGATCAAAGAAATTCATCCAACATAGCAAAAGAGGCAATGCGAAATAAAAGGCAGAATCTGTCAAAACAGAACAGTTCGTATTGACGAATTTTAAAATGGCACCAGACTTGCTCAAATGAAAATGCCCAAATTGAATGAAAGTTGCGTACATATCTGAGGATCATGCACGTAAATTGGCTTAATTTTCTGAGCTACATACAGGGAGGTAGACCCAGATTCGTGACAGCAAAGAAATCTGGAACTGCGCAGTAATCCAAATCTAGTACTTACTTTTCTATCAAAGACTTTACTTGGCACAATAAAACACTAAACTAAGATAAGGAGAGGTTGCTACAGTAGTAAACAACTTCCAAGACACAAAATAAAAACAAAGTACTGTAGGTAAAAACATGGGTTGTCTCCCATAAGCGCTTTTCTTTAACGCCTTTCAGCTAGGCGCAGAAAGTGTGTATCAAGTATTATCAAGAGACGATGTGTCAACATCATAATTTGTTCTCATAATAGAATCAAAAGGTAACTTCATTCTCTTTCTAGGGAAGTGTTCCATACCTTTCTTGAGAGGAAATTGATATTTTATATTACCTTCCTTCATATCAATGATAGCACCAACAGTTCGAAGAAAAGGTCTTCCCAATATAATGGGACAAGATGCATTGCATTCAATATCCAAGACAACAAAATCAACGGGGACAAGGTTATTGTTAACGGTAATGCAAATATTATCAACTTTCCCCAAAGGTTTCTTTGTAGAATGATCAGCAAGATTAACATCCAAATAACAATTTTTCAGCGGTGGCAAGTCAAGCATATTATAAATTTTCTTAGGCATAACAGAAATACTTGCACCAAGATCACATAAAGCATTACAATCAAAATCTTTAACCTTCATCTTAATGATGGGCTCCCAACCATCCTCTAGCTTTTTAGGAATAGAGGCTTCGCGCTCTAGTTTCTCTTCTCTAGCTTTTATGAGAGCATTTGTAATATGTTGCGTGAAAGCCAAATTTATAGCACTAGCATTAGGACTTTTAGCAAGTTTTTGCAAGAACTTTATAACTTCAGAGATGTGGCAATCATCAAAATTCAAACCATTATAATCTAAAGCAATGGGATCATCATCCCCAATGTTGGAAAAAATTTCAGCAGCTTTATCACAGTAGTTTCAGCAGCTTTTAGCGATTTGTGCAGTTTCTCGCTTTGCATTAGAAGTGGAAACATTGCTAACACCAATTCTTTTATTATTAATAGTAGGAGGTGCAGCAACATGTGTAGCATTAGCATTACTAGTGGTGGTAATGGTCCAAACTTTAGCTACATTCTTCTCTTTAGCTAGTTTTTCATTTTCTTCTCTATCCCACCTAGCACGCAGTTCAGCCATTAATCTTATATTCTCATTAATTCTAACTTGGATGGCATTTGCTGTAGTAACAATTTTGTTATGATGATTTTCATTAGGCAAAACTTTCCATTTCAAAAGATCAACATCAGCAGCAAGACTATCGACTTTAGAAGCAAGTATATCAATTTTCCCAAGTTTTTCTTCAACAGATTTGTTAAAAGCAGTTTGTGTACTAATAAATTCTTTAAGCATGGCTTCAAGTCCAGGGGGTGAATTCCTATTATTGTTGTAAGGATTCCCATAAGAATTACCATAGCCGTTGCCATTATTATAAGGATATGGCCTATAGTTGTTACTAGAATTGTTCCGGTAAGCATTGTTGTTGAAATTATTATTTTTAATGAAGTTCACATCAACATGTTCTTATTGTGCAACCAATGAAGCTAAAGGAACATTATTAGGATCAATATTATTCCTATCATTCACAAGCATAGACATAATAGCATCAATCTTATCACTCAAGGAAGAGGTTTCTTCGACAGAATTTACCTTCTTACCTTGTGGAGCTCTTTCCGTGTGCCATTCAGAGTAGTTGATCATCATATTATCAAGAAGCTTTGTTGCTTCACCAAGAGTGATGGACATAAAGGTACCTCCAGCAGCTGAATCCAATAAATTCCGTGAAGAAAAATTTAGTCCTGCATAGAAGGTTTGGATGATCATCCAAGTAGTCAGTCCATGGGTTGGGCAATTTTTAACCAAAGATTTCATTCTTTCCCAAGCTTGAGCAACATGTTCAGTATCTAATTGTTTAAAATTCATTATGCTACTCCTCAAAGATATAATTTTAGCAGGGGGATAATATCTACCAATAAAAGCATCCTTGCATTTAGTCCATGAATCAATACTATTCTTAGGCAGAGATAGCTACCAATCTTTAGCTCTTCCTCTTAATGAGAAAGGGAACAATTTTAATTTTATAATGTCACCATCTACATCTTTATATTTTTGTATTTCACATAATTCAACAAAATTATTGAGATGGGCAGCAGCATCATCAGAACTAACACCAGAAAATTGCTCTCGCATAACAAGATTCAGTAAAGCAGGTTTAATTTCAAAAAATTCTGCTGTAGTAGCAGGTGGAGCAATAGGTGTGCATAAGAAATCATTATTATTTGTGGTTGTGAAGTCACACAACTTAGTATTTTCAGGGTTGGCCATTTTAGCAACAGTAAATAAAGCAAACTAGATAAAGTAAATGCAAGTAACTAATTTTTGTGTGTTTTTGATATAGAGTGCAAGATAGCAAATAAAGTAAAACTAGCAACTAATTTTTTTGTATTTTGATTTAGTGCAGCAAACAAAGTAGTAAATAAAACTAAGCAAGACAAAAACAAAGTAAAGAGATTTGAGAAGTGGAGACTCCCCTTGCAGCGTGTCTTGATCTCCCCGGCAACGGCGCCAGAAAAAGCTGCTTGATACGCGTTCAACACGCGTCCGTTGGGAACCCCAAGAGGAAGGTGTGATGCGTACAGCGGCAAGTTTCCCTCAGTATGAAACCAAGGTTATCGAACCAGTAGGAGCCAAGAAGCACGTTGAAGGTTGATGGCGGCGGGATGTAGTGCGGCGCAACACCAGGGATTCCGGCGCCAACGTGGAACCTGCACAACACAACTAAAGTACTTTGCCCCAACGAAACAGTGAGGTTTTCAATCTCACCGGCTTGCTGTAACAAAGGATTAACCGTATTGTGTGGAAGATGATTGTTTGCAGAAAACAGTAGAACAGTATTGCAGCAGATTGTATTTCAGTAAAGAGAATTGGACCGGGGTCCACAGTTCACTAGAGGTGTCTCTCCCATAAGATAAACAGCATGTTGGGTGAACAAATTACAGTTGGGCAATTGACAAATAAAGAGGGCATGACCATGCACATACATATCATGATGAGTATAGTGAGATTTAATTGGGCATTACGACAAAGTACATAGACCGCTATCCAACTGCATCTATGCCTAAAAAGTCCACCTTCAGGTTATCATCCGAACCCCCTCCAGTATTAAGTTGCTAACAACAGACAATTGCATTAAGTATTGCGCGTAATGTAATTAGTGACTACATCCTTGAACATAGCACCAATGTTTTATCCCTAGTGGCAACAGCACATCCATAACCTTAGAACTTTCTGTCACTGTCCCAGATATCAATGGAGGCATGAACCCACTATCGAGCATAAATACTCCCTCTTGGAGTTACTAGCATCAACTTGGCCAGAGCATCTACTAATAACGGAGAGCATGCAAGATCATAAACAACACATAGATATAACTTTGATAATCAACATAACAAGTATTCTCTATTCATCGGATCCCAACAAACGCAACATATAGAATTACAGATAGATGATCTTGATCATGTTAGGCAGCTCACAAGATCCGACAATGATAGCACAATGGGGAGAAGACAACCATCTAGCTACTGCTATGGACCCATAGTCCAGGGGTAGACTACTCACACATCACTCCGGAGGCGACCATGGCGGCGTAGAGTCCTCCGGGAGATGAATCCCCTCTCCGGCAGGGTGCCGGAGGTGATCTCCTGGATCCCCCGAGATGGGATCGGCGGCGGCGGCGTCTCTGGAAGGTTTTCCGTATCGTGGCTCTCTTGCGGGGGTTTCGCGACGGAGGCTATTTGTAGGCGGAAGGGCAGGTCAAGAGGCGGCACGGGGGCCCCACACCACAGGGCCGCGCGGCCAAGGGGGGGGCCGCGCCGCCCTAGGGTGTGGCCCCCTCGTGGCCCCTCTTCGTCTCTTCTTCGGACTTCTGGAAGCTTCGTGGCAAAATAGGACCCTGGGCGTTGATTTCGTCCAATTCCGAGAATATTTCGTTACTAGGATTTCTGAAACCAAAAACAGCAGAAACAAAGAATCGGCACTTCGGCATCTTGTTAATAGGTTAGTTCCAGAAAATGCACGAATATGACATAAAGTGTGCATAAAACATGTAGATAACATCAATAATGTGGCATGGAACATAAGAAATTATCGATACGTCGGAGACGTATCAAAGCCCAAAAGAAGTCTCTCGCTTAAACTTAGCTTATTTCCACCGTGAAGCGAACATGTAGTGCAATTCCAGAATCTGTCGTCGAGGAGTTTCCCGAGCTTCTGGCGCGGACAACCGAAGCGGTATGTCAACGTACTCCTCCAGCTCGATACATATTACGGATGAATGCCACCCCGCCTAAGAAAACGGCCAGCCACGGAAATAGAAAAGAAAAAAAAAGGAAAAAACTCACCTCACGCCTCCCGTATCTCGTAACCCTCTTCCGCATCTCACTGTAACGAGAGATTGTCCACCACCGCCGATGCCGCCTACCCAGCCTGCCCCATCGCCGCCTACCCAGCCCGCCCCGCCGCCGCCTACCCAGCATGCACCGCCCCCGCCCCCGCCCCGCCGCTCGTAGCTTCTCCCACCCCTCGCCACTACGGCCCCCGCCGCTCCACTACCCGTGGCCGCCTCTACAATCAATGGCGCCGCCGCCGCCATTGACCCGCCCCGATCTCCGTCCATCCGTCCTCTCTCAGCCTCCGACTGGAGACCGTGGTCACCCCCAGGAGCTTCAACAGTTCAACCATCAACTGCGCCCGCCCGTGTTCTTTGGCAGAAAAAAAGAAGTTCATATTGTTCTTGTACTGTGTATTTGGAAGAAGGCTGATTCTTCAGGTTTTCAATAATCTTGATATTTGGAAAAACTTTAATGCTTCAAATGTTGATAATCTCCAGATTTTATATAGTTTATAATTACTTAAAACACTCAGTTTCATTTGTACTGATTTGCAGGCTAGCGTGCTGTGTAAAAATGTAAATGGGAACAAATTGTTTTTCAGTAGTGTGTATTCTATGTATTTAATTAACATGGAAAATCTCACTATGGAACCAATAATCAGTTGCACATCAAATTTATGGGCATTAGAGACATTACACAACAAACAAGTCTAGACTTCATAACCCAAAAGAAGGGGAAGGAAAATTTCTAGGAGCTTCTCCCCACCGGAGTTTCTCCCCACCGAAACCTATAAGCCGACTTCTCTATAAGCGTAAGCCCAAAAGAAGTGGCCCTAACTACACTTAATATCTAGTCAAATTACTTACTCGTGGTCAAACTTTCCGCTTGGTCACCCATCCTCCCACTACTCCAGCACCAGCACGCTTAACTTTCGAGTTCCTTCCCGAACCGAGTGTTTCGCGCGCATGTTATTGATACTAGTGTCATATCAATCCTATTAACATGTTGATCACGACGTCACACTTGTTTATTGTTTGAATTCCAAATAATTCTTTTAATAAACAAAATTAATGATGTAATAATAATATTCAACAAATAAATAAACAATAATTTTTTTTGCAAAAACCTAAAACCTAAAAAATTGAAAATCTAAAAATTGGCTAACCTTTATGGTTAAGTAATAGTAATCTTTATGGAGGAAGCAATTATTAATTTAACTTTTTTAAAAAAATATACAAATATAAAATCCTGAATTTCTAGCAAAAACTAAAATCTTCATGCTTTCATATTTCCCACGATCATTTTGATATATTATACGTTTTTTCAAAAGTTAATGCCATTTTAACTTTTTCTAAACTTTTTTGTGTAAGTAAATTTAAAATTCAAATTTTTTAATTTCCCCTAATAGTAGGTTGCGTAACATACATGAATCTCAAATATTTTTTGAATTTTTGATCATTTTATTTTTTATTTTATAAAGCTAAAAAGGCTTTAGTTCCAGTTGGTAATACCGTTTGAATTTTTGTCTGGTTTGAGTGTTAGTTTTATAAATCAATGATTTGAGTTATTTTTAATGAGTCTGAGAGGTATTTATCATCTCTCCAAAAAAAATTGGTTTGATGTAAATTATAATTTCCTCCCATATTTCTATGTGCATTCAAATGAATTTTTGAAGCACTAAAGGAAATGTTTTTAAAATTTGGTAAGGTTTGAATAATTCAATGGCTTAAATTATCTTGGATGTGACTAAATGGTATTTGACATCCCTTAGGATTATTTGAAACTAGTTCTAGACAGGCGCGGACGTTGGGCCGAATTCCCGGGGGGCGAAATGGGATGGTTTTGGTCATTAGATGGGTCACTTAGTGGGAAGACTTTGCTATTTCCTGCTGGGTTGGGGGTGATGGCCCATTTCACCCCCAAGAAGGTCCGCCAGTGGTTCTAGAGCCATTTCTTTCTCACTTATAACAATTTGTGATATTCAAATAACATTCAAATACTTTTAATGTATTTTGGTTCAAAATGATTATTCTGAACTTCAGAAATTCAATGGACTTGAATATCTAGCTTTGATACTTTCCAATATTTTATATTCCACTATTTGGAATAGATCCGGGCTTTGAGAGGTACTTTCCAAATGGGAAAGAATTTTGGATAGAAAGAATATAGTTGAAAACCTTGAATTTGGAATCCAATTCAGAATGAAGGATTTTAACTATGGGAATTTCCAAAGGCTCCCTATATTATCTCTCCTAGGTTTGGGGAAATTTCTAAAGGATTTCTATATTCACTTCTCACACGAAATACATAACATAAACTAGGGTTTTCCAACTTGAGAAAATCTAAAATGGATATCCTTTTGTTGGAAGGTACTTTATAAGATCTATAATAACTCAAACTTTGGTTGAGATACTTATAAAGAGTTTTGAGTATCTATCATGCTGGCTTTACCACAAAATGGATAGGTGTAGATTGGAAATAGATATGGTTTTTGATGATTGTGAATGGATTAATCTTTAAACAGAGTTGAGGTGCTAAATGCGTTTCGTAGGGTTTATTATACTCAAGACCAAGAATTCTTGTTATGGAATTCATTCCTAGATATACTCAGGTTTCTTACTCCATCTCACGCTCTTGTGATTCACTTGGTGAATGACCAAGGATGTCGCGTAGAGGGGTGAGTGAATAGGCGATTATAAAAAGTTCTACTTGAGGATTTGAACAAGTGCAGAATAAAACTATGCTTTACTTGTCAAGCACAAAGACTACAAACTAGGATTTGCCTATGTGCACCAACAACCTATGCTAAGCAAGACAAGCAACAAGGTGATAGAAATCTATATATAGAACATCAAACACGAAGGCTACCACAATGTAAAGTGCATAAGTAAAGGAGCTCGCGTTGAGAAGTAACCGAAGCACACGGAGATGACGATGTATCCTAAAGTTCACATCCTTGCGGGTGCTACTCTCCGTTGAAGCAGTGTGGAGACACAAGGCACTACAATATGCCACTAAGGCCACCGTATTCTCCTTGATCCTTTCCCATCAAAGGGAAATCGGCGATCCACTAACGGACATTTGAGGGTGGTCACCGAACCTGTACAAGCTTGGGGCAAACGCTCAAGTATCAAGCTTGAAGCAAACTCCACAACAACCGAAGGCTCTCAAGTACAAGGCCACAAAGGCTACAACACGCCACACACGACTACAAGGCCACAAAGGCTCCAACGCACGACAAAGGAAACAATGCCACAAAGGCTACCACACCACAAAGGCTACTACTCCACAAAGGCAACAACGCCACAAAGGAGACAACGCCAAAAAGGCAACAAGGCCAACTACGCCACAAAGGCAACACGACCACTAAGGTCTACAAGGAGTCTAGGGTTCCAAGACCCAATAGGTAACACTCACGAACTCCCACAAGATCAAAACCCCGCAGAGAACTCAAACTGATGAACCTAATGCAATACCAAGAACATCACTAAGATGCCCAAGTCCTTAACTCTGAAACTCCAACAAATTTATTGAAGCTATTGGGAGAATAAGGGAGAAAGAACAAAAACATGGAGAAACACCAAATTTCTCCAAGATCTAGATGTAGCAAGTTCCCCTCACGAAGTGAGGGATTCGATTGGTGGAGTAATAGATCTAGATCTCCTCTCTCTTTTCTCTCAAAAAGATGCAAGAAATAATGGAGGAAACAAGAGGAGGAAGAAGTTTTTAAAGGTCAATAATGTAGGAGAGAGAATAGAGGAAGGAGATCTATGTGAAAAGAGGTGGAAAAAAGTATAAATAGAAGTGCAGAAAATATATCCGTTTGGGCAGAAACCGGGCAGATTCACGCCCGGCTAATACTACCTTTCTTCCAACTGGTACCACTGCTCGTGAGTAAATAGCACATAAAACGGCAGGGAAAAGTAAAAAAAACGCGGCCCAAACGGTACTACCACTCGTATTAAAACAAGAAGAATGGACAGAAAAATCGGACAGATGGGCACGGCCGCAACGAGTAACAGGCGCGGTGCGCGAGCCATGCAGCGAGCTCATGCGGTGCAACAGCAAGCGACACCGGCGCGCGGGAGATGCGCAGGCGCAACGGTCAACGCTCTCGGGCGAGGCGCTGCCTGTGCCTGGGCATGGGGGAGCGGACACGCAGCGCTAGGCGAGCGAACGAGCAGCGGCTGCGGCCTGGAGCGAGTGTGTGGGCTGGGTGGAGGCGAGATGGGTTGTCGGCCTGGGCGCGAGCTGGGAGGAAGCTGGGCCATGCGGAGCGGAGGAGATCGTGATGGGCCAGCGAAGGAAGAAAGGGAGCTGGGTTGTGAGAGGAAGAAAGGTAACGGGCCGGTATTACCAGCCCGGTACCGCTTCAAATGCAGTAGCCTAGGGCGGTCGGCCAGTACTTGTACGGTAGCCCAAGCGGTAGTACCAGGGTCCTTTTTCTTTTTCTTTTAAACTGAAATAACATGCAACTTCTAAAAATCATAACTATAGTTTGGGAACTTCGATTGAGATGAGACCTTTTTTTGGAAAGAGGACGACAAGAGCTACCCCGCATAAGGTGAAAATATGGAAAAAGTGGGGATGATTTTCTATGAATTTAGAGGTGCAACCTCTCAATACGAGAAATCGAGAAAATCATCCAACTCGAAAATGCAACAAGTGATACATCTGATATCCATTTTCGATGAGCTAGAGCTTATCATGAGAATGAACACAAGCTCTAAAACATCACATGGATAAGAATCAAAAACAGCCAAGAAACACGATGCAATGCATGCAAGGGTTTGAACTCTCTCCGAATGATACGACCAAGTGATGCATTCGAGAGCCCTCTTGATAGAGCAACCAACTATCCTATCAAGAGCAAACCTTGACCTTGCGCATTCCACTCGAGCCGGCAAGCTCCATCTTCATCCTTCTTCAAAAATGCACGCTTCATTCCATCTTCATCCAACTTCCTCAACGCACACGCCACTGTCTTCGTTCTTCATCTTGTTGATGTCTTGAAGATGCACATGATATCTCACTTCGTTTTCTTCTTCAAAACATACTTGGCATTTTATCTTCTTCAACTTCTTATTCTTGCAACCTTGACACCAACTCATGGTACACACATTGTCTATGGACAAAACCTATAAGAGAAACTCAACGCAACCATTAGTCCATACGGATTGTCATCAATTACCAAAACCACACATGGGGACTCCATGTTCTTTCACTTGGTTATTTCACTCTCACTCATAAGTGTTATATAAACTACTAGTATTCCACTTTTCAATCCAATAGGCTTGTCACTAAATCCTTATATTTTCTCTTGATTTGATATCAAGTTTTGTTACTTGGTTGTCTAAGATCACTCCTACTCATATGAGTAGTGGTTTTAAGTTACTAGTTAATCCTATTCAAGATCCTATGATCAAAACACTCACTCCCATATTTGTTTTTAGTATCATTGATCTCTTTGAGTTGTTACCTACTATTATTATCTTTTGTTAATTCTAACAATCCAATTATTCCACCTTTTAATCCTTTAAGCATGGAAATTCTTTGATGACCAACTCATCTATTGACAACTCATTCAATTACCAATCTAAGATTGGTTTTGTGTCCACCAAATAGTGAGTATTCACTCTCAAGACTATTTTCCCTTTTAGTCCTTTAACCTATAGGCTCAACAACTAAACCTATAATCCAATGTGGCTATCATATACGATTTACTCATATGATCATGACTCTAACTCCAAGGTTAAGTGTCATTTAACTACTTAGATCGTGTGTCTCTTCAAAATGGTTTCATATGCACACTTGTTATCCTAATGGTCTTCCTATACTTAGCTATTCTAAGATAGGTTGGTTTATCACTCGATCAAATTCTCTCCACCAAAGTCACTCTTGTAATGATGCCCATCATAAGTGACTATGAATTATCATTATAATCCTTTGATCATATCGGCTTAGGTTCCATTTTGTCAATCAAGGTCCTTTGTATCACAAGTGGTTAAACTTGGGTTTTAAATCTATTCTCTTAGTATGTACATTTGACTAAATGTAATTTCCCTTAGGTATCTCCATTTGTCTTATCAATATAAGCTTGGTTATACATGACTTCACTATAATCTTATTCTTCAAGATTACACTCCTGATTAACTTTGCGGTAGGTTTTACCTCACCAACTTCTAAACAGGTTCTCATCATAGGGTTTAAGGATTATCTAGAATCACTAAAGCTCGTCTCTCAAAATATTGTAATTCGTGGCTTTAAGGAGAAGGCCTGCAATGGATTGGGGTTTAAGATGATCAAGGCTTTGAAAAGTCAAGACTTGGTCAAATACTTGGATTTACTTGATTATTAACAAGTGTCAATTACCAGTGATGAGAGATCTTATGATGAGATTTGATGGGATAGAATAATGTAAGAATATAATTGGTTGAGGTTTTAGTTGATTTAGCATGAGCTAGAGAATAATCCAACACATGTATGTATTGATGTTATAGAGGATGAGTAGCTAAGCATCAAGTTTTATTTGTTTATTAAACGTGTATGTTCTGTGTTGTTCACTTTTATTTACAAGTCTTAATTCTACCCAAGTAGAAGTTCACCAAAGGTCATATCAAAGTTGTTACACCCAGCATGATGAACTAGTTCTAAATCATCATCTTGGCTGGAACTTCAATCACTTTGACAAGTTCTATCAAAATGTTCAAAATTTCCCCGAGGTTTACATGCATGAATGCAATGCTCACTCATGTGTTCCATCTATTTATGACCTATAAACCTAGGACATTACAACGATGCTCTTGGGCTCCATTTACTTCCTTGGAGGCTTTGTTGCAGCCCTCTCTCCCCACCCCTTACCCCATCGTCTGTATCGGATTGGACTTCCGCGATGATTTAGGCGCCGCTTCCTCCTTGGAGCTCCCATATAGGGTTTTGGTGGAGTAACCGGTGTGTCTTGCCTCGGTTGGTTGGTGTCTAGTGGAGGTGAAGTTGTGATGTTGGTGGCAGCGGTGTTGTCTCAGCCCGGTTTCTCCGCCTCTCTGTGTTCAACAGCTGCTCCCAAGCTTTCCCTTTTCGTCGTGTTTTTCTGGCAGAAGTTGTTCCTGTGCATGTGGGTTCACCGCATCGAGGATATATGTGTGTTAAGTGATAGTCCGGTTCGGCCTTTGGAGTCTCTACACACCTCAGTGCTTTGTTCGGCATGACCGTGGTTGGCTGGGTGTCGTCCACCGCCCCTGTCAGTGTCACGGTGAGCTGGGGTTCGTTCCAACGTGGGCATGTGTCTTGGCATCATCACCACCTATTCCGGCAAGGGGGTCAGACCGTGGCCATGATCGACGGCCTCTGCTTGGGCTCTTGGGCCGACGCATGTTGAATGCGAGTGTGTAGGTCTATCTCTGTGGTGTGCATCGTTGGTTGGTGTACCCGAGCTCTATGGTGAGCTCCGACCCAACAACTTTGCCCACCCACCATGTGCTCACCGTCTACGGCCGAGTGGTTTCCATGCATCCTCAAGCCGAACAGTTGTACCTTCTTTGTTTGGTACTACTTTTGGAGATATATGCGCGGAGGTCATAGACTTCGTCAAGCTGTGCTTTAGCTATGTATTTTGTTCTTGAGGTGTGCGTTGTGTTGTAAGCTGTAATCAGCACCCCCTTCTCTTTAAGCAGTTTTGGCTTTATTAATCTAAAGCTGGGCACTTTGTGCCTATGATCCAAAATAAACTCACAACATAAAAAAAGCTTCATATATAGTAGAAAATAATTGCAACGGGTCCCTCCACATTCTATTTTAAGAACAAACAGATCCATCCAGTAGACCTATAAAACACTACACCTTCTAGCCCATTCGCTGAACCAGTTATATGCAAGGCCCAATTTATCCAAGCCTAGTTAGTATTTGTGTTGGGCTCAATGACATGCTTACTCAATTGAGGTATTCGCTCCGTCTCAGTTTAACAGGTGCGCACGTAGTTTAAGAAATTGCTTTGACCACTATTTTAGTCAATAAAATATAAAATATATGTCACAAAAATTATATCATTGAAAAGCTTTTGTGCATACAAATCTAATAATATAGATTCTGTAGATATAAAAGTTATATTTTATTGACCAAATCAATGATCAAAGTTTGTCTTGAACTACGTGCGTGCCTGTTAAACCGAAACGGAGGTAATTGTATAACAGTCAACCGCTTATGCCGGCCTGGCTGTAGTAAGGCTACAGTTTCTTATTTTGTGGGCACTTATCACTTCATCAAGAAAACAAATACTCCTATATCTCTTTGACCTTAGAGACCTATCTATCCCGATGACAAAAAATATTGGACTTACAGTTCTAGGACTTACTGATGGGGACATCCATGCGGGCATGGCTTTTGCGACCTCGAGCCACACAGTTTACACTTACTGTGTCAAAATCTTGACCGGCTTGATTCAGAAGAGAGCACTGTCATGTCGCTGCCTTTTGATACAAGGTCCCCTTCAGGATCCAGTAGCAGCAGCACCACAAGCACGAGCAATAGCGGTGCACGGCCTGCACCTGTATCCATTTACACCTTTGTATGGCCATCAGAGACCAGATCAATTTATTCTGAACAACAAACTTAGACGTACACCAGTCATTGTTCACAGAAGAAAAAAAAACACCAGCCATTAACAATTTAACATGCTGCTGAGCGGGGGGCTGCTGTACACCGACCTGGTCGGCATGTACGGGGCACCGCCCACCCAACCACCAGGTCGGTGGGTTGGGCCGCGGCCCATTAAGAGTAGGTACGTTTTTTCTTCTTTTTTTGTTGTTTCTTTTCTGTTAATATTTTTCTTTTTCAATATCTAACTTTTAAAAAATATATTTTTGGAGAACAAAATATGTTCAGATTCAAAAATTTCGAAATTCTAAAAATGTTCAGATTTTGATTTAATTTTTTCGAAATTTGAACATTTTCGGAAATGGACATAATTTAAATTTGAACACTTTTTAAAATTTGTAAAATTATTTTTTCAAAAAATTAAAATTTTTAGTTATGAACATTTTTCGAATTTGAACATTTTTCCAAATTGAACGCTTTATGTATTTGAATGGATTGAAAATTTGAACGCTTTTATAATTTGAATATTTTTTGTATTTGAACATTTTTCAAATTCGAATGGATTTCAAATTTCAGCACTTTTATAATTTAAACATTTTTTGTATTTGAACGGTTTTAAAATTTGAACGTTTTCAAAATTTAAACATTTTTAAAATTTTGAACAATTTTTAGTTTTAAAAAATTTCTGAATTTAAACTATTTTCAAATTTGAACAAAAAGAAAAATAAACAAAAAAGAAACAAAAAAGAAAAAGAAACAAAAAATAAACAGAAACAGAAAATAAAAAAGAAAATGGAAAGAAAAAATAAAAAGAAACAGAAACAGAAAATAGAAAACAGAAAAAAATAGGTGAACTGGGCCGACCAGGCCGGCCCATGCCGTGCGGGGGTGTGCGGCGCGCGGTAGCGGCCAACCTAATCGGTGTATAGGATTTGCCGCCGAACGCGGCGCCTTGTCGCTCGGACGAACGCATCCGAAGTGGCGATAGGGGCCCTCTACTGCACTATGGACCAAACTAACGCACATAGAAGCTCGAAAAGGGTAGTGATGAAGCCCGTGTACGGGGAGGAGGCTGCTCATGAAAGCATCGGCGCATGCATGCAACGGCCTGCGCCGACGCCCATCTTCACCTGGGCCCTTGCCGCGTACCGCCTGCACGCTGCCACGTAAACGAGCTGGCAGAGCACTGCCCGCTTCGCCTTCGAAACAGGTCGGCCCACTAGTCGCCCTGAATATTGCTAGTACATCTCCTGTGAACTGCATGCATTGCTTCGGTGGTGGAAATACCGAAATCAGGGCCCTTTGGGGCCGGCTGTGAGCTAGCCACGCCGCGTTTTTTTCCGTACCTGAAGTCGACTTCGAAGGGTTATATAAACTTATATAAAGCTGCAGGCACAGATCACTATTCTAGTTATCTTTGTGTGTTTTCATGTTTAGCCAACTATATAATAATCATTTAGCAAAAATTGTCAACTCTTTAATCTAACGGAAATAAAAATACTCATTTAATTAATATACTCCCTCCATCCGCAAATAAGTGGATGTTATTTAGCCTCAAATTTTATCCTTAAAAGATTGTATTTCTAACGTTCCAATGCACTTTAAAGTACCAAAAATTGCTTTTCTTTCATTGCACGGAAATCAAACCCAATAATATTCACCATATGTTATCTCCATTTTATACATGCTCGCTTATTGGATGTTAAATAACTAAAGAGGAGAGAGATGCTAGTTTGCATCTTCTTAATGCAATTGTCTCTTCAATTGATAATATGTCTTGGAAAACCTGTATGACCACTTATTTGTGGACGGAGGGAGTAATAGGCAAGGAAAGTGTTATGTAGCAGCATGGGATACATGTCGGCCCGTGTCGCTTAGACTGCTCATAGTGGGGGTAACATAGGTGGTAACATCACACATTTCAAGGCATTTTGGTGACATGGCATGACAATAAAAGAAGAAAGAGAGTGAGGTGGTAACTAGTTATGTTACCATAACATCACATATCCCAAATCAATATGAGTCTACAACATAATTAATAACATATTGCATGAAATCATATCTAAGTTACTACCCACTATGAAGATAGTAACTTAGACTAGTAACATGCATATGTTACTAGACTAAGTTACTCTCCACTATGAGCAGCCTTAAGGATTATTATTTGTGCGCTCGGCTTGTCAAGTCTTCTCGCTTTCTTTGATACTGAACGGGCATCACCGATCCTTCGTTCTTTTTTCCGCAACTGATTGTTCATTTCGTTCTTTCCTACCCATGTTTCATTTTTTATTTTCTTGTTTTTCCTTTCGTTATGGCTTTAATTTTTTTCTATTCTTACTTGTACTATTTCCTTAAAATAATTTTTCCCAAGACTTTTATTTTTTGTTCTGTGTGATTTGATTGTTCCACCGGCGATAAAGTTTTGCTCCACGCAATCTTATATTTTGTTCTCACGATAGTTGTGATTTGTTCATTCATGTGTTTATAATTGTTCTAGAATTGTCTTATTTTTTGTTCGTATTGTACTCGTGTTTTATTTCACAATATCAAAATTCCGTTCCACTTGTTAATATATTTTTCTTGTCCCATGACTTGTTCTTCCTATGTTAAAACTCTATTTTTCGGCCTAAAATTGTGTTCATCTATGAAGTCGTGATTTGGTTCATTGTTATAAAATTATGTCTAGTTTTTTTTGTTACCCTTGAAGATGATATGTGTTCCTTGTACACTAAATTTATTATGTCAGGTCTAAACATTTATTTAACTAGAAGTTGTGGTTTGTTACATAGGTTAAATTGTTGTTTATCTTCCTATGAAAGTTTGGATGGCTCCAACGTGCAGGCGTCAGTTGTCGTGGCATGCTTCGGCCATGTCTAACGAACGAGCTATATTGGTGCACCCTCCAAACCTCCACCATGAGAGAAAGTATCCAATGGAAACGGAGATGCCCTAGAAACCTGACAACTCTTAGATGTGTTGTTGGATTTGACATGTGCGCTATTCATGTACCACAAATTTTGCAAAAACACGCCAGCCTAGCCAGTTGTAATTTTTCGAAAACACCTTGTGCATATTTGTCCTCTCAAAATACCCCATGGCCCAAGATGTGTCACCACTAGATTAGATTAGGGCTAGAGCAGCTGAGGTGGCGGTGCACAGCAGGGTGACTCGTCGACTAGGGATGCAGAAGGAGACAGGTTGTTCCGAGCGGCCATGAAGATGCGACACTGGCTCCACCGTGCATGTCGTGGTCGTCCTTGCACTCATTGGCCATGTTTAATGAACGAGTTGTAGCGGTGAACCCTCCAAACCTCCACCGTGGAAGCCTCGGCCTTCCTGGCGTGCTCCAACCATGCCAAAGGACGAGCCGCTCCATCTAGGCCCCCATCTCGCTCGAATCAATACTTTCTTGCAGTCAAGGCCTTCGTTCACTAAGATGTGTTGCCTACTTGCCTCCAATTCGTCGTCCATGACTTTAGTGTATAACACATAGCTAGTCATCTGAGCTCCATGAACTTCTCAAGGCTCCAAATTTGTACAAGAGTGTTGCAAAAAAATTACACAAGCTTTACCGAGAGAAGGTGGCCATTGCTGCAAATTGAAAATATACTGGTGATCCGTACCAAGAAAATCCATTTGCATTAGCCAAAGCTGCGAATGGAAGATATACTCACACATCCGTGCAATTTCAATTCACATTGAGAAACCTGCTGGAATGCAAAGAAATGGGTGCGGAACATTGATAGAAAAAAAAGCCATGAAAGACATGAGTGGACGCTTAATGAAACATGATATTAATTCCTTTTAGCCTACATATGTCAAGGAAATTTTGCATGGCCCATAATACCAACATTGGTTCAAATATTGGAAACCGACATAACTGAATATACAAAGGAGCATGGTGACTCAAGAAGAAATACAAACTGAAAGAGCATTTTTCGCCATTAATGGATTTTGTGTGTTTAATGTCAACGCAAGATTGTTTCGTGTGTGTTGATGTTCACAGGTCATCAAATCTTGTCACACACATTGTTATTGGATTTCGCAAAGAAGAAACATCAATGGTCTCAAGTTTGCTCTAGACGGTCAGAAGTTCCGGCCGTGGCAGCCGGTACTACCGTCTGGATTCCCTGTGGGACCAACTGAAGCGAGGGGCCAGCCAAGGTGGCCGGAAGTTGGGCTGGTACTTGGCCGGTAGTACTGGCTCCCGGTACTACCGGCCAATTCCGAAGTTTTTCTGGAATTATTTTTTTGCCTACTGGAAGGAGGTTGCTGCATGTTGGGGAGGATTTCCGGAAGTTGGGCCGGTACTTGGCCGGTAATTCCGGCCCCCGGTACTACCGCCACACTACCATGCCTGGCTATCTTCTTCAGGCTACAGGTTCTGGCTATTACATCCGGGCTGAGTGGCCGGTACTAATGGTACTACACAAAAATCTCCACAACGGTCAGATCTGATTTCCTACCCATATAAATAGCCTTCTTACCCAATGGAGAAGGTTGCTCGTCCATCCAAGAAGCACTCCTTACAGCCGAGCCACCCAAATCAATAGATCTTCTTCCTATACCACCCAAAGCTCTTGATCTTTGGAGAATCGAAGGAGAAGACACCGATCTACATCTTCAACAAATCAATTTGCATTTCCCCCTCATTCACTTGAGGGCCCCTTTGGATATTGTTTCTTTAGAAACCCTAGTTGTTGTTTACTCCATTGATAAATTTTTATTGTGTTGTAACAGCCTTGGGAGCCTCCAATTCGGTTGTGGATGCGTGCCCCAAGAACCTTGTAAAGGCCCGGTTTCCGCATTGAGGAAACCCCTTAGTGGACAAGTGAGCGAGGTCTTCGTGGTGTTGCTCACTGGAGAATAGGGTGAGGCCTTTGTGGCGTTGGTTAGGCCTTTGTGGCAACCACACCCCTCCAACATAGACGTACTTCCCCTCAAAAGGAAGGAACTAGTGGAATCATCCCTTGTGTCTCTGCATGCTCCACTCTCGGTCACCACTCTCCTTTATTGCATTGTTGTATCTTGCTTAGTGGTATCTTGTTGTGTTGTGTTGCTTGTCATCTAGGTAAATTCACATAGTTGCATATCTAGAGAATTTACCTTTGTGTCAAGCCTAAATTGAAAAAGAACTAAAAAGTTGGTAGCACCTATTCACCCCCCCCCCCCCCCCCCACACACACACACACACACTAGGTGCGTCATACGATCCTTTCACAAACAAGGTTAAAAAATGCACACAATCTTGATTTGATTTGACCAAAGAAATATGTAGTCAGATAACTTTTGTGGGCGTACTTAGTTTCTACTTGCTAAGTCACATGAATTTTGATTGAATATACTCACTAAACACTTCTAAAATTAAGATTGTACATAAGATCAGGATATTGCTCAAGAGTTCATAATAACATGAACTAAATAGTTGATTAATGGTTAATGTACAAGGTGTTGCTCGGGAGTCAAATAACATACAAGCGCATGTACCAAGCATGGTAAATGTATTTCATCACATAGCCCTAACTTTATTAGAATAATCAACTACTCTTGCTGTTAGGACCTGATCCTTCTTTTGCTCTCAACAAGACAATACTTCCAATCAGAAAGTAATTCTTTCTGAAATTCTGTAAATACCTCGCTCCCTGTCATCAAAAACATAATCAAAATAGAACCCATGATTTCTAATGTTCTTTATTCCAAGTTGATCTATTTGCACTCACACATATTAGTGCACTTGTGCATTTCTTTCGTTTCATAAATCCACTCTCCATATGTACAATCACTTTAATTGTTGATTTTGCACCCACTCCAAGTAACACATACGTTCCCCCGCACCCATGCTATCTCCTAGATTCAGTGCCGCAGCTAGGCCTGGTGCTACTGGTGTTGTAGCACCGGCCTAGTAGCTGCACCCAACGAGCATGCATCAGATTCGAAGCCTATAGATATTAAAATCCTCGATATGTAGCACCACTAAGTCAATTTTAGCACTAGCCTTGGGATGTTCTAGCTCTGCCTTTGTCTAGATTGATCAATTCTAGCATCAAGAACATGGTGATAATATGAATCCATAGTACAAAAATATGCGAGACAAGATTGCATCTGATCAACTCATAAGTAAAGGATCTACCATCAATAACATAAAAATTGACCATAACCGTGTAAAGCATCTCATATGGTTCTTAAAAAGGACACCACATAAAGAATTTTGATCAAGCTACTGTCAACAATCCATAGTCTAAGGGTGGACCACCCAGTATACATGATGTAGAGAACCAATGAATTCATGGAACGATGGAGTTGCAACAAGGAGAGAATTTGATAGTGTTCCCCCTCCAAGTATTCTCCAACATTAGACTATTTTTCCTCTATTTCTTGTTCTATCTCGCATCCCACTATCTATGTTGAGAAAAGCAATTCCAAACGGTGATGGTGTTTGCCGATCTGGGGACCTATGGGCCGCAACACACGACCAAGGGGGGAAGGTGAGTGCCTAGCTAGGGGATCTTGATTACCCTCTTTGGTTCCCATCTTCAGTGTTTCGTGATGTTCTCGTGTGTGTCTTTTTTCCTTCTAATAAAAGCTTCCACACGATTTTCCCATATTAATTGGACTTCAGAAGGTTCTTGAAACTTGAAAATACACGAAATGAATTTTTCTGTGTTTCAGGATTTAACAAAATAAAAAATTGGACTCGATGGAAATGGTTAAACATTTTTGGAAACATAATAATCATTGCAAATAATAAGGGAATTATAATGTAATAAACTTCAAGAAGATCAAATATACGCTATGGATGTATTAGTATTCCCAAGCCTAATCTATTATTGTCCTCGAGCATGTACATGACAAAAGTAATACTCATTGCAAATAACAAGGGAATTAATATAATAAACTTCTAGAAGATCAAAGATACGCTATGGACGTATCAACATTCCCAAGCCTAATCTATATGCTTGTCCTCGAGCATGTACACAACACAAATAAAATGGATTTTGAAGTTTGTATTATAACATAGTTAGTTATTTATATAAGTATATCAACACTCTACATCATTGCTCGAATCAACATAAAAACAAGCGGGCAATTTACTTAATAAACCTTAAACTCATTCTCATAATAGTGCAAGAGTAGCGCCAAAATCATGTAATACTTTGCATTTTGATGCATCATGAAACTAAGATACAAGATCAAAGATGATAACAAGAAAAAAAATAGATATGCATCTCTTGACACTTTTATAAACAAGATCGATAGGCCCTTCGCAGACAGAAGTAGTCGAACAAGAATTTTCATGCGCTTGTTGTTTTTACATAGTCAATGGTTTATCGTAACGTGGGCTTCTGTCGCCCCTATCATTTTTGTCTTTAAGTTCAGTTACCATGGGTTTTCCTTACCACCCTTATACTAGGAGGGTTTGTGTACTCATCTTACGCGCATAATTTCATCTTATTTTTTGTCTCTCTTTTTAATCATTATTTAGTTTTCTCATTTTTCACTTCACTTTTATTGTTTAGCGCATAACTTCTACGTGCGGGCGCGGAACTCACCTCTTATTCTATTCCTAAAGGTAGATTGCACCTATCAGGGTAGGTATAGGACTACAAGATTCTTTATGATGCAAAATTCACGATTTGACGATTGTCCGGCCGGTGGGCAGAAAAATTCTTTGAGTGAACAACAAACACACAAAAACAATAAAAATGAAAACAAGGAGGACCACAAAATTCCAAAAATGAAATTTGGCAGCTTATTTTGGAAAAACACAAAACCAAACTTGTTAGGTGCACCACGAATAAATATGCACTAAAATTATAACTCCCCCCCCCCCCCCCGAAAGCGTTTTTCTAAGCCATATAGGTAGGTTTGATACATTATTTATATGTTGATGCACTCATCTATATAGTATCACACCATGATTGAATTGACAATCTCTCCATGGACTTATTGTGAAGATAATAGAAATTTAAATCCACTTATTTTATATCAATCATTGCACATCAATGCCACAACATACTTGTGTTCATATACTGCAAGATTAGTTGACTAGTAACCATTGCCAATAAAAAATACTATCTTTTATGACACATACAAGATATTATATCATCTAAAAAGAACACACAACTGCAGAAAGAAGACATGACCATATTTCAACATTGCAATTATTTATTTCTTTATTTTGCATACAATTTAAGCAAAAAAAAAGTTATAACAACATGTACCCATTCTCTAAGGTATAAATAATTGAGGTTTACAGGAAACAAACGATGGTGTCAGGTGCTCCAAGTTTAATGTAAGCAATTGTGGTGCTCAAAACAGGGATAAAGGATTTTCAAAGCTTTGGTGGTTGATGGTGAAAGCGATGTCTGGGATCCAAGCTTATGGTTCCGCCCTTCCTTCATCTTAGACCTCATATTTGACCTTCCTTTGTCCTGGAAAAACTTCACCGCAATACTTTGTACCTTTTCTTTTGTATAGAGTGTTTAGTGCCTAATATAATAATTCATAAATCATGAGAACAATTTATTTTGAAGTCCAAAAGTATTGTGTAAGTTGGTAACATCCAAAAACTACTTTAAGATCTATCAGAATAAAGTAGAAAACCAAAAACCGACTCTCGTAATAAAAAAAAGGGAAGAATCTATTTTGTAAACCATCACACGAAAGATGAATTTCTTAGTAAATTTTTGTCTCATCAAAAAATTCTGAAAAAACTGGATAGGTATAGGACTATGAGATATTTGTATGATACAAAAATCACTATTTTATAAGTGTCCAATAGACAACGGAAAATTCTTTGAGTGAACAATAAACACCCAAAAAATAACAATAAAAAAAGAATGAGCATCACATAAATCCCAAAATCTAAACGTGGCGCTTTATTTTTTATATAGAAAAAGCACAAACTAAACTTGCTAAGTACATCAAGAAAACGATATAAACAAAATATAAATCATGAAAGCATTTTAAAGTCAAATAGCTAGGCTCGATACATTATTTTATATATGTTGATATACTCATCTCCATAGTACCATATCATGAATGAATTGATAATCTCTCCATGGAGTTACCGTGAAGATAGTTGAAATTTAGATTATGTTCTTCCATATTAAAAACAGGGTCTTCCTATGATAATAATAGGGCAATGAAGATTATAGTGTGGCATCATCATATGCAACTATGCATTGGCATCATCAATTCTACATAAAGATAGTTTGGTGTAGAAATTACCAATATGTAAATTTAAAGAACAAGGTGATAAATTGGCTAACAATAAAATATGAATGCAATGCAAGAGTAACTGAGAAAGCACCTCACAATGTTCTGAATTAATAGCAAAGTTTGCAAAAAAAGAGGACCGAATCAAAAAAAAATACAAAGAAGCAAAAACGGGGCGTTTTTTCAACATAGAAGCATAACTTGATTTTTTTGACAATCAATACCACATATATTCATAATAATAAATAGTACATGGTAGAGATACACGAACTGTCTCCAACAATTACAAAATAAAGTCTAAAAGAAACTAGCGAATTTCGAGGTCTTCAAACTCTTTCTTCTTCCAAGACATAATCTTGTACTTTCCTGAAGGCAGCCAAAGATAGATAACAAACCATATACCTGTAAATACCAATGAAGGTTCTCCCATACTTTTAATTAGAGCCGCAATGCCAAGGTTGCGTGCACGCGCGCAACTATTAAAGTAGTCAATCAACATCGGCAAGAGTACCAACACCAGTATGCCAGGAAATAAAAACCGATCAGCCTTGTCGAGGACGTAGCAACCGGGACAAAAACTGCGAGGATAATCCTCCTCGCGGCAACCATGAGAAAAGATCCAAGATCGATCTGGCGAAGCAAGATCTGAATACCCATACTTAGATAACTGTAATCTTTCAACACCATCATTGACGTCGGGAAGGAGATCTCGTCGTCGAATGAAAGGCCGAAGATCACTTATTGCAGACGATGCCATCTCCATTGCGGGAAAACCAACAAGAAAACGGCGACCAAAACCCTAACATAGACTACTGAAAAAACTATTTTTATTGAAAACTCCACGCATAGATCGGGTTCCCCACTCCTCCCAACGCCGACGAAGCCGACCGGAGGAGGGAGAACCGATCTATGGAGGAGATTGAAGTGGAGGCGGCTAGGGTTTGTTCTGTGGAGGCAGCGACTAAAGCACAGCTTGATTTAAGTGCAAAAATGAGACAAAGAAGCTGATAGAATGGATGAGAACCCAGGGCTGGGGAATCTAATCCCCCGGGACACTAAGCAGCGTCCATCAAAAAATATGAATACAATGCTAGAGGAACCAGAAATACCGTATCATGTGGTAGAATCAAAACATTGTTTGAAGCTGGACAAAAGTTGTCAAATTTACATATACCTTGCCCAAAACGTTAGCATTTTTTTACTGGTATGACCACTGTAGGGGGCTGCCGGTTACGACTTACGAGAAGCCTGCTTCTGTGGTTTCCTGAGCGCATCGTATATATCTTTCGTCTTACTTCAATAATTTTACATAGGACCACAACGTCCTCAATATTTTTACTGAGGACCACACTGTCTTCTGTTGTGTTCCGGCCCCACATGTCAGGGCCAGGCTAGCCTTTTTAGGGGTGGCCCCTTCTCCAGCTATGCGAAACTAATTGATGGCTGCGCCTGGACTGTATCGATGGCATCTTTGAACAGTGGGTTGGCCACTCGCTCTTTCTGCTGAGCCGTCGTTTTCACTAGTTTCGTGGGGTGAAAAAACAATTCAGAGAGATCTCGCGTCTCCCCCAGCTCCAGTTAGTTATCTGCCCATGCATTCGGCCAGAGCTCTGAACTTTCTCCATCTCAACTCCACCCAAGGCGTGACGAGGAAGCACCATCATATCATTGTGCCTGATGCTTCCATCCATGACCATCTATCTCCCTGTCTCGATCGCCGCTACATCCACATCTCATCTCTCTTCTGCATGCTGCTGTCCATGGCAGCAGCAGCATGGGGCTTTGTCTATCTGCCATGCGACTTTGTCTCTTACCCTTTCACCCGCTCTCTCTCCCTCTCGTCACCTCCATGGCTCCTGCAAGTGAACTGGCAAAACTTCAGACACATAATATAGATCCACACTAAACACATCAGATCGTCCTTGTTTAATCAGGTACATCAGCTTGCTTGCCCAGCTGTTGCCACATCTTGCCTGGTTATGGTTTAAGTACACCGGTCGCTCGGCTTTGCCATGTGATATCGTGCGTGCCGTATAGAGCTAAATTATTTACGTACACGAATCGTGCGGCCGAGCGAGCTTGAGCCAAAGCTAGTTGCCTCTTGCTGCTAATTTACTTGCTTCCGTCACATCACAGTGGGGATTAGTACATGAGCTAGTACGTCGTCCATGCCGACATGCGATAAAGTCACCAAAAAATACTGCCAGGACGGATCTAAACATGATCACATACCATGCGCTCCAAACAACAACGGCTCCAATTTACTGATAAGCATCTTGTCTAGTAAATTCAGTTAGTAAGTTAGATGGGCTGAGAGCATCTCAGCCGCGTCCCTTGAACGACGCCTCAAAAGTATATGGAGGATGCCGTACGAACAGAAATCTAGCCACGCATCCCAAAAGATTTTTGTCGGGCGCAGCCCAATATCCTATCCGCGTCTTTAGGTCGTCCCGATCCAAAAAGAACGTGACAAATCTGCTAGACACGAGGCGCGGTCGAAGCCATGTAGGATACCGACATTCGGGTTCCACATGCCATTGACCCAACCCCATTTCAACCGTCACATCGCCTCTCCTCTTCCTCGAGGCTGCTCCCACCCTGCGAAATCAGAACCACCGATGTCGCGTAATCAGACAACGACTGTCGACCAGCTGCCTCGCTAAGCCCACCGTGCCTTCGCCTGTCGCCTCTCCCCCTTTTCATCTCGATCGTCCACCCCAAGTAGAAGGTGTTGCAACCTCACGCACCCACCATGTTTGCAAGGTGTTCAGCCATGTGCATGTGACGGATTTTTTTGCATCTCTCGCTAAGTTCAGTTTATTGACCTTCATGTTTTTTCATTTATGGAGTATGGATAGCAACGATGAGATAATGATGAATTTTTTCATGGAGAAAGAAAATAATGCCAACGCCAATGAAGAGAACTTCATGATTCTCGCCAATCTTGAACGATTACAAAGTGGAAGATAACGACACGGCCAACCGTGGAGGTTCAAAGTGTGGGAGAAAGATCTCGAAGCCAAGACAGAGAATTGAGGGTCATGACATGCTCTTGACGACTATTTTGTTGAAGATTCTACATATATCCTAAAGGATTTTCATGATTTAGGATAAACAAAGAGTCGTTCATGACGATACTACATGGTGTGAGAGGGTTCGATAACTACTTCATGATGGGGAAAAAAAGCTGCACCAAAATCCCTCGTTTAGAAACATGGTTGAAATTGAAAATAAAAATAAAAAAACCTAGCTAGATCAGCCGGCAACCACATCAGCGCCCCCATTCGTTCTTTTCGGCACGTGCAACGGACCCTGTATGAGGGACGCGACTAGGATGATTTGCAAATTTCATCTAGAATTAAAACGATCAGTAATCACGATCATGTAGATATATTGCTGGGCTGGGTAATACTGCTACCATTAGTTATGGGCATGCCTATACGTACATATACGTAATGCATCTGCAAATGAAAAAGCTGACGATATGTAGCAACTGAAGCACGCAAATAAAAGCTGCGGCTAGCCTGCGCTTGGACTTGTTGTCTTGGGCATGGACTAGCAATGTAGCTTAGCCACTGTACCTACATACCACTGCCTTCCTTTTGCAGTTTTAGCCTCTGGGCGTCGATCAGCTCATGCATGCCGCGGCAGCTCTTTTTGTGTGTTTTCTTGGAGCTAGCATGCGGCCGCAAAAGGCTGGGGCAGTTGTCGCAGAGATGTTGGTCCTTACCATAGCTAGCTAGCTCAGCTGCTCATTTGGGACATCTAGGATCCAGGACGGTGTGCAGGCCATGTCGTAGATAGGACATGGGTACTACTGTAGTGAATACTTGCACAAAAGCTCCTCCTCCAATGTCAATGCCTCGCATGCTCTCATGTCATGTCAAATTTAACTGAGCAAGCAGCAAATTGTACATACATACGTACTACATCTAGGTCCACGGATCATAGGGTTAGAGGCTGGGTGACCTCGCTCAAGACAAATAGGTAAGACGGTGCCAGAGTATCACGCACACTGGTTGTTTCAATGATGCCATCATAAGCTTGTACCCGGTGCTCCCGGAGGCGTCAGGACGGGGATATGATGCATCTGTGGCATGTGCAAGCTACCGTCGACGAGGAAGAAGCTACCAGGCAATGAGGTTGAGGAATTTAGTTTTTAACTCATTTTTAAAAATGGATTATGTTGTAACACGGCCATTGCAATGCAAAGCAGCAGAATTGAAGCATATTACGCACGCCTTAATTTGTTAGGTCTAAAAGATATCTGTTCTGTTTTTCTTTTTGGCTTGACAGCTCATACGAGAAAGTAGGAACCAAAGGAAAAGACTAACCGCACAATTTCATCTCCTCCACGGCTCCACCTCCTCCACCTCCATATCTGGCTCTCGGCAAACGGTGCTCTATCAGGAAATGAGCAGCAATCTATGTACGGCCAGCCGGTTGTGATGTTTCTGAGCGACCTGCCAGTTAGGGTTTCACGTCGTAAGTTCAGGCCCTATGTATCCCTGTTACTTGTTGTTATACTTGTTGTGCCACTACGATGCTATACCTTGTGATAATAATCCCAACGATTTCATCACTACATGGAGACTTGCACGTGCCTGATTAGCCATACTTAAACTACATTAGGATATCTATTCTTTTCACAACATATATGAGTATATGAAAATGAGCTTAGCCACGTGGAGACCAAACCATTGTACGAACAAAATCCTGTGACGGCAGCACAAGAGACAATTCAAGCAAAGCCAATAAGCCATGCATGCAGGACCTGGCAAGCAGCATAGTTATTAAAACCTGCGCATAGTAGATATTAACTGCTCTGTAATGTATACTGCACAGCACGCTTGTACAGAAGAGGTTAAACATAGATGCGTACTTCCATTGCACATACACCAGATTCTTATCTCTCTCTCTCTCTCTCCTGTGTGTGGGTGTTTTAGAGAAGAGAGAGCCAGAGATTTATGCTGGCATCTCATTTTGGCTGTGCTATGACAGATTCAAAAGGATAATAAACATGCAGCATCAGTATACAGGTGGACTTCTCATGTCGTTGAATACTTATATAGATTGCACCATCACGGTTTTATCCGTTCAAAGGATAACCATGCACCTGAAGAATAGGACACAAACTGTAGAACTTTCTACAGGTACAATCATACAATCGCGTACATGGAAACATTATGACATGAGTAACCTAGTTGATTTGCACATATATATCGTTCAGAAAGAAAATCTAAATGAACAACATGCATTCCAACCTCAGAAGAAACTAACAAGGTGATTTTGTAGTCCAATCATGGGATCATACTTTTGTTTGTCTTACTAAATAGAGCTACACAATCAAATGACTATCATCTTTGCTTTATTTAGTGCTTACTGTAATCTAGTTATTTTGAGCAGATGTATGATACTTGTACGGGCAGATGCAAAGTACAACAAAAAAATGATTTTACTAACAATGGCACGTGGCTCAAATTTTGTTAACAATGTGCAAGTATCTTTCACCACAGCTTATTAGATTTTGTTGGATATCCTAAAATAGACCGCTCTTTTATTTGAGTAAGAGAATTAAATGGAATGTGAATGAACAAATATGCAATCACAGATTGATGATAAGTTAGTAGACAATACAATTTACCATGCCATATTAAATATCTGACACAAATACAAATTTATAATCTTTTCATATCAAGCAACAGTTGAATACGGTGCATGCATTTGTTGTCTCTACCTAACCTTAATTTAGTAATATGATGTGTCTATTCTCTTCTAAACTTACATATGTATGGCGAGTTGATCTAATATGTCATAATTTGAGTTGTGCTATTATAACTCCGTACAATATCGATGAACATCTTTCATCGTGTGTGATAAATATATTTCATATCTACAATTCTCTAGTTTTGTCAGTTGGTCTAGCTTTAATGAATAGTGCTTCACAGATGTCTACCTTTTTAAAGTTTGTAGTTGTAAGGATAGATATGTCATATACTTTTTTTGAACAAACACATTAAGACTGTAAGGTTGTTGTGTGAGCAATTATGCGATCAATCTGCTACAAAGATGCTATGCAGGTTCTAAAACAGCCAGAAATTATGATAGTTAATTATAAGAAAATTTAACGCGTTTTACTGCCATCTAGATTTATGATTTATATGTTTGAAAATGTTCTCATGCATAGGAAACACTCGCTCCGTCGCATGAAATTGTCTATGATTTGTCAAAATTTGGATGTATCTTGACACTAAATAGTACTAGATACATTCAAATTTTGAAAAACCTTCGACATTCTTCGTGGGACGGAGGGAGTAGAAGATCCTCAAACATATTATCTTCCAAATAAAAGGAAAGATGATGGATTAAATAAGTGTACATAATAAAAAGATAAAAGAATGTATGATGTACTAATTAACTTGATTATATGATAACATCTTACTCCATAATGTTTGCAGCATAGATACTCATTACAAAGTAGAAACATTTATTGAAAATGACAAGTAGGTTCTACTATCTTCTTATTATATTTCTTAGTTAAAACATTTATATGTTTATGTTGTGTTGTTTCAGAAGTTGCAAAACACCAGAGACGCATATACTACTGATTAGTAGACTGGTTTCAATTCTCATATGCTATTTCTAAGAGGGAGACCAATTCACAGAAGACATGCATTAGCCCCAAGCTCAAGAACTATGAACTATGAATTCCAGAAGGTAATCACAACTATGAACTATAAAATTGTAGCTGTTGTTAAGAGTAACTGCATCAACTGAGTGCACTAGGATGAGAGAAGCAACCAAAGTAAACATCATGCAAACAAAGAGAACACATGCATATATATAATCGTAGCGTCTACCCTCTCGTCCTCTTTTTTACCTCCTCATTAACTCTCATTCCTTTTTTAGCTCACAATGGACCAAAAGTACTTTGGTTAGCAGGCACAGCATCTATATATCTATTCTGGCCATGCCAGTGCAAAAGGATCCCACTCCTACACCTTGCTAGTTATGGATACCTATGGGGGAGTCAGTACGTGGCCTTGCCACCATTGCTCCCAGCAGCAAGCGTACACGCCGTACCTACTCACTGCAGTGAAAAGGAGAAGTTAAATATGCATAGACCCCTTCCTCTTTCTCACAGCCTCACACAGAAAGGACAAGGATAGGAGGGCGAGCAAGACGTACTACTCCAAGCGATGTGCATATACACACATCTCACTGTTTCGAGTATTACAGCAACAGTCGGGCTAGTACTGAGGTCCCTCCTTCTCGCCCATAAATTTTTAACAGACGTACAAAGAAGTTAAAGACAGTGGCAAGGCAAGTGCCCAGTGCACCCCTTCTTTACAGACTGCCAAGAACATAAAGAACTCTTGGAGTGTATACCACTCAAGGCCCAGACAAACGTAACTAGACGTATATTTTGGCCCACCCTATATATACGGGGGTTAATTTCCAGTTCCCGGTTGGTAAAATGAGCAACAGACATTCGTTTCATTTGCTTGTGCCCAGTCTGTGTGATCTTTGCCATTATGATCCACCGATGATGCATATATGGAGTATGGAGCGGTACAGAAAGTAGTAACGGCAAATTAAAGAAGGAATTAAAAGCAAGAATGCCAAGCACATAAATATAAGGGATGATTTGAGCAGCACTAATGCAAATTAGGTAAGTATAGGAATTTAAGGATCCAAAGCAAAGGATCTGACCTGCAATATATGCCCGTATGCAGCAGCTTGTCCAGTGGCTGCTCTTAGCATCATCGATCGGTAAATCCGCCGTCAATGCCTTTGCATCAAATTGCTTTGTGGGAGCAGCGTTGAAGCTTGGGCCTAGGGGAGAAGATCACTCACATACTGCGCCAGTTTGGAAAGATGTAGATCACACTGCAGCTGTGGTCATATGATTCAGATCTTAGCAGTAGTGCTGTTGGGGTAGTGCAAAATTTGGAGGTGTGTGTTATCATATGTAGGTTGGAATTGGTCTACCAAACTGAGGAGCAAGAGATTAGTCACGGAGAAAAATAGCACGGAGAAGTCATGAGCTATAGTGCGATATAGTAGTGGTGAATATATATCAATGGAGACCAATCTCATTCGAAACAACTCTGCTAATTTCTCTATATATTAATTAATTCTGAAACCAACACCAAGAATTTGATTGGCGAAAACAAAACCGAAAAAACAAAATGTCAAATACCGCTGGTTCCTATCGGTTGATGTTATAATGGATCGCAAAAAGTGGAGAGGAAGAGGGGGAAACAAAAAAGAAGGTGCCAAACTGATGAGGAAGGAATTGCTGAACTTTCCTTGGCTATGCTTCCGATCGAGAGGTGACCAAATACCGTTCAGAGATCGAGATCCAAGGAGGAATGCGCTTCTCGCTTGGAGGATGACGATGAGGAGGGCGACGAGGCGGCAGAAGACTCGGCTCCTGCTGGTGCGTGGTGAGGCGGTTCGTGGAGCCTGTATGGTGCCGGCCTTTGCCATCCGGGCATCCGCAGCGACAATGCGTTGGCGTCTTGTTGGCTTGACTCGCCGCCGTGACCGTAAGGCTGTGGGTTGTCGAGGTTGACTCCGAACAGCCTGACGCGCTTGGAGGCGGCGGTAGGGCTGCTGGCGATTGGCACGGAGTCGAGGACCATGGGCACGCCGAGCGTCACCGCGGGGCTGGGTTGTTGCACCGCAATGTGCAGCGGATGAGGATGCTGCGGCTGCTGCGGAGGCGGCATGTGCGCGTGCTGAGGAGGCAGTCCCGGAGAGCCGAAGTAGAGCACCTGCGGCCTGGGCTGGCCAGCGGAGGCGGCGGCATTGATGCTGGTGCGGAAGTCGAAGCCCTGGCGCAGTCGGTGGTGCTCGTAGAGCGTGGCCGGAGGCGCGGACGGCATGTAGAACCCGCCGGGGCCGGCGCCCCACGGCCCGTAGGGCGACGCGTTGGGCATGGGCATGGGCATGCGCGCGAGGCGCGCGTGCGGGTCGGCGCGCCGCTTCCAGTCGATGAAGAGCCTGTCGCGCGCGGCGTCGGCGGCGCCGCGGGAGAAGGAGACGGTGTCGCCGGCGTCGAGGCGCTTCTCCTTGACGAAGCGGCTCCAGCCCTTGGTCATGACGTAGCTCTGGCTGCTGTTCCAGTAGGAGTAGCGGAAGCGCCAGAGCTTGCCGCCGCGGTCCTCGAAGCTGAGGAGGAGGCCCTTGTCGTTGGCGGCGGCGTCGAGCGGGAAGTACTTCTCCGCGTGCTGCTTCGGGATCACCAGCCGGTTGAGCTTCCCCACGTCGCTGGGCGTGACCACCTTGTCGAACATGTGTTCCTTGTCGATCGGCTCGGCGTCGACGTCGGGCCCAGCGCCGCCGCCGCTCCCGGACGCGCCCGCGCCGTCGCTGGAGCGGAAGGGAGAGGTTGACGCGGAGGCGGAGGCGGAGGCCGAGGCAGCGGCGGTGGAAGGAGAGACGGAAGGCGGGGAGGCGGCGGGCGGCATGAAGGGGATCTCACGCGGGGAGGGCTCGTCCCCCTCCTCCTCCTCCTCCATCTCCTGCTCCTCCCCCTCCTCCTCCTCGCCCTCTCTGGAGAGCCTGCTGCTGCTGGACGCGGCCGTGAAGTCCATGGCGTCCCGCAGCGCGGCCCTCGTGGCGGATCCCTCCCCTTTGCAGTGAGTGTTGCCGGTGGGCGTGGATGCGGAGAGGCGGCGGGGCGGAGTGGAGGGCGAGGAGACAGACAGGCAGGCAGGCAGGGCAGGGAGAGCGAAAGGGAGGGAGGGGATCTATCCAGCCGTGTACGGGAACGGGACACGACCCTTTGTATATCTACCCAAGAGTGTACGCCGCGAGGGTGTGTACGCGAACGATTTTGACCAGCTAAGCTAGGACGACAGACAGACGGGAGACGAGACGACGAGACGGGAAGAATTCATGGGAGCATTGCAAATGCATTGACCCTCGCGCGCGCTCTGGCTACTGGATCTTGCTCGCTGCGTTCCGATCGGCGTGGGATGGGGAGGATGAGATCGGTCGATCCTGGGTAGGTGAAGGGGCGTGGTAATTAATCCCTTGTTTTTACTGCTCGATCGCTTCTGTTTGTTTGTTTGGGTGAAAAGCTCGAGTGTCCATGGACGGAGAAAAAGCTGCCCGCTGCTGTTGCGGTGGCGTTCCCAGTTCCCACACCCTATCGCTACCCTAGAAGATTCCTGGAAGGCGACCACCAGTGCCATTGCCATTGCCATTGCCATTGCATTATTCTTTCTGACGCGCGCTAGACTATATGTATTGTATCGTATTGGTCGGTCCTAATTTTTCCCTTCTGTATTTTTGGCATTATCAAACCCTACCAAGAGGATCCGCCTCCTGTAGAGCAACCGATCGACCTACGGACCTACCTGCAAGTATATTACTACTACAGTATTAGCATGATGGCCACGCCACCTGAAATAAACAAAGGAAACTGCTGGGCGTCCCCCGGGGGATCTGATTCCCCAGCCCCCGGGTCCCCAGCCGTCGGATCAACCATTTTGACGGTTAGATTTGCATGTAGCAAAAAAAACATCTCCGGCAGCAAAAAATCACCCCCGGCAGCAAATGACTGAAGCAAAAAACGGTTCGTTCAGAAAAGAAAAATAAAAAGGCTGGGCTCGCCGGAGACCTCGCCGGAGACCACGTAGCAAACATATTACGCAGATGTAGCAAAACCGCAAATAAATTGTAGCAAATTTTTTTATTCATATGTTGCAGATCCTCTAAAACATCAACGGAGACATCGCCTGCAGCCGGCAGCAACACTGTCCGAGGTTGTAGCAACTCCGTCCTTTAAGGACAGCAACGCCAAGCTGCTAGTAGCAACACCCTATGTCTATGGTAGCAAAAATCCACCCTCCGCCGGAAAATCATAGCAAAAACCAACCTCGTCGGAAAATCGTAGCATAATTTTGTACCAAAAGTAGCAAAACAGTTTTAATAATTGTAGCAAAAAAATATACTATTGTAGCATCGTGGCTTCGTAGCACTTTGAGGTAGCAAAAAATAGCAAAAGTATATATATCTATGTAGCTGGCGGAGCAAAGTCCCAAATCAGGACACCACGCGACCATGGCGAGGGCGACGGCGGCTTGACCTCCCGCGCGCCGGGCCGAAGGAGCCGGCGGCGGCCACGAGCAACATCCGCCGGGCGGAGTCGGCGATGTTGAGGCGGCGTCGGGGCCCGAGAGCGCGAGCCCGGTGGACGGGAGTAGCCGGAGATCCGCGTAGGCGACGAAAGTGGTCGCGACGACCTCGCGCGAGAGGGAGGGGCGAGCTCGACGGCGCTGGACGGAGCCGCTCCTTGCTGCCGCTTCCCCTCAACGGCCATCCCCGGAGGATTCCTAGCGCGGCGGCCGACCAGCGTCGTCGGCGGTGCGGCAGCGGCGCGCCATGGGTCGCGGCAGCGTCGTCGGCGATGCGACGGCGGCGGCGGCAGGATCTTCGACGCCCGATCTCCCATCAAGGTGGCCCTGGCGGTGTGATTTCGCCGCCTCGCCGCGCCGGCGTGGCCGGCCCCGACGTCGGTTACGCCGCCGCGGCGTCGGCGTGGGCTGCGAAGCGCGGCGGCAACCGGCCAACGGCGGCAGGATCTCCGGCGCCGGCGCTCGATCTCCAATCATGGTGGCCATGGCGTGTAGTGCTGGGCAGGGAGAGTTGGAGAGAGAGAAAGAGGAAAAAGGGAGTAAACAGAACGGAGGAGGAAGAAAGCGTGGAAGGTAAGCTGGATTGGTGGGTCCCACACGACGTGGCGAAGACACGCGGCGCACAGGCAAGGGGGAGGTTGCGAACGCGGTATCCCCCGGGGGAATCAGATCATTTTCCATAAACAAATAATCAACGCTATGCAACTACATTATCCACTGGGGTTTGTATTTGCTCGTCCTTTCCTTGACCTTAGAGACCAGCCGTTAGAATACCATGGGCAGCTCGAGGACCATCAACAGGGGCAGCTCACATTAAGGGTGGCAATGGGCAGGGTAGAGCAATAAGGGCATCTCCAACCGGGCGACCCAAACGCGCCCACGTGTCCGGATGAGTCGAGTCGGACAAAAACGCGGCCCAGCGCGCGGACCCATCCCTAAAACGGATGGCCGCGGCGTCCGGAACGACCCAAACCCGGCCCAAATCTGGGGCGAGTTTGCGTGGCCGCGGACGCCAAATGTTGGTCGCTCGCGTCCGCCCCTTGTCCGCCCATGGCCCGCGTGTCATAGAAATAGAAACTTTTTTTTTTCATTGGAAAGAACCATTACAATTTTTTTAGCCTACTACTTCTATCCTAATACATACGGGACCGGCGGCCTCGCCGGCGACTCCCTCGCCGGCTCGCCATCGGGGCCATGGATTTCACTCGACGCGGGCGGCCTGTACGCGTGAGGATTCCACTCCAGCTTATGAGCTGGGCGGCGCGGCGGAGGACTTCATCCTCCTCCTTTCCGCTCGCGCGCCTCGGGCGCGCTCGCGCTCGGCCTCCTGACGCGGCACCACCTGCTTACCGCATAGCTCCAGTTCCTGCAGGGCGGCGCGTTCCACAGCGGTGCGCGCCTCCAGGCGGACGCGGTCGGCGGCCTGGGCCTCGTGGTTCCCGTTCCGCCGCCACATGCGCTCTTGTCAGCCGCACTCCGCCGACGCAGCAGCCTCCCGGGCGCGCCGCTCAGGCGAGGGCATCTGGATGAGGTGGCGGGCTGCTCGCATAGCGAGCAGCCCCTTCTTCTGCCCGAGGAGGTCACCTAGTCGGCGGCGACCGGCCCGGCAGGTCGCCTCGTGCTCCTTCGTCACGCGCGTGAGGTCGGCGAGGCGCTCCTCGATGGCGGCGTTGATGTTGGCCAGTGCGAAGTCCTCCTCGTTCACGGGCTCCTCCTCCGCGGCGGCCGCGGCCTCGTACCAGCCGTCCGCGGCCGCCTCCACCATCTCCGCGTCCCCTTCCTTCTTCGCCGCCGCCTCGGCAGCGACGCGGAGCGCGTCGTCGTCGGCGACCCACCACGTGTCCGCGCGCTCCTCCTCCTCCGTCCGCGGGAACCTAGCCCGGGCGGCGAGGGAGAGCTTGGCTCACGTGGCCTGCAGGGTGCGCGGCATGGCGCCG
Organism: Lolium perenne; assembly: GCF_019359855.2. Taxonomy (NCBI): domain Eukaryota; kingdom Viridiplantae; phylum Streptophyta; class Magnoliopsida; order Poales; family Poaceae; genus Lolium; species Lolium perenne. The sequence goes on from NC_067245.2 coordinate 276,986,468, forward strand.
GAGAAGGTGGAGGGGGAGAGGACGGCGGAGAGGGTGTGATGCGGTCTCTGGCCGCCGCCGTCTTTTATAGCCGGCGGCCTGGCGGGAAACTTGGGCGCGAGCGCGCGCCAAAGGGCTTTTCGCGCGCGCGGGAACATTGGATCGCGCGGGAACTTTCCCGCGCGTTCCACCGTCCACCATTGCTGTCCCGTCGAGGCCTGCCATGGCGCAGCGCCGCGCAAGGAAGACGAACCACGTGGCGCCTGTTTGGGTCGCCGCGTTGGGCGCAGCGTGCGACCCAAACGGACATGCGGACGCGGGCCGCTGTCCGCGTGTCCGCTCGGCCACCCAAACGGCCCAAACCGGACGGTCCAGCGCGTCCGTTTGGGTCGCTCGGTTGGAGATGCCCTAACATACCCGTACCCATATAGTTAATGGGTACAAACTTCTACCCATAGCCGTACTCATGGGTATAAAATTTTGCCCATACCCATACCCGGCGGGTACCCGTACACATTAGGTACCCGGTGGGTAGGATAAATTGTACACAAGTCAATCACAATTTTATATTTATCGATAACAATTTCGATTAAAAATTAATTATCTCAACTTAATAATAGGTAGTTGAGTAAATAACAATTAACATAATATAAAAATCACATTCTCATATTCTAACTCATAAGTCAACAAAAGTAGACGTGTCACGTAAGAATTTAATAATAAATGGGCAGGGTATGGGTATACCCGTGGGTACGAGGCTATGCCCGTGCCCTGTCCATGAATTAATGGGCAGGGTATGGGTATACCCGTGGGTACGAGGCTATGCCCGTGCCCTGCCCATGAATTAATGGGCAGGATATGGGTACTACTCATGGGCGTAAAAGTGTACCCATACCCTGCCCATACGGGTACGGTACCCACGGGTACCCATAGCCGTTGGTAAAATTGCCATCCTTAGCTCACATGCTTTCTAGACAGGATTCGGGACATGAATATGGCTCGATTGGCTGCATGTTCTCCCTCCGTGTTGCGTCTTGCACCTAGTTCTAAAAGCAGTTTTGGGTCTCACCCAGGAGGAACTGTCAAATCGGCCGTTCCCATGGAGCCGCCCTTATCAGGCCCTTACCTCATGCTTCATACGCTAGGGTTAGATCTTGGTGTGGTACGGCAGACCTGGCTAGGTTTTGCATGTGTAGTGTTTTTTCATCGCAGATCTAGGGTTGGTAGTGTCCAAATGTACCACCAGAGAAGGGAGCCTCATGGCCAAATATGATGAGATGCATACCATCTTCTCGTTCGACCTTGCCTCTAGAAAGTATGTCGTGGGATCAAGTGAGCCCCTCGGTACACCTCCATCCGCCCTTCACTTGAGGATCCTAAGACCTAAGAGTCCGAGATGGTGATCCTCGATGGTGCCCCTAACAAGCATGTTGACCCCGCTGATAAGGGCTTGTTCAGGTAAGAGGAAGAGTGGTGCCCACGCAGACTACAGGATCGTGGCCTTCACCCACATGGCCTACATCATAAAGGACGTCACACATGCCATTCGAGACAAGCCCGCTGACATGACCCCTACTTCGCAACCATCAAAGAGTTTCTCGAGTTCATTTTGTACCTCCTTGTACGCTATCATGCTGTCGTTGACTGCATCACACTTGTTCATCACCTGTTGAGCTACCAATTGGGAGTCGCCGAAGATTTTTAGTCGAGTCGCGCCACACGCCTTTGCCATCTTCATCCCATGTATGAGTGCTTCATATTCTGCTTCATTATTTGATGCATTGGGGAATGTCATCCGCAATATATATTTCATTTTTTTGCCTTGGGGTGACACCAATATCACGCCTGCTCCAGCTCCTTCTACTCTCTCGGACCCGTCGAAGTTCATATGCCAGGTACTCGACAAATCAGAGGGGTCCCGTGTTTTGCAGCTCCATCCACCCCGCGACGAAATCTGGCAGAATTTGCGACTTTATTGCTTTTCGTTTTTCATACGTGATATCCCGAGGGGAAAGCTCTATTCCCCAAAGGGAGACACAGCATGTAGCTTCTGGATTGTTTAGGATATTTTATAGAGGGGGCTCGTTGACCACTATTATCGGATGTGCCGAAAAATAGTGTCTCAACTTTCTTGCTGTTGTAAACACTCCATATGGTAACTTCTGATACTGCGGGTACCGCTGTTTTGATGGCGATAAAACTTCACTGATGAAGTATACCGGCCTTTGGACTCCATGAATTTTCCCTTCATCTTCCCTTTCTACCACAAGGACTGTGCTGACCTCCTGAGGTGTGGCCGCGATATACAGCAGGAGATGTTCTTTTTTCCTTTGAAGCCACCAGTATTGGGGGTGTCGAGATTGTACGCTTGAGGTGCTCGAAAGCCATGTCTGCTTCTTCGTTCCACTCAAACTTTTCTCCTTGCTTGATGAGCGTGTAAAAGGGCAGCGCTTTCTCTCCTAACCTGGCGACAAACCTGCTCAAAGTTGCGACACGTCCTGTCAGCTGCTGTATTTCTTTGAGCTTCGTGGGCTTCCTCATTGTCACGATGGCTTGTATTTTCTCGGGGTTCACCACAATTCCCCTGGCTGATACCAAGTATCCGAGGAGTTCTCCCGCAGGAACACCGAAATAGCATTTCGTCGGGTTTAGCTTGAGGAGAAACTTGTCAAGGTTGTCAAAGGTTTCTCTCAAATCATCAATCAAAGATAACCCCTGCTTTGTTGTTATGACGATGTCGTCGATGTACACTTGGACGTTCTTGCCAATCTGCGTGGCGAGACATTTCTGCATCATCCTTTGATAAGTAGCTCCCGCGTTTTTCAACCCGAAGGGCATTGTTCTGTAGCAGAACACGCCATAAGGGGTTATAAAAGTTGTTTTGACCTCATCTTCTTCTTTTAGGCAGATCTGGTTGTAACCAGAATACGCGTCCAGGAAGGAAAGACGTTCGCATCCCGCTGTGGAGTCGATAATTTGATCGATCCTCGGGAGGGGAAAGTGATCCTTTGGATAATGTTTTTTGAGACACGTGAAGTCGACGCACATATGAAGGACATCAGTGTTTTTCTTTGGGACCAGAACTGGGTTAGCGACCCATGTGGCCTCTGTGCTCCATGATGAAATTTTCTTCTCGAAGTCGATTAATTTATGATAGCATAGCTTTGCGGTTTGGTTCCAAAAAATGCCGCAAAGGTTGTCGGATTGGCCTAGCCCTTGGATCAAGATTAAGGGGGTGCTCGGCAAGTTCCCTGGGTACTCCTGGCATGTCAGGTGGACACCATGCGAAGATTCCCAGAGCTCACGGAGGAACTCGATGAGCGTGCTTTCCTATGCACTATCCATGTTTGTTGCGATAGCTGTCTGATACGTCTCCAACGTATCGATAATTTCTTATGTTCCATGCCACATTATTGATGATATCTACATGTTTTATGCATACTTTATGTCATATTTATGCATTTTCTGGCACTAACCTATTAACAAGATGCCGAAGAGCCAGTTACTGTTTTCTGCTGTTTTTGGTTTCAGAAATCCTAGTAAGGAAATATTCTCGGAATTGGACGAAATCAACGCCTAGGGGCCTATTTTTCCACGAAGCTTCGAGAAGACCGAAGGGAAGACGAAGTGGGGCCACGGGGCCCTAGCGTGTGGGGCCCCCGTGACGCCTCCTGACCTGCCCTTCCGCCTACATATAGTCTTCGTCGCGAAACCCCCAGTACCGAGAGCCACGATACGGAAAACCTTCCAGAGACGCCGCCGCCAATCCCATCTCGGGGGATTCAGGAGATCGCCTCCGGCACCATGCCGGAGAGGGGAATCATCTCCCGGAGGACTCTTCACCGCCATGGTCGCCTCCGGAGTGATGAGTGAGTAGTTCACCCCTGGACTATGGATCCATAGCAGTAGCTAGATGGTCGTCTTCTCCTAATTGTGCTTCATTGTCGGGTCTTATGAGCTGCCTAACATGATCAAGATCATCTATCTGTAATACTATATGTTGTGTTTGTTGGGATCCGATGGATAGAGAATACTATGTTATGTTGATTATCAATCTATTACCTATTGTTTATGATCTTGCATGCTCTCCGTTATTAGTAGAGGCTCTGGCCAAGTTTTTACTCTTAACTCCAAGAGGGAGTATTTATGCTCGATAGTGGGTTCATGCCTCCATTAAATCTGGGACAGTGACAGAAAGTTCTAAGGTTGTGGATGTGTTGTTGCCACTAGGGATAAAACATTGATGCTATGTCCGAGGATGTAGTTATTGATTACATTACGCACCATACTTAATGCAATTGTCTGTTGTTTTCAACTTAATACTGGAAGGGGTTCGGATGATAACCTGAAGGTGGACTTTTTAGGCATAGATGCATGCTGGATAGCGGTCTATGTACTTTGTCGTAATGCCCAATTAAATCTCATAATACTCATCATATCATGTATGTGCATGGTCATGCCCTCTCTATTTGTCAATTGCCCAACTGTAATTTGTTCACCCAACATGCTATTTATCTTATAGGAGAGACACCTCTAGTGAACTGTGGACCCCGGTCCATTCTTTTAATCGAATACAATCTACTGCAATACTTGTTCTACTGTTTTCTGCAAACAATCATCATCCCCACTATACATCTAATCCTTTGTTACAGCAAGCCGGTGAGATTGACAACCTCACCGTTTCGTTGGGGCAAAGTACTTTGGTTGTGTTGTGCAGGTTCCACGTTGGCGCCGGAATCCCTGGTGTTGCGCCGCACTACATCTCGCCGCCATCAACCTTCAACGTGCTTCTTGGCTCCTACTGGTTCGATAAACCTTGGTTTCTTATCGAGGAAAACTTGCCGCTGTACGCATCACACCTTCCTCTTGGGGTTCCCAACGGTCGCGTGCTGTACGCGTATCAAGACTGTTTTCTGGCGCCGTTGCCGGGGAGATCAAGACACGCTGCAAGGGGAGTCTCCACATCCCAATCTCTTTACTTTGTTTTTGTCTTGCTTTATTTTATTTACTACTTTGTTTGCTGCACTAAATCAAAATACAAAAAAAAATTAGTTGCTATTTTTACTTTATTTGCTATCTTGTTTGCTATATCAAAAACACAAAAAAATTAGTTACTTGCATTTACTTTATCTAGTTTGCTTTATTTACTGTTGCTAAAATGGGTACTCCTGAAAATACTAAGTTGTGTGACTTCACAACCACAAATAATAATGATTTCTTATGCACACCTATTGCTCCACCTGCTACTACAGCAGAATTCTTTGAAATTAAACCTGCTTTACTGAATCTTGTTATGAGAGAGCAATTTTCTGGTGTTAGTTCTGATGATGCTGCTGCCCATCTCAATAACTTTGTTGAACTATGTGAAATGCAAAAGTATAAGGATGTAGATGGTGACATTATAAAATTAAAATTGTTTCCTTTCTCATTAAGAGGAAGAGCTAAAGATTGGTTGCTATCTCTGCCTAAGAATAGTATTGATTCATGGACTAAATGCAAGGATGCTTTTATTGGTAGATATTATCCCCCTGCTAAAATTATATCTTTAAGGAGTAGCATAATGAATTTTAAACAATTGGATAATGAGCATGTTGCACAAGCATGGGAAAGAATGAAATCTTTGGTTAAAAATTGCCCAACCCATGGACTGACTACTTGGATGATCATCCAAACCTTTTATGCAAGACTGAATTTTTCTTCGCGGAACCTATTGGATTCAGCTGCTGGAGGTACCTTTATGTCCATCACTCTTGGCGAAGCAACAAAGCTTCTTGATAATATGATGATTAATTACTCTGAATGGCACACGGAAAGAGCTCCACAAGGTAAGAAGGTAAATTCTGTCGAAGAAACCTCTTCCTTGAGTGATAAGATTGATGCTATTATGTCTATGCTTGTGAATGATAGGACAAATATTGATCCTAATAATGTTCTGTTAGCTTCATTGGTTGCTCAAGAAGAACATGTTGATGTAAACTTCATTAAAAATAATAATTTCAACAACAATGCTTATCGGAACAATTCTAGTAACAACTATAGGCCATATCCTTATAATAATGGCAACGGCTATGGTAATTCTTATGGGAATTCTTACAACAATAATAGGAACACACCCCCTGGACTTGAAGCTATGCTCAAAGAATTTATTAGTACACAAACTGCTTTTAATAAATCTGTTGAAGAAAAGCTTGGGAAAATTGATATACTTGCTTCTAAAGTCGATAGTCTTGCTGCTGATGTTGATCTTTTGAAATCGAAAGTTATTCCTAATGAAAATCATAATAATAAAATTGCTACTACAGCAAATGCCATCCAAGTTAGAATTAATGAGAATATAAGATTGATGGCCAAATTGCGTGCTAGGTGGGAGAAAGAAGAAAATGAAAAAGAAGATAATATAGTTAAAGTTTGGACTATTACCACCACTAGTAATGCTAATGCTCCACATGTTGCTGCACCTCCTACTATTAATGGTAAAATAATTGGTGTTGGCAATGTTTCCACTTCTAATGCAAAGCGTGAAAAACTGCCTGAAACTGCTAAAACTGCTGAAACTGCCTGTGATAAAACTGCTAATTTTTTTTCCAACATTGGGGATAATGATCCCATTGCTCTAGATTATAATGGTTTGGATTTTGATGATTGCCATATCTCTGAAGTTATAAAGTTCTTACAACAACTTGCTAAGAGTCCTAATGCTAGTGCTATAAATTTGGCTTTCACGAAACATATTACAAATGCTCTCATAAAAGCTAGAGAAGAGAAACTAGAACGCGAAACTTCTATTCCTAGGAAGCTAGAGGATGGTTGGGATCCCATCATTAAGATGAAGGTCAATGACTTTGATTGTAATGCTTTATGTGATCTTGGTGCGAGTATTTCCGTTATGCCTAAGAAAATCTATAACATGCTTGACTTGCCACCATTGAAAAATTGTTATTTGGATGTTAATCTTGCTGATAATTCTACAAAGAGACCTTTGGGGAGAGTTGATAATGTTCGCATTACCGTTAATAATAACCTTGTCCCCGTTGATTTTGTTGTCTTGGATATTGAATGCAATGCATCTTGTCCCATTATATTGGGAAGACCTTTTCTTCGAACTGTTCGTGCTATCATTGATATGAAGGAAGGTAATATTAAATATCAATTTCCTCTCAAGAAAGGTATGGAACACTTCCCTAGAAAGAGAATGAAGTTAACTTTTGATTCTATCATTAGAACAAATTATGATGTTGATGCTTCGTCTCTTGATAACACTTGATACACACTTTCTGCGCCTAGCTGAAAGGCGTTAAAGAAAAGCGCTTATGGGAGACAACCCATGATTTTACTAAAGTACTTTTATTTTATATTTGAGTCTTGGAAGTTGTTACTACTGTAGCAACCTCTCCTTATCTTATTTTGTTGCATTGTTGTGCCAAGTAAAGTCGTTGATAGTAAGGTTCATACTAGATTTGGATTACTGCGCAGAAACAGATTTCTTTGCTGTCACGAATCTGGGCCTAATTCTTTGTAGGTAACTCAGAAAATTATGCCAATTTATGTGAGTGATCCTCAGATATGTACGCAACTTTCATTCAATTTCAGAATTTTCATTTGAGCAAGTCTGGTGCCTCATTAAAATTCGTCTTTACGAACTGTTCTGTTTTGACAGATTCTGCCTTTTATTTCGCATTGCCTGTTTCGCTATGCTTGATGGATTTTTCGATTCCATTAACTTTCAGTAGCTTTGTGCAATGTCCAGAAGTGTTAAGAATGATTATGTCACCTCTGAACATGTAAATTTTAATTGTGCACTAACCCTCTAATGAGTTGTTTTGAGTTTGGTGTGGAGGAAGTTTTCAAGGATCAAGAGAGGAGGATGATACAATATGATCAAGGAGAGTGAAAGCTCTAAGCTTGGGGATGCCCCGGTGGTTCACCCCTGCATATTTCAAGAAGACTCAAGCGTCTAAGCTTGGGGATGCCCAAGGCATCCCCTTCTTCATCGACAACATTATCAGGTTCCTCTAGTGAAACTATATTTTTATTCCATCACATCTTATGCACTTTGCTTGGAGCGTCAGTTTGTTTTTGTTTTTGTTTTGTTTGAATAAAATGGATCCTAGCATTCATTGTGTGGGAGAGAGACACGCTCCGCTGTTGCATATGGACAAATATGTCCTTAGGCTTTACTCATAATGTTCATGGCGAAGGTTGAATCTTCTTCGTTAAATTGTTATATGGTTGGAAACGGGAAATGATACATGTAGTAATTGGTAGAATGTCTTGAATAATGTGATACTTGGAAATTGTTGTGCTCATGTTTAAGCTCTTGCATCATATACTTTGCACCTATTAATGAAGAAATACATAGAGCTTGCTAAAATTTGGTTTGCATAATTGGTCTCTCTAAGGTCTAGATAATTTCTAGTATTGGGTTGAACAACAAGGAAGACGGTGTAGAGTCTTATAATGTTTACAATATGTATTTTATGTGAGTTTTGCTGCACCGCTTCATACTTGTGTTTGTTTCAAATAGCCTTGCTAGCCTAAACCTTGTATCGAGAGGGAATACTTCTCATGCATCCAAAATCCTTGAGCCAACCACTATGCCATTTGTGTCCACCATACCTACCTACTACATGGTATTTCTCCGCCATTCCAAAGTAAATTGCTTGAGTGCTACCTTTAAAATTTCTATCCTCTACCTTTGCAATATATAGCTCATGGGACAAATAGCTTAAAAACTATTGTGGTATTGAATATGTACTTATGCACTTTATCTCTTATTAAGTTGCTTGTTGTGCGATAACCATGTTCCTGGGGACGCCATCAACTACTCTTTGTTGAATATCATGTGATTTGCTATGCATGTCCATCTTGTCTGAAGTAAGGGAGATTTACCGCTAGAATGGTTAGAGCATGCATAATGTTAGAGAAGAACATTGGGCCGCTAACTAAAGCCATGATCCATGGTGGAAGTTTCAGTTTTGGACAAATATCCTCAATCTCATATGAGAAAATTAATTATTGTTGAATGCTTATGCATAAAAGAGGAGTCCATTATCTGTTGTCTATGTTGTCCCGGTATGGATGTCTAAGTTGAGAATAATCAATAGCGAGAAATCCAATGCGAGCTTTCTCCTTAGACCTTTGTACAGGCGGCATAGAGGTACCCCTTTGTGACACTTGGTTAAAATATATGCATTGCGATGATAATCCAGGTAATCCGAGCTAATTAGGACAAGGTGCGGGCACTATTAGTATACTATGCATGAGGCTTGCAACTTGTAGGATATAATTTACATAACACATATGGTTTATTACTACCGTTGACAAATTGTTTCTTGTTTTCAAAACCAAAGCTCTAGCACAAATATAGCAATCAATGCTTCCCTCTGCGAAGGGCCTTTCTTTTACTTTTATGTTGAGTCAGTTCACCTATTTCTCTCCATCTCAAGAAACAAACACTTGTGTGAACTGTGCATTGATTCCTACATACTTGCATATTGCACTTGTTATATTGCTTTACATTGACAACTATCCATGAGATATACATGTTATAAGTTGAAAGTAACCGCTGAAACTTAATCTTCCTTTGTGTTGCTTCAATGCCTTTACTTTGAATTGTTGCTTAATGAGTTAACTCTTATGCAAGACTTATTGATGCTTGTCTTGAAGTACTATTCATGAAAAGTCTTTGCTATATGATTCATTTGTTTACTCATGTCATTTACATTGTTTTGATCGCTGTATTCATTACATATGCTTACAATAGTATGATCAAGGTTATGATGGCATGTCACTCCAGAAATTATCTTTGTTATCGTTTACCTGCTCGGGACGAGCAGAAACTAAGCTTGGGGATGCTGATACGTCTCCGACGTATCGATAATTTCTTATGTTCCATGCCACATTATTGATGATATCTACATGTTTTATGCATACTTTATGTCATATTTATGCATTTTCCGGCACTAACCTATTAACGAGATGCCGAAGAGCCGATTCTTTGTCGTTTCATTGTTTTTGGTTTCAGAAATCCTAGTAAGGAAATATTCTCGGAATTGGACGAAATCAACGCCCAGGGGCCTATTTTGCCATGAAGCTTCCAGAAGACCGAAGGGAAGACGAAGTGGGGCCACGGGGCGCCGCCACACTAGGGCGGCGCGGCCCAAGGGGGGCCCGCGTGGCCCTAGCGTGTGGGGCCCCCGTGACGCCTCCTGACCCGCCCTTCCGCCTACATATAGTCTTCGTCGCGAAACCCCCAGTACCGAGAGCCACGATACGGAAAACCTTCCAGAGACGCCGCCGCCGCCAATCCCATCTCGGGGGATTCAGGAGATCGCCTCCGGCACCCTGCCGGAGAGGGGAATCATCTCCCGGAGGACTCTTCACCGCCATGGTCGCCTCCGGAGTGATGAGTGAGTAGTTCACCCCTGGACTATGGGTCCATAGCAGTAGCTAGATGGTCGTCTTCTCCTAATTGTGCTTCATTGTCGGGTCTTGTGAGCTGCCTAACATGATCAAGATCATCTATCTGTAATACTATATGTTGTGTTTGTTGGGATCCGATGGATAGAGAATACCATGTTATGTTGATTATCAATCTATTACCTATGTGTTGTTTATGATCTTGCATGCTCTCTGTTATTAGTAGAGGCTCTGGCCAAGTTTTTACTCTTAACTCCAAGAGGGAGTATTTATGCTCGATAGTGGGTTCATGCCTCCATTAAATCTGGGACAGTGACAGAAAGTTCTAAGGTTGTGGATGTGCTGTTGCCACTAGGGATAAAACATTGATGCTATGTCCGAGGATGTAGTTATTGATTACATTACGCACCATACTTAATGCAATTGTCTATTGTTTTCAACTTAATACTGGAAGGGGTTCGGATGATAACCTGAAGGTGGTATTTTTAGGCATAGATGCATGCTGGATAGCGGTCTATCTACTTTGTCGTAATGCCCAATTAAATCTCACAATACTCATCATATCATGTATGTGCATGGTCATGCCCTCTCTATTTGTCAATTGCCCAACTGTAATTTGTTCACCCAACATGCTATTTATCTTATGGGAGAGACACCTCTAGTGAACTGTGGACCCCGGTCCATTCTTTTAATCGAATACAATCTACTGCAATACTTGTTCTACTGTTTTCTGCAAACAATCATCATCCACACTATACATCTAATCCTTTGTTACAGCAAGCGGGTGAGATTGACAACCTCACTGTTTCGTTGGGGCAAAGTACTTTGGTTGTGTTGTGCAGGTTCCACGTTGGCGCCGGAATCCCTGGTGTTGCGCCGCACTACATCTCGCCGCCATCAACCTTCAACGTGCTTCTTGGCTCCTACTGGTTCGATAAACCTTGGTTTCTTACTGAGGGAAAACTTGCCGCTGTACGCATCACACCTTCCTCTTGGGGTTCCCAACGGCCGCGTGCTGTACGCGTATCACTGTCGTCTTCTTAGGATCCGTCGGGTGAATCTGCACTTCCTTTGAGTTCTTGGAGGTGTCGGAAGTTTGCTCCTTAATTGGCCTCCTCCGTAAGGCAACACGTCATAATCAGTTGCTAACCTTGATGTCATGTATTCTGCCTGCATCCCGAAAGTTTCTGACATCCTGTGGAAATCTTTGTCGCACTTATCTGCCAAGGCGAAACTCCGCTTTACCGTAATTGGGCCCTTGGGTCCAGGGAGCCTCCACAACAAGTATGTATAATGTGGTACCGCCATAAATCTCGCATAAGCGGGTCGTCCCAGTAGAGCATGATACTGCGACGGAAAATCTACGACTTCGAACTCCAGCTTCTCTCTTTTGTAATTCTCTCGAGTTCCAAACTGAACATCGAGACTGATCTTTCCCAATGGATAGCTTGGCTTTTCGGGCGTGATGTCGTGGAAGCGCGTGTCAGTTGGTGTTAAATTTGCCAGAGATATGTTCATCTTCCTCAATGTATCTGCATACATAAGGTTTAAGCTTCTCCCTCCATCTATGAACACACGCGAAACATCGAATCCTGCAATCACCACTGGCAGAATCATGGCTGACTGCCCTGGTCGTGGAACTTGAGGCGGATGGTCCGCTTGGGTGAACCCGATATCCTATGCCGGCCAATTCAAGTACTCGATCGTTGGTGGCGGCATCTTTTCTTCCATGTAAACTTGTCACGAAATCACCTTTTGGGCCCTATTCGAGGGTATGCCCTTCTGAATCATCGACACTGCTCCCATTTTGTCAATATAAGGACCGTTGTTAGGTGGCGTTGCCGCTAATTGCAACTGATGTCGATTTTCATCGGTAATAGCGGGTGGGGGTGGAAGGTGAATCTCACTCCTTGGCCCCTGGGGGTTCCTGCTTGCTGCCTGTGCATTGGTATGCCCTGCGTATCTATGCAATGCTAGGAAAGTTCGGTAGTCGTTCTGAAGATGACCCGACTGTCTTTTCCCGGTATTATCGAGAAAGAAGTGCATCTGACATGGTCCATTCAAAAGATCCTCGAGTGATACATATGGCCTTTGGAACCTCGGTCGACTATTTTGCCTGCTAGAGCTTGGAGCATCTATGTAGTCAATGCGCTGCTCGCTACTCCTATGATAGTCATCTCAATGATTTTCTCCACTATTTCCTCGAAAACCAGCCACTACTTGGCCGGGGCCATCATAGTCTGAGAATTGTCGAGAAAAACGTCGTCTATTTTGATTGTTTCTGTTGCGGTCTTCGTCGGGTGACCTATGCCGTTCATTTTGAATAGCATCTTCTCCATCTGCCCAGCGATTCGCTATCTCCTTGAGCGCTGCTATTATTTTAGGGTTAGACCTTCCCAAGTCCTTGATTAGGTCCTTTCTTCGGATCCCCGCAACAAACGCATCTATTGCTCTTTCATCAGATATGTTCTCTACCGAATTTTTGATAATGTTCCACCTCTGGATATACATCCTCATTGGCTCATCAAACTTCTGCCTGCATGCACTTAGCTGCTCTATTGATGAGGGTTTCTTGCACGTGTATAGAATTTTTTTCACAAACATATCCTCGAACGTTTCCCATCTATCGATGGATCCTACTGGCAACTTTTTTATCCAAGATCTTGCGGCTCCGCTTAAGTGGACCTCGATGCTCTGCATGGCAGTCGCTTTGGTTCCACCCTTCAATTTTACTGTCTCCAGGTAGTCGACTAACCAGTCCTCTGGATCTTGCAAACCATCGATTTTTTTGTAGTTGTCAGGTAATTTAAACCCAAACGGAACCCGAGTTTTGTGAACTCGTCGAGTGAAGCAGGAGAGCCCACAAATATCTTCCTCATCTACTTCTGGTGAGCGCCGACGTTCTCTCCTTTCTTGCCATGCTCTATCGACACGTGCTTGCGTTGTTGTGTCTCTCGCGTCACCTGTTGATACGTCTCCGACGTATCGATAATTTCTTATGTTCCATGCCACATTATTGATGATATCTACATGTTTTATGCATACTTTATGTCATATTTATGCATTTTCTGGCACTAACCTATTAACGAGATGTCGAAGAGCCAGTTGTTGTTTTCTACTGTTTTTGGTTTCAGAAATCCTAGTAAGGAAATATTCTCGGAATTGGACGAAATCAACGCCCAGGGTCCTATTTTCACACGAAGCTTCCAGAAGACCGAAGGAGTCACGAAGTGGGGCCACGAGGTGGCGACACAGCAGGGCGGCGCGGCCCAAGCCCTGGCCGCGCCGGCCTAGTGTGTGGGGCCCTCGTGTGCCCCCCTGACCTATCTCCTCCGCCTTCTTATAGCCTTCGTCGCGAAACCCCCTGTACCGAGAGCCACGATACGGAAAACCTTCCAGAGACGCCGCCGCCGCCAATCCTGTCGTTGCCTATTCGACGGTACCTCGGAGGAGGGATCCTCACGAGGGGGAGAAGAAGTAGGGGCCATAGGGCGGAGTGCACACGGGACGGTGGTACGCGAGTTACCCAGCTTCGGAACACCTGCACGATGACAGGGCCTACTGCTGCTTGTCTGGAATTATCTGGGCGCTTTCGCGTTGTTACAATGAGTTGTGGTTGTGCCTCTAGGGCTCCCAGGATCCGGCTTATATAGACGCTCGGATCTAGGGTTTACACGGAGAGTCCTAGCCGGAATACAAGTTGCCTAACTACGGTACAAAGTCTTGCCGTGTACGTCAAGGATCCGCCTTCCTCCAAGTACGTGCTGGATCCGGATACTTCATGGGCTTCAACGGATCCGGCCTCCTTCGTAGGTCGGTTAGGATCCGGCTCCTCGTTCCTGGGCTGGACTTCATCCTTCAGGATCTACAGCAACTGGGCCGCCCGATGGGCCACATGCCTCACCACCAACTATGGGCCACCCGGGCTTGCCGGATCTAGGCCACGCCGTTGATATACCCATAAAGTATACCCACAACAGTAGCCCCCGAAGTTCTCCGAGATTCATCATTCCTCCGACTTCATTCTGCTCGGAAACGAAGAGAATCTTGAAGAGCTTCAAAACTTCTTACTTGATTCCGGGTTCATTCATTCGGAAATCCTTCATCTTCAGATCACGCAGAACAACGGAAGCTCCGATTTTCCCGCGCACAACCTCCTCATTTCCCGCGCTAAATTTTCGCAGATGCAAATCTTTAGCCGGAATTTTCGGGAGCGCATGGTTTAGTTACCTCCACGTCGTTTTACCGCAGTTGACCTAAAACACGTGTCATCCATCCAACGGTGTGACCGTTCAGTTTCCACCGTCGGATCCGAATCCCGAATCTCCGCGTGCGGCCTATAAATACCCCGCGGCCCGGTAAAATTTCATTCTTTCACCTCTCCTCACCACTTCGTCTTCCTCCTCGCGCCGCGCCGCCCGACGGATCTCGATTCCGGCGATCTTCGCCACGGTGAGCTTCACGCGCCGCCAAACCAAGACCCCCCTCGCGCCAAGATTCCTGCGGTTGAACGGGAATTTCCCTCCGCCGCCGATTCGTGGTCTCGCGGGTCGGTTTTCTTCAAGTCCGGCGACCCCATCTTCACCGGAGCTCCGTCGAGCCACCGCGCCATTAGCGGTAAGTGCGCCGGCCTCGTAGAAGATAGACTTAGTGTAGAAGATAGACTTAGTGTAGAAGATAGACTTAGGTGATCCGGGTACTTAAACACTTTGTATGGGTGCAGCCGGAAGCATGCCACTCGATTCTTCGCATTGTACTGGTAGCTCTCCGAGTAGCCCGGATCCCAGTCAAATAGAACCAATATGCCCGGATCCCATATCATTCCTGCCACCATATGTTTCCGACACTAGACTAGCTCAACCGTTTTCCGCATCTTCCAGCACCGCTCCAAGCCGGATCCCATCCCTGCAAGAGCTCCAAGAAGAACTTGAGGGACAAGCTAGGATGGCTGCAAAGGTTCAGGAGGCGGAAAACAAGAGGGCGTCCAAGGCCCGGATCCGTGAAGGAGAGCGGGGTCAATGGTGGCCTTGCGCAACAACTGATGTGGAGCTTAGAGAGCTCCAGAACGAGGGCATGATCTCCACTCATTGGAGTTTCACACGTGACTCCGACGTCCCCAAGCCTGAAGCCGGAGAAATTGTTATGACCAAAGCTTGGGTGGAACGCGGACTTTCACTTCCCTGCTCGGAGTTCTTTCTCTCCGTCCTCAACACATACGGGCTCCAGCCCCACAACATCTGCCCAAACTCATATCTCCTCCTGTCCAACTTCATAACTCTTTGCGAAGGGCACCTTGGGATCCGGCCAGATGTCAAGTTATGGCAATTCTTTTTCCGGGTGAAGAAAGAAACCAAGGACAAAGCAATGGTGAACTGCGGGAGCATGACGTTCATGCTCCGCCCTAGCCGCATGTATCCTCCCCACGACTCGCACGAATCCGTCCAGTACTGGAACACCGGATGGTTCTATGAGAAGAACGCTTCAGTTCCGGATGTCCATCAAGGCCTGCCCCAGTTCATCAACGAGCCTCCGGAAGAGCTCGCAAGCTGGAGCTTCGTTCCTTCGCTCGCCCAAACCCCGATCCTGGAGAAGGCAGCGCGGAGAATCTCCTGGCTAGTCCACGACGGACTGACCGGAGCCCAGCTCACTCTTAGCTGGTTTTCCCGGAGAATCCAGCCACTGCGCTACAACGCACGCTTGATGTGCGCCTATACCGGGGCGGATGATCTCCTCCGGGTTACCCGCCACGATCTTCCGGCCGACTCCCTGAAAAGGAGGTTCAAGACTCTGGTGAAGATCCCCAGGGGCCAACAGGTCCCGGAACTGATCAAGGACATCTACATAAATGACCAATGTCCTCCGGTAAGCTCTTGTTCTTTTCGTCCTTTGCTTCAAACTTCACAAGTTTTTGGATGTTAACTCTAACTTTTATTCATTTTCCTTCCAGCTCAACACTTTGGCGGAGGAAAGCTTCCGCACCATTCTTCATGTCCCTGTCACCGGCGACGCGGCGGAGGAGGCTCCAGAAGACGATGAGGAGGAAGAGGAACAGGCACCCCGCAAGGCGGCCCCTCGTCCTACGAAGCGTCCCCGCGCCAAGGCTTCCGGCTCTGAAGCCGGAGCTAGCGGCGAGGCCTCCGCCAAGAAGCCCAAGATCACAAAGCCACCTCCGCTAGACTCAAGGAAAGCGGAGCGTGCGCGCCTGAGAATGCTTTCAACAGCTGGTCAGCGCTCGCGCCCCATCATCCCCGGCGCCCCGTAAGTTTCCGAACATGATGCGATTTTATCTTAGCGAAATTATCTCTTATTTAACCCCTTTTACTTGTTTGCAGGAATCCGAGCACCACTGCCACGCGGACCACCAGCCAAGAACCTATCACCAAGTATATGAAAAAGTCTCCGGCAGTTGGTCCTTCTACTCCGGTTCCGCCAAGTGCCCCCCACCCTACTCCTCAGCCGTCACCTCCTCAGGCTGATCCATCTCCCCCTCCAGCCGCAAACACTCCACCGGAAATAATTCCGGTTAGCAGCGAGAAGGTGGGCGGAGAAGATCCTAAGGCCAAAGGCCCTGCCCAAGGAGACACGGAAGAACAAGGCCAAGGAGAGGCTGAAGTCACTTCTTCTGAGAAGGCTGGAGACGGCGCTGGCGACATCGTCGTTTTTCCAAAGAATTTTGGAGATCCGGCTGACACCACTTCCACCCCCAAGGCGTATGCTACCAAGTTTTTCAACAAACTGTCCGAGGCGGAGAAATGGGAACTTGAGCAAGACTTGCTCAACGCTATGCTGAACAACGCCTGGGGGAAGCCTGACGCAGCGACATCGGAAATCCAGGACTTCAAGAAGAACGTCGGCCAGTTCCTCGACAAGCTCGTCTGCAAGCAAAAGGTACTCCCCAGTAGCCCCCAAGCATGTTGGCGGAAACTCAAAAAGTAGTTAGCGCTTAGATGCTTAGAGAAAGATTACTTCCGGGAAAGTTTTTAAATTGGATCAGTAGCCCCCAAGCATTAGGCGGAAAAGTTCCGGCAATAATGCTTTTGAGGAAACCACTGTTACAGGCGGAATTTTTACTCCTGCTCTGTCTTACAGGAACAACAGGCGCTGCACTATGAGCTGCACAAGAACATCGCCCTTCAGCGCCGCGTTACTTTGAATCAGGCGGAAAATATCCGGACTCTGAAGGATGAGAATGCGGAGCTGACCAAACAACTGGCGGACGCCCAAGGTTGGTTTCCGTCTTCTTCGTCATTGGTCATATTCCGACTTGAAACTTGCTGTTAACTTATGTTATTATAGGCGCATCCTCTTCCCTTGCTACAGCCTCGTCTGAACTTGAGAACCTGCGCTCCTCGTACCAAGATTTGGAAACGAAGCTAAAGGAGGCAGAACTAAAGAGGGAGCAGGCCGAGAAGCAGCTGGCGGAGAAAAACTCCGAGCTCATCAGAGAAAAGGGCGAAATGATATTGAAGAAGAATGCTGACAGCGAAACCATCAAGAGGCAGCAAAAGGAGCTTAATGGACTCCGGAAGTATATGGAGACCGCGGAGCATCATTGGGACTTGCTCAACGAAAACATCTTAGGTACGATGCTGAAATCTTTGTCTAGATGTTTGCTCCGGCTTTGTACTTTATGCTCAAATTGCATGCTTATATCCTGATTATCTTTACGCAGAGCCGCTTGGGTATCCGGAACAGCGCCGGAATTTGTTCCCACGGGATGACCTTCTTCAACTCGCAGGCGATGACTGCAAAGATCTCATCTCCGCCTCCCGCAAGATATGCTATAACTTATCCATCAAGAGGAGCCGCACTTGCAACGTCCGGAAGCTTGTTGGAAAGATGGACATTCTTCCGGAGCTGGTGACGGATCTACAAGCATCATCAGCCCGAGGCGCAGCTGCAATGGCCTTGACCATGTGCCTAGCACATAATCCGGATCTTGATCTTGATCAGGTGACCACGGGCGTTCCTCCGGATGCGGATGTCAACGCTCTGCTGGATGCAGTGAGCGGCTACGACACCCGTATCGCGCGCAGGATCCGGCACGAGGAATTCTACGACAAGTTCGTTCTTCCCGCAGACGAGCCCTTGGAAGCGGAACTTCAAAAGGAGCTCGAGGCGAAGGCGCGACCTGCGGAATCCGGGACCCAATATACCTGGACCAGCTCCAAGGACGCTCCCCAAGAAGAACCCAAGACCAGCACTGCAGCTTCTGAAGAAAAAGAAAGTGACGAAGACGTGTCTTCTCCGGCCGAAGGTGCCAAGGAAAAGGATCCAGAGGGCAAGACTTCTCCGGCTAAGGGGGAGTGACAACTTTTATTCCTGCGGGAAAGACAATGCATCATTTTGGCCCCAGCGAGGGTTTGTAATAAGACTTTAAATTCTTAAGTAGCTAGGAACGAAACGATTATGCATGGGGTGGAAATACTTATCCTGCTATCCGTTAATGTTACGTGCATGTTTCGTTTTCTGTCGGAAAGCAAGTGCTGATTTCGTTGTTTTCCGGCTTGCCCGCTTGACCTTCCGCGAGCCGGAAGACCTTAGCCGGAAACGCTCGCCAGCGGCGATGAAGCCCAATGGCAGTCCGTCAATAACCGCGGAAACAAGCCCCCAAGCATAGGTGCCGGAAATCGCTACTAGGAATCCACGAGTTCGCAACAGACAACAACTTAATCAGAAAACTTAAGCTTACGTCCTAAAGGACGATTTTTGAAAATCACAACTTTTATACACGCCTAGGCGGAAACAATCCAGCTCTGCGGTTTTAGTCGGAAAAAACATACACGATCTAAAATGAACAAGTAAAGGAGGTAAAAGACTCAAAGAGTGAACCATAAGCTTTATTTCATTGATCATGTATAACTATTACAGAGTTTGTAACTCGGAAAAAATATGCTAAGTGTAAAAAGGACGTAGCTGTGCGATGTTCCAAGGGCGATCTGTCTCGTCGTAGATGTCATCCGGATCCTCACGCTTGCGTTTCCGGTGCCAATTAGCAGGTCTATCCTTCAGTTCGCGGAAATCAACAAGGTAGTACGACCCGTTATGAAGCACTTTGCTAACGACGAAGGGTCCTTCCCATGGAGATTGCAGCTTATGGTCTTTCACCTGTCGAAGGCGGAGGACCAGGTCTCCTGCCATGAAGGAGCGATTCCGAACTCGACGACTGTGATAGCGCCGGAGCTTCTGCTGGTAGATGGCGGAGCGCTGATCAGCTAGGTTCCGAGCTTCCTCGATCAGGTCCACAGATAGCTGTCTGGCCTCGTCAGCTGTTTCTTCATTGTAGGCGGAAACTCGCGGTGAATCGTGGATGATGTCGGAGGGAAGCACGGCTTCGGATCCGTATACCAGGAAAAATGGGGTAAACCCTGTTGATCTGTTAGGGGTAGTTCGTAAACTCCACAAAACAGCTTCCAACTCGTCAGCCCAAGCTCCAGCTGCTCGTCGCAGCGGTTCTTCAAGGCGCGGCTTAATTCCTGATAATATTAGACCGTTAGCCCTTTCAACCTGACCGTTAGATTGTGGATGAGCCACAGATGCAAGGTCCAGTCGAATCCCCATTGTGTCACAATAATCCCTCAACTCTCCTTGAGCGAAGTTTGTGCCATTATCTGTGATTATGCTGTGTGGGATGCCGAATCTCATCACGAGGCTGCAGACGAATTTTAGTGCCGTAGCACCATCGGCTTTTCTCACTGGCTTTGCCTCGATCCACTTGCTGAATTTATCAACAGCGACCAGGAGGTATTCAAAACCACCAGGAGATGATCTTTTTAACTTACCAACCATATCGAGCCCCCAGACCGCAAATGGCCAGGTGATAGGTATGGTCTTCAGCTCTTGGGCTGGAGCATTTGGTTGAGTAGCGTAGTACTGACAACCTCGGCAGGTTTTTACCAACTTGTCAGCATCTTCTTTAGCTGTGAGCCAGTAGAATCCTAGCCGGAAAGCTTTGGCAACGAGGGACCTGGGAGCGGCGTGATGCCCGCAATCCCCTGCGTGGATCTCTCTGAGGATTTCAATGCCATCTTGATTGGAGACGCATTTGAGAAACACCCCTGCTGCACTTCGTTTGTAGAGCTGTCCATCAACAATTGTGTAGGTTCTCGCTCATCTGACGATCTGTCGCGCGAGGACCTCGTCCTCTGGCAACTTCTGATCGATGAGGTAGTCCAGGAAAGGCTGTGTCCAAGCCGGAATGATAGCCATCACCTCCCTAGCCGGAGACACTGCCACCTCTGGGTTTTCCGGGTTAGCGCCCTTAACTGAGGGTATCCGTAGATGCTCCAGGAAAATGCCAGGCGGAATTCGCTTCCTGCCGGATCCGAGCTTGGATAGCATGTCTGCCGCTGTATTATCGTCTCTCCTGACGTACTTGACTTCGTATCCGAGGAAGCACTTGGCGATCTCATCAACTTCGTCTCTGTAGGCCGCCATGACGGAGTTTCTGGCGTTCCAGGTTCCGGCTACTTGTTGTGCCACCAGGTCGGAATCTCCACAGCATATGATGTGCTTGATCCCAATTTCCTTAGCGATGCGCAGACCGTGTAGTAGAGCCTCGTATTCCGCCATGTTGTTTGTAGCTTCGAAGTGGATCTGCAGAACATACTGCAGTTCTTCTCCGGTAGGGGACTTCAGGGTGACTCCGGCTCCTGAGCCTTGATGCTGCTTGGATCCATCGAAGTGCATAACCCATGTTTCTGGTTCCGGCTCCAGACTTGCATCCGGAGCTTCTGTCCAATCTGTGACGAAATCTGCCAAGACTTGGGATTTAACCGCAGTCTTAGGCTTGTAAGCGATGTCGAAGGCGGATAATTCGATGCCCCATTTAGCCGTACGTCCTGTTGCGTCAGCGTTGTTGAGAATTGTTGACAGCGGAGCCTTGCTCACAACTGTTACTGGGTGTTCTTGGAAGTAGTGTCTCAGCTTCTGGCTGCCTAGGAACACTCCATAGGCTAGCTTCTGAAAGTGAGGGTATCTTTGCTTTGACTCCGTCAGCACCTCGCTAATGTAATAGACAGGTCTCTGGACGTCATATTCATGACCTTCTTTCTTTCGCTCCACCACGATGACGAGGCTGATGACTTTGTTGGTAGCTGCCAGATAGAGGAACATTGGCTCTGACTCTGCTGGGGCTGCCAAGATAGGTGGGGAGGTGAGTATTTCCTTCAACCCCCGAAGAGCTGCATCGGCTGCATCGTCCCAGACAAAGTTGTCTGTTTTCTTCAGCAGCTTGTACAGAGGTAGCGCCTTCTCGCCAAGACGGCTAACAAACCTACTGATTGCTGCGACGCAACCAGTTAGTCGTTGCACATCTTTGAGACAAGTTGGCCGTTTGATACACAGGATCGCCTTGATCTTTTCCGGGTTAACCTCAATGCCTCTGTGAGAGACTATGAAGCCAAGGAGTTTTCCGGCTGGCACGCCAAAGACGCACTTCAGCGGATTCAACATCATCTTGTACCTGCGGAGATTGTCGAAGGTTTTACGTGAGGTCGCTGATCAAGTCGGATCCTTTCCGGGTCATGACCGCGATGTCGTCGACGTAAGCGTGCACGTTCCGGCCAATTTGGTCCTTCAGGCACCGCTGCATCGTACGTTGGTAGGTGGCACCTGCATTTTTCAACCCAAAAGGCATAGTAACATAGCAGTAAGTACCAAACGGGGTAATGAATGAAGTCGCCTTTTGGTCGGATTCCTTCATCCGGATCTGATGATACCCGGAATACGCATCAAGAAAACACAGAAGTTCCGCCCCCGCCGTCGAATCAATGACTTGGTCAATGCGCGGCAAGGGGAACGGATCCTTCGGGCAATGCTTGTTCAAGCCAGAGTAATCGATGCACATTCTTAGTATTTCAGTGTTCTTTTTGGGTACAAGGACGGGATTCGCGACCCAATCGGTGTGGATAACTTCTATTACAAAACCTGCTTCTAGTAACTTTGCTAGTTCCATTCCTATGGCGCGACGCTTCTTATCTCCAAAGCGTCGCATAGCTTGCTTCACCGGTTTAGCCCCCGGATTTATGTTGAGGTAGTGCTCGGCGAGTTCCCTAGGTACTCCGGACATGTCAGAAGGTTGCCATGCGAAGATATCCATGTTAGCGCGGAGGAACTCGACGAGCGCGTTTTCCTATTTGGGGTCCATGTTGGCTCCGACTGAAACCTGCTTGGAAGAGTCGCCTTTGATCAGGTCGTGCTTCTTGGTTTCTATCGCGGCCTTGAAGGAGGTTTTCTGTTCGGAGATCTGCTTCTTGGTGGTCTGCATCTCAGTCGGATCCACCGCGGCTCTGTAGCCTTTCAGCTCTTCTCCAGATATCACAGACTCTGCGAAGGCGGCTTCGCCTAACTCGCACTCATGAGCTTTTTTGTAGTCTCCGGATACGGTAATCATACCTTTAGGACCCGGAATCTTGAGCTTGTTGTAGATGTAGCACGCTCTTGCGTGGAACTTGTGGTAGGTGGGCCTGCCGAAGATGACGTGGTAGGAGCTCTTGAAGGGCACAACTTCAAACGTGATCTTCTCTTCGCGGAAATTATGAACATCGCCAAAAGCCACGGGAAGTGTGATGCTGCCGAGGGAGTTCGCCTTCTTACCCGGAACCACGCCATGAAACTCAGTGTTGCTGTGTTTGAGCTGTTCCTTGGTAAGGTTCATCCGCTCTAGAGTCTCCAAGTACATGATGTTCAGGCTAGCTCCGCCATCCATGAGGCACTTGGAGAAGTCATACCCGTCTATGCGGGGACTTACAACCAAGGCGTAGCATTCTTTTGGCACAATTGCGGGGTGATCCTTCCTATCAAATGTGCACGGGATTTCTGACCACCTGACGTACTGCGGCACAGCCGGAACTATGGCGTTCAGGATCCGGGTAGCTGACTTGGAAGCGCGTACTGTTGGGGTCCCGAGGAAAGTGTGGTAAGCCCCCACGCTCTTTTTATCGAATGGATTGGATTTACCTGCGGATCCTGCCTTGGGATCCGGCGAGTTATCATCCTCATCCATCGCCTCAGAACTATCTTCCTCTTTGTCCTTGTTCTTGCCCTTGCCACCTTTGCCGCGTGGGCGGTGCTTCCGGGCGCGCTTGTAACCTGCCTCCGGGTCATTCTTTAGATCGTTGACCCACTTGCAGTTGCGGTTGGTGTGAGTGGACTTCCCTGTAACCGGATCCAGGTGGGCCAGGTAGGGCATGTCTCTGTACGCCTCGTAGGTTTGCGGGGCGCGGGATCCGCCAGCTGTGACCTCAGAGGTATGCTGCTGACCCCTGCCGGCTCCGCCTCCACGTCCGCGTCCTCTTCCGCCTCCTGAACCTCTGCGTTGAAACGCCATGGCGACCATCTCGGATCCGCCACTCTTCTGGTCATCAGGGTTCTTGCGCTTATGGCTGCTGCTGCTACCGTTGTCACGGTTCTTCTTTTGTTGATGCAGGGGGATTGCTGTAGCTGCGAGATCACCGCCTGCGTCGTCATCGGCGGCAGTGTGATCGCTGGCGATGGTGATCATGTCGTCCAACGTCAGTTTATTTGCATTGACCAAGCAAGTTAGCTTGTGTCGCAGCAATCCTCCTCGCTGCAAGCCCCCAATGAAGGCGTGCATTGCTGTGCGGTTGTCGACGTTCTCGCACTCGTTTCTGCATGCCAACCATCGGGTGAGGAAATTCCTCGATGTTTCGCCCTTCCTCTGGATACATGCCTGCAGGTCGCTTGTTGTGGCAGGTCTCTTGTAGGTGCCCCTGAAGTGTTTCTCGAAAGCGTTCTTCAGGTCGAACCAGCAAAAGATGGAATTCTTCTCGAGGTCGCTGAGCCAGATCCGGGCTGGACCTACAAGGTACAACTGAAGCATGCGGCAGGCGATGTTAGGGGTTCCTCCGGCGAAGGTTACAGCATTATAGTAATCCTCAATCCAGGTATCCGGCCTTTCGGTGCCATCATAATGCTTCAGATTTCCGGGTAGCTTGAGGTTCATCCTTGGCTTTGGTTCCTCTCGAATCATCCTGCCAAAGCACTTCGGACCAATGTAGTCGGTTCTGTATTCGTTAAGGCGATCCCGCGCGTCGCGCGAGCCGTGGCGAGGAGACTTTGAGCGAGAGCGAGATCTCTGGCCATTGCCTCCGCCTCCACCTCCGCCGCCACCGCTAGGTGGTGGTGAGGGAGACCTGCGAGGTGGGCGGTCCGATTTCTTGCTTCCGCCATCTGATTCTCCTCGGCCTTCTCGGTTCTGGCTCCGGCTCCTGTGGCTGCCTTCGCCATGGCGCTGGCTGCCCTGGCCGTTCGGGTGAGGTTCCGAGTCGCGGCTCCGGCGAGGCTCTGGGTCGCGGCTCCGGCGAGGCTCTGGGTCGCGCTCCTCATTCCGACTCCTCCTGGGCTCGGGCTCATGAACGTTGTTCTGGTTCCGGCGAGGTTCCGGCGAGCGCTCCCTATTTCTGTTTCTTGGCAGCACGTTGTTGCGGATAATAATTCCACCATGCCCTGGGGGCCTGGTGTTTCCGGCTGGACTACGACGGCGAGGGGGTCGCGGGTAACCGTTGGGCGGAGGAGAGGGGTTGCGATATTTGTCTCGTCCAGGATACATTGCATCCTTTCCCTTCCTTGGATCTGACGAAGGCGTCTTTGACGGAACGGGGATCGGATTTGGGTGTTCCCTGGTTCTTCTTCTGCGCTCCGAGGATCCGGTGTGTGATTCATCATCGGGATGCCGATCGGCGCGGGCGTCCTTCTGCGCGGTAGATACACAGTTATCCGGATTGGATTCCAACCTGCGCGAAGTATCGGCCTTGCTTTGCTGCTGCATTGCTGAAGCGACAAGTGTGCGGAGGTAGTTGATATCAACCTCTTCGTCCTTCTTCTTCAACAGCTCCGCAGCTTTTTGCATGTTGTCCTTTGGGGTTTCCAGCGGCCGGTGTTCTGCGGGCGTGGCGAAGTTGATCCTGCGAGGCGGAATTGCTTCTCTAACAATTCGATCGGCCTCCGCCTGCGCATAGGTCATCTTTGTTTCCCACTCTTTCGCCATGCTCTTGACCTGCTCGAGTGTGGCGGTAATCTCGCGATCCTATCTGTCGAAAGTTTCCGCCAGACCTGCAGCTTGCTCCCTTTCTTCCCTTAATGCGGCTTCGGTATCGGCGAGCTTCTTGGCTGTGGCCAGCATTTCCTGTCTGGTGGCTTCTAGAGCCTCCAGATCTGCGGCGTCGCCCGGGGTTATAGGTTTGTTAAGAACTGCTCGCGCGACCATCTCTTCGACTGTCAGGAGCTCCTCCGAGGAAGAATCCCTGCGGGGTCGCTCCTGAGACCTTGGAGATCCTTGGTGGGATGGCTGAGGGTCAGATTGGTTGGTTGCCTCTTCAGATCCAGTTTGTCCCAGCGCTGCTACCGTTGCGAGAACCTGCTTAGGCTGGGCGGAGTCGACTTCAGGCTGATCACCGAAACCGTACTCCCCTAGCTTGCGAACGAAGTCATCAGACTCCATGGAAGGGGTATCTCCCGAAATTGGGCTCAGATTGCCCAAAATCGATTCTTCAACCGGAGCTCCGCTTTCTCCGACAGGCTCAGCCTGAGCCGGATCTGCGCCGTTTTCCGGTGCCTCTACCTGCTCAGGACCAGCTCCGTCTTCTTGAGGGGCGGTTCCGGCGGTATGGGCCAAGAAGTGTACGAAGTGGCACCTCTGCTTTTCTAACACCTGGGAGACCCAGGCGGATCTGCATTGGTCTTCCACCGTTGTTTCCTGCACAGGGGCGGATTGGGTGGGCTTTGAAATTTCCAGATCCAAGGCGGAATCTTCCTTAGGAAGCTCCTGCGTCTCAGATCGGATCTTCGCGACAGGGTCTAGCTCTGCGGCGGTCGCGTCTGCGTTACTTACCAGTGGGTTTCCGTCGGAATCGACGGTTTCCCCGATGAAGATGTGTATGCCGCCAATTGGGACGATGGAGAGCTTGACGGGGTTTGTCCTAGCCGGAATCCAACACTCATCCGGAGGGACGATCGGCAGAGTTCCGGCGTAGAGGACGCGCCCCACAGCGATGGTGTCGTCGTAGCTTCCCATGGCGGAACCCTCCCGGTTCCGGCCTCCAGACGCCACAGGCCCCACGGTGGGCGCCAACTGTCGTTGCCTATTCGACGGTACCTCGGAGGAGGGATCCTCACGAGGGGGAGAAGAAGTAGGGGCCATAGGGCGGAGTGCACACGGGACGGTGGTACGCGAGTTACCTAGCTTCGGAACACCTGCACGATGACAGGGCCTACTGCTGCTTGTCTGGAATTATCTGGGCGCTTTCGCGTTGTTACAATGAGTTGTGGTTGTGCCTCTAGGGCTCCCAGGATCCGGCTTATATAGACGCTCGGATCTAGGGTTTACACGGAGAGTCCTAGCCGGAATACAAGTTGCCTAACTACGGTACAAAGTCTTGCCATGTACGTCAAGGATCCGCCTTCCTCCAAGTACGTGCTGGATCCGGATACTTCATGGGCTTCAACGGATCCGGCCTCCTTCGTAGGTCGGTTAGGATCCGGCTCCTCGTTCCTGGGCTGGACTTCATCCTTCAGGATCTACAGCAACTGGGCCGCCCGATGGGCCACATGCCTCACCACCAACTATGGGCCACCCGGGCTTGCCGGATCTAGGCCACGCCGTTGATATACCCATAAAGTATACCCACAACAAATCCCATCTCGGGGGATTCAGGAGATCGCCTCCGGCACCCTGTCGGAGAGGGGAATCATCTCCCGGAGGACTCTTCACCGCCATGGTCGCCTCCGGAGTGATGAGTGAGTAGTTCACCCCTGGACTATGGGTCCATAGCAGTAGCTAGATGGTCGTCTTCTCCTAATTGTGCTTCATTGTCAGATCTTGTGAGCTGCCTAACATGATCAAGATCATCTATCTGTAATGCTATATGTTGTGTTTGTTGGGATCCGATGGATAGAGAATACTATGCTATGTTGATTATCAATCTATTACCTATGTGTTGTTTATGATCTTGCATGCTCTCCGTTATTAGTAGAGGCTCTGGCCAAGTTTTTACTCTTAACTCCAAGAGGGAGTATTTATGCTCGATAGTGGGTTCATGCCTCCATTAAATCTGGGACAGTGACATAAAGTTCTAAGGTTGTGGATGTGCTGTTGCCACTAGGGATAAAACATCGATGCTATGTCCGAGGATGTAGTTATTGATTACATTACGCACCATACTTAATGCAATTGTCCGTTGTTTGCAACTTAATACTGGAAGGGGTTCGGATGATAACCTGAAGGTGGACTTTTTAGGCATAGATGCATGCTGGATAGCGGTCTATGTACTTTGTCGTAATGCCCAATTAAATCTCACAATACCCATCATATCATGTATGTGCATGGTCATGCCCTCTCTATTTGTCAATTGCCCAACTGTAATTTGTTCACCCAACATGCTTATTCTTATGGGAGAGACACCACTAGTGAACTGTGGACCCCGGTCCATTCTTTTAATCGAATACAATCTACTGCAATACTTGTTCTACTGTTTTCTGCAAACAATCATCATCCACACTATACACCTAATCCTTTGTTACAGCAAGCCGGTGAGATTGACAACCTCACTGTTTCGTTGGGGCAAAGTACTTTGGTTGTGTTGTGCAGGTTCCACGTTGGTGCCAGAATCCCTGGTGTTGCGCCGCACTACATCTCGCCGCCATCAACCTTCAACGTGCTTCTTGGCTCCTACTGGTTCGATAAACCTTGGTTTCTTACTAAGGGAAAACTTGCCGCTGTACGCATCACACCTTCCTCTTGGGGTTCCCAACGGACGCGTGTTGTACGCGTATCAAGCAGATTTTCTGGCGCCGTTGCCGGGGAACTGAAGAAAAGTTACACCACAAAGATCTCTAACTCCCACGTCAACTCTGCGCCAGCAACAGATTTTCTGGCGCCGTTGCCGGGGAGATCAAGACACGCTGCAAGGGGAGTCTCCACATTCCAATCTCTTTACTTTGTTTTTGTCTTGCTTTATTTTATTTACTACTTTGTTTGCTGCACTAAAACAAAACACAAAAAAATAGTTGCTAGTTTTACTTTATTTGCTGTCTTGTTTGCACTCTATATCAAAAACAGAAAAAAATTAGTTACTTGCATTTTACTTTTGTTACCATGTCTAGTTCTGCACCTGTTACTTCTTCACCGGAGGAATTAGTCTTCACTTTTAAACAAGGGGATGAGGAGAGTTTTAAAGATGCTTGGTCCAGAATTTTTGATTCTTATCGTAAAGCTGAACCTCAAATGACTCTAAGTTTGCTTCTTAGTAACTTTTATTTTGATCTTATGATTCGCTATAGATATGCCTTGGATGCTTTAGTGGGAGGAGATTTTCTTCATTGCAATGGGGATCAAGCTTTTAATGCCATAAAGAAGTTGGTTGCATCACATGATTCAGCTAATAACTTTGATTCAGCCCTTATTAGCATTTATAATAGATTAAACACTCTTGAGACAAGTGCATCTCGCTTGAACAAAAATTATAGATATGTTCGTAACCGTCTCGATCAAGTTTTAGTGAACTCTGAACCTTCATTATGGGATCCTACTATTAAAGTTGTTATCGGTGATCAAACTCTTCATGCCAATTGTGATATTATGTCTGAATTTTGCCTTATGCCTAAGAGTATTCATGAATCTTTGGCACTTTGGGGATTCGTTGAAGGGGGAGAAGGAATAACTCTTATTGATAACTCTGTTATAATTCCTAAGGGAATAGCTTCGGGTGTGCATACAACCATTCTTGAAAGAACAGTATCCATTGATTATCTTGTTATTGAATGTGTAGGAACAGGACAAATCACACTCGAAAGATCCCTGCTGAAACTATTGGGAGCAGTCATAGATATGGGAGAAGGCACCCTAAAATTCACCTCTACACCGGGGGGTAGACATGTATTCCCTAAATCAAAGAGTAAGAAAAAGAACAAGAAAGGTAGGTGCAAAACCCAAGGTAATGTTGGTGCACCATCTCTTGATAATACTTGATATACACTTTCTGCGCCTAGCTGAAAGGCGTTAAAGAAAAGCGCTTATGGGAGACAACCCATGATTTTAGTACTGCACTTTTATTTTATATTTGAGTCTTGGAAGTTGTTACTACTGTAGCAACCTCTCCTTATCTTAGTTTTGTGCATTGTTGTGCCAAGTAAAGTCTTTGATAGTAAGGTTCATACTAGATTTGGATTACTGCGCAGAAACAGATTTCTTTGCTGTCACGAATCTGGGCCTAATTCTCTGTAGGTAATTCAGAAAATTATGCCAATTTACGTGAGTGATCCTCAGATATGTACGCAACTTTCATTAAATTTGAGCATTTTCATTTGAGCAAGTCTGGTGCCTTAATAAAATTCGTCTTTACGAACTGTTCTGTTTTGATAGATTCTGCCTTTTATTTCGCATTGCCTGTTTTGCTATGCTTGATGGATTTTTCGATTCCATTAACTTTCAGTAGCTTTGTGCAATGTCCAGAAGTGTTAAGAATGATTGTGTCACCTCTGAACATGTAAATTTTAATTGTGCACTAACCCTCTAAAGAGTTGTTTTGAGTTTGGTGTGGAGGAAGTTTTCAAGAGTCAAGAGAAGAGGATGATACAACATGATCAAGGAGAGTGAAAGCTCTAAGCTTGGGGATGCCCCGGTGGTTCACCCCTGCATATTTCAAGAAGACTCAAGCGTCTAAGCTTGGGGATGCCCAAGGCATCCCCTTCTTCATCGACAACATTATCAGGTTCCTCTAGTGAAACTATATTTTTATTCCATCACATCTTATGCACTTTGCTTGGAGCGTCGGTTTGTTTTTGTTTTTGTTTTGTTTGAATAAAATGGATCCTAGCATTCTTTGTGTGGGAGAGAGACACGCTCCGCTGTTGCATATGGACAAATATGTCCTTAGGTTTTACTCATAGTATTCATGGCGAAAGTTTCTTCTTCGTTAAATTGTTATATGGTTGGAAACGGAAAATGCTACATGTAGTAATTGGTAAAATGTCTTGGATAATGTGATACTTGGAAATTGTTGTGCTCATGTTTAAGCTCTTGCATCGTATACTTTGCACCCATTAATGAAGAAATACATAGAGCTTGCTAAAATTTGGTTTGCATAATTGGTCTCTCTAAGGTCTAGATAATTTCTAGTATTGGATTGAACAACAAGGAAGACGGTGTAGAGTCTTATAATGTTTACAATATGTCTTTTATGTGAGTTTTGCTGCACCGCTTCATCCTTGTGTTTGTTTCAAATAACCTTGCTAGCCTAAGCCTTGTATCGAGAGGGAATACTTCTAATGCATCCAAAATCCTTGAGCCAACCACTATGCCATTTGTGTCCACCATACCTACCTACTACATGGTATTTCTCCACCATTCCAAAGTAAATTGCTTGAGTGCTACCTTTAAAATTTCTATCCTCTATCTTTGCAATATATAGCTCATGGGACAAGTAGCCTAAAAACTATTGTGGTATTGAATATGTACTTATGCACTTTATCTCTTATTAAGTTGCTTGTTATGCGATAACCATGTTCCTGGGGACGCCATCAACTACTCTTTGTTGAATATCATGTGAGTTGCTATGCATGTCCGTCTTGTCTGAAGTAAGGGAGATTTACCGCTAGAATGGTTAGAACATGCATAATGTTAGAGAAGAACATTGGGCCGGTAACTAAAGCCATGATCCATGGTGGAAGTTTAGTTTTGGACAAATATCCTCAATCTCATATGAGAAAATTAATAATTGTTGAATGCTTATGCATAAAAGAGGAGTCCATTATCTGTTGTCTATGTTGTCCCGGTATGGATGTCTAAGTTGAGAATAATCAATAGCGAGAAATCCAATGCGAGCTTTCTCCTTAGACCTTTGTACAGGCGGCATAGAGGTACCCCTTTGTGACACTTGGTTAAAACATATGTATTGCGATGATCATCCAGGTAGTCCGAGCTAATTAGGACAAGGTGCGGGCACTATTAATATACTATGCATGAGGCTTGCAACTTGTAAGATATAATCTATAATAACTAAATAGGAGCAACCCACTAAAGATAATTCTCTCAACATGCAGCCATGCCACCTCATTTGCCTTCCATGTCATCATTTTAAGCCACATCATGCAAACATTCCACCTTTGCAAATAACTATTTCTTCTTTTCTTTGTGCATGATACTCACTGGATATTGAAAGAAAGTAAGCGTATGTCTTTTGTACTTCTCTCAATCCACTACGCATGCACCTACATGTTAATTCATTTCCATTGCCTGTTGATCTTCGGCCCAAAAACCCGTTTCCTTTTCATCTTCCTAATTATTACTGGAAACGAGACCGACGGACTCTCTCCTTATAAGTTGTTCCATTACCGTTCTCCACTGTCAGAGCTGGACGTTCTGCAATAGAAAGCCAATACAGTGGATCTGGAGGAGAGTAACTTGAAGCCCCCGCCCATACACAGACTTGCTATGCAATGACAGTTTGGAGGATTCATCACCACCCTCCGTGAGCACTGGTGATGAGGTGCTAGATCGCGCGGTGCCTGTAGGTCAGATGCCCTTTCTTTGCGCCATCTTTGGCGTCTATACCGCAAAGAACATTGTATTTCTTGCCTGCCACTTTGACAACACCGGGAACTTCACATGTAAGAAGGTAGCTAACCTCTAACCCTTGATTTATTTTGTAGTTAGCCTCGCTGTTCTGATGATTTGGCTTTCTACATGGTCTGTTTTCAGCTCATAGATGGTGTGCAGGACAAAGAAAATTTGGAGTAGTCTTCGCCTGCATTGGTGCCTTAACTCACGGGATTACACTGACATCTTGTGATTCAGCCTGCAGACCGTTTCCATCCTCTCACCATATTCGTATCAGTTGTACTTCCCATAGGTCTTTCTGACCAGAGACAACAGGATTATGGACAACATCAAAACAAGAAAAGAGATTACAGCAAACTGTCAAGCCATTCTTCAGTACCGTGTATTTTCCTAGCTCTATGAGACATCATAAAGAGCGAAGGTTTTAAAGTTCCGCTCCTACTATGATGAATATTTTGCCTTATTTTTTCAGTACTATATTTTGTCCAGGCCTAGAACAAACTGGTCATGAAAAAAATTCTCCATGCATCTCCAAGAATGCGAATTTATTTCCGGTGTGGTAGCAGCTCTTTGTGGTCTTAGATGTGCTCACGGCAACCCAGAAGGATTACCTACAGAACTTGGCGGCATTAAAAAAATGTATTTTTGATCGTTATTGAAGAAGATATATAAGGAGCCATGTGAGTGCTACCTCTACTGGTTAGTATATGAGCCACACTTTGGTCAGTATAAATGTATCCAGACGACTGTACAGATGTACCCAGAGACTGTAGCAAGTTTGTGTTTTATAGCCGAATATATATATACTGAATTGCTAATGTTTCTTGCATTTGTATTTAACATTAATTTTTAGCAAATGTGCCGCGGCAACGCGGGGGGCATCATCTAGTTTACATAACACATATGCTTTATTACTACCGTTGACAAAATTGTTTCTTGTTTTCAAAACCAAAGCTCTAGCACAAATATAGCAATCAATGCTTCCCTCTGCGAAGGGCCTTTCTTTTACTTTTTATGTTGAGTCAGTTCACCTATCTCTCTCCACCTCAAGAAGCAAACACTTGTGTGAACTGTGCATTGATTCCTACATACTTGCATATTGCACTTGTTATATTACTTTATATTGACAATATCCATGAGATATACATGTTACAAGTTGAAAGCAACCGCTAAAACTTAATCTTCCTTTATGTTGCTTCAATACCTTTACTTTGATTTATTGCTTTATGAGTTAACTCTTATGCAAGACTCATTGATGCTTGTCTTGAAAGTACTATTCATGAAAAGTCTTTGCTATATGATTCATTTGTTTACTCATGTCATTTACCATTGTTTTGATCGCTGCATTCATTACATGTGCTTACAATAGTATGATCAAGGTTATGATGGCATGTCTGTCAACATCCGGATTTTTAAGTTCGGATGCCTATTATGTCATACATCGCAATCCCAGGAATATTGTTGTTGCGAGGCATAATAGTTAAGTATCACAGTCATCATTCATTACAAACCATAAGTCTTACAATTATTTGGAATCACCTGATCCATATTACACGAATAGTTGATCTATCGATCAACGAACAAACACAAGTTCATAGTTCATAGCGGAAGCGTAAGATACACGGACTCTCTAGTCCACAGGCCAACGCTTGACGTTGGAAGACTCCTAGTTGTCGTAGGCGTCCTGCTGGTCATCTCCTTGTTCATCTTCATACTCTGGCCATTTGAATAGCCAGGGACAAAGCCGTGAGTACTTTAAGTACTCGCAAACTAATACTAATGTAAGTTCTAGACATTTCTAGTATGGTTTGCTAAGCTCTAGTTTATTTGCATAAAGCTAGTTTTAGTTCACAAGTATTTGAGCAAAGCTTATTTCAAGTGCTAACTAACTCAAGTGGGAACATTAGTGTCATTCCCACCATTCAAGTGGTGATTTCAATTCAATTCACCACAAGTCATTTCACCATCATCTTTCAACATCATTTTCAAAGTTATGACATCGGAAACTGTATGGCCTTTCCAACCGTCCGTAACCGTGGACGCGGCTATTCGAATAGGTTTACACTCTGCAGAGGTTGCACACTTGTGCCACAACATTTGATTTCATCCGTCGGGATTACCCCGAATCATCGCAACACAGTACGCGGATCATCAACCATAACCTTTCACTTATAAATCCTAGTATGAGCACCTCTCCCCATGAGCTTGGCCTCCCAGTGAAGACCAACTGTCAACCTGGGAACTGCACAGGGCTTGGCCGTACGATTCACCTCAATTTCACATCATTTCTCAACAGCGGAGGCAGCCTCAAGCGTAACCCCTATGACGTGTGTTCAGAGGGAACCCATACTAAGATGCATAAACTTCCAGTTAAGCCCTACCCATAATCAGGTATTGTGGGGGTACTTAATAATTAGAAAGGTATCGCATTCAAACCAAAATCATGTTTTTCAAAAATCACCATCTTCTCTTGGTCATATTCACCTTCAAAATTCATTCAATGGAATGCTTCATCATTCCAAGGTTTCAAATTCATTTCAAATTCACATTGTTCCCATCTAGAGTAGTCAAGTTTTATTTCATTAGCACTAGCTCTAAATCATGAGGGGTGCTATCTTGCTTTGCTTGATTGAGTCTACTTCACTACTCTAGTAACCAACCTTTACTTTGACCAAAGTTAACTATAAAAGTAAATCTTTGAGAAAACAAGTAGAAAACTTGTAATGTATAAACTTGGGATAGGCTATGTAAGAAAAGGTAAGATTCATGGTGCCTTGCCCCAAGGGGCTTTGCACTTTGCAAGAATATTAGCTTGCCTTGGTAGTTCTCAAACTGTTCCTCCTCCTATTGGTAGCAACCTTCTTATTCGGCGTACTCTCCGGTGCTAGCGTCTAAATTTGAATACGAGTATAATTACTCACTAATTCAATGGCTATTCCATATATCACATATAAACACACCAACTATTCTATGCACACAAATAATCTACTTAGAGTGCATGGGTTGTATGGTTTGAGGAGAATTTACTTCTTTGTATTTAATATGTAAATGATAGTTTCCATAGGGTTCTTGAGAAATAATTTCCTCTCATCGAAATCTTCTTAAGATTTAATTTCTCAAACAATCATAGATGAACTTATATTGACCTAAGTCAAATGTTCATCTTCATCATTTGAGAAAATGATTTAATTGAGGTAGATCACCTCATATCATTTAATAACACTACATATGATTTAAATCTCAAGTAATTCATATAAGAGAGTTTGGACCAGGGGTCCAAACGTCCCATGAATTCATGTGAGACAAGTTTAAATGAAGTATAAGACTCCACATAATTTACTTTAATAGTTTTGGACAATATCAACTAGTTAAACTAGCCATATTATCCATTAATTTAACTAGGGCATGATCATGCAAAGTGACCACCCCATTTTATTGCATAAACAATTAGTGTAAGTCAAATGTGAGCTATTAGAGTTGGAATTAACTTAATATCTATTTTGGTTGATTTTTAATAATTATTTGAATAGGGAAAAGTCCCTGCCTTGTTATTTTTATCAAATTAATTATACAAGGAATCTGGTCATGGGACTAGTGGCATTTGATAGATAATTTTACTTGCTTTCCAACAACATAAAGTTCATTAAATTTGGTTTAGCCAATTTAAATCTATTGATTTTCAAAGTGGAGGCAGTATTGAAATCATTTGAATTTGTTGAAATCATTTGAATAAAAACGCCGGCGGGAAAGACTAACTGGGCCAGATTCAAATTAAACGGCCCAAGCCAGCCCAGCCACGGTCCAGTGACGCGCGGGCTGCCTGACAGCGGGGGCCACCCGTCAGCGAGTGTTTAAACCCGAAACGGTATGGGTGAACCAGAGACGTAGGATTAGATCAAAGATCAACGGCTCGAGTTCATCGTCGTCTCCGATGAGAACCCGACGCTCTGGCGGCGGCGGTAGGTGGTCGGAGGGCTTATGGTGGCTCCAGCAAGGTATGGCAGTGTGCTCGGGGTAGATGTGGACGACGGCGAAGCTCCAGGTACAGGTGGCGTCGCCTGAGGTGGACTGGTTCGCCAGCGATTGCTGCAGAGCTTCCGCGGCGGTGAGCTCTCGATTGGCCTTGCTCCGGCGTGAATCAGGTGAGTGGGGAGGTGGTTGAGAAGCTGTGAGAGGTGGGGAGTGCGGTGGTGTGCTTGGATCATCCAGGGGAGGTCTCCTTTTATAGCAGCGCATGGGTGCTACGGGGCAGGGTGGTGGTCGACCGTGGCACGGCGATTCCGGCGAGTGGTCGAGCTAGGCGAGGTGGCGGCAGTGCTCTACGTGTCCAGGCGAGGCTAATGGCAGCGACAGCTTGGTCGGGGGAGGCTTGGTTGGGTCGCGTTGCTTCCAGGCATGTCGCGGCAATGGCGGGATCTTCTTCCCCGTCCACGGCGGCGGCGGTCCAGGGTCTGGTCGTGGCCATGTCTGGCGGAGTCCAGGTGGCGTGGTGATGCTCAACGGCTCTCGAGCGGGGCCAGGGCGAGCGTGAGGTGGTGGCGCGAGAGGTGGCCAGAGCGCGTCCATGCACGTCCGTGCGCGACGTGATCGGCATCTGGGCGTGTTCTGGGCGCGCGTCGTCCGGCCAGTGTCATCGTCCTCCTCGACCACGGCGATGCTAGGCGTTGCTAGGCGATGCGGTGGCGTGCTGTGGCGCGGTGGCCAGGGCAGAGAAGCAATGGGAGAGAGGGGAGCTCGTCGGGTTGGGCGACATGGCCGGCATGGCCATGTCTAGCCTTGCTCTCTCTCTCCCTAGGTTTCTATTGAGCATTGAAATGGATTAAGGGGACCAGGGGACCAAATGGTGTAGGTTGGAGTAGATTAGGTGGAGTAGAATCACTATTGCAAATAGTGTGTAATAGTGTCATATTTGGAAATTTGTAAATTTGTCCAAATTTGATTTAATTCAAATGGTTGAACAATTTGAAATGTGTGTGTTTAGATAAGTTGTAAATGACCAGAGATGATTAGAGGTGGTAGTGGAATTTTTGAATTCGAAAATTTGCAAATTTGGGCTAAGTGGAGATTGTTGAATATGTTAAAAAGTTGAATCTTTGGATGAGTATAGCTCTTGATCAAGAATGATTTTGGCATGGTGATCTTTACAAAAGTTGTTCACCTTGATGTTGACTTTGAAA
Source organism: Lolium perenne (assembly GCF_019359855.2). Lineage (NCBI taxonomy): Eukaryota > Viridiplantae > Streptophyta > Magnoliopsida > Poales > Poaceae > Lolium > Lolium perenne. Next base: position 277,023,620 of record NC_067245.2, read on the forward strand.
TGGTGCAAAGAGTTAGCAAGATTTGGTTTGAGAAAAATGAATGGCAATGGCTCAAAGTAGTGATCAGGCTATAAATTTCAGTTTTGACCATTATCATATGTGAGCTAGTTTTGCATTTGAAAATTATTTGAATTGTGATTCTTTGATTCCAAAAGTTGTAATAAGTGTTTAGTAACATTATTCAACTAATGGTGAAGACCAAATTGGTCTAGGGTCAAAATTTATAAAAATGCCATAGAGCATATGTTAGGGTTTTTAGGGTTTTTCAATTAATGGATTTTCTTCCTCTTTGATTTATTTGGTTGGTGATCTTAATATGATCACATTAGGGTTTTAGAGTATAGCACAAACAAATAATAACACTCATCATGGCATATCACTCAAATGTACAAGTCCTATGCATGGCACTATATGCAATTTAAAAAGTTTTTGTTTGTTTGAAATTTTGCTCTCTGGAATTCTCTAACTTTCTTTTTATTGAAATTTGGGATGTTACAAACCCTTCCCCCTTACAAAAGATCTCATCACGAGATCGAAAAGAAAGTTAGGTACTAAAAAGATCTGGGTACTCCTTCTTCATGAAGTCTTCGCGTTCCCATGTAGCTTCATCCTCGGTATGATTGCTCCATTGTATCTTCAGAAACTTGATGCTTCGGGTGCGGGTGGTTCGGTAAGCTTCTTCCAGGATGCGAATTGGCACTTTGCGGTAAGTTAGATCCTTGTTGATATCCACCGATCGGTGATCGATGTTCTTGAACACTTCGGTCTTCTCGGGGACTTCAAGGCACTTCCGGAGGAGTGAGATATGAAACACGTCGTGCACAGCCGACATCTCTTCGGGCAACTCCAGTTGATAAGGTACTTCGCCTCGGCGACTGAGGACTTTGAAAGGTCTGACATATCGAGGTGCTAGCTTTCCTTTCAGTTGAAACCTTTGCATTCCTTTCAAGGGGGATACCTTGAGATAGACGAAGTCTCCGATCTCAAAGGTCATCTCCCGACGTCTCTTGTCGGCGTAGCTCTTCTGTCTAGATTGCGCCGTCTTGAGGTACTCTCGGATCTTGTGGACTTTCTCTTCGGCTTCACGAAGAACATCTGGGCCAAAAACTTGGCTTTCTCCGACTTCCGACTAGTTCAGGGGGGTACGGCACTTCCTTCCGTACAAGGCTTCAAAGGGGGGCCATCTGTAGGCTGGCTTGGTAGCTATTGTTGTAAGAGAATTCTGCGTAAGGTAGGCAGTCTTCCCACTTGGATCCGTATTCCAGTACGCATGCTCTCAGCATGTCTTCCAGTATCTGGTTGACTCTCTCAGTTTGTCCGTCGGTCTGGGGGTGATAGGCGGTGCTGAAATTCAGACGGGTGCCTAGTCCTTCATGCACTTTCTGCCAGAACCTTGAGGTGAACTGTGATCCTCTATCTGACACTATCAATTTCGGGGTTCCGTGCAGGGCGACTATTCTGGAGATGTATAGTTCAGCTAACTTTGGGCCTTGGTAAGTGGTTTTGACGGCGATGAAATGGGCGACTTTGGTCAATCTATCGACAACTACCCATATGGAATCATTGCCTTTGCTGGATTTGGGCAGTCCGGTGATAAATTCCATTCCTACGGAGTCCCATTTCCATTCTGGAATCTGGAGTGGTTGTAACAGTCCGGCGGGTCGTTGATGTTCTGCCTTGACTCTCTGACAGATGTCACACTTGGCGATATAGCTACCGATTTCTCTCTTCATTCCATGCCACCAAAATTGTTCTTTTAGGTCTTGGTACATCTTGGTACCTCCGGGGTGGATGGAATAAAGGGTGTCATGGGCTTCTTGCAGGATGACTTGTTTCAAGTCAGAGTCTGATGGTACGCAGAGACGTTCTTTGTACCAAAGAACTCCGGCTTCGTCTACGGTGAATCCGGGGGCTTTTCCTGCGGCTATCTGTTTCTTGATTCCGTCGATGCTAGCGTTGTCCTTCTGGGCTTCCTTGATCTGGCTAACCAAGGTGGGTTGCAGTTCTATGCTGGCTAGGAATCCTTCACTAACAAGTTCAAGTCTGAACTGTTCAAACTCTTGATGCAAGCTGGGCTGTTCGGTTGCGAGCATGGAGTTCAACTGGCACGGCAGTCGACTCAAAGCATCCGCTACCGTTGATCAATTCATGGGGTTGCCGGGGTGGTAGTGAATCTCCATGTCGTAATCCTTGATCAATTCGATCCATCGGCGTTGTCTCATGTTTAGCTTCTTCTGGGTGAATATATATTTGAGGCTTTTGTGGTCGGAGTAGATCTCGCATCGATTACCCATGAGGTAATGACGCCATACTTTCAAGGCTAAGACCACGGCTGCAAGCTCGAGGTCATGGGTTGGGTAATCCTGTTCATGTTGCTTTAGCTATCTTGAAAGGTAGGATACAACCTTGCCTTCTTGCATAAGCACACATCCAAGACCAGTCTTGGAGGCGTCGCAATATACGTCAAAGGGCTTTGCGATATCCGGCATGATCAGGATTGGGGCTGTTGTCAGTCTACTCTTGAGCTGTTGAAAGCTCTCTTCACATTTGTCGGTCCACTCAAACTTCCTGTCCTTCTTCAACAGTTGGGTCATTGGTCGAGCGATGCTCTAAAAACCTTCTACAAATCTGCGGTAATATCCGGCTAATCCAAGGAAAGCGCGGACCTCGGTTTGGGTGGTTGGGGCTTGCCATTCCATAACAGTTTTGATTTTGGCGGGATCTACGGCAATTCCTCGTGCAGACAAGATGTGTCCCAGGAATCCAACTTCTTCCAACCAAAACTCACACTTGCTGAACTTGGCATACAACTTGTGCTGTCTAAGGGTTTCTAGGACGGTCTCCAAGTGCTGTTCATGTTCCTCTTCGGACTTGGAGTAGACGAGAATGTCGTCGATGAAGACAACGACAAACTTGTCCAAAAAGTTCATGAAGATCTTATTCATGAGATTCATGAAGTAAGCTGGGGCATTGGTTAGTCCAAACGACATGACGTTGTACTCATACAACCCATATCTGGTGGTAAAGGCAGTTTTTGGAATGTCGGTGGCTCGGATTTTCAGCTGATGATATCCAGTTCTAAGATCTATCTTGGAGAAAACTCTGGATCCGGTGAGTTGATCAAACAAGTCTTCTATCTTGGGTAAGGGGTATTTGTTCTTGATGGTGACATCGTTAAGCTTACGATAGTCCGTGCATAAACGATTTGCCCCATCCTTCTTGTCTACAAACAAGACGGGTGATCTCCAGGGGGATGCACTAGGTCTAATCAGACCTTTGGCCAACATATCATCTATTTGCTTCTTCAGCTCCACAAGCTCGGTTGCGTTCATGCTGTAGGCTCTCTGGGCTATGGGTCCAGTTCCGGGGATTAACTCGATGATAAACTCGATATCCTGATTCGGGGGCATACCGGGTAGATCATCCGGAAACACATCAGGGTAGCGACAAACGACCCTGATTTGATCCAGAGTTGGCTTGGATACACTTTGGTTGCAGGTAAATTTTCTGGGTAGTTTTTCAGAGACGTGCTCCACTATGATGCCGGTGCTGCTAGTCATGGTTATGGCTTTCTTGGCACAGTCTATCAATCCATTGTGCTTGGACATCCAGTCCATTCCTAGGACAACTTCCAAACCTTTGGTTCCAAGAATGATTAGATTGGCATAGAAATCTACATCATGGATTTTGATTGGTACATTTTTGCAAAATTTTCTGGCCTTGGTCGTTGATCCGGGGATTTGAACTATCATAACATGCTTCAAACTGAGGGGTTGAATTTTACTTGTTGATGCAAAGTCTTCGGTGACAAAAGAATGAGATGCTCCGGAATCAAACAATACTCTGGCAGGGATGTGGTTGACAGAAAACATACCCAGTACAACATCTGGTGCTTCCTGGGCTTCTTCGGCGTTCATGTGGTAGAGGCGGCCGTTGCGGTTATTGGGGTTGTTGGGGGCGAACTTCTTGCCGGTGGAGACACGGCGTTGCTGCTGAGCAGGTGCAGCGGTGTTGCCGGCGAGCTTGGCAAGACGCTTGGGACACTCGTTGGAGTAGTGCCCCACTACACCACACTCATAGCAAGTAATGGTGGTCTTGTCTTGCTTGTTCGCAACGGGAACAGCATTGCTTCCGGTTCTGGGAGCGGTGTTGGTGTTGTTGTTGTTGTTGTTGTTGGGGGCTCGGGGCGGAGCGCGGTTGTAGTTGTTGTTGTTGTTGTAGCCTCCTGGCTTGGAGTTTCCTCCACTCCGGTTCTGATAACCGGGGCGCGAGTTCTGCATCGGTGGCTTATTGTTTCTCGGAGTGAAACCTCCACTTGAGCTAGGGCGATACTTTTGGGGGTGGCTTGATCCACTCTGATTCGCCATGCGGCGCTTGCGGTTCTCATTGGCTTGGTTCAACTTGCCCTCCATCTGGATGGCGGAGTCGACAAGGGCTTCGAGGTCAGAGAAGGGGATGTTGACAAGGGCAGTCTGCATCTCATCATGCAGTCCGTTCAGGAATCTCTCATTCCTCTTCTCAACGGTGTCGGTCTCACCAGGGGCATACCTCGACAGTGTAAGAAACTTGTCGCGGTATTCAACCACCGTCATGCGACCTTGTTTCAGTTCACGGAACTCATCCCTCATCTTTTTGATAAGACCCGGGGGTACATGGTACTTGCTGAACTTGAGCTTGAAATCCTCCCAAGTCATGAACTGACCTCCGTTCATGGCACGGGTGCTTGTCCACCAAGCGCGGGCTGGTCCAGCGAGATAGTGGGTTGCAAACAAGACCTTCTCGTTGGCTTCCACTCCGGCTACCTCCAGATTGTTCTCCATAGTCTGGAGCCAATCGTCGGCGTCGAGGGGTTCCTCGGTCTTGCTAAACACCGGGGGATTGGTGTTCTGGAAGTTCTTGAGCTTGGATCCAGGGTGATCATGATTTCCATGGCCTTGGTTGGCAATGTTCTGCAAGGCGATGAGATTGGCTTGGCGTTCGGCTCTTTTTGTTTCCCTGTCGGCAAGCATGGTTTGCAGCAGTTGCAACATCGCGTCGTTGGTGCGATTGGGAGGGGCCATCTGAAGATATAGAAGATCATGAGATAAGAGGGAACATTCTATGGTTCATTTTGGTTAAGTTTGAAAACATTTGAAAAACTGGTAATATTTTCATGACAAACATAACATTCATTCATTCATTCAACACATAGTACAAACTAACACACACACTCCAATGGTTTTGAGAACCATTCTCATGCTACGATACAAGGGACGGGATACAACTCACACCTACATAAGTGAGACTAGTGCAACTACTCCTCATCCTCGACATCGATCGGGACGTAGTCGTCGGGTCCTGCCTCCAGGAACTCGTAGTCCTCCTCCTCGGTGTTCTCGTCCTCCTCAAAGTCGTTGTCGTCGCTCAGGAAGGCGTCTCCTCCCTGAATGTCGATGCCTCCGTTGTCATCCTCTAGCTCACGAATCTGATCCTCCTGGGCCTTGACAGTGGCCTCGAGTGATGCTATCTTGGTGCGAAGGCGCCGAATCGTAGCGTCCTTCTTGGCACGCTGCTGGCGAAGGCTCTTGCGGTCGTTGTTGAGTAGCTTGATCGCCTCACCCTGCTCGGTGATGTGAGCATGGGTCTGGTTCGCGTAAGCGCGAGTGGCGTCGAGGTCCCTCTGAGTCTGGTAGAGCATGAAGTCCAGGTGCTCAGCATGGTGCCTCAACTCCGGGTGCGGCTGTAGCTCCATGGGCATTCCCGCAGCATCACGCCTCACAAGGTGTGCGTAGCGCGACGCAAGGATGCGCACCACGTTCTGTCCACAGAGGCGCGCAAGTGCCTCCTGAAGGCCACGTGCGAGTCCATCGAGCCAGTTGCTCTCGCAGAAGGAGAAGAGGATCCTCTCCGAGGTGGGAGGCTCCATCTTGCCCCTCAAGTCGGCAGTGATCACCCACTGCAACTCTCCTCCGGGCGTGTCGTCCAGCTGAACCCCGTGGAACTCGGGGTGTGGGCGCCCAAGGAAGTCAGAGACGGCGTTGAGGTCGTGCTCGAAGATCAAGCTCCCTCCGTTCCCAAGCTGATAAAACTTGGTGTTGATGGGTTCATTCGGCTCCATCTGAAAGAGAATTGGATGAGTAAGTTAAAGAGTGCAAAGTGTGGCAAAATTTTAAGTTGATTCAAATAAGATAGAACATGATTCATCAAATTTTGGCAAAGTCTCAAAGACAAGAGTGTAGTAAATTTTCACAAATATTTTCTTTCATTTGATTTCAAGGTTAAGTTTTTCAGAACGCCCATTCTAACTAAGGTCTTCTAAGGTCAAACAATGGCTCTGATACCAACTTGTCAACACCCGGATTTTTAAGTCCGGATGCCTATTATGTCATACATCGCAATCCCGGGAATATTGTTGTTGCGAGGCATAATAGTTAAGTATCACAGTCATCATTCATTACAAACCATAAGTCTTACAATTATTTGGAATCACCTGATCCATATTACACGAATAGTTGATCTATCGATCAACGAACAAACACAAGTTCATAGTTCATAGCGGAAGCGTAAGATACACGGACTCTCTAGTCCACAGGCCAACGCTTGACGTTGGAAGACTCCTAGTTGTCGTAGGCGTCCTGCTGATCATCTCCTTGTTCATCTTCATACTCTGGCCATTTGAATAGCCAGGGACAAAGCCGTGAGTACTTTAAGTACTCGCAAACTAATACTAATGTAAGTGCTAGACATTTCTAGTATGGTTTGCTAAGCTCTAGTTTATTTGCATAAAGCTAGTTTTAGTTCACAAGTATTTGAGCAAAGCTTATTTCAAGTGCTAACTAACTCAAGTGGGAACATTAGTGTCATTCCCACCATTCAAGTGGTGATTTCAATTCAATTCACCACAAGTCATTTCACCATCATCTTTCAACATCATTTTCAAAGTTATGACATCGGAAACTGTATGGCCTTTCCAACCGTCCGTAACCGTGGACGTGGCTATTCGAATAGGTTTACACTCTGCAGAGGTTGCACACTTGTGCCACAACATTTGATTTCATCCGTCGGGATTACCCCGAATCATCGCAACACAGTACGCGGATCATCAACCATAACCTTTCACTTATAAATCCTAGTATGAGCACCTCTCCCCATGAGCTTGGCCTCCCAGTGAAGACCAACTGTCAACCTGGGAACTGCACAGGGCTTGGCCGTACGATTCACCTCAATTTCACATCATTTCTCAACAACGGAGGCACCCTCAAGCGTAACCCCTATGACGTGTGTTCAGAGGGAACCCATACTAAGATGCATAAACTTCCAGTTAAGCCCTACCCATAATCAGGTATTGTGGGGGTACTTAATAATTGGAAAGGTATCGCATTCAAACCAACATCATGTTTATCAAAAATCACCATCTTCTCTTGGTCATATTCACCTTCAAAATTCATTCAATGGAATGCTTCATCATTCCAAGGTTTCAAATTCATTTCAAATTCACATTGTTCCCATCTAGAGTAGTCAAGTTTTATTTCATTAGCACTAGCTCTAAATCATGAGGGGTGCTATCTTGCTTTGCTTGATTGAGTCTACTTCACTACTCTAGTAACCAACCTTTACTTTGACCAAAGTTAACTATAAAAGTAAATCTTTGAGAAAACAAGTAGAAAACTTGTAATGTATAAACTTGGGATAGGCTATGTAAGAAAAGGTAAGATTCATGGTGCCTTGCCCCAAGGGGCTTTGCACTTTGCAAGAATATTATCTTGCCTTGGTAGTTCTCAAACTGTTCCTCCTCCTCCTCTTGGTAGCAACCTTCTTATTCGGCGTACTCTCCGGTGCTAGCGTCTAAATTTGAATACGAGTATAATTACTCACTAATTCAATGGCTATTCCATATATCACATATAAACACACCAACTATTCTATGCACACAAATAATCTACTTAGAGTGCATGGGTTGTATGGTTTGAGGAGAATTTACTTCTTTGTATTTAATATGTAAATGATAGTTTCCATAGGGTTCTTGAGAAATAATTTCCTCTCATTGAAATCTTCTTAAGATTTAATTTCTCAAACAATCATAGATGAACTTATATTGACCTAAGTCAAATGTTCATCTTCATCATTTGAGAAAATGATTTAATTGAGGTAGATCACCTCATATCATTTAATAACACTACATATGATTGAAATCTCAAGTAATTTATATAAGAGAGTTTGGACCAGGAGTCCAAAAATCCCATGAATTCATGTGAGACAAGTTTAAATGAAGTATAAGACTCCACATAATTTACTTTAATAGTTTTGGACAATATCAACTAGTTAAACTAGCCATATTATCCATTAATTTAACTAGGGCATGATCATGCAAAGTGACCACCCCATTTTATTGCATAAACAATTAGTGTAAGTCAAATGTGAGCTATTAGAGTTGGAATTAACTTAATATCTATTTTGGTTGATTTTTAATAATTATTTGAATAGGGAAAAGTCCCTGCCTTGTTATTTTTATCAAATTAATTCTACAGGGAATCTGGTCATGGGACCAGTGGCATTTGATAGATAATTTTACTAGCTTTCCAACAACATAAAGTTCATTAAATTTGGTTTAGCCAATTTAAATCTATTGATTTTCAAAGTGGAGGCAGTATTGAAATCATTTGAATTTGTTTAAATCCAGTTTGAATAAAAAGGCCGGCGGGAAAGACTAACTGGGCCAGATTCAAATTAAACGGACCAAGCCAGCCCAGCCACGGTCCAGTGACGCGCGGGCTGCCTGACAGCGGGGGCCACCCGTCAGCGAGTGTTTAAACCCGAAACGGTATGGGTGAACCAGAGACGTAGGATTAGATCAAAGATCAACGGCTCGAGTTCATCGTCGTCTCCGACGAGAACCCGATGCTCTGGCGGCGGCGGTAGGGGGTCGGAGGGCTTACGGTGGCTCCAGCAAGGTATGGCAGTGTGCTCGGGGTAGATGTGGACGACGGCGAAGCTCTAGGTACAGGTGGAGTCGCCTGAGGTGGACTGGTTCGCCGGCGATTGCTGCAGAGCTTCCGCGGTGGCGAGCTCTCGATTGGCCTTGCTCCGGCGTGAATCAGGTGAGTGGGGAGGTGGTTGAGAAGCTGTGAGAGGTGGGGAGTGCGGTGGTGTGCTTGGATCATCCAGGGGAGGTCTCCTTTTTTAGCAGCGCATGGGTGCTGCGGGGCAGGGTGGTGGTCGACCGTGGCACGGCGATTCCGGCGAGTGGTCGAGCTAGGCGAGGTGGCGGCAGTGCTCTACGTGTCCAGGCGAGGCTAATGGCAGCGACAGCTTGGTCGGGGGAGGCTTGGTTGGGTCGCGTTGCTTCCAGGCATGTCGCGGCAATGGCGGGATCTTCTTCCCCGTCCACGGCGGCGGCGGTCCAGGGTCTGGTCGTGGCCATGTCTGGCGGCGTCCAGGTGGCGTGGTGATGCTCAACGGCTCTCGAGCGGGGCCAGGGCGAGCGTGAGGTGGTGGCGCGAGAGGTGGCCAGAGCGCGTCCATGCACGTGCGTGCGCGATGTGATCGGCATCTAGGCGTGTTCTGGGCGCGCGTCGTCCGGCCAGTGTCGTCGTCCTCCTCGACCACGGCGATGCTAGGCGTTGCTAGGCGATGCGGTGGCGTGCTGTGGCGCGGTGGCCAGGGCAGAGAAGCAATGGGAGAGAGGGGAGCTCGTCGGGTTGGGCGACATGGCCAGCATGGCCATGTCTAGCCTTGCTCTCTCTCTCTCTCCCTAGGTTTCTATTGAGCATTGAAATGGATTAAGGGGACCAGGGGACCAAATGGTGTAGGTTGGAGTAGATTAGGTGGAGTAGAATCACTATTGCAAATAGTGTGTAATAGTGTCATATTTGGAAATTTGTAAATTTGTCCAAATTTGATTTAATTCAAATGGTTGAACAATTTGAAATGTGTGTGTTTAGATAAGTTGTAAATGACCAGAGATGATTAGAGGTGGTGGTGGAATTGTTGAATTCGAAAATTTGCAAATTTGGGCTAAGTGGAGATTGTTGAATATGTTAAAAAGTTGAATCTTTGGATGAGCATAGCTCTTGATCAAGAATGATTTTGGCATGGTGATCTTTACAAAAGTTGTTCACCTTGATGTTGACTTTGAAATGGTGCAAAGAGTTAGCAAGATTTGGTTTGAGAAAAATGAATGGCAATGGCTCAAAGTAGTGATCAGGCTATAAATTTCAGTTTTGACCATTATCATATGTGAGCTAGTTTTGCATTTGAAAATTATTTGAATTGTGATTCTTTGATTCCAAAAGTTGTAATAAGTGTTTAGTAACATTATTCAACTAATGGTGAAGACCAAATTGGTCTAGGGTCAAAATTTATAAAAATGCCATAGAGCATATGTTAGGGTTTTTAGGGTTTTTCAATTAATGGATTTTCTTCCTCTTTGATTTATTTGGTTGGTGATCTTAATATGATCACATTAGGGCTTTAGAGTATAGCACAAACAAATAATAACACTCATCATGGCATATCACTCAAATGTACAAGTCCTATGCATGGCACTATATGCAATTTAAAAAGTTTTTGTTTATTTGAAATTTTGCTCTCTGGAATTCTCTAACTTTCTTTTTATTGAAATTTGGGATGTTACAATGTCACTCCAGAAATTATCTTTGTTATCGTTTACCTGCTCGGGACGAGCAGAAACTAAGCTTGGGGATGCTGATACGTCTCCGACGTATCGATAATTTCTTATGTTCCATGCCACATTATTGATGATATCTACATGTTTTATGCATACTTTATGTCATATTTATGTATTTTCCGGCACTAACCTATTAACGAGATGCCGAAGAGCCGATTCTTGTTTCTGCTGTTTTTGGTTTCAGAAATCCTAGTAAGGAAATATTCTCGGAATTGGAAGAAATCAATGCCCAGGGGCCTATTTTCACACGAAGCTTCCAGAAGACCGAAGGAGTCACGAAGTGGGGCCACGAGGTGGCGACACAGCAGGGCGGCGCAGCCCAAGCCCTGGCCGCGCTGGCCTAGTGTGTGGGGCCCTCGTGTGGCCCCCTGACCTATCTCCTCCGCCTACTTATAGCCTTCGTTGCAAAACCCCCAGTACCGAGAGCCACGATATGGAAAACCTTCCAGAGACGCCGCCGCCGCCAATCCCATCTCGGGGGATTCAGGAGATCGCCTCCGGCACCCTGCCGGAGAGGGGAATCATCTCCCGGAGGACTCTTCACCACAATGGTCGCCTCCGGAGTGATGAGTGAGTAGTTCACCCCTGGACTATGGGTCCATAGCAGTAGCTAGATGGTCGTCTTCTCCTAATTGTGCTTCATTGTCGGATCTTGTGAGCTGCCTAACATGATCAAGATCATCTATCTGGAATGCTATATGTTGTGTTTGTTGGGATCCGATGGATAGAGAATACTATGCTATGTTGATTATCAATCTATTACCTATGTGTTGTTTATGATCTTGCATGCTCTCCGTTATTAGTAGAGGCTCTGGCCAAGTTTTTACTCTTAACTCCAAGAGGGAGTATTTATGCTCGATAGTGGGTTCATGCCTCCATTAAATCTAGGACGATGTGAGAAAGTTCTAAGGTTGTGGATGTGCTGTTGCCACTAGGGATAAAACATCGATGCTATGTCCGAGGATGTAGTTATTGATTACATTACGCACCATACTTAATGCAATTGTCTGTTGTTTGCAACTTAATACTGGAAGGGGTTCGGATGATAACCTGAAGGTGGACTTTTTAGGCATAGATGCATGCTGGATAGCGGTCTATGTACTTTGTCGTAATGCCCAATTAAATCTCACAATACTCATCATATCATGTATGTGCATGGTCATGCCCTCTCTATTTGTCAATTGCCCAAATGTAATTTGTTCACCCAACATGCTTATTCTTATGGGAGAGACACCACTAGTGAACTGTGGACCCCGGTCCATTCTTTTAATCGAATACAATCTACTGCAATACTTGTTCTACTGTTTTCTGCAAACAATCATCATCCACACTATACATCTAATCCTTTGTTACAGCAAGCCGGTGAGATGGACAACCTCACTGTTTCGTTGGGGCAAAGTACTTTGGTTGTGTTGTGCATGTTCCACGTTGGCGCCGGAATCCCTGGTGTTGCGCCGCACGACATCTCGCCGCCATCAACCTTCAACGTGCTTCTTGGCTCCTACTGGTTCGATAAACCTTGATTTCTTACTGAGGGAAAACTTGCCGCTGTACGCATCACACCTTCCTCTTGGGGTTCCCAACGAATGCGTGCTGTACGCGTATCACCTGTCCTTGGAGGATCTTGCGTTACCGCAACGGGTCGAGGACTATTTTGCCTTGGGGCACCTTCAGGTGGTGCGCTTGTACTTGTGAAAGCTGTTCCCATGGCTCCAACTCCTGCCATAGCCATGTTGTATAACACATCTCTTGGATCTCCAGGAGGTGGCCTAGATGCCAATATATAGGCTTGAGTCGCCATATACCCATCTTCCGATGTTTTGGGAATGATATTTCCTCTTGTATCTATCGACATAAAGGACATGTTGAGGTTTTGGATCAGATGCTCCCGCTTACCTTCGGGTATATGCGCCAGTCGAGATCTTCCTCTATCATGTGCTGCTCTATGGTTATCTCCCGAAGTTCCCGATTGTCGACTTAACTCAGCTCTTCGCCCGCTCGACACGGAGGCTGCAACTTTTCTTTGCTCGTGTATCACCCTTTGTTTTTCCAACTCTCGGTTAGCACGCGCGAGTCTAGATTGATATGCCTGCAGTTCTTCCACCGTAGTTGTGGTGGTCATCGGCTCTGTGCCGTTCATGGCTCTTGATGCTCTATCCCAAGATGCTTGCGAAAGTTACAATCGCTGGCAAGGTGTGGGCGTACTTGCTTCCCAATCCTCACATAAGGTCAGCGGGATCGATGTATGGATTTCCCAAATCATCGAAAGCCTCTCATGACTCATCCTCTTGACGACTTGAGTCGCCGATTGCACAGACTTGGTGGTATGTTGGCACTGTGTGTTCATCTTCAGGGTCGGTGACACCGTTGCAACGATAGGCGAAGACCTCCCGAATAGAAGTAGATATGTCGATGAAGTTGAAGTTGTCGATGCTTTCGGAGTCACTGTCCAGATCGGAGTCCGTGAACGACCCGAAAGACATCCCACCGAACAGATCGGCGAGATCTCCGCCGGCGGCGGGCTTGACGTAGCTTGCCGACAAAGCATCCTCGTCGCTTGACTTGACTGACGATGATGTGATCCTTCTCTCCCGACGCAGAAGTGGAAACTTCCAAACGTCATCTCCATTGGCTCCTCCAGATAGGCATATGCATCCACACGGGCGGGAGGGTGATGAACAAAATCAACGAGACCAGTTTTGATCTGTTTACCTCCATCCATCGCGCTGCTTGCCACCGAAGATGTCGATGATGTTGAACGTGCCATCGAGATCAGCTCCTTGTTGCCTCTAATTCCCACAGAAGGCGCCAATTGACATGGTATTAACTTGTCAATGCCTACAAGTTGTAGACTAGGGTTTCGTGGAAAGTAGAGGGCAAGTAGATCTCGAAGGTTTCAGCCGAAAAGGTGCTCAACTGTTAAACTAGGGTTGTATTGACAATGAATCGATCCTTTCTTTCTCCCTCGACTCCCCCTTATATAGGAGGCGGAGCCGAGGGTTTCGTGATGTAAAAGTTACAATCAGCGGGAGACTCTTTGAGTTCGTCACGTATAATTACAAGTCTCTATTCCTAATATATCTCTATCTTCCATATCAACGCCTTATTGGGCTTTCGGGCTTTGTAATCTTCGGGTCATGGGCCTTCAGTAAACCCCGGGTACCTTCTTCGGCAGGCCCATTGGGGATGCCTATGTCAGCGGCGGCACGTTCCAGATCCACTGCGCCCTCGCTTAAGCGTCCATCACCGGCGGATGTGCCTAGTTCTTCTTTGTCGGATGTAAGTTCTATCTGTACTTAAATCTGACACGCCCCATTTGTCTGTGTTCATGATGCACTATTCTGTTTTTGTATATGCAGTGGTGATGCAGTGCTAAAATATCTATTTTAAAAAAGATGTGTGTTCATCGTAGTCCACATTCGGTGTGCTATACATTGACCCCATTTTCCGACATCATTGACATGGCATTGACATGCATATATGTGCAACCTGGATGCATGCCTCTACAATGCTTTGATCTTGCTCATCACCATTGTCACATATATATGAGGATCCGTATGAATGATTACTTACCAATGTCACTTTGAAGTTTGAAAACTCTTTGAGTAGTCAACAAATGTCACATATCAAAACATATTCGCTTTTAATGATGATCACTAGCGTCTCGCTCTATGACAAGGTAATCAAGACTGAGGATTGCATTGTCTCCTCACAACCAAGCCTAGAAGACTTTCTCCCCAGGAACCGATGGTGGGAAAAGAAGGCAGTATTGTCGGGCAGGCTAGAGGCATCTAGGGAGAAGATGTGACGTCCCATGTTCGGGCACCTAGCCAAACAGGCGTTACCTCGGTGCTTCTATGTCCAGCTAGGCCGAGAAGACAAGCATATGACTGTCATCTCATTGGAGTTCATGCGCTCCTTGAACACTCACCTGCCCCGTAGCGTGCCATTGGCCACCTATCAGGGGTGCAACTGGTGGGTGCAGTTCCAGGAGATCGACAAGGAGATCGTCATCTTCCTAGGATGGAAGACCTTGCTCTGGAAGCATGAACTAAAAGTTAATGACATTCTCATGTTCAAGCTCCAACACTGCGGCTTCAAGGTTAAAATCTTCAGCGCTGCCTTCTCCACTCAGGTTTCCTGCCTCTGTTCTCGCGACTAGGCAGTAAGGCCTTCTACTTGTGTCGTTTGAGCTGCAGTGTTGTATTAGTGAGTAGATGATGCTGAACTGGTAGTGAACTGAACCGGTCTTTTTAATGATGGATGTGTACTCCTGATGTAAGTTGTTTTGCTACTGAACTGAACTTGTTGATTGGTTCATGGGCATGTACCCCCGATGTTTGTTTGTAAGGAGCATCAGTTGCCACTGATGTAGCAGCGCATCTTAAAGTGTATTGTGTCTTTTATGTTGTTTTAAATTAACTACCCGCTCTTAGCATTGTGGGTTTTCTTGATCTGGACGGTGCAATGGATTTCCTGAAAATAGCATCTTGTGCGGAAATGGCACGACACAAAAAAAGAGAGCATTCATTAGGGTTAGTCGCTCGGGGACGGGTATGATGCCGAACATAATCGACAAGTATCATGTTTCATAGGTCGTTTAAGGCCCAACAGGGTCCTTGTGGTAGCAATTTTGGCCCATGCTTTGGGGAACGCTACATTTTTTATGATTAGAGAAGGCATATGTGCTCTGTCTCGCATTTGGAAGCGCGGCCCTCATCAGTGCTTCTGCCCTCGCTCGGTCGCTCTCCCACGCGGGCTTTCCTTGGACAGCTCCGTCGCCGCCCTCCCCCTCCCCCCAAATCTCCTCCCTTCCCCCTCGGCATGGATTCACATGCCCGCTGGATGGTCGGAGTGGAGGCCAGGATCAGTGCCTTATTGGGACTCCAGGATGAGGAAATCTCGAAGATTATTACGTCGCCAATGCCGTTTTGTTTTCCTTGTCCTGCATCCACGGCGGCGCCTTCTTCTGATGCTGCGGCGGTTCCCCTTCCTTCCCGGGATAGTTGTGTAAGTTCAACTATTTGCTCCATTACTTAGTTAGGTTTATAGACTTAGATTGGGTGGGATTGGATTAGGGGTTAGTGTTTTTACGAGCAGCGCCGCCTTCATAGTTAGGGTCGACGAGCGGTCGATTCACACTAGATCCATTCAGATTTCGGGTTGGTTCGAAACATATGGTATGAGATTTTGGTTCTGATCCGCAGTGGCAGAGCGAGGCGTAGAACATAGGTAGGGCCAAATGCCTTAAAAAAGCAAAAAAATGCAATTCTTGGAAAAAAATAACGAATCAACAAAGAATTTCCCATGCCAATGGTTCTTGTTCAGAAGCACCCACTAGTGGAAAAACAGCTAACTGTGGTGCACGTTTCAGATTCTGTGGCACATATAGCCTTCGCCACAGTTGCCACGTTACTAGTATTTGGCTTTTGTGGCGCACCAGTGGGTGCGCCACAGAAGTTTGGTATTGTGTGGGGCATGTCGCCTTATGCGCCACAAAAAGTGGACAATTCTGTGGCGCATCTGCTGACATGCGCCACAGAATTTGTCACCAGTTTCTGTGGCGCATTTCCTGTGGATGTGCCACATACAGTTCACCATATTTTATGGCGCATTTCCCGTACATGCGCCACAAAATTGTTTTTTTTTTGAATTTTTGAAATTTTTCCATTTCTGTAGTATATACTTGTATTACACAGGAAATATACAGGTATATACAGGAAATACATAGCACTATCCAGAAATAACATGAATACTCACAAATAACACACAAATGACATGATACACACAAATCTTCATCATTACATCATTTAGATCCAAATTATAACACAAGTACAAATGTGTTCATCATCGCATACTCATGCATGTCTTAGTCACCGGCCACCCTAGACTAAAGTAAAGTAGAGTACAACCGCGGTGGCGGTGAGTAAGAGGGGGACCAAGAACTTCAGTCGGTTCTTCTTCTTCCCGACGTGTGCCCTCCACTGTGCTACCGCCTCCTCTCTAGTCGTGTATCCCTTGTAGATGTTCCCGCTGAACTCATGCACCTGTTCGAGATAGTCCTACCACTCCTCGTAGACACCTGGAACCCGACCCTTGTACACAATGTACGTCGACATCTCTATTGAGAAGGCATATTAGTATATCATATTAGTACATCATGCATATATGTTGATAAATATTAGATCAAAGCATATAGTAAAGTTGAACACGGCAACAATAAGTTTGCGACGCGCGCGCACACACAAGACGACGTCCATCGATAGACATAAACCAATTAACATAGTACTAAGAGTACGACCCACACACAAGACGACGTCCATCGATATATACAAACTAACCGATGAAGATAGTACTTAGAGTTTATGATCACCCACACACACTAAGTCAAGGAGCAGGGGCCTTGCAGGGCTCCGGGAACTCCTTGTACAAATCTTTCGTATTCCATGTCCTCCTATCACCCTGCGCTTTGAGGCGATTTTCGATCTCTCTCTTGCATAAAGCTCTACCCTGGTGTAAGATCCCTCCCCCTGTGATGACGTCTTCAAGGATGGTATGTGATAACTTGACCTGGATAGCATGGAAGTCTTCTCTGAGGTCATCATCCTTGATCCGCGCCAAATTTCGGCCCATCCTCGGAGAGCAGATGGCAGCAATAAGTTCTGGCTATCCCGGACAAACCCTTTTAGGTGATGCATGGCATAGAAGGCCTCGAGAGTGTTGTTTTCCGACTGCTTGACACAGGGGAACTCGAACACGTGCTTGAACTTGTGTTTGCCATCATCCCTGAAACATTCCGCCTTTTCTTTGAAGGCGCCTCCCTTTTTGAAGTAGCCCTCGAGAGCATCATCTAGCACACCCCTTATTCTGGCGTAGTTCTTCTTTTTCGCACTCCCCGAGTCAAATTAGGTGGCAAGCAAATACTTCGGGGCGATGGAGATGAGTGTGCAGTACATGTCTCTGCACAACACAAAATTGGAACAAGATCGATGTTGGAAAAGAGCAATGGAAAATAAATATATTACAGGGCTAGCGGATGTGTACTTACTCGGGAAAGTAAGCCAAAAGGATGTTGTCCTTCCTCTTGTTGTACAAGAAGACCTTCTGTAGGTACAACGACGCCCGGGCCCGTACCGCTGATAAGGCCATCTGGCTTTCATGCATGTAGTAAGGATCCACTATCGCGACGTCCGGGGTACTCTCTCTCTTGATCTTCATTGCCAGATTGAGCACGAATAGGCGGACCAAGTTATTGTCCAGCCTTCTCGAGTGGAATAGCTTGAAGATGTCCTCGTACGCTATAAAGAGTATATCTGCGGGGGAATCAGTGACGAAGCCGACATCTGTTGGCACCCTGACTGTGAAGACCGGGTAATTCAGATCTTTGTCCTTAAGAAGGAATTTCTCTAGGTGAAGGATATTGTCCTGCAGATGCAGCATAGCTCCATAAGCAAGGTGGCGAAGCTCCGAACCCATTATTGGTTTTCCAGCTTCATGCATTCTGGTCAAGCCATGCTCGCTAGGAGGTACAATGGAGTCCTGATCACGGATCGTCGAAGGTGGCTGGCTCGCAGCCTTCTCCTTGTTGTTCTTAGTAGGTCTTTTCTAGGGCTTCTTTGGACCACTGTTGACGCGTAAAGCACACGCCCGTTGGGAACCCCAAGAGGAAGGTGTGATGCGTGCAGCAGCAAGTTTTTCCTCAGTAAGAAACCAAGGTTTATCGAACCAGTAGGAGTCAAGGAGCACGTGAAGGTTGTTGGTGACGGAGTGTAGTGCGGCGCAACACCAGGGATTCCGGCGCCAACGTGGAACCTGCACAACACAATCCAAATACTTTGCCCCAACTTAACAGTGAGGTTGTCAATCTCACCGGCTTGGTGTAACAAAGGATTAAATGTATGGTGTGGAAAATGATGTTTGTATGCGAAGAACAGTAAATAACAATGTTTGCAGTAGATTGTATTCAGATGTAAAAGAATGGACCGGGGTCCACAGTTCACTAGTGGTGTCTCTCCAATAAGATAAAGCATGTTGGGTGAACAAATTACAGTTGGGAAATTGACAAATAGAGAGGGCATAACAATGCACATACATATCATGATGAGTAGAGTGAGATTTAATCGGGCATTACGACAAAGTACATAGACCGCTATCCAGCATGCATCTATGCCTAAAAAGTCCACCTTCGGGTTAGCGTCCGCACCCCTTCCAGTATTAAGTTGCAAACAACAGACAATTGCATTAAGTATGGTGCGTAATGTAATCAACACAAATATCCTTAGACAAAGCATTGATGTTTTATCCCTAGTGGCAACAACACATCCACAACCTTAGAACTTTCTGTCACTGTCCTAGATTCAATGGAGGCATGAACCCACTATCGAGCATAAATACTCCCTCTTGGAGTTACAAGTATCAACTTGGCCAGAGCCTCTACTAGCAACGGAGAGCATGCAAGATCATAAACAACACATATATGATAGATTGATAATCAACTTGACATACTATTCCATATTCATCGGATCCCAACAAACACAACATGTAGCATTACAAATAGATGATCTTGATCATGATAGGCAGCTCACAAGATCTAACATGATAGCACAATGAGGAGAAGACAACCATCTAGCTACTGCTATGGACCCATAGTCCAGGGGTGAACTACTCACACATCAATCCGGAGGTGATCATGGTGATGAAGAGTCCTCCGGGAGATGATTCCCCTCTCCGGCAGGGTGCCGGAGGCGATCTCCTGAATCCCCCGAGATGGGATTGGCGGTGGCGGTGTCTCTGGAAGGTTTTCCGTATCCTGGCTCTCGGTACAGGGGTTTTCGCGACGAAGGCTATAAGTAGGCGGAAGGGCATGGTTGGAGGGATGACGAGGGGCCCACCCCATAGGGCGGCGCGGGCCCCACCCAGGCCGCACGGCCCTATGGTGGCGGCGCCTCGTCGCCCCACTTCGTATCCCCTTCGGTCTTCTGGAAGCTTCGTGGAAAAATAAGACCCTGGGCATTCATTTCGTCCAATTCCGAGAATATTTCCTTTGTAGGATTTCTGAAACCAAAAACAACAGAAAACAGCAACTGGCTCTTCGGCATCTCGTCAATAGGTTAGTGCCGGAAAATGCGTAATAATGACATAAAGTGTGTATAAAACATGTGAGTATCATCATAAAAGTAGCAGGGAACATAAGAAATTATAGATACGTTTGAGACGTATCAAGCATCCCCAAGCTTAGTTCCTACTCGCCCTCGAGTAGGTAAACGATACCAAGGATAATTTCTGAAGTGACATGCTATCATAATCTTGATCAATACTATTGTAAGCATATGAGATGAATGAAGTGATTCGAAGCAATGGTAAAGACAATGAATAAACAACTGAATCATATAGCAAAGACTTTTCATGAATAGTACTTTCAAGACAAGCATCAATAAGACTTGCATTGAGTTAACTCATAAAGCAATAGATTCTTAGTAAAAAGTTTGGAAGCAACACAAAGGAAGATATAAGTTTTAGCAGTTGCTTTCAACTACAACATGTTTATCTCATCGATAATTGTCAACACAAAGTAATATGATGAATGCAAATAAGCAAGTATGTAGGAATCAATGCACACAGTTGACACAAGTGTTTGCTTCTAAGATAGAAAGAAGTAGGTAAAATTACTCAACATAAAAGTAAAAGAATGGCCCTTCGCAGAGGGAAGCATGGATTGCCATATTTGTGCTAGAGCTTTTATTTTGAAAACATAGAAACAATTTTGTCAACGGTAGTAATAATTCATATGTGTTATGCATAAGATATCTTATAAGTTGCAAGCCTCATGCATAGAATACCAATAGTGCCCGCACCTTGTCCTAATTAGCTTGGATTTACATGGATTATTATTGCATAACATATGTTTTAACCAAGTGTCACAAAGGGGTACCTCTATGCCGCCTGCACAAAGGTCTAAGGAGAAAGTTCGCATTGGATTTCTCGCTTTTGATTATTCTCAACTTAGACATCCATACCGGGACAACATAGACTACAGATAATGGACTCCTCTTTAATGCATAAGCATTCAACAACAGATAATATTCTCATATGAGATTGAGGATTGTTGTCCAAACTGAAACTTCCACCATGGATCATGGCTTTAGTTAGCGGCCCGATGTTCTTCTCTAACAATATGCATACTCAAACCATTTGATCATGATAAATCACCCTTACTTCAGACAAGACGAACATGCATAGCAACTCACATGATATTCAACAAAGGTGAAATAGTTGATGGCGTCCCCAGGAACATGGTTACCGCTTAACAAGCAACTTATAAGAAATAAGATACATAAGTACATATTCAATACCACAATAGTTTTTAAGCTGTTTTTCCCATGAGCTATATATTGCAAAGACAAAGAATGGAATTTTAAAGGTAGCACTCAAGCAATTTACTTTGGAAAGGCAGAGAAATACCATGTAGTAGGTAGGTATGGTGGACACAAATGGCATAGTTTTTGGCTCAAGGATTTTGGATGCACGAGAAGTAATCCCTCTCAATACAAGGCTTAGGCTAGCAAGGTTGTTTGAAGCAAACACAAGTATGAACCGGTAAAGAAAAACTTACATAAGAACATATTGCAAGCATTATAAGACTCTACACTGTCTTCCTTGTTGTTCAAACCCTCACTAGAAAATATCTAGACCTTAGAGAGACCAATCATGCAAACCAAATGTCAACAAGCTCTATGGTATTTCTTCATTAATAGGTGCAAAGTACATGATGCAAGAGCTTAAACATGATCTATTTGAGCACAACAATTGCCAAGTATCAAATTATTCAAGACATTATACCAATTACCACATGTAGCATTTTCTGTTTCCAACCATATAACAATTAATGAAGCAGTTTCAACCTTCGCCATGAACATTAAGAATAAAGCTAAGAACACATGTGTTCATATGCAACAGCGGAGTGTGTCTCTCTCCCAAACAAAGAATGCTAGGATCCGATTTTATTCAAACAACATAAAAAATAAAAACATAAAGACGCTCCAAGTAAAGCACATAAGATGTGATGGAATAAAAAATATAGTTTCACTAGAGGTGACCTGATAAGTTGTCGATGAAGAAGGGGATGCCTTGGGCATCCCCAAGCTTACATGCTTGAGTCTTCTTGAAATATGCAGGGATGAACCACGGGGGCATCCCCAAGCTTAGAGTTTTCACTTTTCTTGATCCTATTGTATCATCCTCCTCTCTTGATCCTTGAAAACTTCCTCCACACCAAACTCAAAACAAACTCATTAGTGGGTTAGTGCATAATCAAAAATTCACATATTCAGAGGTGACATAATCATTCTTAACACTTCTGGATATTGCACAAAGTTACTGAAAGTTAATGGAACAAAGAAATCCATCAAACATAGCAAAACATGCAATGCGAAATAAAAGGCAGAATCTGACAAAACAGAACAGTCCGTAAAGACGAATTTTTCTAGGACACTTAACTTGCTCAGATGAAAATGATCAAATTGAATGAAAGTTGCGTACATATCTGAGGATCACGCAAGTAAATTGGCAGATTTTTCTGAGTTACCTACAGAGAATCCTACTCAAATTCGTGACTGCAAGAAATCTGTTTCTGCGCAGTAATCCAAATCTAGTATCATCTTTACTATCAAAGACTTTACTTGGCACAACAATGAGATAAAATAAAGATAAGGAGAGGTTGCTATAGTAGTAACAACTTCCAAGACTCAAATATAAAACAAAAGTGCAGAAGTAAAATAATGGGTTGTCTCCCATAAGCGCTTTTCTTTAACGCCTTTCAGCTAGGCGCAAAAAGTGTGAATCAAGTATTATCAAGAGATGAAGCATCAACATTCTTACCAGGGGCTTTGGGAGTTTCCTCAACAATACATTGTATCTGGTCTATGTAAGTAACTCCTTTTTCGTTGCTTTTAGGCTTACTATTCTCATCAAACAAATTTTCAGGAACAAGCCAAGCATAGTTATTTTCTAGAGCTTCATGCATTCCTAGGAGCTTACTGGGTATTGGTGCTTTAATCTCTCCCCCATCATTAACATTATTAGTGTACGTTATTCTATCCATGTCCATCTTTTCAAGTGTTTTTGCAAAGTCGGTGAACAACCCAAGCCTCTTATGCTTAATAAAAACTTTTCTAGCTTCTTTAGCTATATCACCAAATTCTCTAAGAAGGACATCTAAAACAAAATTTCTCTTTTCTCCCATTTCCATATCAGAGAGTGTAAGAAACATATGTTGAATTATAGGATTGAGATTAACAAATCTAGTTTCCAACATGTGTACTAAACATGCAGTAGCACTTTCATAAGTAGGAACAGCTTTTACCAAGGGTGTATCTTCAAAATCTTCATCCATACTAACATGAGTGAAAAATGCTTCTATATTATCTCTTCCAATGATAGACCCTCGTCCTTGATACGTCTCCAACGTATCCATAATTTCTGATGTTCCATGCTTGTTTTATGACAATACTTACATGTTTTGCTTGCACTTTATAATGTTTTTATGCGTTTTCCGGAACTAACCTATTAACAAGATGCCACAGTGCCAGTTCCTGTTTTCTGCTGTTTTTGGTTCCAGAAAGGCTGTTCGGGCAATATTCTCGGAATTGGACGAAATCAACGCCAAACATCCTATTTTTCCCGGAAGCATCCAGAACACCGAAGGAGAGTCGGAGGAGAGCCAGGGGGCCACCAGAAGGGTGGGCCGCGCGGGCCAGACCCTGGCCGCGCCCCCCTATGGGGAGGCCACCCTGTCGACCCTCCTGCGCCGCCTCTTCGCCTATATAACCCCTTTCGACCTAAAAACACAGTACCAATTGACGAAACTCCAGAAAGACTCCAGGGGCGCCGCCGCCATCGCGAAACTCCAATTCGGGGGACAGAACTCTCTGTTCCGGCACCCTGCCGGGACGGGGAAGTGCCCCCGGAAGCCATCTCCATCAACGCCACCGCCTCCATCATGCTCCGTGAGTAGTTCCCCCATGGACTACGGGTTCTAGCAGTAGCTAGTTGGTATACTCTCCTCCATGTACTTCAATACAGTGATCTCATGAGCTGCCTTACATGATTGAGATCCATCTGATGTAATCGGTGTTGTGTTTGTTGGGATCCGATGGATGATACATTATGATTAGTCTATCTATAAAATTTGTGAAGTTATTGTTGCTGCAATCTTGTTATGCTTAATGCTTGTCACTAGGGCCCGAGTGGCATGATCTTAGATTTGAGCTCTATACTTATTGCTTAGATTGTATCTACAAGTTGTATGCACATGTCACTGTCCGGAACCAAAGGCCCCGAAGTGACAGAAATCGGGACAACCGGAGGGGATGGCGGTGATGTGAGGATCACATGTTTTCACGGAGTGTTAATGCTTTGCTCCGGTACTCTATTAAAAGGAGTACCTTAATATCCAGTAGATTCCCTTGAGGCCCGGCTGCCACCGGCTGGTAGGACAAAAGATGTTGTACAAGTTTCTCATTGCGAGCACGTATGACTATATATGGAAAACATGCCTACATGATTAATGAATTGATGTTCTTTCTTAATGCTTTATCAATCCTATCAATTGCCCAACTGTAATTTGTTCACCCAACACCTGTTACTTGTTATTGGAGAGCTACCACTAGTGTAGATCGCTGGGAACCCCGGTCCATCTCTCATCATCATATACTCGTTCTATATGTCATTGGAAGTAGTATCAACTATTTTCTGGTGCCATTGCTCCTGTGCTACTGCTGCTGTGTTACTGTTACTATTGCTCTCATATTACTGCTGCTTTCACATCACCCCTGTTACTAGTGCTTTTCCAGGTGCAGCTGAATTGACAACTCAGTTGTTAAGGCTTATAAGTATTCTTTACCTCCCCTTGTGTCGAATCAATAAATTTGGGTTTTACTTCCCTTGAAGACTGCCGCGATCCCCTATACTTGTGGGTTATCAAGACTGTTTTCTGGCGCCATTGCCGGGGAGGCATAGCTCTACTCATAAGTTCACCTGGGGAGTACACTCTACCTCTCTCTCTGTTTTTATTTTCTTTTATTTCGTTTCGCTTAGTTTACTTTTGTCTAGTTTATTTGTGCTTAGTTTATTTCTGTCTAGTATTATTTTGCTTAGTTTACTTTTGTCTAGTTTCTTTTTGTCTTGTTTTACTTTTCTCATATACCCAAAAATCCATAAAAATTTGAAAAACCTAAAAATTAAAAACTGCTGTTATAGGAGAACCAACAACCTACTTGGAGCTTATAGAATGTTATAATAATTATAGAGAATCAAGAACTGGTAAAGTAATGAGTGCTATGATAGAAAAATTGAATACAATGGCTAAAATCTTGCTTAAACGCCATGATATAAACTGTTGCTCTCAACAGGATACTAAACATCTTAAATTTCAATGTGGCTTTAGTGAGGAATTTTTAATTAAGAACTATAATCGGAATTGCTATATTCATTATGGGTTCGAAGAGGTAGAACAATTTGTCTTATTTATGGGAGCCTCCGAGATAGAATCCTTCATGGTTAAGAATTATGAAACTTGTGTTGCTTGTAAGGACCTTAAAGATTATGTCTCTTTTATCCTTAATTCTTGCATAGAATGCTACAGTGGTAATCCTTATATCATTGACTATAAAGAGAGACTCATTAATGCACAAGAATGCACTCACAATTTGCAGGAACCTGTGGAAGAAGAAGTTGATGAACGTGAAAGCACATTGGATGAAAAAGAGGAGGAAATTGATGAACCTGAAAGCTCATTGGATGAAAAAGAAGAGGAGAGTGATGAACAAAAGGAGGAAGAATGGATTAGCTACCCATGCCAACCTTCTAATGAGAGTAACTCTTTATCTCTTACACTATTTGATTGTCCTCCATGCTTACCGAAAGAGGTTGAATGTTATGTTCCTGTGGATTCTCTTGAAATATTACCTATGAGTAAAACTTGTGACAATAATTATGCTACTGTTATCTATGATAATCCATGCTATTTTGATAAATCTTATGATAATGCTTTGTTTGTGCCTGATGTCGAAATGCATGGTACTAAAGAATTTTGCTTAGCAAATGTTTATGATAAATCTTTAGATGATGGTCCTATGTTACTTGATAATATTAATTGTACTACTAATGAAAATGGGATTGGAGAGTTCTTGAATTTATCTATGAGTCCCATATCTCTTGAGATTGATCAATCATCTTGTCATATTATTGATAAAAGTGAGTTTGAAAGTTTTAATTCCACTATTTTTGAGCTTGATAAAAATTATGTGTTTGGAAATCATGAAAAGTATGCTGCATGTGATAGTTATATTGTTGAGTTTATTCATGAAGCTACTGAAAATTATTATGAGAGAGGAAAATATGGTTGTAGAAATTTGCATGGTACTAAAACACCTCTCTATGTGCTTAAAATTTTGAAGTTACTCTTGTTTTATCTTCTCATGCTTGTCACTTTGTTCTTCATGAATTTATTTGTGCACAAGATTCCTATGCATAGGAAGTGGGTGAGACTTAAATGTGTTTTGAATTTGCTTTTTGATGCTCTCTTTTGCCTCAATTCTTATTTCTTATGCGAACATCATTAAAACTGCTGAGCCCATCTTAATGGCTGTAAAGAAAGAACTTTTTGGGAGATAACCCATGTGTTATTTTGCTACAGTACTTTGTTTTATATTTGTGTCTTGGAAGTTGTTTACTACTGTAGCAACCTCTCCTTATCTTAGTTTTGTGTTTTGTTGTGCCAAGTGAAGCCTCTAATCGAAGGTTGATACTAGATTTGGATTTCTGCGCAGAAACAGATTTCTATCTGTCACGAATCTGGGATGTTTTCTCTGTAGGTAACTCAGAAAAATATGCCAATTTACGTGCGCATTCCTCAGATATGTACGCAACTTTCATTAGTTTTGAGTTTTCTGATTTGAGCAACGGAAGTATTTCTTTAAAATTCGTCTTTACTGGCTGTTCTGTTTTGGCAGATTCTGTCTCTGTTTTTTGCATTGTCTCTTGTGGACTTTAAGCAAGGCTTTCTAGACGCGGAGAGCTGTAGCTAATGTTTTATTGAGTTCTTGCAATGTGTCACTACAGGACCAAGGTGGATTCAAATTTTTTGAGTACTAACCCCTCTAATGAAGTTTATGAGAAGTTTGGTGTGAAGGAAGTTTTCAAGGGTCAAGAGAGGAGGATGATATATGATCAAGAAGAGTGAAAAGTCTAAGCTTGGGATGCCCCCGTGGTTCATCCCTGCATATTTCAGGAAGACTCAAGCGTCTAAGCTTGGGGTTGCCCAAGGCATCCCCTTCTTCAGCAACTTATCAGGTTTCTTCTATTGAAACTATATTTTTATTCGGTCACATCATATGTGCTTTACTTGGAGCGTCTGTGTGTTTATTTTCGTTTTGTTTGTGTTTGAATAAATTCGGATCCTAGCAATCCTTGTTTGGGAGAGAGACACGCTCCGCTTTTTCATATGAACACTTGTTCTTCGTTTTACTTTTAATGTTCAATGATAAAAGTTGGAAGCTACAATACTTATGGTTATTTGGTTGGAAACAGAATATGCCTCATAATGTCTTGGATAATTTGATACTTGGCAATTGTTTTGAGCTCTCAAGTAGATCATGATTAAGTTTTTTCATGTAGTTTAAACCTATTAGTGGAGAACTACTGTAGAGCTTGTTGAAATTGGTTTGCATGATTGGTCTCTCTTAAGGTCTAGATATTTTCTGGTAAAAGTGTTTGAGCAACAAGGAAGACAGTGTAGAGTATTATAATGCTTGCAATATGTGTTTATGTAAGTTTTGCTGAACTGGTTCATACTTGTGTTTGCTTCAAACAACCTTGCTAGCCTAAACCTTGTACTGAGAGGGAATACTTCTCATGCATCCAAATACTTGAGCCAACCACTATGCCATTTGTGTCCACCATACCTATCTACTATGTGGTATTTCCTGCCATTCCAAAGTAAATTGCTTGAGTGCTACCTTTAAACAATTAAAAATGCTTCTCAATTTGTGTCAATGTTTTATAGCTCATGAGGAAGTATGTGGTGTTTATCTTTCAATCTTGTTGGGCAACTTTCACCAATGGACTAGTGGCTTCATCCGCTTATCCAGTAATTTTGCAAAAAGAGCTGGCAATGGGATTCCCAGTCCCAAATTAATTAACAAAAATAGACACTCCTCCATGGTATGTGATTGTTGGACGGCACCCGAAGGATTCGGTTAGCCATGGCTTGAGAAAGCAAAGGTGGGGAGGAGTGTCATCATAATAAAACTAAAATAAAAAGGCACTCCTTCATGGTATGAGATTGTTGGCAGGCACCCGAGGATTCGGTTAGCCATGGTTTGTGAAAGAAAGGTTGGAAGGAGTGCCACACAAAAATAAAATAAAATGGGAGCCGCTCTTTGAAGGTTTGTCTGGCAAGGGGGTTAGAGTGCCCACTACCATTCGTTGACAACAACAAGCACCTCTCAAAATTTTACTTTTTATGCTCTCTTTATGTTTTCAAAACCAAAGCTCTAGCACAAATATAGCAATCAATGCTTCCCTCTGCGAAGGGCCTTTCTTTTACTTCATGTTGAGTCAGTTTACCTACTTCCTTCCATCTTAGAAGCAAACACTTGTGTCAACTGTGCATTGATTCTTACATACTTGCATATTTGCATTCATCATATTACTCTATGTTGACAATATCCATGAGATATACATGTTGAAAGTTGAAAGCAACCGCTGAAACTTAATCTTCCTTTGTGTGCTTCGATGCCTTTACTTTGAATTTATTGCCTTATGAGTTAACTCTTGTGCAAGACTTTTGATGCTTGTCTTGAAAGTACTCTTCATGAAAAGTTTTGCTATATGTTATCTATTTGTTAGCAACTATAGATCATTGCCTTGAGTCACTTCATTCATTTCATATGCTTTGTAATAGTATGATCAAGGTTATGTAAGTAGCATGTCACTACAGAAATTATTCTTTTTATCGTTTACACGCTCGGACGACGAGAACTAAGCAGGGATGCGATACGTCTCCAACGTATCCTTTTTTTCTGATGTTCCATGCTTGTTTTATGACAATTCTTACATGTTTTGCTTTCACTTTATAATGTTTTTATTCGTTTTCCGGAACTAACCTTTTAACTAGATGCCACGGTGCAGTTCCTGTTTTCTGCTGTTTTTGGTTCCAGAAAGGCTGTTCGGGCAATATTCTCGGAATTGGACGAAATCAACGCCAAACATCCTATTTTTCCCGGAAGCATCCAGAACACCGAAGGAGAGTCGGAGGAGAGCCAGGGGGCTACCAGAAGGGTGGGCCGCGCGAGCCAGACCCTGGCCGCGCCCCCCTATGGGGAGGCCACCCTGTCGACCCTCCTGCGCCGCCTCTTCGCCTATATAACCCCTTTCGACCTAAAAACGCAGTACCAATTGACGAAACTCCAGAAAGACTCCAGGGGCGCCGCCGCCATCGCGAAACTCCAATCCGGGGACGAACTCTACGTTACGGCACCTGCCGGGACGGGGAAGTGCCCCCGGAAGCCATCTCCATCAACGCCACCGCCTCCATCATGCTCCGTGAGTAGTTCCCCCATGGACTACGGGTTCTAGCAGTAGCTAGTTGGTATACTCTCCTCCATGTACTTCAATACAATGATCTCATGAGCTGCCTTACATGATTGAGATCCATCTGATGTAATCGGTGTTGTGTTTGTTGGGATCCGATGGATGATACATTATGATTAGTCTATCTATAAAATTTGTGAAGTTATTGTTGCTGCAATCTTGTTATGCTTAATGCTTGTCACTAGGGCCCGAGTGGCATGATCTTAGATTTGAGCTCTATACTTATTGCTTAGATTGTATCTACAAGTTGTATGCACATGTCACTGTCCGGAACCAAAGGCCCCGAAGTGACAAAAATCGGGACAACCGGAGGGGATGGCGGTGATGTGAGGATCACATGTTTTCACAGAGTGTTAATGCTTTGCTCCGGTACTCTATTAAAAGGAGTACCTTAATATCCAGTAGATTCCCTTGAGGCCCGGCTGCCACCGGCTGGTAGGACAAAAGATGTTGTACAAGTTTCTCATTGCGAGCACGTATGACTATATATGGAAAACATGCCTACATGATTAATGAATTGATGTTCTTTCTTAATGCTTTATCAATCCTATCAATTGCCCAACTGTAATTTGTTCACCCAACACCTGTTACTTGTTATAGGAGAGTTACCACTAGTGTAGATCGCTGGGAACCCCGGTCCATCTCTCATCATCATATACTCGTTCTATATGTCATTGGAAGTAGTATCAACTATTTTCCGGTGCCATTGCTCCTGTGCTACTGCTGCTGTGTTACTGTTACTATTGCTCTCGTATTACTGCTGCTTTCACATCACCCCTGTTACTAGTGCTTTTCCAGGTGCAGCTGAATTGACAACTCAGTTGTTAAGGCTTATAAGTATTCTTTACCTCCCCTTGTGTCGAATCAATAAATTTGGGTTTTACTTCCCTCGAAGACTACCGCGATCCCCTATACTTGTGGGTTATCAGTCCTACCAGTATATCTTTCAGAGTAAACTTAGGAGGAAACATGATGAAATAAGCAAAAGGTAAATAAAGTAAATGCAAGTAACTAATAATTTTTTTGTGTGTTTTTAATATAGAGAACGCAAACAAGATAGTAAATAAAGTAAATACAAGTAACTAATTTTTTTGTATTTTGATATAAAGAAAGCAAACAAAGCAGTAAATAAAATAAAATAAAGTAAAGCAAGACAAAAAGAAAGTAAAGAGATTGGAAGTGGGAGACTCCCCTTGCAGCGTGTCTTGATCTCCCCGGCAACGGCGCCGGAAAAAGAGCTTGTTGACGCGTAAAGCACACGCCCGTTGGGAACCCCAAGAGGAAGGTGTGATGCGTACATCAGCAAGTTTTCCCTCAGTAAGAAACCAAGGTTTATCGAACCAGTAGGAGTCAAGGAGCACGTGAAGGTTGTTGGTGACGGAGTGTAGTGCGGCGCAACACCAGGGATTCCGGAGCCAACGTGGAACCTGCACAACACAATCCAAATACTTTGCCCCAACTTAACAGTGAGGTTGTCAATCTCACCAGCTTGCTGTAACAAAGGATTAAATGTATGGTGTGGAAAATGATGTTTGTATGCGAAGAACAGTAAAGAACAATGTTTGCAGTAGATTGTATTCAGATGTAAAAGAATGGACCGGGGTCCACAGTTCACTAGTGGTGTCTCTCCAATAAGATAAAGCATGTTGGGTGAACAAATTACAGTTGGGCAATTGACAAATAGAGAGGGCATAACAATGCACATACATATCATGATGAGTACAGTGAGATTTAATCGGGCATTACGACAAAGTACATAGACCGCTATCCAGCATGCATCTATGCCTAAAAAGTCCACCTTCGGGTTAGCGTCCGCACCCCTTCCAGTATTAAGTTGCAAACAACAGACAATTGCATTAAGTATGGTGCGTAATGTAATCAACACAAATATCCTTAGACAAAGCATTGATGTTTTATCCCTAGTGGCAACAGCACATCCACAACCTTAGAACTTTCTGTCACTGTCCCAGATTCAATGGAGGCATGAACCCACGATCGAGCATAAATACTCCCTCTTGGAGTTACAAGTATCAACTTGGCCAGAGCCTCTACTAGCAACGGAGAGCATGCAAGATCATAAACAACACATATATGATAGATTGATAATCAACTTGACATAGTATTCCATATTCATCGGATCCCAACAAACACAACATGTAGCATTACAAATAGATGATCTTGATCATGATAGGCAGCTCACAAGATCTAACATGATAGCACAATGAGGAGAAGACAACCATCTAGCTACTGCTATGAACCCATAGTCCAGGGGTGAACTACTCACACATCAATCTAGAGGCGATCATGGTGATGAAGAGTCCTCCAGGAGATGATTCCCCTCTCCGGCAGGGTGCCGGAGGCGATCTCCTGAATCCCCCGAGATGGGATTGGCGGCGGCGGCGTCTCTGGAAGGTTTTCCGTATCGTGGCTCTCGGTACAGGGGTTTTCGCGATGAAGGCTATAAGTAGGCGGAAGGGCAGGGTTGGAGGGCTGACGAGGGGCCCACCCCATAGGGCGGCGCGGGCCCCACCCAGGCCGCGCGGCCCTATGGTGGCGGCGCCTCGTCGCCCCACTTCGTATCCCCTTCGGTCTTCTGGAAGCTTCGTGGAAAAATAAGACCCTGGGCGTTGATTTCGTCCAATTTCGAGAATATTTCATTTGTAGGATTTCTGAAACCAAAAACAGCAGAAAACAGAAACTGGCTCTTCGGCATCTCGTCAATAGGTTAGTGCCAGAAAATGCGTAATAATGACATAAAGTGTGTATAAAACATGTGAGTATCATCATAAAAGTAGCATGGAACATAAGAAATTATAGATACGTTTGAGACGTATCAACCACCGGCCCCTGATGCTTCAAACTGCTCGTTGACCTTCTTGATTAGCGTATTAGGGCTGAAGATGTTTGCGGCGGATGGCTCTTGTGTATCGGTGGCCGGAGGCGTCTCTTCAGAGAAGCCGCCGAACACCATGCGATGTTTGGTTGCCTTGGGCAGGGCAACTTGTTCATCGTGAGCGCGGAATGGTTCTTCATCTGCGCCCGGCATGTACAAATTGTCCATGTTCGCGCCGGTGTTGAGGTAGGCATCGATGTCTACCGGTCCATCATCATCGATGTCATCATCCTGGGGTGGTGGGATGGGCGATAGCGGTGCAGCGGCCTTGCCTTTAGGCGCCGCCGGTGGCGGTTGAGGTGTAGACGCTCCCAGCAGCTTCTTGTGGCGGTTTGTTGTGGTGGCGACGACGGGAGGAGCTGGCCTCCGAGGCGGCGGCTGGACGATCGAGGTGGCACCGGTGGAGCGACCCCCAAGACGGATCTGGGTCTTTGGCCATACCATGGTATAGCGTAAGGTGCTCGTCGGCTCCCTGAGGTTGTATTGGGGGATCCATGTCTTCGCACCCCGTCAACACCTGACCCAAAGTCACCTTCACCACGTTAGCGTCCGTAGCCACGGTGTGAAATGTGGTGCTCTTCGGTTGTATTATCATGCCCGTGGAAACATCCTTCAACTCGCCGTCGGGCGCGCAATGAAGGAGCACGCAAGGAGTATCCTAAGTAATAATGGGCATCATTAATCAGATCTTCGGATATCAAAACGCATGAAGGAGATGGTATGGAATAACTATAGTTAACTACCTTGGTGATGGCGTTGAGTTGTGCTAATGTCGAGACGGGCGCGGCGACGGCCGGCCGATCAATCTTCTCTGGCTCGGGTGCATTATGAAGCACCACCGTCGCCGGCTGTGCCTTGATTGCCTCGGCAGGAGGGGGCACCGGTTCATCCAACTCCATCGGTTGCACCGCGGCGATGGTGGGCTGCGGGGTAACCAGATCCGGAGATGACGACACGTGGAAGCTCGAGTTGCTGCCACCGGCGCTAGGCACTTCTATCGGCCCCACCTAACCATCCTCATTCCACTTAGCTATCCCTCAAGGAGCTGAGGGAGTAGGAAATCGCGGAGCTTCTGCTCGAACAGCATGTCCACCTCTTCTTTATCCATCGAGGTTGCCTGTTTTGCCTCCAGCATGGAGACCTTCTGCCTCAGCTCTTCCACCTCGGCTTTATCCTGTGACGACATCGCGCTCCTCCTCTCCCTTCTCTTCTTGGCGTCCTCTTTGTAGTACTCGCGAAACTTCACGCTTGTACCAAAGCCGCACACACGGCCAGCCGACGTCGGCGGCTCGGACAATGGCCTCTTCTTGTAGGCGTTCAACGCCCTGTTGAAAGTCGTGTCCCACGGCTCTGTCGAGCCCTGGGACGATGATTCATTGGGGTGATCGGCCGCCGCCAACTTCTCGTTCTGCAGACAAGGAAAGGTGAACACATTTAGGGCATTGCCTTCACCTCATATATGTAATATGAACGCAATGGACCGCGTGGGTAAATTCCTTACCAGCTTTTCCTCGAAGTCCTTCACATCCTTATCCTCGGTAACGAATTCCATGGTCAGCCGGTCCAGATAGTAGCGGGCTTGGAGAAAGTACCTCACCTGCAAGTTGGTCATTTTCAACCATGGGTTCAGTTTCCCAGCACGTGCAAACTCTTCATCCTCCTTTTCCCAAACGGGAATCTTTCCTCTATAACCGCTGCTTCCAAGGCGGTGTTTACCTAAGTTGAGCTCATGCATTTGCTTACCCCACTCTGCTTCATCGAGCATCGGCTCACCCTTCTCAATACCCTCCTAGCTTTCTCCTTTGTCGATCTTGGCCTTCACCCGGCTTTTCCAGTTGTTCAGGGCATTGCTCATCTTCGTGATGGCCAATCTATTCACCCTATTGGATGTTGACAAGGTATTGTATGGAGGCGGGAATGTGTACCGTCGGTGAAGCTTCCGATGGCAGAGCTCGACCAAATTCTCATTTCCTTCACCTCCGAGTTTCTTCGTGTTGATCGACATGCTTTCCCGGACAATGCACCCGAGTTGCATGCCGTACCCAGCGGCAACATCCGCAGGCTCCAAGGGAAGCCCACTTTCTGAGACCTGAGTGATCTCGGTGGTGGTGCTGGCGAGCGCCGTCGGCTTTCGATCCTTTCGCGGCTTCTTCTTCTTCTTCTTAGCAGTCGGGTTACCGCTACTGTCATCCTCTGTGCGAGCGGCAAACTCAGTGGAGTCACCCCCCTTGTGGTCGCCCCCGTCGGTGGTGGTGGGTTCATACCCCTCCTCCCCGGCTTCACTCATCCGCCGGTCAGCTCCGACTTCCTCCGCCGCCAAGTCCAGCTCCTCCTCCTCTTCTCGACGGGAGTGGACTTCCCAGAACCCGGCGTTCGCTGCTCTGGCTTCCTCTTCGATGCTCATGATGGCCTTAGAAGTGCCAGCCACGTTATCGTTGGCCGACATGTTTGCACTTTCTATAAAGAAGAGGATGAAATCTATTAGTACAATTGTTTGGCTGGAAAATTCGGCATGACCTTTGCTAATTTTTGGACATCGGAGCCCCATTTCTCAACCGAAATGGAAGTGAATCAACGTTTCGGGAGAAATGGGCAGCTCATTTGAAATCCCTGCAACAATTCACATAAAAAATGGTCCAGCAAGTATCCAACTTGCATACCCAACAACATACAACAACACGGGGAAAAATAGTCCAGCAACAACAACAGCTAGCAACAGCAGCAGCCAGTAACAGCAGCAGCCAGCAACATCCAGCACCAGCAAAGTACCAGCACCAGCAGCATCAGCAGCAGCCAGCAACAGCAAACATCACATCAGCAATAGCAGCAGCCACCAACAACAGCTGGTAGCAGCAGCAAGCAACAACAGCAGCCAACAACAACAAGCATCACAACATCAATAGCAGCAGCCATCAACAACAACAAAATCCGTCTGCTTATCAATACAAGTTCTATTTCTTGATCTTATGTTAAGATCAAACATCACATGAAGTATTAATCCTTAAACTTGTTAGAAATAGAGACTTATACATTAATATCCTATTTCCCTGGTATAATTGAACATATTAATATCCTATTTCAATAAGAAATGTTACTGAATGACTTATACATTCAATAAGCAACAAACTAACACTCCTTTACAGAGACTTGCTCCATTGCACAACTGAAATTCATCTACTGCCAGTGATTCCTAGCTACTGCCTGCTTCAAGAATACTAAACTAGATAAGAGTGACACTAAACCTTACAGCAATGTTACTATTTTTTCCAAAAACAACAATGATTCCTAGCTACTGCCTGGCATTATGCTAGAATGAAAAATCCCCCATTTTTCCCGGAGGGAATGCACAATGTGGAGGGGGAGAGGAGAGGGGGAGAGAGGGGAGAGGGAGAGAGGGGAGAGGGAGAAGCTCACCAGGGGCGGGTGTCGAGCAAGGCGAGGGCGCGGTGGTCGTCGGTGCGGCGAGGGCGTGGTGGTCATCGACGAGGCGAGGGCGCGGTGGTCGTCCGCGCGGCGAGGGCGTGGTGGTCATCGACGAGGCGACGACGCGGGCGGCGCTCCTCTTACTCCTCCGGGCGTGGGGGAGGCGCTCCTCCTACTCCCTCTGGGCGCGGGTGGCGGGCTCCATTGGGCGCGGGCGGCGGGCGGCGAGCGAGCAGCAGCGGGCGAGGGCGACAGCGTCGGGCGCTAGGGTTTGGCGGCGGTTGCGGAAGAAAGGTGTGAGGGACGCGAGGAAGAAAGAGGGAGGGCCGGTATATGGCTAAGTGTTGAAATTCTGTGGCGCACCAAGCCGCATATGCGCCATAGAATTTCAACTTTCTGTGGCGCACCAATCCCCATATGCGCCACAGAAGTTTTTTCGACGGAACTATGGAGGAGGCTTTGGCTTCCCAAAATATGGCTAAGTGTGAAACTTCTGTGGCGCATATGGTGTCTCGTGCGCCACAGAAGTTTTTTCCTTATAAATTTTATTTGTCCCCTGCATCGTATGTTCCTAATAAAATTATTAGTGTTTTATTAGTTTTTAAAAGTATTTCCTTCAATACATTCCTAGTGTATTATTCCAAGAAATAAATGAAGGTTCAATTATGAAAGTTAATTAATATACATAATTCAAAAAAATCACATCACACACATGCATGGATGCTCGTGTCATACACACACATATACACACATGTGTTTTTGCCAAAGTACATATATGTGTGCATTAGAGTACACAAAACAGCCACAATGAACTTCTCGGTTCCGATCGTTGGCTAGCTAGCGTTTCTTGACAATGTTCTTGCCCTTCTTCATCACGGTTTTTGAATAATTTAGCCCGGCCACCTTGAGATTTCTTCTCGTGTACGGGCAACCTTTAGCCGGTAGGGTGGTCTTCCTTCTTACTTTCGAATAAGTAGTAGGCTTGTCGAAGTACTTGTCGAATTCCTCTTCGATCTTCGGATCGCCGTTCGTGTCGATGTCTTTCTTGTCGGCGTCTCCTTCCATTCTGATGATGCTCATCCTGCCCCTCCTCACGACCACACGGCAGGGCTTTGACGGGTCAGTAATGGTCAACTTGGCTAGCGAGCACCCATGGTTCATTTTTCGCGAAGGGGTCTTCGATTTAGCATCGGGTATAACCATGGTGTGGTGAAATACCGTCCATCTTTTTCGACGCTCTTGGCCCATCTCACATGGAACATCGGCATCGTCTCTCCAACGTAGTCGAGTTCCCAAATCTCCTAGATCCTTCCATAGAATATTTCCTTGACATCAGTCTTGTCATCGGTGTAGGATAGCATAGTTACTCCCGAGTTTTGATATTCGCTATTCTTGTCCTTCTCCTCGGTGTAGAATCTATAGCCGTTGATGTCGTACAACTGATAGGTCCTTACGTTGTGCCCGGGTCCCTGTGACAGGGAGAATATGAGTTTCTGCTCTTCAATAGAAGGCATCGGCGTGGGACTTTCCAGTAGCCTTTTCTTGAACCACCCCGTGAAGCTGGAGTTGTGCTCCTTGGTAACGTCCCTGTTTTCCTCGGCCGGCCTAGGTCGATGAACTTCTGCTCGATTAAGCTTTTGTGCTCCTCCACCCAAGGGCTGACCAATTCTATGTGTTGTAGTGCGACTCGGTGTGCCCTGTCAAAGTCGGCGCGTCGACCATCGATGCCGACATGCATTGCGCGGTAGCCCTCACGGTGACCAAACTCTGCGAGCCTACCGACGTGCTTCCTGGTGGGCAGACCGACATCCTCGTTCTCGGTGCTTAGGTAGTTCTAGCAGAAGAAGATGCACTCGTAGGTGAGAAAGCCCTTGGCTATGCTTCCATCTAGACGGGCCCTTTTGCGAACGAATCCTTTGATGACACCGTTCAACCTTTCGAATGGCATCATGTTGTGCAGGAATGTCAGCCCGAGGTGGATGATGTCATCCACTACATGGACAAGCAGATGCACCATGATGTCGAAGAACGCGGGCGGGAAGTAAATCTTGAGCTCGCATAGCATCTCGAAGATCTCTTCTGGTAGCCTATTGAGTTGCTTAACGCCGATGAACTTCCTAGATCGAGATGACGTCGAAGAAGTTGCAGAGGCCAAACAGCGTCCCGCAGACGTGGTCGTCCATTATCCCTCGCATCGCAACAGGAAGTATCTGCGTCATCAGCACGTGACAATCATGAGACTTCATCCCGCTAAACCTCTTCTTCACTACATCCAAATATCTGCTTATCTTCCCAAAGTAACCATGAGGAACTTTGACTCCTAGGAGGCACCTGAAAAACCCCTCGAGGTCCTCCTCGCTCAGAGTGAAGCAGGTAGGTTTAAGCACCACCACCTCATTCTTCTTAGCCCTTTTGTGGCGACCGTGACTCGTTTCCGTCCGTTCATCATCATCATCACTATCGGTGGGGTACTGCAGTTCTTTCTTGAGGCCAAGCAATTTCAGGTCGGTTCTTGCTCTCGGGCCAACCTTGGTCCTCTTCGGCATGTTCATCAGAGTGCCAAGTAGGATCTCGGTAACGTTTTTCGCGATGTGCATGACATCGAGGCTATGGGGTGTGTGGAGGACCTTCCAGTACAGTAGGTCCCAGAAAACGGACCTCGCTTTCCATACGCCCGGCAGCAGCGATTCCCTCGGTCGCTTCTTTCCCGACGCGGGGCACTCTTCCCAATTTTCTAAAAGCTCGTATATTTCTTCGCTGATCCTCGGTCGTGGGGCTCTTCCAAGCTCCTCTTCGCCATTGAACAGGTCTTTGCGTTTCTCCACGGGTGATTGAAGCAAAGCCACATTCGAGTCCCTTGGAACACGGTTTTAAAAGACTCGGGAACCTTCGGCAGCTGCAGATGCAGGGTCTTATCCATGCACTTGACACATGCCGTGAATCCGTGGTTCACCTGGCACGATACATATGTGTAACCAGGATAGTCCTGCACTGTCGTGAGCAATGCGGCTCTGAGAGGGAAATAATCTCTTTTATACGCGTCCCACGTTCGGGCCGGGGTCTCCCACAGTGTGGCTAACTCCTCTTTCAACAGACCGAGATACAGATGCATGTCGACACCCGGTTGTTTCGGCCCCTGAATAAGAATACTCATGTGTACGTACCGCTGCTTTGTGCACATCCAGGGGGAGGTTGTATGGCCATACAAACACGGACCAGGTGCTATGCGTGCTACTCTGGTTTCCAAAGGGATTGAGTCCGCCGGTGCTCATGCCCAGAAGAACGTTCCTCGGTTCACTCCCGAACTTATCTGCAAACTCAATGTCCAACGCATTCCACTGGCTAGCGTCTGCAGGGTGTGTCAGGATCTTGCCCTTCTCCGGATCATCTGCGGGATTCTCCCTTTCTGCATGCCATTGCATGAGCTTTGGTTCCTTAGGATCTAAGAAATACCTCTGCAGACGGGGAGTGATAGGAAAGTAGTAGACAACTTTTCGAGGAACTTTCTTGTTCCCTCTCTTATACCGTCCTTAGCCGCACACCGGACATGTGGTTATGTCTTGTACTCATTCTGATAAAGTGCACAATCATTGATGCATGCGTGGTACTTTACGTGCGGTAGGTCTAGTGGGCAAACTATTTTCTTGGCCTCGTCGATACTTGTTGGCAATGTGTTGTCCTTGGGAAGACGAGCGTGCTAGGATTTCATGTTATCGCTGAAGCTGTTGTCGGTCCATTTGTGTTCCGCCTTCATCTCCAGACACTCGAGCGTTACACTCAAGTGTGTATCCTCGGGCCGGCACCCAGGATACAATGGAGTCATCCCGTCTACCTCCATTGGCGCCAGCTTGGCTTCAGGTTTGGCGTTGCATGTGTCCTTCAGGAGTAGTTCTTGAACATGAGGGTCCCGCAAGGCCGACGTTAGCAGCGCCTGTGTGCTCTTGGCTTCTCCACCACCATCTTTTCCGGCATCATGGTCTTCTTCATCGGCCTCTCCTTCCTCATGATGAACACCATGTTAGGGAGACTCTTCGTATTCTCGCCCGCTGTCGGCCTCTTCTTCATGACCAACATTTGCCGCCAGCTCCTAATTGAAGCCGAGCATGAAACTGCGCCTGAGCAGGTGTTCCTCCAGTTGTCCAGAATCAGGGTCGATCCACTGCCGGAGTCCGCATTTTCGACACGGACATCTTATCAGGGTCTTGTTGTTCCTAACCATGTCGGCCTTCACGTTCACCTTGTATCTAACCACTTGGCCTTCCCTCATATGGACGACCATGGTTGACTACGCGTCATAAATAGAGCAAAAGAGAGTTATTTATAACCACACACACCATGCACAAACACACATGCATGCATGATCGCCGGAAAATTTCGGCATGACCTATCCTAAAAGTAGGACATATGGCTAGTGAAAAAATTTGCCGAAATGGAAATGAATCAACATTTCGGCAAACATCCATGCACCACGCCGGCACAAACAAACAACACCAACAACACAAATAAGCTTCTTCGCAAGCAAACATTCAACAACAACACAAAGATCAACGTAGAAACATCATCGTCTCGCCACCTCAAACCGTCCGGGAGCGCGATAATCTTCACCTACAAAACATCCATACACACAAAACATGCATCCAATAGTACTCAACCTCTCACAAATCTACCAATCATGGTGGAGCAAGAGGATGGGGTGGTGGAGAGAAAACAATGGAGCATGCAAGAGGGAAAGTGGAGGAGGGAAAGAGGATTGTGGTTTTTAGTACCCTCTACAAGTTGGAGTGGCTTCCCCTTACAAATATGCCCACAATAATAGGCTTAGAGCTATCAACAATGG
Organism: Lolium perenne; assembly: GCF_019359855.2. Classification (NCBI taxonomy): domain Eukaryota; kingdom Viridiplantae; phylum Streptophyta; class Magnoliopsida; order Poales; family Poaceae; genus Lolium; species Lolium perenne. The sequence continues at coordinate 277,064,090 of NC_067245.2, forward strand.
AGGAAAGTATGACCAAAATGGAGTGGGAGAGAGGAGCAATACGAGCTGGTTGGAGGAGACAAGAATGGAAATAGTGGTGGGTGGAAGAGGAGAGGGGAAAGCTGCCTTAAAAGGCTAGATCTACTGTGCACATTCTGTGGCGCATATGCCAATATGCGCCACAAAAACTTCAACTTTTGTGGCGCATATCAGCATATGCGCCACGGAATCAAGGTGGCGTGAAGTCGGGGGTGGTCCCTGCAGGGTATTCAGTGGCGCATGGATCAATATGCGCCATAGAACTTTAAACTTCTGTGGCGCATATTGACCCATGCGCCACAGAATATCCTTCGACCATGTGCAGTTGTGGACCCCGCGTGGGCCCCACAAACTTTCTGTGGCGCACCAGCCCTAGTGCGCCACAAAATGTCCACTTTCTGTAGCGCAGAACTTGATGAGATTTTGTGGCGCATTGCTCTGCGTGCGCCACAAAAATAATTTTTTGGCGCATGCATACTTTAGTGCGCCACAAATGCTATTTCTACCTATAATGGTTTTCCTACTAGTGACCAACTACCCAAAATTGTAGCTACCTAATGGATTTGCAGCTACCCAAAAAAATAAACTCCAAATATCACAATTGGCATGTGCAATGGTGAAATCCAACAACCTAAGGTGATTTTCTAGTTTCAGATCAACTCCGTATCAAGAGGATTAAACATTCCATAACTTAATTTCTTAGATATCTTGCTCGATTTGATGCTCCGTTGGCAATATCCACGGCGGCGGGCGGCAGCAAGGGCTATGGCCACCATTTGAGCACCACTACGGTCTGAAAATGGAGCTGCAGTTTGCTTCCGTCTGGGCTGGATTTGACAAGCAGGAAAAAAATGGAGAGCTAGCCAGCTAGGCCATAGGGATTTAAGGGAAGAAGCAAAACCAAGCAACCTGACATTAGGTCTCATGGGAGGCTGGGATCGATATATTACGGGTTAGGAATTGTTGGTGCATATATGTGGATCATTGTTCGGGGCATGACATGCATCATGCCAGGTGTAACCTGACATTGTTCCACAATGCATATTTCCCCGTAGATATTTTATTACATGCATATTTTGCTGTGGTGGAACATATATGGCTATGATGTGTATGAGCACTATTGAGCTCAATTAATGAATACAAGTTTTTGTTCAAAAAATAAAAAGAACATATGGTTACATTGTGACATGCTTTGATCTCGTGCAGTGCCTTGATAACACACTATACGCAGTACATTACATATATATGCTCGTTGATTTTAAATTATATATGATCACAATTTGCTATAATGATATATACGTCCATCAATAATATTAATGCCTCTTTCCTTGACTAGATGATGCATATGACCAAGTGCGACATGGTGGGTCAGGGCTCCCAACCACAATCTGAGTCTGATCTGCTCCCCACGAACGTGTGGGTAGTGAAGCCCTTCGTTCAGGGCAGGAAGGAGGCCGTGGCTCTTCTCAGTAGTCCCGATGGAGTGTCTCGCAATCTGTGCGTGTCGAATGGGGAAACGCTGCATCGCTTCTTTGTCCAGCTAGACTTGGATGACTTGGAAATGGTTTTCATCCCGCCCCATTTTCGGAGTGCGCTGAAGGTCTTCCTGAGTTTCCGTCTGCCAACATCTATTTGCATGTCCGCAAATTGCTACTGTGCGGATTCGGTTTCAGTCACGGAATTGGACGGGCAAATGGTGTTGTCCCGGGGCTGGCATGGCTTTCTCATGAGTCATGGCCTGCAGCTCAATGACATATTAGTGTTCAGCCTGAAGTACCACGACCTCCAAGTGAAGATCTACAAGGCTGAGTCATCCACTTTAGTTCCATACTTATGTTCTCGCCACTCCTAGGTGTCCAGCCCCGTATGTATCCTGCATGTTGTTAGTTATGGTTATGGTGTGCATAGTTGGACTTCACTGTCTTTTGATAAGGGATATGGTGTATTCCCCTGATGTAATTAGTATGCAGGGGGGCCATGGATGCCCTTGATATGAGGTTGTAAGTACTGTCATATTTTGTTTATATGTGGAGTGTACATGAACCTAGGCATTGGTGTTGATGTAAGCAATCCTAGGTCTTAATGAACCTGATGCCCCTAATTCATGTGGTGTGTTAAGTATAGGTACTATGCCTGGCAGCAATTATTAGTTAGCCGTTTTGCCCTTACTCCTCATGTTTTTATTTTTTATTTTATACGTTACCTTACACCTCATGTTGTTATTCTTGCTGGTGATGTAGGAAAAGTTGTATGTAGTGGCCCTCAGGCTGCTGAGGAGGGCAAACTAGAGAACTAGCTCTATGTTCACGCTAGACAGGCATCCATATGGTGTCCTCAAACCTGATTGAGTAAGCCCAATTTCCCTTAGTTATTTAGGCCTAGTAATTTCCTCAGGTTGTCTTGTTTCAACCTTAATAGGCCTTGGGCCTAGTAATGTCCTCTACGTGTCTTGTTTCGACCTGAATAAATTGGCCTTTGGCCCAGTAATTTCTTGTGCATGTCTTCTTTCGACCTGAATAAATTGGCCTTGGGCCTTTAGTTAGCCAATCCAGCCCAAGGACACCACGACGCGTAGCTGATAGGTGGGACACCTAGTGAGTCCAGTAGGTCCCACGACTACATGTGGGCCCGATGGGAATGGGACCAGGAACCCCCCACAAGCTCTGACATACGGCCCCTAGAAGTTCTGACATACTGGGTCCACACTCTGACAGGTTGGGACCACCAAGCTCGGGCATGCTAGGACCCACCAGGCTCTGACATGCGGACCCCACAGATCTCTAGCATGCCGGACCCACCAAAACTCTCACAGGTGGCTCCCACCAGGCTCTGACATGCGGGCCCCATAGATCTCTAGCATGCCGGACCCACCAAAACTCTCAAAGCAGGGTCCCACCAGGCTTTGAACTGCGGGGCCATGTGTAATAACCCAGAACATAGGAACATCGAAGGGTAGATTTATAATTGGGATGTGCATTTCATCGCAAAACGAGGGAAATTTTCGCGCCTTATCGCATATAAACCTAAGAGGTATCGAGGTTCTCTCTCGTTGCAATTAGGGTTAGGCAATGTGAGGTTAAGAATTTCGACATGATCTCTTTTGTAACTTGTGTATTTGGGAGATGATTTTGAATTGACAAGTCATATTGAATTTAAAACTAAAGGAGTAAAAGATAAACAATATAGAATTGAATTATGAATTCATAATTCAAATACACATCATAATTCAAATCACTTTGTATTTCAAACTATAAAATAAATACACAAATAATTCATAATTGAATGATACAATTACAAATGAGCTCATAAGGAAAATTTGAGCTTTATTGATAATACACGCCTATACAATGTCTTTACAATATTCATCATACAATAATTGGATGAATAAAAATCATAATAAAAAGAAGATTACATCAATTTGAACCCTATACTAAAACCTAAACTACATGTCTTGGAAGAATTGCTTCCTAGATCATTTCCATCTTGAAACCTGCAAAAGAGAAATAAGAAAACTAGACAAGGGGGTTAAATGTGAAGAAACTAGACAGGGGTCAGAAGCCAAGTGTCAAGGACACTTGTTCATGTCCAAAACCTGGACAGAACCAGGATATACATAGGCAGACCAAAACTGAGCCACACACAGGGCTCAAGTTTCACCAAAGTGATCACACAGCTCATGGAGCTGCTGTGCATCCAACATCACACAAAGGCATAGCCTAGTCACCAAGCATGCCAGGCTTGTGTGTCATAGCCAGAGGAGAAACACAGCAAGTATAAGAGGGTAGAAACCCTAGAAGCAATGCACAGGTCGACAAATCACCATTCACCAATAAACCAGCAAGGAACTGTGATAGTTCATCTCTGTTCTTGCTCAAGAACAGCTCAAGCAACCATGGAAAACATTTATCCATCCAAAAATCCGCCAACCAAAACCAGTATAAAGATGGGAACTTAACCAAGAACATCAGGAGCTAGGAGGAGCAGGGCAAGTAACAAGATCATCCAGCAACTGCTCAACAACAGTTGAGCTTAACCATCTAGGAGCTGGAACAAGGTATACCAAATACCTGGAGATGACCAGTGGATCAGATCCATAGATTTTGCATGACAAAAGTCATAAAATGAGAAGATGCTCATGGGTGATCATCACTTGGTGTTGACCAAGGATCACTAGCAGAAAAGGGAGCAACTAGTGCCCAAAACCCACCGAGACACTATTTATGTGCAAATAAGCAAGAATAGATGCACATGTGTGCACACAAGCAAGCATACATGCACAGATAGCACCAGTAGATGATTTACATGAACTAGGAGCTACCCAAAAGACCACCTAGTGAGATCCTAGCCACTAAGCCATCAGTAAACCCTAGATTTCTTCATAGGCAAGCATAATGACATTCATAACATGTATGATTCCCTATTATGCAAGCAAATATGAGTAGCCAACAAGATCTAGCCAAATGTGTGAGCAACCAAGCAGTAGCAATGCTACCGAGGTCACATCAAACACAAAACCATCCAATTAATCAAGAACATAAGTCATCATCATCCAGAAATTGATTCAGACTTTATTTATTTCCAAATTGGTCATGGAAATATCAAATCATGTACAACAAGGTAATTAATCAACACTGCACAAGCAGTTCCTCTATAATTAATCCATCTAGGCATGAATATATAACAAATCCATACATGAATCATGCAAGAGCATCATAGACAAGTAGTGATCCAAGGATTGGATCAACTGAAGCACACACAGGGCATAGGTGAGCATCACTGACACCACAAGTGTCAGTAGTGCTAACCTAGGCCAATAACACGGCTATTAGCAAGCAATTGCATAGCAGAGGAGCACAATTGGATAGAATAGGATGACCAAGGAATATTAGGCATATGAACAATCCAGTAAGCATATGAACAAGGACCAGTAAACAATTGCATAGCACAAGGACATGCACACATAGGATGAGCACATCTCAATGAGCCAGTAAGCATAGGAATAGCAACAGGAGGCTTAGGCGTAGAGCATAGCAAGAACAACAAGTGCAGCAGCACATCAACAAGCATGGCATCATGGTAGCACAACAACAACATACACAACAGGGTTGTAGGCACAGATCAAGAAGGAAGGGATGGAGTAGAGGTAGAAGAGGAGGAAGAGGAGGAGTTACCTAGTGAGGAACACAACGACATCAATGGCGGCACGGTGGCACGGTCAACCACGGCGGTGCCAGACTGCGGCCAAGCCGTGCCAGGCCACGCACACCACCAGAGAGGGCGGCGAACACCCAGGGGTGGCGAGGAAGAGTAGATCGATGGAGATCGCCACGGATCCGTCGGCATCTGTGGGCATCACGCACACGCACGCACGGTCGAGGACGAAGTAGTCAAATCTACATGGATGAGTAGACGCTTCGTCGCGCGCTGAGTCGTTTGAGCACCATGGCGTGCCCTAGCTCGGCTGGAGATGGCCGGAGCAAGGCGGCGGCCATGGTGGCGGCGACGTCGCCACATATCGCTTCGGTAGGTTAGGGTTTCGCGAGAGAGAAGCGAGTGAGGTGGGCCGAAAAAGTTTGGTTCCACCGAACCTAATTGGGGGAGCCCAAATGGGTTGTCCAAATGGGCCAATTAGTGGGCTGGCCCAATTGGGATGGGGGGGGGGGTATTTTTGTCTTTTCCATTTTTAAGATAACTTGTGAATTCTACCAAATGAAAAATAATGAAAAATACCTCTAAAAATCCAGGAAAAATAAGTTTAATGAATAAGAAATTATTGTTAACAAGAAAAAAATAATAAATATAATTTACCACAAAAGTTCAAATTTTCAAATTTTTGAATTTAAATATGAACTTTAAATTTTAAATTTGCAATTTTCCTTGGATTTAAAAATCAAGGAAAATTCCAAATGAATTCAAATAATTGTTATTCAAACTAGCAAGGTGGCCCTCGCAAATGCGAGGGCAACGTTTCTACTCTGTTGAAATATATTATGAAATTCGAATTAGAATGGCTATATATTCACCAGAAAATGCTATATCGGAAAATATCACTGGTCCCGAAGATATCATTAACCATTTATAATTTTTGGGATATTTGTTTTGTTGCGATAAGAAAATATATAGCATTGACTATTTGTCCCTTTATATGTGGCGATATTAATAATGTAGTACATAGATTTTAACTTACACACAAATTCTAGGAGACAACATATATTTACTTATGTACCGGAATAACCAATTTCCAGTAAGATATATTTAAACAGTTAGATCTTAGGAATATTAGATGGCAGTGGTTTATATCTTGTCAATAATATTTAACATAAAAGGTTGGAGCTGCGACACCAACAAACTAAGATGCGATCTGCAAGATCTTCAGACCAATTGGCGTGCTGTCTAGTGTAGGTGGTCTGCAGCTCTATGCATATTTGTCAGCTCTATGCATATTTGTCATCTTACGCATATGTTCTAATCCAATATGCTAGTTGGTATCGTTGTTTAAAAAAAATGGTATATACGAGCTGAGATTTTTGCTCGCATGTATAATTGTTTATATCTATTATTTATAAGTAAAAAGTATTGAACAAACCCATCCATGATCAACACACACTCTCTTGTGCATGCGTCTTCGTCATGTTTTTTTTACAAAACACCTCGATGTGAGTCGAGTTGATCTCAATTTTTTTCACTTCAGGCATTTATGTTTCTAGAATTTTGTGTTCATGTTCATCTTACACAAGTTGCCCCCGAGACATGTAAGAAAACATAATTATATTTACATAATAATTGGTAATTTAAAGAAAATCCCACATTACTTGATATGGACTTCTTAGCAAAGCAAAATCATGTTTTTCCCACATTCTCTTATTCTAGATTGCATAGAGAAAATGACGAAAAAGAAATTGTACGTGCTATATAGCCATGGATTTATTATGATCCACCCACCAAAAGTTTATATGTCCAATATAATTTTTAGCCTATATGTACAATCTTGCTAAAATAAATCTCGATATCTTGAGAAAAGTTATTTTCCTACTATTTAATGTTGAGTTTCGCTTTCTACTATGAGACCGTCGAATTAATCTAAAGACTCGCCGACTCTTGCGTCTGTACAACGTTTCAAAAAAAACCTGTAGCACGTTTGTCTTTCGATCGGACCTACTCTTTGAGCGGATGCAGCTATTTTGTTTAAACATGATTGCTTGATTGCCGAGCCCCCATCCGAGAAGGGAAACTCCCATTATTAAGTGTGTCGAATAGTTATGTGACCAATAATTCAAAAACTTTGTTTTCTTATTGCAAAAAAATTGTAAATAAATATACGAGATACATGTCTAGTTGCACAACCAATTTTTCATATGTGATGTCTACAAAAAAGATGAATATTGTAAAAAGATAGGTCCAAAAAGTCTGCAGATATGTAGAAAATATATGCATGTATCCGCAGATATGTAAAAAATATATGCATGTATCCGCAGATTTGTACAAAATGTATGCATGTATCCACATAAAAGTTTTTTGAAAAATTAAAACACTAAAATATTTTTAATGTCTTCTTCTGGTTTTCTTTGAAAGTCGGAACCCATATGTTTGAATGTTTCACGTATCAAAAGATTCATAAATGTTTGTTCTCGTGGCCAGCTAGATCTCTAGAATCCTAATTTTTTTTATTGGTTGTTGTATCTTCCTACTGATCAGCTTCTGATGGGAGTCTTTTTGTTTGTACGTGTCATAGAGTCCTAGCAGCGCACACTATATAGCTCTTTGTCTTTCTTTTTTCCTTTTTAATTTGAAACCATCTATTTAAGTGCCTCACGTAACAGAACTTGGATAATTTTTGTTAGTTCGTGGCCAGCTACATCTCCGGCGTCCTTTATTTTGCTGTTGCCAAATCTGCTTGGAGCATGTATATGTGGATCTGTATCTAATTCCTTATATGTGACATTTTCCTCAAAAAAAAATTCATACGTGACATCTTTAACTAATGTTCGTACCAAATATAGTTTTACGCAACCTCTTTGTCATATTTAAATCGTAGCCATAAATTTTAGATCTAACCATCAAAATAATTAGGATGATGTGGATTAATGTGGTGTCTCTATTTTAAACATCCGTATTTTGCTTTTAGTATATAATAGATGTTTTCAAAAGGAATTCTATTATTCCTAGTTATTTCTTTTAAAGATGAAGATTTTCCAAAAAGGAAAATATCTTATTTACAGAACCCGAGGTCTAGGTTCCATCCAATACATCAAACTGCATTATCTCGCAGTCACAAGGCAAGTTCACCCTTGCTCATGTCATCTTGATTATTTTATATCAATTTACCCGCAAAAGTACTATACTTATCATTCCTGCATGGAAAATCAAATGTTACCTTTCCAATTATGAATATGACTATATGGTGGGCAATGGAACCATGGTATGTGTTGATATGGTGGAGGTTCCATTGCAAGGGTTCTATTAATCTAGGAATAATCACCAATGCCGTCTAGTGATTCTAGCGTCATACAATTCGCGTTAACCATAAGATCTATAATGGCTCTGGGGAAGTCAGCTGTATCGTTTCCCTCTTGCATATCAACGGAGTTGATAGTGCCTGGCTGGGTGTTGCTGGTTGTTGGGGATAACACTGCAGTAGGTTGGGAAATCGTTTAAAATCCCCATCCGTGTGGATGAGAGGATCTATCATCTATGAGGGATTGTCATAGTACACCGGGGGTAAAGCCGTATGATCGAGAGATGTCTACCGGGGGTGTATGGACGGACAAAAGGGTGGGTATGCAAGGTCGCGGAGAAGGCAGTGATTGGCTTGGATCTTACACCTTGCCCCACACCAAAGAAGTGTGGACGAGAAACGTGTATCGGTTGGTATCAAGGATTAGTTCTCTTATGGGAAAAGTAACACACCTCTGCAGAGTGTATCAAATTTGTGGCTATCACTCCCTGTTCCGAGAAGGGAACTACGAACGCGGCAGGAAAGGAACTCCGTGAAGTTTTGTTCAACCTGTGAAGACCGGCGGGCATAGTATTCAGAATAAAATCAATCTTTTGAAGAAATGTTTTCGGAACATGCATTGACCTGAGATTTTCTGATCAATGGTCGTAGCAAGTGCATCAAACACATTTTCTCTTTTGAACTTGCTGAGTACCTGTGTACTCACTTTCTTTCGACACCCTTGCTAGACTATGACAATGAAGTGGAAGCCACCGACGGAGCACCGGAAGGAGATTGCGAGCTGGTATACGAGGAACCTGATCTGTCCGGAGGAGTGGAAGGCATGGAGTATGGGATAGTCTATGGACCCGACAATAATGAGGCGGAGGAGTAGTGTCTTACCTTAGTTATCATAGAGCCGAGCAGCGTAGTAGCTTACCTAAATAAGTTGCTAAGCTCAGTTTAATCTTGATGTGGGTTTGTAATAATACTTCAGTAGTATCTTAGGGTGTTCTCATCGGACCTGTGAGAATACCAACTTGTTAAGACTATGATTGTAATATAATCTCGAGTGTTATGACCTGCAATGTTTCTGTTGTACCAATCTGAGCGATGTGATATTTGTGAAGAAGTCAGTTCATGAAGATCATATCAACGACTTGTATACTACAACATGAAATGTGATACGTCCAAAACGTATCTACTTTCCCGAACACTTTTGCTATTGTTTTGCCTCTAATTTGTGTATTTTGGATACAACTAACATAGACTAACGCTGTTTTCAGCATAATTGCCCCGGTGTCTCGTTTTTGTGCAGAAATTCAACTTTCAGGAAAATCCCCGAAATTTATGTCAAAGGGCTTATTTTTCCTGAAGATTCACTGAGCCAGAAGGGCAGGCCTGGGGGAGGCCCAGGGCCTCCACACACTAGGCCGGCGCGTCCTGGAGGGGGGGCACGCCGCCCTACTGTGAGGCCACCTCGGCCAGCCTCTGACGCCCCCCTCTGGACTATTTAAGGGTTTCGATCTAAAAACGCGAGACGGGAAGTCGAAATCGCCAGAAACCATCCAGAACGCCGCCACCATCGCGCAACTCCGTCTCGGGACCAGAAACTCTGTTCTGGCACTCCGCCGGGACGGGGAATTGGAGGAGATCATCGCCATCATCACCACCGACGCCACTCCATCGACCAGCCATGTTTCCCCCATCCATGTGTGAGTAATTCCCCCGCTGTAGGATGAAGGGGATGGTAGGGATTGGATGAGATTGGTCATGTAATAGCATAAGATTGTTAGGGCATAGTGCCTAGTGTCCGTAATTGGTACTTTGATGATATTGTTGCAAATTGTTATGCTTAATGCTTGTCACTAGGGCCCGAGTGCCATGATCCCAGATCTGGACATGTTATTGTTTCATGATGATATTCATTGTTTTATGATCTTACCTGCAAGTTGTATACACATGTCGCTGTCCAGAACCCGAGGCCCCAAAGTGACAGAAGTTGGGACACCGGAGGGGAAGGCAGTGATGTGAGGATCACATGTGTTCACGGAGTGTTAATGCTTTGCTCCGGTGCTCTATTAAAAGGAGTACCTTAATTTCCAGTAGATTCCCTAGAGGCCCGGCTGCCACCGGCTGGTAGGACAAAAGATGTTGTGCAAGTTTCTCATTGCGAGCACGTACGACTATATACGGAACACATGCCTATGGATTGTTTAGTACTTGGACACCGTTTTATTACTATCTGCAAATGCCCTGCTTTGATTGTTACATGAGTTTCTCTCATCCATGCAACGCCCGTTCATCCATCCCTGTGCCTACAGTATTTTAATTCTGCTGTTTACTATAATCACTACTGCTGTCTTTGTTACACTGCTGCTGTTATTTCACTACTGCTACTTCTATAAAACTGTTACTATTGATAAACTCTTGCGAGCAAGTCTGTTTCCAGGTGCAGCTGAATTGACAACTCCGTTGTTAAGGCTTTCAAGTATTCTTTGTCTCCCCTTGTGTCGAATCAATAAATTGGGTTTTACTTCCCGCGAAGACTGTTGCGATCCCCTATATTTGTGGGTCATGATGACCCACAAGTATAGGGGGTGTATCGTAGTATTTTCGATAAGTAAGAATGTCGATCCGAATGAGGAGCAGAAGGTGTTGACAAGCAGTTTCGATGAAGGATTCACTGTAAATGCCCACATACAAGTATTCAGGGGGTTTTGATGTAGCAGATGAATAAAGTATGAGTAAGTAAAGTGCGAGAGAAATAATTGCAGCGAGTGGCCCAATCCTTTTTAGCACAAAGGACAAGCCGGTTTGTTTACTTATAATGACCAAACGTTCTTGAGGACACACGGGAATTTAGTCTAGTGCTTTCGCTTCATACAACTGATTAATCTTCATTGTTTTGATAAGTGTTGTGTGGGTGAGCATATGCTAATGCACCGCCCTTCCTAGGACTAATACATACTTGTGATTATACCCCTTGCAAGCATCCACAACTACAAGAAAGTAATTAAGATAAATCTAACCACAGCCTTAAACTCTGAGATCCTGCTATCCCTCCTGCATCGATATACCAAAGGGGGTCTGTGTTCTGTCACTCCGGCAACCCCGCAATTGGCAAACGAGTACAAGATGTATTCCCCTAGGCCCATAAAGGTGAAGTATCATGTAGTCGACGTTCACATGACACCACTAGAAGAATAACACCACAACTTAAATATCATAACATTGAATATTACTCAACCATAATTCACTACTAACATTTAGACTTCACCCATGTCCTCAAGAACTAAACGAACTACTCACGAGACATCATATGGAACATGATCAGAGGTGATATGATGATGAATAACAATCTGAACATAAACCTTGGTTCAATGGTTTCACTCAATAGCATCAATAACAAGTAGAAATCAATACCGGGAGAGTTTCCCCTATCAAACAATCAAGATACAACCCAAATTGTTACAGCGGTGACGAGGTGCAGAGGTGGAGACAGCGGTGATGATGATGGAGATGATGGTGATGGTGATGGAGATGATGTCCAGCTCGATAACGGTGACGATGGCGTCGATTTCCCCCTCCAGGAGGGAATTTCCCCGGCAGATTTCAGCCTGCCGGAGAGCTCTTTTCTCTCTGGTGTTTTCCGCCCCGCAGAGGCGGCTGTGACTCTTCGCGACTATCCTCTGGAGCTTAGGTTTTCGGGACGAAGATGTACGCGAAGGAGAGGAGGCCAGAGGGGGCTGCGGGCCCCCTCCCCACATGGCGGCGCGGCCAGGGCAGGGCCCGCGCCGGCCTATGAGGGGGGCCCATGGTGGCCCTCCTCGGCTCCTCCTTCTGTCTCTCGTCGTCTTCTGGAAAAATATGATTTTTCATATAAATTCCGTCAATTGTTGATCTTCCGAAATATTGCATTCTGACGGCGCTTTTTCCAGCAGAATCCTGACTCCGGTGCGCGATCCTCCAATAATCATGAAACATGCAAAATAGATGAAATGACATAAGCATTACCTCTAAATATGAAATATATCAATGAATAACAGTAAATCATGATATAAAATAGTGATGCAAAATGGACGTATCAACTCCCCCCAAGCTTAGACTTCGCTTGTCCCCAAGCGAAACTGAACTCGGTAAACAGGACCACATGTTTATGGAGTGAAGAGTCGATAAATAAAATACGGACAAGAAGCATCATATTAATTCACACAAGACATTTTAGTGAACAACTTCCTCATATAATTCAACTTGAAACAAGTAGAAGGTAATCACAAATAAAGGTGCATAAGAAATCATAATTTGTGATGGCAAACTTCGTTTTTGGTCAGAGAACAATTAACTGATTATGTTAAAGCTTATATGGCACAACTTGCATACTCAATCATAATAATTTCTCATAATCATTGATAACTTTCAAAGCTATATTCATTCAGATAAAACTTGTACTAAACAAGGAAGAGTAAAGGACATGATGAAGTAAATGATAGTATAAATGGTTTGATCACAACAACTCAAATGCTTGCTTGAGATGGAGGGAAATAGGTTTACTGACTCAACATAAAGTAAAAGACAGCCTTCGCAGAGGGAAGCAGGGATTAAATCATGTGCTAGAGCTTTTTCAGTTTTGAAATCATATAAAGAGCACAAAAGTAACATTTTGAGAGGTGTTTGTTGTTGTCAACGAATGGTAGCGGGTTCTCTAACCCCCTTGCCAGACAAACTCTCGAAGAGCGGCTCCCATAAAGTTTTATTTTTGGTTGACACTCCTTCCAACCTTTGCTTTCACAAACCACGGCTAACCGAATCCTCGGGTGCCTTCCAATCATTCTCATACCATGAAGGAGTGCCTTTTTATTTTAGTTTTATTTAGATGACACTCATCCCCTCCTTTGCTTTCTCAAGCCATGGCTAACCGAATCCTCGGGTGCCTTCCAACAATCACATACCATGGAGGAGTGTCTATTTGTAAAATTATGAAAATTAATTAATCGGGGCTGGGAACCCCATTGCCAGCTCTTTTTGCAAAATTATTGGATAAGCGGATGAAGCCACTAGTCCATTGGTGAAAGTTGCCCAACAAGATTGAAAGATAAAACACCACATACTTCCTCATGAGCTATAAAACATTGACACAAATAAGAGATAGTAAATTTTGAATTGTTTAAAGGTAGCACACGAAGTATTTACTTGGAATGGCAGAAAATACCATGTAGTAGGTAGTTATGGTGGACACAAATGGCATAGGTTTGGGTTAAAGTTTGGATGCACGAGAAGTATTCCCTCTCGGTACAGGTTTTTGGCTAGCAAGGTTGATTAGCAAGCATAAGAGTTGAGGGAAACAAACAAATATACATGTGATAGAAACAATCATGCATCTTCCTTGTAAGCACAAAAAAATTAACTTCAGAATAATAAGCTTAAGAGCTAACAAGAAAGAAAGACAATGAAACAACATATCTACATGTATTTCTCTTTTCTACTTAAACCTCAAAGTGTTGTTGCTATTGACCAATGCTAAGTTTGCCAAAACCAAATAGATTTATTCAATGCTCCCAAAGTGATACCAATACTAATAACAAGATCAATCATATAATAGAGATTGCAAACTAAAATAAGATGTGCAATATGTAAATGATAAGGCTTCTCATTAATATTCCATAACGATAACTCACACCAAGGGATACATAGACAACCAACTAAAGAGAGATACTTCCACACTGCAACCCATCTTATATGATAACTTCCCTACTCATGATATGACACTACTTGATAGTAAAAAGTAAAAGATAGTGATGATGTGATACCGCGGCACTCCCCCAACCTTGGAACAAACCAAGGGGATGCCAATACCGATGATGAATTACTCCTTCGGCGATGGTGGTGATGAATTCTTGACAAGCTTCTCAACAAGCTCCTGAAGCTCATCAATCTTGTACATGAGGTTGCGGATCATCTCCGAATTGTGCTCGACGCGGCTAAGAAGTATGTCCGACGGCGAGTCCCAACTCTTGGAGTTATTCCCCCACTCTTCAGCTTCAGGCTTCATCCTTCCTGCAGTGTTAGAACGATCTATATCCCAATTGCTAGGCAATGCTGCCTTGGGAGTCCTTTCAATTTGACTATTGTAAATTAGATTGCGGAAGGGATGGTAAGTGCCTGGAGAAGATGTCTTTGGAGCTAGGTAGTGACGTGGAACCCTTCCTCCGGTGCGAATTCTTGCGCTCCTCCTGGCACTGAAAGGGTATTCCACCACCTCGATGCTTGCGATGGCAGTACGCGGGTACGCACGCGAGTCTTCCTCCACTTCTTCTTCATCTTCTTCCTTGATGCTCTCGTCCACCTCTTTCCACTCGGGATCTTGAATATCTTCATCCGAAAGCCCCTTGCCCTTGTTGTTGGAGACCATGGTGCTTCTAGATTGAAAACAGATCCTGGCAGAAACAGCTCGAAACAAAACACGTCGAGAAAACGATATACGGACCTCCAGGGGTCCGGGGGATTATATAGCAGAAATTTTTACGACAAAAGGAAAGTACCAGGTCGAACCAGAGTCGGAGAGGGGCAACGAGGGACTCTCCTCATAGGGCAGCGCGGCCAGGCTGGGGCCCGCGCCGGCCTATGAGGGCACGCCGTCGTGCGTCTCCTCCACTCCGTTTTGATCTTGTAATTTTTCATATTTTCCAAAAACAGCAAAAACATTGTTCGGAAAGTAAAACGCGAACTTTTTATTACCAGTACTGTTAACTATTCAAAGTCGAATTCTGCCGGACTGTCAATTTGGCCTTTGATGAAAGCTTCCGGAGTTTCCACTCGAATAACATCAACATCTTCATTATAAGAATCACCTGAGATATAATGCTTGAGTCTTTGTCCATTCACCACTTGTGTAGCATCGCCTTGGAGAGAACTAATTTTAATTGCTCCTGAACGATACACCTCCACAATGACATATGGTCCTTCCCATTTCTAGAGTAATTTCCCTGCAAAGAATCTGAGACGAGACCGATACAATAGGACTTTATCCCAAATATTAAATTCTCTTTTGATAATTCTTCTATCATGCCATTTATTGACTTTCTCTTTAAAGAGTTTAGCATTTTCATAAGCTTCACTTCTGCATTCATCTAGAGAACTCAATTGTAGCAATCTCTTCTTACCGGCTAGTTTAGGATCTTTATTTAGTTCTCTTACCGCCCAATAAGCTTTGTGCTCTAGTTCTAAAGGTAATTGACAAGCTTTTCCATAAACCATTTTATATGGTGACATACCCATGGGATTTTTATAAGCAGTTCTATAAGCCCATAGTGCTTCCTTCAATTTACTAGCCCAATTCTTTCTAGATTTATTAACAGTCTTTTGCAAGATAGATTTAATCTCTCTATTTGATAATTCTACTTGCCCACTAGTTTGAGGATGATAAGCGGAAGCAATTCTATGATTAATACCATATTTAGCAAGAGTTTTTCTAAAACCACCATGAATAAAATGAGAACCTCCATCAGTCATAATATATCTAGGAACTCCAAATCTAGGAAAAATAATATCTAAAAGCATTCTTAGAGAGGTCTCACCATCAACACTTTTTGTGGGTATGGCTTCCACCTATTTAGTAACATAATCAACAGCGACAAGTATATGAGTGTTACCTTCTGAAGTAGGGAAAGGTCCCATGAAGTCAAATCCCCAACAATCAAATGGTTCAATAACAAGAGTATAATTCATAGGCATTTCATTGCGTCTGGAGATATTACCAACCCTTTGACATTCATCACAAGATAAAAGAAACTTCCTTGCATCCTTGAAGAGGGTTGGCCAATAAAAACATGATTGTAGAACATTTTGCGTGGTTCTATCTCCGGCGTGATGTCCTCCATAAGCACTACCATGACATTTACTCAATATCTCTTGTTGTTCATATTCGGGGACACATCTTCGCAGAATATCATCCACTCCTTCTTTATATAAGTGTGGGTCATCCCAAAAATAATGCCTCAAGTCATAAAAGAATTTCCTCCTTTGCTGGGATGAAAAGGTTGGAGGCAAGTATTTGGAAACAATAAAGTTAGCATAATCAGCATACCAAGGGCTATCTCGCGAGCTCACCTTTATTACAACCAATTGTTCATTTGGAAAACTATCATTAACAGGAACATGATCATAAGCAATATTTTCCAATCTAGACAAATTATCAGCAACAGGATTATCAACACCTTTCCTATCTACAATATGCAAATCAAATTCTTGCAACAGAAGCACCCATCTAATAAGCCTTGGCTTAGCATCTTTCTTTTGCATTAGATATCTAATTGCAGCATGATCAGTATGAATTGTAACTTTTGAATCAACAATATAGGATCTAAAATTATCACAAGCAAAGACTACAGCTAACAATTCTTTTTTAGTAGTAGCATAATTTCTTTGAGCAGCATCAAGAGTTTTACTAGCATAATGAATAACATTCAATTTTTTATCTACTCGCTATCGAAGAACAGCGCCTACAGCAAAATCACTAGCATCACACATAATTTCAAATGGTAAGTTCCAATCAGGAGGTTCAACTATAGGAGCAGTTGTTAAGGCTTTCTTTAGAGTTTCAAAAGCTTCCTTACAATCATCATCAAAAACAAAAGGTACATCTTTTTGAAGAAGATTAGTAAGAGGTTTTGATATCTTGGAGAAATCTTTAATGAATCTCCTATAAAACCTAGCATGACCAAGAACACTACGAATACCTTTAACATCCCTAGGATAGGGCATCTTCTCAATTGCTTCAACTTTAGCTCGATCAACTTCAATACCTCTCTCAGAAATTTTTTGTCCCAATACAATTCCTTCATTAACCATAAAGTGGCATTTCTCCCAATTAAGAACAAGGTTAGTTTCTTCACACCTCTGCAAAACTTTATCAAGGTTCCGCAAGCAATTATCAAAAGAACTAGCGGGGTGGCCCGTGCATACTGCACGGCTAGACTTGCTTCAGTTACCATTATTAATCCTATTTTCTTGTATCTCCAATGGCAACACTACCTTGGACACGTTCTTTTAGTACGCAATATAGAATTACTGTAAGTGCACACATATATACCTTATTTTAAATGATAAAGATTCAATTGGAAGGATATGTGCTTTGCGCAACTCTGAACTTCCCATGTTCTTGTACCTTTGTGATCTATTCGATGGCATTGAAAATGCGTACTGTATTAGGACTTGATTCAGGATATTTTTAAAAAAATTATCTTCTTCTACCACTGTCATCTGTACATATTTTCTTCCTCCCAAATCCATATATTCTCCTTCAAAACTATAATTTTACTATCACAACCAACATATATTTGCCTGCTAAATTATTCGGACATCTATTATAGCAACTCTGGTGCTGACGACAAAATTTTGAATTCCTCGACGAAATTGTACTTGAAATATACTCAGATCGTGGGTCAGTACTCAGTAGTGACAGAGAGGCACAATAATGTAGAATCAACATAGACAATATTTTTTTCGCTCTCTGAGATTGAAATCTGATGATAGAAAATCCAGAGTAATTTACATTGCTTTTAGTATATACCAGTATACTCCATGAAGAATCACTGAAGATTGATTGAGATGATCCAGCAATAAACAAAATACATCTGACAGCGCCATAGTCCAAAAAAAGAAATTTATATGAAGATACCTGCAAAAAATAAATAATAACGTACATACTTTGTATAGATCAAGAAAAATTACTCCCTGATGACCATTCAGTATATGGAAATTAATGGTGCCGAAGAGAAGTGACAAATACATATCTGAGTAAAGAAGTGAATCTCCTGAATGACATGTATAGAACCTCCGAATATTGTCTGGGCGACCTACTCTTGCATGATGCAGGTCGTTCCTATATAAGTTATAAATTTAACACACAGATAGGAATTTGTCCAGGTCATATCCTTGCGTCGGGGTTCAGGTTCAGGCATACGTCGAAGTCACGAAACGCTGATCGGCGGTCCGCTCCTGCTGCATAGTCAATTTTCTCAAGGCCAGTTGCACGTGCCAAGTTTATTAATCTCAGCCGTTGGGATTTCATAACTCTGTACTTGATAAATCTTCACCGTTGATTGTTTGTTGTTTTAATAATATAATAGATAACTAATACAACTACCAGGATTTCATATAATAAGAGTAATTCTCACATATATATCTTCTTCTACCCGTCTCGTAAGGAAACTTATCATACTTGCCTTATATTTTTTAGGAAATCATAAAATAAATATACCTTTACTATAGTCCATTTTATTAGAGAATCTATATATTTGGATCGTTCTAATTTTGCTTTCCCATGTGACTTTTTCTTGTCGACACGTACTACAGTATGTGTAAATATTTTTTTCCCTATGCTGATATATATCTTGTCTTATTTTAATTAGACTGGCTGTGATATACTGAATTGTGTGTAATGATATTTTAAACTATGTGGGAAAATAGACAACAAAGCATAGATTAAAAAAAGACTTTGGTATACCACTTTATAGATACAGCTGAGGCATATCCGCATATGTAATAGCTCCTTACTGAAGTTTTGTCTCGTGTTAACCCCCTGTGGTACCATGACGGCTGAGCACTTTGTTTCTTGACATCGTCGGTGTGCCAGTGTTTTTTCATCCTTAATTATGAGATGTGTCTGACTTCGTATCCGAAACTTCACTCTATTTTCCATACGATGCATCTATGGCTCATGTATGAGCTAACCTTTGTTAAATAGTCTGTCTGCACAATGCATTCACTGTATGTTAATGACAGCATAGGACGTACTCCATCCGAGATTGCTGAAACCTCTGCGGATTGAGAGGTTTGTTCGAATGACATGTCTGATGGAATTGGACTCCAACTTGAGCCCACGCTCGTCGATCAGAAAATAGTGGGAACCCAAGTTCTGTTTCCGCCGTTGTACTTATGCCGCCGGGAATCGTCATTCTAACTGTTCTTTGGCCTTTCATCACCGCCAGATGGATGTCGCCGTAGCCGGTTCGTCATCCGTAGATCTTGATGTGAACTCACAAGCCTTACCGTGTCGCCCGGAACTCATCGGAGACTATACATCTGATGTGTGTTTCTGCCGGTACTGAAAAAGCAAATCGATCAACCATGTAGAAATTAGGACGACTCTGCCGTGCAAAACATGCATCCGCGATATCTGAAACCTCTGCTGATGGTTGATCTAGGCGGAGCCTTATGAATGGAGATTCATGCCGCCGCGCATGGACTCGCCATCGATTCCTGTTACTTGGCCTTTCAACATGATATAATCACATCTATGGCATTAACCCACATGGCATATTTCTCACAAACGGATGCATATAAGCAAGCAGCTAGCTATAAGTTCCAATCAATGGTACCTGGTTGCGGCTGTCAAACGACTCTGAGATTCGTCGTCATCTTTCCTCCTTATACCAGCCAAATCCAGCACATATTTTACATATTCCCAATCGACAATTGTAGTCTTGCACAGGAGCAAATCTAGCTTATAGAGTCATCGTTGTGGCGGCTACAGGATAGCATGTGCAAGCGTGCCCACGATGATTGGTTAATACCTAGAGTCTTGTTGGTTGCTCCATGAATCTGGAACCCAGCGAAGAGGTACACCGGACGGCTGAAAAAAAACGCCCCGGCTCCATCTCTGGCAGGGGAGGGATTAGATCTTTGTTTTAGATCGGATAAGATCGGTTTTGTTTTCCATAAACAATAATATATACCCAACACGTTTTCTATTAGATCTATATAAAACACGATGCGTTATTGTTTCGGTAGTTGACCTTTTAAATCTGAACCGTCC
This sequence comes from Lolium perenne, assembly GCF_019359855.2. Lineage (NCBI taxonomy): Eukaryota > Viridiplantae > Streptophyta > Magnoliopsida > Poales > Poaceae > Lolium > Lolium perenne. The sequence goes on from NC_067245.2 coordinate 277,084,360, forward strand.
ACTCTTGGCTGTTAAATCTGAGCCATTATTTGTCTTCTGTTTTAATAATATAATAGATTCCCATAGACAGAAAAATCATCCATGAATACCTCCACAATATTCTCGCAAAAACCATGAAAAATAGCAGACATGCATCTTTGAAAAGTAGCATGAGCATTACATAAACCAAAAGGCATACGTCTATAAGCATAAGTTCCATAGGGACAAGTGAAAGTAGTTTTCTCTTGATCCTTAGTTTTAACAGAAATTTGTGAAAACCCAGAATAACCATCAAGAAAGCAAAAATGAGTATTTTTAGATAACCTTTCTAACATTTGATCAATAAAAGGTAAAGGGTAATGATCTTTCTTAGTAACCTTATTAACTTTTCGGTAATCAATGCACATTCTATACCCTACAACTACTCTTTGAGGTATGAGCTCATCATTATCATTAGGTACAACAGTCATTCCTCCTTTCTTAGGAAGACAATGCACAGGACTGACCCATCTACTATCAGCAATAGGATATATAATACCAGCTTCAAGAAGTTTTAATACCTCATTTCTTACCACATCCTTCATCTTAGGAATTAGACGACGCTGATGTTCAACAACAGGCTTTGCATCATCTTCCATATTAATGGCATGTTGGCAAATAGAGGGAGAAATCCCCTTCAAGTCATCAAGAGTGTAGCCAATAGCTCCTTGGTGTTTCTTCAGTATTTCCAATAACCTTTCTTCCTCAATCTCTGAAAGCTTAGAACTAATAATAACAGGATATATTTTCTTATCATCAATATGAGCATATTTAAGATTATCAGGCAATGGTTTTAAATCAAAAACAGGATCTTCTTTTGGTGGTAATGTTGTACCTAGATCTTCTACCGGTAAATCATGCTTAAGAATAGGTTGACGAAGGAAAATTTCATCAAGCTCATTTCTTTCTTCCCTAAAGACTTCACTCTCACTATTCTCCAAATGTTGCTGCAAGGGATTATTAGGAGCAAGAGCAATAGATGCACACTGTTCAACTCTAAAATCATTATTAGGCGAATCAGCTTTATAAGGAGTTTTGGCAAATTTAGAGAAATTAAACTCATAAGATTCACCAGCAAATTTAGTCAAAATTTTATCTTTCTTGCAATCTATAATAGCTCCACAAGTATTTAGAAAAGGTCTACCAAAAATGATAGGACAATACTTACTAGCAGCAGAACCAAGTACCAAAAAGTCAGCAGGATATTTAATCTTACCACATAGAACTTCCACATCTCGAACAATACCAATTGGAGAGATAGTTTCTCTATTAGCTAGCCGAATAACCACATCAATATCTTCAAGTTCGCAAGAACCTATTTCATGCATGATCTCCGTATAAAGCTCAAACGGAATAGCACTAATACTTGCACCAATATCGCATAAACCATAATAGCAATGATCACCAATTCTAACAGATAGCATAGGAACACTAGTTTTTCTAGACTTATTAGGATGTGAAACAATATTAGAAGCATCTTCACAGAAAATAATATGACCATCTTCCACATTTTCAGTCACAAGATCTTTAACTATTGCAACAGCAGGCTCAACTTTTATTTGCTCTTCAGGTTCTATAGGTTTCTTTTCACTTTTATTAACCGCACTATTTATAACAGAATACTCCTTCATTTTAGCAGGGAAAGGAGTTTTTTCAATATAAGCTTCAGGAATAACATGATCAACAGTTTCAACTACAACACATTTATTTATAGATGAATCAATTTTATCTTTATACGGTTCATGATACTTATCAAAATTCTTCTTAGGCAATTCATAATGAGAGGCAAAAGCTTTATAAAGATTCGCAACGACTTGAGAATAAAGACCATAAGTAGCACTAATATTACAAAATTTATCAGTATCCATAAAAGCTTCAATGCATTTATAATCATAGTTTATACCTGACTCTCTATCTTTGTCGTTCTCCCATCCTTCAGTATTCTCCTGGATCCGATAAAGGTCCCTTTTAAACTCTTTTTTGTTGCGTGTAACTGATCCAGAGCAAGAAGTATCCAGCAAGGTCTTGTCTTGAAAAGAAAGTCTTGCATAGAAATTATCAATGATAATATTACTAGGAAGCTCATGAATGGGGCATTTGAGCATTAAAGACTTCAATCTCCCCCACGCTTGGGCAATACTCTCTCCATCATGAGGCCAGAAATTATATATGCGGTTCCGGTCCTTGTGAATTTCACTTGGAGGATAGAATTTAGAATAAAATCGGGGCACAATATCATTCCATTCAAGAGAATCCCCATTATTCAGTAATTTGTACCAATGCGCCGCTTTACCAGACAGCGATATAGAGAATAGCTTCTTCCTCACTTCATCCATAGCAATACCTGCACACTTGAATAAACCGCATAATTCATGTAAGAACAGTAAATGATCTCCAGGATGGACAGTTCCATCCCCTGTATAACGGTTATCCACAACACGTTCAATAATTTTCATAGGTATTTTGTATGGAACTTCTTCCTCACCTGGCGCCGCATCCACTAACTTTGCAGTAGTAGTAGATTTTCCAAATAAAAATTCAAGAGAAGATCTCTCCATAATGGATTATAGCAGCAGGCAGGAATAAAATCAGCACGAACAGTAAAAGTTTCCCTTACCAATTCCACTTACCAATAACGCTTCACTCCCCGGCAACGGCGCCAGAAAATAGTCTTGATGACCCACAAGTATAGGGGGTGTATCGTAGTATTTTCGATAAGTAAGAATGTCGATCCCAACGAGGAGCAGAAGGTGTTGACAAGCAGTTTCGATGAGGGATTCACTGTAAATGCTCACAGACAAGTATTCAGGGGGTTTTGATGTAGCAGATGAATAAAGTACGAGTAAGTAAAGTGCGAGAGAAATAATTGCAGCGAGTGGCCCAATCCTTTTTATCACAAAGGACAAGCCGGTTTGTTTACTTATAATGACCAAACGTTCTTGAGGACACACGGGAATTTAGTCTAGTGCTTTCGCTTCATACAGCTGATTAATCTTCATTGTTTTGATAAGTGTTGTGTGGGTGAACCTATGCTAATGCACCGCCCTTCCTAGGACTAATACATACTTGTGATTATACCCCTTGCAAGCATCCGCAGCTACAAGAAAGTAATTAAGATAAATCTAACCACAGCCTTAAACTCTGAGATCCTGCTATCCCTCCTACATCGATATACCAACGGGGGTTCAGGTTTCTGTCACTCCGGCAACCCCGCAATTGGCAAACGAGTACAAGATGTATTCCCCTAGGCCCATAAAGGTGAAGTATCATGTAGTCGACGTTCACATGACACCACTAGAAGAATAACACCACAACTTAAATATCATAACATTGAATATTACTCAACCATAATTCACTACTAACATTTAGACTTCACCCATGTCCTCAAGAACTAAACGAACTACTCACAAGACATCATATGGAACATGATCAGAGGTGATATGATGATGAATAACAATCTGAACATAAACCTTGGTTCAATGGTTTCACTCAATAGCATCAATAACAAGTAGAAATCAATACCGGGAGAGTTTCCCCTATCAAACAATCAAGATCCAACCCAAATTGTTACAGCGGTGACGAGGTGCAACGGTGGAGACGGCGGTGATGATGATGGAGATGATGGTGATGGTGATGGAGATGATGTCCAGCTCGATGATGGTGACGATGGCGTCGATTTCCCCCTCCGGGATGGAATTTCCCCGGCAGATTTCAGCCTGCCGGAGAGCTCTTTTCTCTCTGGTGTTTTCCGCCCCGCAGAGGCGGCTATGACTCTTCGCGACTATCCTCTGGAGCTTAGGTTTTCGGGACGAAGATGTACGCGAAGGATAGGAGGCCAGAGGGGGCTGTGGGCCCCCTCCCCACATGGCGGCGCGGCCAGGGCAGGGCCCGCGCCGGCCTGTGAGGGGGGCCCATGGCGGCCCACCTCGGCTCCTCCTTCTGGCTCTCGTCGTCTTCTGGAAAAATAGGATTTTTCATATAAATTCCGTCAATTGTTGATCTTCCGAAATATTGCATTCTGACGGCGCTTTTTCCAGCAGAATCCTGACTCCGGTGCGCGATCCTCCAATAATCATGAAACATGCAAAATAGATGAAATAACATAAGTATTACCTCTAAATATGAAATATATCAATGAATAACAGTAAATTATGATGTAAAATAGTGATGCAAAATGGACGTATCTGGTCATCAAGACTATTTTCTGGCGCCGTTGCCGGGGAGCATAGCTTTATTTGGAAGTTCACTTGGATTGATATTGTTCGCTGCAAATTCTCCATCATGGGTAAATCTCGCGATCCTAAAGTCGCCATATTACCATCCACTACAAGAAAAGGTACAACTCTGAGTACCTCTGCTGCTCTTGATTCACCATCTGTGATAAGTCAACTTGTTTCACCACCACAAGCTTCACATGCTGGTACTTCTGCTAAATCTAAAAATTCTTATAATATTGATGATGCTTCTGCTGTGCTTGATGATAGTGGTTCATTGGGATCTTTTCTAGATGCTACAATTGCTAGGTCTAGACAAATTGAAAATACTGAAACTCCTAATGAAAATGCTGCTACACCTGTTATTTCACCTGAGTCTGTTGAATACTCTAGTGATGATCCTGATGAAGATTATGTGGAACTTGATTATGATTTTATTGATAAATGCAATGCTACTACTGATGCAAGGAAAATTAAAAAGCTTCTTGCACAACATACTGTTAGATATAAGCTATCTCCTGATCCTAAATTTGCCACATCTCCTATAAATATTAAGGATAAGGATTATGATTTTTCTCTTGATTTATCTCATATAGGTATTGTTGAGAAAACACCCTTTTGTGGTACTGAAAAAGAAAGTGCTGTAGAACACATGAATGAACTTTCTACTTTGAGTAGCTTGTTTTCTGATGATGTCAAGATGCGTACTTATTTTGTTGCTAAAATTTTTCCTTTCTCATTAAAGGATGATGCTAAAACTTGGTATAATAGTTTTCCTCCTGGTTCTATTGATAGTCCAAGTGGTTTGCTTGATGTTTTCTATCGGAAATACTTTCCTGCTAGTGCTCAACATATTGTTTTGCAGAAAATTTATACTTTTGACCAGGAAGATGGAGAGAAATTGCCTGAAGCATGGGCAAGATTTTGCTCTCTTATCAGAGCTCGACCTGGACATGATCTGGAAAAGCATGATTTACTTGATATATTTTATAGTGGACTAACTATTTAGTCTAGAGAATATTTGGATAGTTGTGCTGGTTGTGTTTTCAGGAAAAGAACTCCAGACGAAGTTGAAGAATTATTGGCTAAAATAGGCCGGAATCATGATGATTGGACTACACCTGAATCAGCCCCGACGCCGATATTGAAGAAGAGGGGTTTGATTAAATTAAATGATGAAGATATGAGGGAAGCCAAGAAATCTCTTAAGGAGAAAGGTATTAAATCTGAAGATGTGAAGAACTTACCTCCCATAGAAGATTTATGCAAGATAATTCCCCCTTCATCCATGATTGAGGTAAACTCTCTTCAACGCTTTACTAGGGAAGATATTCCGTATTCAAAACCTCCTGCTCAATGCTTAGATGAGTTTGATAATTATATTGTTAAGCAAGAAACTTTTAATATGAGAGTAGAGAATCATCTAATGGAAAATTCCCAAGCTATTAGTAATTTGCATGATATTGTGGAGAGAACCTCCAATGATGTTAATATGCTTGTTAAACATTTTCATATGATTCAAACTCAAATTGATCAACTCACTAAAGTGCAAAATGACTTGTTAAAAAATAGTTCTAGAGAAAAACATGCTTATGAAGTAACAACTAGAGGCGGTGTTTCCACTCAGGATCCTCTATATCCTGAGGGGCATCCCAAAAGAGTTGAACAAGATTCTCAACGAATTGAACCTAGTGCTCCTTCTAAGAAAAAGAAAAAGAAACATAAAAATGTTGTAGAATCCTCTGAGCCTGTTCATGATCCTAATAGTATTTCTATTTCTGATGCTGAAACTGAAAGTGGTAATGAACATGATAAAGATAATGATAAGACTGATGCTTCTGATAAAGAAGAGGTTGAAGATGAACCTGAAAAGCATGCTAAAAATAAAAAGTACACTAGAGAAGATTTTATTGCTAAGAAACATGGTATTGAAAGAGAACCTTGGGTTCAAAAGCAAATGCCTTTTCCTGCTAAGAAACTAAAATCAAAGGAAGAAGAACATTATAATAAATTTTGTGATTGGATGAAACCTTTATTCTTGCAAATCCCTTTGACTGATGCTATTAAATTGCCTCCTTATTCAAAGTATATGAAAGATATTGTCTCTAACAAAAGGAAAATTCCTAATGAGGAGATTTCCACTATGCTTGCCAATTACTCTTTCAATGGCAAAGTTCCAAAGAAGTTGGGCGACCCAGGTATACCGACTATTCCTTGTTCTATTAAGAATAATTATGTTAGAACTGCTCTATGTGATTTGGGAGCAGGTGTTAGTGGTATGCCTTTTTCTCTTTACAAGAGACTTTATTTAGATAAGTTGATACCGACTGATATATCTTTGCAAATGGCTGATAAATCTACTGCTATTCCTGTTGGTATATGTGAGGATGTTCCTGTTCAAGTTACTAATAACTGCTTGATATTAACTGATTTTGTTGTGTTGGAAATGCCTGAAGATGATAATATGTCTATTATTCTTGGGAGACCTTTTCTTAACACCGCAGGGGCTGTTATTGATTGCAATAAAGGAAAAGTTACTTTCAATGTCGATGACAAGGAGCATACCGTTTACTTCCCCAAGAGGATTGATAAAGTATGTGGAGTTAATACAATTTCTAATGTGAGAACTATCAAAGTTGGAGCTATTGATTGTCCTATATATGAGCCTAAACAAGGATATCAAAATATTATGATTGGATCCATATCAATACAATTCAAGGTAACATGATTGATTTGAGGTTTATTTCTTCTTATGCTATGTAAAATTTATTTGGTGGCAAGACTTGATCAACCTTGTTAACAAATTCATTTTATATGCATAGAGGAACTAAACAACATCTCTTTCTTCCTCCACTTGTTCTACTTGCTGTGGCATTTTTGTTTTGCAAAGTTCTTTAGTTGTATAGAGATTTCAAAATCTTTTTCTGCCCAGTAATAATAAATTTAATACCCAGAAATGTGCATTTTTCAAAGTTTTCAAAAATTCACAAAAATTATACCGTTGGTCTTATTTTTCAAAGAGGCACCTGGGAGCACCTGGGGATGACCAATGGGGCACCCCAGGGTGGCACCCCACCAGCCGGCGCGGCCAGCAAGGGGGGCGCGCCACCCTGTTGTGTGGGGCCCTCCTTGCTCCACCACTTCATCTCTTTCTCCCATCTCATTCTCTCTCCCAAAAAAACTGGCACCAGCTTTCTCTCACTCGCGTTTCTGCTCAGGAGCTCAAGATTTCTCGATCTCTTTGCTCAGCCCAGATTTCTGTCTGAAATTTGGCACATTTGCTCTCCGGTATGTGACTCCTCCGATTATCCAAGTAGAATTTTGTTTGGTTGAGTATATCTTGAATATTTTGCTGCTGTAGGTAACATGTGTAGTGAGCTTGCATGCTTGTTCTAAGTTGTAGAAACTAGTTTTGATGCATGTTTAGTATTCTACCAAGTTCCTATAGTAGTTTCCCTCAATTATATGTCACCAAATCAAATTTTATAATGTTTGTTGAAAAATTTCAGAAAAGGAAGATGGATAACTATAACTTTGGAGAAGTGTTTGAAAGAGAGACGACAAGCACGGGGAGGCCCTCAAGGTCATCCACTCGGGTTAGACGATCCTATAATGAGGACGTCATCGCACCGAGCTTCGAAGCCGAAGAGGACAATGGAGTCCCTAATGCTTCATCATTTCCATGTTATAACTTTTTGAGTAATGTAGGGTTGCTGGATGATTTCTTGGTTCTCGTCGGTAATGTGGGCTTAACCACCTACATGGGAGATGAGAGGGATCAATACCACATGCTAACTAAAATCTTTGTTGAGAGCTTTCAGTTCAACAACAAGCACTATCAACCATCAATTGCATTCAGGATTTATGGTAATCCTATTACTATGAAGTTGAATGATTTTTGTGCTGCATTGGATATTGCCCATGTAGGTACAGCGAAGAAGATCGAGAATAATCCCAAGGCTTTGCTGGAGCTCTATCGAGGAGTCACCAATGATGATTGCCGCACCATTCAGCGCGGCAAGATAAGAAACATTCAACTCCCTGCCATTAAATATTTCGCTTACTATCTTGCTACTAGCATTCTTGGTAGGGAGAACACTAGCAATATCTCTAGTTATCATCTTGCTTTCTTAGTTGCTACACTTACTGGAGAGACACCTTATCATCTTGGTGCTCTTGTTGCTCGTCGTTTGTCTAACAAGGGGCCTATTTTTGGAGGAATTGTTGCATCACGCATTTTAGCATATCTAGATCTTCCTCTTGACCCTACTGATGTGAAATTAACTCCTATAAGGCTTGATATTGCTGCTATGAAGAGTCATCAATTTGTTACAACTGACTCTAGTTTAGATAATATGGTCTATAGAATGTTGTTTGCTGACGGGGATGAGAGGGAAATCCCTTTTCCGCAGCCAGATTTGTTCAGTATTCACAGGAAACCATGGTCGCGCTCTAAGGAGGAGGTGGATGAGCAACTGAAGATACAAGGCTTCCACTAGCAGCATGACTCCGAGGACGCCAAGCCCTCCCATGACTACACCGTCACGTATCCTGGTGCTTCTTCCAGCACATACCCGGATCCATCTTCGTCATACTACGGGGGTGCTACTTCATGGGCACCATGGGATTGAACTCCACTTAGGCCAAAAGCCTAAGCTTGGGGGGAGGTATACCGGCATCACTCATTCTTTGCATATTATAGTTGCTGGATACTTGTACATATTTGTTTAGTTTCTTAAAGTGGTTTTCTAATAAGAGGGAGGTGATATTTGGGGAAGTGCTGCCTGAAAACAGATTCTGGACTGATACCAAAAAAATTCTAAAAAACAGCCAGCAGTTTTTTTGCGAAGCCAATTTTTGTGCATGTTCCCCAGGTTGTTATCTAACTTTCATTAGTTGAACACTTTTCGAGCTGAGCAGCGGAAGAATTTCTTAAAAATCTAATACTGTACTGATATCAAGTTTGACGAATTCCTGCTGCTTTGTGTTTATGTGATTCTTCTAGTTTTCATTTTCTTGTTTTGGCTTTGTTTCTTTCCTAAAACACAAAAAGACCAAAAATATTTCTGTTGTTTCTCTTCACCATTTGCTTATTTTGGTTTCTTGCTTTTATTTTGCTTTATTTGCTATCGTTGGTTTGCTATAAGAAAATCCAAAAAGATTTTGCTTTGTTTGCCTGTTTCCTTTTGTTCTTGTATCCAATTCGAAAACACCAAAAATATTTGATGTTCTTCTTTGGTTTTGTAAAGTTCATTATGGAGTTCAATGGTCTTCGGTGGCTGGAGCGTGGTTTTCATTCCATATTATTCAAGCTACACAAGTGAAAGGCAATAATGACGATCTACAACAATTCAACTGTGGTGAGAGGCTGGTATGAACTCTATTTGTTTTCATTTTTGTACATATACTCATCCATGTGAGCATGCTTAGTTGGTTCATGTGAGGTATATGTCATTTAAGAAAGTCTAGTAGTTCATGATCTCTAATGTCTAGCTCCAGTTTATTAATATGAGTAACATGTCATGGATGTTTGTTTGCATTGTTTTATTCATAAATAGGTATGACATTGTGGTACCTCCTCTGAATAATTCATTCGAATCGACTTGGCACATGCTCACGCATGCATATGACTGAACAAAAGTCAATTAAGCCTTGATTATTTACTTTGCCTCAGAGTTCTTGTATCACTTTTATGCCTCCGTTAATTTATTTTGCCGCAAGCATGATTATGACAGTGACTGCTCTCTTGATTGTCGCTCCCCAGTCTATTGCTAGCCTTCACTTGTACTGAGCGGGAATGCTGCTTGATACGTCTCCAACGTATCGATAATTTCTTGTGTTCCATGCCACATTATTGAAGTTATCTACATGTTTTATGCACACTTTATGTCATATTCGTGCATTTTCTGGAACTAACCTATTAACAAGATGCCGAAGTGCCAGTTCCTGTTTTCTGCTGTTTTTGGTTTCAGAAATCCTAGTAACGAAATATTCTCGGAATCGGACGAAATCAACGCCCAAGTTCCTATTTTCACCGGAAGCATCCAGAACACCCGGGAAGGACCAGAGGGGGGGCACTGGGCCCCCAGACCATAGGCCGGCGCGGCCCAGGCCCTGGCCGCGCCGCCCTATGGTGTCGTCGCCCCTTCGACCCTCCTGCGCCGCCTCTTCGCCTATATAAAGCCCCTGGATCGAAAATCTTGATACGATTGACGAAAACCACAGAAACCTTCCAGAGCCGCCGCCATCGCGAGGCCAAGATCTAGGGGACAGGAGTCTCTGTTCCGGCACGCTGCCGGAGCGGGGAAGTGCCCCCGGAAGGCTTCTCCATCGACACCGCTGCCATCTCCACCGCCATCTTCATCACCGCTGCTGCTCCCATGAGGAGGGAGTAGTTCTCCATCGAGGCTCGGGGCTGTACCGGTAGCTATGTGGTTCATCTCTCCTATGTACCTCAATACAATAATCTCATGAGCTGCTTTACATGATTGAGATTCATATGAGTTTGTATCACAATTTATCTATGTGCTACTCTAGCAAAGTTATTAAAGTAGTTCTATTCCTCCTGCACGTGTGTAAAGGTGACAGTGTGTGCACCGTGTTAGTACTTGGTTTATGCTATGATCATGATCTCTTGTAGATTGCGAAGTTAACTATTGCTATGATAGTATTGATGTGATCTATGCCTCCTACATATGCATGAAGGTGACAGTGTGCATGCTATGTTAGTACTTGGTTTAGTCTATTGATCTATCTTACACTATAAGGTTACTTAAACATGAGCATTATTGTGGAGCTTGTTAACTCCGGCATTGAGGGTTCGTGTAATCCTACGCAATGTGTTCATCATCCAACAAAAGTGTAGAGTATGCATTTATCTATTCTGTTATGTGATCAATGTTGAGAGTGTCCACTAGTGAAAGTGTAATCCCTAGGCCTTGTTCCTAAATACTGCGTTACTACTGCTTGTTTACTGTTTCACTGTGTTACTACTGCTGCAATACCACCACCATCAACTACACGCCCGCAAGCTATTTTCTGGCACCGTTGCTACTGCTCATACTTATTCATACCACCTGTATTTCACTATCTCTTCGCCGAACTAGTGCACCTATTAGGTGTGTTGGGGACACAAGAGACTTCTTGCTTTGTGGTTGCAGGGTTGCATGAGAGGGATATCTTTGACCTCTTCCTCCCTGAGTTCGATAAACCTTGGGTGATCCACTTAAGGGAAAACTTGCTGCTGTTCTACAAACCTCTGCTCTTGGAGGCCCAACACTGTCTACAGGGAAAGGAGGGGGAAGTAGACATCAAGCTATTTTCTGGCGCCGTTGCCGGGGACCAGAAAGCTACACCACAGGGATTTCCTCCCTCGTCAACCACGCGCCAGTCCTGGACAGCATCAAGTATTTTCTGGCGCCGTTGCCGGGGAGGAAAGGTAAAAGGTACTCACACTCCGGATCTCGGCTACTAAGCTATTTCCCGGCGCCGTAAGTACTCGAAGCTATTTCCTTTAGATCCTGCAATTGCATCTTTTTGTTTCTTGTTTACACTAGTTTGGCATAATGGACAACAATGAGCTTTTTACTCTATTTCCTGATTTAAGACATGGATGGTTTGATCCGAAAATTAAAAAACCCATGGAACATGTTAGCATGAATACTTTGAACACCATTGTTGCTAATGATATGGAAAATTCTAAGCTTGGGGAAGCTGGCTTTGATGAGCATGATATTTTTAGTCCCCCAAGCATTGAGGAGAAAATTTTCTTTGATGATACTTTGCCTCCCATATATGATGATTATGATGATAGTAGTCTTTTGTTACCACCTGTTATGGAGGAGAAATTTGATTATGATTACAATATGCCTCCTATTTTTGATAGCTACTTTGTTGAATTTGCTCCCACTATTACTAATAAAATTGATTATGCTTATGTGGAGAGTAATAATTTTATGCATGAGACTCATGATAAGAATGCTTTATGTGATGGTTATATTGTTGAGTTTGCTCATGTTGCTACTGAAAGTTATTATGAGAGAGGAAAATATGGTTGTAGAAATTTTCATGTTACTAAAACACCTCTCTATGTGCTGAAATTTTTGAAACTACACTTGTTTTATCTTTCTATGATTGTTGCATTATGCTTCTTGAACTTGTTTATTTACAAGATTCCTATGCATAGGAAGCATGTTAGGCTTAAATTTGTTTCATACTTGCCTCTTGATGCTCTCTTTTGCTTCAAATACAATTTCTTGCGAGTGCATCATTAAAACTGCTGAGCCCATCTTAATGGCTATAAAGAAAAGAACTTCTTGGGAGATAACCCATGTGTTATTTTGCTACAGTACTTTATTTTATATTTGTGTCTTGGAAGTTGTTTACTACTGTAGCAACCTCTCCTTATCTTAGTTTTGTGTTTTGTTGTGCCAAGCAAAGCCGTTGATAGAAGAGTAAGTACTAGATTTGGATTACTGCGCAGTTCCAGATTTCTTTGCTGTCACGAATCTGAGTCTACCTCCCTTTAGGTAGCTCAGAAAATTAAGCCAATTTACGTGCATGATCCTCAGATATGTACGCAACTTTCATTCAATTTGAGCATTTTCATTTGAGCAAGTCTGGTGCCATTTTAAAATTCGTCAATACGAACTGTTCTGTTTTGACAGATTCTGTCTTTTATTTCGCATTGCCTCTTTTGCTATGTTGGATGAATTTCTTTGATCCATTAATGTCCAGTAGCATTATGCAATGTCCAGAAGTGTTAAGAATGATTGTGTCACCTCTGAACATGTGAATTTTTGATTATGCACTAACCCTCTAATGAAGTTTATGAGAAGTTTGGTGTGAAGGAAGTTTTCAAGGGTCAAGAGAGGAGGATGATATACTATGATCAAGAAGAGTGAAAGCTCTAAGCTTGGGGATGCCCCGGTGGTTCACCCCTGCATATATCAAGAAGACTCAAGCGTCTAAGCTTGGGGATGCCCAAGGCATCCCCTTCTTCATCGACAAATTATCAGGTTCCTTCTCTTGAAACTATATTTTTATTCGGTCACATCTTATGTGCTTTGCTTGGAGCGTCTGTATGTTTCTTATTTTTGTTTGTGTTTGAATAAATTGGATTACATCATGCTTGTGTGGGAGAGAGACACGCTCCGCTGTTGCATATGAACACATGTGTTCTTAGCTTTTAATTTTCATGGCGAAGTTTCTTCTTCGTTAAATTGTTATATGGTTGGAATTGGAAAATGATACATGTAGTAATTGCTATAATGTCTTGGGTAATGTGATACTTGGCAATTGTTGTGCTCATGATTAAGCTCTTGCATCATATGCTTTGCACCTATTAATGAAGAAAAACATAGAACATGCTAAAATTTGGTTTGCATATTTGGTTTCTCTAAGGTCTAGATAATTTCTAGTATTGAGTTTGAACAACAAGGAAGACGGTGTAGAGTCTTATAATGTTTTCAATATGTCTTTTATGTGAGTTTTGCTGCACCGGTTCATCCTTGTGTTTGTTTCAAACAACCTTGCTAGCCTAAACCTTGTATCGAGAGGGAATACTTCTCATGCATCCAAATCCTTGAGCCAAACAACACTATGCCATTTGTGTCCACCATACCTACCTACTACATGGTATTTCTCCGCCATTCCAAAGTAAATTGCTTGAGTGCTACCTTTAAACAATTCAAAATTTATCACCTCTGATTTGTGTCAATGTTTTATAGCTCATGAGGAAGTATGTGGTGTTTATCTTTCAATCTTGTTGGGCAACTTTCACCAATGGACTAGTGGCTTCATCCGCTTATCCAATAATTTTGCAAAAAGAGCTGGCAATAGGATTCCCAGTCCCAAATTAATTAACAAAAATAGACACTCCTCCATGGTATGTGATTGTTGGACGGCACCCGAAGGATTCGGTTAGCCATGGCTTGAGAAAGCAAAGGTGGGGAGGAGTGTCATCATAATAAAACTAAAATAAAAAGGCACTCCTTCATGGTATGAGATTGTTGGCAGGCACCCGAGGATTCGGTTAGCCATGGTTTGTGAAAGAAAGGTTAGAGGGAGTGCCAAACAAAAATAAAATAAAATGGGAGCCGCTCTTTGAAGGTTTGTCTGGCAAGGGGGTTAGAGTACCCGCTACCATTCGTTGACAACAACATACACTTCTCAAAACTTTACTTTTATGATCTCTATATGTTTTCAAAATCAAAGCTCTAGCACAAATATAGCAATCGATGCTTTCCTCTATGGAGGACCATTCTTTTACTTTTATTGTTGAGTCAGTTCACCTATTTCTCTCCACCTCAAGAAGCAAACACTTGTGTGAATTGTGCATTGATTCCTACATACTTGCATATTGCATTTGTTATATTACTCTATGTTGACAACTATCCATGAGATATACATGTTACAAGTTGAAAGCAACCGCTGAAACTTAATCTTCCATTGTGTTGCTTCAATACCTTTACTAAGAATTTATTGCTTTATGAGTAACTCTTATGCAAGACTTATTGATGCTTGTCTTGAAGTACTATTCATGAAGTCTTTGCTTTATGATTCACTTGTTTACTCATGTCATATACATTGTTTTGATCGCTGCATTCACTACATATGCTTTACAAATAGTATGATCAAGTTTATGATGGCATGTCACTCCAGAAATTATCTGTGTTATCGTTTTACCTGCTCGGGACGAGCAGAACTAAGCTTGGGGATGCTGATACGTCTCCAACGTATCGATAATTTCTTGTATTCCATGCCACATTATTGAAGTTATCTACATGTTTTATGCACACTTTATGTCATATTCGTGCATTTTCTGGAACTAACCTATTAACAAGATGCCGAAGTACCAGTTCCTGTTTTCTGCTGTTTTTGGTTTCAGAAATCCTAGTAACGAAATATTCTCGGAATCGGACGAAATCAACGCCCAAGTTCCTATTTTCACCGGAAGCATCCAGAACACCCGGGAAGGACCAGAGGGGGGGGCACTGGGCCCCCAGACCATAGGCCGGCGCGGCCCAGGCCCTGGCCGCGCCGCCCTATGGTGTCGTCGCCCCTTCGACCCTCCTGCGCCGCCTCTTCGCCTATATAAAGCCCCTGGATCGAAAATCCTGATACGATTGACGAAAACCACAGAAACCTTCCAGAGCCGCCGCCATCGCGAGGCCAAGATCTGGGGGACAGGAGTCTCTGTTCCGGCACGCTGCCGGAGCAGGGAAGTGCCCCCGGAAGGCTTCTCCATCGACACCGCTGCCATCTCCACCGCCATCTTCATCACCGCTGCTGCTCCCATGAGGAGGGAGTAGTTCTCCATCGAGGCTCGGGGCTGTACCGGTAGCTATGTGGTTCATCTCTCCTATGTACCTCAATACAATAATCTCATGAGCTGCTTTACATGATTGAGATTCATATGAGTTTGTATCACAATTTATGTATGTGCTACTCTAGCAAAGTTATTAAAGTAGTTCTATTCCTCCTGCACGTGTGTAAAGGTGACAGTGTGTGCACCGTGTTAGTACTTGGTTTATGCTATGATCATGATCTCTTGTAGATTGCGAAGCTAACTATTGCTATGATAGTATTGATGTGATCTATGCCTCCTACATATGCATGAAGGTGACAGTGTGCATGCTATGTTAGTACTTGGTTTAGTCTATTGATCTATCTTACACTATAAGGTTACTTAAACATGAGCATTATTGTGGAGCTTGTTAACTCCGGCATTGAGGGTTCGTGTAATCCTACGCAATGTGTTCATCATCCAACAAAAGTGTAGAGTATGCATTTATCTATTCTATTATGTGATCAATGTTGAGAGTGTCCACTAGTGAAAGTGTAATCCCTAGGCCTTGTTCCTAAATACTGCGTTACTACTGCTTGTTTACTGTTTCACTGTGTTACTACTGCTGCAATACCACCACCATCAACTACACGCCCGCAAGCTATTTTCTGGCACCGTTGCTACTGCTCATACTTATTCATACCACCTGTATTTCACTATCTCTTCACCGAACTAGTGCACCTATTAGGTGTGTTGGGGACACAAGAGACTTCTTGCTTTGTGGTTGCAGGGTTGCATGAGAGGGATATCTTTGACCTCTTCCTCCCTGAGTTCGATAAACCTTGGGTGATCCACTTAAGGGAAAACTTGCTGCTGTTCTACAAACCTCTGCTCTTGGAGGCCCAACACTGTCTACAGGGAAAGGAGGGGGAAGTAGACATCACTGCTCGTTCTTCCAAACCCCTGAAAACCAACTTATTCCAAAGTGTCCACCATAAATACCTATGCATGGCATTTCAAACCATTCCAAGTAAATTCTCATGCGCTACCTTTAAACCTTCAAAATGCTTCTCAATTTGTGTCAATGTTTTATAGCTCATGAGGAAGTATGTGGTGTTTATCTTTCAACCTTGTCATTTACTTTTGACAGACTTTCATAATAAGAGCTGGCAATGGGGTTCCCAGCCCCAATTAATCAAACTTAATTCTCTTCACTTGTTTTGCCCTGATTCATCAGTAAGCAACTTAATTTTGCAAATAGACACTCCTCCATGGTATGAGATTGATGGAAGGCACCCGAGGATTCGGTTAGCCATGGCTTGTCTAAGCAAAGGTTGGGGGGAGTGTCACCCATGATAAAACTAAAGTACGTGTGTAAATAAAAGAGAAGAGGGATGATCTACCTTGCTGGTAGAAATAATGTCCTTCATGGGAGCCGCTCTTGGAAGTCTGGTTGACGAGGTAGTTGGAGTACCCATTACCATTCGTTGACAACAACAAACACCTATCAAAATAATTTTACTCCTGTTTAAAAAAAATGAAAAGCTCTAGCGCATGTTAATCCCTGCTTCCCTCTGCGAAGGGTCAATCTTTTACTTTCATGTTGTGTCACCATCCTTTCTTTGAGCACTTTCTTGAGAGCACAACTGTCATTCTTAGTATAATATGCTTGTCCCAAAATGTGATTAACTTTGGTATAACTTTGATGCTTTTATCTTTGACAATCTCTACTTCTAGTCTTTCCATGAACTTCAGAGGTGCCCGAGCATTTATGTTTTGCTGTACAAATACGGGCAAGCGAGATACCACTTTATCATATCATTTTATGAACATTGCAATCCTGCTGATAGACATGATTCATGATGCTTATTATTAATTTGTTGGTACCTTTTCCATGATTGACATAGCTATTAGATGATTTTATTTGCATGTATCTTATTACGAATTGCCTAAGTACTTGTCCATGAGAATATTTACATCATATGAACAAATGTGTTCGTGAAAGTTCTTTTATCTCACTCAGTTGTTAACTGAATTGCTTGAGGACAAGCAATAAGCTAAGCTTGGGGGAGTTGATACGTCCAAAACGTATCTACTTTCCCGAACACTTTTGCTATTGTTTTGCCTCTAATTTGTGTATTTTGGATACAACTAACACGGACTAACGCTGTTTTCAGCAGAATTGCCCCGGTGTCTCGTTTTTGTGCAGAAATTCAACTTTTAGGAAAATCCCCGAAAATTTATGTCAAAGGGCTTATTTTTCCAGAAGATTCACGGAGCCAGAAGGGCAGGCCTGGGGGAGGCCCAGGGCCTCCACACACTAGGCCGGCGCGTCCTGGAGGGGGGGCGCGCCGCCCTACTGTGAGGCTGCCTCGGCCAGCCTCTGACGCCCCCCTCTGGACTATTTAAGGGTTTCGATCTAAAAACGCGAGACGGGAAGTCGAAATCGCCAGAAACCATCCAGAACGCCGCCACCATCGCGAAACTCCGTCTCGGGACCAGAAACTCCGTTCTGGCACTCCGCCGGGACGGGGAATTGGAGGAGATCATCGCCATCATCACCACCGACGCCTCTCCATCGACCAGCCATGTTTCCCCCATCCATGTGTGAGTAATTCCCCCGCAGTAGGCTGAAGGGGATGGTAGGGATTGGATGAGATTGGTCATGTAATAGCATAAGATTGTTAGGGCATAGTGCCTAGTGTCCGTAATTGGTACTTTGATGATATTGTTGCAACTTGTTATGCTTAATGCTTGTCACTAGGGCCCGAGTGCCATGATCTCAGATCTGAACATGTTATTGTTTCATGATGATATTCATTGTTTTATGATCTTACCTGCAAGTTGTATACACATGTCGTTGTCCGGAACCCGAGGCCCCAAAGTGACAGAAATTGGGACAACCGGAGGGGAAGGCAGTGATGTGAGGATCACATGTGTTCACGGAGTGTTAATGCTTTGCTCCGGTGCTCTATTAAAAGGAGTACCTTAATTTCCAGCAGATTCCCTAGAGGCCCGGCTGCCACCGGCTGGTAGGACAAAAGATGTTGTGCAAGTTTCTCATTGCGAGCACGTACGACTATATACGGAACACATGCCTATGGATTGTTTAGTACTTGGACACCGTTTTATTACTATCTGCAAATGCCCTGCTTTGATTGTTACATGAGTTTCTCTCATCCATGCAATGCCCGTTCATCCATCCTCGTGCCTCTGATGTATTTTAATCCCGTTGTTTACTATAATCACTACTGTTGTCTTTGTTACATTTTCTTTGTTATTTCACTACTGCTACTTCTATAAAGCTGTTACCTATCGATAAACTCTTGCGAGCAAGTCTGTTTCCAGGTGCAGCTGAATTGACAACTCCGCTGTTAAGGCTTTCAAGTATTCTTTGTCTCCCCTTGTGTCGAATCAATAAATTGGGTTTTACTTCCCGCGAAGACTGTTGAGATCCCCTATACTTGTGGGTCGTCACAGTGGTATGCTGGGTCACTGCAACTGGTATCAGAGCAAATGTTGCAACCATAGGTTGGAAAAACCTAGTAAAGGGAAAAACCTGTAGGAGTCAAGTATCGATAGTAAATAATTCTCTAGAAATATGGTGTTTATTCACTTGAGAATAGCAAAATCATATATTTTCGTGCGATATTTCTTTATTATAACTATTATGATGCATCATCACTATATCATCATTACATCATTGTTACATCATCACTACTAATATTCTACTCATGTATACAGCCAAATAGGCGTACACTTTTCCAAGGAGGACTTCAAGGAAGGTTGAAGGTTGGCTTGGCTATTATGATGGAAGTCTTACAGATCTCCTGTGTGGGATGCTGAAGGAACTCCATTACGAGACTAGGATTCTTGTTCTCAAGTACATCTACTATGATGGTGAGATAGTAGCCAAGTGCAGAGTCTCCATACAACTTCCTGAAATACTGCTGATGAGTCGTATTATGCCATATGGAGAAGCCAAAACACTCACCACGGCGTACCACATGGCTATCTTCAAAGCAATTCTCAAAATCAGGCAACACAAATCCGTAGAGCTTTTGTGTTCATAGTATTCTCATGTGCCTCATGCCGAGGAAGATGAGGATCCTTCTTTGAATCATCTACTCATGGCACACAAACATCCTGAAGTAGCAGCCCAACACATGGACAGCTGCAAGTCTTTGCTAACTACGATGTATTTACTTCACATGAAGATGGTGGAGGAAGTCACACACATGCTAGCTGAGTTCAAGGACCCTGACAAAGTCCAGGCTCGAATGCATGATCTTAGGGCACAAACTCACCATACAACACCTTACTTCAGCCCAGGGCCGGTCCTGAGATTTTTGGGGCCCGGGGCGAAACTAGAATTTTAGGCCCCCTTATTGCAAACAAGAAAATAATAATTAGTATGTTCATATTTAAAATTATTACCAATAAACACTTAAAATGTATAAATAGCAATATTACTATCAAAGTTGTATGCAAATCTAGCCATCATATTGGCCAGCTGGCCTGGTGTGGTCCCCGCTCGATGACTTAGCCTCCTTGCTTGCGTTGTGGGTGCATTAGGGATCGTCTCTAGCTTTTTTTTCCTAAGAACGTAGGTTGTAGTTAGATCCACAAATAAACTTTTGAGTTCAGAGCACGCCTTATCATTGTTGTCTGACTGCCATCTGCCGCTACCACGGATGGACATTGCGTCGTCTACTGTTTGATTTGTTTGTCGCTCTAGCTCTCTCATCTCATCATGCAATGCTGAATTTGGGAGCTCCGCTTCAAAGAAATCAGAGCGTAATTAAAAAAATATGGACCTGTTACCTTTTATGGTGGAAAATATGGTGAACATATGATGCTTTGTTAGCTTTTTTTAAGATAACTTGCTCGTTTTATAATAATCAAAAGCCAAATGTACATAAATTAACATCAACGGGTTTTTTTAGAGCCACACATGGCGATCATGGCTAAAAAATTCAACATGGACACATGGTGTAGCTGACAAATGAAAAGGCACTCCTCATCCAGGCACGACGTGAGAGAACTTAATCGTTGTGTCTTTGCTAAGAAAAGGAGAAAATGCCCATTCTAAATACAGCAGAAAAAGGCACACGGTCCCAGCCCACTGGTCATAACGCTTCATCCGTCGTCTTCCCCAGCAATACGCGAGGAAAGGACTCTCCCGTCCAGTCCTTCTCCAATGGTGCCGCTGCTGCCACAAGATTTCTCCTCGCTCCCCTCTACTTAACAGTACCTACATGGGGCCCCCTTGGTCTCGGGGGCCCGGGGCGGCCACCCCGCCTGCCCTCCCTCAGGGCCGGCCCTGACTTCAGCCTACACAACTACGTAGATTGAGTGACCAGTTGCCAAATTCAGAACCACTCACACCCAACTTCATTCCACATTATCCACATGTGTCAATGTAATATGATGCAGGATATGGGGGAGATGCTTCGGGAAACCTAGCTTGCTCGGAATCAACAATCGGGAACTCGACTAGTTGGTGTTTCGGGGAACCCTTCGGAGATGAAGAAGAACCTATCACATGTGATACGGATGATGAAGGAGGCGAGGTTATACATAATATTAACCAAAACCTTGGCAGGAAGAGAAAGATACCAACTCCATTTCTCTTGATTTGGAGATGGGGATCTCCAAAACATCTCAATATGAGGTAGGTGAAAGTTCTGGAGTGAAGAAGAAGAAAAAGAAGAAGATTAGAAACCCTTCATGGATGGCGAATGAGGGAGGTGTGTATCCTACTGGGAATACATACGAGTCACTGTATAGCTATTTTGGCATGACAGATCTCTGTCTCGGCACTGCGTACGACTCAGACTACATTCCAACTAGAAGGACTTATGTTCCGGACGGTGTTCGAAAGACCAACCGCTGTACCGGATGGACTCCAGGCATGTACGCGGAGGCGAACGAATATGATGAGGAGTAGTGCTCGAGGGAGGAATAATGTAGTATAGCTGGTATTGTATTAAGACGTATTTTAAATTCCGTTGGCTTGGGCTTTGAGCCAAATAAGTGGTTATATACGACACATGTAATATATGTGTGTAATGTTATGTTATATACGGTGTATATACATAATAATTTTTGCTTTGGATTTTCTTCTTGATTTCATTGTGTGGCTAGTACTGAGCAATGAGTTGAGCTCTGAAAACATTTGCATGGTGTAATTATGAGTAATCTCTCTTTGTTATAGGACTAGGGGGAATGGCGTTAGTTGAAACTGAAGAGGCTAGAAGAGAGCGGGAGGTGAAGGAAAAAGAAGAAGCAGATGCAGCAGACAGAATGGAGAATGCACCACCACCACCACATCCTATGATGCATCCAAATTTCTAGCAGTATATGTGATCAATGGAAGAAGATAGGAGAAGATACCAGGAAAGCCAAAATAAGAACATGCAAGATTTCTTTGCTCATGTTATGAACGACAGGGGCAACCAAGGCAGAGGTGTAACCCTATCAGACTTTCAAAATGCAAGACCACTACCTTTTGCATCAGCTCCAAAATGGATGCAGAAGATTGGCTGATGGACACAGAAAGAAAGCTAAGGACCGTTGGATGCAACGATGAGGATAAAATCAGGTATGCCACCTATCTGCTGTCAGGACCAACGGCATCATGGTGGGAGAATGTCGTCGCAGTACATCCTCCAGAAAAGGTGTTCACGTGGGAGGAATTTAAGAAGAAGTTCCGGGAGGCTCATGTTCCGGAGAGTGTGGTGGAGTTAAAGAAGAGGGAGTTTGACGAACTACACCATAACACTACACCAATCATGCAGTATGTTCGTGTTTTCAACAGACTGTCAAGGTATGCACCTGAGGAGGTGGATTCGGATGAGAAGAGAAAGAAAAGGTTTATGAAAGGAATGAACCCTTACATGAAGATGCAACTGAGATTGGCACGGACTGTGGAATTCCAGGAACTGATTCACTCAACAATCACTTTCAAGGATGATTACAAGCAGGTCCAGGAGGTTAGGAGGAAGAGGGCTCGCATCGAGCCAAGGAAATACCCAGTTACGAAACCAACACCAGACATAAGTTTCAAACCATGGTTTCGATCTACCTGTAATCAATACAACCATGGAGGTCAGAACAAGAACCCAAGAAACCAGATCATATGTCACAGCTGTGGGCAAAGAGGACACGAACAGAAGGACTGTCATAAGCCTAGGATCATATGCTACGGTTGCGGGAAGGATGGACACATCAAGCCAGAGTGTCCGAACAAGGCATCGTGGAGTGGACAGAACCCAGGAGGAGGACGAGCCGGAGGTGGAAACTACAACAGCAACAACCGCAACAATAACAATAACAACATCAACAACAACAACAACAACAACAACAACAACAACAACAACAACAACAACAACAACAACAAAAACAACAACAACAACAACAACAAGGGCAAACCGTATGGAAAGCTAAACTGCACAACCTTGGAACAAGCTGGAGAGTCGAATCAAGCATTTCTAGGTACGCTCAACATTCTTACTAATCCTAGCAAAGTATTATTTGATACGGGAGCCACTACATCATTTCTTGCACTGGAGTTTCTGGAAAAATACGGGATTAGATGTTCCAAACTAGAATATCCCATAACTATCTTATCTGCGGGGGGAACGATCTTAGTAACCCACGTGAAAGAGGCACAGGTCATGACCATATGTGACTGTGTTTATTTCACGGACCTTTTCATCATTCCCATGAAGGATATATCGGTCATCCTAGGGATGGACTGGTTCACGGAGAATGGAGCAGTAATTAACTGTGGAGATAAAACAGTATCACTCCGCAATTCCATTGGAGGATAGATAGTGTTTCAGGGAGACAAATATACTCAATTGGAGATAGGATTGGAGCTTAACAGTTTGAAGGAGGTAAAGATTGAAGAAATCCATGTGGTAAATGAGTTTCAAGATGTATTTCCCAATGAGTTACCGGGTATGCCACCCGATAGGGAGATAGAATTCACCATTGGCGTGATTCCAGGCACTGCACCAATAGCTCAACCACCTTATAATATGGGACCAAAGGAGTTAGTGGAATTGAAAGCTCAGATTGATGAACTAGAACAGAAGGGATTTATCCAAGAAAGCGTGTCACCATGGGGTACACCAGTCATCTTTGTGGATAAAAGAGATGGAGGCAAGAGAATGTGTGGAGATTACCGGAATGTCAACAATGTAACCATCAAGAACAAGTATCCTTTACCCAGAATTCAAGATCTTTTTGATCAATTTCAAGGAGTTGGAGTCTTCTCGAAGATAGATTTGAGGTCAGGATACCATCAAATCAAGATTAAGAAGGAAGATGTTCCAAAAATAGCTTTTGTATCAAGGTATGGACACCATGAATACTTGGTTGTACCATTTGGACTAGCAAATGCACTAGCTATTTTCATGAATTTGATGAACAAGATATCATGAAGTACTTGGACAAGTTTGTGATAGTTTTCATCGACGATATTCTGATATATGCCAAAGATAAAGAGGAAAATGCAGAGCATTTGAATATAGTTTTGCAGATCCTGAGAGAACATCAGATGTATGCTAAGTTTAGCAAGTGCAAATTTTGGTTGGATAGTGTCGTATTTATTGGACATGTCATAACCAAAGAAGGAATAGCTGTGAATCCAAGCAAGGTTCAGTCGGTACTGGAGTGGAATTCACCCAAGAATGCGAAGGAAATAAGAGGATTTCTTGGAATGGTAGGTTACTATCGAAGATTTATCGAGGGATTTTTGAAGATTGCAGGACCAATGACCAAGTTACTCAAGAAAAATACTCCATTTGTGTGGACTGATGAATGTGAAGCAAGTTTTCAGAAACTCAAGGAGAAGTTAACCACAACTCCAGTGTTAGTAGTTCCAGAACCTGGAAAGGATTACACGGTATATTGTGATGCTTCCAAGAATGGACTTGGATGTGTTCTAATGCAAGACCGTAAAGTAATAGCTTATGGATCAAGGAAACTGAAGCCACATGAACATAACTACCCAGTACATGACTTAGAATTGGCGGCAGTCGTACATGCTCTGAAGAGTTGGAGACAATTTCTTTATGGATCCAAGTGTGAGCTGTACATAGATCATAAGAGTTTGAAGTATTTCTTCACCCAAAAGGAATTGAACATGATACAAAAGAGATTGTTAGAGTTGATCAAGGTTATGAACTGACGATCCACTATACACTAGGCAAAGCTAATGTAGTAGCAGATGTTTTAAGCAGAAAGAGTACCGATTATCAACCTACGGAATTGGAGATTCCAAAAGAACTCCGGAAAGAGTTAGAGGAAGCTCAGATCTTACTCATTCAAGGTAATATAGTGGGGAGTGTAGCAACCTTGAGGATCATGGATGAGATATATTCAGATCTGAAGTATGAGATCATTCGAAAGCAAGTTGATGATCCATTCATCCAAGAGGAACTCAAGAGAATCGAGGAAGGAAAACCATCCGAATTCCAGGTTGGAGAGTTTGATTCATTATACCTTCAGAAGCGGATGTGTTTACCGGATGATCTGGAAGTTAAAGCAACCATACTGAAGGAAGCACATGAAACACCTTAATCAATACATCCAGGAAGTACCAAGATGTATATGGACTTGAAAGAAATGTTTTGGTTGAACAATATGAAAAGAGAAATAGCCAAGTATGTCTCGGAATGTCATGCATGTCAACGAGTCAAAGCAGAACATCAGAGTCCTGCTGGACTACTTAAACCCTTGGATATTCCGAAATGGAAATGGGATGAAATAGGAATGGATTTTGTTACCGGTTTACCAATGACCAGTAAAAATAAAGATATGATATGGGTAATTGTTGATAGACTTACCAAAAGTGCTCATTTTCTAGCAGTGAATCAGAAGGACACTTCTGAGAAACTGGTGATATCTATGTCAAGGAAATAGTTAGCAAACATGGAGTACCAAAGAAGATAGTCTTGGATAGAGGTTTGATCTTCACGTCAGCATTTTGGAAACAACTCCAAGAAGCTTTGGGATCCAAGTTAGATTTCAACACAGCTTATCACCCACAAACCGGAGGACAAACGGAAAGAACCAATCAAATACTTGAAGACATGCTTAGAGCTTGTGCTCTAAACTTTGGAGGCTCATGGGAAGACCATCTACCATTAGCAGAATTTTCATACAATAACAGTTATCAGAGCAGTATTCAAATGGCACCGTATGAAGCATTACACGGAAGAAAGTGCAGATATCCAATCTGTTGGTTCGAGACGGGGGAAAATAAGGAGTTTGCACCAGATTACATCAAGGAGAGACAAGGAGTCATCGAGGTTATCAGGGATAGACTCAAGATAGCTCAGAGTCGACAGAAGAGTTATGCCGACCAGAAAAGGAGATTATTGGAACCCAAAGTGGGAGACATGGTATATCTGAAAGTTAGCCCAATGACAGGACTCAAGAGGTTTGGAGTGAAAGGAAAGTTAAGTCCTCGATATATAGGACCATTCAAAATACTCAGTCAGAACCGAGGAACAACTTTTGAGCTAGAACTACCTAAGCAGTTGAGTTTGATTCACAACGTATTTCATGTTTCTCAACTCGGAAAGTGTTTAAAGGCACCAGATGATCCAGTTTCACATGAGGAGTTAGAATTGCAATCATACCTAACCTATGTTGAAAGACCAGAGAAGATATTGGAAGTGCATTGGAAGAAGCTAAGGAATAGGGCGATCAAGTACTGCAAGATACAATGGCGGCATCATCCTGAGCGAGAAGCAACTTGGGAGAAGGAGGACGATATCAGAAAATCATACCCCGAGCTATTCAGGTACCTTAATCACAAATTCGAGACGAAGTTTCTGTTAAGGGGGAGAGGCTGTAATAACCCAGAACATAGGAACATCGAAGGGTAGATTTAGAATTGGGATGTGCATTTCATCACAAAACGAGGGAAATTTCCGCGCCTTATTGCATATAACCCTAAGAGGGATCGAGGTTCTCTCTCATTGCAATTAGGGTTAGGCAATGTGAGGTTAAGAATTTCGACATGATATCTTTTGTAACTTGTGTATTTGGGAGATGATTTTGAATTGACAAGTCATATTGAATTTAAAACTGAAGGATTAAAAGATAAACAATATAGAATTGAATTATGAATTCATAATTCAAATACACATCATAATTCAAATCACTTTGTATTTCAAACTATAAAATAAATACACAAATAATTCCTAATTGAATGATACAATTACAAATGAGCTCATAAGGAAAATTTGAGCTTTATTGATAATACACACACATACAATGTCTTTACAATATTCATCATACAATAATTGGATGAATAAAAATCAAAATAAAAAGAAGATTACATCAATTTGAATCCTATACTAAAACCTAAACTACATGTCTTAGAAGAATTGCTTCCTAGATTATTTCCATCTTGAAACCTGCAAAAGAGAAAGAAGAAAACTAGACAGGGGTTAAATGTGAAGAAACAAGACAGGGGTCAGAAGCCAAGTGTCAAGGACACTTGTTCATGTCCAAAACCTGGACAGGACCAGGATATACATAGGCAGACCAAAACTGAGCCACACACAGGGCTCAAGTTTCAGCAAAGTGATCACAGAGCTCATGGAGCTGCTGTGCACGAACAACACACAAAGGCATAGCCTAGTCACCAAGCATGCCAGGCTTGTGTGTCACAGCCAGAGGAGAAACAGATCAAGTATAATAGGGTAAAAACCCTAGAAGCAATGCACAGGTCGACAGATCACCATTTACCAAGCAACTAGCAAGGAATAGTGACAGTTCATCTCTGTTCTTGCTCAAGAACAGCTCAAGCAACCATTGAAACCATTTATCCATCCAAAAATCCACCAACCAAAACCAGTAGAAAGATGGGAACTTAACCAAGAACATCAGGAGCTAGGAGGAGCAGGGAAAGTAACAAGATCATCCAACAACTGCTCAACATCAGTTGAGCTTAACCATCTAGGAGCTGGAACAAGGTATACCAAATACCTGGAGAGGATCCAGTGGATCGAATCCATAGATTTTTCATGACACAAGTCATAAAATGAGAAGATGCTCATGGGTGATCATCACTTGGTGTTGACCAAGGATCATTGGCAGCAAAGGGAGAAACTAGAGCCCAAAACCCATCCAGACACTATTTATGTGCAAATAAGCAAGAATAGATGCACAGGTGTGCACACAAGAAAGCATACATGCACAGATAGAACCAGTAGATGATTTACAGGAACTAGGAGCTACCCAAAATACCACCTAGTGAGATCCTAGCCACTAAACCATCGGTAAACCATAGATTTCTTCACAGGTAAGCATAATGGCATTCATAACATGTATGATTCCCTATTATGCAAGCAAAGATGAGTAGCCAACAAGATCTAGCCAACTGTGTGAGAAACCAAGCAGTAGCATTGCTACTGAGGTCACATCAATCACAAAACCATCCAATTAACCAAGATTATAAGTCATCATTATCCAAAAATGGATTTAGACTTTATTTATTTCCAAATTGGTCATGGAAATATCAAATCGTGTACATCAAGCTAATTAATCAACACCGCATAAGCAGTTCATCTATAATTAATCCATCCAGGCATGAATATATAACAAATCCATGCATGAATCATGCGAGAGCGTCACAGACAAGCACTGATCCAAGGATTGGATCAACTGAAGCACACACAGGGCATAAGTGAGCATCACTGGCACCACAAGTGTCAGTACTGCTAACCTAGGCCAGTAACGAGGCTATTAGCAAGCAATTGCATAGCAGAGGAGCACAATTGGATAGAATAGGATGACCGAGGACTAGTAGGCATATGAACAAGTCCAGTAAGCATATGAACAAGGACCAGTAAGAAATTGCACAACACAAGGACATGCACACATAGGATGAGCACATCACAGTGAGCCAGTAAGCATAGGAATATCAACAAGAGGCTTAGGCGTAGAGCATAGCAAGAACAACAAGCGCAACAACACATCAACAAGCATGGAAGCACGGTTGCACAGCAGCTGCATACGCAGCAGGGCCGTAGGCACGGATCAAGAAGGAAGGGATGGAGTAGAGGTAGAAGAGGAGGAAGAGGAGGAGTTACCTGGTGAGGAACGCAATGGCGGCACGGTGGCACGGCCAACCACGACGGCGCCAGACCGCGGCCAAGCTGTGCCAGGCCACGCACACCACCAGAGAGGGTGGCGAACACCCAGGCTGGCGAGGAAGAGTAGATCGACGCAGATCTCCACGGATCCGTCGGCATCTACGGGCGTCACGCACACGCACGCAAGATCGAAGACAAAGTAGTCGGATCTACGCGGATGAGCAGACGCGCCATTGTGCGCTGAGTCGTTTGAGCACCACGACGTGCCCTAGCTCGGCCGGAGATGGCCGGAGCAAGGCGGCGGCCATGGTGGCGGCGACGTCGCCACAGAATCACCTCGGTAGGTTAGGGTTTCGCGAGAGAGAAGCGAGTGAGAGAGAGTGAGGTGGGCCGACACAGTTCGGTTCCACCAAACCAATTTGGGGGAGCCCAAGTGGGTTGTCCAAATGGGCCAAATTAGTGGGCTGGCCCAATTGGGCCAGGGGGTATTTTTGTCTTTTCCATTTTTAAAATAACTTATGAATTCTACCAAATAACAAATAATGAAAAATACCTCTAAAAATCCAGGAAAAATAAGTTTAATGAATAATAAATTACACTTAACAAGAATAAAATAAGAAATATAATTTACCAATAAATTTCAAATTTTTAAATTTTTGAACTTAAATATGAACTTTAAATTTTAAATTTGCAATTTTCCTTGGATTTAAAAATCAAGGAAAATTCCAAATGAATTCAAATAATTGTTATTCAAATGTTTTCAAAAGTAATTCTATTACTCCTAGTCATTTCTTTTAAAGATGAAGATTTTCCAAAAAGGAAAATATCTTAATATTTCATAATTCCCTGAAATTTCCAAAATGAGGAAAACTCTATTTTTCAAATTCTTTATTTGAAACCAATATTTTCCAAAGGAAAATATCAACTAATTTTCAATTATTTTCTTCTTAGAAAAGGAAACAATGTTAAAGTACCTAAAGAATTTATAAATTACCGTCAAAGGTACAAATACTTAACTCAACCCTAAATCTTAATAATCATGTCGGGGTAAGGGATTCAACATGAAATAATACACCCATGCATGCATCATTTGGATCTTATAACATTGTCTTACCGTACAATGATGCTTCTTTACAGAACCCGAGGTCCAGGCTCCATCCAATACATCGAACTGCATTATCTCGCAGTCACCAGGCAAGTTCACCCTTGCTCATGTCATCTTGATTATTTTA
Source organism: Lolium perenne (assembly GCF_019359855.2). Lineage (NCBI taxonomy): Eukaryota > Viridiplantae > Streptophyta > Magnoliopsida > Poales > Poaceae > Lolium > Lolium perenne. The sequence continues at coordinate 277,114,232 of NC_067245.2, forward strand.
TATCAACTTACCCGCAAAAGTACTATACTTATCATTCCTGCATTGAAAATAAAATTTTCTTTTCCAATTATGAATCTTACTATATGGTGGGCAATGGAACCTTGGTATGTGTTGATATCGTGGAGGTTCCATTGCAAGGTTCTATTAATCTAGGACTAATCACCAATGTCGTCTAGTGATTATATCACCGTACAATTCACGTTAACCATAAGATCTATAATGGCTCTAGGGAAGTCAGTTGTATCTTTTCCCTCTTGCATATCAACGGACTTGATAGGGCCTGACTGGGTGCAGGGGATAACACTGCAGTAGGTTGGGAAATCTTTTAAAATCCCCATCCTTGTGGATGAGAGGCTCTATCTTCTATGAGGGATTGTCCATAGTACACCGGAGGTAAAGCCGTATGATCGGGAGATGTCTACTGAGGGTGTACGGATGGACAAAAGGGTGGGTATGCAAGGTCGCGGAGAAGGCAGTGATTGGCTTGGATCTTACACCTGGCCCCACACCAAGGAAGTGTGGACAAGAAACGTGTCTCGGTTGGTATCAAGGATATGTTCTCTTATGGGAAAAGTAATGCACCTCTGCAGAGTGTACCGAATTTGTGGATGTCACTCCCTGTTCCGGGAAGGGAACTACGTACGCGGCAGGAAAGGAACTTCGTGAAGTTTTGTTCAACCTGTGAAGACTGGCGGGCGTAGTTTTCAGAATAAAATCAATATTTTGAAGAAATGTTCTCGAAACATGCATTGACCTGAGATTTTCTGATTAATGGTCGTAGCTAGTGCATCAAACACATTTTCTCTTTTGAACTAGCTGGGTACCTTTGTACTCACTTTCTTTCGACACCCTTGCTAGACTGTGACAATGAAGTGGAGGCCACCGACGGAGCACCGGAAGGAGATTACGAGCTGGTCTACGAGGAACATGATCTGTCCGGAGGAGTGGAAGGTGTGGACTATGACATAGTCTACGGACCCGACAACAATGAGGCGGAGGAGTAGTGTCTTACCTTAGTTATCATAGAGCAGAGCAACGTAGTAGCTTACCTAAATAAGTTGCTGAGCTCAGTTTAATCTTGATGTGGGTTTGTAATAATACTTCAGTAGTATATTAGGGTGTTCTCATCGGACCTGTGAGAATACAACTTGTTAAGACAATGATTGTAATATAATCTCGAGTGTTATGACCTGCAATGTTTCTGTTGTACCAATCTGAGGGATGTGATATTTGTGAAGAAGTCACTTCATGAAGATCATATCAACGACTTGTATACTACAACATGCAGTGGTATGCTGGGTCACCGCAACTGGTATCAGAGCAAATGTTGCGACCTTCGGTTGGAAAAACCTAGTAAAGGGAAACACCTGTAGGAGTCAAGTATGGATAGTAAAGAATTCTCTAGAAATATGGTGTTTATTCACTTGAGAATAGCAAAATCATATCTTTTCGTGCCATAATTCTTTATTATAACTATTATGATGCATCATCACTATATCATCATTACATCATTGTTACATCATCACTACTAATATTCTACTCATGTATATAGCCAAAATGGCGTACACTTTTCCAAGGAGGACTTTAAGGAAGGTTGAAGGTTGGCTTGGCGATTATGATGGAAGTCCTACAGATCTCCTGTGTGGGATGCTGAAGGAACTCCATTTCGAGACTAGGATTCTTGTTCTCAAGTGCATCTACTATGATGGCGAGATAGTAGCCAAGTGCAGAGTCTCCATACAACTTCCTGAAATACTGGTGATGAGTCGTATTATGCCGTATGGAGAGCTTTTGTGTTCATAGTATTCTCATGTGCCTCATGCCGACGAAGATGTGGATCCTTCCTTGAATCATCTACTCATGGCACACAAACATCCTGAAGTAGCAGCCCAACACATGGACAGCTGCAAGTCTTTGCTAACTACGATGTATTTACTTCACATGAAGATGGTGGAGGAAGTCACACACATGCTAGCTGAGTTCACGTACCCTGACAAAGTCCAGGCTCGAATGCATGATCTTAGGGCACAAACTCAACATACAACACCTTACTTCAGCCTACACAACTACGTAGATTTGAGTGACCAGTTGCCAAAGTCAGAACCACTCACACCCAACTTCGTTCCACATTATCCACATGTATCAATGTCATATGATGCAGGATATGGGGGAGATGCTTCGGGAAACCTAGCTTGCTCGGAATCAACAATCGGGAACTCGACTGGTTGGTGTTTCGGGGAAACCTTCGGAGATGAAGAAGAACCTATCACATGTGATACGGATGATGAAGGAGGCGAGGTTATACATAATATTAACCAAAACCTTGGGCAGGAAGAGAAAGATACCAACTCCATTTCTCTTGATTTGGAGATGGGGATCTCCAAAACATCTCAATATGAGGTAGGTGAAAGTTCTGGAGTGAAGAAGAAGAAAAAGAAGAAGATTAGAAACCCTTCATGGATGGCGAATGAGGGAGGTGTGTATCCTACTAGGTATACATACGAGTCACTGTCCAACTATTTTGGCATGACAGATCTCTGCCTCGGCACTTCGTCCGACTCAGACTACATTCCAACTAGAAGGACTTATGTTCTGGACGGTGTTCGAAAGACCAACCGCTGTACCGGATGGACTCCAGGCATGTACGCGGAGGCGAACGAAGATGATGAAGAGTAGTGCTCGAGGGAGGATTAATGTAGTATAGCTGGTATTGTATTAAGACATATTTTAAATTCCGTTGGCTTGGGCTTTGAGCCAAATAAGTGGTTATATACGTCACATGTAATATATGTGTGTAATGTTGTGTTATATACGGTGTATATACATAATAATGTTTGCTTTGGATTTTCTTCTTGATTTCATTGTGTGGCTAGTACTGAGCAATGAGTTGAGCTCAGAAAACATTTGCATGGTGTAATTATGAGTAATCGCTCTTTGTTACAGGACTAGGGGAATGGCGTTATTTGAAACTGAAGAGGCTAGAAGAGAGCGGGAGGCGAAGGAAAAAGAAGAAGCAGATGCAGCAGACAGAATGGAGAATGCACCACCACCACCACATCCTATTATGCATCTAGATTTCTAGCAGTATATGAGATTAATGGAAGAAGATAGGAGAAGATACTAGGAAAGCCAAAATAAGACCATGCAAGATTTCTTTGCTCATGTTATCAACGACAGGGGCAACAAAGGCAGAGGTGTAACCCTATCAGACTTTCAAAATGCAAGACCACTACCTTTTGCATCAGCTCCAAAATGGATGCAGAAGATTGGCTGATGGACACAGAAAGAAAGCTAAGGACCGTTGGATGCAACGATGAGGATAAGATCAGGTATGCCACCTATCTGCTGTCAGGACCAGCGGCATCATGGTGGGAGAATGTCGTCGCAATACATCCTCCAGAAAAGGTGTTCACCTGGGAGGAATTTAAGAAGAAGTTCCTGGAGGCTCATGTTCCAGAGAGCGTGGTGGAGTTAAAGAAGAGGGAGTTTGACGAACTACACCAGAACACTACACCAATCATGCAGTATGTTCGTGTTTTCAACAGATTGTCGAGGTATGCACCTGAGGAGGTGGATTCGGATGAGAAGAGAAAGAAAAGGTTTATGAAAGGAATGAACCCTTACATGAAGATCCAACTGAGATTGGCACAGACTGCAGAATTCCAGGAACTGATTGACTCAGCAATCACTTTCAGGGATGATTACAAGCAGGTCCAGGAAGATAGGAGGAAGAGGGCTCGCATCGAGCCAAGGGAATACCCAGTTACTCTGTGAGATGTGATATTTGTGAAGAAGTCCCTTCATGAAGATCATATCAACGACTTGTACACTACAACATGCAGTGGCATACTAGGTCACCGCACCATGCTTCCAGAATTGACGGCAGGCAGACACTTGTGCTCGCACATGCGCAAAAAAATTGGCATGGAAACTGACATGTGGACAGTTTTGGTCCACTTCGCATGGTGGGAGGCTGTCAGAACGGGCGGCGCCACGCAGGTGGGTCGTGTCGGTACCTGACATGCGGGGCCGACTGCTGCAGGCCAGGTACATGTGTGCAAACAGTGTTTGTCTCCCCTTACAAATATGGGTCCCAATGTTGCAGGCCTTGGACTGTTGTGCGGGCAGAAAGAAAAGTACGTGAACAGAAGCGTGCAGAATGTGGGTCAGGTGTGTCCACCGGCCCGAAGCCTAGTTGTTGTGACGACCCCCTACTGAATCCGCAGTTCGGGCCGTCCACCTCCCGCGACGCTCATTTCTGCACAATAGTTGATGTTTAGACCTCGTCTGTCACTAATTTTTCGGGCCGAGCGGCCCAAAACGCCATCTGTGATGCGAAAACGCCGTATCGTCATAGAAAAAGACAATCGCTGACGGATTTCTCAAACGTCAACCCCAGACTGTCATTGAAGCCCCATATGTTACTAGTGGATCCGACTTGATCATCGATCTTCAGGAGACCTTTCATAATCTCCGGAGGTACAAGATGATGTTAAATCCACTAAAGTGCGTCTTTGGCATACCAGCTGGAAAACTCCTTAGCTTTATTGTCTCGCATAGAGGCATCGAGGTAAACCCAGAAAAAATCAAGGCCATCCTCAACATCAAACGGCCAACTTGTCTCAAAGATGTATAACAATTAACATGTTATGTAGCAGCAATCAGTCGATTTGTTAGTCGTCTTGGCGAGAAGGCACTACCCCTATATAAGTAACTGAAGAAAGCAGAAAAAATTGTCTGGCACTAACCCTATATAAGTAACTTCAGGAGTTGAAGAGAATACTCTCCTCCCCACCTATCTTGGTGGCACCAGCAGAGTCGGAGCCTATGTTCCTCTACTTAGCAGTTTCTAACAAGGTCGTCACATTAGTCATCACAGTGGAGCGAAAGGAAGAAGGTCATGAGTACTGAGTCCAATGGCCTATCTACTACATCAGCGAGGTCCTCAAAGAATCCAAACAACGCTGCCACCACTTTCAAAAGCTAGGCTATGGCGTATTCCTAGGAAGCCGGAAGCTGAGACAGTACTTCCAAGAGAATCCAATGATAGTTGTGAGCACAACTCCATTGTCAACAATCATTAACAATTTAGATGCAACAGGACATTTAGCGAAGTGGGGAATAGAACTTTCCGCCTTCGGCATTAACTACAAGGCCAGAGATGCAATCAAGTCACAAGTTTTGGCGGATTTTTTTGTCGACTGGATTGAAGCACCGGAAGGCATGCCTGTGCCAGAACCAGAAGCTTGGGTCATGCATTTTGACGGATCCAAGTAACATCAAGGCTCGGGGGCTGGAGTTACCCTGAAGTCACCTACCATAGAAGAGTTGCAGTATGTTCTATAGATTCACTTTGAGGCCACCAATAACATGGTGGAATATGAAGCTCTACTACATGGACTGTACATCACAAAGGAAATCGAGATCAAGCACATCATATGATGCGAAGACTCCGACCTGGTGGCACAGCAAGTAGCCGGAACCTGGAACGCCAGGAACTCCATCATGGCGGCCTATAGAGACGAAGTTGATGAGATCGATCGCCAAGTGCTTCCTAGGATACGAAGTCAAGTACATCAGGAGAGATGAAAACACGGCGGTAGACATGCTGTCCAAGCTCGGATCAGGCCGGAAGCCAATTCCACCCGGAATTTTCCTCGAGCACAATCAAGTCACAAGTTTTGGCGGATTTTTTTGTCGACTGGATTGAAGCACCGGAAGGCATGCCTGTGCCAGAACCAGAAGCTTGGGTCATGCATTTTGAAGGATCCAAGTAACATCAAGGCTAGGGGGCTGGAGTTACCCTGAAGTCACCTACCATAGAAGAGTTGCAGTATGTTCTTTAGATTCACTTTGAGGCCAGCAATAACATGGTGGAATATGAAGCTCTACTACATGGACTGCACATCACAAAGGAAATCGAGATCAAGCACATCATATGATGCGAAGACTCCGACCTGGTGGCACAGCAAGTAGCCGGAACCTGGAACGCCAGGAACTTCATCGCGGCCTATAGAGACGAAGTTGATGAGATCGATCGCCAAGTGCTTCCTAGGATACGAAGTCAAGTACGTCAGGAGAGATGAAAACACGGCGGCAGACATGCTGTCCAAGCTCGGATCAGGCCGGAAGCCAATTCCACCCGGAATTTTCCTCGAGCACTTAAGTACACCCTCGGTGAAGGGCACTAACCCGGAAAACCCAGACGTGGCAGTGTCTCCGGCTAAGGAGGTGATGGTTATCACTCCGGTTTGGACCAAGCCTTACCTGGACTACCTAATTGATCAAACATTGCTAGAGGATGAGGTCCTCACACGGCAGATCGTTAGACGAGCAAGCTCCTATACAATTATTAATGGGCAACTCTATAAGAGAAGCGCAAACAGAATTTTCCAAAAGTGTGTCTCAAATGAAGAACGGATTGAAATTCTTAGAGAAATCCACCTTGGTGATTGCGGGCATCATGCCGCTCCTAGGTTGCTGGTTGCAAAATCTTTCCGGCAAGGATTTTTCTAGCTAACAGCAAAAGCTGATGCTGATAAGATAGTCAGAATCTGTCGTGGCTGCTTGTACTACGCTACACAGCCAAATGCTCCAGCTCAAGAGCTGAAGACCATCCCCATCACTTGGCCGTTCGCGGTCTGGGGCTCGATATGGTCGGAAAATTGAAAAAATCATCACCTCGTAGTTTTGAGTACCTCTTGGCCGCATTTCATAAATTCAGCAAGTGAATTGAGGCCAAGCCAGTTAGAAAAGCCGATGGTGCTACGACACTGAAGTTTGTTTGCATCCTCGTGGTGAGATACGACATCCCACATAGCATCATCACAGTTAATGGCACGAACTTTGCACAGGGAGAATTGAAGAAATACTGCCATGACATGGGGATCCGGTTTGACCTCGCCTCTGTGTCAAATCCACAATCCAATGGATAGGTTGAGCGGGCCAATGGCCTCATACTAGTTGGACTCAAATCTCGCCTTGAAGAACCGTGGCAACGAGCAACCGGAGCTTGGGCGGAGGAGTTAGATGTTGTTTTGTGGAGTTTACGAACAACCCCTCATAGATCAACTGGGTTTTCACCTTTCTTCCCAGTATACGGATATGAAGCAGTGTTGCCCTTCGACATCATTCACAATTCCCGCGAGTTTCCGCCTATAATGAAGAAAATGCAGACTAGGCTCGAAAGCTATGTGTGGACCTACTCAAAGAGGCTCGAAATCTAGCAGACCAGCACTCCACCATCTACCAGCAGAAACTGCGACGCTATCATAGCCGTCGAGTTCGGAATCGCTCATTCAAGGATGGTGATCTGGTCCTCCGCCTTAGGTAGGTGAAAGAGCATATGTTGCAATCTCCATGGGAAGGACCCTTCATCGTTAGCAAATTATTGCATAAAGGATCTTACTACCTTCTTGACATTCATGAGTCGAAGGATATACCTTCAAACTTCCTACGGATACGAAAGAGGGAGGATCGTGTGACATTTACGACGAGAAAGATCATCCTTGGAATATCGCACAGCTACGTCCTTTCCACTTAACAGTTACCAATTTACATTCCTTGTAATAGTTATGATACATGATCAATGAAATAAAGCATATGGTTCAATCTTTGAGCCTTTTTCCTCCTTTTACTATTCATTTTTTGATCGTGTATGTTTTTTGACTAAAACCGCAAAGCTGGATGTTTCCGCCTAGGCATGTATAACGTTGTGATTCTCAAAATCGTCCAGTAGGACGTAAGCTTAAGTTTTCTGATGTATGATTTCTTGCGAACTTATGGAGTCTTTTCCGGCAAAGGGTCTTCTGGCTCACGGAAGGTCAAGTAAGCAAGCTGGAAAATACAGAAATCGGCACTTGCTTTCAAACAAAAGACCACGCATAGATAAAACGGTAGCAAGATAAGTATTTTCCGCTCACATACATTGCATGAGTAGTTTTCCTAGAAGTTATTGCAAATAAGTCTAGATATTTAATTTACAAACCCACAAAGGAGCCGAATGATGCAATGTTTTTCGTTTCATACAGGTGAAGGATAACGTTGCATAGAAAACAAAAAATTTCCTACCGCGAACACGCAATCCAAGCCAAGATGCAATCTAGAAGACGGTAGCAACGAGGGGATTATCGAGTCTCACCCTTGAAGAGATTCCAAAGCCTACAAGATGAGGCTCTTGTTGCTGCGGTAGACGTTCACTTGCCGCTTGCAAAAGCGCGTAGAAGATCTTGATCATGATCCCTCCGGCGCCACGAATGGGCAGCACCTCCGTACTCGGTCACACGTTCGGTTGTTGATGAAGACGACGTCCACCCCCCGTTCCAGCGGGCAGCGGAAGTAGTAGCTCCTCTTGAATCCGACAGCACGACGGCGTGGTGTCGGTGGTGGTGGAGAAATCCGGCGGAGAATCGCTAAGCGTGCGGGATGTGGTGGAGGAGAGAGGCCGCTAGGGTTTGGGAGAGGGAGGCGCCGGCCACTAAGGGGTGCGGCCACCTTGGTGGTTCTTGGGGTGGCCGGCCCCCTCCCCTTGGCCCTCATTATATAGGTGGAACACCCAAGAGTTGGTCTACTAGTCTTCGAATAAGACCCCAAACCAAAACCTTCCATAACTCATGAAACCTACTCAAGCTAGGACTCCCACTAGAGGTGGGAGTTCCACCTTCCTTGGGAGGGGGTGTCCGGCCCCCCTTGGGGAGTCCACTTGGGACTCCTCCCCCTTAGGGTTGGCCGGCCATGGGAGGTGGAGTCCCACCGGGACTCCGCCTTCCTTGGTGGTTTCTTCCGTACTTTTCTAGAACCTTCTAGAACCTTCCATAGAACCTTCCGAATCATTTTAAATCACATAAAATGACATCCTATATATGAATCTTATTCTTCGGACCATTCCGGAACTCCTCGTGATGTCCGGGATCTCATCCGGGACTCCGAACAAATATTCGAACTCCATTCCATATTCAAGTTCTACCATTTCAACATCCAACTTTAAGTGTGTCACCCTACGGTTCGTGAACTATGCGGACATGGTTGAGTACTCACTCCGACCAATAACCAATAGCGGGATCTGGAGATCCATAATGGCTCCCACATAGTCAACGATGACTTTAGTGATCGAATGAACCATTCACATACGATACCAATTCCCTTTGTCACGCGATATTTTACTTGTCCGAGGTTTGATCATCGGTATCACTCCATACCTTGTTCAACCTCGTCTCCTGACAAGTACTCTTTACTCGTACCGTGGTATGTGGTCTCTTATGAACTTATTCATATGCTTGCAAGACATTAGACGAAATTCCACCGAGAGGGCCCAGAGTATATCTATCCGTCATCAGGATGGACAAATCCCACTGTTGATCCATATGCCTCAACTCATACTTTCCGGATACTTAATCTCACCTTTATAACCACCCATTTACGCAGTGGCGTTTGGTGTAATCAAAGTACCTTTCCGGTATAAGTGATTTACATGATCTCATGGTCATAATGACTAGGTAACTATGTATCGAAAGCTTATAGCAAATAACTTAATGACGTGATCTTATGCTACACTTAATTGGGTGTGTCCATTACATCATTCATACAATGATATAACCTTGTTATTAATAACATCCAATGTTCATGATTATGAAACTAATCATCCATTAATCAACAAGCTAGTTTAAGAGGCATACTAGGGACTCCTTGTTTGTCTACATATCACACATGTACTAATGTTTCGGTTATTACAATTATAGCATGATATATAAACATTTATCATAAACATAAAGATATAAATAATAACCACTTTATTATTGCCTCTAGGGCATATCTCCTTCAGTCTCCCACTTGCACTAGAGTCAATAATCTAGATTACATTGTAATATACCTAACACCCATGGCATTCTGGTGTTGGTCATGCTTTGCCCTAGGGAGAGCTTTAGTCAACGGATCTGCTACATTCAGATCAGTGTGTACTTTGCAAATCTTTACTTCTCCATCTTCGATGTACTCGCGAATCGAGTGGTAACGCAGCTTGATATGCTTCAGCCTCTTGTGTGACCTTGGCTCTTGTGCATTGGCGACGGCACCCATGTTGTCACAGTAAATGATTAATGGGTCCAATGCACTAGGAACCACACCGAGCTCTACAATGAACCTTTTCATCCATACCGCTTCTGATGAAGCCTCTGAAGCCGCTATGTACTCTGATTCTGTTGAAGACTTCGCCACCGTGCACTGCTTCGAGCTTGCCCAGCTTACTGCAGCACCATTCAATATAAACACGTACCTAGATTGTGACTTAGAGTCATCAGGATCAGTGTTCCAACTTGCATCGGTGTAACCACTTACAACGAGCTCTTGGTCACCTCCATAACAAAGAAACATATCCTTAGTTCTTTTCAAGTACTTCAGGATATTCTTGACCGCTGTCCAGTGTTCCATTCCTGGATCACTTTGATATCTGCTAGTCAAACTAACAGCATGTGCTATATCCGGTCTAGTACATATCATGGCATACATGATAGATCCTACTGCCGAGGCATAGGGGATATTACTCATCCTTTCTCTTTCTTCTGCCGTAGCCGGTCCTTGAGTCTTACTCAAGACCTTGCCTGGTAACATAGGTAAAAACCCTTTCTTACTTTCGTCCATTCTAAACTTCTTTAGAATCTTGTCCAGGTATGTACTCTGTGATAGCCCTATTAGGCGTCTTGATCTATCTCTATAAATCTTGATGCCTAATATAATATCAGGAATGCTACAGAGCTCCCACTCACTTTCTTGTAAATACAGGCCTCTCCATGACACTGTATAAACCCGAAGTCTTTGATCACCTTATCAAAGCGTCGGTTCCAACTTCTTGATGCTTGCTTCAGTCCATAGATTGAACGCTGAAGTTTGCATACTTTGTCAGCATTTTTAGGATCGACAAAACCTTTGGGTTGTTGTCGTGGTATCGTCACGGCATATGCCATAGGGTGGCTAATCGAAGGTGGTTCCTGAGAGATCTCACGGCGGTATCCGGATGCGGGTATGGGGACGAGCGACACGGCGACGTACCCAGGTTCGAGGCCCTCCGATGGAGGTAACACCTCTACTCCTGCTAGAGTGTATATGATGATCACACAATACAAGGTTGCTCCTTGAGCTGTGTCCGGCTGCTCCTGGGAGGCTAAGGAAGACTAGAGTCTCTCTCACAGGGCAGCGCTAGGGGTGGAAGTGAAGTGAGAATGATCGATCCCCTGCACGAGAGGGGGTAGTGCGGCTTATATAGGCACCGACACTTTACATATAAGACCCTATAGTCTACTGGCCGGCTTGGCCGGCTCCAGCTTCCGCTCCTTCCCGAGGCAGTGACGTCAGGAGCCGTTGAGGCCTCATGGCCTGTCCCATCCGGCTGCCAAGGTCAGCGGTATGGAGAGGAGGTGTCCCTGTCGCCATCAGCCACTGTAGCCAGTACGGAACGACGTAGACCATGATGGCCTGTCCGGCGCGTGGCACTATTGCTCCACAGTGCCCCGCGCTTTACGGAGGGTGAAGTCAGCGTGGACTTCGGGAACCCGGACCACCAACCCGGTTCCTTCTAGTGCAAGACTCGCCAGCCTCGAGTCGGTCTGAGGTACAAACCCCCAGTCGGATATGGCTTGTAGAAGCTGGCCCAGCTACAGCATTGGCGGCCGTAGCTAGGCCGACTAGGACCTAGAGCCAGCCGGCTTCCGGACCAGCCGGCCACGGCGCCAGCCGGCTGCTCCTCAGCCGGCCTTTGCCGCGAGTCGGCCAGTGGCCAGCCGGCTGCTCCGCGTCCATTGCCCTACCCGGGGTCTTCCCCCCGACATTAGCCCCCGAAGCTGGCAAGGTCCTGCGTTTAGAAGGACCGAGTCAGGTTTTCCTGGCTTCTTGAATATACTTGACGGCACTTGGAGGGGCCGACTGAGAATTTCCATTCAGCCGGCTGCGCCCTCATCCGGCTCGTTCCGGCCGGCTGCTTCTATCCGGCCACTATTTACATTCATGCAGCTTTTGCTTTCTCGCAAGTTTTGGTGATGTCTCCGCCTTGCTGGATAAATTTTGGGCCGAGATGAACTTAATGTCTGGCTCCGGCTTGCGGCGCGCCGGAGTCTCCGCCGCCTCGGGTCCTGCACCCGACTTGACCGGTCTGACGTCTGGGCTCTGCCGCCGGTTCGTCTGGTCACATCAATGTCTCCTCCGGATCCGGTGCGGTCGTGGGCGACGTGGTGTGGCAGTTTCCGGTAACTGCAGCGGTCGTGGGGGGGAGTTAATGCGCAGAAGATCCGGGCGACGTGGCCACGATCGCCACTTGGAGGCTAACCGTCCGCCGCGGGCGGCTATAAATGCCGCGGGGGAGGGTACCGAGGCGGCCACTGCTTCACTTCGTCTTCCTCGCGCTTCCGCTCCTCTCGCTCTCTTCTTCGCGTTCGAGCCTCTTGCTGCTCCGGCGAGCGTTTCTCACTGGCGAACTCCGGCGAGCGCATCTCCGCCGATCCGCCGCCGCTACTCCGACGAGCCGGCGCCACGGGGCCCCGCGTTTCAACGGAGCATCCTCCGCCGCTGCCGTCGCCGCCGTCGCGAGGTTCTTCTTCACCTTCCCGTCTTTCGTGGTCTTCTTCCTCCTCCTCTTCGTCAATGGCCTCCGCCAGTGGGTCGTGGAGGGGGTCGTACATTAGGGACGACGACATCGAGCGGCTGGTGCGCCTTCGCCGGATCCCGTCGTCGGTGGTCACGAGGGCGCCCGGCGCGGAGACGGATCCCGAGCCGAGGCCCGGCGAGCGCGTCGTCTTCGGCGCGCACCTCGATCGCGGCTTGGGCCTGCCGGCGTCTAACTTCTTCCACCAATTCCTCGACAACTTCGGCTTGCAGCCGCACCACCTGCCGGCCAACGCCTGTGTCCTCCTCAGCTGCTACGTGGCATTCATGGAGGCTTACGCCGGCTTGTGGCCGGACATAGATTTCTGGAGCCGGCTCTTCTACCTCAAGGCGCAGACCACTGACGGCCGCCTGCGGGCCTGCGGCGCCGCTTCGATCTACACTCGGCCGGGTACGCCCTTCCCCAAAATTCCAACCGTTGACTCGGTGAAGAATTGGCAGATGTCATTCTTCTACGTGCGCAACGAGGGCCAGCTCGTCGACTGGATCAACCTGCCGGAGTTCAATCCGGCTCCTCCAGTCAGCCGGATCAACTGGAGCTACAACGCCCGCACGACGGACCCGGACGCTGAGGTGAACCAGCTCTGGGACTTTCTGGGGGCGGCCGTCGGGAACGGGCTGACCGCCGAGGACCTCCTCTGCACCATCGCCGAGCGCCGGGTGCTGCCGCTCCAAATGCGCACCCACAAGATCGGGCACATGTCCGGCCGGTTCGACCCGAACCGGACGTCCAAGGCGCTGCTCTCCAAGGCCCAGGTGGCCCGCCGGGTGAACAACATCACCAAGGCGAACATGCCGGACGAGTGGAACTACGGGCTGGCGCCCCACGACAGGGACCACCAACCCGAGCTGGTAAGCTTTGTGTTCTGGCCGTCTTCCGGCTTGCGGCTGCGAGGCCGACTTCCCTTTCTTTCTGCCGACTTCCGGCTTGCTGTTTGCTCATGTCTTCTGTTTTTCTAGCTCTTCGACCGCCAGAACGTCGAGGACGGCGACCTGGCGACAAGGAGGTGGACGCCGGATCACGCCGATCCGGCTGACCAAGCCGGCGACCAGGCCGGCGACGATGACCTGCTGCAGGCGCCTGACCTAGGCGGCCAGGGGGAGCACAATCCGCCCCGTTCACCAGAGCAGCAGGAGGACGAGGAGCCGGCGACGTCCGCCACGGGGCCAATCCCCGCCGTGCCCCTGCGCGCGAGGCCGCCAAGCACCACGGCGACTTCGGCGCCCAAGGGGAAGAAGCGGGTCGGCGACCCCCGCTCCACCGCCGCCTTGGAGGCGAAGGCGAAGAAGCTCCGCCGGCAGCAGCCGAAGAAGGTTCCGGAGCAGGCCGGGTGAGTTCTCTTTCTCTCTTGTTTGATTCCTTTTCTTTCCTTACTCTTTATGCTTATCTTTTCCTTATTTGTCCGGCTAGGGCCCCCATCAAGTTTGCTCAGGGCGGCGGCTCCCGGCAAACCCCGCGTGTCGTGTCGCCGCTTCCGCGACAAAGGAGGGAGCCGATGCCACAGCCTCCATCGTGCGCACCTACTCCGCCGCCGCCTGCGGGTACTCCGCCTCCCGCAGGGGCGCCTTCCTTCGCCGTGCCCCTGGCCTCAGCGCCTGGCCGCGGGCCGAGCCGACGCGCCAGCCGACGCTGGACGACATGTTCCCGCGCCGGACTCGTCTTACGGACCCGGCCGCCAGGGCCGGCCGGGGCATGCCGCCTTCGACCGGAGCCGGAGCCAGCAGGGCTACGCCACCTGCGACCGGAGCCGGAGCCGGGCCAAGCGTGGTGGTGTTTGTGGAGAGCCCGGAGGGGGCACCTCAGGCGCCGGAGGTGGCTGCGCCGACTGGGCCAGCTCCTTCGCCCGGAGCGCCGCCACCGCCGGAGCCGACGACGGAGGAGCTGGCAAGGGATGAGCCGGCGCGCATGGAGGGCGCCGACTCGCGCGCGCTAGTGAGGACGGGAGCCCCATCGGCGCCGTTGGGGAGCCTGCATGTGGCCAAGGGCGCCCGGCTGCTGCACGTGCCGTCCGCCTCCGACTCCAGCCTTGGCTCAGCTGGCACTATGGAGCAGGCGTGGCTCCGCGCCGACTCCTACGAGGTGACCAGCCGGGAGGGGACCCCAGGCCAAGCGTCGGTGGAGATGTTCTTCTCCGGCTTGCAGGCCAACCTCAAGGCCAGGGCTGCTGAGACCGCGGCCAACGTCGCCAAGGTGGAGGAAGCTAGCAAGGTAAGCGCTTCATCTGTTTTTCAATTTGGTTATCATCCTGGTAGCCCTCCGAGGCATGGGCCGGCTGCTCGGAGCCGGTCCGGGTTTCGTCTAGTTGACTAATTTTCTTTCCCCTTAGGCTGTGGCGGATCGGCGCATCAATTTGTACAACCGCGCCGTGACCCACTACCACAAGGCCAAGCTGGACCGGGCCGACTTGGCTCGCGAGCTGGAGGCCGTCAAGGGTAAGATCTTTTTTTTCCGACCTGATGTCTTCTTTCTTTTTAGTCTTGGTTGGCTGACGCTTCTTTCCGGCTGCCTTGCAGCTGAAGCCGCCAAGGTCCCGCGGCTGGAGGCGGATCTTCGGGCTGCTCGCGCTCAGTGCGCCGAGAGCGAGGAGGCGGGCCGATCTGCAGCCGCCAAGCTCAAGGTGGCTGAGCTGGAGCTAACGCGGCTGCGCCGGCTTGAGGAGAACCACCTCAAGGAGCTTGCCCTCCTCAGGACGGCTGAGAAGGAGAAGGTGGAGGATCTGAGCCGGCGGCTGACCGAGGTGGAGAAGCAGCGGCTTGCGCTTCAGGAGGAGGTCACCACCAAGACCACGGAGCTGTCGGCCACTGCCAAGCGCTGGGTGGACGAGATTGGCGCGCTCGACCGCGGCTTGTCGGGTGAGTGCATTTCCCTTTTTCTTCCTTTCCCTTTGCCGGCTTTCGACCGTCGGCTGCCGGCTTAGGTTGGCAGCCGGCGGCAGAAACTCTGATTTTTTGGTATCACCATCTTCGGGCTGGGGGCAGTCGGTTCTTGCCGGCTGCCGCCAGGCTTTTCCTTTTGTCCTTCGGAATTTCCATCTTCGGACTGAGGGCAGTCGGCTCTTGCCGGCTGCCGCCTGGCCTACTTTAGGACTTCGAAAATTTGCATTTTTCAGCTTATTTCGGCTCTGACGATTTCTGACGTGCTTCTTCTTGTAGCGGCCTTCCCGGAAACGCAGGATGCGGCGTTAGCAGCCGTTGGCGTTGCGCGCGAGACTAGGAGGCGGGCGACTGGCGAGGGCAGCTCGGAGTACTTCACCATGGAGGACTATATGGCATCCATGGCTGCCCGCGTCGAGCCCATCACCAAGCTTGGCTGGGAGCTCCGGAAGGCGGCTGCGGAGCTGGTCCCGATGCTGTGGCCCGCGGAGGCGGTGCCGCAAGATATCTCCAACCTCATCTCCTTGATGGAGCGGGCGCCGGATCGCTTCCTCGACTGGAAGGAGTCTGCCACGCGCGCTGGAGCCGACATGGCGCTGTCCTTTGTCCTCTCCTGGTACAACGAGGTGTACTTGGGGCAGCTTGAGTACCGGCGAGCCGGCGTGGAGGACAAGCTCCCGGCCGAACACAAGACTGCCCGGCTTGCCCGAGCCAGCGCCATCGCCGACTTCGTCGACAAGGGCCTCTTCATCGCGGACCCGAACCCTCAGTCTGAGGATGAGTACGAGATGGAAGATGCGGAGGCGGAAGACGCGCCTGAAGACGACCCGGCAGCCGGCTCCGCTGACGCTCCTCCGGCTGGTCCTTCTCCGGCCGCTGCTTAGTTTACCTGTCTCTGTCATTGCTTTTGCCAAGACAATTTATTAAATCCCCGGGATGCCGGGTGCATATGTATGAATATTATCGTCCTTTCATTATGTCACACTTTTAATGTGTTTGTTAATCATTTATGTGCCGAGTTGCTTTCTTCCGACTTGTTCGCTTTTTCCCATCCGCCCCACTCTTTGGCTGTGCTCTTGCTGGTCGTACGTCCGACTTGCGATCCGTCGCCGGATCAAGAGCGGGCCGCTGGGTGAGGCCGACAGTATTTCAGTCGAACGAGCCGAATTCAGCAATCCGGCACTTTTATGAAAAGTTGCAAGTCAACTCGCTTTTACTCTTTCCCTTAGCCGTCTTTCGCGTGCCGGCTTCCTAGGCCTTACTCCCGCCAGCCGGACAGCCGGGTTGCGGTCTGTAGCTGGATCGGAAGCCGGTTGTCGGAAACCGGATCACGTTACTGAGCCGGCCGCGTGAGAGGGTTCAAGCCAATTGGCGAAACAAAGTAGAGTACGCGAAAATCTTGTCGGAAACGGCGCTCTTGGCGCACGCTTTTTCATAACTTACAAAAGGGATACAAGGGATACATACATTCCTGATCTCAAGTGTAAAATGGGCGGAGCAAGTTGACATTCCAGGGACGTTTAGTCTCCTCGTCAGCCTTGTCCGGCTTGTTTTCTCTAGCCTCTTGGGCATCTATGAGATAGTAGGAATCATTGCCTACTGCCTTGCTCACAATGAAGGGACCCTCCCATGGGGATGACAGTTTATGCTGTCCGGCTGTCCGCTGGATCAGCCGGAGCACTAGGTCTCCTTCTCGGAATGCTAAGGGCTGGACCTTCCGGCTGTGATAGCGTCGGAGGCTCTGCTGGTAGATAGTAGATCTGGACGCGGCCAGCAGCCGGGCCTCTTCGACCAGGTCGACTCCATCTTCGCGAGCTTCTTTGGCTTCGGCTTCGGTGTATAGCTTGATCCTTGGCGCGTCGTGCTCGATATCGGTCGGCAGGACGGCTTCGGCCCCGTATACAAGGAAGAATGGTGTGAAGCCGACTGAGCGGTTTGTCGTTGTGCGCAGGCTCCACAGCACATTGGGCAACTCTTCAATCCAGCAGCCGGCTGCTCGCTCGAGCGGCTCCACCAGCCGGGGCCGGATGCTGGCTAGGACCAAGCCGTTAGCCTTCTCCACTTGTCCGTTGGACTCTGGGTGCGCCACAGAGGCTAGGGCCATCCGGATCCCCATTTCCCCGCAATAGCGAGAGAAGATGCCTTGGGAGAAGTTGCTGCCGTTGTCGGTGATGATGCTGTGGGGGTAGCCAAACCTCACGACGATTTCCTTGAGGAATGTGACGGCTGTGGAGCCGTCCAGCTTCTTGATTGGCTTGGCTTCGATCCACTTAGTGAATTTGTCAATCATCACCAAGAGATGTGTCATGCCGCCTCGCGCTGTTCTGAACGGGCCCACCATATCCAAACCCCATACGGCGAACGGCCATGTGATGGGGATGGTTTTCAAGGCGGAAGCCGGCTGGTGTCTCTTCTTCGCGAAGCGCTCGATGTGCCCGTTGCACTTCTTCACCAACTCTTCTCGCATCTCTCGAGCGATCGCCGTAGAAACCGTGCCGGAAAGCTTTGGCCACTATGGCTCTGGATGAGGCGTGATGTCCGCACTCTCCTTGATGGATTTCCCGTAGGAGTTCAATCCCTTCAGCCGGCTCGACGCACCGCTGGAACACCCCACTTACGCTGCGTTTGTACAGCTGGTGGTTGATGATGGTATAGGCCTTGGCCCTTCTCTCAATCTGCCTGGCCTGGACTCTATCATCAGGCAGCACACCGTCGGTGAGGTAGGAGAGGAATTCTTGTGCCCATGAAGGTACGCATCTTATCTCGAATACGCTGACCAACAGGGCCTCCTGCGTGGGAGCTTCCGGATTCGACTGCATGGTCGCCAGGTTCGGCTTGCTAGCCGGCGGGTTCGGCTTGCTAGCCCCCGAGTTTGGCGATGAAGCCCCCGGGTTGGACTGAGAAGTCCCCGGGTTCGGCATGGTAGCCGGCGGGTTTGGCTTTGAAGCCCCCGACTTGGGCGATGAAGCCCACGGGTTCGGCTGAGCAGCCCCCGGGTCAGCCGGCACGAATATTGAATCCGAGTCCGGTGATGGTATGATGGACGGCTTCTTGAGAACCGCCAAGGCGATGCCCGGCAGAATGGCTTGCCGGGTTGAGCCAATCTTGGACAAGGCGTCAGCCGCCTCGTTGTTTGCTCGTGGCACATGGTGGAATTCGCAGCCGTCGAAGAAGCCGGATAGCTGCTGGACATGGAAGCGGTATGAGGCCATGTTGGCGTCCTTCGCGTCCCAGTCGCCAGATGCTTGTTGTATGACCAAGTCGGAGTCGCCGAAGCAGAGTATGCGACGCACGCCAATCTCCTTGGCCAGCTTCAGCCCACGAATGAGCGCTTCATACTCCGCCACATTGTTTGATGCGGCGAAGTGGATCTGCAGGACGTAGTCCAGCCGGTCTCCCTTGGGAGAGGTGATGACGATGCCGGCTCCCAAGCCGTTGCGCATCTTCGAGCCGTCAAAGTGCATCTTCCAATGTGTGGAATCCGGCACAGGCGGCAGGTACTGCATCTCAGCCTGGGCCGACGAAGAAGTCCGCGAGGATCTGCGACTTGATGGCTGTGCGTGGCTCGTAGAGGATGGTGTGGGCGGCTAGCTCCAGAGCCCACTTGGCAACCCGGCCGTTGGCGTCTTTGCTGCCAATGATTTCCGCCAAGGGCGCTGTGGCAACCACCTTGATGGGGTGCTCTTGGAAGTAGTGCTTGAGCTTCTTGGCCGCCATGTACACGCCGTAGGTGACCTTCTGGTAGTGGGGGTAGTTTTGCTTCGACTGGGAGAGCACTTCGCTGAGGTAGTAGACTGGGCGTTGAACCAGCTGCTCCCTGCCGGCTTCTTTGCGCTCCACCACCAGGACAACGCTAACCACTCGGTTGGTGGCTGCGATGTACAACAACATCGGCTCCATTGAAGCCGGCGTTGTAAGGATTGGCGCGGTTGAGAGCACGCGCTTCAAGTCACGGAAGGCTTCATCCGCCTGCGGTGACCAGACGAACTTGTCCGCCTTCTTCATCAATTGGTACAGGGGCAGTGCCTTCTCCCCCAGCCGGCTGACGAAGCGGCTCAAGGAGGCCAGGCAGCCAGCGAACTTCTGGACGTCCTTGAGGCACTGCGGCAGTTCCATCTTCTCCAGGGCACTGATCTTCTCCGGGTTGGCTTCGATGCCTCGCTGAGAGACGAGGTAGCCAAGGAGCTGGCCAGACGGCATGCCGAATGTGCACTTGGCCGGGTTGAGCTTCATCCGAAATCTTCTCAGATTGGTGAAGGTTTCTCTCAGGTCATCAAGGAGGGTAGTCGTCTCCTTGGTCTTTACAACGACATCATCCACATATGCGTGAACGTTTCTGCCGATTTGATCCTGCAAGCATTTTTGCATGCACCTTTGGTAGGTGGCGCCTGCATTTTTCAAGCCGAACGGCATAGTCGTGTAGCAATAAGCCCCGTACGGGGTAGTGAACGAAGTCTTTATTTGATCATCCGGATTCAAAGGAATCTGGTGGTAGCCTGAATAGGCATCTAGAAAAGACAACAATTCACAGCCGGCAGTCGAGTCTATGACTTGATCTATGCGCGGCAGGGGGAAGGGGTCCTTCGGGCACGCCTTGTTCAGGCTGGTGTAGTCGATACACATGCGCCAGGAGCCGTTCTTCTTCAAAACCAGGACCGGGTTCGCCAACCAGTCCGGGTGCAGTACTTCCATGATGAAGCCGGCTGCCAGCAGCCGGGCGATTTCTTCACCGATGGCCTTCCTTCTTTCTTCGGCGAAGCGCCTGAGAGGCTGCTTCACCGGCTTGGCTTCAGGCCGGACGTGGAGGTGGTGCTCAGCCAACTCCCTCGGCACACCCGGCATGTCTCTTGGAGTCCATGCGAAGATGTCCCGATTCTCACGGAGGAAGCTGGTGAGCTCGCTTTCCTATTTCCTGCTCAAGCCGGCACCGATGGTGACGTACTTGTCCGGCTGCGCCGGGTCCAGCAGGATCTTCTTGGTGTTGTCGGCCGGCTGGAAGTGAGTCGTCCTAGCCGGGTTGCCTGCAGCCGGCATGTCTGTCTGCGCGGCCTTGGCGAGGGCGACGGCGTCGTGGATGAGCTGCTTCTCGGTGGCGATGACCAGCGTCTGGGCCATCTTGGAGCTCTGCGTGGCGCAGTCCATGGAGCGACGATAGTCGCCGGCTATGGTGATGACCCCCTTGGGGCCAGGCAGCTTCATCTTCAGGTACCCATAGTGGGGCACCGCCATGAACTTGGTCAGGGCCAGCCTGCCTAGGAGCGCGTGGTAGGGACTCACGAGGTCCACCACCTCGAACTCGATCTTCTCGGTGCGGAAGTGGTCCGGCTTCCCGAACATCACCTCCAGCGTGATCCGGCCAATCGGCTGGCAGCAATGGCCCGGCATGATGCCATGGAAGACGGTGGGGGTGGGACGCAGCTCGGCTTCCTGGATGCCTAGCTTGCGGGCGGTGTCGCGGTAGAGGATGTTGATGCTGCTGCCGCCGTCAATGAGGACGCGCGAAAAACGCACGCTGCGCCGAGTCGTGCCAATGGTGGGGTCGAGGACCATGGCGTAGCTGCCTGGCCTCGGCAGGACAGCCGGTGTGTCGCGGCGATCAAAGGTGATGGCCTGCTCTGACCAGTTTAGGTACTGGGGGACCGGCGGTATGACCGCGTTGACCTCGAGGGAACGGCTCTGCTGGCTCGTCTTGTCCTCGGACTCGGAGGTGAAGATGATGTAGGTAGCATCTTCGGCCAGATATCGACCATGGTGCACTTGGTTAGCCTCGTGGTACTCGAGGTTGGCGTTCTCTGCGCCGGCTGCGCCACCCGGCCCGCCGGCTGGAGGGGGCGGGAGAGGTTCACCGCTTGTCAGCCGCTTCATGAAGTGGCAGTCGTGGGTGGTGTGGTTGGAGGGGTTCTTGCCGCTGTGGTACTTGCACGGCGAGTCGAGCATCTGCTCGAAGGTGTACTTCTGCTTCCACTGCCGGTCTTGCTTCTGGCGGCGGCTGCCGCTTGCCGTGTTGTCTACCACGGCGGCTACGTGGGCGGAGCCGTACCGGCGGTCCGGCTGGTCGCTGTGACGCTTGCCGCGGTAGTTGTCCCGCCAGCTGCCATGAGAGGCGCCGTCTGCCGGCTTGTGCTCAGCCGACTTGTGGTGGTCCCGTCTGGAGGGAGCCGGCGCTGGGTCAGCCGTTGCCTTGCCGGCTTCTTCAGCCAGCGCGTACTTGTCGGCAATGGCCATGAGGGTGGCCATGGACTTGGGCTCGCTGCGGCGCAATTTGTGCCACAGCATGGTGTTGGGCCGGCAGCCGCCCATGAAGAAGCTGATGGCCTGGATCTCGTGCACGCCCTCGCAGGAGTTGCGCATTTCGCACCAGCGCGTTAGGTACGCGCGATCCGTCTCGTCCGGGCCCTGCTTGCACATCTCGAGCTGTTGGGGGCGACCCGGCCGGCGATAGGTGCCGGTGAAGTTGCTGATGAAGGCCTCCTCGAAATCAAGCCAGCCGTTGATGCTGCCGGCTGGCAAGTTGTTGAGCCAGGTGCGGGCGGAGCCGACCAGCATCAGGGGGGAGTAGCGCACCGCCCATCGCTTGTTGCCTCTGGAGATGCCGACTACGGTGGAGTAGTCCTGCAGCCAGTCCTCCGGCTTGGCGATGCCGTCGTACTTGGGCGTGTCGCGGGGGAGCTGGAAGCCGTCGAGCATGGGCTCGTTGGCGATGCGGGGCCCAAAGCACTTGGGGCAAGCCGGCGCCTCCTCTTCCGCAATGCGGGATTCGACCAGCCGATCGAGGCGCTCTCTGGCGTCGATGGGCTCGATGCGGGGGCCCAGCCGAGAACGTGCCGGCTGCCTGGTGCCGGTTCGCTCTGGGGCCAGCCTGTGTTGGCGCCTTGGCGCCGCCAGCTCGGAGTCATGCTCCTCGTTCCGGTTTGGTGGTGGGCGGCTGCGGCCGCTGTGGCCACCGTCCAGCCGGCTTGTCCGGCTTGAACCTGCGCGGGTGTCGCGGGAGTCTCTGTGCCGGCTTGGTGCGGGCGAGGCGGACTCGGCCGTGTCTCTGTGGGGGTCCTTGCTGGTGCCTGCAGCAGCGCGGACGGGAGGAGCTTTCGAAGCACCATACCTAGGGTCCTTGGTCTGCTCAGCTGCAGCCCGGCACAGGTCAGCTACGCGCTGCGTTTGGCAGCGCAGCTCTTCTCCTTGGAGGAGGGCTAGCTCCTTCGAAGCCACTTCGGCTGCGAGGGTGTTGTAGACGGGCAGTTCCGCGGACAGAGCCGGCACTTCCACGCCGTCGCGGTCGATCTCAGCGCCTAAGAGGCCTCCGCGCTTGCGGATCATGCCGGCTCGGCTGGGGTTGTTGCCGCCTGGCGTGAAGCCGTGGGCGTGCTCGAACTCACGCTGGGTGATGGCCAGCTGGCGCTTGGCTGCAGCCAGCTCTTCGGCCTGCTGGAGGAGGAGCTGGCGATGTGCTTCCAGGTCCGCCTCGACGGTGGCGGCGTCGCCGCCTGCGGTGAGCGGGGAGCTCAACTTCGTCCGGACTTCGTCCAGCCGGGATGGAGGTGGAGGCGCCTTTGGGCCCGAGCCGGAGGCGTTGGGGTCGACGTTGCGCTCCAGGTTGGGGCCGCGGGTGCGCGGGTTCTTGGTGGGGAGCTCCTCGCCAGCCATCATGACTTGGACGACGGCGGGGCTGGCGGGAGCGCTGCTGCCGGCTCGCAGAGGAGGGCTTGCGCAGCGCAGCACCTGCCGCGGGTAGCGCGGCGGTGCGATGGTGGCGACGTAGACGTCGTGGCCGCCGAAGGAGATGACGCTGCCGCCGGCTGGGAAGGGCCGGTCGGCGAAGCAGCCAGCGTTGTCGCTGACGCAGTCGAGGGAGCCGAATCTCCAGATCAAGCTCCGAAGCGACTCGCTCGCCGGTGGTGATGGTGAGGCCCGTCCGGATGAAGACACCGGCCGAGGATGCTGAAGGCCCCACGGTGGGCGCCAAATGTCGTGGTATCGTCACGGCATATGCCATAGGGTGGCTAATCGAAGGTGGTTCCTGAGAGATCTCACGGCGGTATCCGGATGCGGGTATGGGGACGAGCGACACGGCGACGTACCCAGGTTCGAGGCCCTCCGATGGAGGTAACACCTCTACTCCTGCTAGAGTGTATATGATGATCACACAATACAAGGTTGCTCCTTGAGCTGTGTCCGGCTGCTCCTGGGAGGCTAAGGAAGACAAGAGTCTCTCTCACAGGGCAGCGCTAGGGGTGGAAGTGAAGTGAGAATGATCGATCCCCTGCATGAGAGGGGGTAGTGCGGCTTATATAGGCACCGGCACTTTACATATAAGACCCTATAGTCTACTGGCCGGCTTGGCCGGCTCCGGCTTCCGCTCCTTCCCGAGGCAGTGACGTCAGGAGCCGTTGAGGCCTCATGGCCTGTCCCATCCGGCTGCCAAGGTCAGCGGTATGGAGAGGAGGTGTCCCTGTCGCCATCAGCCACTGTAGCCAGTACGGAACGATGTAGACCATGATGGCCTGTCCGGCGCGTGGCACTATTGCTCCACAGTGCCCCGCGCTTTACGGAGGGTGAAGTCAGCGTGGACTTCGGGAACCCGGACCACCAACCCGGTTCCTTCTAGTGCAAGACTCGCCAGCCTCGAGTCGGTCTGAGGTACAAACCCCCAGTCGGATATGGCTTGTAGAAGCCGGCCCAGCTACAGCATTGGCGGCCGTAGCCAGGCCGACTAGGACCTAGAGCCAGCCGGCTTCCGGACCAGCCGGCCACGGCGCTAGCCGGCTGCTCCTCAGCCGGCCTTTGCCGCGAGCCGGCCAGTGGCCAGCCGGCTGCTCCGCGTCCATTGCCCTACCCGGGGTCTCCCCCCCGACAGTTGTACCATATACAACTCTTCCTCAATGTCTCCATTAAGGAACGCCGTTTTGACATTCATCTGCCAAATCTCATAATCGAAAAATGCAGCTATTGCTAACAAAATCCTCACAGATTTTAGCTTCGCTACAGGTGAGAAAGTCTCATCGTAGTCAAATCCTTGAATTTGTCGGAAACCCTTTGCGACAAGTCGAGCTTTATAGACAGTAATATTACCATCAGCATCTGTTTTTCTCTTGAAGATCCATTTATTCTCGATAGCCTTTCGGCTATCAGGTAAGTCTACCAAAGTCCATACTTTGTTATCATACATGGATCCCATTTCGGATTTCATGGCTTCTTGCCATTTGTTGGAATCTGGGCTCATCATCGCTTCTTCATACGTCGCAGGATCCTCATCATTGTTATCCACAATCATGACATTTAGACAAGGATCATACCAATCAGGAGTGGCATGCTCCCTTGTCGATCTGCGAGGTTCAGTAGTTTCCTCGTTTGAAGTTTTATGATCATTATCATTAGCTTCCTCTGTTGCCGGTGTAGGCGGTACAGGTACAACTTCCGGTACTGCGCTACTCTGATCAATGAGTATAGATTCATCAATCTCATCGAGTTCTACTTTTCTTCCAGTCACTTCTTTAGTGAGAAATTCTTTCTCAAGAAAGGTTCCGTTCTTAGCAACAAAGATTTTGCCTTCGGATCTGTGATAGAAAGTATACCCTATAGTTTCCTTAGGGTATCCTATGAAGACGCATTTCTCCGCTTTGGGTTCTAGCTTGTCCGGTTGTAACTTCTTTACATAGGCTTCGCAACCCCAAACTTTCGAGAACGATGACTTAGGTTTCTTATTAAACCATAATTCATACGGTGTCGTTTCTACGGATTTTGATGGTGCTCTATTTAAAGTGAATGCGGCTGTCTCTAATGCATAACTCCAAAATGATAACGGCAAATTAGTAAGAGACATCATAGAACGAACCATATCTAAGAGAGTTCGATTACGACGTTCGGACACACCGTTTCGTTGAGGTGTTCCCGGCGGTGTCAATTGTGAAAGTATTCCGCATTTCTTTAAATGCATGCCAAACTCATAACTCAGATATTCACCTCCACGATCAGATCGTAGAAATTTAATCTTCTTGTTACGTTGATTTTCTACTTCACTTTGGAATTCCTTAAACTTCTCGAAAGTTTCGGATTTATGTTTCATGAAATAGATATACCCATATCTACTCAGATCATCTGTGAAGGTTAGAACATAACGATAACCACCGCGCGATGCTACACTCATTGGTCCGCACACATCAGTATGTATGATTTCCAATAAGTCAGTAGCTCGCTCCATCATACCAGAAAATGGAGTCTTAGTCATTTTTCCCATTAGGTGCTCGACCATAAAAGATATTATTCATAAAAATAGAACAACCATTATTCTCAGATTTGAATGAATAACCGTCTTGCATTAAACAAGATCCAGATATAATGTTCATGCTCAACGCGGGTACAAAACAACAATTATTTAGGCTTAAAACTAATCCCGAAGGTAGATGTAGAGGAAGTGTGCCGACAGTGATCACATCGACTTTGGATCCGTTTCCAACGCGCATCGTCACTTCATCTTTCAGTAGTCTTCGTTTATTCTTTTGTTCCTGTTTCGAGTTACAAATATGAGCAACCGAACCAGTATCAAATACCCACGAACAACAACGAGAACCAGAGACATAAACATCTATAACATGTATATCAGATATACCTTCTTTCTTCTTCTTGACAAGGCCGCTCTTCAGATCAGCCAGATACTTAGAGCAATTACGCTTCCAGTGTCCCTTCTCCTTGCAGTAATAGCACTCAGCATCAGGCTTAGGGCCGTTCTTAGGTTTCATAGGAGGCGTGGCAGCTTTCTTGCCACCCTTCTTGAATTTCCCCTTAGACTTGCCCTGTTTCTTGAAACTGGTGGTCTTGTTGACCATCAACACTTGGTGCTCTTTCTTGATCTCAATCTCAGCAGCTTTCAGCATGCCAAAGAGTTCAGGTAACTCCTTGTTCATGTTCTGCATATTGTAGTTCATCACAAAGTTCTTGTAACTTGGTGGCAGTGATTGAAGGACACGATTAATCCCCAGTCTGTTAGGAATCACTATTCCCAAGTCACTGAGTTTCTTCGCATGCCCGGTCATGGCGAGCATGTGCTCACTAACGGAGCTGCCTTCTTCCATCATTCAGCTGAAGAAATGTTTCGATGCTTCATAGCATTCCACGGCCGCATGAGTCTCAAAAATAGCTTTCAGCTCTTTCATCAACTCATGAGGATCGTGGTGCTCAAAATGTTTTTGAAGATCGGATTCCGCATCGCACGAGGATGGCACACCGAACTTGAGAGTACCGAGTTTTCCGAGTCTCGTAAACAGCTTTTACTTCATTGGTTTCAGTTTCTGCAGGAGGGTCACCTAGCGGTGCATCAAGCACATATTGCAGATTTCCGCCAGAGAGGAAGATCCTCACATGACGGAACCAGTCGGTGAAGTTGCTACCGTTGCTCTTAAGTTTTTCTTTCTCTAGGAACTGGTTAAAATTGATTGGGGACGCCATCTCTACAACATATATTTGCAAAAGTTTAGACTAAGTTTATGACAAATTGAGTTCAAATTTTAATTCAACATAATTAAAAATCTAGGTGAACTCCCACTCAAAACAATATCCCTCGCATTGTCTTAGTGATCACACGAACCAAATCCACCGCACCTAAATCCGATCATCACGAGACAAGGTGTGATTTCAATGGCGAACACTCAAAGTGTTCATCATATCAACCATATGATTCATGCTCTACCTTTCGGTATCATGTGTTCCGAGACCATGTCTGTACATGCTAGGCTCGTCAAGGCCACCTTAGTATCTGCATGTGCAAAACTGTCTTACACCCGTTGTATGCACTTGTTGATTCTATCACACCCGATCATAACGAGATGCTTCGAAACGACAAGTCTTGGCAACGGTGCTACTAAGGATGAACACTTCATTATCTTGAGATTTTAGTGAGGGATCATCTTATAATGCTACTGTCGCGATCTAAGCAAAATAAGATGCATAAAAGGATTAACATCACATGCAGTACATATGTGATATGATATGGCCCTTTTGTCTTTGCGCCTTTGATCTTCATCTCCAAAGCACGGACATGATCTCCATCATCTTCGGGCATGATCTCCATCATCGTCGGCGTAGCGTCAAGGTCAATGGCGCCGTCTTCATGATTGCCCTCCATGTAGCAACTATTACAACTACTTTGAAATACTACTCAACATGAAATATAAAGACAACCATAAGGCTCCTGCCGGTTGCCACAATACAATAATGATCATCTCATACATATTCATCATCACATTATGGCCATATCACATCACCAAACCCTGCAAAAACAAGTTAGACGTCTCTAATTTGGTTTGCATATTTTACGTGGTTTAGGGTTTTCGAGAGAGATCTAATCTACCTACGAACATGAACCACAACGCTGATACTAATGTTTTCAATAGAAGAGTAAATTGAATCTTCACTATAGTAGGAGAGACGGACACCCGCAAAGCCTCTTATGCAATACAAGTTGCATGTCGAACGAGGAACAAGTCTCATGAACGCGGTCATGTAAAGTTAGTCCGAGCCGCTTCATCCCACTATGCCACAAAGATGCAAAGTACTCAAACTAAAGATAACAAGAGCATCAACGCCCACAAAACCATTATGTTCTACTCGTGCAACCATCTATGCATAGACACGGCTCTGATACCACTGAAGGATAATGTTGCATAGAAAACAAAAAATTTCCTACCGCGAACACGCAATCCAAGCCAAGATGCAATCTAGAAGATGGTAGCAACGAGGGGATTATCGAGTATCACCCTTGAAGAGATTCCAAAGCCTACAAGATGAGGCTCTTGTTGCTGCGGTAGACGTTCACTTGCCGCTTGCAAAAGCGCGTAGAAGATCTTGGTCATGATCCCTCCGGCGCCACGAACGGGCAGCACCTCCGTACTCGGTCACACGTTCGGTTGTTGATGAAGACGACGTCCACCTCCCGTTCCAGCGGGCAGCGGAAGTAGTAGCTCCTCTTGAATCCGACATCACGACGGCATGGTGTCGGTGGTGGTGGAGAAATCCGGCGGAGCTTCGCTAAGCGTGCGGGATGTGGTAGAGGAGAGAGGCCGCTAGAGTTTGGGAGAGGGGGGCGCCGGCCACTAAGGGGTGCGGCCACCTTGGTGGTTCTTGGGGTGGCCGGCCCCCTCCCCTTGGCCCTCATTATATAGGTGGAACACCCAAGAGTTGGTCTACAAGTCTTCGAATAAGACCCCAAACCAAAACCTTCCATAACTCATGAAACCTACTCAAGCTAGGACTCCCACTAGAGGTGGGAGTTCCACCTTCCTTGGGAGGGGGTGGCCGGCCCCCCTTGGGGAGTCCACTTGGGACTCCTCCCCCTTAGGGTTGGCCGGCCATGGGAGGTGGAGTCCCACCGGGACTCCGCCTTCCTTGGTGGTTTCTTCCGGACTTTTCTAGAACCTTCTAGAACCTTCCATAGAACCTTCCGAATCATTTTAAATCACATGAAATGACATCCTATATATGAATCTTATTCTCCGGACCATTCCGGAACTCCTCGTGATGTCCGGGATCTCATCCGGGACTCCGAACAAATATTCGAACTCCATTCCATATTCAAGTTCTACCATTTCAACATCCAACTTTAAGTGTGTCACCCTACGGTTCGTGAACTATGCGGACATGGTTGAGTACTCACTCCGACCAATAACCAATAGCGAGATCTGGAGATCCATAATGGCTCCCACATATTCAACGATGACTTTAGTGATCGAATGAACCATTCACATACGATACCAATTCCCTTTGTCACGCGATATTTTACTTGTCCGAGGTTTGATCATCGGTATCACTCCATACCTTGTTCAACCTCGTCTCCTGATAAGTACTCTTTACTCGTACCGTGG
Source organism: Lolium perenne (assembly GCF_019359855.2). Lineage (NCBI taxonomy): Eukaryota > Viridiplantae > Streptophyta > Magnoliopsida > Poales > Poaceae > Lolium > Lolium perenne. The sequence goes on from NC_067245.2 coordinate 277,143,604, forward strand.
TATGTGGTCTCTTATGAACTTATTCATATGCTTGCAAGACATTAGACGACATTCCACCGAGATGGCCCAGAGTATATCTATCCGTCATCAGGATGGACAAATCCCACTGTTGATCCATATGCCTCAACTCATACTTTCCGGATACTTAATCCCACCTTTATAACCACCCATTTACGCAGTGGCGTTTGGTGTAATCAAAGTACCTTTCCGGTATAAGTGATTTACATGATCTCATGGTCATAAGGACTAGGTAACTATGTATCGAAAGCTTATAGCAAATAACTTAATGACGTGATCTTATGCTACGCTTAATTGGGTGTGTCCATTACATCATTCATACAATGATATAACCTTGTTATTAATAACATCCAATGTTCATGATTATGAAACTAATCATCCATTAATCAACAAGCTAGTTTAAGAGGCATACTAGGGACTCCTTGTTTGTCTACATATCACACATGTACAAATGTTTCGGTTAATACAATTATAGCATGATATATAAACATTTATCATAAACATAAAGATATAAATAATAACCACTTTATTATTGCCTCTAGGGCATATCTCCTTCAACAGGAACAAGTTATCTTTCCGCATTAGTTGCCAGAGAAGAAGAAGCATCGTCCCCAATCTTGGCCTTCTTATTTTCAGCTTCTTTAGAGCGGTCCAGGTAAATTCGCTCTCATCGCCGGATCTGAAAGGTTTCTTCTCTGACTCCATCTTCTTCAGAAGTTCTTCCTCGATGGCTTCGTCTACGGGAAGAACGACCTTGTCGTAGAATTCATTCAGCTGCATGCATCCAAAAGTTTGTCTGGGTCCTATCCCTCCGGAATGGAAGCGATGGCTTGATCGATGTTAAGGGTCGGAGCCCAGACAAGGCACGACGAAAGTGCCATTTGGGCTGCACCGCGAGCAGAGGACACTTGTAGATCAATGACCAGCTCCGAGAGGAGCGCCATATTCCCGATCAGTTCGTGGACATCAGATTTGTGGTTCTTCTGCAGTGCCACATTATAGCAAATCTTACGAGAAGTGGATATTAGGTCTCTGCAATCTTCCCCGGCCAGCTTGATGAGATCAGCGTGCGGAAACTGTTCGCGGCGCTCTTCATCGTATCCAAGGGGATCTGTGAAGTATCCAAGTTTATGAGAACATCCAAGAAAAGTTATGAAGCTGATAAGGTTTCAGATCCGAGTACTTATCGAAGATCTCACTGTCGGGTAGGTCGCAGCTTGCTTCAGTCTGGCGCATGTATGTCTGGAGAGTTTTAACCTCTGGGTCTTTCGAATTCTGAACTCTTCTGGGCTAGCTGGTCATCGGCTAGTTTTATCTTCCCCACCGCCTCCTTAAGTTTTGACTCTAGGTACTTATGGCGGAGCACAAATTTTCTAGCTCAGACGAGGCTATGGCCAAAGAGCTCTTTAGGTCTGCACCTGTTCAAAATATTCAGTAAGTCATATAAGCAGAACAGGTTGGAAGTTTGAAAAGGGAAGCTTGTCGTCAGAAATAAACCTTGACTTTCTTCAAGGTTTTTCTCCAATGCAGCAACCTTTGCTATCTGATCATCCAAAAGCCCCGCCTTCCTCAAAGAGACGCGACGGTGGAGATCTATGGTCTTGTTCAACTCATAATGCAAAGATTCTTGTTCCTGCAATAGTAACAAAGTTACAAAAACAGAAATTCCGATAAAAAATTATAAAAGCGCAGATCTTTTCGAAGTATCATTGTCGGAGAACTTTCCGACATGACTCTTGGGGGCTACTGCGATAGTTAAATAAAATTCTTAAGTTTGACAACTCAAAGTATCAAGGGGAAACTAGTTTGTTTCCGTCTAGATACTTAAGGGCTACTGGGGGAATAGTTTACCTTGCGCTTGGAGAGCATATTGTCAAGAAACTCGCAAGATTTCTTCTTATACTGCTCAATCTCAAAAGATTGAGAGTCGGCTTTGCTCGATGCATTATTCATCAAAGAGTTCATGAGATCTTGTTGGAGTTCTCATTTCTATGCCGCCCGTCAACTTGTGGAAAAGCTTGATAGCGTAAGCCTTCGGAGTTGCAAGGCATTCAGATGGATCAGTTGTCGAAGGGAATATGATGGCATCATGAGCCGCAGCTTCAGCCTTGTTAGCAGATGTCACCTCCGTGTCCTCGCTGTCCTTGTTCTCTTCAGTGGCAGCCCGGAAATTTCCGAAGCAGCTCTCATCCTTGTGTCCACTGCTGATTGGAATAATTTCCTTTGGAGCTTGTTCTCCGGCAGCAGGGTCCGCGGATGGCTGAAGGTCAGTTGGATTGGGTTGGGGAGAAGCAGTAAAGGTGCTTGGCGGAATGATGGGGGTGTTTGGGGCGATGACGGTGAGAGATGACTTCAAGAACATTGTGATCGTCCTTTGGGATTTACCCCGAGAAGGAACAACCTTATGGTACCTGGCAAAGGAAAAAATAAGTAACATCTTTGGCACAAAGAAATGAGAAGTCTCGGGTGTCGGAACTTACACGGGTCCGGGAAGAGTGGGTCGGGATCCTTTTCCGGAAGTCCCGAGCATGTTTTATACGCTCGTGTTCCGCCCGCTTGGAGTCCAGGCGCCTTGGGCCCCCAGCTGGAGAAGTTTTGGGCTTCTTAACGGAGCCCTCGTTGCTGGGAGCGGCGTCGGCTCCGGAAGATCCACCCCTGGGACGCTTCAAGGGCCGAGGAGCATATTTCTCTATTTGCTCCTCCTCTTCCTCCTCGTCGTCCTTCGGAGTTTCGTCCGCCCTGCCGGAGTCAGTGGCGATGCGAAAAATCTCCCCAAAATCCTCCTCCGCCAAGGTGTTGATATGGAGAAGAGGTATTAAATATTAGAAAATATAAAAAGCTAAATAAGTACGAAACCAAACATCAAAATGGCTAAGTGCAACTAACGGGAGGGCAGTTTCCGTTGACGTGTATATCCTTGGAGATCTCTGGGACGACCTAGCCCCAGCTCACCTTCACTAGTGTTTGGATCCTCTTTTTTAGAGAATCTGTGGGAAGGTTGACTTGGTGACCCTCAGCGGATCATCCACGCCAGTATAGGCGCAGATGAGATGTCGGTGGAACCGCAGGGGTTAGATCTAGCGGGTGAACCAGCTTAGGGTGAGATCGACTCCGATCAATCCCTCGTGAACCACCTTCGAAATTCTCCTGGACATCTTCTCCAGCTCCGGATGCTGGGCAAGGTTAGGAATGTAGCTCTGTGAGTCTTTCTCCACATGAGGATTGCTGATGAAGACTGGGAGGCCATGGGGACGGTCCGGAACGATTTCGTTCTTGATGTAGAACCATCCGATGTTCCAGTACCATACGGACTCGTGGGAGGATATAGGCGGAAAATTTCTCTTTGGGCAGAGCACGAAAGTCATGCTTCCGCAATTCACCATGTTCTTATCCACCATCTGCTTCTTCACGCGGTAGAAGAAATGAAGGAGCCGGACATTTGGACTGACTCCGAGATGACCTACGCATAGGGTGGTGAAGTTCAAGAGGATGAGGTAGGCGTTGGGGTAGATGTTGTGCGGTTGTAGCCCGTAGGTGTTGAGAACCTCTAAGAAGAAGTCTCTGGGTGGAAGCAAGGGCTCCACCCAAGCCTTGGTGAAGGCCCGCTCGTTGACCTCCAGAATCGGAGTGGAGGAGTTCTTGGTGAACATGTAGGAGCCCGGAGCAAAGATGCCCTCTTCTTGAAGGGACTTTGGCTCGAAGTCGGTTAAGTTACAGGGCCACCACTGGCCCTTTTCCCCCTTTTTGTTCATGGCCTTGGAAGCCTTCTTCATTTTCATATCCTTCACTTTTTCTGCCATGCGAGCTTGCCCTTGTAACTCCTCTAGCAACTCCACTTTAGTTGGAATTCTTCCGAGTGGATTCCTGGAAGGTGCGTAGTAAGGTTGTAATCGGTGGTCAGAAATGTTTGATGGCAGAAATGCTAGAGGCGCTATATTTAATGGTTCCGGTTGAATGGGGGGAGGAATGTTCGTTGTGTTTTCAGTTGAGTGTGGGGTGTTTTCCGACATACCTCTGGCTGCAAGTACAATGTTTAAAGGCTTAAAACTAGTCGGATCTCGTTGGTCCTTTTCCCTTTCAAGTCCGATGGACTTACCGGCGATGGCATGGCGGTTCCCCGTGGTTGCCGGCGGTGGTCAAAGGCTTGGAGGAGAAGTTACGATGCCCCGCACAACCAATAATCGGCGGCGGAGAAGATTCCCCGTTCAACGGTGGCTAGCTCGGGTTTGAAAGGACCTTGGAGCGGCTGGGAACGAGATCGCCGACGATCAGACCTGTGGGGTGGCACTGTCGCGAAGAAGAAGAAGAACTGAAGAGAGTGGTGAAAAAATGAGAATTACCGCGCCCTCGGACTATTTATAGGCTCAGCATGGAGATGCATGCGTCAGATCCTATGATGGGAGCTAAGTAGTCACACTGTTGGATTTCCGCCACGTGTCCTAGGTCAAAAGCGGCGAAGCTGTAGCGACGGTGACCTAACTGCAGGAATCCGAATTACCCGGGAAAGATACACCTTGATACGTCCAAAATGTATCTACTTTCCTGAACACTTTTGCTATTGTTTTGCCTCTAATTTGTGTATTTTGGATACAACTAACACGGACTAACGCTGTTTTCAGCAGAATTGCCCTGGTGTCTCATTTTTGTGCAGAAACTCAACTTTCAGGAAAATCCCCGGAATTAATTCCAATGGGCCTATTTTCATAGAAGAGGGACGGAGCCAGAAGACCAGAAGGAGGGGGGCCACGAGGCGGCCACCCCACCAGGCGGCGCGACAGGCCCCTGGGCCGCGCCGGCCTATGGTGGCGGCGCCTCGGGCAGCCCCAGGTGCCCCCCTCTGGACTACTTAAGGGTTCCGACCTAAAAACGCACGGGGGTGAGACGAAATCGCCAGAAGCCATCCAGAACACCGCCGCCATTGCGAAACTCCGTCTCGGGACCAGAAACTCCGTTCTGGCACTCCGCCGGGACGGGGAATTGGAGGAGATCATCGCCATCATCACCACCGACGCCTCTCCATCGACCAGCCATGTTTCCCCCATCCATGTGTGAGTAATTCCCCCGCTGTAGGCTGAAGGGGATGGTAGGGATTGGATGAGATTGGTCATGTAATAGCATAAGATTGTTAGGGCATAGTGCCTAGTATCCGTAGATGGTACTTTGATGATATTGTTGCAACTTGTTATGCTTAATGCTTGTCACTAGGGCCCGAGTGCCATGATCTCAGATCTGAACATGTTATTGTTTCATGATGATATTCATTGTTTTATGATCTTACCTGCAAGTTGTATACACATATTGCTGTCCGGAACCCGAGGCCCCAAAGTGACAGACGCTGTCTTGCGTTTCTAATAAGTTGTTTAACCGTCGGCATGGGACAACCGGAGGGGAAGGCAGTGATGTGAGGATCACATGTGTTCACGGAGTGTTAATGCTTTGCTCCGGTGCTCTATTAAAAGGAGTACCTTAATTTCCAGTAGATTCCCTAGAGGCCCGGCTGCCACCGGCTGGTAGGACAAAAGATGTTGTGCAAGTTTCTCATTGCGAGCACGTACGACTAAATATGGAACACATGCCTATGGATTGCTTAGTACTTGGATACTGTTTTAATACTATCTGCAAATGCCCTACATTTATTGTTACATGAGTTTCTCTCATCCATGCAACGCCCGTTCATCCATCCCTGTGCCTACAGTATTTTAATCCTGGTGTTTACTATAATCACTACTGCTGTCTTTGATACACTATTGCTGATATTTCACCACTGCTACTGCTATAAAACTGTTACTACTGATAAACTCTTGCGAGCAAGTCTGTTTCCAGGTGCAGCTGAATTGACAACTCCGCTGTTAAGGATAACAAATATTCTTTGGCTCCCCATGTGTCGAATCAATAAATTGGGTTTTACTTCCCTTGAAGACTGTTGCGATCCCCTATACTTGTGGGTCATCAAGACTATTTTCTGGCGCCGTTGCTGGGAGCATAGCTTTATTTGCAAGTTCACTTGGATTGATATTGTTCGCTGCAAATTCTCCATCATGGGTAAACCTCGCGATCCTAAAGTCGCCATATTACCATCCATTACAAGAAAAGGTACAACTCTGAGTACCTCTGCTGCTCTTGATTCACCATCTGTGATAAGTCAACTTGTTTCACCATCACAAGCTTCACATTCTGGTACTTCTGCTGAATCTGAAAATTCTTATAATTTTTATGATGCTTCTGCTGTGCTTGATGATAGTGGTTCGTTAGGATCTTTTCTAGATGCTACAATTGCTAGGTCTAGACAAAATGAAAATGCTGAAACTCCTAATGAAAATACTGCTACACCTGTTAATTCACCTGAGTCTGTTGAATACTCTAGTGATGATCCTGATGAAGATTATGTGGAACTTGATGATGATTTTATTGTTAAATGCAATGCTACTACTGATGCAAGTAAAATTAAAAAGCTTCTTGCACAACATACTGTTAGATATAAACTGTCTCCTGATCCTAAATTTTCTACATCTCCTATAAACATTAAGGATAAGGATTATGATTTTTCTCTTGATTTATCTCATATATCTATTGTTGAGAAAACACCTTTTTGTGGTACTGAAAAAGAAAGTGCTGTAGAACACATGAATGAGCTTTCTACTTTGAGTAGCTTGTTTTCTGATAATATCAAGAAGCGTACTTATTTTGTTGCTAAAAAATTTCCTTTCTCATTAAAGGATGATGCTAAAACTTGGTATAATAATTTACCTCCTGATTCTATTGATAGTCCAAGTGGTTTGCTTGATGTTTTCTTACGGAAATACTTTCCTGCTACTGCTCAACATATTGCTTTGCAGAAAATTTCTAGTTTTGACCAGGAAGATGGAGAGAAATTGCCTGAAGCTTGGGAAAGGTTTTGTTCTCTTATCAGAGCTCGACCTGGACATGATTTGGAAAAGCATGATTTACTTGATATATTTTATAGTGGACTAACTATTGAGTCTAGGGCATACTTCGATAGTTGTGCTGGTTGTGTTTTCAGGAAAAGAACTCCAGACGAAGCTGAAGAATTATTGGATAAAATAGGCCGGAATCATGATGATTGGACTACACCTGAACCAACCCCGACGCCAATATTGAAGAAGAGGGGTATGATTAAATTAAATGATGAAGATATGAGGGAAGCCAAGAAATCTCTTAAGGAGAAAGTATGAAATCTGAAGATGTGAAGAATTTACCTCCCATAGAAGATTTATGCAAGATAACTCCCCCTTCATCCATGATTGAGGTAAACTCTCTTCAACGCTTTACTAGGGAAGATATTCCGTATTCGAAACCTCCTGCTCAATGCTTAGATGAGTTTGATAATTATATTGTTAAGCAAGAAAATTGTAAAATGAGAGTAGAGAATCATTTAATGGAAAATTCTCAAGCTATTAGTAATTTGCATGATATTGTGGAGAGAACCTCCAATGATGTTAAGATGCTTGTTAAACATTTTCATATGGTTCAAACTCAAATTGATCAACTCACTAAAGTGCAAAATGACTTGTTAACAATAGTTCTAAAGAAAAACATGCTTATGAAGTAACAACTAGAGGCGGTGTTTCTACTCAGGATCCTCTATATCCTGAAGGGCATCCCAAAAGAGTTGAACAAGATTCTCAACGAACTGAAACTAGTGCTCCTTCTAAGAAAAAGAAAATGAACATAAAAATGTTGTAGAATCCTCTGAGCCTATTAATGATCCAAATAGTATTTCTATTTCTGATGCTGAAACTGAAAGTGGTAATGAACATGATAAAGATATTGATAAGAATGATGCTTCTGATAAAGAAGAGGTTGAAAATGAACCTGAAAAGCATGCTAAAAATAAAAAGTATACTAAAGAAGACTTTATTGCTAAGAAACATGGTAATGAAAGAGAACCTTGGGTTCAAAAGCAAATGCCTTTTCCTGCTAAGAATTAAAATCAAAGGAAGAAGAACACTATAATAAATTTTGTGATTGGATGAAACCTTTGTTCTTGCAAATCCCTTTGACTGATGCTATTAAATTGCCTCCTTATTTAAAGTATGTGAAAGATATTGTCTCTAACAAAAGGAAAATTCCTAATGAGGAGATTTCCACTATGCTTGCTAATTACTCTTTCAATGGCAAAGTTCCAAAGAAGCTGGGCGACCCAGGTATACCGACTATTCCTTGTTCTATTAAGAATAATTATGTTAGAACTGCTCTATGTGATTTGGGAGCAGGTGTTTGTCGGGGGAAAGACCCCGGGTAGGGGAAAGGACTAAGAACAACCGGCTCAAGACCTGTCGACCCGCGGCAAAGGCCGGCTGAGGAGCAGCCGGCTGGAGCCGTGGCCGGCTGCCTTGGGAGCCGGCTGGTTCAAAGTCCACGCTGGCCTAGCCGCAGCCGACTGCGCTGTGGCTAGGCCGGCTTCACTTTGTCATATCCGGCTTGGTTTGTATCTTCCTGACATGGTCCGAGTTGGTGAGGCTTGCTAGAGAAGGAACTGGAAAGGTGGTCCGGCTCCTAAAGTCCACGATGATCTCATATTCCGTAAAGGGCGGGGCACTGTAGAGCAACAATGCCTCCGCCGGACAAGGCATCATGGCGTCGTACGGCTACATGTCATGATGGCGACAGGGACACCTCCTCCCCATACCGCTGACTTCCGGCAGGCGACAGGACAGGGCTTGCACGCCCAACGGCTCCTGACAACGGCGCCTTGGGAAGGAGCGAGAAGCCGGAGCCGGCCAGCCGGCCAGTAGGTCATAGGGAGTTCTATGTAAAGTGCCAGCGCCTATATAAGTTGCACTACCCCCTCTCATGCAGGGGATCGATCACTTCTCATTCATTCTAGTCTTAGCGCTGCCCTGAGAGAGAGACCTTCGTCTACCTTAGCCTCCGAGGGCAAGCCGGATACAGCTCTAGGAGCACCATTGTACTTTGATATCATCATATACACTCATAGCAGGAGTAGAGGTGTTACCTCCACAGGAGGGCCTCGAACCTGGGTACGTCGCCATGTCACTCGTCCCCATACCCGCATCCGGATACCGCCGTGAGACCATCTAGGAACCACTCTCTTTAGCCATCCTATGGCATATGCCGTGACGATACCACGACATTTGGCGCCCACCGTGGGCCTTCAGCGTCCGCGGCCGGTGTCTTCATCCGGACGGGCCTCACCATCACCACCGGCGAGCGAGTCGCTTCAGGCTTGATCTGGAGATTCGGCTCCCTCGACTGTGTCAGCGACAACGCTGGTTGCTTCGCCGACAGGCCCTTCCCTGCCGGCGGCAGCGTCATCTCCTTCAGCGGCCACAACGTCTACGTCGCAACCGTCGCACCGCCGCACTACCCGCGGCAGGTGCTGCGCTGTGCAAGCCCTCCCCCAGGAGCCGGCGCCAGCAGCGTTCCCGCCAACCCCTGCGTCGTGCAAGTCATGACGGCTGGCGAGGAGCTGCCCACCAAGTCCACGCGTGTTCGCGGCCCCAACCTCGAGCGCAACGTCGACCCCCACGCGTCCGGCTCGGGCCCAAAGCAGCCTGCGCCACCATCTCGGCTGGAAGAAGTCCGGACCAAGCTGAGCTCCCCGCTCACCGCAGGCAGCGACCCCACTGCCATCGAGGCGGATCTGGAGGCGCATCTCCAACTCCTCCTCAAGTAGGCCGACGAGCTGGCTACTGCCAAGCGCCATCTGGACATCACCCGGTGTGAGTACGAGGGCGCCCACGGCTACACGCCAGGCGGCAACAACCCCAGCCGAGCCGGCATGATTCGCCGGAGAGGAGGCGGCCTAGGCGCCGAAATCGACCGCGATGGCGCGGACGCGCCGGCTCCATCCACGGAGCTACCCGTCTACAACACCCCCGACAAGAACATGCTCGTGGCCGAAGCCGCTGCGGAAGAATTGAGCCTCCTCGATGGAGAAGAGCTGCGCCGCCAGACGAAGCGGGTGGCTGACCTGTGCCGTGCCGCAGCCGAACAGGCGAGGGACCCCAGGTATGCCAGTGCTCCCAGAGCCCCTCACGTTCGTGCTGCTGCAGCCAACAGCAAGGATGGCCCCAGGGATACGGCCGAATCCTCCTCGCCAGCACCAAGCCGGCGCAAAGGCTCCCGCGCCACCCACGCAGGTTCAAGCCGGACAAGCCGGCTGGACAGCGGCCACAGCCGGCCTCCACCAAGCCGGAACCAGGAGCACGACTTCGAGCAAGCGGGGCCAAGACGCCAATACCGGCCGGTTCCAGAAGCGAGCGGCGCTCGCCAGCCGGCACGCTCCCGGCTGGGCCCGCGCATCGAGCCGACTGACGCAAGAGACCGCCTTGACCGGCTGGTCGAATCCCGCATCGCGGAAGAAGGGCCAGCCGGCCCAAAGTGCTTTGGGCCCCGCATCGCCAACGAGCCCATGATTGATGGCTTCCAGCTCCCGCACGACACCCCCAAGTACGACGGCACCGCCAAGCCGGAGGACTAGCTGCTGGACTACTCCACCGCAGTCGGCATCGCCAGGGGCAACAAGCACTGGGCAGTACGATACTCCCCCCTGATGCTAGTTGGCTCCGCCCGCACCTGGCTCAACAACCTGCCAGCCGGCAGCATCAACGGCTGGCTGGATTTCGAAGAAGCCTTCATCAGCAACTTCACTGGCACCTACCGCCGGCCGGGTCGCCCTCAACAGCTGGAGATGTGCAAGCAGGGCCCGGACGATGGAGAAGATGGAACTGCTGCAGTGCCTCAAGGATGTCCAGAAGTTCAACGGTTGCCTGGCCTCCTTGAGCCGCTTCGTTAGCCGGCTGGGGGAGAAGGCACTGCCCCTATACCAGTTGCTCAAGAAGTCGGACAAATTCGTCTGGTCACCGCAGGCGGATGAAGCCTTCCGTGACTTAAAGCGCGTGCTCTCAACCGCACCCGTCCTCGCATCGCCGGCTTCAATGGAGCCGATGCTGTTGTACATCGCCGCCACCAATCGAGTGGTTAGCGTTGTCCTGGTGGTGGAGCGCAAGGAAGCCGGCAAGGAGCAGCGATGTAGATTCCGACTGCCCCCAGCCTGAAGATGGAGATTCCGAAGTTCAAGGAAAAAGACTGGTGACAGCCGGCAAAAACCGCCTGCCCCCAGCCTGAAGATGGAGATATCAAAAAATAAGTTTCAGCTGCCGGCTGCCAACCTAAGCCGGCAGCCGACAGCCGAAAGTCGGCAAAGGGAAAGGAAGAAAAAGATAGACTTACCCGCCAAGCCGCGGTCGAGCGCGCTAATCTCCTCCACCCACCGCTTGGCGGTGGCCGACAGCTCATTGGACTTGGAGGTCACCTCTTGGCGAAGCGCCAGGCGCTGCTGGTCCACCTCCTCCAGCCGCTTGCGGAGACCCTCCACCTTCTCCTCCTCGGCCTGCTTGAGAGCGACGAGTTCTTTGAGGTGGTTGGCCTCAAGCCGGCGCAGACGCACCAGCTCCCCCTCGGCTACCTTCACCTTGGCGGCAGCAGCTTGGCCCGCCTCCTCGCTTTCGGCGCATTGGGCGCGGGCGGCCCGAAGATCCGCCTCCAGTTGCAGGACTCGGGCGGCGACAGCTGCAAGTCAGTAAAAGAAGCTGTCAGCCGGATGAAACCAGAGAAAGAAAAAGCGAAGTCAAGTCAAAAGGAAAAAGTCCTACCCTTGGTGGCCTCCAGCTCGCGAGCCAAGCCAGCTCGCTCGATCTTGGCCTTGTGATAGCTGGCCATGACCTGGTTGTACAAGACGGTCTGTCGCTCCGCGACCGTCTAAGAAAAACGAAGTTAGACGTCTGGGCGAAACCCGGACCGGCTCCAAGCAGCCGGCCCATGCCTCGGAGGGCTTCCAGGATAACAATAAATTGTGAAAAATAACAAAAAGATAAAACATCTACCTTGTCGGCTTTCTCCAGCCGCGCCAGGTGGGCGTCGGTCTCGGCGGCTCTAGTCTTAAGGTGGGTGCGGAATCCGGAGAAGAACATCTTCATGGGCGCCACGCCTGGACGCCCATCCCGGCTAGACACCTCGCAGGCAACCGCCTGGTGCCATGCCTTCTCCATGGTACCGGCCGAGCCGAGGCTGGAGTCGGAGGCGGATACCACGTTCAGCAGCTGGGCGCACTTGGCCACATGGAGGCCTTGAGACGGCTCCGCCGGGCCCTCCGTCCTCACCAGCGCCCGAGCATCGGCGTCGCTCCAGCGCGCCGGCTCGTCCCTCGCCGGCTCCTCCCTAGCCGGCTCCTCCCTCGACGGCTCCGAAGATGGAGGCGGCACGGTTGAAGCAGTCGGCCCGGTCGGGACCGCTGACTCCGGCGCCTGCGCCGCCAACTCCAGTCGCAGGCGGCACAGCCCCGCTAGATCCGGCCCCGCCGGACGCACCTCTGCCAGCTCTGGCCGCAGGCTCCAGAAGTCGAGCGCGGCATGGAAAGAGATCATCGAGAGTGGGCGGCCCAGTGCGGCGAGCCGGCTCACCTTGGGCGCCGGGGCCAGGCGCCGTAGAAGACGGTGCAGCTGAAGAAGACGCCCCGTAGAAGGTGGCGTAACCACATGCGGCACGACGATGGGTGGCGTGCGCGCACGCGATGCAGGATGCGGCGTCGGCTCCCTCCTCTACCGCGGAAGTGGCGACACGACGCGGGGAGTCGGCCGAGAACCGCCGCCCTGGGTGAACTTTATGGCAGCCCTAGTCGGCCAAACAAGAAAAGATAAATAAAAGGGAAGGAAAGAAAAGGAATCAAACAATGAAGAAGAGGAACTTACCCGGCCGTCTCTGGAACCTTTTTGGGCCCCATCCAGCGCTGCTTCTTCACCTTCGCCTCCAAGGCGGCCGTGGACCGCTCGCCGGCCCGCTTCTTCCCCTTGGGCGCGGCCGAAGTCGCTGAGGCGGAAGGCGGCCTCATGGACAGGGGCACCGCCGGGATCGGTGCAGTGGTGGACGACGCCGGCTCGTCCTCCTCCTCCTCCTGCTGCTCTGGAGAAGGCGGCGGGTTGTGCTCTCCTTGGCCGCCCTGGTCGGCCGCCTCCGGCAGCTCGTCGTCGCCGGCTTGATCGGCCGGATCAACGTGATCCGGCGTCCAGATCTTGTGCGCCAGGTCGCCGTCCTCAACGCCCTAGTGGTCGAAAAGCTGCAGACAAGATGAAAGACTGTAAGAAACAAGTCGGCCACGCAGCCGCAAGCCGGAATCCGGCCAATAGACAGAAGACTCACCAGCTCAGGCGGCGCCGCCCGGCTGAAGGGCTCCAGCCCCCAGTCCTAGTTCTCCGGCATCTACGCGGACGAGATGTTGTTCACCCGGCGGGCAACCTGGGCCCTGGTGAGCTCCACCTTGGACGTCCGGGTCAGATCAGACCGGCCGGACATGTGCCCAATCTTATGGGCGCGTGCCTGAAGAGGCAGCACCCGGCGGTCGGCGTAGGTGCAGAGGAGGTCCTCGGCGCACAGCCGGCCCTCAGAGACGCATGTCCCCAAGAATTCCCACAAGAGGTTTACCTAAGCGTCCGGGTCCGACGACCTGACATTGTGGCCCCAGTTGATCCGGCCAACTGGCGGCGCCGGGTTATACTCCGGCTGGTTGAGCCGGTCGAACGCGCGGGTTCTCGTTCCGCACGTAGAAGAAGGACATCTGCCACTTCTTCACCGAGTCCACTGTTGGGATCTTCGGGAAGGGCATGCCCGTGCGGGAGTAGATGGAGGCGGCGCCGCAGGCCCGCAGGTAGCCGTCCGTCGTCTGCGCCTTCAGGAAGAAGAGCCGGCTCCAGAAGTCGACATCCGGCCACAAGCCGGCGTAGCCCTCCATGAAGGCCACGTAGCAGCTGAGGAGGACGCAGGCGTTGGCCGGCAGATGATGAGGCTGCAGGCCGAAGAAATCAAGAAATCTGCGGAAGAAGGGCGAAGCCGGCAGGCCCAGCCCCCGGTCGAAGTGCGCTCCGAAGACCACACGCTCGCCGGGATCCGGCCTTGGCTCCACCTCGGCGTCGGGCACCCGCGTGATCACCTCCGGCGGGATCCGGCGAAGGCGCACGAGACGCGCAATGTCGTCCTCCCTCATGTACGAGCCCTCCCAAGAACCGCTCGGAGGGGCCATCGACGAAGAGGAAGAGGAGGAAGACCACGAGAGGGCGAATGGAGAAGATGAACCGCGAGACGGCGGCGGCGGAGAGCGTACCGTCGAAACGCGGGGACCCTTGGCGATGGCGCGGCATGCGGACGGCTGCGGTGCACCGGAGGAACATGGCCGCGCTGCCTCGCCGAAGTTCGCCAGGAGGTCGCTGGAGAAACTGCGGAGGCGCGAGGAGTTCGCTCGGGCGAGAGAGAGAAGGTTCGGGCGTGGGGACGAAGTGGGTAGAATGGCCGCTTCGGTACCGCCCCCGGGGCATTTATAGCCGCCTGCTCCGCCCGATGCGCCACCACGTGGCCACGATCAAGGATTAACTGCGCCATGACTACACCCACTACCGCTGCGGTTACTAGAAATGGCCACACCACGTCGCCCACGATCACAAAGGATCCGGAAGGGACAGCGACAAGACCATACGAAACGGCCACTGCAGCAGAGTCAGAAGCCATCAAGTCGGGCGCAGGGCCCGAGGCGGCAGAGACTCCGGCGCGACCAAGCCGCAACCGGACGTTTTCCTCCGACCCGGCCTAAAATCTTTCAAACAAGGCGGAACAACCTCCAACAATTGAGATATTAAAAATCCACACAACAAAGTGGCGTCCGGCTTGAGAGCAGCCGGATGGAGCAAGCCGGAAGAGGGCGCAGCTGGCTGAACGGAAATTCTCAGCTGGCCCCTTGAGTGCTTCTCAGAAAACAATCCGCAAGATCAGAGACTAAGGGTCAGGAAAACCTGCCTAGGTCCTTCTTTACGCAGGACCTTGCCAGCTTCAGGGGCTAATGTCGGGGGGAAGACCCCGGGTAGGGCAAAGGACTAAGAACAACCAGCTCAAGGCCTGTCGGCCCGCGGCAAAGGCCGGCTGAGGAGCAGCCGGCTGGAGCCATGGCCGGCTGCCTTGGGAGCCGGCTGGTTCAAAGTCCACGTTGGCCTGGCCGCAGCCGACTGCGCTGTGGCTGGGCCGGCTTCACTTTGTCATATCCGGCTTGGTTTGTATCTTCCTGACATGGTCCGGGTTGGTGAGGCTTGCAGGAGAAGGAACTGGAAAGGTGGTCTGGCTCCTAAAGTCCATGATGATCTCATCTTCCGTAAAGGGCGGGCACTGTAGAGCAACAGTGCCTCCGCCGGACAAGGCATCATGGCGTCGTATGGCTACAGGTCATGATGGCGACAGGGACACCTCCTCCCCATACCGCTGACTTCCGGCAGGCGACAGGACAGGGCTTGCACGCCCAACGGCTCCTAACAACGGCGCCTCGGGAAGGAGCGAGAAGCCGGAGCCGGCCAGCCGGCTAGTAGGTCATAGGGAGTTCTATGTAAAGTGCCAGCGCCTATATAAGCTGCACTACCCCCTCTCATGCAGGGGATCGATCACTTCTCATTCATTCTAGTCTTAGCGCTGCCCTGAGAGAGAGACCTTCGTCTACCTTAGCCTCCGAGGGCAAGCCGGATACAGCTCTAGGAGCACCATTGTATTGTGATATCATCATATACACTCATAGCAGGAGTAGAGGTGTTACCTCCACAGGAGGGCCTTGAACCTGGGTACGTCGCCGTGTCACTCGTCCCCATACCCGCATCCTGATACCGCCGTGAGACCATCTAGGAACCACTCTCTTTAGCCATCCTATGGCATATGCCGTGACGATACCACGACAGTGTTAGTGTTATGCCTTTTTCTCTTTACAAGAGACTTTATTTAGATAAGCTGATACCGACTGATATACCTTTGCAAATGGCTGATAAATCTATTGCTATTCCTGTTTTGTATATGTAAGGATGTTCCTGTTCAAGTTACTAATAACTGCTTGATATTAACTGATTTTGTTGTGTTGGAAATGCCTAAAGATGATAATATGTCTATTATTCTTGGAAGACCTTTTCTTAACACCGCTGTCGGGGGGAAGACCCCGGGTAGGGCAATGGACGCGGAGCAGCCGGCTGGCCACTGGCCGGCTCGCGGCAAAGGCCGGCTAAGGAGCAGCCGGCTGGCGCCGTGGCCGGCTGGTCCGGAAGCCGGCTGGCTCTAGGTCCTAGTCAGCTCGGCTACGGCTGCCAATACTGTAGTTGGGCCGGCTTCTACAAGCCATATCCGACTGGGGGTTTGTACCTCAGACCGACTCGAGGCTGGCGAGTCTTGCACTGGAAGGAACCGGGTTGGTGATCCGGGTTCCCAAAGTCCACGCTGACTTTATCTTCCGTAAAGTGCGGGGCACTGTGGAGCAATAGTGCCACGCGCCGGACAGGCCATCATGGTCTACGTCGATCCGTACTGGCTACAGTAGCTGATGGCGACAGGGACACTCCCTCTCCATACCGCTGACCTCGGCAGCCGGATGGGACATGCCATGAGGCCTCAACGGCTCCTGACGTCACTGCCTCGGGAAGGAGCGGAAGCCGGAGCCGGCCAAGCCGGCCAGTAGACTCTAGGGTCTTATATGTAAAATGCCGGTGCCTATATAAGCCGCACTACCCCCTCTCGTGCGGGGAATCGATCATTCTCACCTCACTTCCACCCTTAGCGCTGCCCTGTGAGAGAGACTCTTGTCTTCCTTAGCCTCCCAGGAGCAGCCGGACACAGCTCTAGGAGCAACCTTGTATTGTGTGATCATCATATACATCCCTAGCAGGAGTAGAGGTGTTACCTCCATCGGAGGTCCTCGAACCTGGGTACGTCGCCGTGTCGCTCGTCCCCATACCCGCATCCGGATACCGCCGTGAGATCTCCTAGGAACCACCTTCGTTAGCCACCCTATGGCATATGCCGTGACGATACCACGACATTTGGCGCCCACCGTGAGGCCTTCAGCATCCTCGGCCGGTGTCTTCATCCGGACGGGCCTCACCATCACCACCGGCGAGCGAGTCGCTTCAGGCTTGATCTGGAGATTCGGCTCCCTCGACTGCGTCAGCGACAACGTTGGCTGCTTTGCCGACCGACCCTTTCCAGCCGGCGGCAGCATCATCTCCTTCGGCGGCCACGACGTCTACGTCGCCACCGTCGCACCGCCGCGCTACCCGCGGCAGGTGCTACGCTGCGCAAGCCCTCCTCCGCGAGCCGGCAGCAGCGCTCCCGCTAGTCCCGCCGTCGTGCAAGTCATGATGGCTGGCGAGGAGCTCCCCACCAAGAACCCACGCACCCGCGGCCCCAACCTGGAGCGCAACATCGACCCCAACGCCTCCGGCTCGGGCCCAAAGGCGCCCCCACCTCCATCCCGGCTGGACGAAGTCCGGACGAAGTTGGCTCTCCGCTCACCGCAGGCGGCGACGCCGCCACCGTCGAGGCGGACCTGGAAGCACATCACCAGCTCCTCCTCCAGCAGGCCGACGAGCTGGCTGCAGCCAAGCGCCAGCTGGCCATCACCCAGTGCGAGTTCGAGCACGCCCATGGCTTCACGCCAGGCGGCAACAACCCCAGCCGAGCCGGCATGATCCGCAAGCGCGGAGGCGGCTTAGGCGCTGAGATCGAGCGCGACGGCGCGGAAGCACCGGCTCCGTCCGCCGAGCTGCCCGTCTACAACACCCCCGACAAGAACATCCTCGCAGCCGAAGCCGCTTCGAAGGAGCTAGCCCTCCTCGAAGGAGAAGAGCTGCGCCGCCAGACGCAGCGCGTAGCTGACCTGTGCCGGGCTGCAGCTGAGCAGACCAAGGACCCCAGGTATGGTGCTTCGAAAGCTCCTCCCGTCCGCGCTGCTGCAGGCACCAGCAAGGACCCCCACAGAGACACGGCCGAGTCCGCCTCGCCCGCGCCAAGCCGGCACAGAGACTCCCGCGACACCCGCGCAGGTTCAAGCCGGACAAGCCGGCTGGACGGCGGCCACAGCGGCCGCAGCCGCCCAC
The DNA here is from genome assembly GCF_019359855.2 of Lolium perenne. Classification (NCBI taxonomy): domain Eukaryota; kingdom Viridiplantae; phylum Streptophyta; class Magnoliopsida; order Poales; family Poaceae; genus Lolium; species Lolium perenne. The sequence continues at coordinate 277,161,549 of NC_067245.2, forward strand.
CACCAAACCGGAACGAGGAGCATGACTCCGAGCTGGCGGCGCCAAGGCGCCAGCCCAGGCCGGCTCCAGAGCGAACCGGCACCCGCCAGCCGGCACGTTCCCGGCTGGGCCTCCGCATCGAGCCCGTCGACGCCAGAGACCGCCTCGATCGGCTGATCGAGTCCCGTGATAACCCACAAGTATAGGGGATCGCAGCAGTCTTCGCGGGTAGTATAACCCAATTTATTGATTCGACACAAGGGGAGACAAAGAACACTTGGAAGCCTTAACAGCGGAGTTGTCAATTTAGCTACAATTAATAATAAGCATCTTGAATCATGTATATAAGCAGGATTGCAATGTTCATAAGAGAGCATGATAAAGTGGTATCTCGCTTGCCCGTATTTGATCGGCAAAACATAAATGCCCAGGCACCTCTGGAGTTCATAGAAAGACTAGAAGTAGTGATTGTCAAAGATAAAAGCATCAAAGTTATACCACAATCAATCATATTTTGAGACAAGCATATTATACTAAGAATGACAGTTGTGCTCTCAAGATAGTGCTCGAAGAAATAATGGAGACACAACATAAAAGTAAAAGATTGACCCTTCGCAGAGGGAAGCAGGGATTAACATGCGCTAGAGCTTTTCATTTTTGAAATCAGGAGTAAAATTATTTTGAGAGGTGTTTGTCGTTGTCAACGAATGGTAATGGGTACACCAACTACCTCGCCAACCGGACTCCCAAGAGCGGCTCCCATGAATTATTTGCATGTTTATGTGGCACTCCTTCCAACCTTTCTTACACAAACCATGGCTAACCGAATCCTCGGGTGCCTGCCAACAATCTCATACCATGAAGGAGTGCCTTTTTATTTTAGTTTTATTATGATGATGACACTCCCCCCAACCTTTGCTTACACAAGCCATGGCTAACCGAATCCTTCGGGTGCCGTCCAACAATCACAAACCATGGAGGAGTGTCTATTTAAGTTAATTAATTTGGGACTGGGAATCCCATTGCCAGCTCTTTTTGCAAAATTATTGGATAAGCGGATGTGCCACTAGTCCATATGAGAGTCCGTCAAAAGTAAATGACAAGGTTGAAAGCTAAACACCACATACTTCCTCATGAGCTATGAAACATAAACACAAATTGAGAAGCATTTTGAAGGTTTTAAAGGTAGCGCATGAGAATTTACTTCGAATGGTTTGAAATGCCATGCATAGGTATTTATGGTGGACACTTCGGAGCAACTTGGTTTTCAGGTGTTTGGAAGCACGAGCAGCGTTCCCGCTCAGTACAAGTGAGGGCTAGCAATAGACTAGGGAGTGACAAATCAAGAGAGCAGTAACTGTCATAATCATGCTTGCGGCAAAATAAATTAACAGAGGCATAAAAGTGATACAAGAACTCTGAAGCAATATAAATCATTGAGGCTTAATTGACTTTTATTCAGTCATATGCATGCGTGAGCATGTGCCAAGTCGATATAAATGAATTATTCAGAGGAGGATACCACAATGCCATACTTACTTATGAATAAAACAATGCAAGCAAACATCCATGACATGCTACTCATATTAATAAATTGGAGCTAAACATGAGAGATCATAAACTACTAGACTTTCTCAAATAACATATACCTCACATGAACCAACTAAGCATGCTCACATGGATGAGTATATGTACAAAAATGAAAACAAATAGAGTTCATACCAGCCTCTCACCACAATCCAATTGTCGTAGATCGTCATTATTGCCTTTCACTTGTGTAGCTTGGATAATATGAAATGAAAACCACGCTCCAGCCACCGAAGACCATTGAACTCATAATGAACTTTACAAACCAAAGAAGAACAGCAAATATTTTTGGTGTTTTTGAATTAGAGACAAGAACAAAAGGAAACAAGCAAACAAAGCAAAATCTTTTTGGGTTTTCTTATAGCAAGCTAGCAATAGCAAATAAAGCGAAACAAATGCGAGAAACCAAAGCAAACAAATGATGAAGAGAAACAAAAGAAATATTTTTGATCTTTTTGTGTTTTGGGAAAGAAACAAAGCAAAAACAAGAAATGGCAAACTAGAAAACTCACATAAACACAAAGCAGCCGAAATTCGTCAAACTTGACAGCAGTACAGTACCCGATTTTTAGTAAATTCTTCCACTGCTCAAATCGAAAAGTGTTCAACTAATGAAAGTTAGATAACAACCTGGGGAACATGCAAAAAAATTGGCTTCGCAAAATACTGTTCTGGCTATTTTTGAGAATTTTTACGGTAACAGTCCAGAATCTGTTTTCAGGCAGCACTTCCCCAAATATCATCTCTCTCTCATTAGAAAACCACTCAAACGAACAAAACAAGTATGTACAAGTATCCAGCAATCATAATATGCAAAGAATGAGTGATGCTGGTATACCTCCCCCCAAGCTTAGGCTTTTGGCCTAAGTGGAGTTCAACCCCAACGAGGGTCGCTGTTCCTCGCCGGTGGATAATTCATGGCGTAGTCATAGTAAAGTTCCTGTGCAGAAGAAAAACGTGGAGGCTTCACATACCCAACATGTTGATGCGAGGAACTTGCTGCATCGGATGATGAGTCGAGGTGTTCCTCAGCCTCCTCCGCGTTGTCTCTTGCATGATGGCCTCCTCCCTCTATGTGTGCATCCAGTGCACCTTCTGTGACCGACCAATCCTCCCTGGAATCAAGGTTAGACAGGACAGGCGCAGGCAATCTTACTAGTTTCTTAGTTTTCTTAGTTATTCTCCAGACTTTCTTATAAAATGTCATCTTGTAAAACAGGTTACCCAAGTTGGAGGAATCAGAAACAAATTCATGTTTAATCATAGAGGCTATGTCAAGTTTTTCTATGGAAAATGGAATATCAAGATGATGAGGTTCTACATTATGAAAAGCTAGTAAACGAGAGGCGATGAGACCTCCACAAATTCCACCTTTCTCACGGTTAGTAGCAAGTCTATAAGCTATCAATGCCCCCAAATTATAAGTCCTACTACTTTGCAGTGCCGCAGCTAGAAAAGCTAAATCCGGGATAGATAGTTTACCACCAATCTTTCTAGCAAGAACGCATTTAGTAATGAAATAAGCAAAGTAGCGGATAGCTGGGAGCTGAATGCTAGTGATTTTACCACTATCCTCTGAGAAACTCCTTCCATAGCAAATCATCTTGAAGAGGCTTAAGAGTTCTTGCGGCGATCCCCTTATCTTCTCGTATGATCCCCATTGCGGTACTCTAATTGCTGCACAAAAATCACTGAATGGCAAGTTGTGACTTTATTGTAAATTTTATCTTGAACCGTGGGGTTAGATCGCGACCAATTGAACTTAAAGTCCTGCACAACAGACATAGTTAATTTTGCATATTGGCTTGGCTCTCCTTCAACAAAATCACTCAGCCCTGCACGAGAAATTAGACTCCGAACATCTTCCAATATTCCCGCGCTTCTCATGAAATCCGCGCACGGGTAGTAAGAGGGGTATACTCCCTCTTCACGGTTCACTCTCATGACTTGTTGGACCTCCAATTCTTGTTGGTTAAGTTGATATCTATTCCACTCCATTTTCTGAAATTTTCAACAAACAATATAAAATTTGATTTGGTGACATATAATCAAGGGGAACTACTATAGGAACTTGCTAGAGTGCTAATCATGCATCAAAACTAGTTTATACAACTTAGAACAAGCATGCAAGCTCACTAAACATGTTACCTACAGCAGCAAAATATTCAAGATATACTCAACCAAACAAAATTCTACTTGGATAGGCGGAGGAGTCACATACCGGAGAGCAAATGTGCCAAATTTCAGACAGAAATCTGAGCTGAGCAAAGAGATCGAAAAATCCTGAGCTCTTGAGCAAAAACGCGAGTGAGAGAAAGCTGGTTCGAGTTTTTTCGGGAGAGAGAAGATGCTGGGAGAAAGAGATGAAGTAGTGGGGCAAGGAGGGGCCCACACCACAGGGTGGCGTGCCCCCCTCCTTGGCCACGCCGGCCTGTGGTGTGGCACCCTGGGGTACCCCACAGGTCATCCTCTGGTGCTCCCAGGTGCCTCTTCGAAAAATAGGACCAACGGTATAATTTTTGTGAATTTTTGAAAACTTTGAAAAATGCACATTTCTGGGTGTTAAGTTTATTATTACTGGCCAGGAAAAAATTTAAAAACTCTAATTAACTAAGGAACTTTGTAAATCAAAAGCACTACAGCAAATAAGACAAGTGGAGTGAGAAAGAGATGTTGTTTACCTCCTCTATGCATATAAAAGGTATTCGTTAACAAGGTTGATCAAGTCTTGCCACCGAATAATTTTTACATAACATAAGAAGGAATAAACCTCAAATCAATCATGTTACCTTGAATTGTATTGATATTGATCCAATCATAAGATTTTGATAACCTTCTTTAGGCTCATATATAGGACAATCGATAGTTCCAATTTTGATAGTTCTCACATTAGAAATAGTATTAACTCCACATACTTTATCAATCTTCTTGGGGAAATAGACGGTATGCTCCTTATCATCAACATTGAAAGTAACTTTTCCTTTATTGCAATCAATAACAGCCCATGCGGTGTTAAGAAAAGGTCTCCCAAGAATAATAGACATATTATCATCTTCAGGCATTTCCAACACAACAAAATCAGTTAATATCAAGCAGTTAGTAGTAACTTGAACAGGAACATCCTCACATATACCAACAGGAATAGCAGTAGATTTATCAGCCATTTGCAAAGATATATTAGTAGGTATCAACTTATCTAAGTAAAGCCTCTTATAAAGAGAAAAAGGCATAACACTAACACCGGCTCCCAAGTCACATAGAGCAGTTTTAACATAATTATTCTTGATAGAACAAGGAATAGTAGGTATACCTGGGTCGCCCAACTTCTTTGGCACTTTGCCATTGAAAGAGTAATTAGCAAGCATAGTGGAAATTTCCTCATTGGGGATTTTCCTCTTGTTAGTAACAATATCTTTCATATACTTTGAATAAGGAGGCAATTTAATAGCATCAGTCAAAGGGATTTGCAAGAATAAAGGTTTCATCCAATCGCAAAATTTATTATAGTGTTCTTCTTCCTTTGATTTTAGTTTCTTAGCAGGAAAAGGCATTTGCTTTTGCACCCAAGGTTCTGTTTCATTACCATGTTTCTTAGCAATAAAATCTTCTTTAGTATACTTTTTATTTTTAGCATGCTTTTCAGGTTCATCTTCTACCTCTTCTTTATCAGAAGCATCATTCTTATCATTATCATTATCATTATCATGTTCATTTCCATTTTCAGTTTCAGCATCGGAAATAGAAATACTATTGGGATCATTAACAGGTTCAGAGGATTCTACAACATTTTTATGTTTCTTCTTCTTTTTCTTCTTAGAATGAGCACTAGGTTCAATGCGTTGAGAATCTTGTTCAATTCTTTTGGGATGCCCTTCAGGATATAGAGGATCCTGGGTAGAGACACCACCTCTAGTTGTTACTTCATAAGCATGTTTCTCTTTAGAATTATTATTTAGCAAGTCATTTTGCACTTTAGTGAGTTGATCAATTTGAGTTTGAATCATTTGAAAATGTTTAACAAGCACCTTAACATCATTGGAGGTTCTCTCCACAATATCATGCAAATTGCTAATAGCTTGAGAATTTTCCATTAGATGATTCTCTACTCTCATATTAAAATTTTCTTGCTTAACAATATAATTATCAAACTCATCTAAGCATTGCGCAGGAGGTTTTGAATACGGAATATCTTCCCTAGTAAAGCGTTGAAGGGAGTTTACCTCAATCATGGGTGAAGGGGGAATTATCTCACATATATCTTCTATAGGAGGTAGATTCTTCACATCTTCGGATTTAATACCTTTCTCCTTGAGAGACTTCTTAGCTTCCCGCATATCTTCATCATTCAATTCAATTAAACCCCTCTTCTTCAATATTGGCGTTGGAGTTGGTTCAGGTGTTTCCCAATCATCATGATTCCGTCTTATTCTAGCCAATAAATCTTTAGCTTCGTCTGGAGTTCTTTTCCTGAAAACACAACCAGCACAACTATCCAAATATGCTCTAGATTCAATGGTTAGTCCACTATAAAATATATCAAGTAGATCATTCTTTTCCAAATCATGTCCAGGTCGAGCTCTGATAAGAGAACAAAATCTTGCCCATGCCGCAGGCAATTTCTCTTCATCTCCCTGGTCAAATCTGTAAATTCTCTGTAAAGCAGCATGTTGAGCACTAGCAGGAAAGTATTTTCGAAAGAAAACATCACGCAAATCAGATGGACTTTTAATAGAACCAGGAGGCAAATTATTATACCAAGTTTTAGCGTCATCCTTTAATGAGAAAGGAAAAATTTTAGCGACAAAGTAAGTACGCATCTTGACATCATCAGAGAACAAGCTACTCATAGAAGAAAGTTCAATCATGTGCTCCACAGCACTTTCTTTTTCAGTACCACAAAAGGGTGTTTTCTCTACAGTAGCTATATGAGATAGATCAAGAGAAAAATCATAATCTTTATCCTTAATGCATATAGTAGATGTGGCAAATTCAGGATCAGGAGATAGCTTATGTTTAACAGTATATTGTGCGAGAAACTTTTTAATTTTACTTGCATCAGTAATAGAATTGCATTTATCAATAAAATCATCATTAAGCTCCACATAATCTTCATCAGGATCATCACTAGAATAATCAAGTTCAGGTGAACTAACAGGTGTGGTGGTATTTTCATTAGGAGTTTCAGCATTTTCAATTTGTCTAGACCTAGCAATTGTAGCATCTAGAAAGGATCCCAATGAACCACTATCATCAAGCACAGCAGAAACATTATCAATATTATGAGAGTTTTCAGATTCAGCAGACGTACCAGCTTGTGGCGGTGAAACAAGTTGACTTATCACAGATGGTGAATCAAGAGTAGCGGAGGTACTCAGAGTTGTACCTTTTCTTGTAGTGGATGGTAATATGGCTACTTTAGAATCGCGAGCTTTACCCATGATGGAGAATTTGCAGCAAACAATATCAATCCAAGTGAACTTCCAAATAAAGCTATGCTCCCCGGCAACGGCGCCAGAAAACGGTCTTGATAACCCACAAGTATAGGGGATCGCAGCAGTCTTCGCGGGTAGTATAACCCAATTTATTGATTCGACACAAGGGGAGACAAAGAACACTTGGAAGCCTTAACAGCGGAGTTGTCAATTCAGCTGCACACTGAAAGCAGACTTGCTCGCAAGAGTTTATCGATAGTAACGATTTTATAAACGTAGCGGTAGTGAAATAACAGCAGCAGAGTAACAGAGACATCAGTAGTGATTATAGTAAACAGCAGGATTAAAATACTGTAGGCACGGGGACGGATGACGGGCGTTGCATGGATGAGAGAAACTCATGTAACAATCATAGCAGGGCATTTGCAGATAATAATAAAACGGTGTCCAAGTACAAAGCAATCAATAGGCATGTGTTCCAATTATAGTCGTACGTGCTCGCAATGAGAAACTTGCACAACATCTTTTGTCCTACCAGCCGGTGGCAGCCGGGCCTCAAGGGAAACTACTGGATATTAAGGCACTCCTTTTAATAGAGTACCAGAGCAAAGCATTAACACTCCGTGAACACATGTGATCCTCACGTCACTACCATCCCCTCCGGTTGTCCCGATTCTTGTCACTTCGGGGCCATTGGTTCTGGACAGCAACATGTGTATACAACTTGCAGGTAAGATCAATAAACAATGAATATCATGATGAAACAATAACATGTTCAGATCTGAGATCATGGCACTCGGGCCCTAGTGACAAGCATTAAGCATAGCAAGTTGCAACAATATCATCAAAGTACCAATTACGGACACTAGGCACTATGCCCTAACAATCTTATGCTATTACATGACCAATCTCATCCAATCCCTACCATCCCCTTCGGCATACAGCGGGGGAATTACTCACACATGGATGGGGGAAACATGGCTGGTTGATGGAGAGGCGTTGGCGGTGATGATGGCGATGATCTCCTCCAATTCCCCGTCCCGGCGGAGTGCCAGAACGGAGACTTCTGGCTCCCGCGACGGAGTTTCGCGATGTGGCGGCGTTCTGGAGGCTTTCTGGCGACTTCGACTTCTCTCCGTGCGTTTTTAGGTCGAAGGCATTATATAGTCCGAAGGAGGGCGTCGGAGGCCGGCCGAGGGGGCGACACCATAGGGCCGCGCGGGCCCCCCCTAGGCCGCGCCGCCTTATGGTGTGGGGCCCTCGGGCCTCCACCTTACTTGTCCTTCTGGTTCCGTCAGTATTCTGGGAAAATAGGGCCTTCTGCATAAATTCCGAGGATTTTCCCGAAAGTTGGATTTCTGCACAAAAATGAGACACCAGAACAGTTCTGCTGAAAACAGCGTTAGTCCGTGTTAGTTGTATCCAAAATACACAAATTAGAGGCAAAACAATAGCAAAAGTGTTCGGGAAAGTAGATACGTTTTGGACGTATCATCCCGCATCGCGGAAGAGGAGGCGCCGGCTTGCCCCAAGTGCTTCGGCCCCCGCATCGCCAACGAGCCCATGCTCGACGGTTTCCAGCTCCCCCGCGACACGCCCAAGTACGACGGCACCGCCAAGCCGGAGGACTGGCTGCAGGACTACTCCACCGCAGTCGGCATATCCAGAGGCAACAAGCGCTGGGGGTGCGCTACTCCCCCCTGATGCTGGTCGGCTCCGCCCGCACCTGGCTCAACAACCTGCCAGCCGGCAGCATCAACGGCTGGCTTGATTTCGAGGAGGCCTTCATCAACAACTTCACCGGCACCTATCGCCGGCCGGGTCGCCCCCAGCAGCTTGAGATGTGCAAGCAGGGCCCGGACGAGACGGATCGCGCGTACCTGACGCGCTGGTGCGAGATGCGCAACTCCTGCGAGGGCGTGCACGAGATCCAGGCCATCAGCTTCTTCATGGGCGGCTGCCGGCCTAACACCATGCTGTGGCACAAGCTGCGCCGCAGCGAGCCCAAGTCCATGGCCGCCCTCATGGCCATCGCCGACAAGTACGCGCTGGCTGAAGAAGCCGGCAAGGCGACAGCTGAGCCAGCGCCGGCTCCCTCCAGGCGGGATCACCACAAGTCGGCTGAGCACAAGCCGGCAGACGGCGCCTCTCATGGCAGCCGGCGGGACAACTACCGCGGCAAGCGTCACAGCGACCAGCTGGACCGCCGGTACGGCTCCACCCATGTGGCCGCCGTGGCGGACAACGCGGCAGGCGGCAGCCATCGCCAGAAGCAAGACCGGCAGTGGAAGCCGAAGTACACCTTCGAGCAGATGCTCGACTCGCCGTGCAAGTACCACAGCGGCAAGAACCCCTCCAACCACACCACCCGCGACTGCCACTTCATGAAGCGGCTGACAAGCGGTGAACCTCTCCCGCCTCCGCCCCCGCCCCCTCCAGCCGGCGGGCCGGGTGACACAGCCGGCGCGGAGAACGCCAACCTCGAGCACCACGAGGCTAACCAAGTGCACCATGGCCGGTATCTGGCCGAAGATGCTACCTATATCATCTTCACCTCCGAGCCCGAGGACAAGACGAGCCAGCAGAGCCGTTCCCTCGAGGTCAACGCGGTCATACCGCCGGTCCCCCAGTACCTAAACTGGTTAGAGCTGGCCATCACTTTTGATCGCCGTGACACACCGTCTGTCCTGCCGAAGCCGGGCAGCTACGCCATGGTCCTCGACCCCACCATTGGCACGACCCGCCGCAGTGTGCGTTTTTCGCGCGTCCTCATCGACGGCGGCAGCAGCATCAACATCCTCTACCGCGACACCGCCCGCAAGCTAGGCATCCAAGAATCCGAGCTGCGTCCCACCCCCACCGTCTTCCATGGCATCGTGCCGGGCCACTGCTGCCAGCCGATTGGCCGGATCACGCTGGAGGTGATGTTCGGGAAGCCGGATCACTTCCGCACCGAGAAGATTGAGTTCGAGGTGGTGGACCTCGTGAGTCCCTACCACGCGCTCATGGGCAGGCTGGCCCTGACCAAGTTCATGGTGGTGCCCCACTATGGGTACCTGAAGATGAAGCTGCCTGGCCCCAAGGGGGTCATCACCATAGCCGGCGACTATCGCCGCTCCATGGAATGCGCCACGCAGAGCTCCAAGATGGCCCAGATGCTGGTCATCGCCACCGAGAAGCAGCTCATCCACGACGCCGTCGCCCTCGCCAAGGCCGCGCAGACAGACATGCCGGCTGCAGGCAACCCGGCTGGGACGACTCACTTCCAGCCGGCCGACAACACCAAGAAGATCCTGCTGGACCCGGCGCAGCCGGACAAGTACGTCACCATCGGTGCCGGCTTGAGCAGGAAATAGGAAAGCGAGCTCACCAGCTTCCTCCGTGAGAATCGGGACATCTTCGCATGGACTCCAAGAGACATGCCGGGTGTGCCGAGGGAGTTGGCTGAGCACCACCTCCACGTCCGGCCTGAAGCCAAGCCGGTGAAGCAGCCTCTCAGGCGCTTCGCCGAAGAAAGAAGGAAGGCCATCGGTGAAGAAATCGCCCGGCTGCTGGCAGCCAGCTTCATCATGGAAGTGCTGCACCCGGACTGGTTGGCGAACCCGGTCCTGGTTTTGAAGAAGAACGGCTCCTGGCGCATGTGTATCGACTACACCAGCCTGAACAAGGCATGCCCAAAGGACCCTTTCCCCCTGCCGCGCATAGATCAAGTCATAGACTCGACTGCCGGCTGTGAACTGTTGTCTTTTCAAGATGCCTATTCAGGCTACCACCAGATTCCTTTGAATCCGGATGATCAAATAAAGACTTCATTCATTACCCCGTATGGGGCTTATTGCTACACGACTATGCCGTTCGGCTTGAAAAACGCAGGCGCCACCTACCAAAGGTGCATGCAAAAATGCTTGCAGGATCAAATCGGCAGAAACGTTCACGCATATGTGGATGATGTCGTTGTAAAGACCAAGGAGACGACTACCCTCCTTGATGATCTGAGAGAAACCTTCACCAATCTGAGAAGATTCCGGATGAAGCTCAACCCGGCCAAGTGCACATTCGGCGTGCCGTCTGGCCAGCTCCTTGGCTACCTCGTCTCTCAGCGAGGAATCGAAGCCAACCCGGAGAAGATCAGTGCCCTGGAGAAGATGGAACTGCCGAAGTGCCTCAAGGACATCCAGAAGTTCGCTGGCTGCCTGGCCTCCTTGAGCCGCTTCGTCAGCCGGCTGGGGGAGAAGGCACTGCCCCTGTACCAATTGATGAAGAAGGCGGACAAGTTCGCCTGGTCACCGCAGGCGGATGAAGCCTTCCGTGACTTGAAGCGCGTGCTCTCAACCGCGCCAATCCTCGCAACGCCGGCTTCAATGGAGCCGATGCTGTTGTACATCGCAGCCACCAACCGAGTGGTTAGCGTTGTCCTGGTGGTGGAGCGCAAAGAAGCCGACAGGGAGCAGCTGGTTCAGCGCCCAGTCTACTACCTCAGCGAAGTGCTCTCCCAGTCGAAGCAAAACTACCCCCACTACCAGAAGGTCACCTACGGCGTGTACATGGCGGCCAAGAAGCTCAAGCACTACTTCCAAGAGCACCCCATCAAGGTGGTTGCCACAGCGCCATTGGCGGAAATCATTGGCAGCAAAGACGCCAACGGCCGGGTCGCCAAGTGGGCCCTGGAGCTAGCTGCCCACACCATCCTCTACGAGCCGCGCACGGCCATCAAGTCGCAAATCCTCGCGGACTTCTTCGTCGACTAGGCCGAGATGCAGTACCTGCCGCCTGTGCCGGATTCCACACATTGGAAGATGCACTTTGACGGCTCGAAGATGCGCAACGGCTTCGGAGCCGGCATCGTCATCACCTCTCCCAAGGGAGACCGGCTAGACTACATCCTGCAGATCCACTTCGCCGCATCCAACAATGTGGCGGAGTATGAAGTGCTCATTCATGGGCTAAAGCTGGCCAAGGAGATTGGCGTGCGTCGCATACTCTGCTTCGGCGACTCCGACCTGGTTATACAGCAAGCATCTGGCGACTGGGACGCGAAGGACGCCAACATGGCCTCGTACCGTTTCCACGTCCAGCAGCTGTCCGGCTTCTTCGACGGCTGCGAATTCCACCATGTGCCACGAGCAAACAACGAGGCGGCTGACGCCTTGTCCAAGATTGGCTCAACCCGGCAAGCCATTCTGCTGGGTGTCGCCTTGGCGGTTCTCAAGAAGCCGTCCATCACACCGTCACCGGACTTGGATTCAATATTCGTGCCGGCTGACCCGGGGGCTGCTCAGCCGAACCCGGGGGCTTCATCGCCCAAGTCGGGGGCTAACAAGCCAAACCCGCCGGCTACCATGCCGAACCCGGGGACTTCTCAGTCCAACCCGGGGGCTTCATCGCCAAACTCGGGGGCTAGCAAGCCGAACCCGCCGGCTAGCAAGCCGAACCCGGCGACCATGCAGTCGAATCCGGAAGCTCCCACGCAGGAGGCCTTGTTGGTCAGCGTATTCGAGATAAGATGCGTACCTTCATGGGCACAAGAATTCCTCTCCTACCTCACCGACGGTGTGCTGCCTGATGATAGAGTCCAGGCCAGGCAGATTGAGAGAAGGGCCAAGGCCTATACAATCATCAACCACCAGCTGTACAAACGCAGCGTAAGTGGGGTGTTCCAGCGGTGCGTCGAGCCGGCTGAAGGGATTGAACTCCTGCGGGAAATCCATCAAGGAGAGTGCGGACATCACGCCTCATCCAGAGCCATAGTGGCCACAGCTTTCCGGCACGGTTTTTACTGGCCGACTGCGCTCAGAGACGCAGAAGAGCTGGTGAAGAAGTGCAACGGTTGTCAGCGCTTCGCAAAAAAGAGGCACCAGCCGGCTTCCACCTTGAAAACCATCCCCATCACATGGTCGTTTGCCGTATGGGGCTTGGACATGGTGGGCCCGTTCAGAACGGCGCGAGGTGGCATGACACATCTCTTGGTGATGATTGACAAATTCACTAAGTGGATCGAGGCCAAGCCCATCAAGAAGCTGGACGGCTCCACAGCCGTCACGTTCCTCAAGGAAATCATCGTGAGGTTCGGCTACCCCCACAGCATCATCACCGACAACGGCAGCAACTTCTCCCAAGGCATCTTCTCTCGCTATTGCGGGGAAATGGGGATCCGGATGGCCCTAGCCTCTGTGGCGCACCCGGAGTCTAACGGACAAGTGGAGAAGGCTAACAGCTTGGTCCTAGCCGGCATCCGGCCCCGGCTGGTGGAGCCGCTCGAGCGAGCAGCCGGCTGCTGGATTGAAGAACTGCCCAATGTGCTGTGGAGCCTGCGCACAACGACAAACCGCTCAGTCGGCTTCACACCATTCTTCCTCGTATACGGGGCCGAAGCCATCCTGCCGACTGATATCGAGCACGACGCGCCAAGGATCAAGCTCTACATAGAAACCAAAGCCAAAGAAGCTCGCGAAGATGGAGTCGAATTGGTCGAAGAAGCCCGGCTGCTGGCTGCGTCCAGATCTACCATCTACCAGCAGAGCCTCCGACGCTATCACAGCCGGAAGGTCCAGCCCTTAGCATTCCGAGAAGGAGACCTAGTGCTCCGGCTGATCCAGCGGACAGCCGGACAGCATAAACTGTCATCCCCATGGGAGGGTCCCTTCATCGTGAGCAAGGCAGTAGGCAATGATTCCTACTATCTCATAGATGCCCAAGAGGCTAGAGAAAACAAGCCGGACAAGGCTGACGAGGAGACTAAACGTCCCTGGAATGTCAACTTGCTCCGCCCATTTTACACTTGAGAGCAGGAATGTATGTATCCCTTGTACTCCTTTTGTAAGTTATGAAAAAGCATGCGCCAAGAGCGCCGTTTCCGACAAGTTTTTCGCGTACTCTACTTTATTCCGCCAATTGGCTTAAACCCTCTCACGCGGCCAGCTCAGTAACGTGATCCGGTTTCCGACAGCCGGCTTCCGATCCAGCTACAGACCGCAACCCGGCTGTCCGGCTGGCGGGAGTAAGGCCTAGGGAGCCGGCACGCGAAAGACGACTAAGGGAAAGAGTAAAAGCGAATTGACTTACAACTTTTCACAAAAGTGCCGGATTGCCGAACTCGGCTCGTTCGACTGAAATACTATCGGCCTCACCCAGCGGCCCGCTCTTGATCCGGCGACGGATCGCAAGTCGGACGTACGACCGGCAAGAGCAAAGCCAAAGAGTGGGGCGGATGGGAAAAAGTGAACAAGTCGAAAGAAAGCAAGTCGGCACACAAATGATTAACAAACACATTAAAGCGTGACATAATAAAAGGACGATAATATTCATACATATGCACCCGGCATCCCGGGGATTTAACAAATTGTCTTGGCAAAAGCAACAACTAAAAGACAGGTAAACTAAGCACCGGCTGGAGGAGGACCAGCCGGAGGAGCATCACCGGAGCCGGCTGCCGGGTCGTCCCCAGGCGCATCTTCCGCCTCCTCATCTTCCATCTCCTCATCCTCGTCGTCAGACGGCGGGTTCGGATCCGCGATGAAGAGGCCCTTATCGATGAAGTCGGCGATAGCGCTGGCTCGGGCAAGCCGGGCAGTCTTGTATTCGGCCGGGAGCTTGTCCTCCACGCCGGCTCGCCGGTACTCGAGCTGCCCAAGGTCCACCTCGTTGTACCAGGAGAGGACGAAGGACAACGCCATGTCGGCTCTAGCACGCGTGGCAGACTCCTTCCAGTCGAGGAAGCGATCCGGCGCCCGCTCCAGCCAGGAGATGAGGTTGGAGAGATCTTGCGGCACCGCTTCCACGGGCCACAGCATCTGGACCAGCTCCTCAGCCGCCTTCCGGAGCTCCTAGCCAAGCTTGGTGATGGGCTCGACGCGGGCGGCCATGGATGCCATGTAATCCTCCATGGTGAAGTACTCCGAGCTGCCCTCGCCAGTCGCCCGCCTCCTAGCCTCGCGCGCAACGCCAACATCCGCCAACGCTGCATCCTGCGCCTCCGGGAAGGCCGCTGCAAAGAAGAAGCACGTCAGAAATCGTCAAAGCCGAAATAAGCTGAAAAATGCGAACTTTCGAAGTCCTAAAGTAGGCCTGGCGGCAGCCGGCAAGACCGACTGCCCCCAGCCCGAAGATGGAAATTCCGAAGCTATAAAGGAAAAGCCTGGCGGCAGCCGGCAAGAACCGACTGCCCCCAGCCCAAAGATGAAGATAGCGAAAAAATCAGAGTTTCTGCCGCCGGCTGCCAACCTAAGCCGGCAGCCGACAGCCGAAAGCCGGCAAAGGGAAAGGAAGAAAGAGAAAAGGCACTCACCCGACAAGCCGCGGTCAAGCATGCCAATCTCCTCCACCCAGCGCTTGGCGGTGGCTGACAGCTCTGCAGTCTTGGTGGTGACCTCCTCCTGAAGCGCAAGCCGCTGCTTCTCCACCTCGGTCAGCCGCTTGCTCAGGTCGTCCACCTTCTCCTTCTCAGCCGTCCTGAGGAGGGCAAGCTCCTTGAGGTGGTTCTCCTCAAGCCGGCGCAGGCGCACCAGCTCCCCCTCAGCCACCTTGAGCTTGGCGGCAGCAGATCGGCCCGCCTCCTCTCTCTCGCCGCACTGAGCGCGAGCAACCCGAAGGTCCGCCTCCAGCTGCGGGACCCTGGCGGCTTCAGCTGCAAGGCAGCCAGAAAGAAGCATCAGCCAACCAACACTAAAGAAAAAAGACATCAAGTCAGAAGGAGAAAGATCTTACCCTTGACGGCCTCCAGCTCGCGAGCCAAGTCGGCCCGGTCAAGCTTGGCCTTGTGATAGTGGGTCACGGCGCGGTTGTACAAGTTGGTGCGCCGCTCCGTCACAATCTAAGCAGAAAGAAAATCAGTCAACTAGACGAAACCCGGACCGGCTCCAAGCAGCCGGCCCACGCCTCGGAGGGCTACCAGGATAATAACCAAAGTAAAAAACAGATGAAGTGCTTACCTTGCTTGCTTCCTCCACCTTGGCGAGGTTGGCCGCGGTCTCAGCAGCCCTGGCCTTGAGGTTGGCCTGGAAGCCGGAGAAGAACATCTTCACCGACGCCTGGCCTGGGTTCCCCTCCCGGCTGGTCACCTCGTAGGAGTCCGCGCTGAGCCACGCCTGCTCCATGGTGCCAGCCGAACCAAGCGGGGCCCCCCAACGACGCCAACGGGGCCTCCGCCCTCACCAGCACGCGCGAGCCGGTGTCCTCCGTGCGCGCCGGCTCGTCCCTCTCCGGCTCCTTCCCAGCCGGCTCCTCCCTTGTCAGCTCCGGAGGCGAAGGCGCTCCGGGTGAAGCAGTCGGCCCGGTCGGGGCAGCCATCTCCTGCGCTTGAGGTGCCCCCTCCGGACTCTCCTCCAACACCACCACGCTTGGCCCGGCTCCGGCTCCGGTCGCAGGCGGCGCAGCCCTGCTGGCCCCGGCTCCTGTCGCAGGCGGCATGCCCCGGCCGGCTCCAGCCGCTGGGTCCAGAAGACGAGTGCGGCGCGGGAACATGTCGTCCAGCATCGGCTGGCACGTCGGCTCGGCCCGTGCGCCGCGGCCAGGTGCTGAGGCCAGAGGCACAGCGAAGGAAGGCACCCCTGCGGGAGGCGGAGTACCCGCAGGCGGCGGCGGCGTAGGCGCGCGCGCCGAAGGCTGTGGCGTCGACTCCCTCCTCTGTCGCGGAGGCGGCGACACAACGCGCGAAACCTGCCGGGAGCCGCCGCCTTGGGCGAACTTGATGGGAGCCCTAGTCGAACAAATAAGAAAGAGATAAGCATAAAGAGTAAGGAAAGAAAAAGAATCAAACAGGAGAAAAAGAGAACTCACCTGGCCTGCTCCGGAACCTTCTTCGGCTGCTGTCGGCGGAGCTTCTTTGCCTTCGCCTCCAAGGCGACGGTGGAGCGGGGGTCGCCGACCCGCTTCTTCCCCTTGGGCACCGAAGTCGCCGTGGTGCTAGGCGGCCTCGCGCGCAGGGGCACTGCGGGGATCGGCCCCGTGGCGGACATCGCCGGCTCGTCGTCCTCCTGCTGCTCTGGCGAAGGAGGCGGGTTGTGTTCCCCCTGGCCGCCTAGGTCAGGCGCCTGCAGCAGGTCGTCGTCACCGGCCTGGTCGCCGGCTTGGTCAGCCGGATCAGCGTGATCTGGCATCCACCTCCTTGTCGCCAGGTCGCCGTCCTCGACGTTCTGGCGGTCGAAGAGCTAGAGAAATAGAAGATATGAGCAAACAGCGAGCCGAAAGTCGGCAGAAAGAGAAAGAAGTCGGCCGCGCAGCCGCAAGCTGGAAGTCGGCCAGAACAACAAGCTTACCAGCTCGGGTGGCAAGTCCCGGTTGCGGGGCGCCAGCCCGTAGTTCCACTCGTCCGGCATGTTCGCCTTGGTGATGTTATTCACCCGGCGGGCCACCTGGGCCTTGGTGAGCGGCGCCTTGGACGTCCGGGTCGGATCGAACCGGCCGGACATGTGCCCGATCTTGTGGGTGCGCATCTGAAGCGGCAGCACCCGGCGCTCGGCGATGGTGCAGAGGAGGTCCTCGGCGGTCAGCCCGTTCCCGACGGCGGCCCCCAGGAAGTCCCAGAGCTGGCTCACCTCCGCGTCTGGGTCCGTCGTGCGGGCGTTGTAGCCCCAGTTGATCCGGCCGACTGGAGGAGCCGGATTGAACTCCGGCAAGTTGATCCGGTCAAAGAGCGGGTTCTCGTTGCGCACGTAGAAGAATGACATCTGCCAATTCTTCACCGAGTCAACAGTTGGAATCTTGGGGAAGGGCGTACCCGGCCGGGAGTAGATCGAGGCGGCGCCGCAGGTCCGCAGGTGGCCGTCGGTGGTCTGCGCCTTGATGAAGAAGAGGCGGCTCCAGAAATCTATGTCCGGCCACAAGCCGGCATACGCCTCCATGAAGGCCACGTAGCAGCTGAGGAGGACGCAGGCGTTGGCCGACAAGTGATGCGGCTGCAAGCCAAAATATTCGAGGAAGTGGCGGAAGAAGTTGGACGCCGGCAGGCCCAACCCACGGTCGAGGTGCGCGCCGAAGACAACGCGCTCGCCAGGCTCCGGCTTGGGCTCCACCTCCGCGCTGGGCGTCCTCGTGGTCACCGTCGACGGGATCCGGCAGAGGCGCACCAGGCGCTCGATGTCGTCGTCCCTCATGTACGATCCCCTCCAAGACCCACTGGCGGAGGCCATTGACGAAGAAGAGGAAGAAGAGGACCACGAGAGGCGAAACGGAGAGGAGGAACCTCGCGACGGCGGCAGCGACGGCGGCGGCGGAGGGCGCACGGTTGAAACGCGGGGCCCCGTGGCGCCGGCTCGACGGAGTGGTGGCGGCGGCTTGACGGAGATGCGCTCGCCGGAGTTCGCCAGTGAGAAGCTTTCGCCGGAGCAGCGAGAGTGCGAGGAAGGGCAGCGAGGAGCTCGAGCGGAGCGGAGCGCGGGCGCGAGGAAGAAGAAGGAGTGCGGGGAGTGCCACCTCGATTCCCCCCCGCGAGGCATTTATAGCCGCCCGGGGCGGACGGTTGGCCTCCAAGTGGCGGACGTGGCCACGTCGCCCGGATTTTCTGCGCCATAACTCCTCCCACGTTCGCTGCGGTTACCAGAAACTGCCACACCACGTCCCCCACGACCGCACCGGATCCGGGGGAGACAGTGATGTGACCAGACGAACCGGCGGCAGAGCCCTGACGTCAGACCGGTCAAGTCGGGTGCAGGACCCGAGGCGGCGGAGACTCCGGCGCGCCGCAAGCCGGAGCCGGACATTAAGTTCAACTCGGCCCAAGACTTTCCCAGCAAGGCGGAAACATCGCTGAGACTTGTAAAAAAGCGAAAGCTGCAGAAGTGAAAATAGCGGCCGGCTAGGAGCAGCCGGCCAGGACGAGCCGGATGAGGGCGCAGCCGGCTGAAAGGAGATTCTCAGTCGGCCCCTCAGAGTGCCGTCAAGTATATTCAAGAGATCAGAAGCCAGGAAAACCTGCCTAGGTCCTTCTTAACGCAGGACCTTGCCAGCTTCGGGGGCTAATGTCGGGGGGGAGACCCCGGGTAGGGCAATGGACGCGGAGCAGCCGGCTGGCCACTGGCCGGCTCGCGGCAAAGGCCGGCTGAGGAGCAGCCGGCTGGCGCCGTGGCCGGCTGGTCCGGAAGCCGGCTGGCTCTAGGTCCTAGTCGGCTCGGCTACGGCTGCCAATGCTGTAGTTGGGCTGGCTTCTACAAGCCATATCCGACTGGGGGTTTGTACCTCAGATCGACTCGAGGCTGGCGAGTCTTGCACTGGAAGGAACCGGGTTGGTGATCCGGGTTCCCAAAGTCCACGCTGACTTCATCTTCCGTAAAGCGCGGGGCACTGTGGAGCAATAGTGCCACGCGCTGGACAGGCCATCATGGTCTACGTCGATCCGTACTGGCTACAGTAGCTGATGGCGACAGGGACACTCCCTCTCCATACCGCTGACCTCGGCAGCCGGATGGGACAGGCCATGAGGCCTCAACGGCTCCTGACGTCACTGCCTCGGGAAGGAGCGGAAGCCAGAGCCGGCCAAGCCGGCCAGTAGACTATAGGGTCTTATATGTAAAATGCCGGTGCTTATATAAGCCGCACTACCCCCTCTCGTGCGGGGGATCGATCATTCTCACCTCACTTCCACCCTTAGCGCTGCCCTGTGAGAGAGACTCTTGTCTTCCTTAGCCTCCCAGGAGCAGCCGGACACAGCTCTAGGAGCAACCTTGTATTGTGTGATCATCATATACATCCCTAGCAGGAGTAGAGGTGTTACCTCCATCGGAGGGCCTCGAACCTGGGTACGTCGCCATGTCGCTCGTCCCCATACCCGCATCTGGATACCGCCGTGAGATCTCCTAGGAACCACCTTCGTTAGCCACCCTATGGCATATGCCGTGATGATACCACGACAACCGCAGGGGCTGTTGTTGATTGCAATAAAGGAAAAGTTACTTTCAATGTTGATGACAAGGAGCATACTGTTTATTTTCCCAAGAAGATTGATAAAGTATGTGGAGTTAATACAATTTCTAACGCGAGAACTATCAAAGTGGGAGTTATTGATTGTCCTATATATGAGCCTAAACAAGGATATCAAAATATTATGATTGGATCCATATCAATACAATACAAGGTAACATGATTGATTTGAGGTTTATTTCATCTTATGCCATGTAAAATTTATTTGGTCGCAAGACTTGATCAACCTTGTTAACAAATACATTTTATATGCATAGAGGAACTAAACAACATTTCTTTCTTCCTCCACTTGATTTACTTGTTGTAGCACTAATTGTTTTGCAAAGTTCTTTAGTTATTTAGAGGTTTGAAAATCTTTTTCTGCCCAGTAATAATAATTTTAATACCCAGAAATGTGCATTTTTCAAAGTTTCAAAAATTTACAAAAATTATACCGTTGGTCTTATTTTTCGAAGAGCTACCTGGGAGCACCTGGGGCTGACTAGTGGGGCACCCCAGGGCTGCCCCCCATGTGCCGGCGCGGCCAAGGAGGGGTGCGCACCACCCTGTGGTGTGGGCCCCTCCTTGCCCCACTTATTCATCTCTTCCTCCCATTCCACTCTCTCTCCCGAAAAAACTCGTACCAACTTTCTCTCACTCGCGTTTTTGCTCAAGAGCTCAGGATTTCTCGATCTCTTTGCTCAGCCCAGATTTCTGTCTGAAATTTGGCACATTTTCTCTCCGGTATGTGACTCCTTCGATTATCCAATTAGAATTTTGTTTGGTTGAGTACATCTTGAATATTTTGCTGCTGTAGGTAACATGTTAAGTGAGCTTACATGCTTGTTCTAAGTTGTAAAAACTAGTTTTGATGCATGTTTAGTACTCTACCAAGTTCCTATAGTAGTTTCCCTCAATTATATGTCTCCAAATAAACTTTTATAATGTTTGTTGAAAAATTTCAGAAAAGGAAGATGGATAACCATACCTTTGGAGAGATGTTCGAAAGAGAGACGACAAGCACGGGGAGGCCCTCAAGGGCATCTACTCGAATTAGAAGATCCTATAATGAGGATGTCATCGCACCGAGCTTCGAAGTTGAAGAGGATAATGGAGTCCCTAATGCTTCATCTTTTCCATGTTATAAATTTTTGCGCAATGCAGGGCTTCTCGATGATTTCTTGGTCCTCATCAGTAATGTGGGCTTATCCACCTATATGGAAGATGAGAGGGATCAATACTACATGCTAACTAAAATCTTTGTTGAGAGCTTTCAGTTCAACAACACACACTACCAACCATCAGTTACATTCAGGATTTATGATAGTCCTATTACTATGAAGTTGAAGGATTTTTGTACTGCCTTGAATATTGCCCCTGTAGGTACAGCGAAGAAGATTGAGAAGAGTCCCAAGGCTTTGACGGAGCTCTATCGAGAAGTCACCAATCATGATAGCCGCACCATTCAGCGCGGCAAGATAAGAAACATTCAACTCCCTGCCATTAGATATTTCGCTTACTATCTTGCTACTAGCATTCTTGGTAGGGAGAACACTAGCAACATTTCTAGTTATCATCTTGTTTTCCTAGTTGCTGCACTTACTGGAAAGACACCTTATCATCTTGGTGCTCTTGTTGCTCGTCGTTTGTCCACTAAGGGGCCTATTTTTGGAGGAATTGTTGCCTCACGTATTTTGGCATATCTAGATCTTCCTCTTGACCCTACTGATGTGAAATTAACTCCTATAAGGCTTGATATTGCTGCTATGAAGAGTCACCAATTTGTTACAACTGACTCTAGTATAGATAATATGGTTTATAAAATGTTGTTTATTGACGGGGACGAGAGGGAAATCCCTTTGCCGCAAACAATTTTGTTCAATATTTACAGGAGACCGTGGTCGCGCTCTAAGGAGGAGGTGGATGAGCAGCTGAGGATACATGGCTTCCACCAGCAGCATGACTCCGAGGACGCCGAGCCCTCCTATGGGTACACGGTCACGTATCCTGGTGTGCTTCCAGCACATACCCAGAACATGATCCTTCTTCGTCATACTACGGAGGTGCCACTTCATGGGCACCATGGGATTGATCTCCACTTAGGCCAAAAGCCTAAGCTTGGGGGGAGGTATACCGGCATCACTCATTCATTGCATATTATAGTTGTTGGATACTTGTACATACTTGTTTAGCTTCTTAAAGTGGTTTTCTAATATGAGGGAGATGATATTTGGGGAAGTGCTGATTGAAAACAGATTCTGGACTGATACCAAAAACTTTCCAAAAAACAGCCAAAACGTTATTTTGTGAAGCCAATTTTTGTGCATGTTCCCCAGGTTATTATATAACTTTCATTAGTTGAACACTTTTCGAGCTGAGCAGCGGAATAATTTCTTAAAAATCGATTACTCTACTGCTGTCAAGTTTGACGAATTTCTGCTGCTTTGTGTTTATGCGACTCTTTTAGTTTTCATTCTTTTGTTTTTGCTTTGCTTCTTTCCTAAAACACAAAAAGACCAAAAATATTTCTGTTGTTTCTCTTTACCATTTGTTTATTTTGGTTTCTTTTCCTATTTTGCTTAATTTGCTATCGTTGGTTTGCTATAAGAAAATCCAAAAAGATTTTGCTTTGTTTGTCTGTTTCCTTTTGTTCTTGTTTCCAATTCGAAAACACCAAAAATATTTGTTGTTCTTCTTTGGTTTTGTAAAGTTTATTATGGAGTTCAGCGGTCTTCGGTGGCTGGAGCTTGGTTTTCATTCCATATTATTCAAGCTACACAAGTGAAAGGCAATAATGACGATCTACGACAATTCGACTGTAGTGAGAGGCTGGTATGAACACTATTTGTTTTCATTTTTGTACATATACTCATCCATGTGAGCATGCTTAGTTGGTTTATGTCAGGTATATGTCATTTAAGAAAGTCTAGTAGTTCATGATCTCTCATGTTTAGCTCCAGTTTATTAATATGAGTAGCATGTCATAGATATTTGCTTGCATTGTTTTATTCATAAATAGGTATGACATTGTGGTATCCTTCTCTAAATAATTCACTTGAATTGACTTGGCACATGCTCACGCATGCATATGACTGAACAAAAGTCAATTAATCATCGACGATTTACTTTGCCTCAGAGTTCTTGTATCACTTTTATGCCTCCGTTAATTTATTTTGCCGTAACCATGATTATGACAGTTATTGCTCTCTTGATTGTCGCTTCCCAGTCTATTGCTAGCCTTCACTTGTACTGAGCGGGAATGCTGCTCGTGCTTCCAAACCCCTAAAAACCAAGTTATTCCAAAGTGTCCACCATAAATACCTATGCATGGCATTTCAAACCATTCCAAGTAAATTCTCATGCGCTACCTTTAAACCTTCAAAATACTTCTCAATTTTTGTCGATGTTTTATAGCTCATGAGGAAGTATGTGATGTTTGTCTTTCAACCTTGTCATTTACTTTTGACAGACTTTCATAATGGACTAGTGGCACATCCACTTATCCAATAATTTTGCAAAAAGAGCTGGCAACGGGGTTCCCAGGCCCAATTAATTAAACTTCATTAATAATTCTCTTCACATGTTTTGCCCAGATTTATCAGTAAGCAACTTAATTTGCAATAGACACTCCTCCATGGTATGTGAATGTTGGAAGGCACCCGAGGATTCGGTTAGCCATGGCTTGTGTAAGCAAAGGTTGGGGGGAGTGTCATCCATAATAAAACTAAAGTACGTGTGTAAACAAAAGAGAAGAGGGATGATCTACCTTGCTGGTAGAGATAACTGATACGTCCAAAACGTATCTAATTTCCCGAACACTTTTGCTATTGTTTTGCCTCTAATTTGTGTATTTTGGATACAACTAACACGGACTAACGCTGCTTTCAGCAGAATTGCTCTGGTGTCTCGTTTTTGTGCAGAAATTCAACTTTCGGGAAAATCCTCGGAATTTATACCAAAGGGCCTATTTTACCAGAAGAATCACAGAGCCAGAAGGGCAGGCCTGGGGGAGGCCCAGGGCCCCCAGACGCTAGGCCGGCGCGGCCTGGAGGGGGGCGCGCTGCCCTAGCGTGTGGCCCCCTCGGCTGCCCTCTGACGCCCTCCTCTGGACTACTTAAAGGTTTCGATCTAAAAATGCGAGCCAGGAAGTCGAAGTCGCCAGAAACCCTCCAGAACGCCGCCACATCGCGAAACTCCGTCTCGGGACCAGAAACTCCGTTCTGGCACTCCGCCGGGACGGGGAATTGGAGGAGATCATCGCCATCATCACCACCGACGCCTCTCCATCGACCAGCCATGTTTCCCCCATCCATGTGTGAGTAATTCCCCCGCTGTAGGCTGAAGGGGATGGTAGGGATTCGATGAGATTGGTCATGTAATAGCATAAGATTGTTAGGGAATAGTGCCTAGTGTCCGTAATTGGTACTTTGATGATATTGTTGCAACTTGTTATGCTTAATGCTTGTCACTAGGGCCCGAGTGCCATGATCTCAGATCTGAACATGTTATTGTTTCATGATGATATGCATTGTTTTATGATCTTACCTGCAAGTTGTATACACATGTCGCTGTCTGGAACCCGAGGCCCCAAAGTGACAGAAATCGGGACAACCAGAGGGGAAGGCGGTGATGTGCGGATCACATGTGTTCACGGAGTGTTAATTCTTTGCTCTGGTACTTTATTAAAAGGAGTACCTTAATATCCAGTAGATTCCCTAGAGGCCCGGCTGCCACCGGCTGGTAGGACAAAAGATGTTGTGCAAGTTTGTCATTGCGAGCACGTACGACTATATACGGAACACATGCCTATGGATTGCTTAGTACTTGAACACTGTTTTATTATTATCTGCAAATGCCCTGCTTTGATTGTTTCATGAGTTTCTCTCATCCATGCAACGCCCATCATCCATCCCTGTGCCTACAGTATTTTAATCCTGCTGTTTACTGTAATCACTACTGCTGTCTTTGTTACTCTGCTGCTGTTATTTCACTACTGCTACTGCTATAAAACTGTTACTACTGATAAACTCTTGCAAGCAAGTCTGTTTCCAGGTGCAGCTGAATTGACAACTCCGCTGTTAAGGCTTTCAAGTATTCTTTGTCTCCCCTTGTGTCGAATCAATAAATTGGGTTTTACTTTCCTCGAAGACTGTTGCGATCCCCTATACTTGTGGGTTATCAAGACTATTTTCTGGCGCCATTGCCGGGGAGCATAGCTTTATTTGGAAGTTCACTTGGATTGATATTGTTCGCTGCAAATTCTCCATCATGGGTAAATCTCGCGATTCTAAAGTCGCCATATTACCATCCACTACAAGAAAAGGTACAACTCTGAGTACCTCAGCTGCTCTTGATTCACCATCTGTGATAAGTCAACTTGTTTCACCGCCGCAAGCTTCACTTGCTGGTACTTCTGCTGAATCTGAAAATTCTCATAATATTGATGATGTTTCTGCTGTGCTTGATGATAGTGGTTCATTGGGATCTTTTCTAGATGCTACAATTGCTAGGTCTAGACAAATTGAAAATGCTGAAACTCCTAATGAAAATGCTGCTACACCTGTTAATTCCCCTGAGTCTGTTGATTATTCTAGTGATGATCCTGATGAGGATTATGTGGAGCTTAATGATGATTTTATTGACAAATGCAATGCTATTACTGATGCAAGAAAAATTAAAAAGTTTCTCGCACAACATACTGTTAGATATAAGCTATCTCCTGATCCTAAATTTGCCACATATCCTATAAACATTAAGGATAAAGATTATGATTCTTCTCTTGATCTATCTCATACAGCTATTGTTGAGGAAACACCCTTTTGTGGTACTGAAAAAGAAAGTGCTGTAGAACACATGAATGAACTCTCTTCTATGAGTAGCTTGTTTTCTGATAATGTCAAGATGCGCACTTATTTTGTTGCTAAATTTTTTTCCTTTCTCATTAAAGGATGATGCTAAAACTTGGTATAAAAATTTGCCTCCTGGTTCTATTACTAGTCCAGGTGATTTGCTTGATGTTTTCTTTCGGAAATACTTTCCTACTAGTGCTCAACATGCTGCTTTGCAGAAAATTTATAGCTTTGACCAGGAAGATGGAGAGAAATTGCCTGAAGCTTGGGCAAGATTTTGCTCTCTTATCAGAGCTCGACCTGGACATGATTTGGAAAAGCATGATTTACTTGATATATTTTATAGTGGACTAACCGTTGAGTCTAGAGCATATTTGGATAGTTGTGCTGGTTGTGTTTTCAGGAAAAGAACTCAGGCAGAAGTGAAGAATTATTGGCTAAAATAGGCCGGAATCATGATGATTGGACTACACCTGAACCAACTCCGACGCTAATATTGAAGAAGAGGGGTTTAATTAAATTAAATGATCAAGATATGAGGGAAGCCAAGAAGTCTCTCAAGGAGAAAGGTATTAAATCTGAAGATGTGAAGAATTTACCCCCCATAGAAGATATATGTGAGATAATTCCCCCTTCATCCATGATCGAGGTAAACTCTCTTCAACGCTTTACTAGGGAAGATATTCCGTATTCGAAACCTCCTGCTCAATGCTTAGATGAGTTTGATAATTATATTGTTAAGCAAGAAAATTTTAATATGAGAGTAGAGAATCACTTAATGGAAAATTCTCAAGCTATTAGTAATTTGCATGATATTGTGGAGAGAACCTCCAATGATGTTAAGATGCTTGTTAAACATTTTCAAATGGTGCAAACTCAAATTGATCAACTCACTAAAGTGCAAAATGACTTGTTAAAAAATAATTCTAAAGAGAAACATGCTTATGAAGTAACAACTAGAGGCGGTGTTTCTACTCAGGATCCTCTATATCCTGAAGGGCATCCCAAAAGAGTTGAACAAGATTCTCAACGAATTGAACCTAGTGCTCCTTCTAAGAAAAAGAAGAAGAAACATAAAAATGTTGTAGAATCCTCTGAACCTGTTAATGATCCTAATAGTATTTCTATTTCTGATGCTGAAACTGAAAGTGGTAATGAACATGATAATAATAATGATAAGAATGATGCTTCTGATAAAGAAGAAGTTGAAGATGAACCTGAGAAGCATGCTAAAAATAAAAAGTATACTAAAGAAAATTTTATTGCAAAGAAACATGGTAATGAAAGAGAACCTTGGGTACAAAAGCAAATGCCTTTTCCTGCTAAGAAACTGAAATCAAAGGAAGAAGAACATTATAATAAATTTTGCGATTGGATGAAACCTTTATTCTTGCAAATCCCTTTGACTGATGCTATTAAATTGCCTCCTTATTCAAAGTATATGAAAGATATTGTCTCTAACAAAAGGAAAATTCCTAATGAGGAGATTTTCACTATGCTTGCTAATTACTCTTTCAATGGCAAAGTTCCAAAGAAGTTGGGCGACCCAGGTATACCTACTATTCCTTGTTCTATTAAGAATAATTATGTTAGAACTGCTCTATGTGATTTGGGAGCCGGTGTTAGTGTTATGCCTTTTTCTCTTTATAAGAGACTTTATTTAGATAAGTTGATACCTACAGATATATCTTTGCAAATGGCTGATAAATCTACTGCTATTCCTGTTGGTATATGTGAGGATGTTCCTGTTCAAGTTACTAATAACTGCTTGATATTAACTGATTTTGTTCTGTTGGAAATGCCTGAAGATGATAATATATCTATTATTATTGGGAGACCTTTTCTTAACACCGCAGGGGCTGTTATTGATTGCAATAAAGGAAAGGTTACTTTCAATGTCGATGACAAGGAGCATACCGTTTATTTCCCCAAGAGGATTGATAAAGTATGTGGAGTTAATACAATTTCTAATGTGAGAACTATCAAAGTTGGAGCTATTGATTGTCCTATATATGAGCCTAAAGAAGGATATCAAAATCTTATGATTGGATCCATATCAATACAATTCAAGGTAACATGATTGATTTGAGGTTTATTTCTTCTTATGCTATGTAAAATTTATTTGGTGGCAAGACTTGATCAACCTTGTTAACAAATACTTTTTATATGCATAGAGGAGGTAAACAACATCTCTTTCTTCCTCCACTTGTTTTACTCTCTGTAGAAATACCTTTCTATCTTTACTTTATTGTATTATTGTGCCAAGTAAAGTCTCTAATAGAAAGTTGATGCTAGATTTGGATTTCTGCGCAGAAACAGATTTTTAGCTGTCACGAATTTGAGTTTTTCTCTCTGTAGGAGAATCTAAAAATTCTGTAAAAATTCACGTGTGATCCTCAGATATGTACGCAACTTTCATTAGTTTTGAGTTTTCTGATTTGAGCAACGGAAGTACCTCGACAAAATTCGTCTTTACCGGCTGTCCTGTTTTGGCAGATTCTGTCTTTGTTTTTTGCATTGTCTCTTGTGGACTTTAAGTAAGGCTTTCTAGACATGGAGAGCTGTAGCTAATGTTTTATTGAGTTCTTGCAATGTGTCACTACAGGACTAAAGTGGATTAAAGTTTTTGAGTACTAACCCGTCTAATGAAGTTTATGAGAAGTTTGGTGTGACAGAAGTTTTCAAGGGTCAAGAGAGAAGGGTGATATAATGTGATCAAGAAGGGCCAAAAGCCTAAGCTTGTGGGGAGGTATACCGGCATCACTCATTCTTTGCATATTATCGTTGCTGGATACTTTTATATACTTGTTTAGCTTCTTTGAGTGGTTTTCTAATAAGAGGGAGATGATATTTGGGGAAGTGCTGCCTGAAACAGATTCTTGACTGATACCAAAAAAATTATCAAAAACAGCCAGAATGTTATTTTGCGAAGAAAATTTTTGCGCACATTCCCCAGGTTGTTATCTAACTTTCATTAGTTGAACACTTTTCGAGCTGGGCAGCGGAAGAATTTCTTAAAAATCGATTACTGTACTGCTGTCAAGTTTGATGAGTTCCTGCTGCTTTGTGTTTATGTGACTCTTCTAGTTTTCATTTCCTTATTTATGCTTTGTTTCTTTCCTAAAACACAAAAAGACCAAAAATATTTCTGTTGTTTCTCTTCACCATTTGCTTATTTTGGTTTCTTGCTTTTATTTTGCTTTGTTTGCTATCGTTGGTTTGCTATAAGAAAATCCAAAAAGATTTTGCTTTATTTGCTTGTTTCCTTTTGTTTTTGTTTCCGATTCGAAAACACCAAAAATATTTGCTGTTCTTCTTTGGTTTTGTAAAGTTCATTATGAGTTCAATGGTCTTCGGTGGCTGGAGCGTGGTTTTCATTTCATATTATTCAAGATACACAAGTGAAAGGCAATAATGACGATCTACGACAATTCGACTGTGGTGAGAGGCTGGTATGAACTCTATTTGTTTTCATTTTTGTACATATACTCTTCCATGTGAGCATGCTTAGTTGCTTCATGTGAGGTATATGTCATTTAAGAAAGTCTAGTAGTTCATGATCTCTCATGTTTAGCTCCAGTTTATTAATATGAGTAGCATGTCATGGATGTTTGCTTGCATTGTTTTATTCATAAATAGGTATGACATTGTGGTATCCTCCTCTGAATAATTCATTTGAATCGACTTGGCACATGCTCATGCATGCATATGACTGAACAAAAGTCAATTAAGCCTCGATGATTTACTTTGCCTTAGAGTTCTTGTATCACTTTTATGCCTCCGTTAATTTATTTTGCCGCAAGCATGATTATGACAGTGACTGCTCTCTTGATTTGTCGCTCCCCAGTCTATTGCTAGCCTTCACTTGTACTGAGCGGGAACGCTGCTCGTGCTTCCAAACCCCTGAAAACCAAGTTGTTCCAAAGTGTCCACCATAAATACCTATGCATGGCATTTCAAACCATTCCAAGTAAATTCTCATGCGCTACCTTTAAACCTTCAAAAGGCTTTTCAATTTGTGTTAATGTTTTATAGCTCATGAGGAAGTATGTGGTGTTTATCTTTCGAACTTGTCATTTACTTTTGACAGACTTTCGTAATAAGAGCTGGCAACGGGGTGCCCAACCCCAACTAATAACTTCATTAATAATTCTCTTCACATGTTTTGCTCCGATTCATCAGTAAGCAACTTAATTTTGCAAATAGACACTCCTCCATGGTATGAGATTGATGGAAGGCACCCGAGGATTCGGTTAGCCATGGCTTGTGTAAGCAAAGGTTGGGGGGAGTGTCACTCATAATAAAAACTAAAGTACATGTGTAAACAAAAGAGAAGAGGGATGATCTACCTTGCTGGTAGAAATAACGTCCTTCATGGGAGCCGCTCTTGAAAGTATGGTTGGCGAGGTAGTTGGTGTACCCATTACCATTCGTTGACAACAACAAACACCTCTCAAAATAATTTTACTCTTGTTTAAAATGAAAAGCTCTAGCGCATGTTAATCCCTGCTTCCCTCTGCGAAGGGTCAATCTTTTACTTTCATGTTGTGTCACCATCCTTTCTTTGAGCACTTTCTTGAGAACATGATGCTGGCGCGCAATTGACGTGCCCGTTGGGAACCCCAAGAGGAAGGTGTGATGCGTACAGCGGCAAGTTTTCCCTCAGTAAGAAACCAAGGTTTATCGAACCAGTAGGAGCCAAGAAGCACGTTGAAGGTTGATGGCGGCGGAGTGTAGTGCGGCGCAACACCAGGGATTCTGGCGCCAATGTGAAACCTGCACAACACAACCAAAGTACTTTGTCCCAACGTAACAGTGAGGTTGTCAATCTCACCGGCTTGCTGTAACAAAGGATTAGATGTATAGTGTGGATGATGATGTTTGCAGAAAACAGTAGAATGAGTATTGCAGTAGATTGTATTCGATGTAAAAGAATGGACCGGGGTCCACAGTTCACTAGTGGTGTCTCTCCCATAAGAATAAGCATGTTGGGTGAACAAATTACAGTTGGGCAATTGACAAATAAAGAGGGCATGACCATGCACATACATGTTATGATGAGTAGTGTGAGATTTAATTGGGCATTACGACAAAGTACATAGACCGCTGTCCAGCATGCATCTATGCCTAAAAAGTCCACCTTCAGGTTATCATCCGAACCCCCTCCAGTATTAAGTTGCAAACAACAGGCAATTGCATTAAGTATGGTGCGTAATGTAATCAATAAATACATCCTTAGACATAGCATTGATGTTTTATCCCTAGTGGCAACATCACATCCACAACCTTAGAACTTTCTGTCACTGTCCCAGATTTAATGGAGGCATGAACCCACTATCGAGCATAAATACTCCCTCTTGGAGTTACAAGTAAAAACTTGGCCAGAGCCTCTACTAGCAACAGAGAGCATGCAAGATCATAAACAACACATAGATGATCGATTGATAATCAACATAACATAGCATTCACTATTCATCGGATCCCAACAAACTCAACATGTAGCATTATAGATAGATGATCTTGATCATGTTAGGCAGCTCACAAGATCCAACAATGATAGCACAATTAGGAGAAGACGACCATCTAGCTACTGCTATGGACCCATAGTCCAGGGGTGAACTACTCGCACATCACTCCGGAGGCGACCATGGCGGTGTAGAGTCCTCCGGGAGATGATTCCCCTCTCCGGCAGGGTGCCGGAGGCGATCTCCTGAATCCCCCGAGATGGGATTGGCGGTGGCGGCTCTGGATGGTTTTTCGTATCGTGGCTCTCGGTACTGGAACTATTATCGACGAAGGCTTCTTATAGGCGAAGAGGTAGGTTTAGGGGCGACGCGAGGGACCCACACGCTAGGGCCGCGCGGGCCCCTCCTGGGCCGCGCCGCCCTAGTGTGGCGTCGCCTCGTCGCCCCACTTCGTATCTCCCCCGGTGTTCTGGAAGCTTCGTGGAAAAATAAGATCCTGGACGTTGATTTCGTCCAATTCCGAGAATATTTCCTTACTAGGATTTCTAAAACCAAAAACAGCAGAAAACAGCAACTTGCTCTTCGGCATCTTGTTAATAGGTTAGTGCCGGAAAATGCATAAATATGACATAAAGTATGTATAAAACATGTAGGTATCATCAATAAAGTAGCATGGAACATAAGAAATTATCGATACGTTGGAGACGTATCAGAGCACAACTGTCATTTTAGTATAATATGCTTGTCCCAAAATATGATTGACTGTGGTATAACTTTGATGTTTTATCTTTGACAATCTCTATTTTTAGTCTTTCTATGAACCTCAGAGGTGCATGAGCATTTATGTTTTGCTGATCAAATACGGGCAAGCGAGATACCACTTTATCATACCCTTTTATGAACATTGCAATCCTGCTTATGAACATGATTCATGATGCTTATTATTAATTGTTGGTACCTTTCCATGATTGACATAACTATTAGATGATCTTATTTGCATGTATCTTATTATGAACTACCTAAGTGTTAGCCATATCACGCACTCAGTTGTTAACTGAATTGCTTGAGGACAAGCAATAAGCTAAGCTTGGGGGAGTTGATACGTCCAAAACGTATCTACTTTCCCGAACACTTTTGCTATTGTTTTGCCTCTAATTTGTGTATTTTGGATACAACTAACATGGACTAACGCTGTTTTCAGCAGAATTGCTCTGGTGTCTCGTTTTTGTGCAGAAATTCAACTTTCGGGAAAATCCTCGGAATTTATACCAAAGGGCCTATTTTACCAGAAGAATCACGGAGCCAGAAGGGCAGGCCTGGGGGAGGCCCAGGGCCCCCAGACGCTAGGCCGGCATGGCCTGGAGGGGGGGCGCGCCGCCCTAGCGTGTGGCCCCCTCGGCTGCCCTCTGACGCCCTCCTCTGGACTACTTAATGGTTTCGATCTAAAAACGCGAGCCAGGAAGTCGAAGTCGCCAGAAACCCTCCAGAACGCCACCACATCGCGAAGCTCCGTCTCGGGACCAGAAACTCCGTTCTGGCACTCCGTCGGGACGGGGAATTGGAGGAGATCATCGCCATCATCACCACCGATGCCTCTCCATCGACCAGCCATGTTTCCCCCATCCATGTGTGAGTAATTCCCCCGCTGTAGGCTGAAGGGGATGGTAGGGATTGGATGAGATTGGTCATGTAATAGCATAAGATTGTTAGGGCATAGTGCCTAGTGTCCGTAATTGGTACTTTGATGATATTGTTGCAACTTGTTATGCTTAATGCTTGTCACTAGGGCCCGAGTGCCATGATCTCAGATCTGAACATGTTATTGTTTCAGGATGATATGCATTGTTTTATGATCTTACCTGCAAGTTGTATACACATGTCGCTGTCCGGAACCCGAGGCCCCGAAGTGACAAAAATCGGGACAACCGGAGGGGAAGGCGGTGATGTGAGGATCACATGTGTTCACGGAGTGTTAATGCTTTGCTCCGGTACTTTATTAAAAGGAGTACCTTAATATCCAGTAGATTCCCTAGAGGCCCGGCTGCCACCGGCTGGTAGGACAAAAGATGTTGTGGAAGTTTCTCATTGCGAGCACGTACGACTATATACGGAACACATGCCTATGGATTGCTTAGTACTTGGACACCGTTTTATTATTATCTGCAAATGCCCTGCTTTGATTGTTACATGAGTTTCTCTCATCCATGCAACGCCCGTCATCCATCCCTGTGCCTACAGTATTTTAATCCTGCTGTTTACTGTAATCACTACTGCTGTCTTTGTTACTCTGCTGCTGTTATTTCACTACTGCTACTGCTATAAAACTGTTACTACTGATAAACTCTTGCGAGCAAGTCTGTTTCCAGGTGCAGCTGAATTGACAACTCCGCTATTAAGGCTTTCAAGTATTCTTTGTCTCCCCTTCTGCCGAATCAATAAATTGGGTTTTACTTCCCTCGAAGACTGTTGCGATCCCCTATACTTGTGGGTTATCAATAACGTCCTTCATGGGAGCCGCTCTTGAAAGTCTGGTTGACGAGGTAGTTGGAGTACCCACTACCATTCGTTGACAACAACAAACACCTCTCAAAATAATTTTACTCCTGTTTAAAAAATGAAAAGCTCTAGCGCATGTTAATCCCTGCTTCCCTCTGCGAAGGGTCAATCTTTTACTTTTATGTTGAGTCACCATCCTTTCTTTGAGCACCTTCTTGAGAGCACAACTGTCATTCTTAGTATAATATGCTTG
Organism: Lolium perenne; assembly: GCF_019359855.2. Taxonomy (NCBI): domain Eukaryota; kingdom Viridiplantae; phylum Streptophyta; class Magnoliopsida; order Poales; family Poaceae; genus Lolium; species Lolium perenne. Next base: position 277,195,501 of record NC_067245.2, read on the forward strand.
TCCCAAAATGTGATTAACTGTGGTATAATTTTGATGCTTTTATCTTTGATAATCTCTACTTCCAGTCTTTCCATGAACTTCAAAGGTGACCGGGCATTTATGTTTTGCTGTACAAATATGGGCAAGCGAGATACCACTTTATCATATCCTTTCATGAACATTGCAATCCTGCTGATAGACATGATTCATGATGCTTATTATTAATTTGTTGGTACCTTTTCCATGATTGACATAGCTATTAGATGATTTTATTTGCATGTATCTTATTATGAATTGCCTAAGTACTTGTCCATATCATGAGAATATTTACATCATATGAACAAATGTGTTCGTGAAAGTTCTTTTATCGCACTCAGTTGTTAACTGAATTGCTTGAGGACAAGCAATAAGCTAAGCTTGGGGGGAGTTGATACGTCCAAAACGTATCTACTTTCCCGAACACTTTTGCTATTGTTTTGCCTCTAATTTGTGTATTTTGGATACAACTAACACGGACTAACGCTGTTTTCAGCAGAATTGCCCTGGTGTCTCATTTTTGTGCAGAAACTCAACTTTCAGGAAAATCCCCGGAATTAATTCCAATGGGCCTATTTTCGAAGAGGGACGGAGCCAGAAGACCAGAAGGAGGGGGGCCACGAGGCGGCCACCCCACCAGGCGGCGCGGCAGGCCCCTGGGCCGCGCTGGCCTATGGTAGCGGCGCCTCGGGCAGCCCCAGGTGCCCCCTCTGGACTACTTAAGGGTTCCGACCTAAGAACGCACGGGGGTGAGACGAAATCGCCAGAAACCATCCAGAACACCGCCGCCATCGCGAAACTCCGTCTCGGGACCAGAAACTCCGTTCTGGTACTCCGCCGGGATGGGGAATTGGAGGAGATCATCGCCATAATCACCACCGACGCCTCTCCATCGACCAGCCATGTTTCCCCCATCCATGTGTGAGTAATTCCCCCGCTGTAGGCTGAAGGGGATGGTAGGGATTGGATGATATTGGTCATGTAATAGCATAAGATTGTTAGGGCATAGTGCCTAGTATCCGTAGATGGTACTTTGATGATATTATTGCAACTTGTTATGCTTAATGCTTGTCACTAGGGCCCGAGTGCCATGATCTCAGATCTGAACATGTTATTGTTTTATAATGATATTCATTGTTTTATGATCTTACCTGCAAGTTGTATACACATGTTGCTGTCCGGAACCTGAGGCCCCAAAGTGACAGAAATTGGGACAACCGGAGGGGAAGGCGGTGATGTGAGGATCACATGTGTTCACGGAGTGCTCTATTAAAAGAAGTACCTTAATTTCCAGTAGATTCCCTAGAGGCCCGGCTGCCACCGGCTGGTAGGACAAAAGATGTTGTGCAAGTTTCTCATTGCGAGCACGTACGACTAAATATGGAACACATGCCTATGGATTGCTTAGTACTTGGATACTGTTTTATTACTATCTGCAAACTAGCAAGGTGGCCCTCGCAAATGCGAGGGCAACGTTTCTACTCTGTTGAAATATATTATGAAATTCGAATTATAATGGCTATATATTCACCAGAAAATGCTATATCGGAAAATATCACTGGTCCCGAAGATATCATTAACCATTTATAATTTTTGGGATATTTGTTTTGTTGCGATAAGAAAATATATAGCATTGACTATTTGTCCCTTTATATGTGGCGATATTAATAATGTAGTACATAGATTTTAACCTACACACAAATTCTAGGAGACAACATATATTTACTTATGTACCGGAATAACCAATTTCCAGTAAGATATATTTAAACAGTTAGATCTTAGGAATATTAGATGGCAGTGGTTTATATCTTGTCAATAATCTTTAACATAAAAGGTTGGAGCTGCGACACCAACAAACTAAGATGCGATCTGCAAGATCTTCAGACCAATTGGCGTGTTGTCTAGTGTAGGTGGTCTGCAGCTCTATGCATATTTATCATCTTACGCGTATGTTCTAATCCAATATGCTAGTTGGTATCGTTGTTTAAAAAAAATGGTATATACGAGCTGAGATTTTTCCTCGCATGTATAATTGTTTATATCTATTATTTATAAGTAAAAAGTATTGAACAAACCCATCCATGATCAACACACACTCTCTTGTGCATGCGTCTTCGTCATGTTTTTTTTACAAAACACCTCGATGTGAGTCGAGTTGATCTCAATTTTTTCACTTCAGGCATTTATATTTCTAGAATTTTGTGTTCATGTTCATCTTACACAAGTTGCCCCCGAGACATGTAAGAAAACATAATTATATTTACATAATAATTGGTAATTTAAAGAAAATCCCACATTACTTGATATGGACTTCTTAGCAAAGCAAAATCATGTTTTTCCCACATTCTCTTATTCTAGATTGCATAGAGAAAATGACGAAAAAGAAATTGTACGTGCTATATAGCCATGGATTTATTATGATAGGTTTGTACTATTCATCCACCCACCAAAAGTTTATATGTCCAATATAATTTTTAGCCTATATGTACAATCTTACTAAAATAAATCTCGATATCTTGAGAAAAGTTATTTTCCTACTATTTAATGTTGAGTTTCGCTTTCTACTATGAGACCGTCGAATTAATCTAAAGACTCGCCGACTCTGGCGTCTGTACAACGTTTCAAAAAAAACCTGTAGCACGTTTGTCTTTCGATCGGACCTACTCTTTGAGCGGATGCAGCTATTTTGTTTAAACATGATTGCTTGATTGCCGAGCCCGCATCCGAGAAGGGACACTCCCATTATTAAGTGTGTCGAATAGTTATGTGACCAATAATTCAAAAACTTTGTTTTCTTATTGCAGAAAAATTGTAAATAAATATACGAGATACATGTCTAGTTGCACAACCAATTTTTCATATGTGATATCTACAAAAAAGACGAATATTGTAAAAAAATAGGTCTAAAAAGTCTGCAGATATGTAGAAAATATATGCATGTATCCGCAGATATGTAAAAAATATATGCATGTATCCGCAGATTTGTACAAAATGTATGCATGTATCCACATAAAAGTTTTTTGAAAAATTAAAACACTAAAATATTTTTAATGTCTTCTTCTTGTTTTCTTTGAAACTCAGAACCCATATGTTTGAATGTTTCACGTATCAAAAGATTCATAAATGTTTGTTCTCGTGGCCAGCTAGATCTCTAGAATCCTAATTTTTTTTATTGGTTGTTGTATCTTCCTAGTGATCAGCTTCTGATGGGAGTCTTTTTGTTTGTACGTGTCATAGAGTCCTAGCAGGACACACTATATAGCTCTTTGTCTTTCTTTTTTCCTTTTTAATTTGAAACCATCTATTTAAGTGCCTCACGTAACAGAACTTGGATAATTTTTGTTAGTTCGTGGCCAGCTACATCTCCGGCGTCCTTTATTTTGCTGTTGCCAAATCTGCTTGGAGCATGTATATGTGGATCTGTATCTAATTCCTTATATGTGACATTTTCCTCAAAAAAAAATTCATACGTGACATCTTTAACTAATGTTCGTACCAAATATAGTTTTACGTAACCTCTTTGTCATATTTAAATCGTAGCCATAAATTTTAGATCTAACCATCAAAATAATTAGGATGATGTGGATTAATGTGGTGTCTCTATTTTAAACATCCGTATTTTGCTTTTTGTATATAATAGATGCCCTAGATTGATTGTTACATGAGTTTCTCTCATCCATGCAACGCCCGTTCATCCATCTCTATGCCTACAGTATTTTAATCCTGCTGTTTACTATAATCACTACTGCTGTCTTTGATACACTGCTGCTGATATTTCACCACTCACATCGCTATAAAACTGTTACTACTGATAAACTCTTGCGAGCAAGTCTGTTTCCAGGTGCAGCTGAATTGACAACTCCGCTGTTAAGACTTACAAATATTCTTTGGCTCCCCTTGTGTCGAATCAATAAATTGGGTTTTACTTCCCTCGAAGACTGTTGCGATCCCCTATACTTGTGGGTCATCACACCTTATCAAAAAATTCGCGCGGGAAATGAGGAAATTGCATGAAGTATGGGGCACAGATTCCACATAGTTACCATTATCAGACAAACAAGATATAATGATTTCCGGTTGCTATGAAGTTGGAAATGATGAAGTTTTGGAAGGTCTTCGAGATTCTCTCTGGATCTAAACGAGGCAGAAGCTAGGGGAAGGTATGCTGAATCTTGAAGAACTTCGGGGGCTACTATTGTGGGTATACTTGATGGGTATGCCAACGACGTGGTCTAGATATGGCAAGCCCCGGTGGCCCACAGATGGTGGTGGTGGATTATGGCCTACCGGGCGGCCCATTTGCTATTGATAGTAGATGGAGGAAGTCTAGCCTAGGAACAGGAGTCGGATCCCAACCGACCTACGCTAGGAGTCAGATCCAGGAAGGCCCATGAAGTGTCCGGATCCATGACGACAAGTTAGGAAGTATATGGATCCTTGACGTGAAAGACAATGTATATTCCGTAGTTAGGCATCTTGTATTCCGTCTAGGACTCTCCGTGCAAACCCTAGATCCTTGTGCCTTTATAAGCCGGATTCTGGGAGCCCTAGAGGGACAACCACAACTCATTGTAACAACGCGAAAGCGCCTAGATAATTCCCGACATGCAGCAGTAGGTCCTGCCTCCTAGCAGCGTGTTCTGAAGCTGGGTAACCCGCGTACCACCGTCCCAATGGATCTCTGCCCTATGGCCCTAATTCTCCCCCCTCCATGAGGATCCGTCCTCCAGGGTATCGTCGAATAGACAACGACAATGATGAAGATGAAGAAGCAGACCACCCGCCAAGCCGCGGTCGAGCGCGCTAATCTCAAGAAACTCAACATGTAGCATTACAGATAGATGATGTTGATCATGTTAGGCAGCTCACAAGATCCAACAATGATAGCACAATTAGGAGAAGACGACCATCTAGCTACTGCTATGGACCCATAGTCCAGGGGTGAACTACTCACACATCACTCCGGAGGTGACCATGGCGGTGTAGAGTCCTCCGGGAGATGATTCCCCTCTCCGGCAGGGTGCCGGAGGCGATTTCCTGAATCCCCCGAGATGGGATTGGCGGTGGCGGCTCTGGAAGGTTTTTCGTATCGTGGCTCTCGGTACTGGAACTATTATCGACGAAGGCTTCTTATAGGCGAAGAGGTAGGTTTAGGGGCGACGCGAGGGACCCACACGCTAGGGCCGCGCGGGCCCCTCCTGGGCCACGCCGCCCTAGTGTGGCGTCGCCTCGTCGCCCCACTTCGTATCTCCCCCGGTGTTCTGGAAGCTTCGTGGAAAAATAAGATCCTGGGCGTTGATTTCGTCCAATTCCGAGAATATTTCCTTACTAGGATTTCTAAAACCAAAAACAGCAGAAAACAGCAACTTGCTCTTAGGCATCTTGTTAATAGGTTAGTGCCGGAAAATGCATAAATATGACATAAAGTATGTAGAAAACATGTAGGTATCATCAATAAAGTAGCATGGAACATAAGAAATTATCGATACGTTGGAGACGTATCAGAGCACAACTGTCATTTTAGTATAATATGCTTGTCCCAAAATATGATTGACTGTGGTATAACTTTGATGTTTTATCTTTGACAATCTCTATTTCTAGTCTTTCTATGAACCTCAGAGGTGCATGAGCATTTATGTTTTGCTAATCAAATACGGGCAAGCGAGATACCACTTTATCATACCCTTTTATGAACATTGCAATCCTGCTTATGAACATGATTCATGATGCTTATTATTAATTGTTGGTACCTTTCCATGATTCACATAGCTATTAGATGATCTTATTTGCATGTATCTTATTATGAACTACCTAAGTGTTAGCCATATCATGAGAATATTTACATCATATGAGCAAATGTGTTCGTGAAAGTTCTTTTATCGCACTCAGTTGTTAACTGAATTGCTTGAGGACAAGCAATAAGCTAAGCTTGGGGGAGTTGATACGTCCAAAACGTATCTACTTTTCCGAACACTTTTGCTATTGTTTTGCCTCTAATTTGTGTATTTTGGATACAACTAATACGGACTAACGCTGTTTTCAGCAGAATTGCTCTGGTGTCTCGTTTTTGTGCAGAAATTCAACTTTCGGGAAAATCCTCGGAATTTATACCAAAGGGCCTATTTTACCAGAAGAATCACGGAGCCAGAAGGGCAGGCCTGGGGGAGGCCCAGGGCCCCCAGACGCTAGGCCGGCACGGCCTGGAGGGGGGGCGCGCCGCCCTAGTGTGTGGCCCCCTCGGCTTCCCTCTGACGCCCTCCTCTAGACTACTTAAAGGTTTCAATCTAAAAACACGAGCCAGGAAGTCGAAGTCGCCAGAAACCCTCCAGAACGCCGCCACATCGCGAAGCTCTGTCTCGGGACCAGAAACTCCGTTCTGGCACTCCGTCGGGACGGGGAATTGGAGGAGATCATCGCCATCATCACCACCGACGCCTCTCCATCGACCAGCCATGTTTCCCCCATCCATGTGTGAGTAATTCCCCCGCTGTAGGCTGAAGGGGATGGTAGGGATTGGATGAGATTGGTCATGTAATAGCATAAGATTGTTAGGGCATAGTGCCTAGTGTCCGTAATTGGTACTTTGATGATATTGTTGCAACTTGTTATGCTTAATGCTTGTCACTAGGGCCCGAGTGCCATGATCTCAGATTTGAACATGTTATTGTTTCATGATGATATGCATTGTTTTATGATCTTACCTGCAAGTTGTATACACATGTCGCTGTCCGGAACCCGAGGCCCCGAAGTGACAGAAATCGGGACAACCGGAGGGGAAGGCGGTGATGTGAGGATCACATGTGTTCACGGAGTGTTAATGCTTTGCTCCGGTACTTTATTAAAAGGAGTACCTTAATATCCAGTAGATTCCCTAGAGGCCCGGCTGCCACCGGCTGGTAGGACAAAAGATGTTGTGCAAGTTTCTCATTGCGAGCACGTACGACTATATACGGAACACATGCCTATGGATTGCTTAGTACTTGGACACCGTTTTATTATTATCTGCAAATGCCCTGCTTTGATTGTTACATGAGTTTCTCTCATCCATGCAACGCCCGTCATCCATCCCTGTGCCTACGTGATTTTAATCCTGCTGTTTATCGTAATCACTCTGCTGTCTTTGTTACTCGCTGCTGTTATTTCACTATCGCTACTGCTATAAAGCTGTTACTATCGATAAACTCTTGCGAGCAAGTCTGTTTCCAGGTGCAGCTGAATTGACAACTCCGCTATTAAGGCTTTCAAGTATTCTTTGTCTCCCCTTGTGTCGAATCAATAAATTGGGTTTTACTTCCCTCGAAGACTGTTGCGATCCCCTATACTTGTGGGTTATCAATAACGTCCTTCATGGGAGCCGCTCTTGAAAGTCTGGTTGACGAGGTAGTTGGAGTACCCACTACCATTCGTTGACAACAACAAACACCTCTCAAAATAATTTTACTCCTGTTTAAAAAATGAAAAGCTCTAGCGCATGTTAATCCCTGCTTCCCTCTGCGAAGGGTCAATCTTTTACTTTTATGTTGAGTCACCATCCTTTCTTTGAGCACCTTCTTGAGAGCACAACTGTCATTCTTAGTATAATATGCTTGTCCCAAAATGTGATTAACTGTGGTATAATTTTGATGCTTTTATCTTTGATAATCTCTACTTCCAGTCTTTCCATGAACTTCAAAGGTGCCCGGGCATTTATGTTTTGCTGTACAAATACGGGCAAGCGAGATACCACTTTATCATATCCTTTCATGAACATTGCAATCCTGCTGATAGACATGATTCATGATGCTTATTATTAATTTGTTGGTACCTTTTCCATGATTGACATAGCTATTAGATGATTTTATTTGCATGTATCTTATTATGAATTGCCTAAGTACTTGTCCATATCATGAGAATATTTACATCATATGAACAAATGTGTTCGTGAAGTTCTTTTATCGCACTCAGTTGTTAACTGAATTGCTTGAGGACAAGCAATAAGCTAAGCTTGGGGGGAGTAGATACGTCCAAAACGTATCTACTTTCCCGAACACTTTTGCTATTGTTTTGACTCTAATTTATGTATTTTGGATACAACTAACACGGACTAACGCTATTTTCAGCAGAATTGCCCTGGTGTCTCGTTTTTGTGCAGAAACTCAACTTTCAGGAAAATCCCCGGAATTAATTCCAATGGGCCTATTTTCGAAGAGGGACGGAGCCAGAAGACCAGAAGGAGGGGGGCCACGAGGCGGCCACCCCACCAGGCGGCGCGGCAGGCCCCTGGGCCGCACCGGCCTATGGTGGCGGCGCCTCGGGCAGCCCCAGGTGCCCCCTCTGGACTACTTAAGGGTTCCGACCTAAAAACGCACGGGGGTGAGACGAAATCGCCAGAAGCCATCCAGAACACCGCCGCCATCGTGAAACTCCGTCTCGGGACCAGAAACTCCGTTCTGGCACTCCGCCGGGACGGGGAATTGGAGGAGATCATCGCCATCATCACCACCGACGCCTCTCCATCGACCAGCCATGTTTCCCCCATCCATGTGTGAGTAAATCCCCCGCTGTAGGCTGAAGGGGATGGTAGGGATTGGATGATATTGGTCATGTAATAGCATAAGATTGTTAGGGCATAGTGCCTAGTATCCGTAGATGGTACTTTGATGATATTATTGCAACTTGTTATGCTTAATGCTTGTCACTAGGGCCGAGTGCCATGATCTCAGATCTGAACATGTTATTGTTTTATGATGATATTCATTGTTTTATGATCTTACCTGCAAGTTGTATACACATATTGCTGTCCGGAACCCGAGGCCCCAAAGTGACAGAAATTGGAACAACCGGAGGGGAAGGCGGTGATGTGAGGATCACTTGTGTTCACGGAGTGTTAATGCTTTGCTCCGGTGCTCTATTAAAAGAAGTACCTTAATTTCCAGTAGATTCCCTAGAGGCCCGGCTGCCACCGGCTGGTAGGACAAAAGATGTTGTGCAAGTTTCTCATTGCAAGCACGTACGACTAAATATGGAACACATGCCTATGGATTGCTTAGTACTTGGATACTGTTTTATTACTATCTGCAAACTAGCAAGGTGGCCCTCGCAAATGCGAGGGCAACGTTTCTACTCTATTGAAATATATTATGAAATTCGAATTAGAATGGCTATATATTCACCAGAAAATGCTATATCGGAAAATATCACTGGTCCCGAAGATATCATTAACCATTTATAATTTTTGGGATATTTGTTTTGTTGCGATAAGAAAATATATAGCATTGACTATTTGTCCCTTTATATGTGGCGATATTAATAATGTAGTACATAGATTTTAACTTACACACAAATTCTAGGAGACAACATATATTTACTTATGTACCGGAATAACCAATTTCCAGTAAGATATATTTAAACAGTTAGATCTTAGGAATATTAGATGGCAGTGGTTTATATCTTGTCAATAATCTTTAACATAAAAGGTTGGAGCTGCGACACCAACAAACTAAGATGCGATCTGCAAGATCTTCAGACCAATTGGCGTGCTGTCTAGTGTAGGTCGTCTGCAGCTCTATGCATATTTGTCATCTTACGCATATGTTCTAATCCAATATGCTAGTTGGTATCGTTGTTTAAAAAAAATGGTATATACGAGCTGAGATTTTTGCTCGCATGTATAATTGTTTATATCTATTATTTATAAGTAAAAAGTATTGAACAAACCCATCCATGATCAACACACACTCTCTTGTGCATGCGTCTTCGTCATGTTTTTTCTACAAAACACCTCGATGTGAGTCGAGTTGATCTCAATTTTTTTCACTTCAGGCATTTATGTTTCTAGAATTTTGTGTTCATGTTCATCTTACACAAGTTGCCCCCGAGACATGTAAGAAAACATAATTATATTTACATAATAATTGGTAATTTAAAGAAAATCCCACATTACTTGATATGGACTTCTTAGCAAAGCAAAATCATGTTTTTCCCACATTCTCTTATTCTAGATTGCATAGAGAAAATGACGAAAAATAAAATTGTACGTGCTATATAGCCATGGATTTATTATGATAGGTTTGTACTATTCATCCACCCACCAAAAGTTTATATGTCCAATATAATTTTTAGCCTATATGTACAATCTTGCTAAAATAAATCTCGATATCTTGAGAAAAGTTATTTCCTACTATTTAATGTTGAGTTTCGCTTTCTACTATGAGACCGTCGAATTAATCTAAAGACTCGCCGACTCTTGCGTCTGTACAACGTTTCAAAAAAAACCTGTAGCACGTTTGTCTTTCGATCGGACCTACTCTTTGAGCGGATGCAGCTATTTTGTTTAAACATGATTGCTTGATTGCCGAGCCCGCATCCGAGAAGGGACACTCCCATTATTAAGTGTGTCGAATAGTTATGTGACCAATAATTCAAAAACTTTGTTTTCTTATTGCAAAAAAATTGTAAATAAATATACGAGATACATGTCTAGTTGCACAACCAATTTTTCATATGTGATGTCTACAAAAAAGACGAATATTGTAAAAAGATAGGTCTAAAAAGTCTGCAGATATGTAGAAAATATATGCATGTATCCGCAGATATGTAAAAAATATATGCATGTATCCGCAGATTTGTACAAAATGTATGCATGTATCCACATAAAAGTTTTTTGAAAAATTAAAACACTAAAATATTTTTAATGTCTTCTTCTGGTTTTCTTTGAAACTCGGAACCCATATGTTTGAATGTTTCACGTATCAAAAGATTCATAAATGTTTGTTCTCGTGGCCAGCTAGATCTCTAGAATCCTAATTTTTTTTATTGGTTGTTGTATCTTCCTAGTGATCAGCTTCTGATGGGAGTCTTTTTGTTTGTACGTGTCATAGAGTCCTAGCAGCGCACACTATATAGCTCTTTGTCTTTCTTTTTTCCTTTTTAATTTGAAACCATCTATTTAAGTGCCTCACGTAACAGAACTTGGATAATTTTTGTTAGTTCGTGGCCAGCTACATCTCCGACGTCCTTTATTTTGCTGTTGCCAAATCTGCTTGGAGCATGTATATGTGGATCTGTATCTAATTCCTTATATGTGACATTTTCCTCAAAAAAAAATTCATACGTGACATCTTTAACTAATGTTCGTACCAAATATAGTTTTACGTAACCTCTTTGTCATATTTAAATCGTAGCCATAAATTTTAGATCTAACCATCAAAATAATTAGGATGATGTGGATTAATGTGGTGTCTCTATTTTAAACATCCGTATTTTGCTTTTAGTATATAATAGATGCCCTAGATTGATTGTTACATGAGTTTCTCTCATCCATGCAACGCCCGTTCATCCATCTCTATGCCTACAGTATTTTAATTCTGCTGTTTACTATAATCACTACTGCTGTCTTTGATACACTGCTGCTGATATTTCACCACTGCTACTGCTATAAAACTGTTACTACTGATAAACTCTTGCGAGCAAGTCTGTTTCCAGGTGCAGCTGAATTGACAACTCCGCTGTTAAGACTTACAAATATTCTTTGGCTCCCCTTGTGTCGAATCAATAAATTGGGTTTTACTTCCCTCGAAGACTGTTGCGATCCCCTATACTTGTGGGTCATCACACCTTATCAAAAAATTCACGCGGGAAATGAGGAAATTGCATGAAGTATGGGGCACAGATTCCACATAGTTACCATTATCAGACAAACAAGATATAATGATTTCCGATTGCTATGAAGTTGGAAATGATGAAGTTTTGGAAGGTCTTCGAGATTCTCTCTGGATCTGAACGAGGCAGAAGCTAGGGGAAGGTATGCTGAATCTTGAAGAACTTCGGGGGCTACTATTGTGGGTATACTTGATGGGTATGCCAACGACGTGGTCTAGATATGGCAAGCCCCGGTGGCCCACAGATGGTGGTGGTGGATTATGGCCTACCGGGCGGCCCATTTGCTATTGATAGTAGATGGAGGAAGTCTAGCCTAGGAACAGGAGTCGGATCCCAACCGACCTACGCTAGGAGTCAGATCCAGGAAGGCCCATGAAGTGTCCGGATCCATGACGACAAGTTAGGAAGTATATGGATCCTTGACGTGAAAGACAATGTATATTCCGTAGTTAGGCATCTTGTATTCCGTCTAGGACTCTCCGTGCAAACCCTAGATCCTTGTGCCTTTATAAGCCGGATTCTGGGAGCCCTAGAGGGACAACCACAACTCATTGTAACAACGCGAAAGCGCCTAGATAATTCCCGACATGCAGCAGTAGGTCCTGCCTCCTAGCAGCGTGTTCTGAAGCTGGGTAACCCGCGTACCACCGTCCCAATGGCTCTCTGCCCTATGGCCCTAATTCTCCCCCCTCCATGAGGATCCGTCCTCCAGGGTATCGTCGAATAGACAACGACAATGATGAAGATGAAGAAGCGGACCACACGCACATCACCAACGTTGAATACAAGGGGAAGCTTCACCCTCCTCTTATACCTCTTGCTGCAGTGAGGGTGGTGTTGCCTCCTAAGAACCTTAGGCGAAGGCTGGCATGAGTACTAGTGGGAAAGCTCCTACAAACTGCCTTGTCTCCAGAAATCATGCTGCTAATTTTCGTCGCAGGGAAAACGCGGAGGAGAAAGGATCAACCTCGAAGTGGAAGCCTAGCAAGGAGAAGATAGAAGGGAAGCTTGGGAGGATCTGGACAAGGCTTGTAGGAAATTCAAGCAACCCTATGACCTCATGATGGGCTTGCTTTAGAATCTTCAAGACCTTCAAGATCCCAATAAGCCGGAGAAGAATAAAAAGAAATAAGATCTACATCAACACTTAAGCTTGGGGGAGTTATAACAATTCTTTTATGCGTTTTTAATGAGGCGGCTTTCTTGCTTAATATATTGTGCTTTTACTTCCAAAAAAAATATTTTGTGCGTTTTAGTTCATCATATCGTTTTAGTCGTTATCTTTAGTTTAGTTTTTTTTGCTTTCATCTAGTTGCTATCAAGTCTCTCATAGTTTGGAAAGCTCTTAGAGCACTATCATCTATCGTTGGTCGAGTGGTTTTTAATGAAATACGAAGTATGGTACCATCCATGATTCTGTTGTCTAGAGATTTATGGGTAACACTCATGTAGATGTACACCTCGTATCTAGAAGTTTCAATTACACCTTGTCTTGAACTTAATTAACTTGAGAATGTTGGAAAAGCATATAACTTTTTAAAGTAGAGCTTGCAACAAAGGAAAGATCCATGCAAAGCAATACTAAGAAATAAAAGAAAAAGAAAAAGAAACTACCTTGAAGTTGTGGTGGATATGTGGTCTTGGATAACAAATAGTTAGGACGAGGCGATGACAAGAGTGCATGATATACTCTTGTACTACTTAGTAATCAACGAGTAAACTGGCTGTCATGGATATTTCAATACATATGCTTAAAAGAAGTTTGTCAATGAAAAGGTCGGCACCGAGGATTCGGTTAGCCATGGAAAGTGAAAGACAAAGGTGGATGCAAAGCATATAATATGATGGAAATATCCATGAATTAGGTTTATACTGGTTACTAGGAGGCAAGACTATTAACTGACCCATTGAAAATATGGCGAATGCTTGTCAAAGTCGAACTTCATGCTTATCTTGTTCTTTAGCAAATTCTCTTCTTCTAACAAGTTTCTCTATGAGAGTTTATCTTCAGTACAAAGGCAAGGTAAAAGAAAACGAAAGCTGGTAAAAAGCAAAGCATATAGAGATGATATATATGAAACATTGTTCAATTGTCCAACATGCAATGGTTAGTCCTGTTCAAATGGTAAGGGGTAGTTGCTAGAGTTTATATTATATGAAGTCCACATTTGTATGGTTGCTAGTTCATGATGATGCAATGTTTGTATTTCTATTCGTCAACCATAAGCTGATTGATGCATCATATAATCTATTCGCCTATTTGCTCGAGGACGAGCAAAGGTTTAAGCTTGGGGGAGTTCATACATGCATTTTGCATCATCGATACTCTTACGTATAAGTTTTATTTTTATTGATACTTGCCATCATACATCAGTATTTATGCATTTTTAGTTGATTTCCGAGACTTTCCTACAAAGTCCCTCTCATTGGTATTTAATTCCTCGGAGGCAGAAAACCTCCTTTTTGTATTTTATTCTTTAGGGACCTTCGGTACACCTAAAAATCGAAGGAAACATACCTGATCAGTTTTTCACCTGGAGAAGCACTGTGGGCCAAAGAAGCACGCGAGGGGGCCATGAGGTCCAAGAGAGTACAGGTGGCTCGCCCACCTTGCTAGGCCGCGCCACCCAGGCTCGTTTGGCCCTCGAGCATCGTCTCGGGTCCCCCTTTTAACCGACACCTCCGTTTCGCCCAAAAACCTAAGCCATATTTTCCCGAGATTTATTGAGGCGGCGGCAGAGGCGAAAGTCCTTTCCTACTCTGGGATAGGGCAGATCCTGCTGCACCGGTGCCTCCGGTGAAGGGGAAATCGACACCATTGTCATCACCATTCCTACTTGACTTAGGGAGAGGCATCATCATCAACATCTCCATCAGCACCATCATCACCACCATCACCATCTACGAGATCCATTCACCCCCTCATAGTTTGTGTTTGATTGAACCCTGGATATTGTTTTAAGGGCTAGTTGCATTATCGTGATTGGTACTTTTTCTTTATTTGGTAGAGATATTTTATACTCAGATTGTGTTGTAATCATTATTTCTCTGGTCCATATCATGTTTGATACTCGTGAGCAGTTCTCCATGTTCCCGAGGGCATAGGATGATCTGGCTATGATTCTATATAATATGCAATGAGTATTTGGTCAAGTTTTTATATTTTATGTTGTTCTATGATGGTTTTATGCGGACGTCGACTGCATATTACTTCACATATATCGGCTCATAGGGATACACTTTAATGTAATGAATGAGTGTTGGAAGGGACGGAATTATAGAAACCGTTTTCCAATACTTCGAGTTGCATTAGAGGGGTTTATGTTGGGAACTGATGACCCACAAGTATAGGGGGTGTATCGTAGTATTTTCGATAAATAAGAGTGTCGAACCCAACGAGGAGCAGAAGGTGTTGACAAGCAGTTTCGATGAAGGATTCACTGTAAATGCTCACAGACAAGTATTCAGGGGGTTTTGATATAGCAAATAGATAAAGTACGAGTAAGTAAAATGCGAGAGAAATAACTGCAGCGAGTGGCCCAATCCTTTTTAGCACAAAGGACAAGCCGGTTTGTTTACTTATAATGACCAAACGTTCTTGAGGACACACGGGAATTTAGTCTAGTGCTTTCGCTTCATATAGCTGATTAATCTTCATTGTTTTGATAAGTGTTGTGTGGGTGAACCTATGCTAATGCATTGCCCTTCCTAGGACTAATACATACTTGTGATTATACCCCTTGCAAGCATCCGCAACTACAAGAAAGTAATTAAGATAAATTTAACCACAGCCTTAAACTCTGAGATCCTGCTATCCCTCCTGCATCGATATACCAACGGGGGTTTAGGTTTCTGTCACTCCGGCAACCCCGCAATTAGCAAATGAATACAAGATGTATTCCCCTAGGCCCATAAAGGTGAAGTATCATGTAGTCGACGTTCACATGACACCACTAGAAGAATAACACCACAACTTAAATATCAAACCATTGAATATTACCCAACATAATTCACTACTAACATTTAGACTTCACCCATGTCCTCAAGAACTAAACGAACTACTCACGAGACATCATATGGAACATGATCAGAGGTGATATGATGATGAATCACAATCTTAACATAAACCTTGGTTCAATGGTTTCGCTCAATAGCATCAATAACAAGTAGATATCAATACCGGGAGAGTTTCCCCTATCAAACAATCAAGATTCAACCCAAGATGTTATAGCGGTGACGATGTGCAGCGGTGGAGATGGCGGTGATGATGATGGATATGATGATCCCAATGATGTCCAACTCGATGGCGGTGACGATGGCGTCGATTTCCCCCTCCGGGAGGGAATTTCCCCGGCAGATTTCAGCCTACCGGAGAGCTCTTTTCTCTCTGGTGTTTTCCGCCCCGCAGAGGCGGCTGTGACTCTTCGCGGCTACCCTCTGGAGCTTAGGTTTTCGAGACGAAGAAGTACGCGAAGGAGAGGAGGCCAGAGGGGGTTGTGGGCCCCCTCCCCACAAGGCGGCGCGGCCAGGCCTGGGCCCGCGCCGGCCTATGGGGGGGCCCATGGCGGCCCTCCTCGGCTCCTCCTTTTGGCTATCTCCGTCTTCTGGAAAAATAAGATTTTCCATGTAATTTCCGTCAATCGTTGGTCTTCCGAAATATTGCATTCTGACGGTGCTTTTTCCAGCAGAATCCTGACTCTGGTGCGCGATTCTCCAATAATCATGAAACATGCAAAATAGATGAAATAACATAAGTATCATCTCTAAATATGAAATATATCAATGAATAACAGTAAATTATGATATAAAATAGTGATGCAAAACGGACGTATCAACTCCCCCCAAGCTTAGACTTCGCTTGTCCCCAAGCGAAACTGAACTCGGTAAACAAGACCACATGTTTATGGAGTGAAGAGTCGATAAACCAAATACGGACAAGAAGCATCATATTAATTCACACAAGACATTCTAGTGAACAACTTCCTCATATAATCCAACTTGAAATAAGTAAAAGGTAATCACAAATAAAGGTGCATAAGAAATCATAATTGGTGATGGCAAACTTCGTTCTTGGTCAGAGAACAATTAACAGATTGTACTTATCTGTCGAGCAGCGCTCTTATGTTAAAGCTTATATGGCACAACTTGCATACTCAATCATAATAATCTCCTCATAATCATTGATAACTTTCAAAGCTATATTCATTCAGATAAAACTTGTATTAAACAAGGAAGAATAACATGCATGATTAAGTAGATCACAATATAAATAGTTTGATCACAACAACTCAATTGCTTGCTTAAGATGGAGGGAAATAGGTTTACTAACTCAACATAAAGTAAAAGATAGGCCCTTCGCAGAGGGAAGCAGGGATTAAATCATGTGCTAGAGCTTTTTCAGTTTTGAAATCATATAAAGAGCATGAAAGTAGAATTTTGAGAGGTGTTTGTTGTTGTCAACGAATGGTAGTGGGTACTCTAACCCCCTCGCCAGACAGACTCTCGAAGAGCGGCTCCCATGATTTTTATTTAAGGATGACACTCCTTCCAACCTTTTTGCTTTCACAAGCAATGGCTAACCGAATCCTCGGGTGCCTCCCAATCATTCACATACCATGAAGGAGTGTCTATTTATTTTAGTTTTATTTAGAGATGACACTCCTCCCAACCTTTGCTTTCTCAAACCATGGCTAACCGAATCCTCGGGTGCCTTCCAACATTTCACATGCCATGGAGGAGTGTCTATTTGCAATATTATGAAGGTTAGTTAATTGGGGCTGGGAACCCCATTGCCAGCTCTTTTTGCAAAATTATTGGACAAGTGGATGAAGCCACTAGTCCATTGGTGAAAGTCTGCCTAACAAGATTGAAAGATAGAACACCACATACTTCCTCATGAGCTATAAAACATTGACACAAATAAGGGATGATAAATTTTGAATTGTTTAAAGGTAGCACATGAAGTATTTACTTGGAATGGCAGGAAATACCACATAGTAGGTAGTTATGGTGCACACTGATGGCATAGGTTTGGGTTAAGGTTTGGATGCACGAGATGCATTGCCTCTCAGTACAGGTCTTTGGCTAGCAAGGTTGATTAGGAAGCATAAGAGTTGAGGGAAACAAACAAATACGCATGTGATAGAAACAATCACGCATCTTCCTTGTAAGCACAAACAATTTTAATCTTCAGAATACTAAGCTAAGAGCTAACAAGAAAGAAAGATAATAAACTAACATATCTACATGTATTTCCTCTTTTCTATTTAAACTTCAAAGTGTTGTTGCTGTTGACCAATGCTAAGTTTGCCAAAACCAAATAGATTTACTCAATGCTCCCAAAGTGATACCAATACTAGAAACAAGATCAATCATATAATAGAGATTGCAAACTAAAATAAGATGTGCTATATGTAAATGATAAGACTTCTCATTAATATTCCGTAACGACAACTCACACCAAGGGATACATAGACAACCAACTAAAGAGAGATACTTCCACACTGCAACCCATCTTATATGATAACTTCCCTACTCATGATATGAGACTACCTGATAGTAAAAAGTAAAAAATAGTGATGATATGATACCACGGCACTCCCCCAAGCTTGGAACAAACCAAGGGGTGCCAATACCGATGATGAATTACTTCTTCGGCGGTGGTGGTGATGAATTCTTGATAAGCTTCTTAACAAGCACCTTTAGCTCATCAACCTCGTACGTGAGGTTGCGGATCATCTCCGAATTGTGCTCGACGCGGTTAAGAAGTATGTCCGACGGCGAGTCCCAACTCCTAGAGTTGTTTCCCCACTCTTCAGCTTCAGGCTTCATCCTTCCTGCAGTGTTAGAATGATCTATATTCCAATTGCTAGGCAATACTACCTTGGGAACCCTTTCAATTTGACTATTGTAAATTAGATTGCGGAAGGGGTTGTTAGGTGCCTGGAGGAGATGTCTTTGGAGCTAGGTAGTGACGTGGAACTTTTCCTCCGGTGCGAATTCTTGCGCTCTTCTTGGTAATGAAAGGGTTTTCCACCACCTCGATGCTTGCGACGGTGGCACGCGGGTATGCACGCGAGTCTTCCTCCACTTCTTCTTCATCTTCTTCCTTGACACTCTCATCCACCTCTTTCCACTCGGGATCTTGAATATCTTCATCCGAAAGCCCCTTGCCCTTGTTGTTGGAGACCATGGTGCTTCTAGACCAAAGACAGATCCTGGCAGAAAACAGCTCGAAACAAAACACGTCGAGAAAACGATATACGGACCTCCAGGGGTCCGGGGGATTATATAGCAGGAATTTTCGCGACAAAAGGAAAGTACCAGGTCGAACTAGAGTCGGAGAGGGGCAACGAGGGGCCCTCCTCATAAGGCGGCGTGGCCAGGTTGGGGCCCGCGCCGGCCTATGGGGGCACGCCCTCGTGCGTCGCCTTGACTCCATTTCGATCTCGTAATTTTTCATATTTTCAAAAAACAGCAAAAACATTGTTCGGAAAGTTAAAAGCGGACTTTTTATTACCAGTACTGTTACCTATTCAAAGTCGAACTCTGCAGAACTGTCAATTTGACCTTTGATGAAAGCTTCCGGAGTTACCACTCGAATAACATCAACATCTTCATTATAAGAATCTCCAGAGATATGATGCTTGAGTTGACAAGGGATTAACTTGTCAATGCCTACGGGTTGTAGACTAGGGTTTTAGTTAGAAGTAGAGGGCAAGTAGATCTCGAAGGTTTCAGCCGAAAAGTACTCGACGATATGAAAACTAGGGTTTGTGAGACAATGAATCGATGCTTTCTTTGTCCCTCGGCTCCCCTTATATAGGAGGTGGAGCCGAGGGATTCGTGATACACAAGTTACAGAGTCCGGGAAGGTTTCCAACTCATCCAGCAATATTACAAGTGTTCTCTCCTAATACAACTCTAGCTTTCCTTAACTAGCAACTTGGGCTTCCGATTCTTCTTATCCTTCGGGTCGCGGGCCTTCAGTAAACCCCGGGTACCATCTTCGGCAGGCCCATTGGGGATTCCTATGTCAGTAGCCCCCGAGATTTTGCTTGAATCGCAGAGTCAGGGAAAATCTCCACCTTTATATTTATTCAATAACTCTGAACTTTACCATATATCTTTGCATATGAATTTTTATATTGTACAGGGATAATGGTAGTTGGGGCTAGTTCATCTGACGGATCAGGTACTAGTTAACTGCTCTAGTGGCAATCCGCAAAAACCTACTTCAAGATCACGTCCCTGGACATGATCTCGGGATACTGGAGTAAACTTCGACAGGTGCCGCTTAAGGTCTTACCATTCTGTCGAGTCCCAGTCATATTTATCAGGTACCTAACGCGTCCGTTAGGATTTTTCTTCGTATCTGTTGATACATAAAAAAGTAGCAAACCGACGTCAGAGATGGCGCCACGCCACGCAGAACGGATCTGGGGTCTTACCTTCGCAAAGTTTTGCGGCATTCAGAGATTGATCGCAACTTTGGCGCTCTGAGAATATATTGTCGAGTGCTTTTTTGGCTGTTGGAATAGCACATTTTATTGAGTCAACAGATGACTTATATTGCTCTCCCGATGGGAGTATATGTAGAGTTATTTATATAACTCGAAATATGCTCACTTTTTCTTCTTCTTTCTTTCTTTTCTTTTTTATAATTTCATCGGGCACGCGAACAGCGTTCCCGATGGGAGTAGCCCCCGAGGCTACAGCCAAGGACTTGTGCTTGGGTGTAGGCTCCACGCCTTATATTGCTATATTTTTCTTCTCTCTCGAAGTTTTCAAATTTCTCGGGTGCGCGAACAGCGCTCCCGATGGGAGTAGCCCCCGAGGCTATGAGCAAATACTTGTATTTGATCATAGGCTCTTGCCATTTCTATTTTGTCTTTCTCGAGTGTTTCATTTTTCCAAAGTAGCCCCCGAGCATTTGATCAAAAACTTGTATTTGATCAAAGGCTCTTGAAGTAATCCACAATCTTCTTCTGTCGCCATTCTCCTGAAGCTGCTTATCCGAATTTTTCTCTTGGCATGGTGACATCACTGCTGACGATAGCCACGACCGTTGTACCGTTGAAAATGCAAGAACTGCTCTCTCTGTCTTGCGGGCCCAAATTACCCATCAAGTTGACACGTCGTGCAAGTGGGGGACACACGTCCTCCACTTTTCCTGGCGCACGTACTGTAGCTTCTGTTCTTTCTCGTCTAGCTGAAATTACTTTTTACCCCTTGTCCACGTGTACACCATCTATTCCGCAACTACTCCATCCAACGGTGCGTCGATTCACCGCACCTCTATATAAAGACATCGTCTTCCTCCTTTGGTCCTTTCGCTCGCGCCGCACCTCTGCTTCTCATCTGCAAAATCCTTCATTACTCCCAGTGCTTCAAGCGCTCAACACACTCTCATCCTTCTCCGCCGTACTCATTGATGCCACCTCGCGCCCGTTTTACTAGGCATAGCACTCCGGAGTCCAAGATGGCCGCCGAAGATCTGGAGTGGGAGAGATCCAAGATCTCGAACCAGGACATGAACCTGCTGAAGAAGCTAGGGTTCACCAAGAAGGAGAAAGCGCTCCGCTTCCCCAAGGAGGAGAGCTATCCAACACCTCCAATCGAGTATCGGGTCAGTTTTGTTGACCATCTTATCCGAGGTCTTTCTCCCCCCATCCATGAATTTCTTCGGGGTCTTCTTTTTGTCTATGGGCTTCAGCTACACCAGCTGACGCCCAACTCCATCCTCCACGTGTCGATTTTTATCACACTGTGTGAGTGCTTCCTCGGAGTCCAACCTAATTGGGCTCTGTGGAAGCGTATCTTCTGCCTCCGCCGTAATGGCTCCCAAAACGTCGCCTACAACATTGGCGGCGTTGTTATCTGTGTTCGTTCTGACGTCGAATACTTAGACATCAAATTCCCCGACTCCGTCCAAGGTTGGCGGAAGAGATGGTTGTATGTTCATGAAGAAAGCTCCAATTCAGTGGAGGACAACATCGCCCCTTTTGACGGAGGAGCCAAAATCCTTCGCCGCCGTTCCTGGGATGCTGAAGCTACCGAAGCTGAGAAGTTGGCGACAGAAGCGCTAATGACTTGCATCCACGAGCTACAAAATACCCGCGGCAAGGAACTGTCGGGTATTGAGATCACCGCGTATTTCCTTAGGATTAGAGTGCAGCCTCTCCAGGCTCGCAAAAATCCCCTCTGGAGGTATGCTGGTGAAGAAGACGTCGACAGGCTCTCAAAAGACCTTCCTTTGAAGGATTTTGAGAAGCTTATCCGAAGAATCTCATCAGTCAGCAAGAAGGATACCATTCCATCTTCTTGCCGCATTACGCCATATAGTGGCGCCAATCCCCTCCCCGAGGTAATTTTTCCTATTAGTCACTATATTGTCTTGTCGAGTTTTACTATTTGTCGACTACTATCTTGCTAGCTTTTTGCATAACTTCCTTTTTATCGACACTCTTTCTTTTTCTCAGAACCACCCCATTCTTGCATCTCTTCCTCCTCTTCTTGAGGGTGGAGAAGTTGAAGATCGTACCGTTGTCGATGATGACAACCAAGGTACCTCACGCCCTGAGAGTGAAGTCACGGGTTCTCACAAATCCGCGGCTTCCTCTGAAAGAGAAGCTGAGTCTGAGGCCACTGCCTCGACACACTCCCTTCCTTCCGCTGTTTCGCCAAGGAACAAGAGGAAAAGGGATGAAGTCGAAGATTCCGGCACCTCCAAAGCCGAAGAAGCTGGTCCTTCAGATAGGAAGGCGGCTTTCAATCCATATGATGATGCCCTCGTCAGCTCGTAAGTTTCTATTGCTTCTTGTTGTTTTGCTCTCGATGTTTTTGTCTATCTTGCTTCTTATATTGACGCAATTTTACTGCAGTGGTGACGAGGAAGAAGCGCAACCTATTGACGCGACTGCTCGAACGAGTACGTCGCGTACTTTGGTTGTTTCTGAAGTGCAGGCTGATGGAGATGAATCTTCGCCTCCTCAGCAAAACATCGAGCACCCAACTCCACCTGCGAGCCCCCGTGCCCTGATGTCTACGGGTGCTTCTATTCTTGTAGACAGTGTTGGGCCTCCAAGAGCAGAGGTTTGTAGAACAGCAGCAAGTTTCCCTTAAGTGGATCACCCAAGGTTTATCGAACTCAGGGAGGAAGAGGTCAAATATATCCCTCTCATGCAACCCTGCAACCACAAAGCAAGAAGTCTCTTGTGTCCCCAACACACCTAATACACTTGTCAGATGTATAGGTGCACTAGTTCGGCGAAGAGATAGTGAAATACAGGTGGTATGAATGTATATGAGCAGTAGTAACGGCACCAGAAAATAGCTTGCTGCTACAACTGGCGTGTGGTTGATGGTGGTAATATTGCAGGCAGTACAGATGCAGTAAAACAGTAAACAAGCAGCGATGATTACAGTATTTGGGAACAAGGCCTAGGGATCATACTTTCACTAGTGGACACTCTCAACATTGATCACATAACAAAATAGATAAATGCTATACTCTATACACTCTGTTGTTGGATGATGAACACCACTAATTGCGTAGGATTACACGAACCCTTAATGCCGGAGTTAACAAGCTCCACAATATTCGATATTCATGTTTAAATAACCTTAGAGTGCATGATAGATCATTGCAATTACACCAAGTACTAACATAGCATGCACACTGTCACCATCACACTATGAAGGAGGCATAGATCACATCAATACTATCATAGCAATAATTAACTTCATAATCTACAAGAGATTACAATCATAACCTATGCCAAGTACTACATGATGCACACACTGTCACCATTACACCGTGCAGGAGGAATAGACTACTTTAATAACATCGCTAGAGTAGCACATAGATGAATAGTGATACAAAACTCATATGAATCTCAATCATGTAAGGCAGCTCATGAGATCATTGTATTGAAGTACATAGGAGAGAGATTAACCACATAGCTACCGGTACAGCCCTTAGCCTCGATGGAGAACTACTCCCTCCTCATGGGAGACAGCAGCGGTGATGAAGATGGCGGTGGAGATGGCAGCGGTGTCGATGGAGAAGCCTTCCGGGGGCACTTCCCCGTCCCGGCGGCGTGCCGGAACAGAGACTCCTGTCCCCTAGATCTTGGCTTCGCGATGGCGGCGGCTCTGGAAGGTTTCTCGTACCGTGGCTTTTCCGTATCGAAGATTTAGGTCAGGGACCTTTAAATAGGCGAAGAGGCGGAGTCGGAAGGTCGACGAGGCGGCGACACAGTAGGGGGGCCCGGCCCACACCCTAGCCGCGCCAGCCTGGTGTGTGGGGCCCCCAGGGCTCCCCTCTGGCGGCTCTCGGGTGTTCTGGAAGCTTCGTGGGATTTTAAGATCTTGGGCGTTGATTTCGTCCAATTCCGAGAATATTTACTTACTAGGATTTCTGAAACCAAAAACAGCAGAAAATAGGAACTGGCACTTCGGCATCTCGTCAATAGGTTAGTTCCGGAAAACGCATAAAATCATCATAAAGTGTGAACAAAACATGTAGGTATTGTCATAAAACAAGCATGGAACATAAGAAATTATCGATACGTCGGAGACGTATCAGCATCCCCAAGCTTAGTTCCTACTCGTCCCGAGTAGGTAAACGATAACAAGGATAATTTCTGAAGTGACATGCTACCAACATGATCTTAATCATACTATTGTAAAGCATATAAGATGAATGAAGTGATTCAAAGCAATGATAAAGACAATGATTAAACAATTGAATCATATAGCAAAGACTTTTCATGAATAGTACTTTCAAGACAAGTATCAATAAGTCTTGCATAAGAGTTAACTCCTGAAGCAATAGATTCTAAATAAAGGCATTGAAGCAACACAAAGGAAGATTAAGTTTCAGCGGTTGCTTTCAACTTGTAACATGTATATCTCATGGATAGTTGTCAATGCAAAGCAATATAACAAATGCAATAAGCAAGCATGTAAGAATCAATGCACAGTTCACACAAGTGTTTGCTTCTTGAGATGGAGAGAAATAGGTGAAATGACTCAACATAAAAGTAAAAGAAAGGCTCTTCGCAGAGGGAAGCATTGATTGCTATATTTGTGCTAGAGATTTTATTTTGAAAACAAGAAACAATTTTGTCAACGGTAGTAATAAACCATATGTATTATGTAAATTATATCCTACAAGTTGCAAGCCTCATGCATAGTATACCAATAGTGCCCGCACCTTGTCCTAATTAGCTCGGATTACCTGGATTATCATTGCAATACATATGTTTTAACCAAGTATCACAAAGGGGTACCTCTATGCCGCCTGTACAAAGGTCTAAGGAGAAAGCTCGCATTGGATTTCTTGCTTTTGATTATTCTCAACTTAGACATCCATACCGGGACAACATAGACGACATATAATGGACTCCTCTTTAATGCATAAGCATTTAGCAATGATTAATATTCTCATAAGAGATTGAGGATTGTTGTCCAAAACTGAAACTTCCACCATGGATCATGGCTTTAGTTAGCGGCCCAATGTTCTTCTCTAACAATATGCATGCTCAAACCATTCAACTCATGGTAAATCGCCCTTACTTCAGACAAGACGAACATGCATAGCAACACACATGATATTCAACAAAGGGTAGTTGATGGCGTCCCCAGGAACATGGTTATCACTCAACAAGCAACTTATAAGAGATAAGATGCATAAGTACATATTCAATACCACGATAGTTTTTAGGCTATTTGTCCCATGAGCTATATATTGCAAAGACAAAGAATGGAAATATAAAGGTAGCACTCAAGCAATTTACTTTGGAATGGCGGAGAAATACCATGTAGTAGGTAGGTATGGTGGACACAAATGGCATAGTGTTTGGCTCAAGGATTTGGATGCACGAGAAGTATTCCCTCTCAATACAAGGTTTAGGCTAGCAAGGCTATTTGAAACAAACACAAGTATGAACCGGTACAGCAAAACTTACATAAAAACATATTGCAAGCATTATAAGACTCTACATTGTCTTCCTTGTTGTTCAAACACCTTTACCAGAAAATATCTAAACCTTAGAGAGACCAATCATGCAAACCAAATTTTAGCAAGCTCTATGTATTTCTTCATTAATAGGTGCAAAGTATATGATGCAAGAGCTTAATCATGAACACAACAATTGCCAAGTATCAAGTTATTCAAGACATCATACCAATTACTACATATAGCATTTTCTGTTTCCAACCATATAACAATTAACGAAGCAGTTTCAACCTTCGCCATGAAAATTAAAAGCTAAGAACACATGTGTTCATATGAACCAGCGGAGCGTGTCTCTCTCCCACACAAGCATTTATTCAAATGAAATAAAAAACAAAAGCAAACAAACGCTCCAAGCAAAGCACATAAGATGTGATGGAATAAAAATATAGTTTCACTAGAGGAACCTGATAATGTTGTCGATGAAGAAGGGGATGCCTTGGGCATCCCCAAGCTTAGATGCTTGAGTCTTCTTAAAATATGAAGGGATGAACCACCGGGGCATCCCCAAGCTTAGAGCTTTCGCTCTCCTTGATCATAGTATACCATCCTCCTCTCTTGACCCTTGAAAACTTCCTCCACACCAAACTCAAAACAACTCATTAGAGGGTTAGTGCATAATCAAAAATTCACATGTTCAGAGGTGACACAATAATTCTTAACACTTCTGGACATTGCTCAAAGCTACTGGAAGTCAATGGAACAAATAAATCCATCCAACATAGCAAAAGAGGCAATGCGAAATAAAAGGCAGAATCTGTCAAAACAGAACAGTCCGTAAAGGCGAATTTTAAAGAGGCACCAGACTTGCTCAAATGAAAATGCTCAAATTGAATGAAAGTTGCGTACATATCTGAGGATCACTCACGTAAATTGGCATAATTTTCTGAGTTTCCTACAGAGAATTAGGCCCAGATTCGTGACAGCAAGAAATCTGTTTCTGCGCAGTAATCCAAATCTAGTATGAACCTTACTATCAAAGACTTTACTTGGCACAACAATGCAATAAAATAAAGATAAGGAGAGGTTGCTACAGTAGTAACAACTTTCAAGACTCAAATATAAAACAAAAGTACTGTAGCAAAATAAACACATGGGTTATCTCCCAAGAAGTTCTTTCTTTATAGCCATTAAGATGGGCTCAGCAGTTTTAATGATGCACTCGCAAGAAATAGTATTTGACGCAAAAGAGAGCATCAAGAGGCAAATTCAAAACACATTTAAGCCTAACATGCCTATGAAAAGGAATCTTGTAAGTAAACAAGTTCATGAAGTATAATGCAACAAGCATATAAAGATAAAACAAGTGCAGCTTCAAGATTTTAAGCATATAGAGAGGTGTTTTAGTAACATGAAAATATCTACAACTATATTGTCCTCTCTCATAATAATGTCCAGTACCATCATGAGCAAACTCAACAATATAACTATCACATAAAGCATTCTTATCATGAGTCTCATGCATAAAATTATTACTACTCCCAACATAAGCATAGTCAATTTTATTAGTTGTAGTGGGAGCAAATTCAACAAAGTAGCTATCATTATTATTCTCATCATCAAATATAGGAGGCATATTGTAATCATAATCAAATTTATCCTCCATAACAGGCGGCACCAAAAGGCTACTATCATTATAATCATCATAAATAGGAGGCAAAGTATCATCAAAGTAAATTTCCTCCTCAATGCTTGGGGGACTAAAAAGATGATGCTCATCAAAACCAGCTTCCCCAAGCTTAGAATTTTCCATATCATTAGCAACAATGGTATTCAAAGTATTCATACTAATATGTTCCATGGGATTTTTAATTTTAGCATCAAACCATCCATGTCTTAACTCAGGAAAAAGAATAAAAAGCTCCATGTTGCTTTCCATTATGCCTTCCTAGTGATAAACAAGAAACAAAAAGATGCAGTTGCAGGATCTAAAGGAAATAGCTTCGAGTACTTACAACGGCGCCGGAAAATAGCTTAGTAGCCGAGATCCGGAGCGTGAGTACCTTTTACCTTTCCTCCCCGGCAACGGCGTCAGAAAAGTGCTTGATGTCTACGGGTGCTTCTATTCTTGTAGAGAGTGTTGGGCCTCCAAGAGCAGAGGTTTGTAGAACGGCAGCAAGTTTCCCTTAAGTGGATCACCCAAAGTTTATCGAACTCAGGGAAGAAGAGGTCAAAGATATCCCTCTCATGCAACCCTGCAACCACAAAGTAAGAAGTCTCTTGTGTCCCCAACACACCTAATACACTTGTCAGATGTATAGGTGCACTAGTTCGGCGAAGAGATAGTGAAATACAGGTGGTATGAATGTATATGAGCAGTAGTAACAGCACCAGAAAATAGCTTGCTGCTACAACTGGCGTGTGGTTGATGGTGGTAATATTGCAGGCAGTACAAATGCAGTAAAACAGTAAACGAGCAGCGATGATTACAGTATTTGGGAACAAGGCCTAGGGATCATACTTTCACTAGTGGACACTCTCAACATTGATCACACAACAAAATAGATAAATGGTATACTCTACACTCTATTGTTGGATGATGAACACCACTAATTGCGTAGGATTACACGAACCCTTAATGCCGGAGTTAACAAGCTCCACAATATTCGATATTCATGTTTAAATAACCTTAGAGTGCATGATAGATCATTGCAATTACACCAAGTACTAACATAGCATGCACACTGTCACCATCACACTATGAAGGAGGCATAGATCACATCAATACTATCATAGCAATAATTAACTTCATAATCTACAAGAGATTACAATCATAACCTACGCCAAGTACTACATGATGCACACACTGTCACCATTACACCGTGCAGGAGGAATAGACTACTTTAATAACATTGCTAGAGTAGCACATAGATGAATAGTGATACAAAACTCATATGAATCTCAATCATGTAAGGCAGCTCATGAGATCATTGTATTGAAGTACATAGGAGAGAGATTAACCACATAGCTACCGGTACAGCCCTTAGCCTCGATGGAGAACTACTCCCTCCTCATGGGAGACATCAGCGGTGATGAAGATGGCGGTGGAGATGGCAGCGGTGTCGATGGAGAAGCCTTCCGGGGGCACTTCCCCGTCCCGACGGCGTGCCGGAACAGAGACTCCTGTCCCCCAGATCTTGGCTTCGCGATGGCGGCGGCTCTGGAAGGTTTCTCGTACCGTGGCTTTTCCGTATCGAAGATTTAGGTCAGGGACCTTTAAATAGGTGAAGAGGCGGAGTCGGAAGGTCGACGAGGCAGCGACACAGTAGGGGGCGTGGCCCACACCCTGGCCGCGCCAGCCTAGTGTGTGGGGCCCCCAGGGCTCCCCTCTGGCGGCTCTCGGGTGTTCTGGAAGCTTCGTGGGATTTTAAGATCTTGGGCGTTGATTTCGTCCAATTCCGAGAATATTTCCTTACTAGGATTTCTGAAACCAAAAACAGCAGAAAACAGGAACTGGCACTTCGGCATCTCGTCAATAGGTTAGTTCCGGAAAACGCATAAAATCATCATAAAGTGTGAACAAAACATGTAGGTATTGTCATAAAACAAGCATGGAACATAAGAAATTATCGATACGTCGGAGACGTATCATGCCCCTTCGCCAAAATGGGCAAGGGTCGAATCAATCACGGAGCCTGCTTTACAACTGGGTGGCTCCACGACTCCTCTTCTGGATGATGTAAGTCCCTCCTCCTTTTTTGTGCAAAGTACTTTTTGATGCTATCGTCTTTTTGTTGTTTGCTTCTTTTTTCTGCTTTGTGCTATCGAGCTTTTTACTATATTGACGCTTTCTTTCTCTATCTTTCGTTATCAGCCTTTGATTAAGGAATTCATCTGCTTCGGCACCCAATTCGTCGGGTACCGTGATCATGCTAACAAAGCTGAAGGTAATATTTTGCTATCTTCCGGCAAATGACTTCTCACTCCTTTCTTGTCGTGATTTTGACTGATTTCGACTTTTTTGGCAGAAAATCTTGCGGAAGCCAACAAGCGTGCTAACGCACTTGCTCAAAAACTGGAGCAAAGTGAAAAGGCTCGTAAGAAGGCTGAAGCAGATGCTAAGAAGGCCAAGGCAGATGCTGCTGCTGTCGAAGATCTTCGGAAGAGACTTCACGACGCAGAAACTGCTTTAAGTGACAAAGTGACTGAGCAAGCTGCTCGAGAAAAAGTGATCCTCGGTCGCTTGCAGTCGCAGAGTCGACGTTTTGTTAGTAAGTGCTCGAATCCTTGTGCATTTCTTCGGGTTACTTCACGTTTTTCGAGCATTCTTATTGACGAGCTAGCCTTTGCTTGTTTTCAGGGAGAACTCATCAAGAATACGAAGTGGAGGAACCTAAAGGCGATCCGCTCCTCGACGCGCTTTCTCTTCTTGAAATCCATGGGGATGAAGCACGCGAAGGCCTTGCTGACGCTAAATCAGGTCTGTCGAAGCTTTTCCCCTATTTCTTCCCGAAGAAAGAGGAGCCCAACACTTTTACTCCTCTCGCCAAAAGCTTCAACGTGCCAGAAGATCTTGGTCTCAAACTTCGCCAAGAAGGCCTGAAGATTGGTGTTGAAGGCACCATCGCTCTGATTGCCGATAGCCAGCAAAACGTCGACTGGGCTAAAGTTGGTGACATAAAGGAGATGGAGACGAAGAAGTGGCAATCTCTAATTAGAGCTGCCAAACCTCCCTCAAAGCCGATCCTTGCCTTCCTTGGCGTCAAACCAACTCCTGCTCCAAGCGCATCCAAGCCGGAGGTCAAGTAGACCACCCTGTCTCCTTTTATTTTTTCTTTTTCCCTTTTGATGCTGTCGCCAAAGTAGCTTTGGCGACACTTACCCGACTAGTTTGTTAGGGCGACCTCCATTGTAATGTCTTGTAAATATTCTGAAGATCAATGGATTTTCTATTTTGCTTGATGATTGATGTCGAACCTTTTATTTCAGTTGACATTTTACAACTATACTCCAACTCCTCGTCCTTCCGATGTTTTTCCTACTTCCTCCCGTTCGAAGAAAACGCCTATTAATAATGAGCTTGGTGAAGATTCCTCGAGTAAGATTCAGCGCAAGACTTGGAAGAACTTCGTCAGCAGCTTCAGTATGCGAAGAAGCAAACACTTGTAATGATGGAGCAATCTCGAAAGGCATCCGAAAAGGAGAAAGCTGCACTACAGCAGGCTCAAGAAGCCATAGCTACCAAGGAAGCCGCCGTTTCTGAAGCTGTCAAAGCAACCACTCGATAAAATTTTATGCTCGAGTTGATGAATGAAGCCAGTTTGGACATGTCAGGTATGCTTTTGCAAACCAAAACTTCTGTTTTCCCGCTGTTTCCTTTTTTGAAATTCTTGTGCTGTCGCCAAATAGGTTCCTTTCTCGACGCTGCTGCTGAAGACCAAAGGGTAGACGCAAGGACAAATCTCCTGGTTAACCTCTCCCTTGACCATGGTTCTTTGTTTTTGGGCCACTCCAGAACGTACCCGACAGATTGTCAGGTTTCAAGACCGCGCCTGTCAGGTTCGTGAATTCCTTGATTTCTGCACCAGAACTTTGTCCCTTGTTTACAAGACAATGTTTCCTCGGAACGAGACACCCGACACTCTTCTTGGTCTGATTGAAAAATTTCGGGATGCCCCTCGTATCCATAGCTTTGTGCAAGCTCAATTGTCTGCTGGAGCAAGATTCGCCATGATTATGATACAGATCTGCTACCGAAAATTAGACCTGACGAAGATTGTCTCCAAGTGCCTGGCCAAGCAGTCAAGACGAAAAAGGAACATCGACAAAATCAATGATATTGTAACTCCTGTAGCCGAAGAAATGATGGACGAACATCTTCGGATGGACTCTGAATTCTTTGTCAAAGGAAGCTATGCTGAACATACGACAACTGCTGCAAATAACAAAGGTCTATCCATAGATAGTATATTAGGCATTAACTGAGTTGTACTATATTGCAAGAAATCGTGTATGTATTTTTTGTCGAATTCTTTGTGATAATGAAGTTGTCTATATTGTGAAGTGTAATCTATATTGCGAAGCCCCCGAGCCTTTAGCCGGAGCTCAAGCTATTTTTTGCATCTCGATGAATCTACTATTTTGAGAGAGTATATACATTTTGCTGTCGTGGGTTATGAGCGCCCGAGCCCGTCGACGAAGAAAGATGTATATCACCAATATATTTTACTATATTGCAGCACCGCGACCCCGCCTCATTAAAAACCTTTCCAGCCCTACTCGGTGCCCTGCAAAGGAAAAGAGTGCGTCTGAAAACTCACGGGCGTTTCAGTACATTGTATTTTTACAAAGGAGGACTATATTTCAACTCTAAGCGTAGAACCGCCTGAGTTGCGCCACGTTCCAGGGGTTTTTTATCGGGAACCCCCGTCTTCTTGTCCTTGATTCTGTATGCTCCTCCTTCGATTACTTCTGTGACGATGTAAGGGCCAAGCCATGGCGACTCGAGTTTTTCAGTATTCTGTTGATTGAGCCGTAGAACTAGATCTCCGACCTGAAAAGACCTTGGCCGCAGTCGTCGACTGTGGTAGTTTTTCAAGTCTTGCTGGTACTTGGCAACCCGTGATAGTACTTCATCTCGAGCTTCATCAAGTGCATCGACATCGTCCTCTAATGCTCTTCTGGAAGCTTCTTCATCATACTCTGTAACTCTTGGGGAGTCATGCTCTATTTCTATTGGTAGTACTGCTTCAGCTCCATGGACCAGAAAAAACGGAGTTTCCTGTGTCGCTGTATTTGGCGTTGTTCGAATACTCCACAATACACTTGGCAATTCTTCTGGCCAAGTATGTCGAGCTTTTTCCAGTGGTCCCAACAAACGCTTCTTGATGCCATTGCAGATGATACCATTGGCTTTCTCGACTTGACCGTTGGTCTGCGGGTGCCCAACTGACGCGAAGTGCAATTTGATGCCTACTTCTGCGCAATATGCCTTGAATTCCTTGGATGTGAAGTTACTGCCATTGTCCGTGACGATGCTATGAGGTACTCCAAACCGAAAAACAATGCTTTTCACGAACTTTATTGCTGACGCTGCATCTGGTGAATTTATCGGCTTCGCTTCTATCCACTGGGTGAATTTGTCGACAGCGACGAGCATATACTCGTATCCTCCTGGCGAGGCTTTGTGTAACTGTCCCACCATATCGAGGCCCCATTGAGCAAAGGGCCAAGACAGCGGTATTGGCATCAGTTCCGCTGCCGGAGAGTGAGGTTTTGCGGCAAATCTCTGGCACGCGTCACAAGTTCGTACTATCTCCTTTGCGTCCTCGATTGTTGTTAACCAGTAAAATCCAGCCCGAAAAACCTTGGCCGCGATAGCTCGACTGCTCGCGTGATGACCACATATTCCCTCGTGTACATCCTTCAAGATTATCCTTCCTTCTTTGGGTGTGACGCACCTTTGTAACACACCCGAAATACTGCGCTTGTACAACTCCCCTTTGACCACTGTAAAGGATTTGGATCGCCGAATAACCCGCCTTGCTTTAATTGGGTCGTCGAGTATTTCTTTCCTTAAGATGTATGATATGTATGCTTGCATCCATGGAACCTGCACCATCATCACTAGCTCCTGGTCCTCTTCTTCTGGTGCTTCCTTGGGAGTCGTCGATGTTTTCTCTTCCTTCTGCTTCTTCTACGCCTTCTTTGGCTTTGTGGATCTCTCGGATATCTCTTCCCAAAACACACCTGGTGGAATTGCGAGGCACTGCGACCCGATATTTGCAAGAACATCGGCTTCATCATTGCTCAGCCTGCTGATGTGATTTACTTTGCATCCATCAAATAACTTCTCGAGCTCATTGTACACTTCCTTGTATGCCACCATGCTATCATTGACTGCATCACACTGGTTCATGACTTGCTGAGCCACCAATTGTGAGTCGCCAATGATTTTTAGTCGAGTTGCACCACAAGCTTTCGCCATCTTCATCCCATGATAAGAGCTTCGTATTCTGCCTCATTGTTAGACGCGTTTGGGAACGTCATTCGTAAGACATACTTCAGTTTGTCGCCTTCTGGTAATATAAGAATCACTCCTTCTCCAGCTCCTTCTACCCTCTTGGACCCGTCAAAGTTCATAGTCCAAGTTCTCGATAAATTCGGGGGTCCTGTGTTTTGCAGCTCCATCCACTCTGCGATGAAATCTGGCAGAATTTGCGACTTTATTGTTTTTCTTTTTTCATATGTGATGTCCCGAGGAGAAAGTTCTATTCCCCAAAGGGAGACACGACCTGTAGCTTCTGGATTGTTTAGTATATTTGATAGAGGTGCTTCATTGACCACTATTATCGGGTGTGCCGAAAAATAGTGCCGCAATTTCCTTGCGGTTGTGATCACTCCATATGCTAGCTTCTGGTACTGCGGGTATCGCTGTTTTGAAGGCGATAAAACTTCACTGATGAAATATACTGGCCTCTGCACTCCATGGAGTTTTCCTTCTTCCTCTCTTTCGACAACTAGCGCCGTGCTGACCACCTGAGGTGTGGCTGCAATGTATAACAGGAGGGGTTCCTTTTCTTTCGGCGCCACCAAAATTGGTGGTGTCGAAATTGTGCGTTTAAGATCCTCGAAGGCTCTATCTGCCTCTTCGTTCCACTGGAACTTCTCTCCTTGCTTGATTAAGGCGTAGAACGGTAATGCCTTTTCTCCCAGCCTGGCGATGAATCTGCTTAAAGTTGCGACTCGCCCGGTTAACTGCTGTATTTCTTTCAACTTTGTTGGCTTCCTCATTGTTACGATAGCTTGGATTTTTTCGGGATTAGCTTCAATCCCTCTTGCTGAAACTAAGAACCCGAGAAGTTCTCCTGCAGGGACGCCGAAAGAACACTTCGTCGGATTCAGCTTGAGGCAAAATCTGTTGAGGTTGTCGAAAGTTTCCTTCAGGTCCTCGATTAACGTTGCCCCCTTTTTTGACGTTATGACGACATCATCGATGTACACTTGTACGTTTTTTCCAATCTGTGTTGCTAAGCACTTCTGCATCATCTTCTGGTATGTTTCTCCCGCGTTTTTCAGACCAAAGGGCATTGTTCTATAGCAAAACACGCCGTAAGGTGTGATGAACGCTGTTTTGACCTCATCTTCTTCTTTCAATCTGATCTGGTTATAACCAGAGTATGCATCCAGGAAGGAAAGACGTTCACATCCTGCCGTGGAGTCGATAATTTGATCGATCCTCGGGAGGGGAAAGTGATCCTTTGGACAATGTTTGTTGAGACACGTAAAGTCGACACACATGCGAAGGACTTCAGTGTTTTTCTTCGGAACCAACACTGGGTTTGCGACCCACGTGGCCTCTTTATGCAGCTCCTTAATGAAACCAGCTTCTCTCAGTCGATCAATCTCTGACAGCATAGCTTTGCGGTTTAGCTCCGAAAAACGCCGCAAAGGTTGTTTTATTGGTCTCGCTAATGGATCCAAGTTTAGGTGGTGCTCGGCAAGTTCCCTGGGTACTCCTGGCATGTCAGCTGGACACCATGCGAAGATTTTCCAGTGCTCACGGAGGAACTCGACGAGCGCGCTTTCCTATGTGAGGTCCATATCTGTCGCGATGGACGTCGTCTTCTTTGGATCTGTCGGGTGAATCTGCACTTCCTTAGAATTTTTCGCAGTGTTGAAGGTTGATTCTTTGTTAGGCCTTCCCACACCTGGCAGCACATCATAATCAGTCGCGAGCCTTGACGCCATGTACTCTTCTTGCATCCCGAAGGTTTCTGACAGTCGATGAAAATCCTTGTCACATTTATCGGCTAACGCGAAGCTTCCTTTCACTATGATGTGTAATGTGGTACCGCCATAAATCTGTCATATGCTGGCCGTCCCAACAAGGCGTGATACTGCGACGGGAAATGCACGACTTCAAACTCCAGCCTCTCTATCCTGTAGTTTTCTCGGGTCCCAAACTGAACATCGAGATTGATCTTCCCCAACGGGTAACTTGGCTTCTCTGGCGTGATGCCATGGAAACGTGTGTCAGTTGGTTTCAAATTTGCTAGAGATATGTTCATCTTCCTTAGTGTATCTGCATACATAAGGTTTAGACTGCTGCCTCCATCTATGAATACTCGAGATACGTCGAATCCTGCAATTACTGCTGGTAAGATAAGTGCTGACTGCCCTGGTCGAGGGACTTGCTGCGGATGATCCGCTATTGTGAAGCTAATGTCTTGCCCTGACCAATTTAAGTACTCAACCGTTGGTGGAGGTATCTTCTCTGCCATGAACACCTATCGCGACTTTCTGAGCTCTATTGGATGGCCTGCCTTTCTGAATCATCGAGACCGCTCCGTTGGAGTTGGGATCAACGTAAGGTGGTGGCGCTGGTGCTGCCGCTATTCTGAGTTGGTGTCAATTTTCGTCCATAATTGCGGGAGGAGGTGGCAAGTGGATTTCACTCCTAGGCCCTTGAGGGTTTCTATTTTTCGCCTGGGCATTGGCGTGCCCTGCCCACCTTAGCATTGCTTGAAAATTTCGGCAATCCTTTTGCAGGTGTCCTGACTGCCTCTCTCCATTGTTGTCGAGATAGAAATGCATCTGACACGGCCCGTTCATCATATCCTCGGGGGACATGAAAGGTCTCTGGAACCTTGGCCCATTATTTGGCATGTTATTTCGGGAGTCATCTCACCGCCTCGCTGCTCGTTTCTCCTTTGATAGTCATCTCTATTGTTTCCTCCAGCGCTTGCTCGAAACCCAGCCGAGATTTGGCCAGGAGCATCGTAATTCGAGAATTACCGAGAAAATCGACGTCTATTTTGATAATTTCGACCACGGTCATCTTCTGGTGACCTATGCCGTTTGTTGTGGACAGCATCTTCTCCATCTGCCCATCTGTTTGCTATCTCCATCAGTGCGGATACTGTCTTTGGGTTGGTTCTCCCCAAGTCCTCGACAAAATCTCCTCGTCGGATTCCTGCGACAAATGCATCTATCGCTCTCTCGTCAGATATATTCTCTGCCGAGTTTTTTTATGATATTCCACCTTTGGATATATTTTCTCATCGATTCATCCTGCTTTTGTCGACACGCTCTCAACTCTTCCAATGACACAGGTTTTTTGCAGGTGGATCGAAAATTCTTGACAAACACGTCCTCGAAGCTATCCCAACTTTCGATAGAACCTGGAGGAAGCTTCTTTATCCAAGATCACGCAGCTCCACTCAGGTGTACTTGGATGCTCTGCATGGCTGTTGCTCTGGTTCCTCCTATCAGCTTCACCGTCTCGAGATAATCAACTAGCCAATCCTCTGGATCTTGCAGGTCGTAGAATTTTTTGAAGTTATCGGGTAATTTGAACCCCGAAGGAACTCGAGTTTTTCGGATCCTCCTTGTGAAGCACGTGTAACATCCCAAATTTCAATAAAAAGAAAGTTAGAGAATTCCAGAGAGCAAAATTTCAAACAAACAAAAACTTTTTAAATTGCATATAGTGCCATGCATAGGACTTGTGCATTTGAGTGATATGCCATGATGATTGTTATTACTTGTATGTGCTATACCCTAAAACCCTAATGTGATCATATGAAGATCACCAACCAAATAAATCAAAGAGGAAGAAAATCCAATAAATGAAAAACCCTAAAAACCCTCACATATGCTCTATGGCATTTTTATAAATTTTGGATCCTAGACCAATTTGGTCTTCACCATTAGTTGAATAATGTTACTAAACACTTATTACAACTTTTGGAATCAAATAATCACAATTCAAATGAATTTCAAACACAAATCTTGCTCACATATGATAATGGTCAAAATTGACAATTAGAGTCTGATCACTACTTTGAGCCATTGCAATTCAATTTTCTCAAACCAATTCTTGCTAACTCTTTGCACCAATTCAAATTCAACATCAAGGTGAACACTTTTTGTAAAGATCACCATGCCCAAATCTTTCTTGATCATTAGCTATGCTCATCCAAAGTTGCAACTTTGAATTAAGTTCAACAATCTCCACTTATCCATTTTTGCAATTCTTTGAATTAAACAACTTCACCACCACCTCTCATCATCTCTGGTCAAATACAACTTATCTAAACACACACAATTCAAATTGGTGAACCATTTGAATTAAATCAAATTTGGACAAATTTACAAATTTCCAAATATGGCACTATTAGACACTATTTGCTATAGTGACTCTACTCCATCTAATCTACCTCAACCCTAGTCCAATTGGTCCCCTGGTCCCCTCTAACACTAAGTGTGGCATAGCAAGCCTAAGGAGAAGAGGAGGGCAGCTAGGGCATGGCCATGCCGGCCATGTCGCCACCCCGACTACCCTCCCCTCTCCTCCTTCACTCTCTGCCCTGCCCACCTTGTCCAACGTCGCCACCTTACTCTACTGGACCACCTAGCACTGGACATGGTCGAGGAGAAGCTCGACAGCCGCCGGAACGCGCGCGCCCAACACGGCGACGCCATGCCGATGACGTCGCGCGTGGAAACGTTCGCAGACGTCACTGGCCACGCGCCGCGCCACCACCTCGCTCTCGCCCTGGCCCCGCTGCCTAGCCGTTGAGCATCACCACGCTACCACAACGCCGCTAGACATGGCCACGACAAGACCCTGGACCGCCGCCGCCGTAGACGGAGAAGAAGATCCCGCCACTGCCGCGACATGCCTGGAAGCAATGCGACCCAACCAAGCCCTGCCCGACCAAGCTGTCGCCGCCAATAGCATCGCCAGGAACCGTAGAACACTGCCGCACCCTCGCCTAGCTCTCTAGCTCGCCGGAGAAGCCGCGCCATGGTCGACCACCACCCTGTCCCGCAGCACCCTCGAGCTGCTATAAAAAGAGACCTCCCCTGGACAATCCAAGCACACCACCTCGCTCTCCACCTATCACTGCTTCTCAACCACCACTCCACCCATCGAATCCTTGCCGGAGCAAGCTCAATCGGCAGATCGCCGCCGCGGAAGCTCTGCAGCAATCGCCGGCGAACCAGACCACCTTAGGCGACGCCACCTGTACCAGCCGCTTCGCCGACGTCCACAACTTCACCGAGCATATTGCCAACCCTAGCTGGAGCCACCGTAAGCCCTCCGACCCCCTACCGCCGCCGCCAGAGCGTCAGGTTCTCGTCGGAGACCACGATGAACCACGGCCGTCCGATCTAATTCTAATCCTACGCCCCACACTGAGTCATACCGTTTCGGGTTTAAATACTCGCTGACGGGTGGCCCCCGCTGTCAGGCAGCCCGCGCGTCTCTGGACCGTGGCTGGGCTGGCCTTGGGCCGCTTTTAAACCTTTCAGCCCATTTAGCTTTCCCGCCGGCCTATTTAATTCAAATCTTATTTAAACAATTCCAAACTTTTCCAATACTACCCAAACTTTGAAATTCAATAGATTCAAATTGGCTCAACCAAATGTAATGAATTTTATGTTGTTGGAAAGCTAAGGAAATTATCTACAAAGTTCCACTGGTCCCATGACCAGATTCATTGTAGAATTAATGTGATAAAAAGAAGAAGGCAGGGACTTTTTCCTATTCAAATAATTATTAAAAATCAACCAAAATAGATATTAAGTTAATTCCAACTCTAATAGCTCACATTTGACTTACACTAATTGATTATGCAATAAAATGGTGTGGTCACTTTGCATGATCATGCCCTAGTTTAATTAGTGGATAATATGGCTAGTTTAACTAGTTGATATTGTCCAAAACTATTAAGTAATTCATATGAAGTCTTATACTTCATTTAAATCTTGTCTCACATGAATTCATGGGATGTTTGGACCCCTGGCCCAAACTCTCTTATATGAATTACTTAGAGATTTAAATCATATGTAGTGTATTTAAATGATATGAGGTGATCCACCTCATTTAAATCCTCTTCTCAAATGATGATGATGAACATTTGACTTAGGTCAATATAAGTTCATATATGATTGATTGAGAAATTAAATCTTAAGAAGATTTCAAGGAAGGGAAATTATTCCTCAAGAACCCTATGGAAACTATCATTTACATATTAAATACAAAGAAGTCAATTCTCCTCAAACAACACAACCCATGCACCCTAATTAGATTATTTGTGTGCATAGAATAAGTTGTGTGTTTATATGTGATACATGGAATAGCCATTGAATTAGTGAGTAATTATACTCGTATTCAAATTTAGACGCTAGCACCGGAGAGTACACCGAAGAAGAAGGTTGCTACCAAGAGGAGGAGGAGGAACAGTTTGAGAACTACCAAGGCAAGCTAATATTCTTGCAAAGTGCAAAGCCCCTTGGGGCAAGGCACCATGAACCTTACCTTTTCTTACATAAGCCTATCCCAAGTTTTACTTTACAAGTTTTACTTGGTGTTTTCCAAGAGTTACTTTTATAGTTAACTTTGGTCAAAGTAAAGGATGGTTACTAGAGTAGTGAAGTAGATTCAATCAAGCAAAGCAAGATAGCACCCCTCATGATTTAGAGCTAGTGCTAATGAAATAAAACTTGACTACTCTAGATGGGAACAATGTGATTTGAAATGAATTTGAAACCTTGGAATGATAAAGCATTCCATTGAATGATTTTTTGAAGGTGAATATGACCAAGAGAAGATGGTGATTTTTGATAAACATGATGTTGGTATGAATGCGATACCTTTCCAATTAGTAAGTACCCCCACAATACCTGATTATGGGTAGGGCTTAACTGGAAGTTTATGCATCTTAGTATGGGTTCCCTCTGAACACACGTCATAGGGGTTACGCTTGAGGCTGCCTCCGTTGTTGAGAAATGATGTGAAATTGAGGTGAATTGTACGGCCAAGCCCTGTGCAGTTCCCAGGTTGTGATTGGTCTTCACTGGGAGGCCAAGCTCATGGGGAGAGGTGCTCATACTAGGATTTGTAAGTGAAAGGTTATGGTTGATGATCCGCGTACTGTGTTACGATGATTCGGGGTAATCCCGACGGATGAAATCAAATGTTGTGGCACAAGTGTGCAACCTCTGCAGAGTGTAAACCTATTCGAATAGCCGCGTCCACGGTTACAGACGATTCGAAAGGCCATACAGTTTCCGATGTCATATCTTTGAAAATGATGTTGAAAGATGATGATGAAATGACTGGTGGTGAATTGAATTGAAATCACCACTTGAATTGTGGGAATGACACTAATGTTCCCACTTGAGTTAGTTAGCACTTGAATAAGCTTTTCTCAAATACTTGTGAACTAAAATTGGCTTTATGCAAATAAACTAGAGCTTAGCAAACCATACTAGAAATGTCTAGCACTTACCTTAGTATTAGTTTGCGAGTACTTAAAGTACTCGCGGCTTTGTCCCTGGCTATTCAAATTGCCAGAGTATGAAGAAGAACAAGGCGACGACCAGCAGGACGCCTACGACAACTAGGAGTCTTCCGACGTCAAGCGTTGGCCTGTGGACTAGAGAGTCCTTGTATCTTACGCTTCCGCTATGAACTATGAACTTGTGTTTGTTTGTTGATCAATAGATCAACTATTCGTGTGATATGGATCATGTGATTCCAATTTGTAAGACTTATGGTTTGTAATGAATGATGACTGTGATACTTAACTATTATGCCTCGCAACAACAATATTCCTGGGATTGCGATGTATGACATAATAGGCATTCGGACTTAAAAATCCGGGTGTTGACAAGTTGGTATCAGAGCCATTGTTTGACCTTAGAAGACCTTAGTTAGAATGGGCGTTCTGAAAAAGTTAACTTTGAAATCAAATGAAAGAAAATATTTGTGAAAATTTACTACACTCTTGTCTTGGAGACTTTGCCAAAATTTGATGAATCATGTTCTATCTTATTTGAATCAACTTAAAATTTTGCCACACTTTGCACTCTCTAACTTACTCATCCAATTCTCTTTCGGATGGAGCCGAATGAACCCATCAACACCAAGTTTTACCATCTTGGGAACGGAGGGAGCTTGATCTTCGAGCACGACCTCAACGCTGTCTCTGACTTCCTTGGGCGCCCCCACCCCGAGTTCCACGGGGTTCAGTTGGACGACACGCCCGGAGGAGAGTTGCAGTGGGTGATCACTGCCGACTTGAGGGGCAAGATGGAGCCTCCCACCTTGGAGAGGATTCTCTTCTCCTTCCGCGAGAGCAACTGGCTCGACGGACTCGCACGTGGCCTTCAGGAGGCACTTGCGCGCCTCTGTGGACAGAACGTGGTGCGCATCCTTGCGTCGCGCTACGCCCACCTTGTGAGGCGTGATGCTGCGGGAGTGCCCATGGAGCTGCAGCCGCACCCGGAGTTGAGGCACCATGCTGAGCACCTGGACTTCATGCTCTACCAGACTCAGAGGGACCTCGACGCCACTCGCGCTTACGCGAACCAGACCCATGCTCACATCACCGAGCAGGGTGAGGCGATCAAGCTACTCAACAACGATCGCAAGAGCCTTCGTCAGCAGCGTGCCAAGAAGGACGCTATGATTCGGCGCCTTCGCGCCAAGATAGCATCACTCGAGGCCACTGTCAAGGCCTAGGAGGATCAGATTCGTGAGCTGGAGGATGACGACGGAGGCATCGACATTCAGGGAGGAGGAGCCTTGCTGAGCGACGACGACGACTTTGAGGAGGACGAGAACACCGAGGAGGAGGACTACGAGTTCCTGGAGGCAGGACCCGACGACTACGTCCCGATCGATGTCGAGGATGAGGAGTTGTTGCACTAGTTCACTTATGTAGGTGTGAGTTGTATCCCATCCCTTGTATCGTAGCATGAGAATGGTTCTTAAAACCATTCGAGTATGTGTGTGTTAGTTTGTACTATGTGTTGAATGAATGAATGAATGTTATGTTTGTCATGAAAAGATTACAAATTTTCAAATGTTTTCAAACTTAACCAAAATGAACCATAGAATGTTCCCTCTTATCTCATGATCTTCTATATCTTCAGATGGCCCCTCCCAATCGCACCAACGACGCGATGTTGCAACTGCTGCAAACCATGCTGGCCGACAGGGAAACAGAAAGAGCCGAACGCCAAGCCAACCTCATCGCCTTGCAGAACATTGCCAACCAAGGCCATGGAAATCATGACCACCCCGGATCTAAGCTCAAGAACTTCCAGAACACCAATCCCCCGGTGTTTAGCAAAACCGAGGAACCCCTCGACGCCGACGATTGGC
This sequence comes from Lolium perenne, assembly GCF_019359855.2. NCBI lineage: Eukaryota > Viridiplantae > Streptophyta > Magnoliopsida > Poales > Poaceae > Lolium > Lolium perenne. Next base: position 277,238,298 of record NC_067245.2, read on the forward strand.
TCCAGACTATGGAGAACAATCTGGAGGTATCCGGAGTGGAAGCCAACGAGAAAGTCTTGTTTGCAACCCACTATCTCGTTGGACCAGCCCGCGCTTGGTGGACAAGCACCCGTGCCATGAACGGAGGTCAGTTCATGACTTGGGAGGATTTCAAGCTAAAGTTCAGCAAGTACCATGTACCCCCGGATCTTATCAAAAAGATGAGGGATGAGTTCCGTGAGCTGAAACAAGGTCGCATGACGGTGGTTGAATACCGCGACAAGTTTCTTACACTGTCGAGGTATGCCCCTGATGAGACCGACACCGTTGAGAAGAGGAAGGAGAGATTCCTGAACGGACTGCATGATGAGATGCAGACTATCCTCATCAACATCCCCTTCGCCGACCTTGAAGCCCTTGTTGACTCCGCCATCCAGATGGAGGGCAAGCTGAACTAAGCCAATGAGAACCGCAAGCGCAGCATGGCGAATCAAAGTGGATCAAGCCACCCCCAGAAGTATCGCCCTAGCTCAAGCGGAGGTTTCACTCCGAGAAACAACAAACCCCCAATGCAGAACTCACGCCCCGGTTATCAGAACCGGAGTGGCGGAAACTCCAAGCCAGGAGGCTACAACAACAACAACTACAGCAACAACAACAACTACAACCGCGCTCCGCCCAGAGCCCCCAACAACAACAACAACAACACAAACACCACTCCCAGAACCGGAAGCAACGCCGTCCCCGTCGTGAACAAGCAGGAAAAGACCACCATCACTTGCTATGAGTGTGGTGTAGTGGGGCACTACTCCAACGAGTGTCCCAAGCGTCTTGCCAAGCTCGCCGGCAACACCGCTGCACCTGCTCAGCAGCAACGCCGTGTCTCCACCGGCAAGAAGTTCGCCCCCAACAACCCCAATAACCGCAACGGCCGCCTCTACCACATGAACGCCGAAGAAGCCCAGGAAGCACCAGATGTTGTACTGGGTATGTTTTCTGTCAACCACATCCCTGCCAGAGTGTTGTTTGATTCCGGAGCATCTCATTCTTTTTTCACCGAAGACTTTGCATCAACAAGTAAAATTCAACCCCTCAGTTTGAAGCATGTTATGATAGTTCAAATTCCCGGATCAACCACCAAAGCCAGAAAATTTTGCAAAAATGTACCAATCAAAATCCATGATGTAGATTTCTATGTCAATCTAATCATTCTGGGAACCAAAGGTTTGGAAGTCGTACTAGGAATGGACTGGATGTCAAAACACAATGGATTGATAGACTGTGCCAAGAAAGCCATAACCATGACTAGCAGCTCCGGTATCGTAGTAGAGCACGTCTCTGAAAAACTACCCAGAAAATTTACCTGCAACCAAAGTGTATCCAAGCCAACTCTAGATCAAATCAGGGTCGTTTGTCGCTACCCTGATGTGTTTCCGGATGATCTACCCGGTATGCCCCCGGATCGGAATATCGAGTTCATCATCGAGTTAATCCCCGGAACTGGACCCATAGCCCAGAGAGCCTACAGCATGAACGCAACAGAGCTTGTGGAGCTGAAGAAACAAATAGATGATATGTTGGCCAAAGGTCTGATTAGACCAAGTGCATCCCCCTGGAGATCCCCCATCTTGTTTGTGGACAAGAAGGATGGTGCAAATTGTTTATGTACGGACTATCGTAAGCTTAACGATGTCACCATCAAAAACAAATACCCCCTACCCAAGATAGAAGACTTGTTTGATCAACTCACCGGAGCCAAAGTTTTCTCCAAGATCGACCTTAGAACTGGATACCATCAGCTGAAGATCCGAGCCACCGACATTCCAAAAACTGCCTTTACCACCAGATATGGGTTGTATGAGTACAACGTCATGTCGTTTGGACTGACCAATGCCCCCGCTTATTTCATGAATCTCATGAATAAGATCTTCATGAACTTTTTGGGCAAGTTTGTCGTTGTCTTCATCGACGACATTCTCGTCTACTCCAAGTCCGAAGAGGAACATGAACAGCATTTGGAGACCGTCCTAGAAACCCTTAGACAGCACAAGTTGTATGCCAAGTTCAGCAAGTGTGAGTTTTGGTTGGAAGAAGTGGGATTCCTGGGACACATCTTGTCTGAAGGAGGAATTGCCGTAGACCCCGCCAAAATCAAAACTGTTATGGAATGGCAAGCCCCAACCACCCAAACTGAGGTCCGCGCTTTTCTTGGATTAGCCGGATATTACCGCAGATTCGTAGAAGGCTTTTCGAGCATCGCTCGACCAATGACCCAATTGTTGAAGAAGGACAGGAAGTTTGAGTGGACCGAAAAATGTGAAGAGAGCTTTCAACAGCTCAAGAGTAGATTGACAACCGCCCCAATCCTGATCATGCCCGATATCGCAAAGCCCTTTGACGTATATTGCGACGCCTCCAAGACTGGTCTTGGATGTGTGCTTATGCAAGAAGGCAAGGTTGTATCCTACCTTTTAAGACAACTCAAGCAACATGAACAGAACTACCCAATCCATGACCTCGAGCTTGCAGCCGTGGTCTTAGCCTTGAAAGTTTGGCGTCATTACCTCATGGGTAATCGATGCGAGATCTACTCCGACCACAAAAGCCTCAAATACATATTCACCCAGAAGGAGCTAAACATGAGACAACGCCGATGGATAGAATTGATCAAGGATTACGACATGGAGATTCACTACCACCCCGGCAAGGCCAATGTGGTAGCGGATGCTTTGAGTCAACTGCCATGTCAGTTGAACTCCATGCTCGCAACCGAACAGCCCAGCTTGCATCAAGAGTTTGAACAGTTCTGACTTGAACTTGTTAGTGAAGGATTCCTAGCCAGCATCGAACTGCAACCCACCTTGGTTAGTCAAATCAAGGAAGCTCAGAAGGACAACGCTAGCATTGACGGGATCAAGAAGCAGATAGCCGCAGGAAAAGCCCCCGGATTCACCGTAGATGAAGCTGGAGTTCTTTGGTACAAAGAACGTCTCTGCGTGCCATCGGACTCTGCCTTGAAACAAGTCATCTGGCAAGAAGCCCATGACACCCTTTATTCAATCCACCCCGGAGGTACCAAGATGTACCAAGACTTGAAGGAACAATTCTGGTGGCACGGAATGAAGAGAGAAATCGGTAGCTACATCGCCAAGTGTGACATCTGTCAGAGAGTCAAGGCAGAACATCAACGACCCGCCGGACTGTTGCAACCCCTACAGATTCCAGAATGGAAACGGGACTCCGTAGGAATGGACTTTATCACCGGACTGCCCAAATCCAGCAAAGGCAATGATTCCATATGGGTAGTTGTCGATAGATTGACCAAAGTCGCCCATTTCATCGCCGTCAAAACCACCTACCAAGGCCCAAAGTTAGCTGAACTATACATCTCCAGAATAGTCGCCCTGCACGGAACCCCCAAATCGATAGTGTCAGATAGAGGATCACAGTTCACCTCAAGATTCTGGCAGAAAGTGCATGAAGGACTAGGAACCCGTCTGAATTTCAGCACCGACTATCACCCTCAGACCGACGGACAGACTGAGAGAGTCAACCAGATACTGGAAGACATGCTGAGAGCATGCGTACTGGAATACGGATCCAAGTGGGAAGACTGCTTACCTTACGCAGAATTCTCTTACAACAATAGCTACCAAGCCAGCCTACAGATGGCCCCCTTTGAAGCCTTGTACGGAAGGAAATGCCGTACCCCCCTGAACTGGTCGGAAGTCGGAGAAAGCCAAGTTTTTGGCCCAGATGTTCTTTGTGAAGCCGAAGAGAAAGTGCACAAGATCCGAGAGTACCTCAAGACGGCGCAATCTCGACAGAAGAGCTACGCCGACAAGAGACGTCGGGAGATGACCTTCGAGATCGGAGACTTCGTCTATCTCAAGGTATCCCCCTTGAAAGGAATGCAAAGCTTTCAACTGAAAGGAAAGCTCGCACCCCGATATGTCGGACCTTTCAAAGTCCTCAGCCGCCGAGGTGAAGTATCTTATCAACTGGAGTTGCCCGAAGAAATGTCGGCTGTGCACGACGTGTTTCATATCTCACTCCTCCGGAAGTGCCTTGAAGTTCCTGAGAAAACCGAAGTGTTCAAGAACATCGATCACCGATCGGTGGATATCAACCAGGACCTGACTTACCGCGAAGTGCCGATTCGCATCCTGGAGGAAGCTTACCGAACCACCCGCACCTGAAGCATCAAGTTTCTGAAGATACAGTGGAGCAATCACACCGAGGATGAAGCTACATGGGAACGCGAAGACTTCATGAAGAAGGAGTACCCAGATCTCTTTAGTACCTAACTTTCTTTTCGATCTCGGGACGAGATCTTTTGTAAGGGGGAAGGGTTTGTAATATCCCAAATTTCAATAAAAAGAAAGTTAGAGAATTCCAGAGAGCAAAATTTCAAACAAACAAAAACTTTTTAAATTGCATATAGTGCCATGCATAGGACTTGTGCATTTGAGTGATATGCCATGATGATTGTTATTACTTGTATGTGCTATACCCTAAAACCCTAATGTGATCATATGAAGATCACCAACCAAATAAATCAAAGAGGAAGAAAATCCAATAAATGAAAAACCCTAAAAACCCTCACATATGCTCTATGGCATTTTTATAAATTTTGGATCCTAGACCAATTTGGTCTTTACCATTAGTTGAATAATGTTACTAAACACTTATTACAACTTTTGGAATCAAAGAATCACAATTCAAATGAATTTCAAACACAAATCTTGCTCACATATGATAATGGTCAAAATTGACAATTATAGTCTGATCACTACTTTGAGCCATTGCAATTCAATTTTCTCAAACCAATTCTTGCTAACTCTTTGCACCAATTCAAAGTCAACATCAAGGTGAACACTTTTTGTAAAGATCACCATGCCCAAATCTTTCTTGATCATTAGCTATGCTCATCCAAAGTTGCAACTTTTAATTAAGTTCAACAATCTCCACTTATCCATTTTTGCAATTCTTTGAATTAAACAAATTCACCACCACCTCTCATCATCTCTGGTCAAATACAACTTATCTAAACACACGCAATTCAAATTGGTGAACCATTTGAATTAAATCAAATTTGGACAAATTTACAAATTTCCAAATATGGCACTATTAGACACTATTTGCTATAGTGACTCTACTCCATCTAATCTACCTCAACCCTAGTCCAATTGGTCCCCTGGTCCCCTCTAACACTAAGTGTGGCATAGCAAGCCTAAGGAGAAGAGGAGGGCAGCTAGGGCATGGCCATGCCGGCCATGTCGCCACCCCGACTACCCTCCCCTCTCCTCCTTCACTCTCTGCCCTGCCCACCTTCTCCAACGTCGCCACCTCACTCTACTGGACCACCTAGCACCGGCCATGGTCGAGGAGAAGCTCGACAGCCGCCGAAACGCGCGCGCCCAGCACGGCGACGCCATGCCGATGACGTCGCGCGTGGACACGCTCGCAGACGTCACTGGCCACGCGCCGCGCCACCACCTTGCTCTCTCCCTGGCCCCGCTGCCTAGCCGTTGAGCATCACCACGCCACCACAACGCCGCCAGACATGGCCACGACCAGACCCTGGACCGCCGCCGCCGTAGACGGAGAAGAAGATCCCGCCACTGCCACGACATGCCTGGAAGCAATGCGACCCAACCAAGCCCTGCCCGACCAAGCTGTCGCCGCCAATAGCATCGCCAGGAACCGTAGAACACTGCCGCACCCTCGCCTAGCTCTCTAGCTCGCCGGAGAAGCCGCGCCATGGTCGACCACCACCCTGTCCCGCAGCACCCTCGAGCTGCTATAAAAGGAGACCTCCCCTGGACAATCCAAGCACACCACCTCGCTCTCCACCTCTCACTGCTTCTCAACCACCACTCCACCCATCGAATCCTCGCCGGAGCAAGCTCAATCGGAAGATCGCCGCCGCGGAAGCTCTGCAGCAATCGCCGGCGAACCAGACCACCTCAGGCGACGCCACCTGTACCAGCCGCTTCGTCGTCGTCCACAACTTCACCGAGCATATTGCCAACCCTAGCTGGAGCCACCGTAAGCCCTCCGACCCCCTACCGCCGCCACCAGAGCGTCGGGTTCTCGTCGGAGACGATGATGAACCACGGCCGTCCGATCTAATTCTAATCCTACGCCCCACACTGAGTCATACCGTTTCGGGTTTAAATACTCGCTGACGGGTGGCCCCCGCTGTCAGGCAGCCCGCGCGTCTCTGGACCGTGGCTGGGCTGGCCTTGGGACACTTTTAAACCTTTCAGCCCATTTAGCTTTCCCGCCGGCCTATTTAATTCAAATCTTATTTTAACAATTCCGAACTTTTCCAATACTGCCCAAACTTTGAAATTCAATAGATTCAAATTGGCTCAACCAAATTTAATGAATTTTATGTTGTTGGAAAGCTAAGGAAATTATCTACAAATGCCACTGGTCCCATGACCAGATTCATTGTAGAATTAATGTGATAAAAAGAAGAAGGCAGGGACTTTTTCCTATTCAAATAATTATTAAAAATAAACCAAAATAGATATTAAGTTAATTCCAACTCTAATAGCTCACATTTGACTTACACTAATTGATTATGCAATAAAATGGTGTGGTCACTTTGCATGATCATGCCCTAGTTTAATTAGTGGATAATATGGCTAGTTTAACTAGTTGATATTGTCCAAAACTATTAAGTAATTCATATGAAGTCTTATACTTCATTTAAATCTTGTCTCACATGAATTCATGGGATGTTTGGACCCCTGGCCCAAACTCTCTTATATGAATTACTTAGAGATTTAAATCATATGTAGTGTATTTAAATGATATGAGGTGATCCACCTCATTTAAATCCTCTTCTCAAATGATGATGATGAACATTTGACTTAGGTCAATATAAGTTCATATATGATTGATTGAGAAATTAAATCTTAAGAAGATTTCAAGGAAGGGAAATTATTCCTCAAGAACCCTATGGAAACTATCATTTACATATTAAATACAAAGAAGTCAATTCTCCTCAAACAACACAACCCATGCACCCTAATTAGATTATTTGTGTGCATAGAATAAGTTGTGTGTTTATATGTGATACATGGAATAGCCATTGAATTAGTGAGTAATTATACTCGTATTCAAATTTAGACGCTAGCACCGGAGAGTACACCGAAGAAGAAGGTTGCTACCAAGAGGAGGAGGAGGAACAGTTTGAGAACTACCAAGGCAAGCTAATATTCTTGCAAAGTGCAAAGCCCCTTGGGGCAAGGCACCATGAACCTTACCTTTTCTTACATAAGCCTATCCCAAGTTTTACTTTACAAGTTTTACTTGGTGTTTTCCAAGAGTTACTTTTATAGTTAACTTTGGTCAAAGTAAAGGATGGTTACTAGAGTAGTGAAGTAGATTCAATCAAGCAAAGCAAGATAGCACCCCTCATGATTTAGAGCTAGTGCTAATGAAATAAAACTTGACTACTCTAGATGGGAACAATGTGATTTGAAATGAATTTGAAACCTTGGAATGATAAAGCATTCCATTGAATGATTTTTTGAAGGTGAATATGACCAAGAGAAGATGGTGATTTTTGATAAACATGATGTTGGTATGAATGCGATACCTTTCCAATTAGTAAGTACCCCCACAATACCTGATTATGGGTAGGGCTTAACTGGAAGTTTATGCATCTTAGTATGGGTTCCCTCTGAACACACGTCATAGGGGTTACGCTTGAGGCTGCCTCCGTTGTTGAGAAATGATGTGAAATTGAGGTGAATTGTACGGCCAAGCTCTGCAGTTCCCGGAGTTGTGATTGGTCTTCACTGGGAGGCCAAGCTCATGGGGAGAGGTGCTCATACTAGGATTTGTAAGTGAAAGGTTATGGTTGATGATTCGCGTACTGTGTTACGATGATTCGGGGTAATCCCGACGGATGAAATCAAATGTTGTGGCACAAGTGTGCAACCTCTGCAGAGTGTAAACCTATTCGAATAGCCGCGTCCACGGTTACAGACGATTCGAAAGGCCATACAGTTTCCGATGTCATATCTTTGAAAATGATGTTGAAAGATGATGATGAAATGACTGGTGGTGAATTGAATTGAAATCACCACTTGAATTGTGGGAATGACACTAATGTTCCCACTTGAGTTAGTTAGCACTTGAATAAGCTTTTCTCAAATACTTGTGAACTAAAATTGGCTTTATGCAAATAAACTAGAGCTTAGCAAACCATACTAGAAATGTCTAGCACTTACCTTAGTATTAGTTTGCGAGTACTTAAAGTACTCGCGGCTTTGTCCCTGGCTATTCAAATGGCCAGAGTATGAAGATGAACAAGGCGACGACCAGCAGGACGCCTACGACAACTAGGAGTCTTCCGACGTCAAGCGTTGGCCTGTGGACTAGAGAGTCCTTGTATCTTACGCTTCCGCTATGAACTATGAACTTGTGTTTGTTTGTTGATCAATAGATCAACTATTCGTGTGATATGGATCATGTGATTCCAATTTGTAAGACTTATGGTTTGTAATGAATGATGACTGTGATACTTAACTATTATGCCTCGCAACAACAATATTCCTGGGATTGCGATGTATGACATAATAGGCATTCGGACTTAAAAATCCGGGTGTTGACAGCACGGCAGCCCACACATATCCTCGTCATCTATCTCTGGGGAGTGCCGATGTTCCCTTCTATTTTGTCGTGCTTTGTCGACCCTTGCTTGTGCTGCTGTGTCTCTTGCTCCACCTGTTCTCTCGGGAACTGTTGCTGCTGCCGCAGGTCGTGGACTATTTTGCCTTGCTGAACCTTCGGGAGGCGTTGTTACAAACGCTGTTCCCATGGCCCCAACTCCTGCCATAGCCATGTTGTACAATGCTTTTCTTGGATCTCCGGGAGGTGGCTTGGATGCGAGGATAAAGGCTTGCGTCGCCATATACCCAGCCTCTGGTGTCTTAGGGATAATGTTCCCTCTTGTGTCTATCGACATAAAGGACATGTCGAGGTTTTGAACCAGATTCTCCCTATCGGCCTCAGGTATGTTTTGCAGCCTAGATCTTGCTCTGTTCCGAGCTTCTCTGTGGCTATCTCCCAAAGTTCCTGAATGTCGACTTAACTCCGCCCTTCACCTGCTTGATGCAGAGGCTGCTTCCTGCCTTCTATCCAACTCGATTTTCTGCTTCTCGAGCTCCCGCCTGGTACGTGCAAGCCTATATTGATATGCTTGTAACTCCTCAGGTGTCGCCGTTACAGTCATTGGCTCTGTACCATTAATAGCTCTTGCGACTCGATCCCATACTTCCTGTGGAAATCGCACCATCTCTCGTGTTCCTGGTCCAATATATTTTGTTCCTAGACCTCTCGTGAGATCTGCAGGATCGACATATGGATTTCCTGCCTCGTCGAAATTCTCCGATGTCTCCTCTTGTGGGCGACTCGGATCTCCGATTGCATAGATCTGATGATATTTTGGATACTGAACCATGCTGGGTTTGGTGACACCATCGTAAAGATTGGTGAAGACCTTGCCAACGGTAGTAGATCTGTCGATGAAGTTGAAGCTGTCGAAGCTATTCGAGTCATTGCTTATATCTGAGTCCGCAGATGACTCGAAGGACATGTCGCTGAAGATCTTGGCGAGCTTTTCGCTTGCCCTGGTGCTGATGAAGCATGGCGATGAAGTCTCCTCTTCGCCTGACTCGATTGACGATGTTGAGTTCGAAAAATCGGGATCGACCGCCGATAATCCCGACGAGATCGGAATTTCGAGACGATACGCTCCCTCTTTCTCGACGCGAAAGTGGAATCTTCCGAACGTCATCTCCATAGGCTCCTCCAGATACGCATATGCATCCAAACGGGAGGGCGGGTGAGGAACAAAATCGACAGGACCAGTTTCGATCTGTTTACCTCGATCCATCGCGTTGCTTGCTGTTGACGAAGTCGTCGATCTTGAACGTGCCATCGAAATCAGATCCTTGACGCCTCTAATCCCCACAGACGGCGCCAATTGACAAGGGATTAACTTGTCAATGCCTACGGGTTGTAGACTAGGGTTTTAGTTAGAAGTAGAGGGCAAGTAGATCTCGAAGGTTTCAGCCGAAAAGTACTCGACGATATGAAAACTAGGGTTTGTGAGACAATGAATCGATGCTTTCTTTGTCCCTCGGCTCCCCCTTATATAGGAGGTGGAGCCGAGGGATTCGTGATACACAAGTTACAGAGTCCGAGAAGGTTTCCAACTCATCCCGCAATATTACAAGTGTTCTCTCCTAATACAACTCTAGCTTTCCTTAACTAGCAACTTGGGCTTCCGATTCTTCTTATCCTTCGGGTCGCGGGCCTTCAGTAAACCCCGGGTACCATCTTCGGCAGGCCCATTGGGGATGCCTATGTCATGAGTCTTTGTGCATTCACTACTTGTGTGGCATCGCCTTGCAGAGAACTAATTTTAATCGCTCCTGAACGATACACCTCCACAATGACATATGGTCCTTCCCATTTTGAGAGTAATTTCCCTGCAAAAAATCTGAGACGAGACCGATACAATAGGACTTTATCCCCAACGTTAAATTCCCTTTTGATAATTCTTCTGTCATGCCATTTCTTAACTTTCTCCTTAAAAAGTTTAGCATTTTCATAAGCTTCACTTCTCCATTCATCTAGAGAACTCAATTGTAGCAATCTCTTCTTACCGGCAAGTTTAGGATCTTTATTTAGTTCTCTTACAACCCAATAAGCTTTGTGCTCTAGTTCTAAAGGTAAATGACAAGATTTCCCATAAACCATTTTATAAGGTGACATACCCATGGGATTTTTATAAGCAGTTCTATAAGCCCATAGTGCTTCCTTCAATTTACTAGCCCAATTCTTTCAAGATTTATTAACAGTCTTTTGCAAGATAGATTTAATCTCTCTATTTGTTAGTTCTACTTGCCCACTAGTTTGAGGATGATAAGCGGAAGCAATTATATGACTAATACCATATTTAGCAAGAGTTTTTCTAAAACCACCATGAATAAAATGAGAACCTCCATCAGTCATAAGATATCTAGGAACTCCAAATCTAGGAAAAATAATATCTAAAAGCATTCTTAAAGAGGTCTCACCATCAACACTTTTTGTGGGTATGGCTTCCACCCATTTAGTAACATAATCAACAGCAACAAGTATATGAGTGTTACCTTCTGAAGAAGGGAAAGGACCCATGAAGTCAAATCCCCAACAATCGAATGGTTCAATAACAAGAGTATAATTCATAGGCATTTCATTGCGTCTAGAGATATTACCAACCCTTTGACATTCATCACAAGATAAAATAAACTTTCTTGCATCTTTGAAGAGAGTTGGCCAATAAAAACCTGATTGTAGAACCTTTTTCGCGGTTCTATCTCCGGCGTGATGTCCTCCATAAGCACTACCATGACACTTACTCAATATCACTTTTTGTTCATATTCGGGAACACATCTTCGCAGAATACCATCCACTCCTTCTTTATATAAGTGTGGGTCATCCCAAAAATAATGCGTCAAGTCATAAAAGAATTTCCTCCTTTGCTGAGCTGAAAAGGTTGGAGGCAAGTACTTGGAAACAATAAAGTTAGCATAATCAGCATACCAAGGACTATCTCGCGAGCTCACCTTTATTACAGCCAATTGTTCAGTTGGAAAACTATCATTAACAGGTACAGGATCATAAGCAATATTTTCCGATCTAGACAAATTATCAGCAACAGGATTATTAGCACCTTTCCTATCTATAATATGCAAATCAAATTCTTGCAACAAAAGCACCCATCTAATAAGCCTTGGCTTAGCATCTTTCTTTTGCATAAGGTACCTAATTGCAGCATGATCAGTATGAATTGTAATATTTGAATCAACAATATAGGATCTAAACTTGTCACAAGCAAAGACTATAGCTAACAATTCTTTTTCAGTTGTAGCATAATTTCTTTGAGCAGCATCAAGAGTTTTGCTGGCATAATGAATAACATTCAATTTTTTATCTACTCGCTGTCCAAGAACAGTGCCTACAGCAAAATCACTAGCATCACACATAATTTCGAAAGGTAAGTTCCAATTAGGAGGTTCAACTATAGGAGCAGTTGTTAAGGCTTTCTTTAGAGTTTCAAAAGCTTCCTTACAATCATCATCAAAAACAAAAGGTACATCTTTTTGAAGAACATTAGTAAGAGGCTTTGAAATCTTGGAGAAATCTTTAATAAATCTCCTATAAAACCCAGCATGGCCAAGAACACTACGAATACCTTTAACATCCCTAGGATAGGGCATCTTCTCAATTGCTTCAACTTTAGCTCTATCAACTTCAATACCTCTCTCAGAAATTTTATGTCCCAATACAATTCCTTCATTAACCATAAAGTGGCATTTCTCCCAATTAAGAACAAGGTTAGTTTCTTCACATCTCTGCAAAACTTTATCAAGGTTTCGCAAGCAATTATCAAAAGAATTCCCATAGACAGAAAAATCATCCATGAATACCTCTACAATATTCTCGCAAAAGCCATGAAAAATAGCAGACATGCATCTTTGAAAAGTAGCAGGAGCATTACATAAACCAAAAGGCATGCGTCTATAAGCATAAGTTCCATAGGGACAAGTGAAAGTGGTTTTCTCTTGATCTTTAGTTTTAACAGCAATTTGTGAAAACCCAGAATAACCATCAAGAAAGCAAAAAATGAGTATTTTTAGATAACCTTTCTAACATTTGAGCAATAAAAGGCAAAGGGTAATGATCTTTCTTAGTAACTTTATTAAATTTTCGATAATCAATGCACATTCTATACCCTAGAACTACTCTTTGAGGGATGAGCTCATCATTATCATTAGGTACAACAGTCATTCCTCCTTTCTTAGGAACACAATGCACAGGACTAACCCATCTACTATCAGCAATAGGATATATAATACCAGCTTCAAGAAGTTTTAATACCTCATTTCTTACCACATCCTTCATCTTAGGAATTAGACGATGCTGATGTTCAACAACAGTCTTTACATCATCTTCCATATTAATGGCATGTTGGCAAATAGAGGGAGAAATCCCCTTCAAGTCATCAAGAGTGTAGCCAATAGCTCCTCGGTGTTTCTTCAATATTTCCAATAACCTTTCTTCCTCAAACTCTGAAAGCTTAGAACTAATAATAACAGGATATATTTTCTTATCATCAATATGAGCATATTTAAGATTATCAGGCAATGGTTTTAAATCAAAAACACGATCTTCCTTTGGTGGTGGTGTTGTACCTAGATCTTCAACCGATAAATCATGCTTAAGAATAGGTTGACGAAGGAAAATTTCATCAAGCTCATTTCTTTCTTCCCTAAAAACTTCACTCTCACTATCCTCCAAATGTTGCTGCAAAGGATTATTAGGAGCAAGGGCAATAGATGCACACCGTTCAACTCTAAAATCATTATTAGGCAAATCAGTTTTATAAGGAGTTTTGGCAAATTTAGAGAAATTAAACTCATAAGATTCACCAGCAAATTTAGTCACAATTTTCTCTTTCTTGCAGTCTATAACAGCTCCACAAGTATTTAGAAAAGGTCTACCAAAAATAATAGGACAAGATTTACTAGCAGCAGAACCAAGTACTAAAAAGTCAGCAGGATATTTAATCTTACCACATAGAACTTCCACATCTCGAACAATACCAAATGGAGAGATAGTTTCTCTATTAGCTAGCCGAAGAACCACATCAATATCTTCAAGTTCACAAGAACCAATTTCATGCATGATCTCCGTGTAAAGCTCATAAGGAATAGCACTAATACTTGCACCAATATCGCATAAACCATAATAGCAATGATCACCAGTTCTAACAGAGAGCATAGGAACACTGGTTTTCCTAGACTTATTAGGATGCGAAACAATATTAGAAGCATCTTCACAGAAAATAATATGACCATCTTCCACATTTTCAGTCACAAGATCTTTAACTATTGCAATAGCAGGTTCAACCTTTATTTGCTCTTCAGGTTCTATAGGTTTCTTTGCACTTTTATTAACCGCACTATTTATAACAGAATACTCCTTCATTTTAGCAGGGAAATGAGTTTTTTCAATATAAGCTTCAGGAAGAACATGATCAACAGTTTCAATTACAACACATTTATTTATAGATGAATCAATTTTATCTTTATACGGTTCATGATACTTATCAAAATTCTTCCTAGGCAATTCAAAATGAGAGGCAAAAGCTTTATAAAGATTTGCAACGACTTGAGAATCAAGACCATAAGTAGCACTCATATTACGAAATTTATCAGTATCCATAAAAACTTCAATGCATTTATAATCATAGTTTATACCTGACTCTCTACCTTTGTCGTTCTCCCATCCTTCAGTATTCTCCTGAATCCGATCAAGAAGGTCCCTTTTAAACTCTTCTTTGTTGCGTGTAAATGATCCAGAACAAGAAGTATCCAGCAAGGTCTTATCTTGAAAAGAAAGTCTTGCATAGAAATTATCGATGATAATATTACCAGGAAGCTCATGAATGGGGCATTGGAGCATTAAAGACTTCAATCTCACCCATACTTGGGCAATACTCTCTCCATCATGAGGCCAGAAATTATATATGCGGCTCCGGTCTTTGTGAATTTCACTTGGAGGATATAATTTAGAATAAAATAGAGGCACAATATCATTCCAATCAAGAGAATCCCCATTCTTCAGTAATTTATACCAATGCGCCGCTTTACCAGACAGCGATATAGAGAATAGTTTCTTCCTAACTTCATCCATAGAAATACCTGCACACTTCAATAAACCGCATAATTCATGTAAGAACAGTAAATGATCTCCAGGATGGACAGTTCCATCCCCTTCATAGCGGTTATCCACAACACGTTCAATAATTATCATAGGTATTTTGTATGGAACCTCTTTCTCACCTGGCGCCTCATCCACTACCTTTGCAGTAGTAGTAGATTTTCGAAATAAAAATTCAAGAGAAGATCTCTCCATAATGAATTATAGCAGCAGGCAGAAATAAAGTCAGCACAAACCGTAAAAGTTTCCCTTACCAATTCCACTTACCAATAGCGCTTCACTCCCCGGCAACGGCGCCAGAAAATAGTCTTGATGACCCACAAGTATAGGGGGTGCATCGTAGTATTTTCTATAAATAAGAGTGTCGAACCCAACGAGGAGTAGAAGGTGTTGACAAGCAGTTTCGATGAAGGATTCACTGTAAATGCTCACAGACAAGTATTCAGGGGGTTTTGATATAGCAAATAGATAAAGTACGAGTAAGTAAAATGCGAGAGAAATAATTGCAGTGAGTGGCCCAATCCTTTTTAGCACAAAGGACAAGCCGGTTTGTTTACTTATAATGACCAAACGTTCTTGAGGACACACGGGAATTTAGTCTAGTGCTTTCCCTTCATATAGCTGATTAATCTTCATTGTTTTGATAAGTGTTGTGTGGGTGAACCTATGCTAATGCATCGCCCTTCCTAGGACTAATACATACTTGTGATTATACACCTTGCAAGCATCCGCAACTACAAGAAAGTAATTAAGATAAATCTAACCACAGCCTTAAACTCTGAGATCCTGCTATCCCTCCTGCATCGATATACCAACGGGGGTTTAGGTTTCTGTCACTCCGGCAACCCCACAATTAGCAAACGAATACAAGATGTATTCCCCTAGGCCCATAAAGGTGAAGTATCATGTAGTCGACGTTCACATGACACCACTAGAAGAATAACACCACAACTTAAATATCAAACCATTGAATATTACCCAACATAATTCACTACTAACATTTAGACTTCACCCATGTCCTCGAGAACTAAACGAACTACTCATGAGAGATCATATGGAACATGATCAGAGGTGATATGATGATGAATAACAATCTGAACATAAACCTTGGTTCAATGGTTTCGCTCAATAGCATCAATAACAAGTAGAAATCAATACCGGGAGAGTTTCCCTATCAAGAAATCAAGATTCAACCCTAGATGTTATAGCGGTGACGATGTGCAGTGGTGGAGATGGCGGTGATGATGATGGAGATGATGGTGATGATGATCCCAATGATGTCCAGCTCGATGGCGGTGACGATGGCGTCGATTTCCCCCTCCAGGAGGAATATCCCCGGCAGATTTCAGCCTGCCGGAGAGCTCTTTTCTCTCTGGTGTTTTCCGCCCCGCAGAGGCGGCTGTGACTCTTCGCGACTGCCCTTTGGAGCATAGGTTTTCGAGACGAAGAAGTACGCGAAGGAGAGGAGGCCAGAGGGGGCTGTGGGCCCCCTCCCCACAAGGCGGCGCGGCCAGGCCTGGGCCCGCGCCGGCCTATGGGGGGCCCATGGCGGCCCTCCTCGGCTCCTCCTTTTGGCTATCTCCGTCTTCTGGAAAAATAAGATTTTCCATGTAATTTCCGTCAATCGTTGGTCTTCCGAAATATTGCATTCTGACGGTGCTTTTTCCAGCAGAATCCTGACTCCGGTGCGCGATTCTCCAATAATCATGAAACATGCAAAATAGATGAAATAACATAAGTATCATCTCTAAATATGAAATATATCAATGAATAACAGTAAATTATGATATAAAATAGCGATGCAAAATGGACGTATCAGGAACCAATGATCTTATTGCTATGGTGGGAAATTTATGTCTTAATGATTCCTATAATTGCACATTAAATGGCTTTAGGACCCATTATAAGGGGTTCATTTGCTCATATTTATGGCTGCACCTAATTTATGCTCGGCCCCTAAGGGAATGAAACTTGACAAAATATTTACCATGTTGTGTAGAACTTTAATGCTAGTAAATCTATGCCGTCCTCGGGAACACTTTTCTCATATAAGCACACACTTGAGCTTGTCCTCTTGCTGCATAGAGGGTTGGGCTTTCTCTTATTGAGAGCATTTACATATTGCTATTTACTTTCTGCACTTTATTTTATTGCAAACTATACACTCAAAACACCAAAACTGCTACATTATTGCTATTGTTTGCTCGTCAAATCCGCTAATTAATACCTTTGGCTCCTCATGGGTTTGACAACCTTTCTTATTGAAAGTACTACAACTGATCTGCTGCACTTGGGAGCCATCAGCGGTACGACCAGCCACGCTCGTACTGACGGTCATTAAACCATGTGATAATCTTCGTATTTTGGCCGCCATTTCTTCATACAAAGTTTGATTTGGGTGTTCTTAAACTCGTTGGATCATATGGACGAAGGATACAATACCGTGTATTAGATCTTCAATATGAGATGATGGACAAATATGATTTCTTCCACAGTCTCATATGGCTAAGTCCGGTGCCTGCAGCTCTTCAATATTGCCCTCTCTTTGATCTTTTTACCTTAGATTTATCCATAATCATCCATAACACCTATACACAAGTCAAATACAATCGAGTGGGGATGCAAAGCTCCGAATAATCCACTTGTAGCTTTGAACCGGAAAGCCCCTCTTCCTCCCGGGCCACTCCCGCAAGCGCCTCCGGACGCTCCTAACCCTGAAACAAGTGAGTCGCCCCGATCTCCCCCTTCCGGACGCTACCGGTGCCGACGCTGGCGGTGGCGGCCGCGCCCGGCCATCGAAGGCGGCGGGTGGTGGGTGGCGCACCCCGACGGGCTCCCTACGCGCAGAGGCGAGACATCATAGGGCAGCGCAGGTGGAGAAGCAGAGGGATGCCTGACCTCGGTCAGCCTCACCGGCACACGGCGGAGAGCGTGGAGGAGCTCTGGACCATTGTGGGGAAGGAGGCAAGAGTTGGAGCAGGGCGACGCGTCGGTGCGGCCTGGTGGCGGAGAAGCAAGTTCCCGGCTTGGAGGCAACGGCGTGGAGTCAGGGTGGGCATAAAAACCGTGAAACTGAAAACCGAACCAAAGCCGCAACTGAACTAACCGAAATCTCGGTTTTTTCCATTAACCGCTATTTTTTTGGTTTCCATTTATACTAACCGAATTAAATTTGGTAGAATTCGGTTTTTAGCCCCACCAACCGAACAAGACCGAATAGACCGAATTGAGTAACCTACCATCAATTTGTGCATAAACCGATCATTCCATAGAAGCCCAATTGCGTTTGAAGTTCCAAAAATTGTCCGTTCAATGTATGATTTTGGTCTTTGATGTACTGGCTTTTTCTGAATATAGCGTGAAGCCTGCATAATAGAACACGTCGCTCGAAGTCTTAGCTACCCCTTTTAATCGCTCACGAGTGATGCACCTGTACCACGAGTGTCGCAGCCTACCAAATAGCATCCCTCCACGATTGGTGCTCATTTGTCGATTTCTTCTTGTGATTGATGCTTTTTGTGTTGATATGTCAATCACTATTTGCTTTCTTCGGTGATGCCTACTATTTGTTCAAGTGAGTAGGTTCATTCGGTTTTAACCGAAAACCGAACCGAATTTGTCGGTTAATCGAATCTTCGGTTTCCTAAATTTTCATGCCAATTTCGGTTACCATTTTTGAAAACCGAATTTTTTCACAAACTGCAAAAGCCGAACTGAAATTTCGGTTAAAACCGAATGCCCACCCTGAGCGTGGAGGATGCCCGTCCAGGAAGGAGTTCCTGGCGTATCGGTCGGCTACCTCCTCGCCGCGAGCAAGCAGGTGCCCCCCTCGGTCATGCCGGCGTGGAGGCTGGAGATCAGGGCAGGCTTGATCTGGGCCTTCAGGGTTGAGTCGTCCACGGTTGGAACCTGGAGCGGCTGACAACCGGGGCGGACGGTCCTGTCCCTTGCTGGAGGAGGTGGGAGGCTGTAGTTCTTCGTCATGGTTGGAGGTGGAGTGGCTGCGTTTCTCTCAGTAGTGTGTGGTGTCAGAGGACCACGGCTCTGCGGCTACAACGGCGGGTGCTATGGTGGCAGCGATGTGAGTCTACAGGACGGTGCTGCCTCAACCCTTCGAGGTGTAGGACTGGTGACAACCCGGATGAAAGTCCTGATTGGCAGTTGCCGAGCCGGTGGCGACGGCGCCCGTGGGCGTCTGATCCCTCGGTGGAGGCATCGCCGAGGTGCGTCACCATTTTCCTCACTCTCTTGATGTTGGTAGGGGTCTCCGGGCGAAAGCCTAGATTCGGATTAGGATTGGCACGATGGCGGCATCCTCGACGTCATATCTCCGCTGGGAGCATCATGTTTGGAGACACGGCTTGGAGGTTCTTCGTTGCACTCCTCCGGTGTTACCGATGTCCAAGCTCAAGATGCAGCGGCACAATGCACGTCGTCGACGACAAGTCCAAGATGGTGCCTTCCCCGAGGTTCTTCAAGTTCCGCCATCCACTTGCCACCTCCTTTTAGGCATAAAGAGTGGATGGTGCATTGACGAGAGAAGTTCTGTGGAAGGGGTTTTTCTTCGTAGGTGTCCGGCATCGGTCGAGACGCGGCAATGTTTCTCAGTTTTGGGCAGGCTCTTTTGCTTTGTAGTTGTTTTGTCGTGGTGGCTGTCTTCGGACTAGCTTGTGTGTGTGTGAAGTTCTTGCTACGCTCGTTGTTCGCAGAGAGTTGAAGCATGTCTTGTACATGCATTTCTGCCTTCTATAAAGATATGGTACGCCTTTGGTGTACTCTCGAAAAAAATACAAGGAGAAGTAATAAATCCTAATAAAAACTAATAGTTATGCAATACTCATATGAAAATGAATGAGAACTAGTAATCATGCAAAATAGGCATAGTTGTAGCTAGATAGGGCATTAGATGTGTTGCAATATGAATAAAATAGTATTTCTTGCACATGTTTCTAGGCACTTTACGAGAGTGTAAAGTATGTCATGTATCAATAAAATAGTACATTTTTATAGCTAACTATTATACTACTACATGTTAGGTATAAGTTGGTTATTATAACACTCGTAGTGAGAGTAACATAGGTAGTAACATCACACACCTCAAAACATTTTTATGATATGTCATGACAATAAATGAAGAAAGAGAGTGGGGTGGTAACTACTATGTTACCATAACATCACACACCAAGACAAGATGAGTTTATAACATAATAAATAACACAATGTATGAAACCACATATAAGTTACTACCCACTATAGAGGTAGTAACATAAACTAGTAACATAGTGCATGTTAGTAGTGTAAGTTACTCCCCACTGGGACCAACCCGATAGCCAACAACTAACTCTACTATTAAACTTGCTCTAAGTCTAGTCATAATCGGAAGTATCATACAATAGTATCATGCACATGATACTAGTTTATGATACTACCCCCACAATGCAGAGTATCATAAGATAGTACTCCCTCCGTCGTAGTTTACTAGTCTTTCCTCGTATCCCTAGGTCACCAATTTGACCTATATAATTTAAATTATATAATGCAAAAAACTATATCACTAGAAAATAGAACATCTAAACTTTCTAATGATATAATTTTTATAACATATAACTAATGCTAACTTGATTAAATTTGCAACCTAGGGGTACGTGCACGCCTAATAAACTGTGAGAGAGGGAATATCATATTATCATCATATTTAATGTTTTGTAGAATCTTAATATAAATTTGTGTACATAATGTGTTTGCCATTAAGTTTTCTAGTTCTACGTGCTATGATACGGTATCATATTATGATACCACTGTCATTTCTCACCTCATTAATTAGTGGCTACATCAGATTTTTGCCAACATGATATGCATGATAGTACTTACCATTGTGGCTAGTCTAAACAGGAGGGAGTAAAACATTAGGAGAACAGTTAATTCGTTACTATAAGGTGCAAGGTTCCAATTTATTCTCATTCATTTCAGGAAGTTATTTTTACGACCCACCATTAACCAGTGCAGATATGATTGAATCTTCTTTGTCTATATATGTATTGTATAGCTACTTATATAGTTTTGGATTAAAAAAAAGGCAATCAACACGTTTGGGCAGATATGATCAACTGATTTATATACATTGTAACACCAAAATCATATACAGGTTATATAGGCCACATTTCGTAATGCACCTTCTGTGGGACATAATTTTCTCAAAACATATTAAAATCTGTTTGCTTGTGCACGACCTTCAGGTGAAATTATTGCTACTCAAACGGGACTTAGTCTGGCAATAGTGCTAGTATCTTAGGTAGTATCATACATTTTAGACCCACAAAAATGCTGATGTGCCAGCTAATTAATGGAAAGTGATAAGATTAAAATAATATAGGTGGATACTGTATCATAGCGCACGTTACGAGAAAAGCTAATGCTAAATACTAGATCTTGTACACACATTTTGTATTGGATTCTACAAAACAATAAATTTAGAAAATTATGATACTACTCTATAATACCACCCACTATAGTGATAATATCATAGACAAGTATCATATGCATGATACTATAATATGATACTATGCACTATGATCAGCCTTAGGATGAAATGCGACATGTGAGACTCGGATGTGAGGAAATACCAGTCTTAGGCTTTAGGACGGTGGAGCACAAGGAAAGGTATTCTCTTTATGGCATCTCCAACCATGCGATCCAAACGGACGCGCTGGGCCATCCATTTTGGGCCGTTTGGGTGGCCGCGCGGACACCCGGATAGCGACCCGCGTCCACATGTCCGTTTGGGTCGCACGCTGCGCGACGCGCGGACGCAACGTAAATGTAACAAAATAAAAGAAAATGAAAATGAAAAAGGAAAACAACAAAAAATAAAATTAAACTAGTGGTTCATTAAACTTAGCCCTATTTTGGGCAATTTTTACACAAAAGAAAGCCCTATATGGGCTTTAAACTAAAAAAAATCAAACCCTAGCCAGGGTTTGCGAGCACGGTGGCCGCCGGCAATACTACTCCCAGTAGTACTCGTCGCCGTCGCCGTCGATGAGGACGACACCCCCCGGCGGCGACGCGCTGTTCCGGCTGGACACGCCGAAGGGCGCCGGGGACTTCGGCCAGGGCGACCACTGCGCCCTTCCCCAGGCGGAGTGCGGGTCCGGAGGGCTCGCCGGCCTGCGCAGCCGTTCCCTCCCGCGCGGACTCCTTCCGGAGCTGCTCCGCCGCTGCGGCCTGCAGCTCCGCCTCGTGCCGGAGCGCGGCCCGGCGCTCCTCCTCCGCCCGGAGCGCGGCCCAGCGCTCCTCCTCCTCCCTCCTGGAGCGCCGCCTGGCGCATGGCCTCCTCCTCTTCGCGAGCCATCTCGAGGAAGGCCCACGCCTCCGCACAGGCGTCCTCACAGGCCTTCTGGCCATCTCCTCCAGCGCGGAGGCGCGCAGCGTCTCGGCGAGGTGCGGCCATTTGGCCAGCTCCTCGAGGTCGCTGAGCTCGCGGGACGCCGCGAGCGCCACCTGCAACTCGGGGTAATCCTCCTCCTGGGGCTCGGGCTGCGGCTGGGGCTGGGCCTGTGAAGCCGCCGCGGCCTCGTCGATGTAGAGGCCACCGGGGCGGCGGCCAGCCCGCCTAGCAGGCGTGCGCGGCTGCGCGCGAGGTCGCGCCGTCGTGGACGTGAAGCACGTGCGCTGGCGCGCATCGTGCTCCACCTCGAACCACAAGTCCCAGTTGGGACTTGTGTCGCCGTATGCGGGGTGCTCCCGGAAGTCCGCCGGCAGCTGCACGCGGCGCCTCCGGATCTCTGTGATGCGGGCGCGGCCGGAGCCCGGGATGGGCGGCACCGGAATCTGATCTGGGCTCAGGTGCTAACCGTGGGGGAGGTGCACGTCCCCCCACGGAATTGGGACGCCGGCGTCCCAGAACATCTGCGCCACCGCTACGGTGACGTAGGCCCCATGTCGAATGCCGCCGGCACGATTCGTCGGCTGCTGCCGGCCTCGTGGTCGTTCGCCGACGGGAGGAGCTCCCGCTTCAGGGCCATGGCAGTGCGGAAGCTCGCGGTCGTGCGTGCGTGTGGCCGGAGTGGAGAGGGGACTGGATAGGGACATTCCCCCTTAGTGGCGAAGGACAAAAAAATTGAGATCGGGCGAAATGTTAAACGTAAAAAATGACGCAAAAGAATAAAATGTTTCGACATATTAATAGTTTATATGATGGTAAGCATAGTCACTCAGTACTATGGTAATAGCAACATGTTTAAATATAAGTAGAACCTACAAACGTAGCGATAATGAAGCTTTAATGTTTTCTAGAAGTACCAGGTAATGGCAAAGCTCTACCTACCTTTTAAAAATCTTTTTTCATTTCACCAAGATCAAGACTTTTGAATATCCCTCACTGGATGTAGCACACCATCAAATCATTAAGCCAACCATCGGATAACTTGTTGCGCTACTCTGTCTTGATAATCTTCATAGCTGAGAATGCCATTTCAACTATTGCCGTCCCCACCGCTAAAAACATTGCCAACTCAATAACACGGTAAATTGTAGGAAACATGATGTGTTTTTCGAGTTCAACCATCTTTAGATTGGCTGCTATTAGCAATGGGCATAAAATATCTCTTCAAATCTAGAATTAAAACCATAAAATACATTAGTAGTTTGCCCATGTTACTAAGCTCACAATTCACAAATTTAAACTTTATCCAGTTGACAAGAAATCTACAATTGTACCTTCCCCTTTAGTTGCAGCGTTCTTCGTTTTTTTGTCCATCTTGGTTCTTCTGAAACCTCGACCACAAAATCAGAGCGACAAACTGTTCGAACTTCGAACTACAAGATCTGGTAGATAACATAGATCGTCGTCGGGTGATCTGCAAGACATGACTTGGAAAATTTGGAGGGATCCGCTTGGGAGGAAGCCGCCGGGGCAGGGCGTCAAGCGGTGCATTGAAAGACAACGAGGCTGGAGGGCCGTATCCCGTCGCGGCGCGGCATCGTCTACTACCGCGATCGCATCGAAGACGAACAGGCGGGCGTAGGTGGTTTACCTGGGACACGCGTTCGACCCGTTATGTATACGGTATACGATTCCTGCCCGCCCATCCGGCCGATCGAACTGGGACCTGGGACCTGGCCAGGCCAGGCCATTCGGCATACGCACAGGCAGTCTAGCTAGCTACGTAGCAGCACATGCAGTCCACTCAGCCCATTTACTCTTTTCCCTTTTGATGTACAAAACGGATTATATATCTATAGATGCATATATATATATATGCATTTTTTTGCAAAAAAATCAAGGTAGGGCAGCTGCCATACCTTGCCCAAAGAGGAGCTCCGCCCCTGGTCCCTCTCCCTCAGTCCACATTTAATAGGACTGAGGTACCGACAGCTGGACCAGCCACGCGGACCAGGCGAACACGCGAGGACGTCGCGTGCCATCTACGACCACGCAAACCTGGCCCAGATTTGGGCCGGGTTTTCGTCGTTCCGGACGCTGCGGTCATCCGCATTTGCGGTCCGTCACCGCGTTAGGCAGCGTTTTTGTCCGGCTGAACCCATCCGGACACGTGAACGCGGGATGGGTCGCCGCGTTGAAGATGCCCTTAGGAACTGGTCGAGCACCAGGCAAAGTGGCACGCACAGTAGCACCAACGACGACTCATAGTTAGAGACAGCGTGACGGGGATAGATAGTGGTGGCTGGCCAACAACACACTGTACTTGTGTGTGCGATGTTCCAATATATCGATCGCATTACATTTTTCCACATATTATAGTGGCTTTATCGAGTGGACAAAATGATTGATACGTGTATGCGTGCATGGACAGGGTTCACACGAATCTGAGAAGGCCGGGTGTCTGCAGGTGAGGCGCCTGCCCTGGGACAAAAAGGTCGGTAGGGTTCAAGAGAACTTCAAAGACTGGCAGACTGCCAAAGTGGCGTCCAGTCCATCGAACCCTTTCGAGATGCCCTCTGTGACAGACAGGAGTCGTAAAACCCTTGGAAAAATGTTTCATGCACACATGCCACACGTCCATACGTGGAGTGTCTCCTCACATCTATGATGTGCTTTATTTTAATCGATGCATGATGGAACATGGTGTTGGTGCAGCGCAGGACCGGAAAGGTATGCCCGTATTAGCCTGTGTTGATTGGCTGGACAGTGCCTGCATGTCGATTAGTTAGCCGACCTCTCATTGGTTCCTGCGTGGATCAGCCGCTCAGATCAGAATTTCAGGTTAGTCCCTTCCATGGATCTCCTTGTGTGCAATACTACCTCCATTTCAAAGCTTAAAGCTTTAAAAAAAAGTCAAACCAAATAAAGTTTAAATAAACTTTTAGAACAATCTATCAATAAATATAACATTTTATAGATACCATACAAAAATATATTTCATTATCTTTTTAATGATATTAATTTTGCATTTTGTATGTTAATGACTTTTGGTAAAAGCTAATCAAATTTGACATAGTTTGACTTTTAAAAAATACTAGGAAATTTGTCCGTGCGTTGCTACGGGTTGATTTTTATAGAACAGTTATCGGGGCATACATAATTTTACTAATGAAAATGAAAATCAGTTTTTACTTGAAGAAACGAAGAAGGCCCAAAAAAAGTAGGATCGCTTTCTTGTCGGATCGTGTTAATGCGAAGAATGGCAGGTTTTGCGCATTGTAATCCAGGTCAAATCTCATTTTTAAAAGGTGTCAATGATAAGAATATTAACACGTTATATTGAGAAATAATGCAGAGCTGAATAAACCATGACAATCTACAAAATCAGACAACTTCATCACTGCTTCCGAAGATTGTGACCGTCCTCGTGTGTAAAGATCAAAGAAGCTGAGCATCCTAAGAAGTGCTCTAAGTTTTCCAATTGATATCAAATACTAATAACTTTGATGAAGTTTTTCTGGCTGATTTACCAAGAACTTCCTGTTTCGATGTTGTGCCAATGTTTGTGTTTCTCCTTGTCTCCCATTTAAGGTAGATGTACGAACTTCCAATTCGGTTACGATATATGTTAGGTTTACCATCACAAATGATTCTTTGCATGTTGCGGTGCTCTTAAATTCACGATTAGCTGTGACTTCTCTATTCTAATTCTAGCTTTTATGTTTTCTGAATGTGTATTTCCATATCTCTGTCTATTGTGCACACATCTTTTTAATATATTTCATTATCTTTTTAATGATATTAATTTTGCATTTTGCATGTTAATGATTTTTGGTAAAAGCTAATCAAATTTGACATAGTTTGACTTAAAAAAAAATAATATAAGCCTTAAACTTTGGGATGGAGGTAGTACTCAATACGTAGATTTCTTCTCTAAAAAGAGAGGACCACTGCTCCCTAATAATTCTTGTCGTGGTTTTATATCAAATAATTTAAATATAAACTAAAACAATGACAAGAATTAGGCAACAAAAATATATGATTATGCTCGAATGAAAAAAATTTGTTGTTCAATTGTATAATACCAGTCAAACTACTACGAAGCCAACAAGCACTATGCTGGCTAAGTCCAGCACAATAAGCTAACTCGTGGCTAAGCGATGCACCATACCGGTTTCCTCTCTTCTGCATACTCCTTGGTTCCATTTTGTAATGTTTGACTGAATATATTTATCAAAATAACAACATCTATGATACCAAATGTATTAAATATGAAAGTTTATTTCAATGTGACTATGATAATGCTAATTTGATATAGTAAATCTTAATTTTTTACATCATACAAGCATGGGCGGACACAGCGGCAGGGGGGGGGGGGGGGGGGGGAAAACCCAAAAATTTTTAAAATTTTTATTTTACCCCTCGGAAAAAAAACCCAATCCCCTGAAATTCCAACCATCCAACGATTTAGGTATGGCTCCCTCAAATTCTTTCATGCGTCTGCCACTGCATATAAGAGGTCAAACTTTATGGAGCTTGACTTTGACCAAACCTCATATGCAGAGTATGGAGCAGATGGTACATAACCTGGCTACCTTGTGATTTACTTGCCAACTCTTTTTTATCTCTGCAAAGAGATTACAAAAGGGGTTGTACAGTTTGCGTGACCAGACTTATTATTCGCAAGATGGTTTTTTGTTCTGAAAAATACTAGTGGCGCTAGTTTACTAATCATTCACCGCCAAAAATATTTTAAATGGTTTTTAATTTGCAAAAAATAATTCCAGAAGGTTCCTTTTTAAGCTGTATTGTAGTTTAACAAAATAGGGTGTGGGAGGTGTGGGTAACCAGCCAATGTCCTAATTAGTTTTCCCATACGACAATTGTAGACCCCCCGAGCACAGTTGTATACTTTGGATAGCGTCAACCGCGTTGCCACCTAGTGGCACGTAAGTTTAGACCACGTCAGCTAGCGTAGCAAAGGGTAAACTTGTTGTGAATAAGTAGTCTGGTTGCGCGATCAAATGGACCACTTGGCATATTTGGAAAGAGGGTAACCATCAAATGTTCCGACATAAGATCCTCTTGGCTCATAGTGTCGTCGAGATTATCAAGATGGGTCCAAATTATGGGCAAGAACTGGAATATATGATCTGATACGGTTTTTGAGGTATTTTGTTTGTAGGTAACTAGTTTTTCCTTTTTGTGCCCCAATTGCTTGTTCCCCTTTGTTTTTTAAATATTAGTTTATTCTCCATCTAGGTTTTTCCCACATTATTATAAAGTACTACCTGAATTAGCTTTATAAAAAGGCTTATATTTCCGAATGGAGGTAATAGAAGATTACATTGCCCCAGTCTCTGATTTGATAGATACATGAACTATTTAGTTTATTGTGGTCCAGTAGTTAGGATAAACGACAGCTTAATCAAAAAAGTGTGGCATGCCCTACATAGAACAAAACATTAGCCTAAGCAGAAGTCTGACATGCTACGCATATAATGTATATTCAGCTCACTTAAACATGAGATAAATGTGTAGACACACAACACGCACTCAAAAGCCTATGCATTGCCAACTGTCCAAGCCAGGACATGAACTCTGTGGTAAGTCAGTCCAACTGTTTGGTGTCAATTTTCATCATCTCCTGGTCATGGTCGTATCCAATTGATACATAGGAACAACACATGTGAATAGCACACCATTCTATTTTCTGAAAAAAGCGAATCATTATGACTTAGCATATAGACAAAAATAGAGCTGCAATTTCAAATCATTATGACTTAGCATATAGACCAAAATAAAGCTGCAATTCCCATGGAAATAAAAGAATAAAGAGACTTAGCTGTATCACATAATCAAGAACCAAATATTGTGTGACACGTTTCAAGGCTAGTAAACATTAAAACCATAAAAAAAAAATCATGCCATGTCAACATAGCCATTGGACAATAAAAGAAGTTATGTAATATTATGCTGAAAACAAAAAAGGTACACCAACATGCCAACTCCGTTAGCTATACTATCTTTTGTAAGAATAACACCCTCAATACAGAAATCGGATGAAAACCCTAATTCTTAGTGGCACTTTATGTTTACATAACTTACTTCACCAAAATGTTGCACGGACAGAAGGTGAACCATTTTGTAGTATCCCGCATATCAAATATTCTGTCCATCCACTTTCATCAGGTGTCTTAGAAATTTTAATATGAACTAGATAACACACCAAAATGAGTGAAATTGCACACTGAAATGCGTCTAGATACATCAATTTTTGAAAAGTCCTAAAACATCTTAAAATAGTGAATGGAGGGAGTATCATTTTTCTTGTTTCTGTAGCGTTGACAACAATCTTGTATTCCGAAAAACATTGATCTTTCCTACACTTCCTATCTTTGACACATACACTACGGGAAAACACGACTTTGCCGTGCGACAAATCGCACGGCAAAGGGCCCTAAATGCCCGGCAAAGGCTTTGCCGTGCGTTGTCGCACGGCAAACAATCCGACGGCAACGAGTTTGTTGCCGTGCGCATCGCCAGTTCTGCACAGCAAAGATGTTGTCGTGCGTTTAGGGATTTTGGGGGGAGGAGGGGGAGAACGACCGCCGGAGCACCGTAAGCCCACCAAATCTTGCATGTGGACCTATGATATGTGTGATAGTGTGGTGGAAGGTGTAATGGTGCAAAAGTAGCTCCCCGGTGTGGCCTTCCTCACATTTGCGCGGTAACACTTAGCAGATTTTTCGAAACACGGATTGCTCCGAAACCCTCTTATATGTGGGGGATCAACACATGGAGAGTAATTTTGTATTGCACAATATCTTAAGTAACACTTATAAATAGTCATCAGAGAGTAAAACTAATAAAAAATAATAATTATAAGTATTAGATGAAATAAAATAGAAAGAAAAACAAATAAAATGTATGCTGGCGCACGGCAAAGAAAGTAATGCACGACAAAGGCACCTTTGCCGTGCAACATGTCTGGCCACACGACAAAGGGTGGGCCACGGCGACGTCTGGAGCCTTTGTCATGCAGCTTTTCTTTGCCGTGCAGCGTGTAGGATCTTTGCCGTCATCATTTCTTTGCCGTGCGTTTTGGTTGGACTTTGCCATGCGCATGTTCGTTGGTGTGCGCCACTGTTGTCTTTGCCTGCGTGTTACCGTGCGCTGCTCTCAGACTTTGCCGTGCGGTTTGTCTTTGCCGTGTGTGCTACTGCTACGCACGGCAAAGATGCCTTTACCGTGCGGCGGCACACGGCAATGATTGCATGCACGGCAATGCCCTTTTTTCCCGTATTGATACCACCATTAGAATCTAATTAAATAGTAGCATTTATGCATGCCAATTTTATTTTTTTTGAATGCAAGCACAAATGTTCTTATTAGATGTTTTACTCGTACGGGGATATGAAACCCGACAGCAATCTGAAGTGTGCTACACGGTGGTGAGACATTTTAGTTCGGGCGGTTCCACGCTAGAAAGTGCAAAGACAAGTCGAACTTAGCACAGCCTTCTTCCGAAGAAACAAAAACAATCCTCGCTGGCGAACCGAATAATTCACAAGAAAATTGTGTCCTTTATTTGACTTTTCTGGCGAACAATGGGAAGCATAGTGCTGCGCGTGCCCCGGCTTGAATGGAGAGAGAATTGCAGTAAGAAAGAGAAGGATAAGACAGTGTACGTCTCCCTTAAGCACTACTACTACACATGTGGATGGAAATTACTAGAGCAGAAGCAAAAGAATCATGTCAGGCTTCTCAAGACAGTTAGGACGTGTTTGGTAGACTGAGCGGCCCTTGCTCGCATCGGTTCAACAATTTTCGGTCCGTTTGGTTGCCTGCAGGTCACCGTGTTGTTCTATGAACCGGTTCTCAAAGAATCCCTTGAACAGTCCTGGAGGAACGCCCGGAATTACAGTTTCTCTAGAGCTAGGCCCGTCGTGGCCAGAAGGTTGCACGCATGGAGAAGGGAGACGGAAACGCCGCATCCCTTCGGGAACACGCACCATAATTAGCCTCACCGCTCCCCTCTCCTTCCTCTAACTCGCGACCTCAGTCTCACCACCCCCAAACTGTCACATCAGCAGCGGTTCCCCTCCCGCCGACCAATTCGCCGCACCGCTGCAAGGAGGAGCACCGATACCGAAGGAGGAGACGTCGGCGAGCAGCACCACAACTTCGGTGCTGCGAACTCGACCTCGTCCTCGACTGGAACAATGGCGGTAACGACATCTGCTTCTCACCTTCTTACTCGTTGTGCCAGAACAGGCCATGCTCGGGCATTTGCGATGACATGCACATTAGCTGTGCTAGGGTTTCCATTAGGATAGGGTTCGGATAGATGTTTGCAAGGTGTTCGTCGCCATTGCTTCTTGTTCTTGTCCAGTTCTTGTTGTTCATGGTCTCGATTTGCTTAGATATGTTACTCTAATCTCCAATTGCGGTAGATCCTTCGTAGATCGGACTGTCGGTTGGTGAAACTGTCAGATTTTACTGTGCGTGATAATAGGGGAAGGGTTTTTTGTGTTGGGGTTTAGCCTGTTCTGATTGATATGCGAAAGATTAAGCTGAGTCACACTAGTTTGTTCAGACGCAATATGAGTGGGAGGACTTGAAGTATGAAGTTGCTCTGCTCAAGAATCTGCAGAGAACACAATCACAAGTGATGAGGGCTAAGAAACATGAATGGGAGGCAGAAAGAAAGGCTTTGGAGCCTGAGAAGAGAAAGCTAGAGTATGACATATACGATCTGCTTCAAGTGG
Organism: Lolium perenne; assembly: GCF_019359855.2. Taxonomy (NCBI): domain Eukaryota; kingdom Viridiplantae; phylum Streptophyta; class Magnoliopsida; order Poales; family Poaceae; genus Lolium; species Lolium perenne. Next base: position 277,269,232 of record NC_067245.2, read on the forward strand.
ACTTTCCAATCAAGGATAAGCTCAAGAGGATCAGGGCTATTTGTGATGAGTGATGAATGTGTTCTATATGTACTGTAGGAGAATTTTTAATGTACCCTAAGTAGAATTTGTAATGTACCCTAAGGACCACTCGTAATGTACTCAATTTGAACTGCTACTCGTGTTCTTTCTGATTGAACTAGGCCGATGATTATAACCTGAGATCATAGTATGAGGAGATGATTGATCAGAACCTATGGCATGACTGAACATGACCATGCCACTGGTACTGATCAAACATCTCCTCCATCTGTCCTCATAGTATAAGGCCTCTGCTACCTTACTTTGCATGTTTTTGCTTCTTCGGTTATGCATTGGCCAATGATTGAATAATGGTACAACAGAAGGCAGGGTGCTACCCTCAAACTTAGTCATGTGTGACATATTCATTGTACACTAGACTTAGTTTGGGGATAGTCCCTCTGCCTACCGTGTGATTCTAGATATGAGGCATCGTTTTGGTTTGTCTAGTGAATTAGCCAATGATTCAACAAAGGCACAATGGAAGGCAATGTGCTTCCTTCAAACTTAGTCGTGTGTGCCATATTCGTTGCACACTAGACTTAGATTGGGGACAATCCCTCTGTCTGTCGTGTGACTAAATGTATGAGGCCTCATTTGCGTTGGCCAATGATTCAACAAAGGCACAATGGAAGGCTAGGTGGTGGCCTCAAACTTAGTCATGTGTGCCATAGTCGTTGCACACTACACTTCGTTTGTGGCCACTCCCTATGCCTGTCGTGAGGCAACGTATGAGGCATTACTAATGTTATCAATGTCCATTTTCATCTAAACCATTTATGAGCAGGCACACCTCTAATGGCATGTGCTCTTGTGGCAGACTGAGAAGATCATGCTTCGGTCACCTGCTAAGGTTCCCTACGAGGGACCGGCGAAGAAGCGTCGTGGAAGGCCGGATAACGTCGGCCACTTCCATGACAATGTAGGGCCAGCCCACTTCCTCCGCATCATCTTCAAGCCCACCTTCGGACGGCTCATGATCCATCAAGCTTTCGTCAAGTGGTTCGAAAAAATCCATTCCAACATCATCGTCACCACCAACAGTGGATGCAATTGAAGGATGACTACAAGGAGAGAAGGCAATGAAGCATTCATCGACGAGGGGTGGACGGCCTTCGCCATCGCCCATCAGCTCAAGGTAGGCTAGTTCCTCACTTTCAAGAAGGTGTCCTTCTTCGAGTACAGTGTGGTCATCTTCGACCACACCTACACTGAGGTGATGAGCAGGTGCCCGTACCATGGCGATGACACCAGGTGTGTCGTCTCCGAGCAACATGTCTGAAGCTAACCTGCTACCATGTCGTGTCTAGTTGTTGCTCGTGTCAAGTGTGCTGAACTATGATCATGTCTGTTGTGTCCTGAACTATGATCGTGTCTGAACAATGGTGTGTCGTGAACTTATGTTGTGCTAAGTTCTGTTTCGTCTATGATTGTGTTCTTGCTTGTGCTGTTGATCGCTGGTAACCTCATCACTGAAGGGAAAATGTAACCATAAACGGATTTTGGGTTGCAACCAAATAATAGTGGCACCTTTCTGGGTTGCTACTGGGACTAAAAACCGACCTACCAAACGGGCAGAGACTAAATCTACACAAGGCCAAAAAAAACTCTACGCAGGCCACCAAACAACGTGGCTTTTCTGGCCATGGCCTGTCTTGGACTAGCAGGGGGCTTCTTCTCACTGCGCCAGTGGTGCAGGAAATAGGTGCAGCCTACCAAACACACCCTTAATAATAAGCTAGCTGAGATGAATGGATCGAAGTGGGCACAATAGCTGATTTAATTGTCTGTATGTAAGTGGGAGCTGCGCACATCTACAAACAAGATGGATTAATTTAAAGCCTTTTGTCGTAAATAAGTGAAGGTGAAACTTAGTGTCTGCTGACTAACACGTGTAACCTGAAAAATAATAAGCTAGATTGCTGAAATAGACCCATTAAGTTCTTTTTGGATGGGAATTTCTCCGAAGAAAACTTACATGTTTGTTTTTATGCATCGCATTTTTTAAATATGAAAATTTTCTTTTCTTCCCCGTGTGGTGAAGCTCCTAGAAAGCATGTCCTCTTTGTTTCATTTTCACCTAATGCTGGCATAGTATCTGTTTTCAGCTGGATAGTGAAGATAGTTGTCACCCCCTGTCATGTGGAACGGACTGTTCAACGTGCTTAGTGTCTGATCTTGCAATACTACATATTGTACTACAGTGATAAGGTTAGTTAATATATCTATTTTATTTAGCTGGGTCCCAAGTCGATTGTACACTTCTTTCCATACTCCGACGACCAATCATGCGCAACGACCGATGTAACATATGACAAAAGCAGTCACGCGTGATTCAGTTAGCAGAAGAGAAAAATAAGGTGAGGAAAATAAAATCATGCTGCCTCCAGTCCAGAGTAACATTGTTATCCCGACAGTTTGGGAGCCAGCCAAGCTAGACTATTACAAGAGTCCAAAATGAGGAATAAACTAGGACAATGCCCGCGCGTTGCTGCGGAAGTGCAAAATATGTTAACTTTAAAATAGATAACAAAAATATTGCTAGGAAAAATACCCGTACTTTGCTATGGGTTTATTTTTGTTAATTATTTTTTAATTCATGTAGAATTTTACTGTTGGAACCAACAACCCGACATTACTATTCTAGTCTCTTTGATTTGGGAATATTTGCTATTTTCATATTGGAACTAACAATCCAATATTACCATTGTAGTCTCTTTGAATTTTAAATGTTTTCTATTTCGAAAATGTTTAATTTGTATTTGATTGCTAAACCTTTAATTTGAAACCTTAGCAGAATTGTAAAAGTATATGGTTGGCGAGGATTCTAATAGAGAAAAAAAAATCATGAACACTTATATCTAGGTTCAATCTGTACTGAAGTATCTCCACTAAAACTTGCATGAATTTTGGAGTCTTAACCTACCCACAATCCGAACCAAGAATTGTCCACTTGTATGAGGTGTTTGGATGCAGCGAATTGAGTTTTGAATTGAGGATTTGGAATTTGGGACTCTAAATCCGTCGTTTGGGCGCCCATAGAATTTGGGTCAGGAAACGCGCCACAATTCCATCCTGCCCCCGCCCGAGGTGTTTCATTCGTTGGAAAATTCGGAGGTTGTGACCTTCGTATTCGTTGGAATCAACAAACATGTATGCACATGACCTCCCCGTCCATGACCTCTCTGCATGCGCCTGGTTCCCCACCAACCACCGCCACAGCGCGCCCCTGCAACTAACGACACGGCCTAGGCTCCCTCCAGCGAAATCACCTCGAGGAGATCCGGCCAACTCCAGAGGGCCTCGACGCTCAGCTTGGTGGCTGCAGCTTGGACGGGATTCCCTCGGCCTCGAGGGGAACCGGTTGATCCAGGGAATAGTCGGCCGATTCTGGAAACCGCCGGTCGAATATGGCCACTGCTGCCCCCCCCCCCCCCCCCCCCACTCCACGACCAGCACCTCCCACACTCCATCTCATGTCCGTCTTCTCCACATGCAGGGTTCGCAGCTATGGTTTTCAGTTCATGGTATCGTCGCAACAAACCGGGACAACAACTTTTCTTCCTTCGATTCATATTACTTGACACTAATATAGATGTATGTAGACACATTTTAATTCTAGATACATCTATTTTAGTGGTAAGTAATATGAATCGGAGTGAGTAGCAAAATAGAGACAGTAAATAGACAGAAGCAACAACTTCTCTCTTTGTCTCTAAAATTTACAATTTAATTAAACAACAAGAGATGTTCAAAAAAAAAAATCTTCCAGTAGCATCAGCTGTTATACTTCAGTACTAAACTACCAGCGAAGTAGGTGAGCGGTAGGATAGAAGGAGCAAAACCGATTCAGTTGGCCCTAGTAGTAGGAAAATAGAGTATATCTCTACTTCAGTAAGCAGGCTAGCAGCAGCCCGCTCTCACGCACCTAGAATTATCATTCGACGGAGAAAAAAAAAAGCCTCCTCCCAGTCCCCTCGATGGAGCTGCCGCCTCCTCTTCTATCCCTGTTCCCTCCTCTCGTTTCACAGCGCATCTATCGGCTACTCCGGTTCGCCGCAGCCGTGAGACGGGAATCCAGCCGCGAGCTGTCACACCTCCGATCTATGGGTGTCGCCCCATCCGATGCGTGCGACTGCGCAGGTTAATTATCCATTCACACATCCAATCTAAGTCGCCCCCCATTTATCGCTCTGTTCCTTTTCTTTCTCGCCACCCACAAGTGTAGATTTCTTTTTCTGCAATTGCTTCTTCAAATTCGCTTTTCCCAATTCCCCAACCTTTCCCTTCTTCCATCTTTAATTCGTTTTCCATCCTCATGCCACCAGCGTAGAATTTCTCTTTTAATCCCGCTTCCACATTGGATCTTGGATCCTACAATGATTCTGCTGCTTGTCGTGGCTTGTTACAAGCTAGAAAAATTACGCATATAAACCGGTTGAACTCCTTGTACGGGAGCGAGGTGGGACTATCAACACTTAATATTCGAGGCGTTGACCGATAATTCAATCCATGCTCCTGAATCGTCTCGAGTGTTTGCTAATTAATTGGGCCGTCGGCATGGTCCGACCCACACCGTGGGTCAGTTGACGAACGAGCCTGATGGGTGCGTGACCAAACGAGCGATGGTCCTAAAGATCCAATTAAGAGGCACGGGACGGGGGAGCAGGAAGCAGCCGGGTGAGACGAATATAAGAACCGAACCGGTACGGTGGCATAAACGGTGTGATGGCAATTCACAGTATTATGCGATTTGGTGGGAGGGCAAAACGGTCCTAAAAAAAGCGTTGACGAAACTTTTTGGCAGAAATCTTAGCTCCTTTATTATTAGGTATAGATAGCAAAAGTGCCCGTGCGTTGCATCGGGAGAAAAACATATTGTCATGCTCCGCGATTAGACACACCCGCTACCACTTCCTTCTTTGCACACCACTTTAGCTAGACCACCGACAACTCTCACCATGCGTCCCCGTCTAATGTACCCTCTCCAGTCGCCCTACTAATATCTCGATGGAGGCGAGCCTACGGCAACGTAACCTATGGAGCGAATCGTCAAGAATGGTGCACAAGTTGCTGCTGGATATGTCGCTCGACGGAGAAGATTATTATGAGCCTGTTTGACGGCGGTAGGCAAGGCCTACTATTCCACTTCCCTTTGTTCGGCGTAGGGCCAAATAAGCTTTCATCTTGCATGGCTTGAGCAAACCCCATCATCTCTTGTGCTATCGCCACCTTCGCAACAAGTGGAATTCCACTTAGTGCTTTTTTTCTCAAATTTAAATAGAATTTTGATAAGCCGTTGCGTAAATCGCAGTAAAAAAGTTTTTCATGACTAAATCATATCATAGGTTGCATCGGAATAAAAATACAGAAAACAAATTGATACATATTTTAGATATTAAAATACCTAGCAAAATCACTTAGTTATAGCAAAACTTGTAAGCTTGACATAAACCTGTATTACAAAATCATAACCATTCTTCGGTTCGATGAGCTTCGCAGTTCTTGAGCTGAGATCTGGAGATATAGGCAAACTTCATTGAATCATTAAAACATCCGTGCTGAATAAACAAACTTGTCAGACTAAATCAACTAAGCATTTGGTTCATTGGATTTGCAGAACACACATACAGACATACAGTATTACAGTACCTAGCATATGCGGATGGATCCTAGACCTCAAACGTCCGCAGAGGAGCATCTCGTTGCTGCTGGATTCACTGCGTGGCAGAAGAAGCATCTCTCGTTGCTTCACATCAGTCCTCCTCCCATTCAAATCGACAAGTAGGAGCTCCACGGCGCTCGACGCATCGCGAACCTCGACTATGATGTCTGAAGAAAACTGAAGATTCCGAGCCGGCCACCGCGATCGTCGCCGGGTCCGAGCTGCCCCGTCAGGTATGAGCACGGAGCACCTGACTGACTGCGGCATCTGCTGGATGGATGGCATTGGATCTGGCACGTTACGGGCGCCGAATTGAGCAGATTCCGAACATTGTTTTTGGAGTGGCCTGCTGGTGGCACATGGGATCCGGTGGGCGGCCAGGTCCAGCCGTCCAGGACGCCCGCCCGGACGACGACGTGGAGGGCGACTTGGGCTGTTGGGCAGCAGCGGCGGCCTCCGTGTTCCTCCCTTGCCGTCGTCCCTGCCGCCCAGGGAGTTGCTGAAGAACCAGAAGTCGTCGAGCAGGTCCAGCGCCGGGACCTCCTCCGCCTCGGGCTGGTTCTTCCCCGGCCGCCATCATATCCTGAAACCTGGAGCCGATCTGGCCGATTCAGCGACGACAAGACCAGTCCGTGGAGTCCACGAACGTTGGCGCGCCAGTTTGAGTGCCCTCGCCGGTGCCGCTGCACCAACATGCGGTGGCGGCGGGGCTTGGGGAGAAGCATAGGAGGACGGAGGTGGGAGATCATGTTGGCGGCGGTGCGGATATGGATAGAGAAAAGGAACAGACTAGGTGGGCTTGCTCTGTTGCGGGCGAGACAAAAATAAGAACGAACCGGTACCATGGCATAGTGCGTAATATGCGATTTGGTGGGAGGGTAAATCCGTCCAAAAAAAAGCGTTGACGAAAATTTTGACAGAAACCGACGGACCGAACCACGGAAACGCTCCTCCCTTTATTATTAGGTATAGACTAGTAAATCTGCCCGTGCGTTGCGACGGGAGAAAAATATGCATTATAACGGGTGACGATCACTTGCCACATGGATTTAGTAACATGTTTGCATTTTCTACTCTGGTAGTCTAGTCTTCCCGTGTTTTTGTTCAACTCCATGTATTTTCCCACTATCGGTAATCATGTGTAGGATCTCGGTCAAGACCCTCAATGCGGCAATTTGTGAGTAACGGTTGATAAAGATGACAAGAAAATATAGGGAGTCATTGTCGAGGTCGTTGGTATGCCTTAGGTGTTATATTAAGTATAGGTTAATATAATTATATTATTTGGAATAGCTTTTTTATTTCATTGCAACAACAATTAAGTAGCTTTGCTAAAATTTACACATTAGAAAAAGTGACATAAACTTGAAACTAAAAATTAAAAGCAAATAAAACATGAGCTAGATTTACTAAAAAGAACAATTTTGAGAACACACAAAACAACGTTAGCTGCCTATCTTCGATCAAACATTTTTATTCTTCGAAAATGCATCTAGCGGCAGTCCTTCCGCTGGCCCGCGTGGCGGCAACTCAGGCCATCTGCGTGCTGGCAGTGAATCCCACAGCGATCCAGGCAAGCAAGCTCGTTGATATAGAGACATGGGTTTGACCGGTCAAAATCCCCAAATCAATCCCCAACCAAGACGAAGCACAACAATAGTCGCGAGATGCCCAGATCAGTTGACCCCCAGCGATGATGCGCTCGACCACGGCCTCCAGCCGTCCACCGTGTCACCGGACCATGTCGACTATTGGTCCTCCACGACGCTGAACCATGGCGTCCAGCCGTCCACCTGGCGGCGCTCGATGGCTCGACCACGTCTCTAGCTTCCATCCGCTCGGCCGCCTCCATCACCGTCGACCATGGCATGTCACAGTAGCAAGCTGGAAATCCACAATAGCAACATCTGCTCCTTCACGATCAAATCTCTTGTTGCCGTGCTCGCCTTCTCCGACCCCTGTTTGTCCGATTCCTCCACCACATGTGCTGGTCATCCTAAATCGGTTCTTCGTTGTCTTTCGGCTGAAGAAGGCTCTCCTCGAGATCCCGCTTGTCCCCGACCCGCCTCGTCCGTCCGTCCGTGTGACTTGCCACATCGCGCTGTTGTATCTTGTACTACTCTGTTTTCCCGACCAAGCTGCTCCACGAAGCAGCTCCGTTGCGACCGAACCGGCCAGAGAGTAGATCAGTCGCTGGCGGCGGTAGTAGGAAACTGTCTATGTCTCCGCTCCAGGTCGGTACGGTGTGGATCCCGGCGAGCTAGGATGCAGTGCTGAGTCGCGCGCACGCCGGTGGCCACCAAATCAATACGGCGTAGGAAGAGATATAAAAGCACATTAGGCCTAGTCCGTACGTGCTCTGGGCATACGATTAGCTTCTTCTTGGATTGTTGATTCTGGCGTGTGTGGCCTTCGTATATATACAGCTGAGACCCGTGGTATTAGAATCAATGTTCGAGTCAAACTCTGTTATGCAATGAATCAAAAGGAATCCTCTCGGTTTGGACTTTGGACGGCACGGACGGAGGACGGACCAAAATTTACGTACCAACACGGACCAAACCGCGGAAACGCTTTTGCTTTTATTATTAGGTATAGATTACAAAAGCCCTAATTAATGTCTCCCGTCAAAACTTGCTGCGACATGAGTACACTATTTATGCAGTAATGCAATGGATCCATTAGGGGTTTTCATGCCCAAAGGCTGTAGATTCCAGACCGGACTTCCAAGACAAATCACATCAAGCCATGAAACGTCTTGAACTTCAACTTTGGCCGATTTCTGTAATCTGGTGCAAGTGTCTGAAAAAAAACGGCTTTGGTTCAGTCTCGGACAAAAATAAATACTATTGCGTAAAAAGCACTCCAGCCCGAGGATCGGCGGGATGTCATGGAGTCTGGGTGCAACCGACTGGAGATGGGCGCACGGGATTTTTACAGCCAGGGTGGCTGGCGGTTTGCTCATAGAATTTCTTACTAATGTGTTTTTGGCACCCGTTGTTTTCTCTGTTTCGTTGGTTAATCTTTGTGTCGACTCTAGCTGATCCGTGAGAGGTTGTAATAATTTGTGTATGAACTGAATAAATTAATAAAGTAATAAAGCAGCCATATGCATCATTTTGATGCAGAGGCTGGGGTATGCTCCCCATTTCGAAATTTTTTTTTGCCTAAAAAGCAGAATCCTTTTGATTTTGGAAAGTTCAAACGATGGGTATTAGATCAAATGACTTACATAGCCTCACGCAAGCATATCTACCCATACCGTTGTAGACTTATGCAAAAATAATAACCCTATGGTTTTCTCTAGGTTTTCAGACTGGGACTGTACCAATATATAGTCCGAGAGTGTAAAAATTTGTACGGACTGATCTAACAATAGTTGTTTCATCTTGTTTAAGCTAAAAGATTTTTTTCTTCATATGGTTGCCATCAGAATTTTTTTCCAATCGGGCTTTCACCCCTTTCCATTGCAATTAACGGAAAGAACAGGTTCAAGTTATATTTACAACAGAGAGGGGATAGGCAGGCCCAGCCCTGGGGCAGGGTGAGCGTGGCGGCCGCCTTGGGCCCATGAAACCAGGGGGCCCACCAGGTGTACTCTGTACTGTATACTACGTTGGAGGCGGCCCAAAATAAGAAGAGCCCGAAGGCGGGCCTAGGATGCCCCGACGGAAGACGGCCAGGCTCTCAGGCCTTTCCACGCCGAGTCGCTGAGATACAGACTGAAAAAATAAGAAGATCGCCAGATCCGGGCCTTGACAGCTCCAGTGCCGCGGTTGATGATCTCATCTGCGCGGCGGCGCCGGCCAGAAGCCGTGGACACCGGCCCCGACGAAGGCTCCCCGGCGGCGCTCTCTGGAGAATTGGTGAGCATCCTTCTCTATCTGGCAATTCAACATGATCCCGCTCTGTCGCCTAAGCTGACAGTATGGTGTTTGGGCGTTTGGCCTTGCACACCAGGAATGGATAGAAAGGTCGGGGCAGTATAGTGTATGTAGGATTCATTGGTGGTTTAATTGGGTTCGCGTTCGTTGGGAAGAAAGCCGCCGGTTTGGTATTAAGAGTTTTATCAGGTTGGTTTGCTTTCATTTTAGGAACCCTCTTTGATTGGCAGGATTTCTAAAGAGAAGTTCAGAAATAAAATTGTAAAGATTTGATGTCATGGCAACTGTTTTCTGCATAAACTGTAAACATCATGGATTTTCAGGAGTTCCGCTTAATGCAATTTTATTCCCTTGAAATAAAAAGTGAAATAATACCAAGAAATTTTACAATTATATAATAAATCAAACAACCTCAATAGGAAAAATGCAAGGGATCAAATCCTAGCTTTGATGCTTTGGTGTTTCATCAAAGGCGAAATATTTTTCTAGTGGGAGTCAACATACCGTCAATAATGAGATGCATGTGGTGACTTCGACAATCCTAATACTCAAAGAGATCTTTTGTCAATCTCTAAAAAAGGAGACCTTTTGTGACTTGACATATAAAATGTAACAAGAAAAAAATAAAGTTAATATGTATAAAAATGTACTGATTATTATCCATATTTTTATAAACTAAGGGGCCTCGGGTTCTAGTTTCGCCCCGGGCCCTCGAAATCTCAGGACCGGCCCTGGGGATAGGGAGAGAGGGAAGCGAGCTGGAGCAGTACCAGGAAACCCACTGCGAGTACTCGCCGTCGAGTACCCGCTATGGGGCGAAAACCTGATACCACTACATCAAAGTTCTAGCCTTAACAGGGTTTTAAACAACACAAATAACCAGGAAGCAAAACAGACGACTAAACAACTAAGGAAGCAGTAGTGCCCACAACAAAAGCTCGAAAGTATCAGCCACACTTCAAACATCCTGGGACATCAGCCGAGTGGTGGTGGAGGGATTCAGGCGCCTGTGATCATCAGCAGCTGCCCCTGCCCGGGCGTCGCTGCTGGCCGCCTGGACCTGGAGTAGACGAAAGCCTCAGCTTGCACCATCTTGTCCGCGCCGCCGACCAAGCACTCCTTGTCCTCCACATTCTGAAGACCTGCCCAATATAAAATCAAAGCCACCGCAAAATATGAAATTTCACTCGGCGATTTCATGACATGTTTTTCAAAGGTGGTCTTATTTCTCACATTCCATATGGCCCAACAAACAGCCGCGATGTAATGACATAGAATTTCTCAAAACCAGAAGAAAAGGAATGAAACCAAGTCATAGCCTGCCAAAAGGAAGTAGGGACACAATTTACTCCCATAGCCGCAGCCAAGACCCCCTAGACTACCTTAGAAGTGTTACAAGTGAAGAAGAGATGGTTGTTTGATTCAACTTGCCTGCAGAAGGAGCAAGTTGGAGCATCAGGCCATTTCCTTTTTTCATATTCTCTTGGGTAAGGATAGCATCTTGACACATTTGCCACATGAAAATCTTAATTTTCAAGGGTTCTTGGACTTCCATATCCAATTATAGTGAGACCCAGCTAGATTCTTTTCCAGGAGAGTGTAGATGGATCTAGTCGAGAAGATAGCATTTTTATTCAAGGACCAAGTAATCCTATCATTTTCATCATGAGAAGGGGCCAAAAGTAAGGTATTCAAGATATGTTGCCAATGATCCAGTAACTCACCTCTCAACTGTCTGCGGAAAGGAATATCAAACTTTGCCTCCTTGCAGCTTTTCACAGTACAGTCCTGCACCTGACATAGGTTAAAAAGCACAGGAAATTTGTCACAGAAAGGCTGTTCGCCCATAATTGGATCTTTCCACAGCCTGGTGATGTTTCCATTATTCAACACCACATTTCTCCCAGCAAAGTAAGTCTCTTTTACTTTTAAAATTGCTTTCCAACATGGGGAATCATGAATTTTGAGGAGACAGTAGCCACAGTTTTATTTCTTAAGTATTTTGCTTTAACAAAATCTTGCCATAAACCATCAAGGGTTTCTAGCTTCCACCACCATTTGCAGAGGAGACTTATGTTTTGTTTCCGAATATCTTTAACCCCCAAACCACCTTTCTTTTTGGAGCGACAAACTTTGGTCCACTTGACCATATAGTAACCTTTTTCTGTTTTTTACCATGCCAAAAGAAGCGATCGTCTATGTTTGTCCAATTTTTCAACAAAGGTTTTGTTCAGGAGGAACATGGCCATGATATAAGAAGGAAGGTTGGACAGACATGCATCAACTAGAGTTAGTCTACCTTCAGAAGAGGAGGATCCACCAATCCAGGCATCAAGCTTTTTAGTAAATTTGCCGTCAATGAAATTAAGATCAGAATTTTTCAAACATCGGAAGGAAACTGGGACACCCAGATATTTCATAGGTAAAGTTCCTATCTGGCACCTAAACATGTCAGCATAGAAATTAGCAATATCATTGTCCCCACCAATAAGAAAAATCTCGCTTTTCTGGTAATTTATTTTAAGTCCCGACATTAGTTCAAACAAATAAAGCAGAAGCTTCAAATTGACGGTCTTATCAGGTTCATGAGAAAGGCAGAGAACCGTGTGGTCAAAATAATGGTTCTTGAGGCTCAAAATATTTGGTGAATTATGGTGAAAAATTTTGGTGTTATTCCCACCTTGTACGTGTATGATTTGAGCACGTTGAGCCCACTATGATTCTTTGTATGGTCGATGCTTTGATACTTTATCATTGACTTCTCTCGTAGCAACTCTCCGATGGTGTTGTGATAAGGGGTTGCCCGATCTTCTCAGTAAGCAACGGTGGTGATGATGATCACGGGGTGATTGCAGCGAAGGTAACTTGATGAAGTGGATGATAACTTGTATGACGCAACGAGATCTCTCGATTGGTCTCTGTCGCAAATGCAACAGCTCTCAACCCTGCAAGATAGTCGCAACTCCACACACTTGCGCACGTAGCCGCCGACCACGAAGCGGTAAGTTGTAACCGTCTAATTCCCAATGGAACAACAGATCACACAAGACTTTTAGATCTACATAATATCAACCAATATGGTGAAGGGAATTCAATAGTTTTGCAGAGCAAACAACTAAGAACTAGGGTTTATCTTAAACGTGGTCTAAAGCAGCTAGGGGGCGTCCTGGGCACTTATATAGGCGTCCGGGATGACTTCTGGTCGAAAAGATACAAGAATAACCGACCCAGAATAGATCTGGTCGAGACAGACTCGAACACGGCCGGTCTGGGGGCCGGTCGACCGGGCCTGGGACCGGGCTGGCCGGTTCAAACCGGGCCAGGGACCGGGTGGCAACCGGGCGGGCGAAGTGTCGCGCAGTAATGCTCCCGGTTGGCATCAGCGTGGCGCCCGGTTGGCGCCGGGGTGGATCCGGCCTGCCGGCCGGTCGGACCGGGCCAGGGACCGAGCGCCGGCGTGGTGGCCGGTCTGACCGGGTGCAGGGCCGACCTGGACTTCGTCTTCTCCTTTCGCGCATGCCTCCCTCTCCTCCCTCGCGCGTCCATGAGATATCTTCATGTCCAGCTCCTTGTCCAGCTCCACGTCCATCTTCACGTCCAGCTGCTTCTCTCCTCCTCGTGCGATGCTTGTCTCCTCTTCATACCTGATGATACATAGGTAATAGGACTTAGGTAGTATAAAGTTCTGATCAATCAAAGTATCGTTTAGGAACAAGTTCACCTGTTGTTTAAGTAGCTTCGCACAAGCTCTTGTAATAGGTCCAATCCGAACTTCATTGGACTTGAGCTTCACAGCAGGTTCATCTTCATTTGGTAATGACGGAGGTGGTAGTGTGGTAGGGATGTCCTCATCATCTCCCCCCCCCTTCAAAAGGCGTCGACCTCGACGCGCCAAGGTCTTCTCCGTCATATGGTGTCAAATCAGCAACATTGAAAGAATTATTGACACCAAACTCATCAAGTGGAAGATCTATCGAGCATGCATTATCATTGATCTTGGCAAGCACTTTGTAAGGACCAGCACCACGAGGAACCAACTTGGACTTCCGTAGCTTCGGGAACCTATCTTTGCGAAAATGTACCCAGACCATATCACCAGGCTTGAACAACATCTCCTTACGCTTCTTGTTCATCCTTGCAGCATTGCTCTTGCCTTTCTTCTCTATCAACTCTTCAGTCTTCACATGGATCTTTCGCACAAAATCTGCCCTCTTGGATGCCTCCATATTAACTCTCTCATGTATGGGCAAAGGCAACAAATCAAGTGGAGTAATGGGTTTGAAACCATACACCACCTCAAAAGGACACAGCTCCGTGGTAGAATGTACCGCCTTGTTGTAAGCAAACTCCACATGCGGCAAAGACTCTTCCCACTCCTTCAGGTTCTTCTTTATCATGGATCTCAACAGTTGTGACAATGTTCTATTCACCACTTCAGTTTGGGGATGACAAGTAGTACTGAAAAGTAGCTTCGTCCCCAATTTTCTCCACAACGTCTTCCAGAAGTAGCTCATAAACTTCACGTCACGATCAGAAACAATAGTCTTCGGGACTCCATGTAGTCGTACAACCTCCCTGAAAAACAGGTTAGCAATATGCGACGCATCGTCGCTTTTGTGGCAGGCAATAAAATGTGACATTTTAGAAAATCTGTCCACTACCACAAATATAGAATCATGGCCTCTCTTAGTACGCGGCAAACCCAACACAAAATCCATACTAATATCCTCCCAAGGTGTAGTAGGTGCCGGTAAAGGAGTATACAAACCGTGAGGCTTCAGCTTGGACTTGGACTTGTTGCAAGTAATGCACCTCTTCACATACCTGTCCACATCCCGCCTCATCTTTGGCCAATAAAAGTGGTCAGCTAGCATGAGTAGCGTCTTCTCACGCCCAAAGTGACTCATCAAACCTCCAGCATGTGATTCCTGCAATAAGAGCAAACGCACAGACGATCCTGGAACACATAGTTTGTTAGCTCTAAACAAGAACCCATCATGTATGTGATATTTTTCCCATGCTTTACCAAGAGCACACAAGCGATATGGTTCAGCAAAATCATGATCAGTAGCATACAAATCACATAATATTTCTAATCCAGGAATTTTAACATCAAGTTGAGTTAATAGCATATTCTTCGTAGATAGAGCATCAGCAACAATATTATCTTTTCCCTTCTTATGCTTAATAATGTATGGAAAAGACTCAATGAACTCAACCCACTTAGCAAGACGCTTATGCAAAGTAGACTGAGCTTTCAGGTATTTTAAAACTTCATGATCAGAATGTATGATAAATTCTTTTGGCCACAAGTAATGTTGCCAAACCTCAAGAACTCTAATTAAAGCATACAATTCTTTATCATATATAGGATAGTTCAACTTAGCACCAGAGAGTTTCTCAGAAAAATATGCGATTGGGTGACCCTCTTGCATCAACACACCGCCAATTCCAATACCACTAGCATCACATTCAATCTCAAATTGCTTATCGAAATCAGGAAGTGCAAGCAACGCTGCAGAAGTTAACAATCTCTTAAGTTCATCAAAAGCATAATCTTGGGCTGTGCCCCACTCAAAAACAACACCCTTTTTAGTCAAGTCATTCAAAGGTGCAGCAATAGTACTAAAGTTGGGCACAACTCTTCTATAAAACCCAGCTAGACCATGAAAACTTCTTACTTGACTCACATTCATGGGAGTAGGCCAATTTTGAATAGCTTCAGTTTTAGACACAGCTACTTCTACTCCATGCTGAGAGACAACATAACCCAGAAATATGACCTTATCTTTGCAAAATGTGCACTTCTCAAGATTACCATTGAGTTTATTATCACGCAACACTTGCAAAACATGTCGAATATGTATAGTATGATCAGATTCATTGCGGCTGTAGATTAATATGTCATCAAAATATACAACCACAAACTTGCCAATAAAGTCACGCAAAACATGGTTCATCAGTCTCATGAAAGTGCTAGGTGCATTAGTCAAACCAAAAGGCATTACTAACCACTCATATAAACCAAATGTTGTTTTAAAGGATGTTTTCCATTCATCCCCTTCTTTCATCCTAATTTGATGATAACCACTACGCAAATCAATTTTAGAGAAAACAGCAGCACCACTCAATTCATCTAGCATATCATCTAAACGAGGAATAGGATGACGATATCGAATAGTAATGTTGTTTATCGCTCTACAATCTACGCACATGCGTCAAGTACCATCTTTCTTAGGATCTAGAATAACAGGAACAACACAAGGACTAAGGCTTATGCAGATATAACCTTTGTCGAGTAGCGCTTGTACTTGTTTATGTATCTCCTTCGTTTCTTCGGGGTTCGTTCTATATGGTGCCCGATTGGGTAGCGAAGCTCAGGGGATGATTTTCAATACCTCGCAATGGTGGAAGTCCTGTGGGTACCTCATCCGGAAACACGTCTCCAAATTCCTGCAAAACATTAGAGACACCAAGAGGAAGAGGGGTCATGTCGTTAGAAACCAAAACCGTACCCCTGTACAATAGCACAAGAGGCATGGCTGTAGGATCCTCACTAAATTCTCTCATGTCTTCTTTGGTGGCTAATGAGACTAAGGAATTCACTCTCTCACTTTTCGTTATATCACTCACGACATTACAATTCTCTCGCCTATCTAAAGAAACATCCTCCAAGTTTACTTCAACTTTCTGACGAGATTCATTGACAATTTGCTGTGGCGACATAGGCTGTAAGTTAATTTTCTTGCCCTTGAACTCCAAGTGATATGTATTGGCACGACCATTGTGTTGCACATAACGGTCATAGAGCCAAGGCCGACCCAATAGTAGGTGACACACCATCATAGGAACCACATCAAAATCAATGGAATCCTTATACGGTCCAATAGAAAATTCAACACGCACCACGTGGTTTACCTTCATCTCACCATTGTCGCTCAACCACTGAATATAGTATGGATGCGGGTGCGGTAGATACTTCAACTTCAGCTTGGTACACAACTCTTTGCTTGCTAAATTGTGGCAACTCCCGCTATCAATAATGACCTTGCAAGCCTTGTCAGGACCAACTAAAGCCTTTGTTTGGAACAAATTGCAGCGCTGAGTAGATGCACTAGGCAACACATTAAGAGCACACTGCGACACAACAATGGTGTGAGCATCAGACGGATATGCATCTTCACCATCAGTGTCATAGTCATAATCTTCTGGAGCATTAGGATCAACATCATCTCCAGTCTCATACTCATTGTCCTCATTGATAATCATTACTTTGTGGTTAGGACAATCTCTCTTGAAGTGACCTTTGCCACCACATGTATGACAAGCCATATCACGATTGCGCGCAGTAGACATGTTAGAGGCACTCATACTTGCAGCAGATTCGGACTTCTTTGCATTAGACACATTGGAGACCGGCTTGCTAGGCGGAGTAGAGTAAGGTGCAGAGCGCGTCGATGGCGCTGGCGCCGCAGGTGGGGGCGCGCGAGGCGTAAAACGCCCAACTCCCGTAGCACGTCCCTTAACCTTTGCTTCGTCAGCCAACTGTGATTCAGCTTCTCTTGCATGATGTAACAATTGATTCATATTGGTGTAGCTGTAATGACGAACAATGCCTTTGATATCATACTTCAATCCATTGAGCAAACGCTTCATTGTCATCTCTAGAGACTCACGGACACGGCCACGCTGCATAAGCAACTCCATCTCCATGTAGTATTCATCCACAGTCTTCACACCTTGCCTCAATAAGGTCAACTTATCATATATTGTACGCAAATAATTAGTGGGCATAAAACGAGAATTCATCGCCTCCTTCATAGCAAGCCATGTGATAATATCTGGCTCACCATCTGCGCGTCGATTACGCACAAGTGTATCCCACCAACACAATGCATAACCATCAAATTCAGAAGAAGCAAGCTTTATCTTCCGATCTTCAGTGTAATGTGGATGTAAACTCCATAACTTCTCAATCTTGAGCTCCCAAGTGAGGTATTCTTCAACATCAGCTCCTCCTTCAAACTTGGGTACAGAAAACTTGGGCTTACCCAATCCATCTTCCTCATCATGTCCACGACCATTGCGGCCAAGTGGAGCCCAACCTCGAGGACGATCACCACGACCAGGTACTTCATCAGCGTCCTCATTTTTTTGTCGCTGTTGATTTGTAAGATTCTCAACAGACATTGTCAAAGTTCGAAGACTGCGCTGGATATCCGTCACTTGATCAGCCATTGCAGTGATAGTCTCATTAGTAGCATCTAGCTTTTGGTTGATCTCTTGGACCTCTCTCCTAAGCACATCATCCTGAGTGCGGAATTCACGTCGCATCTCATTACGAAGAGCTTCATACTCCCTCCATGTGATGATATCTGCAGAATCCTTGTTTTCCTGGTTAACAATTTTTTGATCACTAGCAGACATGATTAGTAGGTTAGTGCACTAATTAAATAAAAAAAGATATGGTGGTACTCTCACAACTCACTCAAAAACTGATAAGAAAAGGAGATCTTACCGTTCCAAAGTAAATTAGTGTTGCTTACCACTTGTAGTAACAACTAGTGCACGGATGTAGCGAAGCGAATATCAAGGGTATAAGAACAAATCACACGGCAAAGCAGGATATATGTGGGGCTGTAGGTAGGCTACCTATTTGCACCAATAACAAGCTCTAGCGCTGACCGTAAACAACCAATGATACTCACACAAGGCGATAAATGTGGCAATGCAACTATATGTAGGAAAGGTTGCAATGCACTCGAGAGACGCTAGCAAAACTCAATGAGACAGGCACAAGATTGCTCAACTACAGGTGCAGTAAAGTAAACTTAGGCCTTCACTTTATTGTTCTAGCACTTCACTTTTCTTTTTGGATTTTTTTTGTATAACACGCAGCTATGTAGCTCTTTTTGCTTCTTTTCTATTTTCTGTTTTTTTATATATGACACTACTCCTTGATAACACGGCCAACAAAATATGCAAACCACCAAACCCTAATGAGCAGCCTGTCGAGCGGTAAAACTAGTCTCTTATGGGGAAGTTCCTAGTCACTTATATCGATAGGCTGTGGCTATGGTTGGGAAAAAGCAACTGTACGCTATGTGGACTCAGAGTAACAATAACTGAAACTAGATGAAAGCGGAAACTCAAACCCTAACAATACTAGATTGAAGACAAAGATACGCAAAAAAAAACTACGAAAAGCAACTAAAACTTGAAATTAGTGCAATCTAAAGCTATGGCAAACCCTAACCCTAATATTTTTGGCTTTTTCTGGATAGGAAAACACTCACAACTCAACTATGGGGTGGATTGTGGATGGCTTACCGAGGAAACCCGAGAATCTGATACCAAGATAATAAGGGGTTGCCCGATCTTCTCAGTAAGCAACGGTGGTGATGATGATCACGGGGTGATTGCAGCGGAGGTAACTTGATGAAGTGGATGATAACTTGTATTACGCAACGAGATCTCTCGATTGGTCCCTGTCGCCAATGCAACAGCTCTCAACCCTGCAAGATATTCGCAACTCCACACACTTGCGCACGTAGCCGCCGACCACGAAGCGGTAAGTTGCAACCATCTAATTCCCAATGGAACAGCAGATCACACAAGACTTTCAGATCTACACAATATCAAGCAATATGCATGGTGTAGGGAATTTAATAGTTTTGCAGAGCAAACAACTAAGAACTAGGGTTTATCTTAAACGTGGTCTAAAGCAGCTAGGGGGCGTCCTGGGCACTTATATAGGCGTCCGGGACGACTTCTGGTCGAAAAGATACAAGAATAACCGATCCAGAATAGATCTGGTCGAGACAGACTCGGACACGGCCGGTCTGGGGGCCGGTCGACCGGGCCAGGGACCGGGTGACAACAGGGCGGGCGAAGTGTCGCGCAGTAACGCTCCCACTTGGCATCAGCGTGGCGCCCGGTTGGCGCCGGGGTGGATCCGGCCTGCCGCCCGGTCGGACCGGGCCAGGGACCGGGCGCGCCGGCGTGGCGGCCGGTCTGACCGGGTGCTGGGCCGGCCTGGACTTCATCTTCTCCTTTCGCGCATGCCTCCCGCTCCTCCCTCGCGCGTCCATGAGATATCTTCATGTCCAGCTCCACGTCCATCTTCACGTCCAGCTGCTTCTCTCCTCCTCGTGCGATGCTTGTCTCCTCTTCATACCCGATGATACATAAGTAATAAGACTTAGGTAGTATAAAGTTCTGATCAATCAAAGTTATCATTTAGGAACAAGTTCAACTGTTGTTTAAGTAGTTTCGCACGAGCTCTTGTAATAGGTCCAATCCAAACTTCATTGGACTTGAGTTTCACAGCAGGTTCATCTTCATTTGTTAATGACGGAGGTAGTAGTGTGGTAGGGATGTCTTCATCATGTTGATTCTACCTTCTGGTCTAGTATATTAGTAACATTCAAGAGGTGTTTCTTTCTTTTTTATGAACACTACTCTTGTTACATGCCCATCCTCTAAGAAATGTTGTGAGATGGCGAATCTTATTCAGCCAAATATCCATAGGATTGTTACCATCGAAATAGAAAACAATCGGATATAAGTAATAGTTGCTGCCGACGTACCATGGATCCTTCTCCTAGTTGTGCTATGATTCCAGGTTTTGCTTTTGTCTTTGAACTGTTTGGCCTCAGAAATGTTTCGATCGGTGTTCCCCAGATCTCCTGAGACGTGAGATGGTTTCTGAAGCTGTTCATAGCACCAAATAGGATTACAGAGTATTGTCGGTCTTAACAAGAGATTCTTGGCTCCGTTTGTCCGGGCCCTGGTGCATGTCCGTAGTTAAACGGACAGCTAATAGGAACCCTAGACAGTATATGCCGAGTTCGATTTCTCTGTACCTATATTAATCTACTGCCGTCATGTGATCTGTAGCTAAAACTATTAAGTTCTCGCACTTGTGCAGTGACCTGGTTCCACTGATGTAATCATCCGATTCGTGGGTGACATCACCATCATCGGACCAATAAAACAACGGATTATCGCTGCCGAACAGTTTACTGTGCACGATTACTCTAATCACTAGTTTAGCGGCATGATTAAGGCATCATTTGACCTCACCGGCAAGTTGGAGCTCGGAAAGCCCGGAAGGGACGTCGTTGGCTGGACGCGGCGCCTCAGCTAGTAATCCCCACTGCCTTGCTGCTGATCCAGTTGCGCAACGACCGAGCGTGAGCAGCCTCGGATCTCCCATGGCAGCGACCACACGCTGCCAGTGTTTGCTGTGGACACTTATCAGAACAGCATTTGGTGGCCAGTTTATTACAACTTGGAAGCTGCGCAGGATTAACTGCTTGGGATTGTATTTTCTGTTGGTTGCTATGTACGGATCCCACGTCACAGTGATTTTACTTCTGGCCGCTAAGGAAATACTGACTGTAAGAGAGTGTCTAAAATGTTGACCTCTTGGGCGGCCATGTGTAGGAAGGCTGTTTTTCCAATATTTTGCATCTACTTTTTTCATCTCTATGGTTATTTCTCTCCTCGTGCCAGTCTCTGTCCATTGACAAGGGATTAACTTGTCAATGCCTACGGGTTGTATACTAGGGTTTAGTTGGAAGTAGAGGGCAAGTAGATCTCGAAGGTTTGAGCCGAAAACTACTCGACGATTATGAAAACTAGGGTTTGAGAGACAATTATTCGATGCTTTCTTTGTCCCTCGACTCCCCCTTATATAGGAGGTGGAGTCGAGGGATTCGTATTGTACAAGTTACAGAGTCCGGGAGGATTTACAACTCATCCCGCAAGATTACAAACACCATCTCTATTACAATTCTAACTTTCCTTAATATCAACTTGGGCTTCCGAATCTTCATATTCTTCGGGTCGTGGGCCTTCAGTAAACCCAGGGTACTATCTTCGGCAGGCCCATTGGGGATGCCTATGTCAGTAGCCCCCGAGATTTTGCTTGAATCGTAGAGTCAGGGAAAATCTCCACTGTTTATTTTTACTCGACAACTTTAACACTTCACTATATTTGTTCATATGAATTTCTATATTGTACATGGATAATGGTAGTTGGGGCTAGTTCATCTGACGGATCAGGTACTAATTAACTGCTCTAGTGGCAATCCGCAAAAACCTACTTCAAGATCACGTCCCTGGACATGATCTCGGGATACTGGTGTAAACTTCGACAGGTGCCGCTTAAGGTCTTACCATTCTGTCGAGTCCCAGTCATATTTATCGGGTACCTAACGCGTCCGTTAGGATTTTTCTTCGTATCTGTTGATACGGATAAAAGTAGCAAACCGACGTCAGAGACGGTGCCACGCCACACAGAACGGATCTGGGGTCTTACCTTCGCAAATTTGCGGCATTCAGAAATTGTTCGCAACTTTGGCGTTCTGAGAATATATTGTCGAGTGCTTATTCGGCTGTTGGAATGGCACATTTTATTGAGTCAACGGATGACTTATATTGCTCTCCCGATGGGAGTATATGTAGAGTTATGTATATAACTCGAAATATGCTCACTTTTTCTTCTTCTTTTTCTCCATCTCCATCTCCATCTCCCTCTCTTTTTTTTTTGTTTTTTTTTTAATTTCATCGGGCACGCGAACAGCGTTCCCGATGGAGTAGCCCCCGAGGCTACAGCCAAGGACTTGTGCTTGGGTGTAGGCTCTACGCCTTATGTCGCTATATTTTCTCCTGTCACATATTTTGTCAAAATCTCTCGGGTGCGCGAACAGCGCTCCCGATGGGAGTAGCCCCCGAGGCTATGAGCAAATACTTGTATTTGATCATAGGCTCTCGCCATTTTTATTTTGTCTTTCTCAAAATTTTCACTTTTCCAAAGTAGCCCCCGAGCATTTGATCAAAAACTTGTATTTGATCAAAGGCTCTCCAATATCTTTTGCCATCGCCATTTTTATGAAGCTGTCGAATTTTTCTCCTGCTAAAGTGACGTTATTGCTGACGATAGCCACGATTGCACTTTCCTGAAATCGCGAGAAGTCCTCTCCCGCTGCCTTGCGGGCCCAAATTACGCATCATATTGACACGTCGAGCAAGTGGGGGACACACGTCCTCCGCTTTTCCTGGCGCACGCACTGTAACTCCTCCAGGGTTAAATTACTATTATACCCCTATTCCACGTGGTCATCATCTGCCGCACACTTTTTCCATCCAACGGTACGCCGCTTCGCCGCACCTCTATATAAGATCCCCTTCTTCTTCCTCGAGCACCTCCGCTCGCGCCGTTCTCCTGCTCTCCTCTGCAAAAACTCATCTTGCGCCCCACAGTTCCCTGAGCTCATCTTCTCCCAAGCTGCATTCCTGCGCCATTGTTAATGCCACCGCGTAGATTGACCAGACACAGCACGCCGGAATCGACGATGGCTTCCGTGGATCTGGGAAGCGCCGAGTGGGAGAGATCCAAAATCTCCACCCAAGACATCAACCTCCTGAAGAAACTGGGGATCAGCAAGAAGCCCGAGGCGCTGTGCTTCCCCAGCGAAGAAAGCTACCCAACCCCTCTAATGGAGTACCGGGTTAGTTTTGTCGACCATCTCATCCGCGGCCTTTCTGCCCCCATTCACCCTTTCCTTCGAGGATTGCTTTTTGTTTACGGTCTGCAACTTCATCACCTCACGCCCAATTCTATCCTCCACATTTCCATTTTCATCACCCTCTGCGAAGCCTTCCTTGGCGTCCAGCCTAACTGGGCGCTATGGAAGCGCATTTTCTTTTGTCGCCGCAATGGCTCTCCCAATGTCGCCTATAATATAGGCGGCGTTGTTATCTGCGTTCGCCCCGATGTCGAATATTTCGACGTCAAATTCCCTGACTCAGTTCAAGGGTGGCGCAAGAAGTGGCTGTACATCCATGAGGAGAACCATGGATGTGCCGAAGACAATATTCCTCCTTTTGACGGTGCCGAGAAAATCTATCGCCGCCGCTCTTGGGATACAGAGGCTACCGAGGAAGAAAAAACGGCGACAGAGGCATTGATGACTCGCATCCACGAGTTGCAAAACACTCGCGGCAAAGAGCTATCAGGTATCCAAATCACAGCCTATTTCCTTAGAATCAGAGTGCAGCCTCTTCAGGCTCGCAAATACCCTCTCTGGAAGTATGCTGGCGACAAGGATGCGGATCGGTTGTCGGTGGATTTAGAGGTCAAGGACTTAGAGAAACTTGTCCGAAAAATCTCCTCCCTCGGCAAAAAAGATCCTGTCCCTTCTTCTTGTCACGTAAAACCATACAGCGCCACCAATGCGCTCCCCGAGGTAACCTTTGTCGACTTTGCTCATTTTTATTTACCATCCTTTGCCCAACTCTTTTGCTGACACTTCCCCTTGTTTTCGTATAGAACCATCCAGATCTTGTCTCGCTTCCTCCCCTTCCTGAAGGTGGAGAAGTCGAAGAACGAGCTGTTGTCATTGAAGACAACCAAGATGCTCCTGTCCCTGATAATGAACCCGCAGGTTCTCAAAAATCTGCGGGATCCTCTGAAAAGGAAGCTGAATCCGAGGGTACCACCTCGGCACAATCTCCTCCTCCTGCTGTTTCTCCAAAGAACAAAAGGAAGAGGACTGATGTCGAAGATTCCAGCACCTCCAAAGCCGAAGAAGCTGCTCCTTCACGCCAGAAAGCAGCTTTTGATCCATACCTTGAAGCCCTCGTCAGCTCGTAAGTTATCTTTTGTTTCTCCTTGTTTTGCTACTCGAAGATTTTTCTCTATCTTGCTTTTTATACTGCCGTCATTTAATTGTAGTGGTGACGAGGAAGAAATGCCGTTTACTGATGCGACTGCTCGAACGAGTACGTCGCATACTCTAGTTGTTTCTGAGGTGCACGTTGAAGGAGAAGAATCTTCGCCTCCTCAACAAAACACCGACGAACCTGCTGCTCCTGCAAGCTCCCTTGTCCCTTCGCCAAAAAGGGCAAGGGTGGAAACAGTCACGGAGCCTACCCTACAATTGGGTAGCTCCTCAACTCCTCTTTTGGATGATGTAAGTCCTTAACTTCTTTCTGACATTGTCTATATTTTCTCTGTTTGCTTCGTTGGGCCATCATGTTTTTTCCCATACCGACGCTTTCTTTCTTTATCTTTCTTTGACAGCCTATGATCAAAGAACTTATTCGCATCGGTGCCCAATTCGTTGGGTACCGCGAGTATGCCAGCAAGACCGAAGGTAATGAATCCCTGCTTGCCTTTGTTCATGACTTGTTGCTCCCGTTTTATCGCAATTTTGACTATTTTTTAACTATTTTGGCAGAAAAACTTGCGGAGGCCAACAAACTTGCCGACACGCTTGCTCAAAAATTAGAGCAAAGTGAGGCGGCTCGCAAGAAGGCCGAATCTAATGCTGGCAAAGCTAGGGTAGAGGCTGATAAGGCCAAGGCAGAACCTGCTGGTGTCGAAGATCTTGAGAAGAGACTTCATGCTGCCGAAACTTCCTTGAGCGAGCATAAAGCCGCGCAAGCTGCTCGTGAAAAAGCGATCCTCAAGCGCTTGAATTCGCAGAATCGGCGCTTTGTCAGTAAGTTTTTCGATCTATTTTGTCTTCTTTAGACTTGCTTTTCTTTACTTGCTTGTCGACCAACATATATTTTCCTCGACAGATAAAACAAACCAAGAATTTGAGCTTGAAGATCCCGACAACGATCCTCTTCTCGACGCACTCTCCGTCCTTGAGTTTCATGGGACAGAAACTCGTGAAGGCATTGAACAGGCCGAAACAGGATTGTCGCGGCTATTCCCTTACTTCTTCCCGAAGAAAAAGGAACCCGCTAATTTCCTTGCTCTTGCCAAGGAATTCAATCCACCAGAAGATCTTGGACTGAAGATGCGGCAAGAGAATATGAAGATTGCTGTCGAAAGCACTGTCGCCTTAGTTGCAGACAGCCAGCAAACCATCGACTGGACTAAAGTGGGCGACACACAAGAGATGGAGACCACGAAGTGGCGATCACTGATCAAGGCTGCGAAGCCCAACACGAAGAAAATCCTTGCCTATCTTGGAGTCAAGCCAACTTCAACTCCTAGCTCGTCGAAGCCGGAGGTCTAGTTGAATGCCCTGTCTTTTCCTTTCTTTATTTTCTATTTCTTTAGATGTTGTCGCCACAGTAGCTTTGACGACAATAGTCGTAGTAGTCCTTTTTGAAGAACTCCTCCTGTAATATATATGTAAATTTTCTGAAGATCAATGAAATTCTATTTTGCATTATCATTGATACTGAGACTTTCTTTTCCAGTTGATATTTGATAACTACTCCGCCAATCCTTGTTCTACCGATACTTCGCCTGCTTCTTCCTTCTCGAAGAAAACCCTTGTCGATAATAACCTTATCGAAGGTTCTTCAAGTAAACACTTGTCGCAAGATTTGCAAGAACTTCGCCAACAACTTCAATCCATGAAAAAGAAAATGCTTGTGCTAATGGAACAGTCTCGAAAAGCATCCGAAAGAGAGAAGATTGCTCTTCAACAAGCTAAAGAAGCCATAGCTGCTAAGGACGCTGCTGTTTCGGAAGCTGAGAAAGCAACGACTCGAGAAAATAGTATGCTCGAGCTAATGACTGAAGCTAGTGTGGATATGTTAGGTATGTTTTTCCAATTTAGCACTGCTTCTACTTTTTGCTGTACCTCTCTTTAAATTTCTTGCTCTGTCGCTCAATAGGTTCGATTCTCGACGCTGCTGCTGAAGATGAAAGAGTGAATGTGAGAACGAACCTCCTCGTCAATCTTTCACTCAACCATGGCTGTCTGTTCTGGGCCACTCCCGAGCGAACCCAACAGATTGTCAGGTTTCAAGATCGCGCCTGTCAGGTTCGCGAATTCCTTAACTTCTGCACGAGAACCTTGACCCTTGTTTACAAGACTCTGTTCCCTCGAGATGAGGCTCCCGAAACTCTTCTTGGATTGATGGAGAAATTCAGAGATGCCCCCCGTATTCATAACTTTGTGCGAGCTCAGCTAACTGCTGGAGCAAGATTCGCCATGATCATGATACATATTTGCCATCCCAAATTGGACCTGACGAAGATTGTCGCTGACTGCTTGGCCAAGAAATCGCGGCGAAAAAATAACATTCACGCAATCAATGACATGGTGACTCCTGTGTCTGAGGCGATGATGGATGAACTTCTTCGGATGGATTCAGAATTCTTCGTCAAGGGGACCTATGCTGAGCACAAGACAACCAAAGGTTTATCCATAGATAGTATATTAGGCCTTGACTGAGTTGTACTATATCGCGAGAGGTTATGTCTATATTTTTGTCGAACTCTTTTGTATTGATGAAGTTGTTTATATTGTAAAGTGTAGTCTATGTTGTGAAGCCCCCGAGCCTTTGGCTGGAGCTTATACTATTTTGTTATCTCGAAATTTTTTCTTTGTTGCGAGAATACATATATTTTGCTGTCGATGGGTTATGAGCCCTCGAGTGTCTTGGTGGCGACGTTCTATATTTTTGTTGCGAGGTTTTCATACCAAAGCAATAGAATTTGAACGAGTATACTATATTTATGGGTGTTAACCCCTGATTTTCTATTTGGCGAGGTATTTTGTACCAAGGCGAAATATTTTTGTTAGTCTAGTTCATCTATATTGTGTATATTTTGTAACCTTGAAGGCATTTAGCCCCCGAGCATGTTGAAGAACAAGAAGTATATCTCCACTATCTTTATTATATTGCAGCACCGCGAGCCCGCCTCATTAAAAACCTTTCCAGCCCCACTCGGTGCCCTGAAAAGGAAAATAGTGCGTCTGAAAACTCGCGGGCGTTTCAGTATATTGTATTTTTACAGAGTAGGACTATATTTCGACTCTAGGCGTAAAACCACCTGAGCTGCGCCACGTTCCAGGGGTTTTTCTCGGGAACCCCTGTCTTCTTGTCCTTGATCCTGTATGCTCCTCCGTCGATTACTTCCGTGACGACGTAAGGGCCCAACCATGGTGACTCGAGCTTTTCAGTACTTTGCTGGTTGAGCCGTAGGACCAAATTGCCGACCTGGAAAGATCTTGGCCGCAATCGTCGACTGTGGTAGTTTTTCAAGTCCTGCTGGTACTTGGTGACTCGTGATAGTACTTCATCTCGAGCTTCATCGAGTGCATCTACATCGTCCTCCCGGGCTTTTCTTGAGGTTTCCTCGTCATACTTTGTCACTCTTGGGGAGTCATGCTCTATTTCAATTGGTAGTACCGCCTCGGCTCCGTGGACGAGAAAAAACGGAGTTTCCTGTGTCGCCGTATTTGGTGTTGTTCGGATGCTCCACAAAACACTTGGCAATTCTTCTGGCCAGGTATGTCGAGCCTTTTCAAGTGGTCCTAGCAGGCGCTTTTTAATGCCGTTGCAGATGATACCATTGGCTTTCTCGACTTGGTCGTTGGTTTGTGGGTGCCCAACTGACGCGAAGTGCAATTTGATGCCTACTTCTGCGCAGTATGCCTTGAACTCCTTAGCTGTAAAGTTACTGCCGTTGTCTGTGACGATGCTATGAGGTACTCCAAACCGGAAAACGAGGCCCTTCACAAACTTTATTGCCGACGCTGCGTCTGGTGAGTTTATTGGCTTCGCTTCTACCCACTTGGTGAATTTGTCGACAGCAACCAACATGTACTCATATCCTCCTGACGAAGCCTTGTGCAATTTTCCAACCATATCGAGTCCCCATTGGGCAAAGGGCCAAGACAATGGTATTGGCATTAGCTCTGCTACCGGAGAGTGCGGTTTTGCGGCGAATCTTTGGCACGCGTCGCAGGTTCATACTATCTCTTTTGCATCCTCGATTGCTGTCAACCAGTAAAATCCTGCCCGAAAAACTTTGGCGGCAATAGCTCGACTGCTCGCGTGGTGACCACATATTCCTTTGTGCACGTCCTTTAGGATGATTCTTCCTTCTTCGGGTGTAACGCACCTCTGCAGCACGCCCGAAATACTTCGTTTGTATAACTCCCCTTTGACCACTGTGAAGGCTTTGGATCGTCGAATAACTCGCCTTGCTTCAACTGGATCTTCGGGTATTTCTTTCCTTAGGATATACGATATGTACGCTTGCATCCATGGAACTTCTACCATCATCACCAGCTCCTGGTCCTCTTCTTCGTCTAGAGCTTCTTTGAGAGGCGCCGAAGTTTTCTCCTCCTTCGTTTTCTTTTACGCCTTCTTTGGCTTTGTGGATCTCTCAGCTATTTCTTCCCAAAACACTCCTGGCGGTATTGCAAGGCACTGCGACCCGATGTTTGCAAGAACATCGGCTTCGTCGTTGCTCAGCCTGCTGATGTGATTTACTTCGCATCCATCAAACAGCTTCTCGAGTTCATTGTATACCTCCTTGTATGCCACCATACTGTCGTTGACTGCATCACATTGGTTCATAACCTGCTGAGCTACCAATTGTGAGTCGCCGAAGATCTTTAGTCGAGTTTCACCGCAAGCTTTCGCCATCTTCATCCCGTGTATAAGGGCTTCATATTCTGCTTCATTGTTAGATGCGTTCGGGAACGTCATCCGTAGGACGTACTTTAATTTTTCGCCTTCAGGTGATATGAGTATCACCCCTGCACCAGCTCCTTCTACTCTCTTGGAGCCATCGAAGTTCATGGTCCAGGTTCTCGACAAATCTGGGGGTCCTGTGTTTTGCAGCTCCATCCACTCTGCAATAAAATCAGGCAGAACTTGCGACTTGATTGCCTTTCTTTTTTCGTACGTGATGTCCCGAGGGGAAAGTTCTATTCCCCAAAGGGAGACACGTCATGTAGCTTCTGGATTGTTCAGTATATGTGATAGAGGTGCTTCATTGACCACTATGATCGGGTGTGCCGAAAAATAGTGGCGCAATTTTCTTGCTGTCGTGAATACTCCATATGCTAGCTTCTGGTACTGCGGGTACCGCTGTTTTGAAGGAGATAAAACTTCACTAATAAAATATACCGGCCTTTGCACTCCATGGAGTTTTCCTTCTTCTTCTCTTTCAACGACTAGCACCGTGCTAACCACCAGGGGTGTGGCTGCGATGTATAGCAGGAGAGGTTCCTTCTCTTTCGGCGCCACCAGGATTGGTGGTGTCGAAATTGTGCGCTTCAAATCCTCGAAAGCTCTATCAGCCTCTTCGTTCCACTGGAATTTCTCCCCTTGCTTGATTAAAGCATAGAACGGTAATGCTTTTTCTCCCAGCCTGGCGACAAATCTGCTTAAAGCTGCGACTCGCCTAGTTAGCTGATGTATTTCCTTTAACTTTGTTGGCTTCCTCATGGTTACGATCGCTTGGATTCTTTCGGGATTTGCCTCAATCCCTCTCGCTGAAACTAGAAAACCAAGAAGTTCTCCTGCAGGGACGCCAAAGGAACACTTCGTCGGGTTCAACTTGAGGCAGAATTTGTCAAGGTTGTCGAAAGTTTCCTTCAGATCCTCAATTAGCGTCGTTCCCTTCTTTGATGTTATGACGACATCGTCGATGTACACTTGTACGTTTTTCCCAATTTGTGTCGCCAATCACTTTTGCATCATCCTCTAGTATGTTGCTCCCGCGTTTTTCAGACCAAAAGGCATTGTTCTGTAGCAAAACACGCCATAAGGTGTGATGAATGTTGTTTTGACCTCATCTTCTTCTTTCAATCTGATCTGGTTATAACCAGAGTATGCATCCAAAAAGGAAAGACGTTCACATCCTGCCATGGAGTCGATGATTTGGTCGATCCTCGGGAGGGAAAAGTGATCCTTTGGACAATGTTTATTGAGACACGTAAAATCGACGCACATGCGAAGGACTTTAGTGTTTTTCTTCGGCACCAATACTGGATTTGCTACCCATGTGGCCTCTGTATGTAGCTCCTTAATAAAACCAGCTTCTCTTAGTCGATCTATTTCTGACAGCATAGCTTTGCGGTTTGGCTCTGAAAAACGCCGCAAAGGTTGTTTAATTGGTCTCGCTAGCGGATCCAAGTTTAGGTGGTGCTCGGCAAGTTCCCTGGATACTCCTGGCATGTCAGCTGGACACCATGCGAAGATTTTCTAGTTCTCACGGAGGAACTCGACGAGCGCGCTTTCCTATGCGAGGTCCATGTCTTTTGCGATGGACGTCGTTTTCTTCGGGTCTGTTGGGTGAATCTGCACCTCCTTAGAATTTTTCTCAGTGTTGAAAGTTGATTCTTTGTTTGGCCTTCCTACATCTGGCAGCACATCATAGTCAGTCGTGAGTCTTGACGCCATATATTCTGCTTGCATCCTGAAGGTTTCTGACAGTCGATGAAAATCCTTATCGCACTTATCGGCTAACGCAAAGCTTCCTTTGACTGTGATTGGTCCCTTAGGCCCAGGCATCCTCCACAGCAAGTACGTGTAATGTGGTACCGCCATAAACCTAGCATATGCTGGTCGTCCCAACAAAGCGTGGTATTGTGATGGGAAATCCACGACTTCGAATTCCAGCCTCTCTATCCTGTAGTTTTCTCGGGTGCCAAACTGAACATCGAGATTAATCTTCCCCAGCGGATAACTTGGCTTCTCTGGTGTAATGCCGTGGA
Source organism: Lolium perenne (assembly GCF_019359855.2). Taxonomy (NCBI): domain Eukaryota; kingdom Viridiplantae; phylum Streptophyta; class Magnoliopsida; order Poales; family Poaceae; genus Lolium; species Lolium perenne. The sequence goes on from NC_067245.2 coordinate 277,300,338, forward strand.
ATCGTGTGTCGGTTGGTTTTAGATTTGCTAGGGATATGTTCATCTTCCTTAATGTATCTGCATACATAAGGTTTAAACTGCTGCCGCCATCTATGAACACTCGAGATACGTCGAATCCTGCAATTACTGCTGGTAAGATAAGTGTTGATTGCCCTGGTCGAGGAACTTGCTGTGGATGATCCGCTATTGTGAAGCCAATATCTCGCCCTGACCAATTAAGATACTCGACTGTTGGTGGAGGCATCTGATACGTCTCTGACGTATCGATAATTTCTTATGTTCCATGCCACATTATTGATGTTATCTACATGTTTTATGCACACTTTATGTCATATTCGTGCATTTTCTGGAACTAACCTATTAACAAGATGCCGAAGTGCCGATTCTTTGTTTCTGCTGTTTTTGGTTTCAGAAATCCAAGTAACGAAATATTCTCGGAATTGGACGAAATCAACGCCCAGGGTCCTATTTTGCCACGAAGCTTCCAGAAGTCCGAAGAGGAGACGAAGAGGGGCCACGAGGGGGCCACACCCTAGGGCGGCGCGGCCCCCCCTTGGCCGCGCGGCCCTGTGGTGTGGGGCCCTCGTGCCGCCTCTGACCTGCCCTTCCGCCTACTTAAAGCCTCCGTTGCGAAACCCCTGTGCCGAGAGCCACGATACGGAAAACCTTCCGGAGACGCCGCCGCCGATCCCATCTCGGGGATCCGGGAGATCGCCTCCGGCACCACTGGAGAGGGGAATCATCTCCCGGAGGACTCTACGCCGCCATGGTCGCCTCCGGAGTGATGTGTGAGTAGTCTACCCCTGGACTATGGGTCCATAGCAGTAGCTAGATGGTTGTCTTCTCCCCATTGTGCTTCATTGTCGGATCTTGTGAGCTGCCTAACATGATCAAGATCATCTATCTGTAATTCTATATGTTGCGTTTGTTGGGATCCGATGAATAGAGAATACTTGTTATGTTGATTATCAAAGTTATGTCTATGTGTTGTTTATGATCTTGCATGCTCTCCGTTACTAGTAGATGCTCTGGCCAAGTAGATGCTTGTAACTCCAAGAGGGAGTATTTATGCTCGATAGTGGGTTCATGCCTCCATTGATATCTGGGACGATGTGAGAAAGTTCTAAGGTTGTGGATGTGCTGTTGCCACTAGGGATAAAACATTAGTGCTATGTTCAAGGATGTAGTTACTAGTTACATTACGCGCAATACTTAATGCAATTGTCTGTTGTTAGCAACTTAATACTTTGGAGGGTTCGGATGATAACTTTGAAGGTGGACTTTTTAGGCATAGATGCAGTTGGATGGCGGTCTATGTACTTTGTCGTAATGCCCAATTAAATCTCACTATACTCATCATAATATGTATGTGCATGGTCATGCCCTCTTTATTTGTCAATTGCCCAACTGTAATTTGTTCACCCAACATGCTGTTTATCTTATGGGAGAGACACCTCTAGTGAATTGTGGACCCCGGTCCAATTCTCTATACTGAAATACAATCTACTGCAATACTTGTTCTACTGTTTTCTGCAAACAATCATCTTCCACACAATACGGTTAATCCTTTGTTACAGCAAGCCGGTGAGATTGACAACCTCACTGTTTCGTTGGGGCAAAGTACTTTGGTTGTGTTGTGCAGGTTCCACGTTGGCGCCGGAATCCCTGGTGTTGCGCCGCACTACATCCCGCCACCATCAACCTTCAACGTGCTTCTTGGCTCCTCCTGGTTCGATAAACCTTGGTTTCTTTCTGAGGGAAAACTTGCTGCTGTGCGCATCATACCTTCCTCTTGGGGTTCCCAACGAACGTGTGAGTTACACGCCATCAGCATCTTCTCTGCCATGAACACCTGTCGCGAGATTACTTTCTGAGCTCTATTGGATGGCCTGCCTTTCTGAATCATCGAGACCGCTCCATTGGAATTGGGATCAACATAAGGCGGTGGTGCAGGTGCTGCCGCAATTCTGAGCTGGTGTCGATTATCGTCCGTAATTGCGGGAGGGAGTGGTAGGTGAATTTCACTCCTGGGCCCCTGAGGATTTCTGGGTGCTGCCTGAGCATTGGCATGCCCGGCCCACCTTAACATTGCCTGAAAATTTCGGCAATACTTCTGCAAATGTCCCGACTGTCTTTTCCCGTTGTTGTCAAGGTAAAAATGCATTTGACACGGCCCGTTCATCATCTCCTCGGGAGACACGAAAGGCCTCTGGAACCTCGACCCAGTGTTCTGCCTGTTGTTTTGAGAGTCATCTCTATTGTCGCCTCGCTGCTCGTTACTCCTCTGGTAATCATCTCTATTGTTTCCTCCAGCGCTTGCTCGGAAGCCAGCCGAAATTTGCCCAGGTGCATCATAACCCGAGTATTGCCGAGGAAATCGTCGCCTATTTTGATAATTTCGGCCGCGGTCCTCCTCTGGTGACCTATGTCGTTTGTTGTGAACAGCATCTTCTCCATCTGCCCATCTGTTTGCTATCTCCATCAACGCTGATACTGTTTTTGGATTGGTTCTCCCCAGATCCTCGACAAAATCACCTCGCCTGATTCCTGCGACAAACGCATCTATTGCTCTCTCGTCAGATATATTCTATGCCGAGTTTTTGATGATATTCCACCTCTGGATATATTTTCTCATTGATTCGTCTGGCTTCTGTCGACATGCCCGCAATTCCTCTAGAGATGCGGGTTTTTTGCAGGTGGTTCGGAAATTCTTGACGAATATGTCCTCGAAGCTATCCCAGCTGTCGATAGACCCTGGAGGAAGCTTCTTGATCCAAGATCGCGCGGCTCCACTTAAATGCACTTGGATGCTTTGCATAGCTGTTGCTCTGGTCCCTCCAGTTAGCTTCACCGTCTCGAGGTAATCAACTAGCCAATCCTCTGGATCTTGCAGGCCGTCGAATTTCTTGAAGTTATCAGGCAACTTAAATCCCGAAGGGACTCGAGTTTTTCGTACTCTCCTTGTGAAACATGGCAAACCGCACATATCCTCGTCGTTTAGTTCTGGGGAGTGCCGATGTTCCCTTCTGCTTTGCCGTGCTCTGTCCACCCTTGCTTGTGCTGCCGTGTCTCTTGCTCCACTTGTTCCTTCAGGAGTCGCTGCTGCTGCTGCCGCAGGTCGTGGACTATTTTGCCTTGCTGTTCCTTCGGGAGGTGTTGATGCAAACGCCGTCCCCATGGCTCCAACTCCTGCCATTGCCATGTTGTACAGTGCCTCCCTTGGATCTCCTGGAGGTGGCCTGGACGCAAGGATAAAAGCTTGTGTCGCCATATACCCAGCTTCTGGTGTCTTGGGGATAATATTCCCTCTTGTGTCTATCGACATAAAAGACATGTCGAGGTTTTGAACCAAGTGCTCTCTTTCTCCTTTGGGTATATGTTGCAACCTTGACCTTGCTCTGTTTCGAGCTTCCCTGTGGCTATCTCCCGAGGTTCCAGATTGTCGACTCAGCTCTGCCCTTCGCCTGCTTGACGCAGAGGCTGCCTCCTTTCTTCTGTTCATGGCAGCTGTCTGTTTTTCCAACTCCCCCGCAGCCCGTGCGAGCCTATATTGATATGCTTGCAATTCTTCTGGCGTGGCTGTTGTGGCCATTGGTTCTGAGCCATCCATAGCTCTTGCGGCTCTATCCCATGCTGCTTGCGGGAGTTGAACTCTATCACGAGGCTCAGATCCGATATATTTATTGCCTAGACCTCGTCGTAAATCAGAGGGATCGACGTATGGATTTCCCAAATCATCGAAAGCCTCAGATGTTTCCTTTTGATCACGGCTTGGTTCTCCGATGACGTAAATCTGATGGTATTTTGTATTCAGATCTATGCTGGGTTTGGTGACACCATCATAAAGATTGGTGAAGACCTTGCCCACTGTGGCGGACTTGTCGATGAAGTTGAAGCTGTCGACACTGCTCGAGTCATCGCTTATATAGGAGTCCGTAGATGACTCGAAGGACATGTCGCTGAAGATCTTGGCGAGCTTTTCGCTTGCCCTTGTGCTGATGAAGCGTGGCGATGAAGTCTCCTCTTCGCCTGACTCGATCGGCGATGTTGAGCTTGAAAATTCGGAATCGACCGCCGAAAATCCCGACGAGATCGGAACTTCGAGATGATACGTTCCCTCTTTCTCGACTCGAAAGTGGAATCCTCCGAACGTCATCTCCATAGTCTCCTCCAGATACGCATATGCATCCAAACGGGAGGGTGGGTGAGGAACAAAATCGACAAGACCAGTTGCGATCTGTTTACCTCGATCCATTGCGTTGCTTGCAGTTGATGAAGTCGACGATCTTGAACGTGCCATCGAGACCAGATCCTTGACGCCTCTAATTCCCACGGACGGCGCCAATTGACAAGGGATTAACTTGTCAATGCCTACGGGTTGTAGACTAGGGTTTAGTTGGAAGTAGAGGGAAAGTAGATCTCGAAGGTTTCAGCCGAAAAGTACTCGACGATTATGAAAACTAGGGTTTGAGAGACAATGATTCGATGCTTTCTCTGTCCCTCGACTCCCCCTTATATAGGAGGTGGAGTCGAGGGATTCGTATTGTACAAGTTACAGAGTCCGGGAGGGTTTACAACTCATCCCGCAAGATTACAAACACCATCTCTATTACAATTCTAACTTTCCTTAATATCAACTTGGGCTTCCGAATCTTCATATTCTTCGGGTCGTGGGCCTTCCGTAAACCCAGGGTACTATCTTCGGCAGTCCCATTGGGGATGCCTATGTCATCCATCGACACAACACGATGTGGTGGATACCTCTGAGACTGAGGACGTCGTTGAGATCAGGCTCTAGTGGTGCAGGTCATGCCACACAGCTCATGGAGGAGCCTACACGGACCATGTCATGGTGCATATATCAGAGTGGGCTCGCTAGAGGCCTCGGTGGTGCCTTTGCCGCGAGCACCCCCATTGTTGTAGCATAGCCAAATGCTCGCTTACATGGAGTGGGAAGGTATGGGCGATGTTGATGTTCACTCGAGTGAGTCCATCAGGAAGCTAGTTTATGTGGATAACAAGTTTGTTTCGTCCGGTGCTTTCGCACCAGTTAAGGGAGCCCTCTTCGCGAAAAAGGTTTGTGACTTGTCGGCTAGAAGGCGGATGATCCTGGATCTGGTAAGATGATTGAGTTCCTTCCAAAGGAGAGGGCAATCATGAGTAAAAACAAGAAGGCTTGATATGGTATCCTGAAAGATAAATCACTCAAGAATTAAATAAAAAGAGTGATTTCCTCAAGGAAGGTGCCCGTGGTTGTTGGATGAATATCTCATCTTCTCTAATTGCACGTGCAATGTATTTGTTGATGGGTATTGCTGGCGCAAAGTTGACGTGGGAGTTAGAGATCTCTGTGGTGTAACTTTTCTTCAGGTCCCCGGCAACGGCGCCAGAAAAAGAGCTTGATACGCGTACAACATGCGTCCGTTGGGAACCCCAAGGGGAAGGTGTGATGCGTACAGCGGCAAGTTTTCCCTCAGTAAGAAACCAAGGTTTATCGAACCAGTAGGAGCCAAGAAGCACGTTGAAGGTTGATGGCGGCGAGATGTAGTGCGGCGCAACACCAGGGATTCCGGCGCCAACGTGGAACCTGCACAACACAACCAAAGTACTTTGCCCCAACGAAACAGTGAGGTTGTCAATCTCACCGGCTTGCTGTAACAAAGGATTAGATGTATAGTGTGGATGATGATTGTTTGCAGAAAACAGTAGAACAAGTATTGCAGTAGATTGTATTCGATGTAAAAGAATGGACCGGGGTCCACAGTTCACTAGAGGTGTCTCTCCAATAAGATAAATAGCATGTTGGGTGAACAAATTACAGTTGGGCAATTGACAAATAGAGAGGGCATGACAATGCACATACATGATATGATGAGTATAGTGAGATTTAATTGGGCATTACGACAAAGTACATAGACCGCTATCCAGCATGCATCTATGCCTAAAAAGTCCACCTTCAGGTTATCATCCGAACCCCTTCCAGTATTAAGTTGAAAACAACAGACAATTGCATTAAGTATGGTGCGTAATGTAATCAATAACTACATCCTCGGACATAGCATCGATGTTTTATCCCTAGTGGCAACATCACATCCACAACCTTAGAACTTTCTGTCACTGTCCCAGATTTAATGGAGGCATGAACCCACTATCGAGCATAAATACTCCCTCTTGGAGTTAAGAGTAAAAACTTGGCCAGAGCCTCTACTAATAACGGAGAGCATGCAAGATCATAAACAACACATAGGTAATAGATTGATAATCAACCTAACATAGTATTCTCTATCCATCGGATCCCAACAAACACAACATATAGCATTACAGATAGATGATCTTGATCATGTTAGGCAGCTCACAAGACCCGACAATGAAGCATAATGAGGAGAAGACAACCATCTAGCTACTGCTATGGACCCATAGTCCAGGGGTGAACTACTCACTCATCACTCCGGAGGCGGCCATGGCGGTGAAGAGTCCTCCGGGAGATGATTCCCCTCTCCGGCAGGGTGCCGGAGGCGATCTCCTGAATCCCCCGAGATGGGATTGGCGGCGGCGGCGTCTCTGGAAGGTTTTCCGTATCGTGGCTCTCGGTACTGGGGGTTTCGCGACGAAGACTATATGTAGGCGGAAGGGCAGGTCAGGAGGCGTCACGGGGGCCCCACACGCTAGGGCCGCACGGGCCCCCCTTGGGCCGCGCCGCCCTAGTGTGGCGGCGCCCCGTGGCCCCACTTCGTCTTCCCTTCGGTCTTCTGGAAGCTTCGTGGCAAAATAGGCCCCTGGGCGTTGATTTCGTCCAATTCCGAGAATATTTCCTTACTAGGATTTCTGAAACCAAAAACAGCAGACAAAGAATCGGCTCTTCGGCATCTCGTTAATAGGTTAGTGCCGGAAAATGCATAAATATGACATAAAGTATGCATAAAACATGTAGATATCATCAATAATGTAGCATGGAACATAAGAAATTATTGATACGTCGGAGACGTATCAGCATCCCCAAGCTTAGTTTCTGCTCGTCCCGAGCAGGTAAACGATAACAAAGATAATTTCTGGAGTGACATGCCATCATAACCTTGATCATACTATTGTAAGCATATGTAATGAATGCAGCAATCAAAACAATGTAAATGACATGAGTAAACAAATGAATCATAAAGCAAAGACTTTTCATGAATAGTACTTCAAGACAAGCATCAATAAGTCTTGCATAAGAGTTAACTCATAAAGCAATAATTCAAAGTAAAGGTATTGAAACAACACAAAGGAAGATTAAGTTTCAGCGGTTTGCTTTCAACTTGTAACATGTATATCTCATGGATAGTTGTCAATGTAGAATAATATAACAAATGCAATATGCAAGTATGTAGGAATCAATGCACAGTTCACACAAGTGTTTGCTTTTTTGAGATAGAGAGAAATAGGTGAACTGACTCAACATAAAAGTAAAAGAATGGCCCTTCGCAGAGGGAAGCATCGATTGCTATATTTGTGCTAGAGCTTTGGTTTTGAAAACAAGAAACAATTTTGTCAACGGTAGTAATAAAGCATATGTGTTATGTAAATTATATCTTACAAGTTGCAAGCCTCATGCATAGTATACTAATAGTGCCCGCACCTTGTCCTAATTAGCTCGGATTACCTGGATTATCATTGCAATGCATATGTTTTAACCAAGTGTCACAAAGGGGTACCTCTATGCACTTTGTACAAAGGTCTAAGGAGAAAGCTCGCATTGGATTTCTCGCTATTGATTATTCTCAACTTAGACATCCATACCGGGACAACATAGACAACAGATAATGGACTCCTCTTTTATGCATAAGCATTCAACAACAGTTAATTTTCTCATATGAGATTGAGGATATTTGTCCAAAACTGAAACTTCCACCATGGATCATGGCTTTAGTTAGCGGCCCAATGTTCTTCTCTAACATTATGCATGCTCTAACCATTCTAGCGGTAAATCTCCCTTACTTCAGACAAGACGGACATGCATAGCAACTCACATGATATTCAACAAAGAGTAGTTGATGGCGTCCCCAGGAACATGGTTATCGCACAACAAGCAACTTAATAAGAGATAAAGTGCATAAGTACATATTCAATACCACAATAGTTTTTAGGCTATTTGTCCCATGAGCTATATATTGCAAAGGTGAAGAATATAAATTTTAAAGGTAGCACTCAAGCAATTTACTTTGGAATGGCGGAGAAATACCATGTAGTAGGTAGGTATGGTGGACACAAATGGCATAGTGGTTGGCTCAAGGATTTTGGATGCATGAGAAGTATTCCCTCTCGATACAAGGCTTAGGCTAGCAAGGTTATTTGAAACAAACACAAGGATGAACCGGTGCAGCAAAACTCACATAAAAGACATATTGTAAACATTATAAGACTCTACACCGTCTTCCTTGTTGTTCAAACTCAATACTAGGAATTATCTTGACCTTAGAGAGACCAATTATGCAAACAAAATTTTAGCAAGCTCTATGTATTTCTTCATTAATGGGTGCAAAGTATATGATGCAAGAGCTTAAACATGAGCACAACAATTGTCAAGTATCACATTATTCAATATATTATAGCAATTACTACATGTATCATTTCCCGATTCCAACCAGATAACAATTTAACGAAGAAGATTCAACCTTCGCCATGAATACTATGAGTAAAGACTAAGGACATATTTGTCCATATGCAACAGCGGAGCGTGTCTCTCTCCCACACAAAGAATGCTAGGATACATTTTATTCAAACAAAACAAAAACAAAAACAAACTGACGCTCCAAGCAAAGTACATAAGATGTGATGGAATAAAAATATAGTTTCAAGAGAAGGAACCTGATAATTTGTCGATGAAGAAGGTGATGCCTGGGCATCCCCAAGCTTATACGCTTGAGTCTTCTTGAAATATGCAGGGGTGAACCACCGGGGCAACCCCAAGCTTAGAGCTTTCACTCTCCTTGATCATGTTGTATCATCTCCCTCTCTTGATCCTTGAAAACTTCCTCCACACCAAACTCAAAACAACTCATTAGAGGGTTAGTGCACAATCAAAACTTACATGTTCAGAGGTGACACAATCATTCTTAATACTTCTGGACATTGCACAAAGCTACTGAAAGTCAATGGTATCGAAAAATCCATCAAGCATAGCAAAACAGGCAATGCGGAATAAAAGGCAGAATCTGTCAAAACAGAACAGTTCGTAAAGACGAATTTTATTGAGGCATCAGACTTGCTCAAATGAAAATTCTTAAATTGAATGAAAGTTGCGTACATATCTGAGGATCACTCACGTAAATTGGCATAATTTTCTGAGTTACCTACAGAGAATTAGGCCCAGATTCGTGACAGCAAAGAAATCTGTTTCTGCGCAGTAATCCAAATCTAGTATGAACCTTACTATCAACGACTTTACTTGGCACAACAATGCACAAAACTAAGATAAGGAGAGGTTGCTACAGTAGTAACAACTTCCAAGACTCAAATATAAAATAAAAGTACTGTAGTAAAAACATGGGTTGTCTCCCATAAGCGCTTTTTTTAACGCCTTTCAGCTAGGCGCAGAAAGTGTATATCAAGTATTATCAAGAGACGAAGCATCAACATCATAATTTTCACAATTTGTCCCATTGGGTATCTTAGATGCTCCCTTATCTATAGTGGTTTTAAGAGATTTATCAATTTTAGGCCTATAATAGCTTTTTGGTTTAGACCCCTTAGAGACATACATGAACTTTTGCTCCTTACCCACATAAGCTTTCTCTCTAAACTTTATAGATGAAAAGGTCGAACCCAATGTTCCCATAGCTTCTTCAAGTTCACTAATTCTTTGGGTTTGATTATCATGAATAGCACAAGATTCTAAGATAGCGATTCTCTCATTAATTCCACCTAGAGATTTATCAAGTTTATCAGTGCTATCAAGTAATGCTCCCAAAGTAGTATCAATACTTGGAAGGTTTTGCTCTATGGTTTCCAACTTTTTCATGACATCTTCAAGAGAGGTTTCAAATTTAACTTCATTAACAGGTGGTATTCCAAATAAACTCCCAATAATGCAACTAGCTTCTAAAGCAGGAGTACCTAGGAAGTTACCTCCCGCGAGACAATCAAGAACATACCTATTTCAGCTAGAGATACCAACATAAAAATTCCTCAGTAGGATAGTGGTGGAGTGTTTCTTAGTGCACCTATTATGGGCATCACTAATTCTATACCAAGCATATTTTAAACATTCTCCCCCTTTTTGCTTAAACGCACGAACTTCAACTTCAGGATTACTCATTTTAGCAACAGTAAATAAAGCAAACTAGATAAAGTAAATGCAAGTAACTAATTTTTTTGTGTTTTTTATATAGCAAACAAGATAGCAAATAAAGTAAAACTAGCAACTAATTTTTTTGTATTTTGTTTTAGTGCAGCAAACAAAGTAGTAAATAAAATAAAGCAAGACAAAAACAAAGTAAAGAGATTGGGATGTGGAGACTCCCCTTGCAGCGTGTCTTGATCTCCCCGGCAACGGCGCCAGAAAAAGAGCTGCTGGCGCAAAGTTGACGTGGGAGTTAGAGATCTCTGTGGTGTAACTTTTCTTCAGGTCCCCGGCAACGGCGCCAGAAAAAGAGCTTGATACGCGTACATCACGCGTCCGTTGGGAACCACAAGAGGAAGGTGTGATGCGTACAGCGGCAAGTTTTCCCTCAGTAAGAAACCAAGGTTTATCGAACCAGTAGGAGCCAAGAAGCACGTTGAAGGTTGATGGCGGCGAGATGTAGTGCGGCGCAACACCAGGGATTCCGGCGCCAACGTGGAACCTGCACAACACAACCAAAGTACTTTGCCCCAACGAAACAGTGAGGTTGTCAATCTCACCGGCTTGCTGTAACAAAGGATTAGATGTATAGTGTGGATGATGATTATTTGCAGAAAACAGTAGAACAAGTATTGCAGTAGATTGTATTCGATGTAAAAGAGTGGACCGGGGTCCACAGTTCACTAGAGGTGTCTCTCCCATAAGATAAATAGCATGTTGGGTGAACAAACTACAGTTGGGCAATTGACAAATAGAGAGGGCATGACAATGCACATACATGATATGATGAGTATAGTGAGATTTAATTGGGCATTACGACAAAGTATATAGACCGCTATCCAGCATGCATCTATGCGTAAAAAGTCCACCTTCAGGTTATCATCCGAACCCCTTCCAGTATTAAGTTGAAAACAACAGACAATTGCATTAAGTATGGTGCGTAATGTAATCAATAACTACATCCTCGGACATAGCATCGATGTTTTATCCCTAGTGGCAACAGCACATCCACAACCTTAGAACTTTACTCCTTTGTCCCAGATTTAATGGAGGCATGAACCCACTATCGAGCATAAATACTCCCTCTTGGAGTTAAGAGTAAAAACTTGGCCAGAGCCTCTACTAATAATGGAGAGCATGCAAGATCATAAACAACACATAGGTAATAGATTGATAATCAACATAACATAGTATTCTCTATCCATCGGATCCCAACAAACACAACATATAGCATTACAGATAGATGATCTTGATCATGTTAGGCAGCTCACCAGACCCGACAATGAAGCATAATGAGGAGAAGACAACCATCTAGCTACTGCTATGGACCCATAGTCCAGGGGTGAACTACTCACTCATCACTCCGGAGGCGACCATGGCGGTGAAGAGTCCTCCGGGAGATGATTCCCCTCTCCGGCAGGGTGCCGGAGGCGATCTCCTGAATCCCCCGAGATGGGATTGGCGGCAGCGGCGTCTCTGGAAGGTTTTCCGTATCGTGGCTCTCGGTACTGGGGGTTTCGCGACGAAGACTATATGTAGGCGGAAGGGCAGGTCAGGAGGCGTCACGGGGGCCCCACACGCTAGGGCCACGCGGGCCCCCCTTGGGCCGCGCCGCCCTAGTGTGGCGGCACCCCGTGGCCCCACTTCGTCTTCCCTTCAGTCTTCTGGAAGCTTCGTGGCAAAATAGGCCCCTGGGCGTTGATTTCGTCCAATTCTGAGAATATTTCCTTACTAGGATTTCTGAAACCAAAAACAGCAGAAAACAGCAACTGGCTCTTCGGCATCTCGTTAATAGGTTAGTGCCGGAAAATGCATAAATATGACATAAAGTATGCATAAAACATGTAGATATCATCAATAATGTGGCATGAAACATAAGAAATTATCGATACGTCGGAGACGTATCAGGTATGAATTCGTTGTTGTGTTTTTGGTGGGGTATCTATGATTTTGGTGTGTTTCTTGGTGTACCGAGGTGGTCATGGAGTTTCTTACTTCTAGAGTAGTCAGCATGTGATCTTGTTGTAATGGCTTTCGCCCGGCTTTCCGTCAATTAACTAGGGAATTGTCTTCTACTTAATTAATAGATGATGTTATGTTGTGATTCAAATTCATATAAAAGGAGGTTAACTTATGACAAGCGGAGCAAAGCCCATCAACAGCTAGGTTTGAACCGCTTCATTGGAAAACCCATTGCATTCAGCAAACACTTCCGATATAGTGAAGTTTTGTTGGTTGCCGCCCATGGTTTTTTCTCTCTTTATTTGAGAGGGTTTTCCACGCTAAATCCTTCTGTCCTGTGTGGTTTGCTTTTTTTTGTCCTTCCTTTTCTTGTCGTGTTTGTAAGAAGTGGTATCAACGCATGTGTTTCAATCTATGTTTTGCGACATGTCATCCTTGAATTTTGATCTACCACAAACTACACCACAAGGTTCTCTTATGGCAAGTGAAAATAATGTGGGTGATTCTCGCCCAAACATGTGATCTTGATGAAGCGTTGGATGAATTTGGCAAAAAAAGATGCAAATACACGGACCGATGAAGAAAAGAGAAAGGATCGTAAGGTTTTTCTTTGATTCAACTTCATTACATGTTATTAGAGAAAACTACAGCGGCCCTATGGTTAAAACTAGACTTGGTCTACATGTCAAAAGATAAAACTAGTAAGATGCACGTGAATATGAAGTTATTCTCGCACAAGCTGCAAGAAGGTGGGTTGGTGACGATTCACCTATCGATCTTTAGGGAGATCGTTTTTGTCTCGCTAACCATGGAGGTAAATATGATGATGAAGGTCTCTCCCTTCTATTGTTAGTCTCGTTCCCTAGTTCCTTCAGAGACACCATATTATTAAGCCATGATGAACTGACCCCTAATGTAGTTTCCGTTAGACTAAAAGATGAAACTACGGTACATGTAGAGGGTGGTCATCCAAGGTAGAAGCACTACAGGTTCGAGGCAAGCCTGAGCAAAGAAACACCAACATCAAAAGATACAAAAGCAAGACCAACCGAGGTCGTTCAAAATCCAAGTATCACGTCATTGAAAATTGTGGGAAGCTGCAGAACAAGGAGAAAATAAATGATACTTACCAGCCGAAAAACAAATCTAATGGTGATCGTAAGTCTGTTGATGTTTGAAGTCATAATTTTGATGGTGATTGCCTAGTTGTCTTCACTTGTTGTCTTTCCCATAATGGTGAATGTATACTTGATTCTACATGTTTGTTTTTTATATTTGTTGTAACAAAGACTTGTTTACTTCTTAGGCTGGTGCCAACGCACCGCCCGCCTCCAGCCTCGCCACGTCAGCTTTTGGCCTACTCTCACCCCACTCTCACCCCACTCTCACCACACAGTGCCAATGCACAGGCTATAGTGCCAGCTTTAGTTCTCTCTCCTCCACGTCAGCTTTTCTCTCTCTTCAACATGAGCATATCTTTGTTTACGTTACAACAATATAAATAATGCAAGGAAATTATTTTATTGAACTAAAATTGTTACCGATTACATCATAAAAAAAATTACATAAAAATCTAAAAAGATTACATAAAAATCTGAAAAAATTACATAATCTAGGAATTAGCCCACACATGCTCCATCAAATCATGCTGGAGCTGTGTATACATCGGTGAGTCCCTCATTTCGGTGTCCATCTGAATCCTGGCTGCTAGGCTTGGTGGTGCATGGTGGTGTATTGCAGGGCCGACATTTGAATCAACTGTCTCATAGATGTTGTCCAAATTTTGTCCACGCTCATCGTCAATGATCATGTTGTGCAGAATGACACATGCACGCATGATCAATCCAAGAGTACGCCTGGAGTAGGAGCGTCCCGGAACTGCTAGAATGTTGAACCTAGACTTCAACACTCCAAAGGCACACTCGACATCTTTGCGATGCGCTGATTGAGCAGCAGTGAACACTCGCTGCTTTTCATTTTGTGGAAGAGTAACACCTTTCATGAACACCGGCCAGGAGGGGTAGATGCCGTCGGCAAGGTAGTAACCATAGTTGTACTCGTGTCCATTCACCGTGAAGTTCACTACGGGTGCTTCTCCCCTAAGCACATCAGTGAACAACGGCGACTGGTTCAGTACATTGAGGTCGTTGTTGGACCCGGCCACTCCAAAAAAGGCATGCCAGATCCATCGATCATACGACGCAACGGCTTCTAAGATGATGGTAGGGTGTTTGATGTCTCCCCTTGTGAATTGGCCAGCATGAGCCACTGGGCAGTTCCTCCACTGCCAATGCATGCAATCGATGCTCCCTAACATGCCCGGAAAGCCACGCTCCTCGGCTTTCGCTAACAGCCGCTGAGTATCCTCCACAGTTGGGCGATGGCAAAACGTCTCCCCGTAACAATCAATGATGCCTTCACAGAATCTATCTAGACAATCTGATGAAGTTTGTCTAGCTAACTTAAGCCACTCATCTATTGTATCTGCAGCGGCTCCATAAGCTAACAGACGCAAAGCCGCAGTACACTTTTGCAGGGGAGAGAAACCAGCACGGTTGAGAGCATCATTTCTTTGGGTGAAATACGGAGAGTATTCACCCAATCTAGCCACAATGGTCAGGAAGAGGGATCGTCTCATCCGATACCTTCGCCGAAAGAAGCTCGGAGGATAGTTGCAGTCGTCGGCGAAGTAGTCCTAGAAGAGCCGATCGTGGGCACCCAGACGATCACGCCTGATGAACTGTCGGCGGCGCCGACGTCTTGGCACCACCTCCTCGGCTTGCATCTCCTCCTCATACTCCTGCTGGAATGCAGCGATGAAATCACCCTCCACTCCGTCGCTCGAACTGCTGCTGGATGAAGACATGGTGTAGAGTGGAGTGGAAATGGAGAGTGGAGGTGTGGAATGGCTGAAAACATATGGGGGTATTTATAGGGTTTTTTGAACCAGCAACGGCTAGCTGACGTGGACCAATCGCGTCGCGGCACGTCAGCTAGCCGTTGGGCCCTGCCGCCCCACTCCCGCCCCGCTCCCGCCCACTCCCGCCCGCCTCCAGCCCGCCTCCCGCCCGCCTCCAGCCCGCCTCCCGCCCGCCTACCGCCCGCCTGCCTCCCGCCCCACCCCGCCATCGCGCCGCCCCGCCTCCCGCCCCTCTCCCGCCTCCCTCCCGCCGCCAACGCGGCGCGCCGGCCCGGCGGGAGCGGGCGCTACCGCCGGGCGCCCCGCCGGCGCCCCCGCCTCCCGTCCCGCCCGCCTCCAGCCCCTCTCCCGCCCCGCCCCGGGCGGTAGCGCCCCGGCTGCCGCCCGCGTTGGCACCGGCCTTATGAGTTTGTGCAGAGTGAAGATGGTGCATGTATTTGAGACAAAAACTCACGTGAGATCATGGGCACTAATTAGTTCCATTCAGATTAGGATGCATGATGATACGATATCCATATTGAGTGAGTTGAGACACATACTAGGAAGGGCCAGAAATCCAATCACACTCAGCACCCTTGATGTAAAGGAGTATAAGCTCTCAGGTCATGTGCAATTTTTAAGGCACGTGATAGGTGATATGAATTGCGCAGAATTATATGTTCTTAGAGGTATCATTATTTTGACTGGTACTGTTATTGCTGCTATTACCCCTAATGAACCCTGTAAAACTAATCTAAGGCATATGCATCTTGGACACATGAGTGGACATAGCATGGTAGAATTTCCCTAGAGAGACCTCATGCATGAGTAAGTTGGAGTTCTGTGAGCATTGCAAGCACAAGAGGGTAAAATTCAATACTTCAATTCATATCACTAAACGGATATTAGATTATGTGCATGTTGATGTGTGAGAACCTTCCTGCAACACTTCTCTTGGTGATGAAAATTATATGCTTTAGAGATTGATGATCACTCATGAAAAAGTGTTTCCTTATTTTCTGAAACATAAATCTGATGTTGTTCATGCTTTTAAGAAATGGAAAGTTATGGTATAGAAGAAAACTGAGAAGAAGGTTAAATTTCTTCATACTGAAAATGGCAAGGAGTTTTGTTATACTATTCTGATGATTGTTTCAACGATGAAGACATTGTCAGGCACCACATCATCCCATGTGTTCCTCAACAAAATGGTGAGTCTGAGCGTACAAACATAACCATCATCTCTAAGCCTCCATGCATGCTCTCCAATGCTGGTACGGATTTTTTTTATGAAGTAGCCTCTCCGGTCTGCTACTTGATAAACATATGCCATATGCATTCCACTTGACAAGAAAACTCCCATTGATGTTTGATATGTTTCACATGTTTATTATGCACAGTTAAGAGTTTTAGGTTGCACTGTTTATGCACACGTTGATATTGGAAAGCTAGATCCTAGAGTTGTTGGGTATGTCTTCTTTGGTTGTGGTTCAGGTGTAAATGCATTTAGGATATCAAATCCTAAAACTAAAATACTTTTCATGAGAAGATATTTTTGTTTTAATGAGACTGTTATGCATGGTAGTCCACATCTACATATGTTTCTGATGTTTCTGATGATAAGAATTAGAAGATTAGCGTGCAGGTGGAGCTCATGGAGGAGAAAGTAAATGAAGTTGCTGAAAATGATAAGGATAATATTGTTGTTCAACATTCACTAGCTACATGTTCAGAAACAAACAAATAAGTCTATTGTTGCCAATAGATAGATGCGAAACAAAATTCCTCATCCTAGTTTAATTTAAGAGTGTAATATTTTTCATTAATGATTTGACTTGTGCTGAAAAGGTGCATAATGATACTTGGCCCGCTACATGTATTGAAGTTGTTGCATCCTTTGACAACGAGAAGTGGAATTTTTCTATGCAAGAGAAGATGTAATCACTTGAGTAAAGGAGCACATGTGATGTTGTGCGCTTTCCTAAACAAAAGAAACCCATCTGTTGTAAGCAAGTCTTCAAGAGAAAGGGAGGTTTATATCTTAATGAGCCTCCAAGGTTTAGCAAAATTGTAAGTATTGACTATAACGATGTATTCTCTCTAGTTGTGAAGAATAGTTCTATTCGAGCATTTTTCAGTATTGTGGCTATGCGTGATGTTGAGCTTCAGGAGCTAGATGTAAAGACCGATTTTCTACATGGAAAACAAAAGAAGGATATACATGGACCAATCTGAAGGTTTTATTGTGCCTGGTAATGAGGATCTTGTTTGCAAACTAAAGAGGTCTCTTTATAGTATGAAACAATAACCAAGATAGTGGTATAAAAGGTTTAATTCATTTATGCTTGCACATGGTTTCAAGATATCTCAGTATGATAGCAATGTTTATATTAAGTTAGTTAATGGATCACCTATATAAATGATGCTATATGTCAATTGCTGCCGAGAGCAAGAAAGAAATCATTACTTCAAAGGCAAAATTAAGTAGTTAGTATGATATGAAGAATCTTGGTACATGATTCTAAGAAAATATAGATATGAATAATACAAGGGACGAAAAATCTAGTGTGTTATTTCTTAGTCATCAAAGTTACATTAAGAAAGTTCTTCATCATTTTAACATGATGATGCAATTTTTTAATTCTCCTATTGTTAGCATTGCAATGTCCTAACACTAATGGAGATTTTGAGTACATGTACGAGTTCCATATTCTATTGTCATTGGTTCTTCGATGTATCATATGGTTTGTTATCGTCCTGATTTGTCATATGCTATGAGTTTGGTGAGTCGATACATGGATAATCCTGGTAAGGAACATTGGAAGGTTGTTCAATGGATTTTTAGGTACCTTCGAGGCACATGCAATGCTTGTTTGAAATTTGGCAAGACTAGGAGGAAGGTTGTTCAGTGGATTTTTAGGTACCTTCGAGACACATCCAATGCTTGTTTGAAATTTGGCAAGACTAAAAGGAACTCGCTAGCTATGTGGATTCAGATTTTGCTGGCGGCTTGGATAATAGGGTGTTCCTTAGAGGTTATGTGTTTACTATTAATGGATTTGGTGTGGGAACACTACAACCAGTTGTTTCTCAATCCACTACTGAAACTACTGTTGAAGCATGTAAAGAGTATGTTTGGTTGAAAGGTCTGTTGCTAAGTTTTGCGGATATAATTCTTCAATTGTCAAAAATTTAATCTTTTTGTGACAGTGAAAGTGCTAGATACCTTACAAAGATCAAATGTTCTATAAGAGGATAAATCACATTGCTATCAAGTACCATTATATTCGCGACATTGTTGCACAATGTAAATTAAAGGTATGAAAGATTGGCACTCGTGATAATCGTGCTGATATGATGACAAAGTGAGATCTTGTTGCCAAGTTTGAGATTTGCTCGAGCTTGGTTAGTATAAATATTTAGCCCCAGTGACTGTTTGGCGCCGAAAGTGTTTTCTTTGTTATTTGGGAAGATTGTTGTTGTTCATGCTATAAGATGGAATTTGTCTCAGGTGAATTTTATTATGTGTTGTGATTCAAAATCATGTAAATTGAGACTAACTTCTGACGCGGAGCGAGGTCTATTACAGAGAGGATTTTCCCATAAAATTTTCCGCTTTTGGTTTGTGGAAATATTTATGCCACCTCTTATGTGTACGCAACTTGTTATTTTGAGATGAAGCATGCAAGTTTCACATCTAAAGAGAGATAGTGCAATCAATAAATTAACCACTTGGCCATCTACAAGAAGGCCTGGCCCTGCCTAAGAGCTAGTCTATGTTATGGTATTTCTTGAATATGGTCCTTAAAACAAACAAATAATAAGGGGTGGCCTTTACCTAGCAAAGGCACAAATTAAACAGATCAAAAAGCTGATAAATTTGTACTAGAACAAGATTAACTATTTACATGATGCTGGTCGTTACAGTGAGGAAAGAAGGCTCGTGAAAGTGAACCATCTACAAGCTAGCGTTTATAGGGCCAGAGCCCAAGGATGTAGGGCTTGTTATTAAGCACAAAGTCACAATGCATATGCATGCATGACAGATTCTTTTCAACTTGCTCGTGGTCTGCACATATAGTACAATCTAGACTCGTTTTAGACCGTACACTCCTGTGCTAATAAGAAAACCTGGTTGTGTAATTAACAAAGTGGCGCAGTATGTGGCTCATAAAATGCCATATAGATTGATCTAGAGTACTTAAACGTTTACATATCCCCGAAAAAAATCTTAGGCAAAAGATGTGCATCTTGTAAAAAATAAAATAAGGGTTCGAATAAACGTAAGAAAAGTAACAAACAACAAAGTCTACTCTCATTCCTTATTTATATTTTCAACTTTTCGCCCCTGCCATTACGTGCATGGCTGCCTCAGTCTAGATGTTTGCATAGATGATCATAGCCATGGTGACTTTTCGAAAAAGACTCATGTTTTTTCCTCCATCCAAATATCCAAAGAGACCAACATGGTAAGGGACCAATTGCTTTCCCGGGTTGGCTTAGATTGAGCCACCAACTCCATTGGATGCCTCAAAGCTCAGTGCCGCAATTTTATGGCGTCCACACCCAACAATTTTTAAATCATACCTTCGATTCGAGTCATTAAGTGGCAATGAAAGACAACTTGAGTCGAATGCTCCTGCTCAATTTCTCATTGACATACAAAGGGCACATCCCACAATTGGGCCAACCTAGACACACTATTATGCATGTTGTGCAAACTCTACCTGGCAAGCTTGGTGAAGAAAGAGCGGAATCCAAGAACCAACTTTTAGCGGTCAAGTGAAACCCTAATTCCTTTGATGTTGTTGTAGCGGTGTCCGCTTATTTTTGTATGTCCTAGTCATGGGCTTGTATCTCTAAAATAATTGACTTGAGCTTTATTTCTGTTTTTTTGTTCCCATTCTTCGTTCTTTCTTGTAATATAAGGAACCTTGGTTGTCTAGGGCTTTATTTAGAAAGTCAGACCCAACTTCTCTGTCTAAAAGAGAGAACCAACTTTTAATGTACTTCGGCGACCGTTAAAGGATGGACAAATATATTACTTTTAATTTCACATAGCCATAGAATAAGTATACCCAGGCTGACTCATAATCTTGTCAAATAGGATAATTACTTATTTTCTCGATCCCCAGATCAGTGTACTTCTAGCTTTAATGCTAAGTCAAATATTGGCCAATCTATTATATACTAAAAGCAAAATACGGATGTTTAAAATAGAGACACCACATTAATCCACATCATCCTAATTATTTTGATGGTTAGATCTAAAATTTATGGCTACGATTTAAATATGACAAAGAGGTTACGTAAAACTATATTTGGTACGAACATTAGTTAAAGATGTCACGTATGAATTTTTTTTTTGAGGAAAATGTCACATATAAGGAATTAGATACAGATCCACATATACATGCTCCAAGCAGATTTGGCAACAGCAAAATAAAGGACGCCAGAGATGTAGCTGGCCACGAACTAACAAAAATTATCCAAGTTCTGTTACGTGAGGCACTTAAATAGATGGTTTCAAATTAAAAAGGAAAAAAGAAAGACAAAGAGCTATATAGTGTGCGCTGCTAGGACTCTATGACACGTGCAAACAAAAAGACTCCCATCAGAAGCTGATCACTAGGAAGATACAACAACCAATAAAAAAAATTAGGATTCTAGAGATCTAGCTGGCCACGAGAACAAACATTTATGAATCTTTTGATACGTGAAACATTCAAACATATGGGTTCCGAGTTTCAAAGAAAACCAGAAGAAGACATTAAAAATATTTTAGTGTTTTAATTTTTCAAAAAACTTTTATGTGAATACATGCATACATTTTGTACAAATCTGCGGATACATGCATATATTTTTTACATATCTGCGGATACATGCATATATTTTCTACATATCTGCAGACTTTTTAGACCTATCTTTTTACAATATTCGTCTTTTTTGTAGACATCACATATGAAAAATTGGTTGTGCAACTAGACATGTATCTCGTATATTTATTTACATTTTTTTTGCAATAAGAAAACAAAGTTTTTGAATTATTGGTCACATAACTATTCGACACACTTAATAATGGGAGTGTCCCTTCTCGGATGCGGGCTCGGCAATCAAGCAATCATGTTTAAACAAAATAGCTGCATCCGCTCAAAGAGTAGGTCCGATCGAAAGACAAACGTGCTACAGGTTTTTTTTGAAACGTTGTACAGACGCAAGAGTCGGCGAGTCTTTAGATTAATTCGACGGTCTCATAGTAGAAAGCGAAACTCAACATTAAATAGTAGGAAAATAACTTTTCTCAAGATATCGAGATTTATTTTAGCAAGATTGTACATATAGGCTAAAAATTATATTGGACATATAAACTTTTGGTGGGTGGATGAATAGTACAAACCTATCATAATAAATCCATGGCTATATAGCACGTACAATTTCTTTTTCGTCATTTTCTCTATGCAATCTAGAATAAGAGAATGTGGGAAAAACATGATTTTGCTTTGCTAAGAAGTCCATATCAAGTAATGTGGGATTTTCTTTAAATTACCAATTATTATGTAAATATAATTATGTTTTCTTACATGTCTCGGGGGCAACTTGTGTAAGATGAACATGAACACAAAATTCTAGAAACATAAATGCCTGAAGTGAAAAAAATTGAGATCAACTCGACTCACATCGAGGTGTTTTGTAAAAAAAACATGACGAAGACGCATGCACAAGAGAGTGTGTGTTGATCATGGATGGGTTTGTTCAATACTTTTTACTTATAAATAATAGATATAAACAATTATACATGCGAGCAAAAATCTCAGCTCGTATATACCATTTTTTTTAAACAACGATACCAACTAGCATATTGGATTAGAACATATGCGTAAGATGACAAATATGCATAGAGCTGCAGACCACCTACACTAGACAGCACGCCAATTGGTCTGAAGATCTTGCAGATCGCATCTTAGTTTGTTGGTGTCGCAGCTCCAACCTTTTATGTTAAAGATTATTGACAAGATATAAACCACTGCCATCTAATATTCCTAAGATCTAACTGTTTAAATATATCTTACTGGAAATTGGTTATTCCGGTAGATAAGTAAATATATGTTGTCTCCTAGAATTTGTGTGTAAGTTAAAATCTATGTACTACATTATTAATATCGCCACATATAAAGGGACAAATAGTCAATGCTATATATTTTCTTATCGCAACAAAACAAATATCCCAAAAATTATAAATGGTTAATGATATCTTCGGGACCAGTGATATTTTCCGATATAGCATTTTCTGGTGAATATATAGCCATTCTAATTCGAATTTCATAATATATTTCAACAGAGTAGAAACGTTGCCCTCGCATTTGCGAGGGCCACCTTGCTAGTTTTATTAAAAAGTAACAATATCTATGATACCAATTTAGTATCACTAGATACATCTTAAATCTTGTTTCGTATTATACTGATTTGTGCCATATATGTTGCTAATATTTTTTAATAAACTTGGTCAAAGTTTATTTTTTGAAGAATGATTTAGTGATGCCATCTTACATCATCCACATTCACATTCACTTTGCTCATGAATTCATGATCGGACCACTTTGCCCCTGCCGTACACCAAGATTACTCCAAATAGGGATGAAAGCAGAGTGAACATGGACAAAACTAAGTGCTGCCAAAAAAAATATCATATTATCCACGGAAGCGAAAATAAATACATATACTCTGGAAACACATGCAAAAAAAGATACATTCGGAAACATATGCATACCGAATATATTATGAACAACAAGCGATGTTTGGCGGAATCAAGAGATCCATGAATCATGAAAAAAAAAACCCTAAGCGACTCAAACAGACCGACAAACTTTTCTCTAACCATGCGGCTGCTCAATGTTCTATGGGATGAGAGAAGGATCGAAAGGTGGAAGTCTCCTCGTACACATGCAGGGATTACATGGTCGTTAGGTTTGGTTTGGCAGTTCGGCTTGTCAATGACACATATTTGGTTTATCGGATTAGTACATGCAGAACAGCTCTAAGATAGAAATTTCATATTAGACGAAAATGGAAATTCCATTTTCCACGTTTTTCCTCGGAAAAAAGCGTTGTGTCTCTGTTTATGTTTCTTTTCTTGGCAAAAATATCCAGTGTTATTTCTGTTCCATAAAGTTTTGTTTCCATTTTTCGCTAGATATTAAAGTCGAAAATTGTTCACTCTGTTTTCTTGCGGAACCCCAAACCCGAGTTTTGTTTTTGCGAAACACTATACATCACAGATGCTCATAAACACGTATATACATTCACCCTTACGAATGCACACACCCTACCCTATAAACACCTCCGAGATATATAATCGAGGAAACTGATCCTATAGACACCAGAGAGAAAGAAGACGGGAGTCCACAACTTCCGAACATACACAGATGGGAGTCCACAACTTGTGTCAATTCTCATATTAAATGGGTGTCATGAGCAAGTTTTTTTCCTTTCTATCCAGCTTCTAAATTTGAGCAGCTCATGAGCAAGTTTTTTTCCTTTCTATCCAGCTTCTAAATTTGAGCAGCTGCCCCCAAACAGTACAAGAGATGTTGCCTGATTCACCAGAGATTAGTTGTATACAGATACAGATTACAGAGACCGAGAGGCAGCGTGCATGCATGCTGCACGCAGTCAGTCGAATCCAATGTCTGCATTGCATTCGTCAGTACTGTTCTGACAGGTTCTCTTCCCGGCGTCGCCTAGATCGTGGCGCTGCAAGATGCATGCATGGACGAGAAGATCGAAATCCATGCGGTGGTGACCAACTTTTCCGGAGCCACCAGCAGCGCGTAGTGCTACACTGCTAGTGCTATCAGAGAAAGGAAGCGATCGATCGGCCCACGCGCATGCATGCCATGCACGCTCGCTCGCACGCACTCTCAGATGTTGATGGATGGATGGACGGATCATGGACTGATGGAACCATCTCATCTGAGCGACGCGCGCTTGCACGCCTCCGTGGACAGGCTAACTAGCTTACACGCCTTTTCCAGCAGGGAACATGACTTTAACCAACAAAATTTCGCCATGAAACTTTGACATGTCCTCCATCCTTTTCTCCCCCTCGAACACCGCATGCATGGAAGAGAGCTACAGAATGGTCCCTGGGCAACAACAGAGTCGGGTTTGGTAGCCTGGTTGGCTCGCGTTTGCCCAGTATTTTTCGGTCTCGTTTGGTTACCTGGCCGAGTCCGCGTTCTTGCACGAATCGGTTCAAAGAACCCTCGGATCAGGCCCTGCAGGAATGCCCGGTTCGACTGTTTCAAGCGAGCCACCCCTGTTTCCGCAGAACTGAAGAACGTCGCGTCCTAGCAGAGCCACCGCGGGAGATGGCGGGAGCTCGCGCGGGACGACGAAATCTCGGCTGGATGAATTTGGTCACCGCGCTTGAATTTTCACCGTCGTATATAGGGGCGGCTCTCTCACCGGCAAATCCAAATCCCCCATTTCCCCCCATTTCGAGCTCATCCACCCTTCCCGATCTATCGACATGGCCGACTCTTCCTCACCCACACGATCGGCGAGGCTTGCGGTGGCGACGGCGGCGATGGAGGCGGCTACTGGTCACGGATGGCCGTCTTCTTCCTCTGCGTCGATGACTTCAGTTGTGGTAAGCATCTGCAAACCCTAGCCATAGATCTAAATCTTTTGGGTACACAAGGAGGGTCTGAACGAATCCGATGTAAGACATTCCTTCATCGACGGTCGAGATTGTGGAGGTTGTCCAGGTTGCATCTGACTCTACCACGGGGACCATTGTCGCCGTTGACTCTTCCACTTGGATGATGGTGGTGCCTGCATCTTCGTCAGGGTTCCCTGCTTCTCCGACCTCGGTGCTGCGTGTGGCTCCTTTGATTGTAATACCGCTCTTACTTATCTCATTGTTCATTGATGTGGTAGTGGTACTTCATTAATGTGGTACTGCTTAAGGATGTGGATGTGGATGTGGATGTGGTACTGGTAGTAGTGGTAGTTCATTGATCTGCTAGTGCTTAAGGATGTGGATGTGGTAGTGGTAGTTCATTGATCTGCTAGTGTTTGTCATGTAGGCGATCATACCTTTGAGCTCCCCTGATCTGTCTCCGCCTACTGTGAATGCTCAGTCATACAACGAAGCAGAGTATGCCGAGTACCGTAAGCTGCAGTCATCGGAGAGGAGGAGCTGGCTTAGGACATGGCTCCACAACCAGTTTCCTGCTTAGTGCTTCTGCTTCCTTCGTCATGATCTGCTGATTTTGGGAGGTGATCTTGTATTCCTCCATTAGCTAGGACTTGCTACAACCTAATCTCCGGTCTGTAACATTGAACTTGTTCAAGGTGGTATTATACTAACCCCTCGTGATGAAACTGTGATGCATCACAAAGTATAGTTACTTCACTCGTGATGCATCATCCACTAAGTAGTTGATGTGTATTACCAGCAAC
The DNA here is from genome assembly GCF_019359855.2 of Lolium perenne. NCBI lineage: Eukaryota > Viridiplantae > Streptophyta > Magnoliopsida > Poales > Poaceae > Lolium > Lolium perenne. The sequence goes on from NC_067245.2 coordinate 277,325,981, forward strand.
TTTTGTGATGAACTGAATCTGATGTGTGTTGTTATTCAGTACTGGGTAACCTCACCACTCTAAGGAAGGGTTTACCACAGCACACAGCTATCTGCAACCAAACAGGCTGTGGGCTGCACGAGCAGGGAAGAAATTACTGGAAACGAGCAACCAAACAATGGGGTCTGGCTTCCCTCTCCGGCGCAGAAAATGCCGCCCAGGCTACCAAACGACCCGCGCTTCATGGCCCATGGTCCGTTCACGACGCGCAGGGAGGCCCATCTCGCTGGCGCAGTGGTGCAAGAAATCTATACAGGCTACCAAACACGCCCCAGGTGTCACTAAGTTGGGTGGCATGGCACAATTTGTGGACACGTCAACCTATGCATTTGATCGACGGCAGTGCCCTTCCTGCCTGAACCAACCAATTCCTAACACTCGTCAGTCTTGCTCTAAAGAAAGCCACTGAAATGTCTTCAAACCTTGCTGATCCCGCTTTCCCAAAATAACTATGCTGCATATAATTTTTTTTATCAAAGTCAAACTTTATAGATTTTGACCATCTGTGAATACAAAAATATCAATCTTTATAATATCTAATGTATACATCATGGAAATACGCTTCACTATGGTTCTCATACTATAAGTTTAATATTGTAGATGTTGATTACATTTTCATATATATTTGGTCAACCTTAAAAAGATTAACTTAGATTAAATATATTTTATGATGGTTCTCATAATTATTTTCCTTTTTTTGCATATGATCATATACTAGTGGTATACTCCTTGTAGTAGTAGCGTTTTATGAGAGGATAAGAGCACAAATATATTGATACTGCACGTGTACACATATAGGAAACAACAAGAGGGAAAATACTTAGACGCACTCGAGTTTCCCATGAACGCGAATTTCAAACGAGCCCAGAAATCATATCTTTAAGTTTCATTTTTTTCTGAAATAAATCAAGAAAGTACATATTTGCTTGCTACTTATGTAAAAAAAGAAAAATAGGGTTTAATACTCTGATCGCTCGTGTCTCAAGAGTACAACCACATATATTCACTAGTAAGTGGGCACGTGCACCGCACGTCTTGATTGTCATAGAATAGTTTTGATGACAGTTATCCTAATGTTTTAGTTTTGGTTATCATATACTCCTTCCAAAAATAAGCGACTCAACTTTATTTAGATACGATTATATCTAGATGTACTTTTAGTGTGTAGATACATCCGTATCTACAAAAAGTTAAGCCACTTATTTTTGAACAGAGGTAGCACGATTTATTACCAGCAATAAAAATATTTAAGTGAGACAAAACTAAATCACATTTAGAAATTAAGATTTAAGTGGGATAAAAATGATAGATAACTGAAGGACGCCCAAATGTACCCAACTGACGCACAATGTCTCCGTGATTATATCTTCTCCCTTGCCATACCCTTAATTTATAGGGAAGATTTTATGTTACTCCTCTGTAAGCTTGCTGCAGCGACCAAATGTGGCTGCCATTACCCAGCTCCGATGATTTGCACCACGCTAGTTTGCCTCGAAAAACGTACATGCATTTTTAGTGCAGAATTCTCTGTTGTTGAAGAAACAATTATCGAGCCCTACCATATGATTAAGAACGTACTTGCATATAACTAAGTAACTTGCCCAGGGTTACCTAATGCCCACGTCCACGTGCAACCTCCGCAAGATCGACCGGCTAGCACACCAGCTTCAACGCCTGCTTGGTGTTTGTCAACAGGCTTGGCGACCTCCTCGACCTGTGGCGATCTGCTCGGGCACCAACGCAAAACAATCCATCGCCTTGCTCAACCTCTTCGACAAGCACGGCTGCTACAAGGAGACCGTGTCGCCCTGAAAGACGATACCTGATGTCCGAGGTGTTGCCCGCCGTCCGCCGCCGCAACAGATACTTGCTCGCGCGTATGCGGTAAGGTAGCATCGCCAGAACCAACAAGGTGTGCGCATGCCCTACTTGCCATGGCCGCTGTCACGCCTGAGCCTGCGATCTGGTGCGAGGATATAGGTAACGCGATCGGAAATTATTTTGCGGGTCGTGCGGCAGGAACGTGATTAGCGGCAATCTCGGGAAATCAGACTCGCGTACCTGTAAATGCCGACATTGATGGTCGTTTCAGGACATTTCCGATTTTGTTTGATGGTGACGACGGTTGTTTTGCAATGTCATTGGGAAGATGTTAGCCATTAGATCTTGAAGAATGGATGGTCAAGATTGGATGTTTCTGCCAACTTCTCTCCTTTAATATAAATAGTGGAGATTTGTTTGATGGTGACGACGGTTGTTTTGCAATGTCATTGGGAAGATGTTAGCCATTAGATCTTGAAGAATGGATGGTCAAGATTGGATGTTTCTGCCAACTTCTCTCCTTTAATAGTAGTGGAGATTTAATAGTAGTGGAGACTAGTGGAGAACAGGCCTATAGTCGCGGGCCGTAAGCGCCTTTTGTCGCGGGCGGCGAGCCGCGACAACGGAGGCGGGACAAAAGGTCCACCCTTTTGTCGCGGGTCGCTTACCACCCGCGACATATGCTCCACCACGTGGCAGGCGCGGGGCGCCCAGGGGACAAACCCTTTTGTCGCGGGTCGTAATACCACCCGCGATAAAAGGCCTCTACGTGGCGCGCGCAGAACGCTGCTGCTTTAGGGTTTGAGGGGTGCAGCCCCCTCCCCCGTCCCCCGCCACCGGCACCGCCCCCGATTTGTTTCATTTTTTTCTTTTTAAAATAAAAGTTGCATACTTTTATAAGCTACTACAAGTTGTACACGTTCATTTATTATATATAGATCGAGCAAATAAATATTGGAAGCAAAGGTCTATTCGTAGATTTTCCTTACACATATACATGGAGCTCACTACTACCGGGACAAAAGCCTGTCGTCTATTCGAACTAATACATATACATGGAGCTCACTACTACCGACGCCTATTTGGACTAAACCGGCCGTTGTCGTCTATTACTTCTCTCAACAGAAATCCCGCCAGTTCCTCCGTAATTCCTAGTATGTGTTCCTGTGGTTAGAGGTTCTCCCGAATGCAGTCGACCTATATAGGAAAATGAGATGAATATGATTATATCAATCTTGATAACGAAATATTTATGATAATAAATTGAAGTTGCGAATGTTATTGCTTACGTTGAATTTATTATCGTTGTGCTTCTCAGTGGTTAACATGCGAATGGACTCGCAAACGTAGTATCCACATAGATTTGTCCCCTGTGGTTGCTGGGCGCATGGTACAATAGTAAATGTTATCTTTTCTGCGAAGTTACCCGTAATAATCTCCTTGAAAGATGCCCAAACACTGCCAGACAAAAGAATGATTGAATGAATGGATGATTAATTAATATCTCACGAAAGATATAGCGCGACAATGATTGAAATTACGTCTGGAGAATCTTCTGCAAGTCGCAGAACCCGTCCAGGCCTCTATTCAATGGGTCCCTTACTTCAAAAATTCCCTTATGAATTTGAATGTTTAGCAGAATCCAATGAAAACTGCACATGTTTATATAGACGTCATGAATTAGACATAACGTCGAGTAAGAAAAATTGAATGTGCACAGTAGATCAGTAAGACTCTCACCTGTAGTTGTAAGGAAAGAGTATTGAATCACATAAGCTTTGCTCCACTATAGGAGAGGGAAGTTACGGCGTTGGGGGTGTTCGCGAGAGGGAGAGAAGAGGGTGTTTGCGAGAGGGAGAGGGCGACGGGTGTTTGCGAGAGGGAGAGGGCCGGTGTCGGCGACGAGTGTTTGCGAGAGCGAGAGGGAGAGGGCCAGTGTCGGCGACGAGTGTTCACGAGAGGGAGAGAAGGGAGTGTTTGCGAGAGGGAGAGGGCCGGTGTCGGCGTCGGGTTCGTCGGTAGAGGGGCTAGCTGTATACTAACTAACTAACTAACTAAATTACTAACTATATACTAACTAACTAAGTATATACTAACTATGTACTAACTAATTACTAACTTAATACATAAACAACATACAACTAATTAACTAAAAAACTAACTAACTAACTTATACATAAAACTAACTAACCTAATACATAAAACTAACTAACTTATACATAAAATTAAACTAACTAACTTAATACATAAAACTAACTAACTTAATACATAAACTAAATTATTAACTAACTAAATTACTAACTAATTAAATACATAAAAATAATTAACAAAATAACTAAGAAATAAAAAAAGGGGCAGCGGCGCGCGCAGCCGCCGGTACTGCCACGCGCCGGTGGCTAGCCACCTGATCGCGCGGCGCGGCGAGGAGGTCGAGACGGCCGGTGGCAGAGGAGGAGCGCAGCGGTGGCGCGGCGGCAGAGGAGGGTGGCGCACGGCGGCGGCGCGCAGAGGGCTCCCGCGGAGGCGCGCGGAGGCACGCGGAGGAACTCTAGGCGCGGCGGCGTCAGCGGGGTGGCGGCGTATTTGGGCAGCCTGGCGGCATCGTCGGCTAGATTCGTCCTCCAGGCGTCGCGGGTCGTGTGTCTCCCCGCGATGCGCGGCCCTTATATACATAGACCCCTTTTGTCGCGGGTCATGGCACGGCCCACGACAAAAGACCCCCCCTTTTGTCGCGGGTCGAGCCACCACCCGCGACAAAAGGGGGTGGGGGCTGATCAGTGGCAAGTGCATCCAACGGCTCCGGCTGTTTGAATCCAACGGCCTGGAGCCGTTGGACGCGGATCAGTCCCCTTTTCTGAACTTTCCCTCCGACCCCTTTTCTGTTTTAAATAAACTTAGTTTATCTATTTTAAATTAATAAAAAACTATTATTTTAATAACTTTTAAATGTTAACTCAAATAGAAAAAATTTATATATGAAAATTGATCAGAAAAATCCAATGAACATGAATGTGGCATCCATATACCTATTTGCATCTCGCATCATATCAAATGTTGATAGTCGTGTATGTTTCCTTAATGATATGGAGAGTATTTCGGACAACGACTAAGGTTTCCCCGCTCTTTGATCCGTTTCTGTTTCTTTTCTACTGTGCACCGCTGCCATGCCACACGTGTCGCTTCCCCGTGCCACGTGTCGCCGCCGCTTCCACGTGCCTCGCCCTGCCGCCGCCGGCGTGCAACGTGTAGCCGCGGCTTACACGTGCAATGCCCCGAGTGCGCTATATAAAGCGCCGCGTGCGCGCGCAACCACACGTCGCCGCCGCCTCCGCTCATTCATCTCCGGGATGCCGCCACGCCGTCGCGGGTCGTCCGGTTTCCGTGGCGTCCGAGCGCGTTCGAGCGGTAGGTTCTCCGCCGAGATACGCGTCGGTGGCTTCCGCCTCACCCTCGGCACGTAAACACGCCGAAACTGGCGGCACGCGCTTACGATGCGGCGGCGTGGCCATTTTTCACGGCCACGGCGCGACATGAACTTCCCAGATGTTGAATCGCTAGAGGAGGCGGAGTTCCTGACGCCAGCGCCGTGCCTCGTCGACGAAGAGGACCGTCGCCGGCACCGCCAGGTGCAGCGCCGGATCTCTATCGCCGACCACGACGAGCAGTTGATGCGCCAGTGGAGGGCGCAGTTCCCCAACGATGTCGACAACACTGACGCGTTCTTCGCTGACCTTAGGGCACATCGCAGGTCCAACAGGCGCCACCCTCGGGCCATCGCCGAGTTCCAGCTCGACAACCCGAATACAACTTGGGCCGAAAACGACCCTCGGTGGGACGACATTTGGACGGAGACAACCTCCAACGACGAATAGAGACTAGACTAGTCGTTTATCTATTTTAATTGTAATTTCAATAAAGTCGTTGTAGGTTGTTTTCAATAAAGTCATTGTGAGAAATTTTATTACGATTGAACTGGAATTAAACTACAGAGCTCAACTGAAAATTAAGATACATGGCGAGATTCGAATGTTGGAGTCATTCAGTCATAGTCGTGCCTAGTCATAGTCGTGCCTAGCCCTATTTAAACGTCATCGTCGCTAGCATCGGGGTCGCGGTTGTCGAACCTCGGCGGATGAGCACGCGTTGGCTGGGACTGAGGGTAGCGCAGGCGGGGGCCACGGTAGGCCATGACGCTCTGGAGAGTCCGGCCGCGCCACCACAGCCGACGGCCGGCCTCGTTGAAGTTCGAACGAGGCGGGCCGTCCTCCTCGTACCTGGCAAGCGCACTCTCACGCCGATTGATGAAGAAGCTGTCCCAAGTCGGGCTGTAGTCTGGATGCCACTGGGGATTCCTCCGCTGCTCTGGCGTGAGCTCGAAGTGTAGTGGTTCATGATGGCCATCTCTAGCTCGAAGTAGAATATTCACACAAAGATTCTTGGTCAGGTGCATCACGTCGATTGCAGAGCGGACTTCGAGGACTTTCCAATATTCTAGCTCCCAAAAAATAGATTTCTTCTTCCACATGGCCGCGTATCCGTCAGTGTCTTTCGGAGCAGGTCGACTGCCTGGACCCTTTCCAAAGATAACATTTAAATCCTTGACCATGTCAAATACATCAGCACCACTACAGGGGACAGGCTTCGGACGGGTGGTCTGCCTCGCCATTGAAATGCTTGCCTTTTTTCCTTAAGGCATGCTTGCGCGGAAGGAAACGGCGATTGTACGGGTACACAACTTTCCTACATTTCCCAAATATTTACTTTCAGTTTCATCTAAACAGTGTGTGCATGCATTGTATCCTTTGTTCGTCTGTCCTGAAATGTTACTAAGAGCAGGCCAATCATTGATGGTCACGAATAGCAATGCTCGTAGATCAAATTCTTGCTCGGTGTGCTCATCCCACACACGTAGACCTGGTTTGGCCCACAACTCCAAAAGTTCATGAACTAATGACCTTATATACACATCAATGTCGTTGCCGGGTTGGTTTGGGCCTTGGATAAGAACTGGCATCATAATGAACTTCCGCTTCATGCACAACCAAGGAGGAAGGTTGTAGATACATAGAGTCACGAGCCAGGTGTTGTGACTGCAGCTCTGTGATACGTCTCCGACGTATCGATAATTTCTTATGTTCCATGCTTGTTTTATGACAATACCTACATGTTTTATACATACTTTATGATGATTTTATGTGTTTTCCGGAACTAACCTATTGACGAGATGCCGAAGTGTCAGTTCCTGTTTTCTGCTGTTTTTGGTTTCAGAAATCCTAGTAAGGAAATATTCTCGGAATTGGACGAAATCAACGCCCAGAGTCTTAGAATTGGACGAACCTTCCAGAACACCCGAGAGCAGCCAGAGGGGAGCCCTAGGGGCCCCACACACCAGGCTGGCGCGGCCAGAGGGTGGGCCGCGCCCCCCTAGTGTGTCGTCGCCTCGTCAGCCCTCCGACTCTGCCTCTTCGCCTATTTAAAGGTCCCTGACCTAAATCTTCGACACGAAAAAGCCACGGGACGAGAAACCTTCCAGAGCCGCCGCCATCGCGAAGCCAAGATCTGGGGGACAGGAGTCTCTGTTCCGGCACGCCGCCGGGACGGGGAAGTGCCCCCGGAAGGCTTCTCCATCGACACCGCTGCCATCTCCACCGCCATCTTCATCAACGCTGTTGTCTCCCATGAGGAGGGAGTAGTTCTCCCTCGAGGCTAAGGGCTGTACCGGTAGCTATGTGGTTAATCTCTCTCCTATGTACTTCAATACAATAATCTCATGAGCTGCCTTACATGATTGAGATCCATATGATGATGCTTGTAATCTAGATGTCGTTATGCTAGTCAAGTGAATTTTACTTATGTGATCTCCGGAGACTCCTTGTCCCACGTGTGTAAAGGTGACAGTGTGTGCACCGTGTGGGTCTCTTAGGCTATATTTCACAGAATACTTATTCACTGTTATGAATAGCATAGTGAAGTGCTTATTTATATCCCTTTATGATTGCAATGTGCTTTGTATCACTATTAATCTATGTGCTACTCTAGTGATGTTATTAAAGTACTCTATTCCTCCTGCACGGTGTAATGGTGACAGTGTGTGCATCGTGTAGTACTTGACGTAGGTTATGATTGTAATCTCTTGTAGATTATGAAGTTAATTATTACTATGATAGTATTGATGTGATCTATGCCTCCTTCATAGTGTGATGGTGACAGTGTGCATGCTATGTTAGTACTTGGTGTAGTTGTGTTGATCTATCATGCACTCTAAGGTTATTTAAACATGAATATCGAATATTGTGGAGCTTGTTAACTCCGGCATTGAGGGTTCGTGTAATCCTACACAATTAGTGGTGTTCATCCTCCAACAAGAGAGTGTAGAGTATAGCATTTATCTATTTATTCTGTTATGTGATCAATGTTGAGAGTGTCCACTAGTGAAAGTATAATCCCTAGGCCTTGTTCCCAAATACTGCAATCATCGCTGCTTGTTTACTGTTTCTTGCATCTCTGCTGCAATATTACCACCATCAACCACACGCCAGTTGTAGCATCAAGCTATTTTCTGGTGCCGTTACTACTGCTCATATACATTCATACCACCTGTATTTCACTATCTCTTCGCCGAACTAGTGCACCTATACATCTGACAAGTGTATTAGGTGTGTTGGGGACACAAGAGACTTCTTGCTTTGTGGTTGCAGGGTTGCTTGAGAGGGATATCTTTGACCTCTTCCTCCCTGAGTTCGATAAACCTTGGGTGATCCACTTAAGGGAAACTTGCTGCTGTTCTACAAACCTCTGCTCTTGGAGGCCCAACACTGTCTACAAGAATAGAAGCACCCGTAGACATCAAGCATTTTTCTGGCGCCGTTGCCGGGGAACGAAGGAAGCTACACCATTTCCTCCCTCGTCAACTACGCGCCAGTCCTGGGCAGTCAAGCACTTTTCTGGCGCCGTTGCCGGGGAGGAAAGGTAAAAGGTACTCACACTCCGGATCTCGGCTACTAAGCTATTTTCCGGCGCCATTGTAAGTACTCGAAGCTATTTCCTTTAGATCCTGCAATTGTATCTTTTTGTTTCTTGTTTTACACTAGTTTTGCATAATGGAAAGCAACATGGAGCTTTTTATTCTATTTCCTGAGTTAAGACATGGATGGTTTAATGCGAAAATTAAAAAAACCCATGGAACATATTAGTATGAACACTTTGAATACCATTGTTGCTAATGATATGGAAAATTCTAAGCTTGGGGAAGCTGGTTTTGATGAGCATGATCTTTTTAGTCCCCCAAGGATTGAGGAGAAAATTTTCTTTGATGATACTTTGCCTCCTATTTATGATGATTATAATGATAGTAGTCTTTTAGTGCCACCTGTTATGGAGGATGAATTTGATTATGATTACAATATGCCTCCTATATGTGATGATGAGAATAATAATGATAGCTACTTTGTTGAATTTGCTCCCAGTATAACTAATAAAATTGATTATGCTTATGTGGAGAGTAATAATTTTATGCATATAGGTCATGATAAGAATGTTTCATTTGATAGTTATATTGTTGAGTTTGCTAATGATGCTACTAAAAGTTATTATGAGAGAGGAAAATATGGTTGTAGAAATTTTCATGTTACTAAAACACCTCTCTATATGCTGAAATTTTTGAAGCTACACTTGTTCTATCTTCCTATGCTTGTTACTTTGCTCTTCATGAACTTGTTTATTTACAAGATTCCTTTTCATAGGAAGCATGTTAGACTTAAATGTGTTTTAAATTTGCTTCTTGATGCTCTCTTTTGCCTCAAATACTATTTCTTGCGAGTGCATCATCAAAACTGCTGAGCCCATCTTAATGGCTATAAAGAAAGAACTTCTTGGGAGATAACCCATGTGTTTATTTTGCTACAGTACTTTTGTTTTATATTTGAGTCTTGGAAGTTGTTACTACTGTAGCAACCTCTCCTTATCTTTATTTTATTGCATTGTTGTGCCAAGTTAAGTCTTTGATAGCAAGGTTGATACTCGATTTGGATTACTGCACAGAAACAGATTTCTGTCTGTCACGAATTTGGGTTGAATTCTCTGTAGGTAACTCAGAAAAATCTGCCAATTTAAGTTCGTGATCCTCAGATATGTACGCAACTTTCATTCAATTTGAGCATCTTCATCTGAGCAAGTCTGGTGCCTCTTAGAAATTCGTCTTTACGGACTGTTCTGTTTTGACAGATTCTGCCTTTTATTTCGCATTGCCTCTTTTGCTATGTTGAATGGATTTCTTTGTTCCATTAACTTTCAGAAGCTTTGGGCAATGTCCAGAAGTGTTAAGAATGATTGTGTCACCTCTGAACATGTGAGTTTTTGATTATGCACTAACCCTCTAATGAGTTTGTTTCGAGTTTGGTGTGGAGAAAGTTTTCAAGGATCAAGAGAGGAGGATGATACAATATGATCAAGGAGAGTGAAAGCTCTAAGCTTGGGGATGCCCCCGTGGTTCATCCCTGCATATTTCAAGAAGACTCAAGCATCTAAGCTTGGGGATGCCCAAGGCATCCCCTTCTTCATCGACAAAATTATCAGGTCACTTCTCTTGAAACTATATTTTTATTCGGTCACATCTTATGTACTTTACTTGGAGCGTCTGTTTGTTTTTGTTTTTGTTTTTGTTTTTGTTTGAATAAATGCTTGTGTGGGAGAGAGACACGCTCCGCTGGTTGATATGAACACATGTGTTCTTAGCTTTTAATTTTCATGGCGAAGGTTGAAACTGCTTCGTTAATTGTTATATGGTTGGAAACAGAAAATGCTACATGTGGTAATTGGTATGATGTCTTGAATAATTTGATACTTGGCAATTGTTGTGCTCATGTTTAAACTCTTGCATCATATACTTTGCACCTATTAGTTAAGAAATACATAGAGCTTGTTAAAATTTGGTTTGCATGATTGGTCTCTCTAAGGTCTAAATATTTTCTAGTAAGGGTCGAACAACAAGGAAGATGGTGTAGAGTCTTATAATGTTTACAATATGTCTTTTATGTAAGTTTTGCTGCACCGCTTCATACTTGTGTTTGTTTCAAATAACCTTGCTAGCCTAAGCCTTGTATCGAGAGGGAATACTTCTCATGCATCCAAATCCTTGAGCCAACCACTATGCCATTTGTGTCCACCATACCTACCTATTACATGGTATTTCTCCGCCATTCCAAAGTAAATTGCTTGAGTGCTATCTTTAAACAATTCAAAAGTTATTACCTCTTATTTGTGTCAATGTTTTATAGCTCATGAGGAAGTATGTGGTGTTTATCTTTCAATCTTGTTGGGCAACTTTCACCAATGGACTAGTGGCTTCATCCGCTTATCCAATAATTTTGCAAAAAGAGCTGGCAATGGGATTCCCAGTCCCAAATTAATTAACCTTCATAATGTTACAAAAATAGACACTCCTCCATGGTATGTGATTGTTGGACGGCACCCGAGGATTCGGTTAGCCATGGCTTGAGAAAGCAAAGGTAGGGAGGAGTGTCATCTAAATAAAACTAAAATAAACAGGCACTCCTTCATGGTATGAGATTGTTGGCAGGCACCCGAGGATTCGGTTAGCCATGGTTTGTGAAAGTAAAGGTTGGAAGGAGTGCCACCCAAAAAATAAAATGGGAGCCGCTCTTTGAAGGTTTGTCTGGCAAGGGGGTTAGAGTGCCCACTACCATTCGTTGACAACAACAAACACCTCTCAAAATTTTACTTTTATGCTCTCTTTATGTTTTCAAAATCAAATCTCTAGCACAAATATAGCAATCAATGCTTCCCTCGTCGAAGGGCCTTTCTTTTACTTTTATGTTGAGTCAGTTCACCTATTTCTCTCCATCTCAAGAAGCAAACACTTGTATGAACTGTGCATTGATTCCTACATACTTGCATATTGAACTTATTATATTAATTTGTATTGACAACTATCCATGAGATATACATGTTACAAGTTGAAAGCAACCGCTGAAATTTAATCTTCCTTTGTGTTGCTTCAATGCCTTTATTTAGAATTTATTGCTTTAAGAGTTAACTCTTATGCAAGACTTATTGATGCTTGTCTTGAAAGTACTATTCATGAAAAGTCTTTGCTATATGATTCAATTGTTTACTCATTGCATTACCATTGTCTTAAATCGCTGCATTCATCTCATATACTTTACAATAGTATGATCAAGATTATGTTGGTAGCATGTCACTTCAGAAATTATCTTTGTTATCGTTTACCTACTCGAGGACGAGTAGGAACTAAGCTTGGGGATGCTGATACGTCTCCGACGTATCGATAATTTCTTATGTTCCATGCTTGTTTTATGACAATACCTACATGTTTTATACATACTTTATGATGATTTTATGTGTTTTCCGGAACTAACCTATTGACGAGATGCCGAAGTGCCAGTTCCTGTTTTCTGTTGTTTTTGGTTTCAGAAATCCTAGTAAGGAAATATTCTCGGAATTGGACGAAATCAACGCCCAGAGTCTTAGAATTGGACGAAGCTTCCAGAACACCCGAGAGCCGCCAGAGGGGAGCCCTGGGGGGCCCACACACTAGGCTGGCGCGGCCAGGGGGTGGGCCGCACCCCCCTAGTGTGTCGTCGCCTCGTCAGCCCTCCGACTCCACCTCTTCGCCTATTTAAAGGTCCCTGACCTAAATCTTCGATACGGAAAAGCCACGGGACGAGAAATCTTTCAGAGCTGCCGCCATCGCGAAGCCAAGATCTGGGGGACAGGAGTCTCTGTTCCGGCACGCCGCCAGGACGGGGAAGTGCCCCCGGAAGGCTTCTCCATCGACACCGCTGCCATCTCCACCGCCATCTTCATCAACACTGCTGTCTCCCATGAGGAGGGAGTAGTTCTCCCTCGAGGCTAAGGGCTGTACCGGTAGCTATGTGGTTAATCTCTCTCCTATGTACTTCAATACAATGATCTCATGAGCTGCCTTACATGATTGAGATCCATATGGTGATGCTTGTAATCTAGATGTCGTTATGCTAGTCAAGTGAATTTTACTTATGTGATCTCCGGAGACTCCTTGTCCCACGTGTGTAAAGGTGACAGTGTGTGCACCGTGTGGGTCTCTTAGGCTATATTTCACAGAATACTTATTCACTGCTATGAATAGCATAGTGAAGTGCTTATTTATATCCCTTTATGATTGCAATGTGCTTTGTATCACTATTAATCTATGTGCTACTCTAGTGATGTTATTAAAGTACTCTATTCCTCCTGCACGGTGTAATGGTGACAGTGTGTGCATCGTGTAGTACTTGACGTAGGTTATGATTGTAATCTCTTGTAGATTATGAAGTTAATTATTGCTATGATAGTATTGATGTGATCTATGCCTCCTTCATAGTGTGATGGTGACAGTGTGCATGCTATGTTAGTACTTGGTGTAGTTGTGTTGATCTATCATGCACTCTAAGGTTATTTAAACATGAATATCGAATATTGTGGAGCTTGGTAACTCCGGCATTGAGGGTTCGTGTAATCCTACACAATTAGTGGTGTTCATCATCCAACAAGAGAGTGTAGAGTATAGCATTTATCTATTTATTCTGTTATGTGATCAATGTTGAGAGTGTCCACTAGTGAAAGTATAATCCCTAGGCCTTGTTCCCAAATACTGCAATCATCGCTGCTTGTTTACTGTTTTACTGCATCTCTACTGCCTGCAATATTACCACCATCAACCACACGCCAGTTGTAGCATCAAGCTATTTTCTGGTGCCGTTACTACTGCTCATATACATTCATACCACCGGTATTTCACTATCTCTTCGCCGAACTAGAGCACCTATACATCTGACAAGTGTATTAGGTGTGTTGGGGACACAAGAGACTTCTTGCTTTGTGGTTGCAGGGTTGCTTGAGAGGGATATCTTTGACCTCTTCCTCCCTGAGTTCGATAAACCTTGGGTGATCCACTTAAGGGAAACTTGCTGCTGTTCTACAAACCTCTGCTCTTGGAGGCCCAACACTGTCTACAAGAATAGAAGCACCCGTAGACATCACTCTGCTCCCCAAAAGGATTCATGCCATCTGTACTTAGACCAAACCATAAGTTCCTTGCCTCACCTGCAAAATCTGGGAACTCTCTCTCGATGTTTCTCCACTGCCGACCATCGGCGGGGTGCCTCAACATCACGTCTTTCATACGTTCTTCCATGTGCCATCGCAACAACTTGGCATGCTTTTTGTTTCTGAACAAACGTTTCAACCGTGGTATTATGGGAGCAAACCACATCACCTTCGCAGGAACCCTCTTCCTGGGTGGCTCACCCTCAACATCACCAGGGTCATCTTTTCTGATCTTATACCGCAATGCACCGCCTATCGGGCATTTATTCAGATTCTCGTACTTCTCACCGCAGTAGAGGATACAGTCATTAATGCATGCATGTATCTTCTGCACATCTAATCCTAGAGGGCAGACAAGCTTCTTTGCTTCATACGTACTGACGGACAATTCGTTATTTCTTGGAAACAGCTTCTTTAATATTATCAGCAATTTTTCAAATCCCGAGTCAGTCACACCGGCCTCTGCCTTCCATTTCAGCAATTCCAATATGCTACCCAGCTTTCTCTGCCCATCTTCACAACCTGGGTACAACAATTTGTGGTGGTCCTCTAACATCTTGTCGAACTTCAACCTCTCCTTATCCGTGCCACAGTCTCTCCTTGCATCAGAAATGGCCCGACGAAGATCATCATCAACAGGATCATCTGGTGCCTGTTCTTCACGTCCTTTTTCTTCATTGTCTTCCATTGCGGTATCATGGCATTCAGAGAACATAGATCGGTACTGCTCATCATTATCTTCTTCTTCATCGCCGTCTTCCAACATAACCCCTTCTTCTCCGTGCTTGGTCCAAACATTATAGCTGGACATGAATCCGAACCGAAGCAGGTGGCTTTTAATGTCTCTTGAGCAAGAGTAAACCTTCTCATTCTTACATTTCAGACATGGACATCACATAAAACCTTGATTCGACTTGTTTGCCTCGGTCACAAGCAGGAAAGAATTCACGCCCTTTCTGAAAGCGGGAGCACAGCGGTTACCGTACATCCATGGATGACTCATCTGCATCATAAGTACAATTATGTATCAGATGCAATCACCTTGCTAAAATTAGTATTGTACGAATTATGTATACGAGAAAATAGTTGCTAACCTTTTATGATCAAAAGGAGGAGAAATCTTATCAAATAAAATCAAGTGACATCCCTCATAAACATTTCATCAAACACCTCTTGTGCACATGAAGAAAAAATGAGGTAGCATAAACCTCCACCTTTCACCACCAAGAAAAAAATGTAGGGAGGTGGGGGGCTGGCTATGTGTATATATAGGCATGGCCCTTTTGTCGCGGGCCGTATAACCACCCGCGACAAAAAGGGGTGCCAGCAGGAGGCGCCAAACCTTAGCCCCCTTTTGTCACGGGTTGCTATACGGCCCGCGACAAAAGGCCGCGACAAAAGGCCCAGATCACTCCAAAGGGTTTCGGGACGACGTGGCCAGGCCATGTGTCGCGAGTGCTGTCACGGCCGCGACAAAAAGCTTCCACGAAAGCCCTGTTTTCCACTAATGTTACCCTTTACATCGAACAACAAGTTAAACCAAAAGAAAACATACATATGATCTACTAGCCATATCTGCGCTAGATAGAAAGGATAACACTATAAGACATTAAAAAAACTGTAATAGTAATATTTATGGGTATTTGTTTCTTGTATTTCCATCGTACACATTTTTATATCTGTGGACCATCAAACATTTATCCCTTTTCCATATTTAGGTGGCCACCATATTTCGAGGTCTTAGTTTGACCAAAGGAACATATACATCATATATCATGCATGTATGTCATTCAATGCATACTTGTATAAAATTTTGAATGGTATAATTTTTATGAAAAATTTGACAAATATTATTGGTCAAATTTGTTGCAAAAATTTAAACATGCAAAACGATGGTGCCGCACAGAAGGGGTAGCAGTCGATATATTTGTTGTGGGAGAGTAGATTTTGTAAGTGCGCGCACGGGTTACTTGACCTATCGTGTTCGCTAGTTACATTTTTTCCTTAATTTAATTTAAAATAATATGCGCCTTGACCTTAATCAAGGAGGTATTATCGTCTAGGAAAATAAATTGTTCATGGTTGCTCTCCCAACAAGTTAAACGGCAGAAAACACACATCATGGTCTACCACGCAAACTTGCGCTTGATAGAAATGATAACTCTAGCCACTGAGAAAATATGATTGTACTAATATTTATTTTATCTAATTATTGTATCTTGATCAGTCCAAAATTTTGGAATCCAGATTAAATTATATTAGGAGTATGTTGGTTGCATTCTCTTTCTTAACTTATTTTTTGATATATATGCGCCATGAACTGAATCAGGCATTACTAGGAAAATAAATGGCCCATGGCTAGCCTCCATGTTTTTGGCCAAGTATTTTTTTTCTGAACTTTAATACTAGACGGAACCGACCTTCTATTTATAAACCTCATAGTTTGGTTCCTGGCCCTCCAAACTCGAGTAGTTTGACAAATGAGTAGCAAAAGTATGTATCGATACAAAAAAAAAACTAAACTCACTAGAATGTACAAATTCAGTTTTAAGGAATCTAAATATTTTTAGAATCAATAAATTACATCAAAAATATTTAGTAAAACAATTATATTTTAAACCCAAATTGTTGGGGAAAATAAATTGAATCAAAATTACTTGACAATATAAGAATGTTATAAGTGGATTTTACCCTTGACTTCTTAAATAGAAGTACAAATGAAACTCCTGGGAATTATAGGAAACTCTCAAATACATGATAGAAATTCATAAAAAACCACCAAATCTCCCCATTTTTATGAAAGTTCCAAATAATCCTCTCTATTTTTTTTTATTTTACGGTTCTTCAAATAAAGTGTTTCATTTTTAATCATTTGTATTTCTATTTTTTATTTAAAAAGTTATGTAAATTTGCCACATGTGTGAACCGCTCCTACATTAATCGTGAAAATACTTTGCATCGGATGAGGAGCATATTAGTCAGTTCGAGAAGAGAATTGACCTTTTCAGGCATGAGAGAATAAGGGTTAGTAATTGAACCTTTTTTTATTATATTGATATAATAAACTAGAATATAATTCTTCATGTAGAGAAATTTATGAAGAATAAATATGCACACACAAGTTTTTTATGTTGTGATATAATATAATGGTGATTTTATTTCACATTTCACAAACAAGCATAAAATTTTATTATGTAATATTCAAAACATTAACCCAACACACATTTATCAAACATGAGAGAAATCAATGTAGTTATAGGAAGTGGATGTTAGAAGTGGATTTTATCCTTGACTTTTTATGTAGAAGTACAAATAAAACTCTTGGGAATTATTGGAAACTCTGAAATACATGGTAGAAATTCATAAAAAAACATCGAATATCCTTTTTTTTATGAATGGTCTATTTTAATCTGAAATAATCTGTTCTGAAATACTATGAAATACATCATCTTTAATATTCTATTTTTATTTACCGATTCTTCAAAAAAAGGTGTTTCATTTTAATCGATTTTTCCTCAGTTGTATTTATATTTTTATATAGAAAGTTCTGCAAAGTTTCCACATGTGTGAAACCGCTCCACCATCAATCATGAAAATACTTAGAGTCGGATGAGGAGCATATTAGTATGCTCGAGAAGAAAATTGACCTTTTCAGGCTTGAGAGAGTAAGGGTTAGTAATTGAACCTTTTTTATATTGACTTAATAAATTGCATATAATTCTTCATGTATAGTTATTTATGAAGAAAAAATATGCACGCACAAGTTTTTTTTATGTTGTGATATCATGTAATGGTTATTTTATGTGATATTTCACAAACAAGCATAAAATTTTATTATGTACTACTTGAAGCTACAACCCAACACACATTTATCAAACATGAGAGATATCAATGTACTTATTAGCACATATATTCGATATAAATTATAAATGGAAGTGGTAATATCCGAATCTGGACGTATGTGGAAATGGATATGGTAAATATCCGGATCCATTTTTTACCAAAACTAATTCAAATGTGGTATTGAATTTTGAAGAAAATGTGGATATGAAAATGGATATATCAGTATTTGAATAAGATTGTGTTAGCCAATTGTAGTAATTTGACCCCAATATGCCAATTACCTAGCTAACCTAGAGAAGATAATAAATCGGTCAAATGTTATTTTACGCTACTATGCATTATATCAATGTATTTATCTCTCTGCCATTATGTAGTTGACTTATTATAAGACATGAATCTATTAATTCCTTATATTCGTATCCGCTCCAGATCAAGAAAATATTTGATCCATTTTCGTATTCGAGTAACATCCGCTCCAAATTCTTATTCGGTAACATCCGTATTTACATTTATATTCATTTTCAAAATATGGAAATAGATATGGGAGGGCATTTTCTGATCCTCATCCCATCCGTTTTCAGCCCTAATAGTGTGTGATGTATGCTCTCAGTGCGGAACCAGTCAAGGTGCCGATGGCCGCCATACCGTCGACACAGCTAGAATTGCCGTTGGAAGAGCCCTATACCGACGGCCGCCGTCAGTACCTCGATCGTCGTCAGCACAATAGGGCCTTGGCAGAGTCTGGCCATCGGCATAAAACTAACAGCTTGAATTTAAAAAATATCTAAATTTTTTAATCTCTCACGTGGGACAGCAGAGCCCTGTGCCGACAGCTACCATCGGCACAATATGGCCTCGGCATAGCCTAGCCGTCAGCATAGCATCAAGCTGACGGTCGTTTGGCAATTCGGGCTGGAATTTTAATTTTTTTTTAATCTTTCACGTGGATCATTTTAACTCTAACTACACTTAATGTTAGATTAAATTACAATCATGATCAGACTTTCCAATTTGGTCAACCATCCTCACACTACCAGCCCTAGCACACTCAACATCTTCGTCCCTTCTGATTAAGCTTCCACCACAGAAACGAAACATTATTGATAATGATGCCATATCAATCCTTTTAACTTTAAACAATTATTTAAATAAATATCATTGATTAAGTAATAATAATCTTTATGAGAATGCAATTTTTAATTTTAATTTTTTATAAAATAGAAAATAAAAAATCTTGAATTTCTAGCAAAAGGTAAAAATCTTCCTCCTTTCATATTTCCATTTCGAATTTTGATAGGTTATACATTTTTTTTCAACGTCGTATGCAAAAGATAATGCCATTTTACCGAGAAATAAACCTTTTTTGCAAAAAAGAGTCAAAATTAAAATTTGTTAATTTCCCCTAATAATATGTTGCGTAACATGCATGCAGGAATCTTAAATGATTTTATTATTTGATTTTTTTTATCATTTTCTTCCATTTAGTTGAAAATTAAAAAAGGCCATGGGGGCGGGGGGTGAGATCCCGGTCACGGCGGAGACCCCTGTGCCGACAGCCAGACCTAGCCTATGTCGATGGCTTTTTTTTTGTGTCGACGATGGCTTTGCTGTGCCAACGGTCTTCTTCGTGGCGTGCCCGGTTCGGGACCTATGCCACGGCCCCGATAAAAAGTCGTCGGCATAGGTTTTGGCCGTCGGTACCTTGAATAATGCTTAAATAAAGGTTGTGTGCATCTTTTCGGTGCAGAGACCGGGATCTCACCCTCATTTAAAAAAAAAAACAACCGAAAAAATTGTAAGGACACAAAAAGGATTAGCATGACTGCTACGCGAAGACGACATGCACTACGGGAAAAAAAGCCATTGTCGTGCTCCACTTTGCATGGCAAAGGACCTTATTTGCACGGCAAAGGCTTTGCTGTGCGTGGACGCACGGCAAAGACCGCCCGGCACAGATTCCGACGGCAATGGCAACATTGCCGTGCGCGTCGACCATTTGCACGGCAATGGCCTTTGTCGTGCGCGCGCTGGGCTGCCGTGCGGCAGGCGCTTTACCGTGCACGCCGCCTTTGCCATGCGGGCTAGGGTTTGCCGTGCAGCGAGCTCTTTGCCGTGCGTGCAGTGTTTGCCGTGTGTGTGCTCAATGCCGTGCCACTCTCTTTGCCGTGCGCCAGCATGCCATCCCGCACAGCAAAGGCCCCTACAGGCACGCCCCCAGGAGCTCCCAGGTCTACAGGCTGCCGCCACATGGCTCCTTTGCCGTGTGTGCAATGAAACACGGGTGCCTCTTTATCCAGCTTCTCAATCATTTTAGTGTCTAACTCCCTAGCACAAATCTGGCGGAAGAAAAAGCTCAACCTCGACAGCACTCGCCAAGTCTGCTCAGGGACATAGCCTCGAATCATCACCGACATTATCCGCTCAAGCCATATGTGGTAGTCATGACTCTTGAGTCCTTGTACTCGCAGCGTTTCCAAGTTCACACTCCTCATCCAGTTAGCAACGAAACCATCAGGGAAAAACAAGGAGTCCTTCAACCATTGGAAGACCTCCCTTTTGTGGGCCTTTGTGAGGCAGAACGGAGCGTGTGGCTTAGTCCATGTTTTTTTGGCACCATGAGGTGGCTGCATGTTCAACTCCGGCCTATCGCAACACCTTTCTTGATCAATTCGAGACTTTATGTTATCTTTAGTCTTATCAGTGTCCACAATCGTGCTCCAAATGGCTTCACTGATATTCTTCTCGGTGTGCATTACATCAATGTTATGCGGGAGCTCGAGAAACTCAAAGTAAGGGAGCTTCCATAAGCACGACTTGTGAGTCCATTGGTGTGTCTCCTGATACGTCTCAAACGTATCTATAATTTCTTATATTCCATGCTACTTTTATGATGATACTCACATGTTTTATACACACTTTATGTCATATTTATACATTTTCCGGCACTAACCTATTGGCAAGATGCCGAAGAGCCGATTCTTTGTTTTACGCTGTTTTTGGTTTCAGAAATCCTACAAAGGAAATATTCTCGGAATTGGACGAAATCAACGCCCAGTGTCTTATTTTTCCACGAAGCTTCCAGAAGACCGAAAGGATCACGAAGTGGGGCGACGAGGCGCCGCCACACTAGGGCCGCGCGGCCAGGGCTGGGCCCGCGCCGCCCTAGCGTGTGGGGCCCACGTCAGCCCTCCAACTCTGCCCTTCCGCCTACTTAAAGCCTTCTCGGGGGATTCAGGAGATCGCCTCCGGCACCCTGCCGGAGAGGGGAATCATCTCCCGGAGGACTCTTCATCGCCATGATCGCCTCCGGATTGATGTGTGAGTAGTTCAGCCCTGGACTATGGGTCCATAGCAGTAGCTAGATGGTCGTCTTCTCCTCATTGTGCTATCATTGTTGGATCTTGTGAGCTGCCTATCATGATCAAGATCATCTATTTGTAATGCTGCATGTTGTGTTTTTTGGGATCCGATGAATATGGAATACTATGTTATGTTGATTATCAATCTATCATATATGTGTTGTTTAAGATCTTGCATGCTCTCCGTTGCTAGTAGAGGCTCTGGACAAGTTGATACTTGTAACTCCAAGAGGGAGTATTTATGCTCGATAGTGGGTTCATGCCTCCATTTAATGCAGGACGATGTGTGAAAGTCCTAAGGTTGTGGATGTGCTGTTGCCACTAGGGATAAAACATCAATGCTTTGTCTAAGGATATTTTTGTTGATTACATTACGCACCATACTTAATGCAATTGTCTGTTGTTTGCAACTTAATACTGGACCCGAAGGTGGACTTTTTAGGCATAGATGCATGCTGGATAGCGGTCTATGTACTTTGTCGTAATGCCCAATTGAATTTCACACTACTCATCATGATATGTATGTGCATTGTTATGCCCTTTTTATTTGTCAATGGCCCAACTGTAATTCGTTCACCCAACATGCTTTATCTTATTGGAGAGACACCACTAGTGAACTGTGGACCCCGGTCTATTCTTTTACATCGAATACAATCTACTGCAATACTTGTTCCTTACTGTTCTTCGCAAACATCATCTTCCACACTATACATTTAATCCTTTGTTACAGCAAGCCGGTGAGATTGACAACCTCACTGTTACGTTGGGGCAAAGTACTTTGATTGTGTTGTGCAGGTTCCACGTTGGCGCCGGAATCCCTGGTGTTGTGCCGCACTACACTCCGCCACCAACAACCTTCACGTGCTTCTTGACTCCTACTGGTTCGATAACCTTGGTTTCTTACTGAGGGAAAACTTGCTGCTGTACGCATCACACCTTCCTCTTGGGGTTCCCAACGGACGCGTGCTGTACGCGTATCATCTCCCCATATCCCAAGAAACCATTCCCATCAGGGCTAGGCTGAAGAGCATATAACTCAGCCTTGATTTCCGTTCCGGTCTTCAGAATTGGCTTCGGGCCACGGACAACACGGCCTTTCTTGAAACTCTTTATATCACTCCTGTATCCATGCCTCCGGTCAAGAAATTGTTGAGCTTCATCAAAGCATGAATACTTGCCTCCCTTGTTTAGCCAGAAGAAAGTCACGGCCTGCCTGCACTGTGGGCAAGGCCACTTCCCATGTGTACACCACCCCCAGAACAAAGCACGTGCTGGCAGGTCATGTAGGGACGTGTGGTACCACACATACATATCGAAGTACTCCTTCTTTGATGCGTCATATATTCGGATCCCGCGACCTTCCCAGCCACGAACCAAGTCATCCACCAGCGGTTCCAACTACACATTCATGTTCTTACCCGGGTATTTGGGCCCTGGGATTATCATCGACACAAACATGTTCTCTGATCTCATGCAGACGCCAAGGGGAGGTTCATAGGAATAACAAACACTGGCCAACAACTGTATACTGCAGCCGACATACCATATGGATTGAACCCATCGGTTGATATCGCAACTGCTACGCTCCTCGGGTCACCTGCTTTCAGTGGAAATTTCTTGACAAAGTTCTTCCATGCACTACCATCCGACGGATGTATCATCTTGTCGGTGTATATGTTTCCTTCCACCACCCACCTCATCTGCTGGGCAGTATCCTCGGCCATGAAGAGCCGCTGGATCCTCGGTAGGACTGGAAGATAGCGGAGGATATTCTTGGCAATCGTGGTCTGCCTCTTCTGACCATCACCGTTTCGGTCTACCTCAAAGTACCTAGAGGAATTGCATTTGATGCAATAATTTGTGTCAGCGTGCTCCTCTCTGAATAGCATGCATCCCTTTGGACAAGCGTGTATCTGCTGAGATGACATCTTAAGGTCACTGAGCAATTTGGTCGAATAGTAGAAGTTTTGCGGCAAGAGGTGCCCTTTCGGCAGAATGCTGGCTACGACGATCAGAAGTTCATCGAACCCATCTCTCCACAAGTTCCTATGGCACTTCAAGGCCATAAGGCGAGCGATGGCATCTAGTTGGGTAACCTCTGTATTTTCATGTAGGGGTTTCTGCGAAGCAAATAGAGCCTCATAATACTCATTTGTGTTTTCCTCCGGGTCCTCACTTGTCTCCGCATCCTGAGGTGTCTCCGCCTCTATATGAGGGCTTTCAGGCACATTACCATTAGCTAAGTTTTCTAAGCACCTATCAAAACCAGTGTCATATTTCCCCCTAGGTTGAATCTGCCGCACCTCCTTCCTAGCACGTTTCTTTGCCTTTTCTCCATGGTAAGTCCAAATCTTGTAGGACAGTGTGAACCCAAACTTGATTAGGTGCATACTCATAGTTTCCTTGTCCTGTGCATTTTGGTTAGCGCACTTACTACAAGGGCACCAAACTATTATAGGTCTGCTAGGGATGGCAAACGCCCTATCCACAAACTGCTTGGTCTTTTCTCCCCATTCATCATTATAGTTCCATTGACTGATTCTGCCATCGTACATCCAACCACGATTTTCCATCCCCTAATCAGCACCAAAACATACAAACATAGCATTTATATATCAAATAGGAAATAAATGCATCATATCTTTATTTTTTACGCGTGCATCAACCTGAAACTCTACTAGGTGGGCTCCTAGCAGCCGCCGGATCCGTAGATTGAGTATGTTCTCCCAGCTCTACCCCGATCCGAGACAGAATTCCGGCAGCACCTCCCCGCTGCTCTCCCGATACATGTCTCGGCAAAAAGCCGAGAGAGGTGTGCATGCGGAGAACAACGGGGAGGCGCTACCGAAATCCTGTCTCGGATCGGGGTAGAGCAGGGAGAACGTACCCAACTACGCATCCGTCGGCTGTCCCGATAAATGCCGTAAGAGTTACGGTTCATAATATGCGAGAACACTAATGCATATTTATCCGCGTAACCCTTACGGTCGGGAAGAGACGCCTAGGTATCGCGATAGACTTGGTGATCTAGACACAAAGAAAACCCTAGGTACAAGAGAGGCGAACGGATTCTCACCCTCGAAGCGTGATCGACAGCCGACGAAGAAGATCAACGACCCTCTAAGAGAATCGCCAAGGAAGATCCGGAACGTCCGTCAAACACCCCCGCGACGCCGCCCCTCGTGTCCACCTCGAAGAATCACCTGCATAACGAAAAAATAAAGTTGTCATGCAAGTGAACAAGAATTTTTTACAATAGTGGTATAACAATATTACTTCACCATAAAGAATTTCCTTCCAGCACATTATCTTGTTTTTGCCATATGTGCCTAGTTTTAACATATCCGTATCATAAACACCTTTTTCAAAACTAAATTCCTATTTCTAATTTATACTAAACACTAAAATCTTATACTAAACTAAAATCCTATTTCTAATTCATACTAAACTAAAATCCTATTTCTAATTTATACTACATTACATTAACTAAATCATATACTACACTAAAATCAACACTAAATCCTACATTACAATCTACACTAGCTAATATCTTACCTACATGTGGTGGCGGACGGAGCTGAAGCGGGTGGTGGCGGTCGGAGCTGAGGTGGGTGGTGGCCGGGGGCGAGCAGCACGGGCAGGGGCGGGAGCCCCGGGTGGTGGTGGAAGCTCGACGGGGACAGGGGAAGCAGGGACCCGGGGCGACAACCCCAAGCTACCGAGCTCGGGCGCGCGGAGGCAATGGCACGAAGGCGGCCTGGTGGTGGATGGGAGGAGGGGGCCTGATGCGGCAGGCGCGAGGAGCGGGCCGGATGCGGCACGAAGGCAGACTGGTGGTGGACGGCGGAGGTGTGGGCGCGCGCGGTGCTGGAGCTCGCGAGGCGGAGGCGTGGGTGGGACAGCGGATGGCAGCGGCGACGGTCGCGTGGGAGGAGGAGGATAGGTGGGGGGAGTGGAGGTGTGCGTTCTGGTCGGGACTGATACGCGTACAACACGCGTCCGTTGGGAACCCCAAGAGGAAGGTGTGATGCGTACAGCGGCAAGTTTTCCCTCAGTATGAAACCAAGGTTTATCGAACCAGTAGGAGCCAAGAAGCACGTTGAAGGTTGATGGCTGCGGAATGTAGTGCGGCGCAACACCAGAGATTCCGGCGCCAACGTGGAACCTGCACAACACAACCAAAGTACTTTGCCCCAACGAAACAGCGAGGTTGTCAATCTCACCGGCTTGCTGTAACAAAGGATTAGATGTATAGTGTGGATGATGATTGTTTGCAGAAAAACAGTAGAACAGTATTGCAGTAGATTGTATTTCAGTATAGAGAATTGGACCGGGGTCCACAGTTCACTAGAGGTGTCTCTCCCATAAGATAAACAGCATGTTGGGTGAACAAATTACAGTTGGGCAATTGACAAATAAAGAGGGCATGACCATGCACATACATATTATGATGAGTATAGTGAGATTTAATTGGGCATTACGACAAAGTACATAGACCGCTATCCAGCATGCATCTATGCCTAAAAAGTCCACCTTCAGGTTATCATCCGAACCCCCTCCAGTATTAAGTTGCTAACAACAGACAATTGCATTAAGTATTGCGCGTAATGTAATCAGTAACTACATCCTTGAACATAGCACCAATGTTTTATCCCTAGTGGCAACAGCACATCCATAATCTTAGAGATTTCTGTCACTTCCCCAGATTCACGGAGACATGAACCCACTATCGAGCATAAATACTCCCTCTTGGAGTTACAAGCATCTACTTGGCCAGAGCATCTACTAGTAACGGAGAGCATGAAAGATCATAAACAACACATAGACATAACTTTGATAATCAACATAACAAGTATTCTCTATTCATCGGATCCCAACAAACGCAACATATAGAATTACAGATAGATGATCTTGATCATGTTAGGCAGCTCACAAGATCCGACAATTAAGCACAATGGGGAGAAGACAACCATCTAGCTACTGCTATGGACCCATAGTCCAGGGGTAGACTACTCACACATCACTCCGGAGGCGACCATGGCGGCGTAGAGTCCTCCGGGAGATGATTCCCCTCTCCGGCAGGGTGCCGGAGGCGATCTCCTGAATCCCCCGAGATGGGATTGGCGGCGGCGGCGTCTCAGTAAGGTTTTCCGTATCGTGGCTCTCGGTACTGGGGGTTTCGCGACGGAGGCTTTAAGTAGGCGGAAGGGCAGGTCAGGGGGCCACACGAGGGGTCCACACCATAGGGCCGCGCGGCCAAGGCAGGGGCCGCGCCGCCCTAGGGTTTGGCTGCCTCGTGGCCCCACTTCGTCTCCTCTTCGGTCTTCTGGAAGCTTCGTGGCAAAATAGGACCCTGGGCGTTGATTTCGTCCAATTCCGAGAATATTTCGTTACTAGGATTTCTGAAACCAAAAACAGCAGAAAATAGCAACTGGCACTTCGGCATCTTGTTAATAGGTTAGTTCTAGAAAATGCACGAATATGACATAAAGTGTGCATAAAACATGTAGATAACATCAATAATGTGGCATGGAACACAAGAAATTATCGATACGTCGGAGACGTATCAGCATCCCCAAGCTTAGTTCTGCTCGTCCCGAGCAGGTAAAACGATAACAAAGATAATTTCTGGAGTGACATGCCATCATAACCTTGATCATACTATTTGTAAAGCATATGTAGTGAACGCAGCGATCAAAACAATGTATATGACATGAGTAAACAAGTGAATCATAAAGCAAAGACTTTTCATGAATAGTACTTCAAGACAAGCATCAATAAGTCTTGCATAAGAGTTAACTCATAAAGCAATAATTCATAGTAAAAGCATTGAAGCAACACAAAGGAAGATTAAGTTTCAGCGGTTGCTTTCAACTTGTAACATGTATATCTCATGGATATTGTCAACATAGAGTAATATAATAAGTGCAATATGCAAGTATGTAGGAATCAATGCACAGTTCACACAAGTGTTTGCTTCTTGAGGTGGAGAGAAATAGGTGAACTGACTCAACAATGAAAGTAAAAGAATGGTCCTCCATAGAGGAAAAGCATCGATTGCTATATTTGTGCTAGAGCTTTGATTTTGAAAACATGAAACAATTTTGTCAACGGTAGTAACAAAGCATATGTATCATGTAAATTATATCTTACAAGTTGCAAGCCTCATGCATAGTATACTAATAGTGCCCGCACCTTGTCCTAATTAGGTTGGACTACCGGATCATCGCAATGCACATGTTTTAACCAAGTGTCACAAAGGGGTACCTCTATGCCGCCTGTACAAAGGTCTAAGGAGAAAGCTCGCATTGGATTTCTCGCTATTGATTATTCTCAACTTAGACATCCATGCCGGGACAACATAGACAACAGATAATGGACTCCTCTTTTATGCATAAGCATGTAACAACAATTAATAATTTTCTCATATGAGATTGAGGATATTGTCCAAAACTGAAACTTCCACCATGGATCATGGCTTTAGTTAGCGGCCCAATGTTCTTCTCTAACAATATGCATGCTTAACCATAAGGTGGTAGATCTCTCTTACTTCAGACAAGACGAACATGCATAGCAACTCACATGATATTCAACAAAGAGTAGTTGATGGTGTCCCCAGTGAACATGGTTATCGCATAACAAGCAACTTAATAAGAGATAAAGTGCATAAGTACATATTCAATACCACAATAGTTTTTAAGCTATTTGTCCCATGAGCTATATATTGCAAAGGTGAATGATGGAATTTTAAAGGTAGCACTCAAGCAATTTACTTTGGAATGGCGGAGAAATACCATGTAGTAGGTAGGTATGGTGGACTCAAATGGCATAGTGGTTGGCTCAAGGATTTTGGATGCATGAGAAGTATTCCCTCTCGATACAAGGTTTAGGCTAGCAAGGTTATTTGAAACAAACACAAGGATGAACCGGTGCAGCAAAACTCACATAAAAGACATATTGAAAACATTATAAGACTCTACACCATCTTCCTTGTTGTTCAAACTCAATACTAGAAATTATCTAGACCTTAGAGAGACCAAATATGCAAACCAAATTTTAGCATGCTCTATGTATTTCTTCATTAATGGGTGCAAAGTATATGATGCAAGAGCTTAAACATGAGCACAACAATTGCCAAGTATCACATTACCCAAGACATTTTAGCAATTACTACATGTATCATTTTCCAATTCCAACCATATAACAATTTAACGAAGAAGAAACTTCGCCATGAATACTATGAGTAGAGCCTAAGGACATACTTGTCCATATGCTACAGCGGATCGTGTCTCTCTCCCACAAAGTGAATGCTAGGATCCATTTATTCAAACAAAACAAAAAACAAAAACAAACTGACGCTCCAAGAAAAGCACATAAGATGTGATGGAATAAAAATATAGTTTCAGGGGAGGAACCTGATAATGTTGTCGATGAAGAAGGGGATGCCTTGGGCATCCCCAAGCTTAGACGCTTGAGTCTTCTTAGAATATGCAGGGGTGAACCACCGGGGCATCCCCAAGCTTAGAGCTTTCAATCTCCTTGATCATGTTGCATCATACTCCTCTCTTGATCCTTGAAAACTTCCTCCACACCAAACTTAGAACAACTCATTAGAGGATTAGTGGACAATAAAAATTAACATGTTCAGAGGTGACATAATCATTCTTAACACTTCTGGACATTGCATAAAGCTACTGGACATTCATGGATCAAAGAAATTCATCCAACATAGCAAAAGAGGCAATGCGAAATAAAAGGCAGAATCTGTCAAAACAGAACAGTTCGTATTGACGAATTTTATCGAGGCACCAGACTTGCTCAAATGAAAATGCTCAAATTGAATGAAAGTTGCGTACATATCTGAGGATCACTCACGTAAATTGGCATAATTTGCTGAGTTACCTACAGAGAAAACAGCCCAGATTCGTGACAGCAAAGAAATCTGTTTCTGCGCAGTAATCCAAATCTAGTATGAACTTTACTATCAACGACTTTACTTGGCACAACAAAACACTAAACTAAGATAAGGAGAGGTTGCTACAGTAGGAAACAACTTCCAAGACACAAAATAAAAACAAAGTACTGTAGTTAAAACCATGGGTTGTCTCCTATAAGCGCTTTTCTTTAACGCCTTTCAGCTAGGCGCAGAAAGTGTGTATCAAGTATTATCAAGAGATGGTGTGTCAACATCACAATTTGTTCTAATAATAGAATCAAAAGGTAACTTCATTCTCTTTCTAGGGAAGTGTTCCATACCTTTCTTGAGAGGAAATTGATATTTTATATTACCTTCCTTCATATCAATGATGGCACCAATAGTTCGAAGAAAAGGTCTTCCCAATATAATGGGACAAGATGCATTGCATTCAATATCAAAGACAACAAAATCAACGGGGACAAGGTTATTGTTAACGGTAATGCGAACATTATCAACTTTCCCCAAAGGTTTCTTTGTAGAATGATCAGCAAGATTAACATCCAAATAACAATTTTTCAGCGGTGGCAAGTCAAGCATATTATAAATTTTCTTAGGCATAGCGGAAATACTTGCACCAAGATCACATAAGGCATTACAATCAAAATCTTTAACCTTCATCTTAATTATGGGCTCCCAACCATCCTCTAGCTTTCTAGGAATAGAGGCTTCGCGTTCTAGTTTCTCTTCTCTAGCTTTTATGAGAGCATTTGTAATATGTTTTGTGAAAGCCAAATTTATAGCACTAGCATTAGGACTTTTAGCAAGTTTTTGCAAGAACTTTATAACTTCAGAGATGTGGCAATCATCAAAATTCAAACCATTATAATCTAAATCAATGGGATCATCATCCCCAATGTTGGAAAAAATTTCAGCAGTTTTATCACAGGCAGTTTCAGCAGTTTTAGCAGTTTCGGGCAGTTTTGTACGCTTTGCACTAGGAGTAGAAACATTGCCAACACCAATTATTTGACCATTAATAGTAGGAGGTGCAGCAACATGTGAAGAATCAACATTACTTGTGGTGGTAATAGTCCAAACTTTAGCTACATTTTTCTCTTTAGCTAGTTTTTCATTTTCTTCTCTATCCCACCTAGCACGCAGTTCAGCCATTAATCTTATATTCTCATTAATTCTAACTTGGATGGCATTTGCTGTAGTAACAATTTTATTATGATGATTCTCATTAGGCATAGCTTTCGATTTCAAAAGATCAACATCAGCAGCAAGACTATCGACTTTAGAAGCAAGTATATCAATTTTCCCAAGCTTTTCTTCAACAGATTTGTTAAAAGCAGTTTGTGTACTAATAAATTCTTTAAGCATGGCTTCAAGTCCAGGGGGTGAATTCCTATTATTGTTGTAAGAATTCCCATAAGAATTACCATAGCCGTTGCCATTATTATAAGGATATGGCCTATAGTTGTTACTAGAATTGTTCCGGTAAGCATTGTTGTTGAAATTATTATTTTTAATGAAGTTTACATCAACATGTTCTTCTTGGGCAACCAATGAAGCTAACGGAACATTATTAGGATCAACATTAGTCCTATCATTCACAAGCATAGACATAATAGCATCAATCTTATCACTCAAGGAAGAGGTTTCTTCGACAGAATTTACCTTCTTACCTTGTGGAGCTCTTTCCGTGTGCCATTCAGAGTAGTTGATCATCATATTATCAAGAAGCTTTGTTGCTTCACCAAGAGTGATGGACATAAAGGTACCTCCAGCAGCTGAATCCAATAAATTCCGCGAAGAAAAATTTAGTCCTGCATAGAAGGTTTGGATGATCATCCAAGTAGTCAGTCCATGGGTTGGGCAATTTTTAACCAGAGATTTCATTCTTTCCCATGCTTGTGCAACATGCTCAGTATCTAATTGTTTAAAATTCATTATGCTACTCCTCAAAGATATAATTTTAGCAGGGGGATAATATCTACCAATAAAAGCATCCTTGCATTTAGTCCATGAATCAATACTATTCTTAGGCAGAGATAGCAACCAATCTTTAGCTCTTCCTCTTAATGAGAAAGGGAACAATTTTAATTTTATAATGTCACCATCTACATCTTTATACTTTTGCATTTCACATAGTTCAACAAAATTATTAAGATGGGCAGCAGCATCATCAGAACTAACACCAGAAAATTGCTCTCGCATAACAAGATTTAGTAAAGCAGGTTTAATTTCAAAGAATTCTGCTGTAGTAGCAGGTGGAGCAATAGGTGTGCATAAGAAATCATTATTATTTGTGGTTGTGAAGTCACACAACTTAGTATTTTCAGGGGTGGCCATTTTAGCAGTAGTAAATAAAGCAAACTAGATAAAGTAAATGCAAGTAACTAATTTTTTTTTGTGTTTTTGATATAGCAAACAAGATAGCAAATAAAGTAGTAAATAAAACTAAGCAAGACAAAAACAAAGTAAAGAGATTGCGATGTGGAGACTCCCCTTGCAGCGTGTCTTGATCTCCCCGGCAACGGCGCCAGAAAAAGAGCTTGATACGCGTACAACACGCGTCCGTTGGGAACCCCAAGAGGAAGGTGTGATGCGTACAGCGGCAAGTTTTCCCTCAGTATGAAACCAAGGTTTATCGAACCAGTAGGAGCCAAGAAGCACGTTGAAGGTTGATGGCGGCGGGATGTAGTGCGGCGCAACACCAGAGATTCCGGCGCCAACGTGGAACCTGCACAACACAACCAAAGTACTTTGCCCCAACGAAACAGCGAGGTTGTCAATCTCACCGGCTTGCTGTAACAAAGGATTAGATGTATAGTGTGGATGATGATTGTTTGCAGAAAAACAGTAGAACAGTATTGCAGTAGATTGTATTTCAGTATAGAGAATTGGACCGGGGTCCACAGTTCACTAGAGGTGTCTCTCCCATAAGATAAACATCATGTTGGGTGAACAAATTACAGTTGGGCAATTGACAAATAAAGAGGGCATGACCATGCACATACATATTATGATGAGTATAGTGAGATTTAATTGGGCATTACGACAAAGTACATAGACCGCTATCCAGCATGCATCTATGCCTAAAAAGTCCACCTTCAGGTTATCATCCGAACCCCCTCCAGTATTAAGTTGCTAACAACAGACAATTGCATTAAGTATTGCGCGTAATGTAATCAGTAACTACATCCTTGAACATAGCACCAATGTTTTATCCCTAGTGGCAACAGCACATCCATAATCTTAGAGATTTCTGTCACTTCCCCAGATTCACGGAGACATGAACCCACTATCGAGCATAAATACTCCCTCTTGGAGTTACAAGCATCTACTTGGCCAGAGCATCTACTAGTAACGGAGAGCATGCAAGATCATAAACAACACATAGACATAACTTTGATAATCAACATAACAAGTATTCTCTATTCATCGGATCCCAACAAACGCAACATATAGAATTACAGATAGATGATCTTGATCATGTTAGGCAGCTCACAAGATCCGACAATTAAGCACAATGGGGAGAAGACAACCATCTAGCTACTGCTATGGACCCATAGTCCAGGGGTAGACTACTCACACATCACTCCGGAGGCGACCATGGCGGCGTAGAGTCCTCCGGGAGATGATTCCCCTCTCCGGCA
Source organism: Lolium perenne (assembly GCF_019359855.2). NCBI lineage: Eukaryota > Viridiplantae > Streptophyta > Magnoliopsida > Poales > Poaceae > Lolium > Lolium perenne. Next base: position 277,358,728 of record NC_067245.2, read on the forward strand.
GGGAGCCGGAGGCGATCTCCTGAATCCCCCGAGATGGGATTGGCGGCGGCGGCGTCTCAGTAAGGTTTTCCGTATCGTGGCTCTCGGTACTGGGGGTTTCGCGACAGAGGCTTTAAGTAGGCGGAAGGGCAGGTCAGGGGGCCACACGAGGGGCCCACACCATAGGACCGCGCGGCCAAGGCAGGGGCCGCGCCGCCCTAGGGTTTGGCTGCCTCGTGGCCCCACTTCGTCTCCTCTTCGGACTTCTGGAAGCTTCGTGGCAAAATAGGACCCTGGGCGTTGATTTCGTCCAATTCCGAGAATATTTCGTTACTAGGATTTCTGAAACCAAAAACAGCAGAAAACAGCAACTGGCACTTCGGCATCTTGTTAATAGGTTAGTTCTAGAAAATGCACGAATATGACATAAAGTGTGCATAAAACATGTAGATAACATCAATAATGTGGCATGGAACACAAGAAATTATCGATACGTCGGAGACGTATCAGGGACGCACGCGTGACCTTGTTTTGCCTTATCGGCAACGTTGTCGTGCGCCCCTCTTTGCCGTGCGGCAAATGGCCTTTGCCGTGCGGTGGAGCCTTTGCCGTGCGCAAAGGACCCTTTGCCGTGCGGCAGGTCTCTTTGTTGTGCGCCTATACACGGCAAAGGCTTTTTTTTACCATTTTGATTATCATCAACGTTCAAGTTTTTTTCAAAATTATATTAAACCTATTTTTTAAACATGTGTATTATTAAATAATGTATGTATCATGCTTTTCAATGAAAAAGTACATTGGTGCACCCTCGCGCGGAGAAATCTAGGGGGTAGACCCGCCGGGGTACACGTTCCGCTGTTTTGGGGGAGGATGGGAGAATGACCGCCGGAGCACCGGATCCCCACCAAATCTTGCATGTGGACCTATGATATGTGTGAAAGTGTGGTGCAAGGTGTAATGGTGCAAAAGTAGCTCCCCTAAACCCTAGACCCTAAACTGGGGAGGCTTCGAGCCCTAAACCCCTCTAGACCCATAAACCATTAACTACACGTGCTGACACCGGAGCTGCAAAACCATGCATCATAAACCCTAACCCTAACCCTAAACCCTAAACCTATACCTAACCATAAATCCTTACCTTGAACCTAAACCCTAGCCCTACCCCCTAAACCCTAGCCCTAACCCTACACCTAACCCTAACCAACAGATCAGGCACACCCTCGATCGTGTGATAATGGATCTAGCTGCGTGTGTATGTGCCAAAGGGTCCCAATCTTGGTTCTACATGTGTATATGTCCTAAACAAACCTAAAATAATGAAAAAGTACATTGGTGCACCCTCGCGCGGAGAAATCTAGGGGGTAGACCCATCGGGGCACACATTCCGCTGTTTTGGGGGGAGGAGGGGGAGAACGACCGCTGGAGCACCGGAACCCCACCAAATCTTGCATGTGGACCTATGATATGTGTGAAAGTGTGGTGCAAGGTGTAATGGTGCAAAAGTAGCTCCCCTAAACCCTAGACCCTAAAATGGGGAGGCTTCGAGCCCTAAACCCCTCTAGGCCCATAAACCATTAACTACACGTGGTGACACCGGAGCTGCAAAACCATGCATCATAAACCCTAACCCTAACACTAAACCCTAAACCTATACCTAACCATAAATCCTTACCTTGAACCTAAAACCTAGCCCTACCCCCTAAACCCTAGCCCGAACCCTACACCTAACCCTAGCCAGTAGATCAGGCACACCCTCAATCGTGTGATAATGGATCTAGCTGCGGGTGTATGTGCCAAAGGGTCCCAATATTGGTTATACATGTGTATATGTCCTAAAAAACCTAAAAGAAAGAAAAAGTACATTGGTGCACCCTCGCGCGGAGAAATCTAGGGGGGTAGACCCGCCGGGGCACACATTCCGCTGTTTTGGGGGGAGGAGGGGGAGAACGACCACCGGAGCACCGGCATCCCTTCAAATATTGCTTGTGGACCTATGATATGTGTAAAAGTGTGGTTCAAGGTGTAATGGTGCAAAAGTAGCTCCCTAAACCCTAGACCCTAAACTGGGGAAGCTTCGAGGCCTAAACCCCTCTATACCCATAAACCATTAACTACACGTGCTGACACCGGAGCTGCAAAACCATGCACCATAAACCCTAACCCTAACCCTAAACCCTAAACCTATACCTAACCATAAATCCTTACCTTGAACCTAAACCCTAGCCCTACCCCCTAAACCCTAGCTCTAACCCTAACCAGTAGATCAGGCACACCCTCGATCGTGTGATAATGGATCTAGCTACGGGTGTATGTGCCAAAGGGTCCCAATCTTGGTTCTACATGTGTATATGTCCTAAACAAACCTAAAAGAATTAAAAGTACATTGGTGCACCCTCGCGCGGAGAAATATAGGGGGTAGACCCGCCGGGGCATACATTCCGCTGTTTTGGGGGAGGAGGGGGAGAACGACCGCCGGAGCACCGGAACCCCACCAAATCTTGCATGTGGACCTATGATATGTGTGAAAGTGTGGTGCAAGGTGTAATGGTGCAAAAGTAGCTCCCTGGTGTGACCTTCCTCACCGTTGGGCGATAACACTTAGGAGATTTTATGAGATCAGCTGGTAATAGAAATAAGCCAGGGGCTGATATGGCAGATATCTTTCTTTTTAATAGTATTATTAGCCACTTGGGGTTATTGAAATTACCTCTGAAAGGTAGACGTTTTACATGGTCTAATATGCAAGCCACACCCTTGATGGAGCAGTTAGATTGGTTTTTCACAACATGTGAATGGACTCTAAAGTTTCCCAATACAATGGTCTTCCCTTTGTCAAAATCTACCTCTGACCACACTCCTTGTGTGGTGTCCATCTCTACCTCTATTCCAAAGGCAAAGATTTTTAGGTTTGAGAATATTTGGTTGGACCAACCAGGTTTTATGGATGTGGTGAAGAGGGCTTGGGAGTTACCAACTCACAAAAATAATGTTGCTTCTGTCTTGGCTGCCAAATTTAAAAATCTCAGATATGCTCTAAAAAAATGGGGGAAAAATCTGTCTCATTTGAAGTCGATAATTGAGCACTGCAATAAGGTCATCTTATGCTTTGATAATTTGGAGGATTCCAGGGATTTAAGTAGGGAGGAATTTAATTTCAGGAATATTGTGAAGGTACATCTTAAAAAGTTATTGGGTATACAGTCAGCATATTGGAAGAATAGATGTACCATTAGATGGATTAAACTTGGAGGAGAAAATACTAAATTCTTTCATGCAAAAGCTACTGAAAGATACAGATAGAATGTGATTTCAGTAATTAAGGATGAGCAAGGAAACTCTATGGTGGATCATAATCAGAAGGCTAATGCTCTTTAGACATGTTATAAAAATAGAAGGGGAGTAACAAATGCTTCTGCCACACAGGCTGACATATCTCACCTTATCTCCCCTATTGAAGGATTGGAGATTTTGTCAAAAGAGTTTACTGTTGAGGAAATTGAGGGTGTGGTTAAACATATGAAAACTGACAGAGCTCCTGGTCCAGATGGATTTAATGGATTGTTTGTCAAGAAATGTTGGCATATCATAAAGGATGACTTCATAAAACTGTGCAAGGATTTTCATAAGGGTCAAGCTCCTTTGGAGAGTATTAATAGTTCATTCATAACTTTGATTCCAAAAAACTTATCTCCAGAAAGAGTGAATGATTTTATGCCCATCTCACTGACAAATACTTGTCTGAAATTTCTGACAAAGTTGGCTGCTAACAGACTTCAGATTCAAATTACAAGATGCATTCATGAAAATCAGTATGGGTTCATAAGGGGTAGAACTATTCAAGACGGTTTAGCATGGACTTTTGAATACTTATATCAATGTCACAAATCTAAGAGGAAAGTTATTGTGTTAAAGTTAGATTTTGAGAAGGCCTTTGATACAATTGAACACAAAGCCATCATAAAGATAATGGAGCTTAAAGGGTTTAATCCAATATTTATTAATTGGGTGATTGAGATTCTTGCTTCTGGTTCATCTGCAATTCTGTTGAATGGTGTTTCTGGTAAAACTTTTGTATGCAGAAGAGGGGTCAGACAGGGAGATCCTCTATCTCCTCTTCTATATGTTCTAGGTGAGGATCTATTACAAAGTTATGTCAATCATGCATACAGAGAAGGGAGATTAAAGGCACCAATTCCAAATAGAGGAAGTTCTGACTATCCTATAGTGCAATATGCAGATGACACTATTATTATGTTACCTGCTGAGGTTGAGCAATTACAGATTTTGAAAGAAGTCCTTGAGGAGTATACAGCCTTCACTGGTCTCAAGGTTAATTATCAGAAGTCATCACTCATACCAATTAATATTTCCCAATTGGAAGCTGAGGCACTCTCAGCACAGATACAGATACAATGTAATATTGCTTCCATGCCTTTTCCATATCTTGGTATTCCTATGGGCACAACTAAACCAACAATCAGAGATCTCTCTCCACTCACTGATAGAATTGAAAGAAGGCTTACTGCTTCAGCATCATTCTTGTCTTATGGAGACAGGTTAATATTGGTTAATTCAGTTTTGTCATCTATGCCTATTCACTTTCTTAGCACACTGGATATACCAGATGGAGTGATTGATGTTATAGATAGAGCCAGAAGGAACTGTTTGTGGAGGAAAAGAAAGGATGATGAGAAGGTACATTCTCTGGCCTCCTGGGATATGATATGCAAACCAAAGAATAATGGAGGCTTAGGTATCATCAATCTGAAGATTCAGAATAAGTGTCTTATGATGAAACAGCTACATAAATTCTATAATAATGTGGATCTTCCTTGGGTCAAATTAATAAGAAATTCATATTACTATAAAGAGGCACCACATGCTGTCACTGTTTGCGGTTCCTTTTGGTGGAGGAACATTATGAAAATGTTTGAGCTATACAGACAACTGACACATTGCAAGATTGGGTCTGGAGAGACTATTCTCTTTTGGTCAGATAATTGGAATGATGGGGTAATTGAAGACATTTTTCCCAGACTCTCCTCTTTTGCAAGAGACAAATTCATTTCAGTCAAAGAGTCATTGCAAATTTCTGATCCTGCACAGGCTTTTCATCCGCCTATTTCACCGAGGCTGCTATCTTGAATTAAGAACACTTCAGCATATGTTAGCAGGAGTTGTCACTTCAGATCAGGATGATCAATGGCTTATTACAAGTAACAAATCAGGAGCTTTTATTCCAAGCCAAGTCTATAGATTGAGCTTTCATCATATCAATTCACACTTTCCATCACAATGGATATGGAAGAGCAAGTGTACCTCTAAGCACAATTTTTTTGCCTGGCTTATATTGCATGATCGAATCAACACTAAAGATATGTTAAGGAGAAGGCATTGGCAAGTAACCTCTGATCATAGTTGTGTCTTATGTTCTGCTGATGCTCTGGAGGATTGGTCACACTTATTCTTTGAATGCACTTTTAGTGTCAGAGTTTGGATATACTTACAAATCAATTGGGCATCAGGATCTGGACCAGAAATGCTGAAACATACTAAGAAAAGATTTAAGGGTCCCTGTTTTGTGGAGATTATTATCTTGGCTTGCTGGAATATATGGAAGCAGAGGAATAATAAGATTTTCAAGAATATACAACCAACTTTTAGAAATTGGAAGGAGGGCTTCTTTTCTGATGTTACTCTACTTAAGCATAGGGTAAAAGAGAGTATTGTACCCATTTTGTCATCATGGATTGACAACTTGTTGTAAATAGTTAGTCTCTAGTTGACCTCTTCTTTTTGTTGTAAATATTGTACATACTTTTTTCTCTTTTGAGTAATGAAAGGCTGTGGGGGACTCCCCTGCAGTAGTTAGTTTCAAAAAAAAACACTTAGGAGATTTTCCGAAGAGCGGATTGCTCCGAATCCTGATATATGTGGGGGGTGAACATGGAGAGTAATTTTGTATTGCACATTGTCTAATAAATAGTCATCAAAAAGAAAAACTAATTAACAAAATAAATATAAGTATTAGATGAAATAAAATAGAAAGAAAAACAAATAAAATGTTTTTGGCGCACGGCAAAGATGGGAATGCACGGCAAAGGGGCCTTTGCCGTGCAACAAGGATGCCCTCACGGCAAAGGTAGCTGCACGGCACCATCCAGAGCCATTGCCGTGCAGCCACTCTTTGCTGTGCGGCTTGTAGGATATTTGTCGCCGTAGTTACTTTGCCGTGCGCTTTAGCTAGTCTTTGCCGTGCGCAGGGTCGTTGCCATGCGGCGCTGCTGATGTTGCCGTGTATGTCTTCTTTTCCGTGCGCTGCTCTCATACTTTGCCGTGCAATTAATCTTTGCCGTACGTGCTAGTTGCTGCGCACGGCAAAGATGTCTTTGCCGTGCAGCGGCTCACGGCAAAGATTGGCTGAACGACAATGGCCTTTTTCCCTATAGTGATGCACAAGCACAAAAGAAAAGGAGAGTAGAGGAGACATAAAAGTAGCCTGAGCCACCACCACGAACATAGATGCATGGTGCGCACGACAAGACGGCATACACCGATACACGCAGGCCGGCCGAGCGGGCCGGCGTGGGTGCATGATACGGTGCGCTGGCCTGCGCGTGCCTGTGCCATGAAGAACCGGAGGAGGACCACGCATTATGTACGTACGTACGCGTGCGCTAGCTCCGTATTATCTTGCGAGCCATTGCACGCACATGACGTGCATGGCCCCGACCCTGCCAGGAGCTACTGGCTATCTAGCTAGTGCACACATATATCGATCTCTTCTCCCGATCGTCTTCGTCTAGCTAGAGCAGATAGGAGCCGTACCGCTGTTGCTCCGGCCCAGACGCAGACCTGGTCAGGCCTGGTTTGGTGTACTATAGTAGCTAGCTGGGGCATGCTTCTACAACATGTAAGTCCTTGATGAGAGCTTGGGACCTTTGCAGACCCCATAATTGGTGGTCCTCCGGCCGGCCCAGCGCGGGCGCATGCAGCCTCACCTCCGGCCGGCCGGCTATCTACACCTTGCAGTCTCGCTCCGGCCGGCCCCTCTCCCTCTGTTCGATCCCCACCTCCGATCGCAAGATACCTCCAGCTACCCTTTCATCAGGTAAGAATTAATTGGTGCAAAGTGAGGTACATGTCAAAAATGGTTCAAACGACGCCATTGATATTTACTTCACTGTCCGCGGGGCAGCGTGCAGGTACGTGCTCCTTCCGTGCTAAAATAAGTGTCTCAACTTTCTTTAGATAGAGATGTATTTAGACGTAGATATATCTGTATCTAAACAAAACTGAAAAACGTCGGCGCTTTTTCGAGCCCAATAAAATAGCCGGCATCCTAAACCCCATCAGATTTCACCGGCGGGACCCCCTTGGAAGCCACACAATCCAAACCCTACATCTATTCCCCATTTTCCCCCACTTTCTCCTATACGGTCCATTCTCCCACCCGTCGCTCCAATTCACGCCCAGAGCACGCCCTCTCCCATGCCGGCGCGAGATTACTCTGAAGAAGAAGGCAACCCGGCAGCCACGCAAGCTGACCATGGCCACCTGGACACAATTGAGGCTGCCGACAATGTCAGACAAAGCTTGGGAACACGAGCTGGTCTAGTGCAGGTACCTGACGGCGGACCACAAGAGGCGTAGCAAAGCTGACCATGGCCACCTGGACACAATTGAGGCTGCCTCGACGGCCGCGCAAGTCGCCGATAGCCAACCCGAAGGCAGGTGCGGCTACTACACCATCACCAGAGGAACACAAGGGAGAACCACAACTGTCTTTTCGACGAGCACCTCCCCGTCATTGCTAACGCACTTAAACAAGAGGTAAGATCCACCGCCACCCTCGCGAACTTGATTCTGCTCCCCCGAGATTGGTAAGAGTGAGACGTGCAAGCATAGGTGGCCTCAGTGACGCCAACACCAACACCACTTGTGACAGAGAAGCCAGGGGTGATTGAGGTGCCACCACCATCCATTTGATCTATGTTGGCATGGAGTATGTTATTTTGGTAACCGGACTTGTATATCGATTTAGTCGTCTGAGGCGGTGGTTTATAGGAATTTGGACTTATATTCGCGTGTGAATTCAAGTATATTTTCTAACCATACTGTCTATTTTGGCTGGCCTTACTGGGAGTGTCAATATATGCAGCCCCTCCCAATACACCGGGATCGTGTGCCGGCGTCCCTAATACAAATTGCATTTGGAGAGCAGGTACGGAGAGATCATAGCCCTTGATGTATTTAAGTTTGAGGAGGGGGTTTGCGGAAGCAGAAGCCTATATATAGAGATTTGTAACACCCCGACCACCACCGGCCGGGCATGTCACCCCTGGAAGCTCTCTAGGATCTCTAGACTGCCCCCAAGGACCAACACTAGTCTTTTCGACGCACTTTGTCCTCACTCATGCGCACCCGGAATCAAGTTCCCGGTCGGTCACCTATCCTCAAATCGCTCTGGGCCAAACACCACTAGTAGAGAACGTGCCTTTTGTCCAGCACCCCCGGGAGCAATAGTCCCAGTTTTAAAACAAGCTGGGACCAGTGGGGGGCTGGTCCCGGATCGTTCGGCGCGGGGCGACCCCACCCTCTGGTCCTGGTTCGTTTGGGGCCTAAAGGGGACTAAAGGGGTTGCAGCAGGGCGTGGCAGGCCGTGTCAGGCCTCGAAACCCTTTGGTCCCGGTTTGCCTTACCAGCCGGGACCATAGGTCTACCCTTTGGTCCTGGTTTCCCTTACCAGACGAGACCAAGTGCCCATCTGCCTCTACATATACCTTGCCCCTGCCCAAGTGTGAGCCACACTTAGCCATTTTCCACTTCTTAGCACAAGAGGGGTGTATGTTGCTTTGCCCTCTTCATATGCACAAGAGGTGTTTGACGAAATGCCTAAGAGGTTTTGCCACTTGAGTTCACACAAAACAAGCCACACTTAACTGTATTTTTTCTTCTCCATCGAGGTTAACAACTTTATACTTCCATCTTTCATTGATAAAATGCATGTGTATATATATATACATCGTTTCACTAATCATGATGTTCTGTAATGATTTTTGATAAGCTTAATTATATCATTTAGATGAATCGGCAATGGATGTACATTGACCGACGCTTTGATGAGTTCACTTCGGGCCTGAGTAATTTTATCGCCGTGGCTGAGGCAAACAAACATGGTGGCTTTATGTATTGTCTATGTGTTGACTCTAAGAATGTCGTAAATTACTCTTCCTCGAGTACCATTCACAGCCACCTGCTACGGTCCGGTTTCATGCCCCAGTACAATTGTTGGACCAAGCACGGAGAAAGAGGGGTTATGATGGAAGACAATGAAGAAGAAGAGGATGATGACAGTTATCCCATGTTCCCTGAATACGGTGGTACTGCAAAGGGGGGTTGTTTTCCATCAGAAGGCAATGAAGACAATGAAGCAGAAGATCAAGAGGCACCAGATGAATCTGCTGATGATCTTGGTCGGGCCATTGCTGATGCAATGAAAGAATGTGAAACTGGAAATGAAAGGTTGAACTTCGACCAGATGTTTGAGGATCACAACAAATTGTTGTACTCAACTTGCGAAGATGGCCAGAAAAAGCTAGGTAGCACACTGGAATTGTTGCAATGGAAGGCAGAGAAAGGTATCATTGACTCAGGATTTGAAAAGTTGCTGAAAATAAGTAAGAAGCTGCTTCCAAGGGGTAACGAATTGCCCGCCAGTACGTACGAACCGAAGAAGGTTGTCTGCCCTCTAGGATTAGATGTGCAAAAGATACATGCATGCATTAATGATTGCATTCTCTACCGCGATGAGTACGAGAATTTGGATGCATGCCCGGTGTGCACTGCATTGCGGTATAAGATTATACGAGATGACCCGGGTGATGTTGAGGGCGAGCGCCCTAGGAAGAGGATTCCTGCCAAGGTTATGTGGTATGCTCCTATAATACCACGGCTGAAACGTTTGTTCAGAAATAAAGAGCATGCTAGGTTGTTGCGATGGCACAAAGAAGACCGTAAAAAGACGAGATGTTGAGACACCCTGGTGATGGTTCCCAGTGGATAAAAATCGATAGAGAGTTTCCATACTTTGCAGAGGATGCATGGAACTTAAGGTTTGGTCTAATTATAGATGGAATGAATCCTTTTGGAGAGCAGAGCTGCAGCCATAGCATATGGCATGTGACTCTTTGTATCTATAACCTTCCTCCTTGGTTGTGCATAAAGCGGAAGTTCATTATGATGCCAGTACTCATACAAGGCCCAAAGTAACCCGACAATGACATTGATGTGTACCTGAAGCCATTAGTCGAAGAACTTCTACAGTTGTGGTCCATAATAGGTGTACCTGTGTGGTACGAGCACAAGCAGAAGGAATTTGACCTACAAGCGATGCTTTTCGTAACCATCAATGACTGGCCTGCTCTTGGTAACATTTCAGGATAGTCAAACAAGGGATACAATGCATGCATGCACTATTTAGATGAGCTCGAAGGTGAATATTTGGATAAATGTAAGAAGGTCGTGTACCTGGGGCATCGTCAATTTCTTAGGCAATACCCATCCCGTAAGAAAGGAAGGCAAGCATTACAACGATGAGGCAGATCACTGGAAGAATCCTTCCCACCATAATGGTGTTGATATATTTTTTATGGTCAAGGATCTAGAACTAATATTTGGAAGGGGTTCTGGTGGATGGTCTGTTCCGAATGACGCTGCCGGACACGCGGCCATGTGGAAGAAATCTATATTTTGGGATCTACCCTATTGGAAAGTCATAGAGGTCCGCTCTTCAATCGATGTGATGCACGTGACAAAGCATCTTTGCGTGAACCTGCTAGGCTTCCTGGGCGTGTACGGGAAGACAAAAGATACACCAGAAGCACGGGAGGACTAGTAACGTATGAAAGACCCTCCAAAAACTGCATGAGGAAGATAAAAGACATCATTACTCCAACTACGCTCTTACAAAAGTAGAGAAGGAAATCTTTTTTGAATGCCTGAGCAGTATCAAGGTCCCGTCTGGCTTCTCCTCCAATATAAAGGGAATAATAAATATGGTAGAGAAAAAATTCCAGAACCTGAAGTCTCATGACGCAGTTGCTTCCGATTGCATTGAGGGGTCTTCTATCGGAAAATGTTCGATTGCCCATTGTGAAGCTATGTGCATTCCTCAATGCAATTTTTTCTCAGAAGGTAATCAATCCAGAAATTCTACAAAGGTTGCAGAATGATGTGGTCCAATGTCTTGTTAGTTTTGAGCTGGTGTTCTCACCATCCTTCTTCAATATTATGACGCATCTCCTCGTTCACCTAGTCGATGAGATTTCCATTCTCGGTCATGTGTTTCTACACAATATGTTCCCCTTTGAGAGGTTCATGGGAGTCTTAAAGAAATATGTTCATAACCATACTAGGCCAGAAGGAAGCATCTCCAAGGGCTATGGAATAGAGGAGGTCATTGAGTTCTGTGTTGACTTTATTCCTGGCCTTAAGTCGATTGGTATTCCTGAATCGCGGCATGAGGGGAGACTGAGTGGAAAAGGCACGCTAGGAAAGAAAGCAATGATATGTAGGGACGGGCATTCTTTCACTCAAGCACACTACACAGTTCTACCAAGTTCCACCTTGGTGGCTCCGTATATCAATGTACACAAGAATTTTGAACGCTCCCAGAACCCGGGGCAGTCAGACAATTGGATTACACGTGAACACATGCCGATTTTTGGCGGTTGGTTGCAAAAACATCTCATGAATGATACCACTATTGAAGATCAGCTGTACTTGTTGGCGCAGACACCATCTTCGACAGTATTGACTTTCCAAGGGTACGAGATAAATGGGAATACATTTTACACGATCACCCAAGATAAAAAGAGCACCAACCAAAACAGTGGTGTCCGCTTTGATGCAATAAATAACAAAGGCCAAAATGACACATATTATGGTTACATAGAGGAGATATGGGAACTTGACTATGGACCTTCTTTTAAGGTCCCTTTGTTTAGGTGCAAATGGGTCAAGATAACAGGAGGCGGGGTTCTGGTAGACAAGTTGTATGGAATGACAATAGTGGATCTCATCAGTCTTGGGTATAGAGACGAACCATTCGTCCTAGCCAAGGATGTGGCCCATGTTTTCTATGTGAAGGACAGGTCTACCAAACCAAGAAAAAGGAAAAATAAGGAAACGAATACATCATACGATGAGCCAAAGCGCAACATAGTTCTTTCTGGAAAATAAAACATTGTGGGAGTGGAGGACAAGACAGACATGTCAAAAGATTATAATTTTTTCGATGAAATTCCACCCTTCACACTGAACATTGACCCAAGCATCAAGTTAAATGATGAAGATGCTCCATGGTTAAGGCCAAAGAAGGTTCAATGATGAATATGTTCCATGATCAAGTTAATTGAAGAAGGTTCATGGCACAAATGAGTATCTCAACATGGCAATCAATTTCCCATTTATTTTTGTGTAATCATGTAACTGTATGTAAGATATTAAAAGTGGAGATGGTTGGCTTTCTGTACCATATATATAGGGAGATTCCCCAACACTGTTAGAGGAGATGGAATCGTTCACGGGCTTGCAGGAAAAAAATTCCGAGGCGGAGCGTAGGGCGTGTGCACCAACGACATCTTCGAGAAGCTCCGCCACAGGAGATTTCCCAACCCTTTCCCCAACACTGTTAGAGGAGATGTAGTCTTTCACGAGCTTGCAGGAAATTTTTTGCGAGGCGGAGCTTCCGAAGATTCCATAGGGCGTGCGCACCAACGACATGTTCGAGAAGTTCCGCCATGGGAGATTTCCTAACCCTTTCCCCAACACTTTTAGAGGAGATGGAGTCTTTCACGGGCTTGCAGGAAATTTTTCCGAGGCGGAGCTTCCAAAGATGTCGTAGGGCGTGTGCACCAATGACATCTTCGAGAAGTTCCGCCACGGGAGATTTCCCAACCTTCTCCTCAATCCATGGGGATGAAACTCTTCCTACCTTCTAGGTTGGCTTGTTGAGCTGCTTGCCATGGCGTATCGATGTTCCTTTTATAGGCACGGCGCCGCTTCTACTTTGTCTTGTTCCTCCGACATGGCGTCGTGCGCTACATGCTTTATCTCATCGAGCAGTGCGTCCACCCACGTGTCCTTATCCTGCCGTCAGCTTTAGTCTCGGTTGCACCCACTAGCCGGGACTAAAGGTTTCCCACACGTCCTTATCCCACCGACAGTTTTGTTAGATGACACAAAAATCACCTTTAGTCCCGGTTGTACCCACCAGCCAGGACTAATGGTTGCCCGCACGTCCTTATCCCGCCGACAGTTTGGTACATGGCTTCTAAAACCACCTTAGTCCCGGTTGCACCCACCAGCCGAGACTAAAGGTTAGATGGTCAGCTCTGGCTTCCTCTTCTTCCTCCATATGCACACCACCAGCTCTGGGTTCCTCTTCTTCCTCCTCATCATCAGCGCTAGCCACGATGAAGCCACCAGTTCTGGGTTCCTCTTCTTGCTCCATATGCTCACCACCAGCTCTGGGTTCCTCTTCATCCTCCATATGCTCACCACCAGCTCAAGCTTCCTCATCTTCCGACATATGCTCACCACCAGCTCAAGCTTCCTCTTCTTCTTCCTCCTCCTCATCATCATCGACGTCGGCCACGATGAAGTCACTAGCTTAGGCTTCCTCTTCTTCCTCCATATGCTCACCACCACCCTGGGCTATTGGTTTTTAGGTGTATACTAGCAGCTTACGGGCGGGAGTCCTGATTGCGGGAAGAGTTTGCTCGGGCCAAGCTTCAGAATATGTCTAAGATGGCCGGCCATCTAAGACATATTCGAGAAGCTCCGCCGGAGAGGCTCTTTCCTTCCAGGTCGTCGTCACAGGGTGTATACCAGCTCCCGGGAAGCTCTCTCTGCTCTCCCTCCTTTTGTACCCTGAGCTACTAGTTGTTGGGTGTATACTAGCAGCTTCCGGGCGGGAGTCCTGCTTGTGGGAAGAGTTCCCTCGGGCGGAGTTTCCGAAGATGTCTAAGACGGCCGTCCATCTAATACATTTTCGAGAAACTCCGCCGGAGAGGCTCTTTCCATCCTGGTCGTTGCCTCCCCTCTCTCTGCTCCCGGGCTGCTCTCTCCGCTATCCCCGGAGGGGCTATATATAGTGGCGTGCCTCCAGATAATCCCCTCCCCCCTAGATAAGGTAAACACCAGGTAAGCCTCCCCGAGATTAAGCCCAACCCCATCTTTTGTCCCGGTTTGAGCCCCCACCCGGGATAAAAGGGGTATATAAACTAAATTTAAACTAAAACAACCGACAACAACTTTATTGAAAATTTAACTAGATACGTTAACTAAATTTAAACCAAAGTAACGACTACGACTTTATAGGAATTTAATTAGATACGTTAACTAAATTTAAACTAGAATAATGACTTCGACTAGTTCTTTCGTGGCGGGAAACTTTCCCGCGCGGCGTCTTGGCGGGAAACTTACCCACCGGCCGGGACTAATGGTTGCCCGCACGTCCTTATCCCGTCGACAGTTTGATACATGGCTTCTAAAACCACCTTAGTCCCGGTTGCACCCACCAGCTGGGACTAAATGTTAGATGGCCAGCCGTCTTAGACATACTCAAATTCATATTCAAATTGATATTCATAAGTTATTCAAATTCATATTCAAAAGGAATGTAAAAAATTTAAATGTTCATAATGAATAAATTATACTTTTATTACATAGAGATTTCTTTTCTGAACATTTTGATATATCATATGTTATTTTTTGATTTGAAATAAGACGGGAAACAAAATTATTTGAAAAATTCACTTCATATTCAAATTCATATTCAAATTTATATTAATAAGTTATTCAAATTCATATTCATAAGGAATGTAAATATTTAAATGTTCATAATGAATAAATTATACTTTTATTACATAGAGATTTCTTTTCTGAATATTTTGATATCTCATATGTCATTTTTCGATTTAAAATAAGGCGGGAAACGAAATTATTCGAAAAGGCACATACAAATTTGCCTTTGGTCCTGGTTCGTGGCACGAACCGGGACCAAAGGGTTAATTTGCGCGCGCAGTGGACAGCTACCAAAATAGGCCTTAGGTCCCGGTTGGTGTGACGAACCGGGACCAAAGGCCCCCCTTTGGTCCCGATTCGTACCACCAACCGGAACCAAAGGGTCCTCCACTATAAACTCCTCGCTCGTCTCCGCTCGGAGGAAACCACAGACGCCGCCAGGCTGCCGAAACGCCCAACGCACCGCCGCCCGACGTGCCGACGCCCGCGCGCCGCCGCCCGCACTTGCCACCGCCACCGCGCCGCCTCCACGTACGTGCGCGCCCCGGCCGCCCCTCTCTCCTCCCGACGCCACGCGCCGTCTCCGCCTCCGGCCGCCGCGCGTCCGCCTCCGGAGACGCCTCCTCCGAGCCGTCCACGCCGTCCACCGGACCGACCACCCCATCTACCGCGCCGCCGGTAATCCCCTCTCTCCTCCGGCCAACCGTCGGTGGCCACCGGCCGATCCGGCCCCTTATTTATTTTTAACTTTTTAGTGAAATTTTAGTGAAATATTTGTGTTGGAAATATTTGTGTTAGTGAAATTTGTGATAGAAATATTTGTGTTAGTGAAATTTGTTAGTTAGAAATAATTTTAGAATTGTGTTAGTGAAATTTGTTAGTTAGAAATAATTTTAGAAATATTTGTGTTAGTGAAATTTGTTAGTTAGAAATATGTGTGTTAGTGAAATTTGTTAGTTAGAAATAATTTTAGAAATATTTGTGTTGCTGAAATGTGTTAGTTCGAAATAATTTTATAAATATTTGTGTTAGTGAAATTTGTTAGTTAGAAATGATTTTAGAAATATTTGTGTTAGTGAATTTGTTAGTTAGAAATAATTTTAGAAATATTTGTGTTAGTGAAATTTGTTATTTAGAAATAATTTTAGAAATATTTGTGTTAGTGAAATTTGTTAGTTAGAAATATTTGTGTTAGTAATATTTGTTAGTTAGAAATAAATTTACTTACTAAATATTTGTATTAGTTAGAAATATTTACTTACTAAATATTAGTTATAGAACTATATTAGTTCCCGCAAAAAAAAAAGAACTATATTAGTAGTATGTATATATAGTTAGTTTATTTAGCATAATATTATGTTTTCATAGCTACGATGCCGCGCCCGCTGCGTCGTGGAGGGTCTGAGACCGTTCTGGACCAGATACTGTTGATGGGGGAGGTTCGGGACCGGGCTCCGCCGGGGTGGCACTAGGAGGTGTTATCTTCCGGCACGCGCACCTTGGTGCGGAATCCGGGTCCCGTAGTCGACCCGGATCTTCTCTGGTGGAGGTCGCGTGGGCCACGCTCGTTTCAGAGGGAGCCGCCCCCCAGGAGGTGGTAGCTCGGTGCATTACAAAGGAGGACGATCACGTTCGTCGTTACCTGCATGTGTTAGACATCATGTATAGGAGAGGATGGTCAGTTATGTAGGGATCTCACGTGAGCTATGATCCTGTAACTGTTCCGTGGCTTTGGGTGTTCAGCCGGCGCGGCTCAGGACCCGGTCGGCGCCGTTGAGAGGTTCTAGTGATGTATTAGGGTTAAATAAAAATGAACTTGAGCTATGTATGCATGTAACAAATATCTGCTTTGAGCACTACATTATCGATCCTTAATTAGAAACTATATATGTACCTTCAATTTCTGTTTTCTGCATTATCCTTAATTAATATCTATATATGTGATCATATGATGATTCCTATAACTTGCAAGTCCCGGTTCGTCTCACGAACCGGGCAAAGGTCCTCCACCACGAGCCCCCTGGCCGCACCACGTGGCGGGGCCTTTGGTCCCGGTGTACATTTGAACCGGGACAAAAGAGTTGAGCTTTTTGTCCCGACTGGTTGGTCTTGGTTGAAAAACCGGGACTGTAGCCCAAATAGACCGGGACTGTAGGCCATTTTTCTACTAGTGCATGCTTAGCCTCTGAGTTCTTTGGAGATGAGCTTCCAGAAAACAAGTTGCAACTTATTGGTATAAGTATTCTATCAATCGTATTAAGTCTTGGGTCAGGATGTCACAAGATTGTATTTGGATACTAATAAGGTATGTGGAAAAGTATGTATAGTACGGCATACTCCTTAATTTTGCAGGCTCGGTGCCTCTTTTAGGATCATAACTTCATTACAGTAGTCATGGTATACAACTATACATGCATGCATGCACCATGCAGTACTGCAACTTGCAACTGCAAGCATACGAACATAAAAGAACAGTAGTATAGGGCTCTAGATTGACATGAAGAAGGTAGCACAGGTACTTGCATATCTGTAAACTTCTAACTGTACAGTATTTGTACGTGATGTAATCAACAGTAGCAACAAAATTCTCTCTCTCTCTGTCCTGAGAAGAAAATTAGGGAGGGAGAGGAGACATCTTCGAGCAAGCTTATAAAGGCCCCTGCACTTGTGTCCTCTCCTACGCAGTGCAGCAGATCCAGCACTAGTTCGATCGATCCATGAGGTGGCAATGACAAGGAGGTCTGTTGGGTGTAGGTACGTAGTACGTTCACAGCCTCCAGCCAGTCCCTCTGTAGCCGCCTCATCGACCCCCACCACCGATCTCTCTCTCTTCCTCCCCCAGCCACCATGGAGATTAATTGGTGCATGTGATCAGCAGATCGGTGGAAACCAATCCAACCACATCCCAACAAGCTGCTAGCTGCATTAAGGCCCCTGCCCATGAGGGAGAGATATGGATGGTGTGGCGTGAGAGGGAAAGAGAAAGAGATGTGCTTACGGTCTGTCATCTGTGCAAGGTAGCATCAGAGAGAGAGATTGATGAGGATGAGCCCTCCTGCGTGTGTCCTGGCCGAAGAAACAAAGCTGGGGGACTGCACTGACGGTGCATGCATGCAGATGCTGCAGCGGAGGGTGGGAAGGAAGACCCATTTGGGTCAGAGTGGGCCGGGCCGGGCCCCACCGCCTCGATCGGGCCCCTCGCCGGCAGCGACTGCGCGCCCCCTGACGAAACCGTTGAGCTCTTCCCGTTACGTCGCTTTCGCTCGCACGCCACGCCTCGATTGGTCCCGGCCCCATCCCCATGGACGACCTGTGTGTCAGCCCGTGTGTTCCGCGTCCGCGTCCGCGTCCGGTGAACTGTGTGCTCTCTCTCTCCGGGTGGTGTGGACAACGACATGGGTGGCCTGAGCTCGTGGGCCGCCCGCTACGCTCTTTGAGGTCGACGGCGCTACCATGTGGATGCATTGCTCGGAGGGACCCGATCAGCAACGCAGCGAGGAGGTATGCTCGCGTAGTCCGTCCGAAAACTGAAAAACAACATTCACAAAGGTAGCTTCGTCTTGTTCCATTTTTTTTTCGGCGAATAAAACGTCTCGTCACCAAGCTTGAAGCAATGAGGAAAGACAGCTGCCAGCCGCAGATCATCTCCACCCGCGCCCTTTAAATAGGCGCCTTCAGCAATGCGCTACCCGCGCTATTGGAGGCGCCAGCACTCGCTCCCTCCTTTTAGAGAGGGTGCTCTCACATCAGCTGCCTCCGTAAAAAAACCACCAAATCTTCATGAACAACTAAATTAAAAAAACCTTGAAAATTTCTTTCAAATCTAGGTTTATTTACAAAAGCCTGAATGGAATTTTCCTAAATCTAACTAAACCTAGATCAGGCCACCGCACCTGTCGAAAGGGGCTGAAGTCTAGTGCGCCGATGTCAGCGTTGTTGCCACCTTCTCCGCCATCATCGGTGTTGCTGTCCCAGAATGATGGGGAGAAGCCGCTCGACTAGCTATCGGCGTGGAGGATGACGCCTCTCTTGTTGGCAGTCGGCATACCACCATTTGTGGAACTTGGGGTCTGCGAGCGGCACATTGGTGTTCTCCTGCTCCCACAACTGGAGGGCGGCTCGACTGCGACAGATATACAGGGCGAGGTCGGCTTCCTTCGGGATCGGGGAATGGCGTATCCCCCTGGCACACCCTCCACCCATTGGGGAGACGCCAGTCCAACGACACGAGAAGCCGCCCCTCGGCCAGGACAGTCGCTCATCGATGTTGAGGTTGCATGGGGCGAGGCACTCCGCCACAACCACTCCCTCTAGCCTACACCAGGGTTTTTGGGGCGCTGGCAGTCTCGACAATGGTGGTGGGCGCCGCGAGCAACCGGTTCATAACAGCGAAAGGTAGGTGACCCTGGGTGGTGGGGCCATTAATCTTTGGCGCCTAGAAAGTCGAGTTGGCACGCTCTGGATGCGTGTTTGCCCTGCCTAGCCGGGGCACTCAAAAGGCAGATCATTACATAAGTTGCCCGATTTTTTTTGCAGCTGCCAAGCGGTCCAGAGGGAAGGCATCCAACATGGCACGAGGCACCGACTCGCCCGTCCTGCGCCTTGTGCCTAGGGACTGATACGGGGTTGCCGATGATTTTATTGGGTTTCAAACCATGCCGACACATTATTGAGCATGTCGGGGTGAGCCTAAAATGTAGCTAGCACCCCAATAGGCCTATTGGGGACGTTACTGAGGCCACCGGCGGATATGCTTGTATCGTGGCTAATTTCCTATGGCATTAGTATTTCTCTGTTTAGGGACATAAAAAAGAGTGCATTTATTAAATTTTGCATGCTGTCAGCACCGCACGGACACGCTCAATTATTTGCGTAATCAAGCTGAGCCCTCAACTCCCAACACAAGAAGAAATCATTTTCTGATCTAATTAACTGACGGCATGCCCTACGCATCGTGGCAACCAGGATGTACGTCGACACCAGAAGAAATCGTGTTTTGATCTAATTAACTATTTAACTGACAGCATGCCCTACACACGGTGGCAACCGGGAGGTACGAAAGCCCTCCCATTTAGTAACATAAATTCTCACGGCTAGTCATGCAGATGATGAGGCCAGCCTACATGGAGTTCTTAGCTGTTGCGAGAAGGACGCGCCTGTTTCGCCATCAAGCTTAGCCAGGGGCAGGAACAAGGAAAAATAACTAATTTCAGTTGGGTCGGAAACGATCAATGTCACGCATGTTACTACTACTAGACGACCTATTTTATGCCGCTCGGTGGTGGACGCGCGCATGACAGTGTGCTGTTGGGGTTTGTGAGACAAATTTGTTTGTGTTTTTTTAATCGAGCCTCGTCGTGGTGGAAGCATTCAAATTGCATGTGCCAATTTCTTATATATGCAGCTTTGTTGTGAAGGCAGACATAGACTAATATTTTGGTGGGAGCCGGAAGGTACGAATAGTCCACTTGGCATGAGGGGTTAGGCCGTTAGCACTTGTAATTGCGTGCTTTTGGTCAGCACCAAGACTGTGCATGATTGCGATATAGCTTGAACAAATTGTATTCCTGTGCGGTCGTAAACATCATTTGGAGCAACATGCTAAAATGTGCCAATCTGCGACAGATTATTCCGGTGACTGACCTCTCCCTCACTGATTGGTCACTTAGGAGAACTTACCTCGCCAAACCCGAGAATGCTAAGTTCCACTCTCTTGTGATGCTAGTTATTTGGCCAGTCTGGAGAGAAAGAAATGCCAGTGTCTGACAAAGTTTACACACCAATCAATGTGCTCATAGATCAGATTAAAACAGAAGCCAGGCAATGTTCGTTAGGGCGGCTGGTGACGCGAGACAGAAGAAAAAATAGCTTCGCTTCTTTCTCGCCCCCACGCAGGCGGATAGAAGCCCATCCACAGTGCCGCCTCTCCCACTTCCCATCTGCCTTGCCTCCCCGCTGTCGCCGGTGCAGGCCATCGAGCGTTGCCTGGGCGGTGCCAGTGGCGGTGGCCGGATATCCCCGTACGTGTGGCATGTTCACTGGTGGAAAAATGGCCTTTGGTCGCGGTTCGCAACTGCCATTAATCGCGGTTGCGCATCCACGACCAAATGAGCGCGACTTAAGGCCCCCCCTTTAGTCGCGGTTGCTTAAGAACCGCGACTAAAGGCCCGTCCACGTGGGCGCCAGGCGGCCGTCGGGGCGGAGGACCTTTAGTCGCGGTTCTTCTGGCCAACCGCGACTAAAGGCCGCCGCAGGTTTAGGGTTTTAGCCCCCCCCCCCCCTAAACCCGCCCCCCCCAAAACCAGTTTTCTGTTTAATTTGTATTGTTTTATTTCTTTTGTGCTTTATTGTAATTTCGAAGGAGTTTCACATATTCTACGGTACTACATACATGCATATGAATGTACAATTTCAAACAAATTTGAAATTAGAACCAAAAAGAATTCAAGAGAAATATACAATATATATTCAATATCATCGGATGACCATATACAAGTTTGAACAAGTTTCCATACATAATTTAATGCATGTATAGTTCTACGTCCTCGTAATGGTGTTCTCCTTTAGGATCGAGGACTTCCCTCGTGAACCATCCAGCTAGTTCCTCTTGAAGTGGTCGGAAACGAGCTTCTGGACTAAGCATCATCCGGAGGTTATTCCTCTGAGCATTGGTATCACTCGGAACGCGCTCAGAGGTGTATCTCCGGATCATCTCACAGACATAGTATCCACATAGATTGGACCCCGGTGGCTGAATATCGCCACCATTCTTAGCCTTTGACCGCATGAAATGTAGCTCTTTTTTGAATTCACCGACCTTTTGATCTGAGAACCGTCTCCAAACCCTACGAGACAAAGAAAATTAAATGAACAAGAGAGTTATTAGTTAATTACTTGAAGCTTAATTAGGAAATGAACGAAATAGGCCGATCGATATAGAGCGCAAATGAATGAAAATAATTACTTCTGCAGCATTCTTCTCATGCCGCCCCAAAGATTTGAATCCAGAGTCAGAGAGTCGTAGACGAGACATTCTGATTTGTCAACTTTAATTACTAGCAGAATCCAGTGGAACCCGCGGACACGATACATGCACAGTACGTCATGCATAACTCATCGATTAGCCGGCCACATACCATGCATGGAGTAAACAAAAGAGAATGTGCTCAAGACAGAAACACTCACCCAAAATGGTAAGGAAATAGAATATCACTTTTGAGTTCCTGCTTTGTAAGAAACTGCCACAGGTCTGCCTCCACGTCGGCGGGGTGATGCTCTAACACATATCCATTAACGATGTGTGGGTCAATGAACCCAACATCATGGATGTTCCTTACAATGCATTCCTTAATCTTCATTCTGCATGTATATATAATAGCGGACACAACAATATAGTTAGGACATATATATAGTGCAGGCAATATGAACGAGATGGGGTAGAAATAAATCACTTACAAAACGTAGCAACTGATGATAGATTTGTCGAGCTCGCGCAGATTGAAAAGCTGGAACAATTCACTCAGATGAATTTGTACATAGTAATGTTTGAAGTGATGCTCATATCTAACTTCCGCATAAATATATTCTTTGGCGTTTTTATTTTTTATGTAACCCTTGTACCATTTCAGCAGACCTTTCATTTGTGGAGGTAGATCCTCTTCTGCGCGCAGGCTCGACGAGAGGCCCATTCTTCACATATGTAATTACTACCTCCTTCATCGGCGCCTCATCAAGGCCTAACAGTTCACGAAGAGTAATACCTAAGTTGGCCGCTTGTTCTCTCGCACTCGTTACGGTCAATCCCTGTCTGCCGCAGCTTCTATGATATCGGGGCATACGGACCGGCGGCTTTCACTATAAGCGGGGCAATCGATTGTTTACTTTGTTCCCCGAGCTGGGCAACTCGTTTCCTGCTTTTTTTACTTTCTAATTCCGTTTTCTCGGCCTCCTCCCGCTCTCTCTTCTCCTTGAACATGAGTGCCTGCTTACGAAGTTCACGTGCATAGTCGTCAGGCAGATTCTTCGCGGCTTGGGACGGTTCGTTCAAAAATGACTTAGCCCATTTCTTTTGCTCATCAGAAAATACTGGCTTGGGCTCGGGCTCTCTTTTCTTCTTGCAGTCCGCCTTCCATTTCTCATAATCAGCAGTCGCGGCCGCGTCGACTTCCTCGGCAGTACGTTCCCAAGGCCTCGTGGGGAGAGGCTTCAGTGATGGCTCCGGTACCTTTGTTATCTTAGGTACATAAGGGTCCGGGTTAATAATCTAGGACTTCTTCTGCTTCTTCGCCGGAGGTGGATTGGGGGGCGGCGTCTGCTTACCCGCCCGGGGCGGACTAGGGGGCGGCGGCTGCTTACCCGCCGGAGGTGAATTGGGGGGCGACGTCGGCTGACGTGAAGGAGGTGTAGGTGAAGCACCACCACCACCACCACCACCGCCACCGCCACCACCACCGTAGGGGGGTGGACTTGTTGGCGCCTCGCCTGGAAACTTGATAAACTTCTTTTGCCATAGAATGAATTGGCGCTTGACATCTCCTAGTCTTCTCGCCCCTTCAGGTGTAGCAATGTCAATGTCCAGGTCCTCAAACCCTTGGACTATGTCCTCCACCGTGACACGCGCATAGCCATCTTGAATGGGGTTGTTGTGGTGGAGTGCTCCAGGTAAACATG
Source organism: Lolium perenne (assembly GCF_019359855.2). Lineage (NCBI taxonomy): Eukaryota > Viridiplantae > Streptophyta > Magnoliopsida > Poales > Poaceae > Lolium > Lolium perenne. The sequence goes on from NC_067245.2 coordinate 277,382,188, forward strand.
GTAAAGCACTGCCGATGGCTACCTTCATGGACATGTTCCCGATAGGATAATACAGATGACATTCTTTCATCTCCTTTATATCGTCCACGGGGTAGCGAGGAGGCTCCGGTGCAGTAATTTCGACCACCAGAGGCTCCGGTGCAGTAATTTCGATCGTCGGTGCACCAGCCGGTGGGGCCTCCGTGGAAGCCACGCTGCTTCTCCGCTGCTGGCTTCCGAGATCCAATGGATGATCTTCATGCTGCGCCCGAGCTGCATCTCTTTCGGCTACTAGTACACTCACGGTTTTCTTCATCACATCCATTTCCGATGCCAACCGCGCCACAACATCTGCTTCCCGATCCATCTTTCTCTTACGGCTTCTGTAACCGTACGGGTCATCGTTCTGGGGGAACCCTATTTTCCACGGAATGTGCCCCATGCCTCGTACACGTCCTCCGTGTTCAGGATTCCCGAGGGCTTTTGTCAACACGTCGTTCTCTCTGTTGAACTTGATCTTCCCCTCTTGAGCATCCCTCATTGCCTCAATAAGGGCTTGGGTGGGTTTAATTATTTTTCCCCGGTAAACACACTCCCATGTCTCCGGGTTCAGCGATCCCCCATGCCCGTACCACCAGCTTTTGGCCATTGGGTCCCATCCCTCCGTACCTGGACGGATTCCTCGCGCCCTCAGCTCGTTCTCCATCTTCTCCCACCTAGGCTCCCAAAGGCGATACCCTCCTAGCCCCATAATATGATTGTACTCCTTCTTAGCCGCATTTTCCTTATTTTTTTTGATATTTGAATGAACTGCTCCGATTTCTTTTGCTTCACAAATTCTGGCCAATCATGTTTCAGTTTCTCATATTGTCCTTTGAAATCCGGAGTCTTGTTCTGCTTGACAAAGTCATGGGCTAGATTTTGCTTGAATTTCCGGAATGCGTCGGACATCTTATGAAGAGCGAACTGTTTGACTAGCCTCCTCCTCTCCTTGTTTTCCTCAATCTTGTTACCCTCCTCATCGAATTTGTTGTATTCCGGAGGTAGAACGAAATGTTCCATAAGCTTCTTGAAGCAATCTTTTTTTGTTCTCTTATCGACAAAAGTGAAACCAAGACGTGCCTTCTTTGGCTCATTCCACTCCTGGACGGTGATCGAGACGTTGTCTCTAACAACGGCTCCGCATTGGCTGATAAACTTGGTGGCGTTCTTGCGGGGCTCCAGCGGCCTGCCAGTTGTACTGTCGACAACCTCGATGGTACATGTTTCTCCTTGTTTCATCGTCTTGGTTGCGCCACGCTTTGACGACGTACTCGATTGTTTCGACGCCGAGGGCTAAAATAAGAAAGAGAGTCGCGCGCGTTAGTACACACATATTTATTCAAATCAGTTAGTTTGTATCACCAGAGGCTCAATGTATATATATACCTCAGCGCCGGAGGTGGTTGCTACTTCCAATTGAAGATCGCCGTTTATCGACGTTTCTTCGGCATCATCTTGCTGACGGCCTTCATCTTGACCGTCAAGGTTTAGATAAGAAGAGATATCATCTTCTTCTTGTCCGGTTGGCACATATAGAATATCGCCGTTTATGATGCCGAACATATGGTCTTCAGCGTCCGGATCATAGCTGGCCATAATCGGGTCAGCTCTATCGTCCGCCATATGTCAGTCCTGAAAACATGTAGTCAAAACAAATTAATTAAGTGAAGAAGGGGGCGGTGGCGAAAGGGGGGCGGCAGTGGCGAAACGGGGCTGCGGTGGCGAAAGGACGGTGGCGGTGGCGAAAGGGGCGGTGGCGAAAAGGCAAGAGAGAGGAGATCAAAGAGAAACACCGACTACCCCACGCATATACGGAGGGGGCGGCGAGGGGGCGGCGCACAAAGTTGTGCGCCGCCCCTCGCCACCCCCTCCGTATACGCGCGGCGTCGGTGTGCGCACGTTTCTCTCTCTCTCCCTGTCGGTGGTACGATTGTTCTACTATTTTTGGGAACAACGTATACACCACATGGTGGCGGTGGCGGTCGTCATCGTTGCGGTGAGTTCATTAAGTTAATTATTTTTGTTCACTAAGTTGCGGTAACTTTTATTGCGGTAACTTTTATTTATTTTTGTTCACTAAGTTAACTAAGAATCATTAAGTTAATTTTTAGGTTAATTAAGTTCATTAAGTTAATTTTATTGGTAATTAAGTGAATTAAGTTAAAATTAACAAGAAAATAAAAGGGACTTTTTTTGTTAAGTACATTTTTTTGTTAAGTACTTCTTTTTATTGCGGTACTTTTTTTTGTTAAGTACTTTTTTTTTGTTATGTGTACTTAGTTACAAATTAAAAAAACAAAAAAAACAAAAAAAGGGACGGCCAGGCGCACCTGGCGTGCCCTTCTCCTTCTTCCTCCCTCTTCCGTACGGCGCGTGCGGCGCGCGGCCGGCGGTCGACCGGCCGGCGGCCACAAGAAGCGGCGGCGCGCGATCAAAAAACAACGGGACGACAGCGCGTGCGGCGGCGGTGTACGTCGGAGAAGAACGCGACGGCGCGGCGCGAGAGAGAAGGACACGATGGCGTCGTCGAGACGTACACGCGGTGCGAAGAGAGAGACGTCGACGACGCAAGAAGAAGCGGCGGGCGGCGCGCCGGCGTCGTTGGCGGCGAGGCGAAGCGGCGGCGTCGATCGGCGGCGTCGTTGTCTGGCAGAGAAATCGCGCGGAGAAGACGAGAATGGAGGCGACGGTTCGCCCGCGAGTATTTATAGCCCCCCCCCCCCCCTTTAGTCGCGGTTGGGGAGGCGACCCGCGACTAAAGGGACCCCTGTAGTCGCGGTTGGCCAGCCCAACCGCGACTAAAGGGTTTTTTCGCCGGGTTTTTGCGTTCCCGCGCGCAATGACCTTTAGTCGCGGTTGGGGAGGCGACCCGCGACTAAAGGTATTTTTGAAAATACTTTTATTTTTCAAAATCAGAAAAATCAGAAAAATAAAACTAATTCAATTCCAAATCTTAAAAATACAAATAATATATGAAAAAATTCAGAAAAATAAAACTAATTCAATTCAAAATCTGAAAAATACAAATAATATATCAATAAATTAAGAAAATTAAAACTAATTCATTTAAAAATCTTAAAAATACAAATAATATATCAAAAAATTCAGAAAATAAAACTAATTCATTTCTAATTCTTAAAAATACAAATAATATATGAAAAAATTCAGAAAATAAAACTAATTCAATTCAAAATCTTAAAAATACAAATAATATATCAAAAAATTCAGAAAATAGAACTAATTCAATTGAAAATCTTAAAAATACAAATAGTATATCAAAAAAATTAAGAAAAGTAAAACTAATTCAATTCAAAATGTTAAAAATACAAATAATATATTTAAAAAAATCAGAAAAAAATAAAACTAATTCAATTCAAAATCTTAAAAATACAAAAAGTATATCAAAAAATTAAGAAAAGTAAAACTAATTCAATTCAAAATGTTAAAAATACAAATAAGTTCTCCCCGGCCACCAGTTCTTCCCGGCCACCTCTGTCTTCCCATAAGTTCTCCCCGGCCTGTCTTCCCGCCTCTTTCTTCCCGCTTCTTTCTTCCCGCCACTTTCTTCCCGCCACTTTCTTCCCGCCTCTTTCTTCCCGCCACTTTCTTCCCGCCTCTTTCTTCCCGCCACTTTCTTCCCGCCTCCTGTCTTCCCGCTCCCATTTTTCCCGCCATTTGTCACTACATATATGTAGCCCGGCTTGGCCAGCATTATCACATCTCTACAATCTCTCATCACTCTCTCATGGCTTCCACCGCACCCACTCTAACCTACCAGCAGGTGGAGGAGCTTTGCGCCTCGAACTACCCTTGCCCACCGGGCTACCGCGTCCCCGCCGGCTGGAGCCTAAGCACCGGCGGCGTGCCGGTCCCTCCCGTCCCTCAGGGTACTGCGCGCCGGGCGGCCATCACGAACCACTACTACCTCGACCTCACGCCGGAGCAGCGGATGAATCCCCGCTGGCATCCCGATAACCAGCATACTTGGGACGCCTTCTTCATCAATCGGCGTGAGAGGGCGCTCGCCAGGTATGAGGAGGACGGTCTGCCTCCTCCACGAGGCCGGCCGTCGGCTATGGTGGTACGGCCGGACTCTGCAGAGCGTCATGGACTACATCACGGCCGGCAATATCCCCCGCCTGCGCTACCCTCAGTTCGAGCCACGAGCGCCGCCCGACGACAGCGACGACAGCAGCGACGACGACGGCGGCAACTTAGAAGGCGACGACTACCAGTACAACGGCGGCCGCTATGAAGACTACGAGTATGCATATTATACGCCTAGGCAGGAGTATGACTAAATCACTCCAAATTTCATGTATCATCAGTGGTATCTCGAATCATTCGAAAATGGACACCAAACACATCACGGGTACTATAATTCACATGATCCATTCAACAAAGTTTGGTACAATAAATTATTACACATCATTTCTTCCCTTGTGTCCCTGCTTGCTTACGATTGTGCCGTATCCATGGAGCATCCTCATCATTTAACTTAATGCTTGGGTCGGTGTTCACTTTGAAGGGCGGAATTTCAGCAAACATATTATAATCTTCTGACATGTCTGTCTTGTCCTCCACTCCCACGATGTTTCTTTTCCCTGAAAGAACAATGTGGCGCTTTGGATCATCGCATGATGTACTGATCGTTTTCTTATCTTTCCGTTTCCTCGGTTTGCTACTCATGTCCTTGACATAGAAAACCTGAGCGACATCTTTCGCTAGGACGAATGGTTCGTCAAGGTAACCAAGATTGTTGAAATCCACCATTGTCATTCCGTATTGCTGGTCCACCTTTACCCCACCTCCTGTTAGCTTGAACCATTTGCACCGGAACAAAGGGACCTTAAAGGAGGGTCCATAGTCAAGTTCCCATATCTCCTCTATGTAACCATAATATGTGACCTTTTGCCCATTCTCGGTTGCTGCATCAAAGCGGACACCACTGTTTTGGTTGGTGCTCTTTTTATCTTGGGCGATCGTGTAAAATGTATTCCCATTTATCTCGTACCCTTGGAAAGTCGTTATAGTCGAAGATGGTGTCTTGGCCAACATGTATAGCTGATCTACAACATGATCGTCATTCATTAAATGTTTTCTCAACCAACTGCCGAAAGTCTCCATGTGGGCCTTCCTAATCCAGGATTCAGGCTTCCCCGGGTTGTCCGAGCGTAAAATATTCTTGTGTTTCTCAAAGTACGGAGCCACCAAGCTGGAATTGGTCGGAAGCGTGTGGTGTGCTTGATCGAGAGAATGGCCGTCCATACATATCGTTGATTTCCTTCCGCTCGTGCCTTTTCCACTTAGTCTCCCCTCGTGCCGCGATCGAGGAAGACCAATCGGCTTAAGGTTAGGAACAAAGTCAACACAAAACTCAATTACCTCCTCATTTCCATAGCCCTTGGCGATGCTTCCTTCTGGCCTAGCACGGTTACGAACATATTTCTTTAATACTCCCATGAACCTCTCGAAGGGGAACATATTGTGTAGAAATACAGGACCGAGAATGGAAATCTCTTTGACTAGGTGAACCAGGAGGTGCGTCATAATATTGAAGAAGGATGGCGGGAACACCAACTCGAAACTGACAAGACATTGGATCACATCGTTCTGTAACCATGGTAGAACTTCTGGATTGATTACCTTCTGAGAGATTGCATTGAGGAATGCACATAGCTTCACAATGGCTACTCGAACATTTTCCGGCAGGAGCCCCCTCAAAGCAATCGGAAGCAATTGCGTCATAATCACGTGGCAGTCGTGAGACTTCAGGTTTTGGAACTTTTTCTCCGCCATGTTTATTATTCCCTTTATATTGGACGAGAATCCAGACGGGACCTTCATACTACTCAGGCATTCAAAAAAGATGACCTTCTCTTCTTTGGTCAGAGCGTAGGCGCACGACCTTGAAACCATTCCGGATGCCGGTCATCGGGGTCTTTCAAACGTTCTTTGGTCTGCCGTGCTTCCTTTGTATCATTTGTCTTCCCATACACGCCCAAGAAGCTTAGGAGGTTCACGCAAATATTCTTCGTAACGTGCATCACATCGATTGCAGAGCGGACTTCTAGGACTTTCCAATATTCTAGCTCCCAGAATATAGATTTCTTCTTCCACATGGTTGCGTGCCCGTCAGCTCCCTTCGGAACTGATTGTCCGCCAGGACCCTTTCCAAAGATGACTTTCAAATCCTTGACCATATCAAATACCTCAGCACCATTGCGTTCCGCAGGCTTCGGCCGGTGATCTGCCTTGCCGTTGTAATGCTTGCCTTTCTTTCTTCGGATGAATTTTCGGAAGAAATCGACGATGCCCAAGGTACACGTTCTTCTTACAATTTGGCAAATGTACACTTTCAGTCTCATGTAAGCAGTGCGTGCATGCATTGTATCCCTTATTTGACAGTCCCGAAAGGTTACTAAGAGCAGGCCAATCGTTGATGGTTACGAAAAGCAACGCTCATAGGTCAAATTCCTCTTCTTTGTGCTCATCCCACACACGGACACCAGGTCTGCCCCACAGCTGTAAAAGTTCATCAACTAATGGCCTTAGGTACACATCGATGTCGTTGCCGGGTTGCTTCGGACCTTGGATGAGCACTGGCATCATAATGAACTTCCGCTTCATGCACAACCAAGGAGGAAGGTTGTAGATGCAGAGAGTCACGGGCCAGGTGCTATGGCTGGAGCTCTGCTCACCAAAAGGATTCATGCCATCTGTACTTAGACCAAATCTTATGTTCCTTGCGTCAGCTGCAAAATCTTTGAACTCTCTGTCGATCTTTCTCCATTGCGTTCCATCTGCGGGGTGTCTCAACTCCCCGTCCGACTTACGGTCCTCTTTGTGCCATCGCAACAACTTGGCATGCTCTTTGTTCCTGAACAGACGTTTCAACCGTGGTATTATAGGAGCATACCACATCACCTTGGCGGGAACCCTCTTCCTGGGTTTCTCGCCCTTAACATCGTCACCAGGGTCATCGCCTCTGATCTTATAACGCAATGCAGTGCATACCGGGCATTCATTCAAATTCTCGTATTCACCGCGGTAGAGGATGCAGTCATTGATGCATGCATGTATCTTCAGAACCTCTAAACCTAGAGGGCAGACAACCTTCTTTGCTTCGTACGTACTGGCGGGCAACTCGTTATTCTTTGGAAATATATTCTTCAACATTTTCAGCAAGTTTTCAAATGCCGAGTCAGCTACACCTGCCTGTGCCTTCCATTTCAGCAAATCCAGTGTGCAGCCCAGCTTTTTCGGACCATCATCGCATCCGGGGTACAGCGCCTTTCTGTGATCCTCTAACATGCGATCCAAATTCTCCCTCTCCTTTTCAGTTTCGCAGCGTCTCCGTGCATTAGCAATGGTCCGACCAAGATCATCAACGGGCTCATCACGTGCCTCTTCTTCACCTTCCCCTTCACCTTCCCCTTCACCTTCAGCATCCTCCATGAAAGTATCACCGAAATGAGCAAGATAGCTTTCATCGATGAAATCATCCCCTTCTTCATCTTCTTCCATTATAACCCCTCTTTCTCCATGCTTGGTCCAACAATTATAGCTTGGCATGAAACCGTGCCGAAGCAGGTGCATGTGAACATCTCTTGAGGAAGAGTAACCCTTCTGATTCTTACAGTTAACACATGGACAGATAACAAAACCCCCCTGCTTGTTCGCATTAGCCACTACGAGGAAATCTTTCAAACCCGTAGTGAACTCGCCGAAGAGTCGGTTACCGTACATCCATTGCCGATTCATCTGCATTATTATAATATAAAATATATAATTAACCATCATGCATTTGTTAAACTAACTAGCTACAAACAATAGAAATTAAACAATGAACTACACACATGCATATTTTATCAATGACACACATGCATGAAAGGTTCAAGTTGCTAACCGCGATCGAGGAGGAAAAAATAAATGAGGAAGCTCAAGTGTGGCTCCAACACTTCATATCATGTTTGTTTCATGCTCTTGGGGCATTTTATCAAACACCTTGTGTGCATAAGATGAACCAAAAGCAAACCTACACCCCCTTGTGAAGCTTGTGAAGAGAAGTGGCACCAAATGGCTAAGTGCTGTGAGCTGAGGCCCTTTTATAGGGGTGGGCCTTTAGTCCCGGTTGGCCTGGCCAACCGCGACTAAAGGCCTTCGGGCCAGGCCTGAGGACCTTTAGTCGCGGTTGGCCTGGCCAACCGCGACTAAAGCCCCTCCCGTCCACCAGCTGGCCAGCGAGCGCGCTGGGCCCAGCTCTTTAGTCGCGGTTCGCCACCCGAACCGCGACTAAAGACCCCATTAGTCGCGGTTCCTATATTTTGGCGACTAATGGGGCTGGACGGAAGGCCATTTTTCTACAAGTGGTTGGAGCGGCACCGGCACAAGGCATTGCGGCGGTGCATCTCGGTCCGATGGCGGTCCGGCGAGGCCGGGTGGTCATGGCAGTGATAGAAGCGGCGCATTTGCGGCGGGCGACGTGATAGCTTGAGGTCTGCCGGTGGGATCGTTGGGTGTGGCTAGCGTCACCCCACCCAGCCCAGATATGGGCCCTTTGGGCCTCATATGGGTCAGAGTGAGCCTCATGCGCGGTGGTGGCACCCCTGGTAGATGGAGGAGCGGCTGCTGGTGCTGGTGCCAAGGGTGGTGGAAACGACGGTGGCACTTTACGGACCCATTTTGGGCCCGGCCGACCAGTAAGGGCTTGGTGTATCCGTGTTGGTATACTTAGTCGGCTACCGCCAAGGGCGGTGGAGGTCCGTCCCTCCCGCATGTTGTTGGACTACCACCCCTCGCCGGGGTTTCTTCTTCTCGGTCTTGCCGGCCTCGCTACATGGGTCATGGTGAGACGACGGTGGTGATTGCAAGACAGCGATGGCGTATTCTGGTGGGTGGAAAGCTTGGTGTAGTGATGCAGATCGTCCGGGGGCATAGTTTTTTGGAGGTCGGGAGAAATCCCTATCTTTTCGGCACCGAGCCAGTGACGTGTGCTAGGACATGTCGGGCAACAACGTCATCGTCGCATCCTTTTTGGAGGTGATGCATGGTACACGGCACTTTGAAGCACTAGGAGTGTGGTGCAATTCTCCGGAGGGCGCAACGGTTGCGAGTCATCTTCGTTTTTTGTTGAGCCGTCATTGTCGGCATTGTTTTCTCTTATTTTTCTTTTTTCATTCTTTTGGTCGTGCTTTGTGTTCTTTGGCCCAACAGTGGTCTCAAACTTGTATCGGTCGGTTGCTATATTAATATATATTGGTTGGTTGCTATATTAATATAGCGGAGCCAAAACCTGTTTCGAGGAGGAGTAAGGACTAAGGGGTGGCTCTCCCTTCCTGGTACCTTGCTTGTTGTGTATTTTTTTCTTTGCAGGGATTAACGGTTTTAAGGGCATGTACATTTACGCATGTCACGCATGATTTTTGCTTAGTTGGAGGAGAGAGAAAGAAGAAAGAGAAGGTTGTCTTCCCTTAGCTAAGGGATGATGTCTTATGAAATAAGAGAAGACTATTTTTCCATTGTACGACTTGTCTTCCCTGAAGGAGATATGCCCAAGAGGCAATAATAAAAGTGGTTATTATATATATCTTTATGTTTATGATAAATGTTTATATATCATGCTATAATTGTATTAACCGAAACATTAGTACATGTGTGATATATAGACAACAAAGAGTCCCTAGTATGCCTCTTAACTAGCTTGTTGATTAATGGATGATTAGTTTCATAATCATGAACATTGGATGTTATTAATAACAAGGTTATATCATTATATGAATGATGTAATGGACACACCCAATTAAGCATAGCATAAGATCACGTCATTGAGTTATTTGCTATAAGCTTTCGATACATAGTTACCTAGTCCTTATGACCATGAGATCATGTAAATCACTTATACCGGAAAGGTACTTTGATTACACCAAACGCCACTGCGTAAATGGGTGGTTATAAAGGTGGGATTAAGTATCCGGAAAGTATGAGTTGAGGCATATGGATCAACAGTGGGATTTGTCCATCCCGATGACGGATAGATATACTCTGGGCCCTCTCGGTGGAATGTCGTCTAATGTCTTGCAAGCATATGAGTAAAGAGTACTTGTCAGGAGACGAGGTTGAACAAGGTATAGAGTGATACCGATGATCAAACCTCGGACAAGTAAAATATCGCGTGACAAAGGGAATTGGTATCGTATGTGAATGGTTCATTCGATCACTGAAGTCATCGTTGAATATGTGGGAGCCATTATGGATCTTCAGATCCCGCTATTGGTTATTGGTCGGAGTGAGTACTCAACCATGTCCGCATAGTTCGCGAACCGTAGGGTGACACACTTAAGGTTTGATGTTGAAATGGTAGAACTTGAATATGGAATGGAGTTCGAACATTTGTTCGGAGTCCCGGATGAGATCCCGGACATCACGAGGAGTTCCGGAATGGTACGGAGAATAAGATTCATATATAGGAAGTCATATTCCAAGTTTGGAAATGATCCGGTGCATTTATGGCAGGTTCTAGAAGGTTCTAGAAAAGTCCGGAAGAAATCACCATGGAAAGTGGAGTCCCGGAGGGACTCCACCTTGCATGACCAGCCAACCCTAAAGGGGAGGAGTCCAAGGTGGACTCCCCAAAGGGTGGCCGGCCAACCCCCCAAGGAAGGGGTGGGAGTCCCACCTTGAGTGGGATTTCCCCCTTGAGTAGGTTTTCCCACCTATGGGAGGTTTCATAGTTGGGGTCTTATTCGAAGACTTGGATACCAACACTTGGGGATTTCCACCTATATAATGAGGAGGAGAGGGAGGGGGCTGCCAACTCTTGGCCGCACCACCTAGGGCTGCCCTTGGCCGGCGCACTAGCCTCCCCCTCTCCCCAAACCCTTGCCTCTCCTCCTCCACATAATACTCCTGCAGCGCATAGGCGAAGCCCTGCCGGAGTTCTCCACCACCACCGCCACCATGCCGTCGTGCTGCCGGATTCAAGGAGGAGCTACTACTTCCGCTGCCCGCTGGAACGGGGAGAAGGACGTCGTCTTCATCAACACCGAACGTGTGACCGAGTACGGAGGTGCTGCCCGATTGTGGCACCGTGATCAAGATCTTCTACGCGCTTTTGCAAGCGACAAGTGATCGTCTACCGCAGCAATAAGAGCCTACTCTTATAGGCTTTGGAAATCTTCAAGGGTTAGTCTTGATCATCCCCTCGTTGCTCCCGTCTTCTAGATTGCATCTTGGCTTGGATTGCGTTCTCGCGGTAGGAAATTTTTTGTTTTCTATGCAACGAATCCCTACAGTGGTATCAGAGCCGTGTCTATGCATAGATGGTTGCACGAGTAGAACACAATGGTTTTGTGGGCGTTGATGCTCTTGTTGTCTTTAGTTTGAGTACTTTGCATCTTTGTGGCATAGTGGGATGAAGCGGCCCGGACTAACTTTACATGACCGCGTTCATGAGACTTGTTCCTCGTTCGACATGCAACTTGTATTGCATAAGAGGCTTTGCGGGTGTCTGTCTCTCCTACTATAGTGAAGATTCAATTTACTCTTCTATTGACAACATTAGTATCACCGTTGTGGTTCATGTTCGAAGGTAGATTAGATCTCTCTCGAAAACCCTAAACCACGTAAAATATGCAAACCAAATTAGAGACGTCTAACTTGTTTTTGCAGGGTTTGGTGATGTGATATGACCATAATGTGATGATGAATATGTATGAGATGATCATTATTGTATTGTGGCAACCGGCAGGAGCCTTATGGTTGTCTTTAATTTTCATGTTGAGTAGTATTTCAAAGTAGTTGTAATAGTTGCTACATGAGGTGAACAACCATGAAGACGGCGCCATGGACCTTGACGCTACGCCGACGATGATGGAGATCATGCCCGAAGATGATGGAGATCATGTCCGTGCTTTGGAGATAAAGATCAAAGGCGCAAAGACAAAAGGGCCATATCATATCACATATGAACTGCATGTGATGTTAATCCTTTTATGCATCTTATTTTGCTTAGATCGCGACGGTAGCATTATAAGATGATCCCTCACATTAATATCAAGATAATAAAGTGTTCTCCCCTCGTATGCACCGTTGTACGGTTAAATCGTTTGAAGCATCTCGTGATGATCGGATGTGATAGACTCAACGTTCACATACAACGGGTGTAAGCCATGTTGCACACGCGGAATACTTGGGTTTGCTTGACGAGCCTAGCATGTACAGACATGGCCTCGGGACAACGGAAACCGAAAGGTTGAACACGAGTCATATGGATGATATGATCAACATGTTGATGTTCACCATTGAAGCTACATCATCTCACGTGATGATCGGTTTTGGTGTAGTGGATGTGGATCGTGTACCACTTAACAACTATGAGGGATGTTGTATTAAGTGGGAGTTCATTAGTAATTAGATTAAAACATGAACTAATTATCATAAACTTAGTCTGAGTAGTATTTTGACTTAATTTTGTAGTATTGGCATCCGTTTACTACTATGCGCTAGTCTTGTAATTGAGATAGAAATACTGTTAAAATCTGACAAGAAACTTTACGGATTGGTACCATATTGTTAAAGAATCAAGAATTGATTAAGCCCTATTGCAAACTTTTAGTAAACCTCAAATTGTTGATTCAAAGAGCTATGTTTTCAATTAGTACCTAAAGTTATCTTGTCTCCATTCAAATTTGTTTGAAAAGTAAGGAGCTGAAAAATTAGTTTTCAGAAATAATCTAGGTATGAGATATATGTGATATCTAAGACCTTATACAAGATGATAGAATATAATTTGGTGAGACTAAATAAACTCATAAATTTTATGGGAATGTATGAAGGTTGAAGACGCCAGGCGTCACAATCCTCCAACTATTGGGGCACTAATAATATTCGCATATCCATGAAGTTATCGTCCTTAGTATGCACCGTTGCTAAGACTCGTCGTTTCGAAGCATCACGTGATGATCGGGTGTGATAAATTCTACATGTGCATACAACGGGTGCAAACCAGATTTGCACATGCGAATACCAAGGTTAAAACTTTATGAGCCTAGCATGTACAGACATGGTCTCAGAAAGTCATCATGATACAATGGATAAAATTGAGTGAAATTGTTCATCATATTAAAAGGTTACTAATAAGTGAAATCCGGAACACTTGTCATATGATGATCAACTTCAAAGTAAGAACCTCAAAGTTATTGGTATTTGACCAACAAACCTAGAAGTTATTGATGTTGAAGTGTCTTTCTGAATAATGAGGAAAGCTAAAAGAGAAACTACAAAAGATTATTGGCAGAAAGAAAGAAAAGACTAGAAAGTCTAGCTCAAGTGTATATAAATGATATACATGTTATGGATGTATTCCTAGTTTAGTCACGCAATGAAATTCTTGGGTATTTGTACCATATTGGTTGGTATGAAGTGTCATACAAAACAACGCAATACAAGAATACAATGGCCTAAGTGACTGACAAGGAATATGATAGGAATGCACGTCTGGAACAAAAATAAAGTGTTATTATGTTCATTGTTGGCATTCTATCTAGCCCTTAGAATTTATAATAAAGAACTTAATAATTGTTATTTTGCTCTTGTCAAATAAAAACAATGAGTTGTTCAAATTATGACATTACTCCATGTACGATGGATAAGTTATTATAAATTTTAATGGTGAAACACACATACATAACACTGACGCTAAAATGCCGTAAGGCAAATGATTTGAATTCCACTTATTTGTGGAACCGCCATTTAGGTCATGTTGGAAAGGAACGCATGAAGAAACTCCATGCAAATGGATTTTTGGAGCTATTTGATTTTTTTGAATCATTTGGCGCTTGTAAATCTTTTCTAAAGAGAATGATTAAAATACCGTTCATAGGTCAAGAGTTGAACGGGCAACAAACTTAGTGGAAAAATACATGATGATGTATGTGGTTCACTGGGCATAGTTGTGTGCGGGAGATTCTTCTACTTCATGAAAACTTTCAACAATGAATTGAGTATATATGTGGATATATTCAATAAGGAAGAAGTTTGAAACATTTGAATGGATTCAAATAAATTTTAGCATGAAGTGGAAATCATCGTAATAGAAAAGTCAAATATCTATGATTGGATCATAGTGAAAATATTTGAATTACGAGTTTTAGCGAACATCTAAGAGAGTCATGAAATTGTTCTACAACTCACATTTCTTGGAGCATCATAATGATGATATAGTATCCAAGAGATGTATCCAAACCTTGTTGGATTGATGATGAGATAAAATATTATGACGCCATTATATTTTTGTGGATTATGCTTTAGTGACTACCGCTTTTACACTGAATAGAGCATCATCATGATCCGTTGAAATGACACCATACAAGTTATGGTATGGGTATAAACCCTAATAGTCTTTTCTTTAAATTTTGGTCTAAGAGTTTACAACCAAAATCGATGAATGTCTTTGTTGGTTATCCCAGAGATTTAATTGGGAATTCTTCCCACGAGACAAAGAAAAAAGTGTTTGTCAATGTTTCTTATTTCCGAGAAATTGTTTCTAAGTGAAGTATTTGAGTGGGAGGACAATATAATTTGATAAGGTTTATGAACTTGAGCATAATGATCAGAGTAGCGCAGCATCGGAATTGGTTTCGGAAGCGGCCACGACGATCATGGCTCCCATGACAACAAAGTGTTTTAGCCATGGAGATCGAATTACATATTGAACCTTGTAGGTATGGTTTACTTTGTGATCAAATAAATGATTTGTGGACAAAGGATTGATTTTGAACAAAGATAAACCAACTACAAACAAAGAAGTCATGATGGGCCCTGACTCCGTTAAAATGGCTATACGCCATGAAATCCAAGATAGATGAATACTTTTTGAAAGTAAATGGATCTATAAAATTGATGGACTTGGATGAAATATCCTTGAAGAAGTTCAACTTGTCGAAAAGTTGTTTACGACAAAGTTCAAAGAGTTGACTACGATAAGATTAGATCTTCCGTAGCAATGCTTATAGTTTATGTGGATTATTCTAGTAATCACTACATATTTCTTTTATGAGATATGTTAGTAGGATGGCAAAATACATAACTTATCAGAAGTATGTATTAAAGGTGTATACAAGATACAACCAAGAGTTTTGCTGGTCCGTGGAATACTAGATAGGTATACGAACTTCAATTGGATGAAGTAAGTATCGCGGAGTTGGAATCTTCACCAGATGAAATAGTCAAAGAGTTTTTGATTTCATCAGAGACGATGAAGAGGCTTGCATTTGCAAGAAATTAAGTGGGAGCGCTAAGACATATTTATAATACTTTATGTAGGTGACATATAGTTGGTTATAAATGATGTAATTATATACTTGATTAAAAATGTTTCATTGAGAAATTAATTTCAATGAAAGGATATGGACTGAAACATATCTAGTGTCAAGATCTATGAAGATAGATTGAAACACAAAATAAGTTTAAGTCAAAGTACATAGAATGGATATTGAAATAGTTCAATATAGAAATATTAAGAAAATGTTCTTGTCATGTGAAGTTTTAACAAGACTTGAGTGTATCTAATACTCAATGAGTAAAAACACATGAGTGATTATGGATCACGAATAATATGTACACAATCAGATGTCCTGTGCTCTAAAATGTTATGAGCATATACCAGAATGATTCATGAGATGATCATTGGACGACAGTAAAAATATCCTTGAGTACTTTAGAAGAACCAAGGATATATATATATAGTTTTGTATGGGAAATGACAAACAAATCGTTGTAAGATGTTGCACCGATATTTGTTTTGTCACATATGAAAATAAAATTTCAATCTCAAATTAGACTAAGTGTTGTTTAAAAGGTAGCACGATGAGCTAGAAGTTGTCTATGCTAGATTTAGAAGAGTTCTAAATATTATGACGGATTCTACAAAAGAAGGCAGAATATGTCATTGTTTTGACAATGACAAAGGATGTTAAAGTCAAGAGGTTCTTTGAGAACTTGGTGTAGTTCCGACAGAGTCAGAACTTTGAAGCTATATTGTGTGTGACAATATTAGTAACATATTTCAGACCACGGAATTAAGGTTCCACCAGAAGACCAAACATAATTAATGCCGACTCATTTGGAAATGAGTGATACGTTGAGACGCAAATGAATTACAAAATACATACGTTTCTGAGCATGTCAGATCCGTTGACTAAAACCTCTCCCGTGAGCAAAACATGATAAAACACCAGAAGGCCAAGGTGTTATATCTTTACAAATGTAAACTAGATTATTGACTCTAGTGCAAGTGGGAGACTGAAGGAGATATGCCCAAGAGGCAATAATAAAAGTGGTTATTATATATATCTTTATGTTTATGATAAATGTTTATATATCATGCTATAATTGTATTAACCGAAACATTAGTACATGTGTGATATATAGACAACAAAGAGTCCCTAGTATGCCTCTTAACTAGCTTGTTGATTAATGGATGATTAGTTTCATAATCATGAACATTGGATGTTATTAATAACAAGGTTATATCATTATATGAATGATGTAATGGACACACCCAATTAAGCATAGCATAAGATCACGTCATTGAGTTATTTGCTATAAGCTTTCGATACATAGTTACCTAGTCCTTATGACCATGAGATCATGTAAATCACTTATACCGAAAAGGTACTTTGATTACACCAAACGCCACTGCGTAAATGGGTAGTTATAAAGGTCGGATTAAGTATCCAGAAAGTATGAGTTGAGGCATATGGATCAACAGTGGGATTTGTCCATCCCGATGACGGATAGATATACTCTGGACCCTCTCGGTGGAATGTCATCTAATGTCTTGCAAGCATATGAATAAGTTCATAAGAGACCACATACCACGGTACGAGTAAAGAGTACTTGTCAGGAGACGAGGTTGAACAAGGTATAGAGTGATACCGATGATCAAACCTCGGACAAGTAAAATATCGCGTGACAAAGGGAATTGGTATCGTATGTGAATGGTTCATTCGATCACTGAAGTCATCGTTGAATATGTGGGAGCCATTATGGATCTCCAGATCCCGCTATTGGTTATTGGTCGGAGTGAGTACTCAACCATGTCCGCATAGTTCGCGAACCGTAGGGTGACACACTTAAGGTTTGATGTTGAAATGGTAGAACTTGAATATGGAATGGAGTTCGAATATTTGTTCGGAGTCCCGGATGAGATCCCGGACATCACGAGGAGTTCCGGAATGGTCCGGAGAATAAGATTCATATATAGGAAGTCATATTCCAAGTTTGGAAATGATCCGGTGCATTTATGGCAGGTTCTAGAAGGTTCTAGAAAAGTCCGGAAGAAATCACCATGGAAAGTGGAGTCCCGGAGGGACTCCACCTTGCATGACCAGCCAACCCTAAAGGGGAGGAGTCCAAGGTGGACTCCCCAAAGGGTGTCCGGCCAACCCCCCAAGGAAGGGGTGGGAGTCCCACCTTGAGTGGGATTTCCCCCTTGAGTAGGTTTTCCCACCTATGGGAGGTTTCATAGTTGGGGTCTTATTCGAAGACTTGGATACCAACACTTGGGGATTTCCACCTATATAATGAGGAGGAGAGGGAGGGGGCTGCCCACTCTTGGCCGCACCACCTAGGGCTGCCCTTGGCCGGCGCCCTAGCCTCCCCCTCTCCCCAAACCCTAGCCTCTCCTCCTCCACATAATACTCCTGCAGCGCATAGGCGAAGCCCTGCCGGAGTTCTCCACCACCACCGCCGCCACGCCGTCGTGCTGCCGGATTCAAGGAGGAGCTACTACTTCCGCTGCCCACTGGAACGGGGAGAATGACGTCGTCTTCATCAACACCGAACGTGTGACCGAGTACGGAGGTGCTGCCCGATTGTGGCACCGTGATCAAGATCTTCTACGCGCTTTTGCAAGCGGCAAGTGATCGTCTACCGCAGCAATAAGAGCCTACTCTTATAGGCTTTGGAAATCTTCAAGGGTTAGTCTTGATCATCCCCTCGTTGCTCCCGTCTTCTAGATTGCATCTTGGCTTGGATTGCGTTCTCGCGGTAGGAAATTTTTTGTTTTCTATGCAACGAATCCCTACATTCCCTTAGCCACATAATTTCCTACTAAAAATAATTAATTCTTATTTATTATAAGGGATGATAATAAGAGATAATGCATTGTACCTCTAATATTCATCGTCTTCTCTAGATGACGTGGACTACTAAGAGAAGGTATGTCTTCCCTACCATTGTACATGCCCTAAGTCTTGTTCAGGTTAAGGTCGGTTTGTTTTCAATTTTTCTGAACCCTATAACATCTCTGTAGCCATCTTCATGGCTTTGTTTGACACATGCAGCGTTCCTGCATGGTTAAAAAAAATCTTGAATAATTGTATTTCTATTCCTATCCAAGTGACGGATGCCTCTTTATACAGCCCAGCTCCATCCATTTTATAGTTTTTTCGTCAATGGGGCATGAAACCCAGCCTCCTTACAAACCTCTGTTGGTACAGCCCAGCTCCAACCTCTTGGGCTGCACAGGCATGGTCCTAGTTGAAAAGTTTGCGCGGAGAGAAAAAAAATATGTGGGAGCAAAGAATCGTCTAAAAGATTGTGGGAGCAAGAGAGAGGAAGGTTGAACGTGTAGCTACCGCTCGTTGGCTAGACATGCTGAAAGTACATGGAGCCCCCATGTGTGGTTTTGGTAATTAATGACAATCCCTATGGAATAATGTTTGCATTGAGTTATATTTGTAGAAGTTGTCCATAGGCAATGCTTGAACCATATGTTGGCTTCAAGGTTGCAATAAGAAGAAATTGATGAAGGATATCAAGTGTCAAGTATGTCTTGAAGATGAAGATGAAGTGAGCCCTCAAGTTACTTCAAGACATCAACATGATGATGAATGAAGAGCAAGTTCAAGATGAGTCAACTCGGAAAGATCATATGCTTGAAGCTTGCCATCCATATGGTGTCCATGGATATGTGAAGATGCGCCGAATAAGAAGCTCGCCCATAGTGGAGTATGGGGGAGCAATTCGCATGACTTTATCAAGCAAGCACAATCAAGAAAGGCGTTCCATCTTGTTGCGGTCAAGACCGTCATCATCAAGCTCAAGTGGAATGTGCAAGGTTAAGGTTTGCTCTTGATAGGGTTTCTTTCTCACTGGTCTCATGGCATAGTTGGCGACCGGTTTGTAGTTTAGTTGCCGTACTTTCAAGAGGGCTCTCGAGTGAGTAACTCGATCGTATCCTTCGGAGAGATCAAACATTTGCATCCTTGCATCATCTTTTTTGGTTGTTATTTGGATCTTATCCATGTGATGTTTTAGAGCTTGTGCTTATTCTCATGACAAGCTCTAGTTCATCGAGAATGGTTTTTGCACGGGCAACTTGTTGCATTTTCGAGGTTGGAGGTTTTACCGACATGTATTTTTTAGATAGGTAAAACCTTTTATCATTTATTTCTATCCTCCATTGTTTGACTATCATGGTTCCCTGCATGATCTTGTAGATCTCGTTCCTAGCTTTAAAACAAGCCTAAGATCATCAAAATCGGAGTCCGTATGCTAAAGTTATGCCCGTTTCAGTTTGACGTTTCTCCCAGTTTTCTTGGGGCGAATATTCCGGCCCCCCGGAAAATCCGGCCTCTGGGAAAATCTGGGCAAATATCCGGCCCCCATCCAGGGACATGTTTTTTCTGGTCCTTAGCCGTTTTTTTTTGGGGCCGGATATTTGTAAATATCCGGCCCTGGATAATCCGGCCTGAGCATATCCAAACGGTCATATTTCGATGGGTGGGGGTATTTAAGCCCCCTTCTTCCTCCTTGGGCTGCACCCTCTTCCCCCATTTGCTCTCCACCATTTTTGACCTTGATAGCTTGCCATATCCCTCTCCTCCTCCTATGCTTCTTGAATATTTTTGAGGGAAAAGGAAGAGGACATCTAGATCTACATTTCTACCAATCAAATCACTCTCTTTGTGAGGGGAATCCAATAGATATAGATCTTGGAGAAATTTGGTGTTCTTCCTCTCTTATCCCCCAATAGCTTTTGTAGCTTTGTTGGAATTTGAGAGAGAAGGACTTGATCATCTTTGTGGTGTTCTTGCCATTGCATTTGGTGCATCGGTTTGACTTCTCCGCGGTGATATGTGGAGGTGAAAGTTCGTGAGATATTATCTTCGGGAGCTTGTTCCCGGAGCTTGTTCCTCTTGGGTCTTTGGACCCTAGACGGCTTAGTGGTCTTTGTGGTGTTCTTGGGGGCTCCAATTAAGTTGTGGAGATTCTTCAAGGGCAAGGCCTTTGTGGCGTCTTTGTGGTGTTCTTGGGGACTCCAATTAAGTTGTGGAGATTCTTCAAGGGCAAGGCCTTTGTGGAAATTTATTGGGAGCCTCCAATTAAGTTGTGGAGATAGCCCCAAGCTTTGTGCGGGTTCGGTGACCTCCCTAAGGTTCCATAGTGGATCGAGGACATCCCTTTTGGTGGGAATTCTCGAGGAGAATACGGTGGCCCTCGTGCATTTGGAGTGACTTGTCCACCACACCGCTCCAACGGAGAGTAGCACTCGAAAGAGTGTGAACTTCGGGATACATCGTTGTCTCCGCGTCACTTCATTTATTCCTATGCCCGAGCTCTTTACTTATGCACTTTACTTTGTGATAGCCATTGTGCTTGAAGTTATATATCTTGCTATCACCTAGTTGTTTATATTGTTTAGCATAAGTTGTTGGTGCACATAGGTGAACCATAGTATATAGGCTTTGGACTTGACAAAGTAAACGCTAGTTTTATTCCGCATTTGTTAAGCCCATCTCGTAAAAGTTTTAAATCGCCTATTCACCCTCCCTCTAGGCGACATCTGTGTACTTTCAATTGGTATCAGAGCAAGGTCTCTCATTCTTAGGCTTCACCGCCTTGAGAGTAAAGATGTCGGTTAGGAGATTAGTGCACAATAAATTATTTATATTTGATGGCACAAATTATGATCTATGGAAAATTTATGTGCTTAATATTTTGCGGGGTATTTCCCCGGACATGGAGCGATTTCTTGACATGGGTTTTTCTTCTCCTACGGATCCTCAAAATTTATCTCTTGAGGAGAAGAAAAAATCTTGCCTCGATGCTCTTGCTTCTCATGTGTTTTCCATTGTTGTGAGCAATGTAGTTACTTCTTCCATCATGCCTTTTGGGAGCTCTCGTGAATTATGGACAAAGCTTCAAGATAAATATGATGTGTCCAATATTATTGAGGATGATTGTATTGCTTCCACTTCCGGCCGTGATGAGTTCTCAACTTCATCCACTTCACCAATGTGTGGCAAGACACAAGGTAATGATATGGTGAGTGGTGATGGAAATTGCAAAATTTTGGTATTGAGCTTACTGTTGATGATCCTTCATCTATATCTCATTGCAATGGTTCATATTTGGACTTAAACACATCTAGCACTAGAAATGATTTACATGCTTGTGTTGATAGTCCTTGCATATCATGTGTAAGTTGCTTGAATAAATCTAATGATGATATTCTTGCTTTGTCTTGTGGCCACGATAAAAATGCTTCCATTTCATCTAGTTGTTGTGTGACTAACAATGTAGAGGAAACCGAATATTCTATTGGTCAAGACAAGATCTTGAAAGGAGCCTCAAGTAACTCCTCATCTTTATCTCACTGTCCTCATATATGACTTATGGCCAAGGGTTCCACGGTACCTCCTACCATGGAACCTAATATGTCTCGTGGTGATAAGGATGAGGATGAATATGAAGAAGAGGATTGGGTTGTCTCTCAACGCGATAAGGGTAAGAGTGTATTCAAGGTTCTTTGCAAAGATAAAATTGCTAGCTCTCACTTCTTTGAAATCTTGACTACCGCTATTGAGAACCAAAAACTTATTTGGATGCATGAGAACACCATTGATAAAATGGGTGCTCTTGAACGAGAGTATGCCAATGATATAGCATCCCTAAAGAATGATCTTGAAGAAGAACAAGAGACAATAGCCTCTCTTGAGGAGCAACTTGAAACTCTTGAGGTGTCTCAAAATGAAATATTTTCTAAACTCACTAAGGAAAGAGACCATGCTAAAGCTAAATTAAAAATGCTTAAAAATGAAAAGTCCAAAGTTGGTGTTGGTCATGATAAACTTGTTAAGGATCTAGATGATCTAGACAAGGCCCACAAGGCCTTGGAGAGGGAACACTCTATCCTCACCAAGTCACATGAGCAACTACAAGCTTCATATTTAAAAGAGCATGCTATGTTACCCTCTCTTCTTGATATGTATTGTGATGATGCTTGTGCTACTAACTCTACTTCTTGTGAAGCATCTATCTTTAAGGAGAATGTTGAGCCAAGGGCTCGACTTGAATTGCTAGCTAGCAATTATGGAAAATTGGAAGAAAATCATGGAAAGCTTTCTAGCTCCCATGAGGATCTTCTAGCTTCTTATGATATGCTAAAGTTAGCTCATCAGGCTATCATATCAAAGGCAACACCTTGTAAGCCTCATGTGGATACTAGCACTACTACTCAAAATGCTATATTGCCATGTGCTAGTCCTAGTATTCATCCACTCATAGTATTGCTAAATCTTGTGATGAATTATCTTCCTTGTCGTGTTGCTCTAACAATGAAGGCTCTACATCCTATAGTACTTGTGTTGTTACTAACCATGTAGAGGAAATCAAAGAGCTCAAGGCTCAAGTCACTTCTTTGAAGAACGACTTGGTAAAGAGTCATGAAGGGAAATGCAAACTTGACACGATATTGAGTGTGCAACAATCCCCCAATGACAAGAGTGAACTTGGATTCAAATCCAACAACAAGAACAAGTCCGAGAACAACAAGATTAAGAAGGGCCAACTACAAGTCAAAGACCCGGCCAAGATTGTTTGCTTCAAGTGCAAAATTGAAGAGCATCATGTTAGATCTGGCCCTTTGAAGAAGAAGGTAAAAGGGAAGCGGCCTCAAGCTCAAACTCATAGTCAACCTCAAGTTGAAGAAATGCCACTTCCCAAGAAGAAACAAGCCAATGCTCCCATTGTGGAGAAATCTAGTGAGAAGAAGGAGAAGAAAGGAACTTGCTACATATGCCGTGAGAAGGGCCACATCTCCTCCTTTTGCACTATTGGTACCTCATCCAACTCTATCACCATTGATGATGTTTATTCTCTTCGTAAGGCTGAGGGTGGCAATGTGTTTTCCAAATATCTTGGTGCTCAAAGTGGTGTCAAGAAAAGAACCATTTGGGTTGCCAAGCCTATTGTGACTAACCTCTTAGGACCCAACTTAGTTGGGGACCAACAATCCAAAACTTGATCAATAGGTGCTTGTTAGAGGGCATTGGAGACTTGGCTACATCATGAAGAATTAAGGGATATTCATCATTTATATTATATCAAGCCAAGTCTTTTGATTATCTTGCTTCTATAATATATCTAATGTTCCTCCTTGCGGTAACATTTGCTCAACTCATTTATATTGAAAGTTACTCGCCCCTTTGCATGTGTTAGTTTTGTTCCTAGCATGTGTTTGTATATGTTGTGCTTCCTACTTGCTTATCTTGAGAAATCAAGTCTATGTATGTTGGGTTGCATACCATGTATTTGTGCTTGTGTTGGAGCCTCTTTGCATGTTGTTGTATCTTATATGGCTCTTATGAGCGATTAATTGACTATCCCATTTTCGGGGAGTGATATTCCTTTGGGAATTTCACAATCCTAACAATGTGTGTACATGAGGAATATCACTTAGAATTGATATTGTTG
The DNA here is from genome assembly GCF_019359855.2 of Lolium perenne. Lineage (NCBI taxonomy): Eukaryota > Viridiplantae > Streptophyta > Magnoliopsida > Poales > Poaceae > Lolium > Lolium perenne. Next base: position 277,405,972 of record NC_067245.2, read on the forward strand.
CAAGATTATCTAGTCTCTATGTGGTATGTCATCTTCATGAGAAATTCAAATTCTAATGTCTATTAATATCTCTAGTTGGATCTTCTTGCCTCTTGTGAAAATAATTTCCTTATCACATTATGGGGGAGTAATAAGTCTTTTGCATATTACAAGTCTAGAAATTGTGAACATTTGAGGTTGTGTCACATAGAATTGATATCTTTACTATTAAGTATGGATCTGTTGTCCGTACGTGTAGGTCGCGTCGCTTTGCATTTAGGCCCCTCCCTTTTTTCGTAATCATCCCGTAGTCCCAACCAAACATCCCTTTTCCGTAATCATCCCGTAGTCCCAACCAAAGAGGGTAGGTTCTGTGCTTGCGCAAAAAAAATCGCCACCGTCCTGCCCACACGCCGCTGTCGTTCTTCCCAATAGGCCGTCGTCGTTCCCATCCCCTTCACTTCACAGCTTGTTGCGGCAAGGCAACATCGACGAAGCAACAACAGGAGGGACAGCCGACCCTCGTGCGCGGCGGCGCCGACGAGGCGGATCTTGGCGAAGACCTTGTCGCTCTGCGCGTCGGCCATGAAGCGCACCCAGCAACGCGGAAGGGGATGAGCGGCGGGACGCGCGGCGGACAGGTTGAAGACGGTGGCTTGCTCGGCGTGGCCCTACGGGAAGTAGTCGACGGCGGCGCCGACGGGCGGCATGGTGCAAATGCTCCCCGCGCAGGCTAGCCAGAACTGCGAGTCCATGGAGCCGGCCGCCAGGTCCTCGCCGCTGGCCGCCGGGGCGCACCTGCCTGGTCGGGCGCGGCTGGGCCATGCACCTAGCGCCGCTAACAACAGCGGCGGCTTCTTGGTGCCCCGGTTCTATGCGGAGACCATCTTCCCGGCGCTGGACTACGGCGAGGAGCCGCCCGTGTAGAACATCTTCGTCAGGGACATGCACGGAGAGGAATTCAAGTGCCGTGTGATGCCGGAGAGGCGCCGCAGCTCGAGCACGACCTTCACGAAGAGGCGCTGCAGCTCGTGCATGGTCGCCGATGGGCGCAGGCTGTGATTGTCGGCCTATTCCGTGGAGGCCACGAAGGCGACGGCGCTGCCCCCAGGATCTTCGTTTCCAAAGTCGTCGATGCCGCCACCGTTCCCCCAGGATTCTCGGGTCCGCCCAAATTGTTGACCGCAAACGTCTTCAATTCCTTGGCTCAAGCTGCAATAGAATTAGTTCGCTTCTTTTCTTAGCTAAGCAAATCGAATTGAGTAACAGTAAAATTGAACCACCTAGGCCCTCTCACAGCGATTTAACGTTCTAGACCGTCCGATCCGATCTCTTAACGGTCTAGATTGCTCGGTCGTCATCCCAGAATATGCAGTGGTCTTTTCACCCATCGCCGCGCCATTCACTTCCAACCCGACATCCCTGGGCCGCTTCTCTGAAAACCGAATTGGACGTCTTCTCATTGGTCGGGCCGAGAAACTGGTAACTGGGCCTTGATTCCGCTGGTCTATAAGGGAGGCGATAGGTCGAGCAGCTGCGTGGGTGAAAAAAGGCCATGATGACTTCGCCGCAAAGACAATCGCAGTTTCTTCGAGCAATTAAGAGGTCCACCGCCACCACCCTTCCGTTGTCTTCATTTTCGATTGAGGGTCTTTCTCGTGTGTCCACCTCCTCTTCCATATTTGAAGAGCCTAATTTTGCGATGCTCTATTGTATTTTTGCTAATCCCCGTTCTTCTATTCCCCTAAGAATCATGGCGGCGATAACAGTGAGGGCGGAAAATGCTGAGAAGTAGGCGGCGTCAAGAGCTCGAGACGATAGAGGATGAGGAGGAGTTCCTGGATTCAATCCTCACCGCCTAGGCGTTTCCGTCTCACGGGGCTGCTTAGGGAGGAACCGAGGAAGGCCATGGAGGAGGCGAGGGATCAAATAATACTCAAGATCACATCCAGGTCCGTCCTACGAGTCCACCACTTCCTCATCATCATCACTGTCTCGCTCTCTGGCGCTACGTCTCCGATCTGTCCGCGCCGGCTCCTCCCACTGAGATGAGCCACATCATTCTACGGCCAGTCTACAGCGATATTAGTAAGCTAAGTATAATCACATTTCTTAATCGTTTTAAAAAAATTGAAGCACATGCCTTGTCACATAAGCTTCTCATCAATAGTTTCAATCAGCATCTGCAGATGAATTCAATGGTCCGTAGCAGACCTTGATCTAATTTAATAACAGGTGAGATTTCGTTGTGAGTTATTTGGTAGGATTGCTGCATGGTTTAACTTTTTTCTGCTTCAGCTCAATTCCAGAGATCTTGCAATTCGTACAGAGCCCTGATCTGTGTGAGCGCTCAAGTTGACGCAGCCCCTGGCCAAGGTCTGTGTACTGTAATATTTCTGGCTATGTGCTTAGTTACTATGATGGAAAAAAAATCTTGGTCCTATTGCCCATGTCGCTCACTTACCTTTCTTACATATTTTTTCTCAGATTACGTATTCATGTAATTTAATTTAGATGGTACATTAACAATGTTGAGCCAGTACATGTTCAATGAATTATCGATTAACTATTTAATATGTTGTTGGCTCTACAAATATTTGTGCCAACTATGAGATATTCTCATTTATGGGTGGTGACAATGGTCTTCTCAGGATCTGAACCTTGAGAAATAAAAAGAGGCTTACACGAATGTTGGTAGGTGCTTTCTTTTTTTCTTATCATTTGATTCTTACAATTATTATGTGTAGTGTGCCTGCTGTATGGTGAGCTTTAAGCCACATGGCCTTGGCATCACATCATAAATCAAATATATATGTTGTTTCCTGTAACACAAAGGCAGTTTATTCAGAGATAAACTGTATTGTGGTACGTGTGGATTTTCCTATTGTGTACCATTTCTTTGTTAGCTCTTTGTTGTTAGTCATATATGCTTATTTGATCTCTTAACTGTTGCACGTCACTTTCTAATTATATGTGACATGTATCAAGTGTGCTTCGACATATATATTACAGAAACAACGACTCTCAGTTTTTTCCAGCATGTAGTTTTATATTGGTTCATATCAGATCATACAATTTTTTTTGTTACATAAGAAATCTTTGTCTTCTCCCACTAATGCATAGTAAATGACCTTTTTCTAGGATTGCTCCTTGGTCAAGTAACTTGGTACCACTCAAAACGCCTAATATTTTACTGAGAAAAGGCTAAACAAGGATATAAAGTACATCCTATAAATTTAATTTTCTTCCACGATTGCATAGAGCAAAAACTTTCTCCTATAAATCCTCCATTAAAGTGCCCTAGGCTTTTGATCAGCATTAGTGATCATGTTCTGGGATCTATGTTATGCATGTCCATACATTTTTGTCCCAAGTTTTATTGGATGATTTAAATATTACCCCTCGAAGTGTCATGTCTCAGAGTTTGTTTTGTGCATGCATAGTACAATGTGTATTTTTGTATGTACAGTTTGCCGGTGTCCTTTTCTTTCAGTTGTACTCCTTTTTAGAGTAGGCAAAATTCATATTTTTGTTTTAGTTAGTACATTTTGCCTGTTTTTCAGGTGAACAGTTGAGTTGACAGCTTGTGCGGAACAGTTATGTCTTTCACCTACGGGATATATCAACTGATACTATGTAAATTTAATATGAATTTCAGCTGTTCCTGTTGTATCTTAGAGAACTTATTAGGGGCATTGTATTGCTTTTTTGTTGTTAGGTTTTCAAGGTGCTCTGGCGATTTGTACACTTTTATGGTAAGACGTACCTAAGAATATTTCTTCAATATGTGAACTTTGTCGTACAGGTAGGTACATTCATATGTTAGCTCTTATAGTAGCTTTCATCTATCATGAAAATATACGTACTTCGGACTACACCATCCTCACGACATTGCATGAGCAATGGTTTGCTACTGTCATGTGGCTACAGTAAGTGCTTGCGTTGCATTGAATCATGGTGTGCTCCCGTGATGTCTACGTGTTTGCCATGGCGATCAATGAGAAGGCTGCAAACAGAATGCGTAATTTTTGTTGTGCTATCTCTTTTTTCCGGTAGCAGTGTATTTGCACTTTATTGTGCAAAAATAAGAACGGCTGATTGTTATACAATTTTGGAATTTGTTCCCACTTGTTGTGGTCTCTTCTCGGAGTGAACTCAAATATGCTAAATGGAAAGTCCTCTAGCTTGATTAGAATTATAGACTATTTCAAGCCATTATAAAACATCTTCCATGCTAAGTTTATGAGCTTATGGTTGAAGCTATGACCAAATGGCCTTAGGTTGTGTCTTAGCTTACTGAACATTGTTTCGGTGTATTGAGTTTGTGTGCTTTGTTATGGGATATTTCTAACTAATGTATCTCTAATCCATATTGAACAAATATTTGTATTATTAAGACTTTCCCAAATGATTAGTCATATTTTCTCGAGATCAGCTAAAAAATATACTCCGTACATGATATGGACGGGCGCAGCAACGCGCGCCTTAATGTTCTAGTGTGTTCTAATAATAGATGTGCCGGCGACGCGCCCCTGATGCGGGCTTGTGGTTGTGGCTACTGTTGCTCATGCGTGCTAGCTGCTTCTGCTGCTACGGGCGCGCGGCGTAGCACAGCGGCCAGGTGTAGAGCTTGTCAATCTGAGACCGCGGCGGCAAGGGCAGCGGAGCAGCGAGCTGCACGCATTGATCCTGCTCGCGGCGGAGATGGACGGTGGCGGAAGAGGAATCCCGCCAGCGGCGAGATGGGCAGTGCGGCCACGCGTGGCTCCTCTTGTTCGTGCGGTAATCCCCTTTGTTAAGAAAAACTACTAAGCTGACACTGACAGGTGAGCCTTTGGGGCATCAGCCAGACTGATTGTTGTCAAGGGACTTTTTTGCAAAAACTCGCACAGTTTGGACTGCTCAACACTCGCCACATCAGCAAATACACAGCTATACACTAATAACTCTAAATTATGTATTCCGAAGGTTGGTGACCGTACCGATTTTAGGTGTCAAATAGAGGTACCATGAATGCGGTTTACTCTAGATTCATTTACATAGTTTAATTACTCAAAAATATCCAGGGATAAGATAAAGATGCAAACTAATAATATTTGAGTGCTAGTGAGCTTGCAGGCATGAGCTCCATTGAGCAGTACAATCCTCGCCTGTGGCAAAACAACTTGGCTTCAATCAAGAGGTGTCCAGATCTGTTGTCCGTCTTAACTAAAATTTTGTAGATTGCTTAGGAAATTTATACGATGGAGCTTAAGATAATTAGTGACCTTCAATGCATTGAAAAAATAGCGCAAAAAGAAATACTGTACTGGTCGATCTTTTGCAGATATTTTATCACCGACCAAAAGAGATCATTACCTGCAGCAAGCTAATCTAGAAATAACCGTCACGAGATTTAATTGTCATGTAAGGAAAAAATGAAAATTTCGGGCCGACTTCTTCATTGCTTCAGAACTTTGAACAAAATATAAAGTTCACTATTTTCTCATCATGTTTACATATGCTCCGGATCTATAAGCATTTGGCACCATACTCTACATGTGTTGCTTTGACCTAATAAAATCAAGATACTATTTGGTTACACAACGACAACCTTAACGAACGTGGTAGCCGGAGAGAGAGAAAATACGTAATGATCTTCGTATTTATAAACATCACACATGTATAATATACATAGAATTACTCTTTAGTCATTACTTATGTATTTTTATTTTTACTGTATATAAAAACGTGAATCACACTATACTTTATTTGGAAATAATAAACCTATCTAAAACTGGAGCAGCAGCCCTTGTATTTTCCAAGCCGTACATGTTCTATTTTTCAATGTTATCATGTTTTATTGGTTATTTTAAATGAGAATTATAGAAGGGTAACTACATTCGGAAAAACTAAGAGTCGTGGCAACGCACGGACATTCAACTAGTTGTAAATTATCTCTCTCCTATGTGGCATGTTTGCTCAAACAAGCTCCAATTTGCTTAAATGGCTTCATTGCTAATATCTTTGTGATTTTTTTTTGTGAAAGTTTTTCTTGGCATGGTTTTCACAACGTGTCCCTCAATACACGTTTGGGAAACCATATGCTTCAAGTCATTCTATTAATTGTTTTGCATGTTGGCATGAATGTTATTAATTGCTTTGCATGTTGGTATGACTAATTGAAGCTATCAAGAAACTCTCTTTGCATAATGGTTAACTCTTATCTTTTACCATATGCTTTATTTGGTGTTAATATGATCTTACGTATACTTACAAGCTACCACCGGGAAATATTTCCTAATACCTCTTGTCCTAGGACAATTGGCAATCTATTATGAGGTAGAGATTTATTGATCATATTTACATTGGCTCTTGTGGTAATTTGTCAACACCCGGATTTGAATTTTTGGGCTGGGCGGGAAAAGTAAATGGGCCGAAACGAAATTCGGCAGCACTTCGCAGCCCAACACGCGGCTAGCGCGCTCGGGCCGCGCTGACAGGGTGGGGGCCACCTGTAAGCTGGCTTGGTAGCTGTTGTTGTACGAGAATTCTGCGTACGGCAAGCAGTCTTCCCACTTAGATCCATACTCTAGCACACATGCTCTCAACATATCTTCTAATATCTGGTTGACTCTTTCGGTCTGTCCATCCGTCTGCGGGTGATAGGCTGTGCTGAAATTCAGGCGAGTTCCGAGTCCTTCATGTACTTTCTGCCAGAATCGGGAGGTGAATTGGGATCCTCTGTCGGATACTATCGACTTCGGGGTTCCGTGCAGGCTGACTATCCTTGAGATATATAGCTCTGCGAGTCTCGGTCCTTGATAGGTGGTCTTGACGGGGATGAAGTGGGCGACTTTGGTCAGTCTGTCGACCACTACCCAGATGGAATCATTTCCTTTACTAGACTTGGGCAGTCCGGTGATGAAGTCCATTCCTACGGAATCCCACTTCCATTCGGGAATCTGTAGGGGTTGCAACGATCTGCGGGCGTTGGTGTTACTGCTTTGACTCTTTGACAGATGTCACACTTGGCGATGTAGCTTCCAATTTCTCTCTTCATTCCATGCCACGAATTGTTCCTTCAAATCCTGGTACATCTTGGTTCCTCAGGGTGAATGGAGTATAGGGTGTCGTGAGCTTCCTTCGGGATAACTTGCTTCAATTCTGAGTCGACGGTACGCAAAGCGCTTGTTATACCATAGCACTCCTTCTTCATCTACGGTGAATCTGGTGCTTTTCCGGCGGCTATTTGGTTCTTGATTCCGTCAATGCTAGCATTTCCTTTCTGAGCTTCTTTGATCGACTAATCGGGGTGGGTTGGAGTTCAATCGGCGAGGTATCCTTCGCTAACCAGTTCAAGTCTAAACTGTTCAAACTCTTCAAACAGGCTAGGTTGCTCAATTGCTAACATGGAGTTCAACTGACACGGCAGTCTACTCAGAGCATCCGCTACCACGTTGGCCTTGCCGGGGTGATAGTGGATTTCCATGTCGTAATCCTTGATTAACTCTATCCATCTGCGCTGTCTCATATTCAGCTCCTTCTGCGTGAAGATATATTTCAGGCTCTTGTGATCCGAATAAACCTCGCATCGATTACCCATGAGGTAATGACGCCATACTTTCAGTGCTAACACCACTGCTGCTAGCTCTAAGTCATGGGTTGGGTAGTTCTGTTCATGCGGCTTCAGCTGTCTTGATAGGTAAGATATCACTTTGCCTTCTTGCATCAGCACACATCCAAGACCAATCTTGGAGGCGTCACAGTACACATCGAAGGGCTTGGTAATGTCCGGCATAACCAGTATTGGGGCTGTTGTCAATCTTAATTTGAGCTGTTGAAAGCTCTCTTCACACTTGTCGGTCCATTCGAACTTCCGGTCCTTCTTCAACAATTGAGTCATCGGTCTTGCTATACTCGAGAATCCTTCAACGAATCGGCGGTAATATCCCGCCAATCCGAGAAAAGCACGGACTTCGGTCTGAGTGGTTGGGGCTTTCCATTCTTCAACAGTCTTGATTTTTGCGGGGTCAACTAATTGCCTTATTTATTGCCATGAATGTGTTGTGCTTTAACTCCCTTGTGTCTTCCTTGCATCTTATGGACCTAATTTGTCTATTCAAACTTTCTTAGGTTTTTAGTAGATATAGGTAGCGTGATGATCCTAGTTTTGTGCATTTTGTATTTATATGAAAAATCCTAGATAACACACTAATCTTGGGGGAGCTCTCCTATATTTGTTAGAATGCATAACATCTCTTGATCATTATCAAGAATTTGATTTTGGGAGACAAACCCTTTCTTGTTGGTACTTTGTGCCATCATAAAAAGTGTTGAGGGTTCGGTTTATTTGTTGGAACCTTATTCTCTTGGGAGTTGGTTATCTCATTCTTTTGTGTTTGGGTTTAATTATCTTCTTATAATGAGATAAGTCTTTGGAGTCAATCTTGTGCTGATTTGATTCTTTGATCTAATTTGCAAAACCATTGTTTCTTGACTTATTTGGTGTTTTGTCCAAATTGTATCTTCCTTTGGTTCTTGAAAGTATTGTGCATGCATATTTAATATATGTATAGCTTATGGCATGTGTTACTTTCTTTGATCCAATATATAAGATAAACTCCATCAAATCCAATTTTGGCTAAGATGCATGTGCATGAAATTCAATTTCATATTTATATGCACATAGTTTTGCGGAGTTTGTCCTATATATTGTAGTGTACCTAACTACTTTGGATCCAATTAGTTTGGGAACCATCTTGCGCTTAATTTTGTTTTAGTTACAAGGAGATACATTGGATGCTTGTCTCACACTTAGGAAGATGTGGTGACTCAATGGTAATTTGAGGCAAGCTAGGATGGTCAACGTACACATATCTACTGCATCCACTCAAATGCTATCTCGGTAACAAGTATCTTCTCATGCATATTTTTATAGCATCCAACCATGCATGTGGTTGCACCTTGGCATGAATCTCTTGATTTGCAAATATTGTTCTTCTTGCAAAAGTCTTAATGAAACCTCTTTATTGTGAATGTGAGTAATTTGAGATGAGTGCATTTGTTGGGAAGTATATTAAATCATGCTCATGATTCATCCATCCCAACTATGCCTATCTAGCAATTTTATTGCATATCAATTCCTCAAGGCTCTCACATGTGCAATATAGATGAAAGTGCACATTTAGTTACTTCTTTTGGTATCCTCATTTGTGATACTTGTTACCTTTCTAAATGCATCCCAACTATCTTCTATACCTTGTTGATATTTGTGATGTATTTTAGATGTTTGTGGTTGAAGTTCATGAATGTACAATAAGATAAAATTGAGCCTTTGGCCATGCTATTAAGCAAAAATTCTTATTGGTATATTGCATGACTTCATCTTGTATATCATGCTATATTTTGTGTGTATCTATTTTGTGTGTGCATGTCTCTTTGTGGATAAACATATTCGTGATATTGCCCACTTGGAGAAACTTATACACTTAAGAGATGATACATCTCCATTTGATATCTTATTTATTTTTTGCGTGTTGATTGGTCATGCTAAGCAATATAATTCATTGAAGACTATGATGATGCTTTTTTGCTCATCCTTGTAATAGTCTTATAATATGCTTTATCATGCCTTTCACATATCCTCTTGGTTGAGCCATTTATTATGGTGCCTCTTACTTGTCGCTCAACCATTTGTTTGTTGCAAGTGTTAAGCCTAATTTTATATCTATGATCTATTGCAAATGTTTGTGTTTTAAATGATAATGAGGGAGTGAGGATTCCATGTTATAAATATTGTATTCAAATGCAACATTTTAATTTATACATGTACCTTGGGGAGCTTCCTCATTTTATATATTTAAGGCACTATTTTGTGGTGATCATTAGAGTTTGATTCACTTGGTATCTTTTGTTTTGAATCATATGATGGGAGTGATGATTCCATGTTTGTGAACTTTATACTCCAATGCAAATTGTCTAGTTTTGTGCACAAACCTTGGGGAGCTTCCTCATATTATTTAGAGCATTCTTCTTGATCTTATCATAATATCTATGTTTCTTTTGATAGCTTCTTTGTGGTTCATTTGGTTGCTTGCTTCATTTATTGAAGCTTCTTGACTTTGTTATCTTTCTGCAATCTTTGATCCTATCTATAGTGTGATTCCTTCCGAATATTTGTCATTGGATACGTGCATTTGATTCCACTCAAATTATGAGAAATGCACACGCTATGTAGGAACTCTCACTATATTGGCCTTCTAATTTTTTCACCCATTTCGGCAATTGGTGCCAATGGGGGAGAAGTTTGGAGGGTTTAAGGGAATTTGGTTATGTCTTTACTTTGTGCTTAAGCATGTTCCTTTATTGCATTGCATCTTGTTGCTTTGCATAGTTGAATATTTAGAGGAAACTCCACTAGGCCTTGAATGCCAATAGATGCAATGAAAGTCAAGATCATTCACACATGCATATATTATGGGGGAGTTTGCTCTATATATTCAACTTGTTTGTTACTTAAATTCCTTATATAAACCCTCTCAAAGAGATTGTCATCAATTACCAAAATGGGGGGGGGGATTGAAAGTGCATGGAGCCCCCATGTGTGGTTTTGGTAATTAATGACAATCCCTATGGAATAATGTTTGCATTGAGTTATATTTGTAGGAGTTGTCCAAAGGGAATGCTTGAACCATATGTTGGCTTCAAGGTTGCAATAAGAAGAAATTGATGAAGGATATCAAGTGTCAAGTATGTCTTGAAGATGAATATGATGTGAACCCTCAAGTTACTTCAAGACATCAAAATGATGATGAATGAAGAGCAAGTTCAAGATGAGTCAACTCGGAGATATCATATGCTTGAAGCTTGCCATCCATATGGTGTTCATGGATATGTGAAGATGCACCAAAGAAGAAGCTCTCCCATAGTGGAGTATGGGGGAGCAATTCGCATGAATTCATCAAGCAAGCACAATCAAGAAAGGCGTTCCATCTTGTTGCGGTCAAGACCGTCATGATCAAGCTCAAGTGGAATGCGCAAGGTTAAGGTTTGCTCTTGATAGGGTTTCTTTCTCACCGGTCTCATGCCATAGTTGGAGATCGATTTATAGTTTAGTTGTCGTACTATCAAGAGGGCTCTCGAGTGAGTAACTCGATCGTATCCTTCGGAGAGATCTAACCTTTGCATCCTTGCATCATCTTTCTTGGTTTCTATTTGGATCGTATCCATGTGATGTTTTATAGCTTGTGCTTATTCTCATGACAAGCTCTAGTTCATCGAGAATGGTTTTTTCATGGGCAACTTGTTGCATTTTCGAGGTTGGAGGTTTTACCGGCATGTAATTTTTAGATAGGTCAAACCTTTTATCATTTATTTCTATCCTTCATTGTTTTACTATGATGTTTCCCTGCATGATCTAGTAGAGCTTGTTCCTAGCTTTAAAACAAGCCAAAGATCATCAAAATCGGAGTCCGGATGGTAAAGTTATGCCCGTTTCAGTTTGATGTTTCTACCAGTTTTCGGCGGGGGGAGATATTCCGGCCCAAGTTAGGGGCGGATAATCTCCCCCTGGAAAATCCGGCCTCTGGGGAAATCCGGGAAAATATCCGGCCCCCCATCCAGGGGCATGTTTTTTCTGGTCCTTAGCCGTTTTTTGGGGGCGGATATTTGCAAATATCCGGCCCCGGATAATCCGGCCTAAGCATATCCAAATGGTCATATTTCGATGGGAGGGGGTATTTAAGCCCCCTTCTTCCTCCTCGGGCTGCACCCTCTTCCCTCATTTGCTCGCCGCCATTGTTGACCCTGAGAGCTTGCCATATCCCTCTACTCCTCCTATGCTTCTTGAATCTTTTTGAGGGAAAAGGAAGAGGAGATCTAGATTGTCAACACCCGGATTTTTAAGTCCAGATGCCTATTATGCCATTCATCGCAATCCCAGGAATATTGTTTTTGCGAGACATAATAGATTGATATCACAGAACATCATTCATTACAACATCATAATAGTCTTACAAATAAAAGGATCACATGATCCAGTCTCATTACAATAATAGTTGATCTATTGATCAATTACAAAACACATAGCGGAAGCGAAGTAGCGGTTGTGGTCCATCTGTTCCACAGGCAACTGTTGACGTCAGGAGTGATCCTAGTTATCGTAGACGTCCTGTTGTCCTTCACCTTTTGGTACTGGGGCTCATCTTCATAGTCTGGCCATTTGAATAGCCAGGGACAAAGCCATGAGTACTTTAAAGTACTCGCAAACTAATACTAAGGTAAGTACTATCAACTATGGTAAGGGGGTGCTAAGCTCTAGGTTCATTTGCATCAAGCTAGTTTTATTTCATAAACACTTTAGTAATAAAAGACTCTTTGATTGTCTAACTAACTCAAGTGGGAACATTAGTGTCATTCCCACAACTCTGTTGCGATTCAAAGTCAAAGTTACATTTCACTTTCAAGTCACAAGTCACAAGTCACCATTCATATTTTGGAAAAGTTCTGATGACGGAACAGTATGGCCTTTCCAACTGTCCATGACCGCGGACGCGGCTATTCGAATAGGTTTAAACTCTGCAGAGGTCGTACACTTGTTCCACAACAATTGCAATAGTCCGTCAGGGGTAACTGGCCCTGATTTATCACACTCAGTGCGCGAACTACCAATCATAACCTTTCATCTATATACCCTAGTATAGGCACCTCTCCCCATGAGCTTGGCCTCCCCGTGAAGACCAACCGTCAACCTAGGAACTGCACAGGGCTTGGGTCTGACATTCACCTCATTTCACGTCATTTCACTTTCAGTGGAGGCAGCCTCGGCATAACCCCTATGACGCTTGTTCAGAGGGAACCCATACTAAAATACATAAGTTTCCAGTTAGGCCCTATCCAAATTCAGGTATTGTGGGGGTACTCAAGAATTGGAATGGTATCGCATCCGAACCCAACCATCAGTTTTTTGTAAATTTCACCAAGTCATTCACAAGTCATATTCACCTTCAAAATCTTTCAATAGAATGACTCATCATTCCAAGGTTTTCAAAGTCATTTGATTTCACAAGTTCCCATCTAGAATAAACAATTTTAGTTTAGCACTAGCAACTAGTCATGAGGGATACTAATTAACTTGTAGCTCTCTAGGCTAAGTGTGATGCTCTTGTACTACTCCATAGCTAGACCAAGTGAATCATGAATCAAAAGTAAACTTTGATAAACAAAATCAAAATCTTGTAAGGTAAGAACTTGGGATAGGATCATTAAGCATAAAGTAATATGTAATGGTGCCTTGCTCTTGTAGAGCTTTGCCTTTGGGTATCTTGCAAGAATATTAGCTTGCCTTGGTTGGGGTAGTGATCAAAGTTTTCTTCTTCTTCCTCTTGGTAGAAGACCTCCTCCTCTTGATAGTCTCCGGTACTAGCGTCTATAAACGAATACGAGGATACAATCACCAAACAATTCTTAAGTAGACTTAATTAGCCTTAATGGCTCACACAAATGATCTAGTATCATCATCTACATTACTCAACATTAGACTAGGGTTTCTTCTTTAGGGTTTGGAAAACAACTTCTCTTATTGAAAATAGGGATTAGGGTTTCTATTTAGTTCCTTTGGAGAAATAATTTCCTCTCATTGAATCTTTTTAAGATTTAATCTCCTCAAATAACAAGGAATGAACATATGTTGACCAAGGTCAACACTTCACATTTATTATTTGAAAAAAAAGGTTTAAATGAGATTCATCATCTCATGTAATTTAAATACTACTTTGATTTAAGTTCCACAAGTGAGCAAGTATGAGACCATGCAACAAGGGTCATCACATTAATTCAGACTACTTGGGAAGATGATTTAAATGAGGTGCTACACCTCATAGATTTAAAATCATAAATTTGAAAATAATTTAAATGGGCTAGTATTGACTACATAGCCAATTTTTGATTCTAGCCCATGATCATATGAAGCAACCCTATCATATATTTACATAAACAATTAGATTATTTGAAATGTGAATTATGAGAATTTGAATAACCTCAAAATTCATCATGGTTGATTTTATAAATTTATTTGAATTCTGAAAACTCTCTGTCTTGTTATTTTTACAATTCAAATTCTACAATAGATCTTGATGTGAATCCAGTGTGGTTGGATAGAACATTTCATGAGCTTTCCAAATATATAAATTTCATTAATTTGGCTCATTGGATTTGAAGTTATTCAATTTCAAACAGGGTGCCAGTATTGAATTTCATTCGAACAATTTAATTCAAATTTGAATTACATGGGCTGCGCGGGAAAGACTAAACGCGCCGGCCCAGCTTCGCTGTGGTGCTCAGCGGGCCGCCTGACAGTGGGGTCCACTGTCAGTGGCGTTTAAACGCCGAACCGGTACGCGGTGATGCGGGCCGTTGGATTAAAAGTGTGATCGACGGCTACGGGTCGTCCTCGTCCTCGAACAGGAGCGGCGAGGAGCTAACCCTACCGGCGGTGAGGAGGGTCGCTAGGAGGTACCTGGGGCTCCGGCGAGGATCAGAGAGGCGGGAGATCGGTGTGGAAGATGAAGGCGAGTCGAATGGTGGTCGTGGAAGCGGCGGAGGTTGCCTGGAGCTTCTCCTCCGTCGAGCTACTGCAGCGGCGGTCTCCGGTTAAATTGCGGCGGTGGAGTGTATAATGTGGACAGGAGAGGGTTCGAGGATGATCAGAGAGGAGAGGGAAGTGGAGTGGCGTGCTCATTTGCGACTGGAGCTTCCTCCTTTTATAGCGGCGAGTGATGGCCATGGGGAGCGGGCAGGTCGGTGGCGATGACGACGGTGGAGGTCACGCGGGGCCAGGGAGTGGTAGCATCCAGTAGGCGACGTCGAGGCGATGCTAACGCGCGTCGTGGCGCAGCCAATGGAGGACGGAGCAGTCCGGGAGACGTCATGTACTGGCGCGGTACCGGCGGACGTCGTTGACGATGACGGCGGCTACATGGTTCAGGCGAGCCAATGGCGGTGTCCAGGAGCTAGCTCACGTCGAGGGGAGCAGGTGGGTGAAGAAAAGGGGGCGAGAGGTGGACGGAGTCAACGGGGCGCGTGTGTGCTCCGGCGTGTCCAGAGACGTGCCGGTGCGCGCTCTGGCACGACCTGGGCGTTCTGGGCACGTCATGTTCTGGTCGATGGCATGCTTGTCTCTGGCCAGGGAGGGTACATGCATGATCAGCAAGAGGTAAGCTATCTATTTGACAAAGTGAGAGAGTCTAGAGAGGGCAGGGGAGTAGGGTTGGCATGGTGAGTGCCATGATGGCCAGCATGGCTTGGCATTGTCCAAATCAATGATGTACAAGGGGGTACAAGGCCTGGTAGTGTCCAAGGGGTTAACCAGCAAGTCAATGCTGACCTATGGTGGATGGTTGAGGCAAAAATCTGCTGGATTTTAGTATGTAGGGAGTTGGTGAAATGATGCACATAAGGTGCTCGGTCAAATTGCCGCAAGAGATCAACTTTCAAATTTTTCAATGAATTTTGGTGGAGTGACTTCATATAATATTTGAAGAATAATGGTGGTGGTGGTGCTCAAATTTGAGTTGAATTGCAAAATTCCAAAAAGTGTATGATCTTGTTTTTGTGTCAAGGTTGCTACTTTGCTTGATCTTCGTTTGAAATCTATCAAGAATTTGCAGGGGTGTATTTGAGCAAAGTTGTTCTCCTTGATGTTGTCTTGGATGATGTGCAAAGAGTTGGCTTTGTTTATTTTAGAAATCTCCAAATAAAAAGGCTCAAAGTAGGTGTCATGTTAAAATGGGCAGATTTGACCATTATCTCATGTGAGCATAGTTTGATTTCAAATTTGATTTTATTTGATTCAAAAAGTGTTATTAAGTGTTTAGTAACATTCTACAACTAATGGCACAAGCCAAATTGGCCTAGATCAAAGTTTTGCAAAATGTCCATAAGCATATGTATGTGATGAAGTGCATTTTTTCTTATTTCCTTATTTTCTTTTTATTTGCTTCACTTAGGCATGGTTTAGGGTTTATTTAATGTTAGATTGAGTTTGGTAAAGGTTTCAAACCATTAGGGTAAGGTAGGAGGGCATAGGTCAAAAATTGTCATTATGGCTATGTGCCACATATACTTCTATGCTTATTTTTGTTTCAGCTTTTAGTTGGTAGGTGATAGGTTGGGTTTGTTGATGTTTTTCAAGCCCTCTAAATAAGATAGAACAAGGCTTAGTTCATTATTTGCAAGGATAGCCATAGGCTTACATAGGCCTTTTCTTTTTAATTTAATTTATTTTTATTTGGTTTAAATTGGATGGTGAGAAGGAGAGTAAGGTTTAGGGTTTAGTGGGGTCTAACAATGGTTCACAACCATTTATAAAGGTAAAAAGGGTATTGGTCAAGATTTGCATACTAGGGCTATATGCCCTCATATGTCTTTTTATTTTATTTTATTTTAGTCTCTTCATATTTGATCCTATTTGGTTTTGAGAAGTGATACGTCTCCAACGTATCGATAATTTCTTATGTTCCATGCTTGTTTTATGACAATACCTACATGTTTTATATACACTTTATGTCATATTTATGCATTTTCCGGCACTAACCTATTAACAAGATGCCGAAGAGCCGATTCTTTGTTTTCTTTGTTTTTGGTTTCAGAAATCCTAGTAAGGAAATATTCTCGGAATTGGACGAAATCAACACCCAGGATCTTATTTTTCCACGAAGCTTCCAGAAGTCCGAAAGGGAAACGAAGTGGGGCGACGAGGCGACGCCACAGTAGGGCGGCGCGGCCCAGGCCCTGGCCACGCGGCCCTAGCGTGTGGGCCCCTCGTGGCGCCCCCTGACCTACCCTTCCGCCTACATAAGCCTTCGTCGATAATAGTTCCAGTACCGAGAGCCACGATACGGAAAACCTTCCAGAGACGCCGCTGCCGCCAATCCCATCTCGGGGGATTCAGGAGATCGCCTCCGGCACCCTGCCGGAGAGGGGAATCATCTCCCGGAGGACTCTTCACCGCCATGGTCGCCTCCAGAGTGATGTGTGAGTAGTTCACCCCTGGACTATGGGTCCATAGCAGTAGCTAGATGGTCGTCTTCTCCTCATGTGCTAACATTGTTGGATCTTGTGAGCTGCCTAACATGATCAAGATCATCTATCTGTAATGCTACATGTTGCGTTTGTTGGGATCCGATGAATAATGAATGCTATGTTATGTTGATTATCAATTTATCATCTATGTGTTGTTTATGATCTTGCATGCTCTCCGTTGCTAGTAGAGGCTCTGGCCAAGTTTTTACTTGTAACTCCAAGAGGGAGTATTTATGCTCGATAGTGGGTTCATGCCTCCATTAAATCCGGGACGATGTGAGAAAGTTCTAAGGTTGTGGATGTGATGTTGCCACTAGGGATAAAACATCAATGCTATGTCTAAGGATGTATTTGTTGATTACATTACGCACCATACTTAATGCAATTGTCTGTTGTTTGCAACTTAATACCGGAGGGGTTCGGATGATAACTTTGAAGGTGGACTTTTTAGGCATAGATGCATCTTTGGATAGCGGTCTATGTACTTTGTCGTAATGCCCAATTAAATCTCACACTACTCATCATAACATGTATGTGCATTGTCATGCCATCTTTATTTGTCAATTGCCCAACTGTAATTTGTTCACCCAACATGCTATTTATCTTATGGGAGAGACACCACTAGTGAACTGTGGACCCCGGTCCATTCTTTACATCGAATACAATCTACTGCAATACTCGTTCTACTGTTCTCTGCAAACATCATCATCCACACTATACGTCTAATCCTTTGTTACAGCAAGCCGGTGAGATTGGCAACCTCACTGTCAAGTTGGGGCAAAGTACTTTGGTTGTGTTGTGCAGGTTCCACGTTGGCGCCAGAATCCCTGGTGTTGCGCCGCACTACACTCCGCCACCATCAACCTTCAACGTGCTTCTTGGCTCCTACTGGTTCGATAAACCTTGGTTTCTTACTGAGGGAAACTTGCCACTGTACGCATCACACCTTCCTCTTGGGGTTCCCAACGGACGCGTGCTTTACGCGTAACAAGCATCAAGTTTCTGGCGCCGTTGCCGGGGAGATCAAGACACGCTGCAAGGGGAGTCTCCACTTCCAATCTCTTTACTTTGTTTTTGTCTTGCTTTATTTTATTTACTTCTTTGTTTGCTGCACTATATCAAAACACAAAAAAATTAGTTGCTAGCTTTACTTTATTTACTGTCTTGTTTGCAATCTCCATATTAAAAACATAAAAAAATTAGTTACTTGCATTTACTTTATCTAGTTTGCTTTATTTACTGTTGCTAAAATGGGTACTCCTGAAAATACTAAGTTGTGTGACTTCACAACCACAAATAATAATGATTTCTTATGCACACCTATTGCTCCACCTGCTGCTGCAGCAGAATTCTTTGAAATTAAACCTGCTTTACTAAATCTTGTTATGAGAGAGCAATTTTCTGGTGTTAGTTCTGATGATGCTGCTGCCCATCTCAATAATTTTGTTGAACTATGTGAAATGCAAAAGTATAAATATGTAGATGGTGACATTATAAAATTAAAATTATTTCCTTTCTCATTAAGAGGAAGAGCTAAAGATTGGTTGCTATCTTTGCCTAAGAATAGTATTGATTCATGGACTAAATGTAAGGATGCTTTTATTGGTAGATATTATCCTCCTGCTAAAATTATATCTTTGAGAAGTAGCATAACGAATTTTAAACAATTGGATAATGAGCATGTTGCCCAAGCATGGGAAAGAATGAAATCTTTGGTTAAAAATTGCCAAACCCATGGACTGACTACTTGGATGATCATCCAAACCTTTTATGCAGGACTGAATTTTTCTTCGCGGAACCTATTGGATTCAGCTGCTGGAGGTACCTTTATGTCCATCACTCTAGGCGACGCAACAAAGCTTCTTGATAATATGATGATTAATTACTCTGAATGGCACACGGAAAGAGCTCCACAAGGTAAGAAGGTAAATTCTGTCGAAGAAACCTCCTCCTTGAGTGATAAGATTGATGCTATTATGTCTATGCTTGTGAATGGTAGGACAAATTTTGATCCTAATAATGTTCCGTTAGCTTCATTGGTTGCCCAAGAAGAACATGTTGATGTAAACTTCATTAAAAATAATAATTTCAACAACAATGCTTATCGGAATAATTCTAGTAACAACTATAGGCCATATCCTTATAATAATGGTAACGGTTATGGTAATTCTTATGGGAATTCTTACAACAATAATAGGAATACACCCCCTGGACTTGAAGCCATGCTTAAAGAATTTATTAGTACACAAACTGCTTTTAACAAATCTGTTGAAGAAAAGCTTGGGAAAATTGATATGCTTGCTTCTAAAGTTGATAGTCTTGCTGCTGATGTTGATCTTTTGAAATCGAAAGTTATGCCTAATGAAAATAAAGATATTAAGTCATTTGCTACAGCAAACGCCATCCAAGTTAGAATTAATGAGAATATAAGATTGATGGCCGAATTGCGTGCTAGGTGGGAGAAAGAAGAAAATGCTAAAGATAACAATGTAGCTAAAGTTTGGACTATTACCACCACTAATGGCAATGTTTCCACTTCTAATGCAAAGCGTGAAAAACTGTCTGAAACTGCTAAAACTGCTGAAACTGCCTGTGATAAAACTGTTGAAATTTTTTCTAATGTTGGGGATAATGATCCCATTGCTTTAGATCATAATGGTTTAGATTTTGATGATTGTCACATCTCTGAAGTTATAAAGTTCTTACAAAAACTTGCTAAAAGTCCTAATGCTAGTGCTATAAATTTGGCCTTTACAAAACATATTACGAATGCTCTCATAAAAGCTAGAGAAGAGAAACTAAAACTTGAAACTTCTATTCCTAGGAAGTTAGAGGATGGTTGGGAGCCCATCACTAAAATGAAGGTCAATGACTTTTATTGTAATGCTTTATGTGATCTTGGTGCAAGTATTTCCGTTATGCCTAGGAAAATCTATAATATGCTTGACTTGCCACCATTGAAAAATTGTTATTAGGATGTTAATCTTGCTGATAACTCTACAAAGAAACCTTTGGGGAGGGTTGATAATGTTCGCATTACGATTATCAATAACCTTGTCCCCGTTGATTTTGTTGTCTTGGATATTGAATGCAATGCATCTTGTCCAATTATATTGGGAAGACATTTTCTTCGAACTGTTGGTGCTATTATTGATATGAAGGAAGGTAATATTAAATATCAATTTCCTCTCAAGAAAGGTATGGAACACTTCCCTAGTAAGAGAATGAAGTTACCTTTTGATTCTATCATTAGAACAAATTATGATGTTGATACTTCATCTCTTGATAATACTTGATACACACTTTCTGCGCCTAGCTGAAAGGCGTTAAAGAAAAGCGCTTATGGGAGACAACCCATGATTTTACTACAGCACTTTTATTTTATATTTGAGTCTTGGAAGTTGTTACTACTGTATCAACCTCTTCTTATCTTAATTTTGTTGCATTGTTGTGCCAAGTAAAGTCTTTGATAGTAAGGTTCATACTAGATTTGGATTACTGCGCAGAAACAGATTTCTTGCTGTCACGAATTTGGGTTGAATTCTCTGTAGGTAACTTAGAAAATTCTGCCAATTTACATGAGTGATCCTCAGATATGTACGCAACTTTCATTCAATTTGAGCATTTTCATTTGAGCAAGTCTGGTTCCTCTTAAAAATTCGTCTTTACGGACTGTTCTGTTTTGACAGATTCTGCCTTTTATTTCACATTGCCTGTTTTGCTATGTTTGATGGATTTCTTTGTTCCATTAACTTTCAGTAGCTTTGTGCAATGTCCAAAAGTGTTAAGAATGATTATGTCACCTATGAACATGTGAATTTTGATTATGCACTAACCCTCTAATGAGTTGTGTTGAGTTTGGTGTGGAGGAAGTTTTCACGGATCAAGATAGGAGGATGATACAATATGATCAAGGAGAGTGAAAGCTCTAAGCTTGGGGATGCCCCGGTGGTTCATCCCTGCATATTTCAAGAAGACTCAAGCATCTAAGCTTGGGGATGCCCAAGGCATCCCCTTCTTCATCGACAACATTATCAGGTTCCTCTAGTGAAACTATATTTTTATTCCGTCACATCTTATGTGCTTTACTTGGAGCGTCTGTATGTTTGTGTTTTGTTTTGTTTGAATAAAGTTGGATTCTAGCATTCATTGTGTGGGAGAGAGACACGCTCCGCTGTTGCATATGGACAAATATGTCCTTAGGCTTTACTCATAATGTTCATGGCGAAGGTTAAAACTGCTTCGTTAATTGTTATATGGTTGGAAACGGGAAATGCTACATGTGGTAATTGGTAGAATGTCTTGAATAATGTGATACTTGGCAATTGTTTTGCTCATGTTTAAGCTCTTTCATCATATACTTTGCACCTATTAGTGAAGAAATACATAGAGCTTGCTAAAATTTGGTTTGCATGATTGGTCTCTCTAAGGTCTAGATATTTTCTAGTAAGGGTTTGAACAACAAGGAAGACAGTGTAGAGTCTTATAATGCTTGCAATATGTTTTTATGTGAGTTTTGCTGTACCGGTTCATACTTGTGTTTGTTTCAAATAACGTTGCTAGCCTAAGCCTTGTATTGAGAGGGAATACTTCTCGTGCATCCAAATCCTTGAGCCAAACACTATTCCATTTGTGTCCACCATACCTACCTACTACATGGTATTTCTCCGCCATTCCAAAGTAAATTGCTTGAGTGCTACCTTTAAATTTCTATCCTTTGTCTTTGCAATATATAGCTCATGGGATAAATAGCCTAAAAACTATTGTGGTATTGAATATGTACTTATGTATCTTATTTCTTATTAAGTTGCTTGTTGTGCGATAACCATGTTCCTGGGGACGCCATCAACTACCCTTTGTTGAATATCATGTGAGTTGCTATGCATGTTCGTCTTGTCTGAAGTAAGGGCGATTTACCATGAGTTGAATGGTTTGAGCATGCATATTGTTAGAGAAGAACATTGGGCCGCTAACTAAAGCCATGATCCATGGTGGAAGTTTCAGTTTTGGACAACAATCCTCAATCTCTTATGAGAATATTATTTGTTGTTGAATGCTTAAGCATTAAAGAGGAGTCCATTATCTGTTGTCTATTTTGTCCCGGTATGGATGTCTAAGTTGAGAATAATCAAAAGCGAGAAATCCAATGCGAGCTTTCTCCTTAGACCTTTGTACAGGCGGCATAGAGGTACCCCTTTGTGATACTTGGTTAAAACATATGTATTGCAGTGATAATCCAGGTAATCCGAGCTAATTAGGACAAGGTGCGGGCACTATTGGTAATCTATGCATGAGGCTTGCAACTTGTAGGATATAATTTACATAACACATATGCTTTATTACTACCGTTGACAAAATTGTTTCTTGTTTTCAAAATAAAAGCTCTAGCACAAATATAGCAATCGATGCTTCCCTCTGCGAAGGGCCATTCTTCTACTTTTATGTTGAGTCAGTCTACCTACTTCCTTCCCTCAAGAAGCAAACACTTGTGTTAACTTTGCATTGATTCTTACATACTTGCATATTTGCATTCATCATATTACTGTATGTTGACAACTATCCATGAGATATACATGTTACAAGTTGAAAGCAACCGCTGAAACTTAATCTTCCTTTGTGTTGCTTCAATGCCTTTACTATGAATTTATTGCTTTATGAGTTAACTCTTATGCAAGACTTATTGCTGCTTGTCTTTAAAATACTATTCATGAAAAGTCT
Source organism: Lolium perenne (assembly GCF_019359855.2). Lineage (NCBI taxonomy): Eukaryota > Viridiplantae > Streptophyta > Magnoliopsida > Poales > Poaceae > Lolium > Lolium perenne. The sequence continues at coordinate 277,428,730 of NC_067245.2, forward strand.
TTGCTATATGATTCAGTTGTTTAATCATTGTCTTTACCATTGCTTCGAATCGCTGCATTCATTACATGTGCTTACAATAGTATTGATCAAGATTATGATGGTATGTCACTTCAGAAATTATCTTTGTTATCGTTTACCTACTCGGGACGAGTAGGAACTAAGCTTGGGGATGCTGATACGTCTCCAACGTATCGATAATTTCTTATGTTCCATGCTTGTTTTATGACAATACCTACATGTTTTATATACACTTTATGTCATATTTATGCATTTTCCGGCACTAACCTATTAACAAGATGCCGAAGAGCCGATTCTTTGTTTCTGCTGTTTTTGGTTTCAGAAATCCTAGTAAGGAAATATTCTCGGAATTGGACGAAATCAACGCCCAAGATCTTATTTTTCCACGAAGCTTCCAGAAGTCCGAAAGGGAAACGAAGTGGGGCGACAAGGCGATGCCACAGTAGGGCGGCGCAGCCCAGGCCCTGGCCGCGCGGCCCTAGCGTGTGGGCCCCTCGTGGCGCCCCCTGACCTACCCTTCCGCCTACATAAGCCTTCGTCGATAATAGTTCCAGTACCGAGAGCCACGATACGGAAAACCTTCCAGAGACGCCGCCGCCGCCAATCCCATCTCGGGGGATTCAGGAGATCGCCTCCGGCACCCTGCCGGAGAGGGGAATCATCTCCCGGAGGACTCTTCACCGCCATGGTCGCCTCCGGAGTGATGTGTGAGTAGTTCACCCCTGGACTATGGGTCCATAGCAGTAGCTAGATGGTCGTCTTCTCCTCATGTGCTATCATTGTTGGATCTTGTGAGCTGCCTAACATGATCAAGATCATCTATCTGTAATGCTACATGTTGCGTTTGTTGGGATCCGATGAATAATGAATGCTATGTTATGTTGATTATCAATCTATCATCTATGTGTTGTTTATGATCTTTCATGCTCTCCGTTGCTACTAGAGGCTCTGGCCAAGTTTTTACTTGTAACTCCAAGAGGGAGTATTTATGCTCGATAGTGGGTTCATGCCTCCATTAAATCTGGGACAGTGACAGAAAGTTCTAACCCTACCAGGTCGTTGGATTAAAAGGGTGATCGACGGCTACAGGTCGTCCTCGTCCTCGAACAGGAGCGGCGAGGTGCTAACCCTACCGGCGGCGAGGAGGGTCGCTAGGAGGTACCTGGGGCTCCGGCGAGGATCAGAGAGGTGGGAGATCGGTGTGGAAGACGAAGGCGAGTCGAATGGTGGTCGTGGGAGCGGCGGAGGTTGCCTGGAGCTTCTCCTCCGTCGAGCTACTGCGGCGGCGGTCTCCGGTTAAATTGCGGCGGCGGAGTGTATAATGTGGACAGGAGAGGGTTCGAGGATGATCAGAGAGGAGAGGGAAGTGGAGTGGCGTGCTCATTTGCGGCTGGAGCTTCCTCCTTTTATAGCGGCGAGTGATGGCCATGGGGAGCGGGCAGGTCAGTGGCGATGACGACGGTGGAGGTCACGCGGGGCCAGGGGAGTGGTAGCAGCCAGTAGGCGACGTCGAGGCGATGCTAACGCGCGTCGTGGCGCAGCCAATGGAGGACGGAGCAGTTCGGGAGACGTCATGTACTGGCGCGGTACCGGCGGACGTCGTTGACGATGCCGGCGGCTACAGTGTTCCGGCGAGCCAATGGCGATGTCCAGGAGCTAGCTGACGTCGAGGGGAGCAGGTGGGTGAAGAAAAGGGGGCGAGAGGTGGACGGAGTCAACGGGGCGCGTGTGTGCTCCGGCGTGTCCAGAGACGTGCCAGTGCGCGCTCTGGCACGACCTGGGCGTTCTGGGCACGTCATGTTCTGGTCGATGGCATGCTTGTCTCTGGCCAAGGAGGGTACATGCATGATCAACAAGAGGTAAGCTATCTATTTGACAAAGTGAGAGAGTCTAGAGAGGGCAGGGGAGTAGGGTTGGCATGGTGAGTGCCATGATGGCCGGCATGGCTTGGCATTGTCGAAATCAATGATGTACAAGGGGGTACAAGGCCTGGTAGTGTCCAAGGGGTTAACCAGTAAGTCAATGCTGACCTATGGTGGATGGTTGTGGCAAAAATCTGCTGGATTTTAGTATGTAGGGAGTTTGTGAAATGATGCACATAAGGTGCTCGGTCAAATGGCCGCAAGAGATCAACTTTCAAATTTTTCAATGAATTTTGGTGGAGTGACTTCATATAATATTTGAAGCTTAATGGTGGTGGTGGTGCTCAAATTTGAGTTGAATTGCAAAAATCCAAAAACTGTATGATCTTGTTTTTGTGCCAAGGTTGCTACTTTGCTTGATCTTCATTTGAAATCTAGCAAGAATTTGTAGGGGTGTATCTATGCAAAGTTGTTCTCCTTGATGTTGTCTTGGATGAGGTGCAAAGAGTTGGCTTTTTTAGTTTAGAAATCTCCAAATAAAAAGGCTCAAAGTAGGTGTCATGTTAAAATGGGCAGATTTGACCATTATCTCATGTGAGCATAGTTTGATTTCAAATTTGATTTGATTTGAGTTTCTTTGATTCAAAAAGTGTTACTAAGTGTTTAGTAACATTCTACAACTAATGGCACAAGCCAAATTGGCCTAGATCAAAGTTTTCCAAAATGTCCATAAGCATATGTATGTGATGAAGTGCATTTTTTCTTATTTCCTTATTTCAATTTTCTTTGCTTCACTTAGGCATGGTTTAGGGTTTATTTAATGTTAGATTGAGTTTGGTAAAGGTTTCAAACCATTAGGGTAAGGTAGGAGGGCATAGGTCAAAATTTGTCATTATGGCTATGTGCCACATATGCTTCTATGCTTATTTTTGTTTTATTTTTGTTTCACCTTTTAGTTGGTAGGTGATAGGTTGGGTTTGTTGATGTTTTTCAAGCCCTCTAAATAAGATAGAACAAGGCCTAGTTCATTATTTGCAAGGATAGCCATAGGCTTACATAGGCCTTTTCTTTTTAATTTAATTTAATTTTATTTGGTTTAAATTGGATGGTGAGAAGGAGAGTAAGGTTTAGGGTTTAGTGGGGTCTAACAATGGTTCACAACCATTTAGAAAGGTAAAAAGGGTATTGGTCAAGATTTACATACTAGGGCTATATGCCCTCATATGTCTTTTTATTTTATTTTAGTCTCTTTATATTTGATCCTATTTGGTTTTGAGAAGGTTAGGGTTTAGGGTTTTGGAAATGTGTTTAATGCAATAAACAAACAATCATGGCAATAACACAAGGATTAGGTATGAGCACTATGCATAGCACCATATGTAAGAAAAGTTTTTGTTGGTTCTCATTTTTGGAAAAAGGAAATTCATTTTCTTCTTTGTTTGAAAATTTGGGATGTTACAAACCTTGGTGAGCTTCCTCATATTATTTAGGGCATTCTTCTCGATCTTATCATAATATCTATGTTTCTTTTGATAGCTTCTTTGTGGTTCATTTGGTTGCTTGCTTCATTTGTTGAAGCTTTTTGACTTTGTTATCTTTCTGCAATCTTTGATCCTATCTATAGTGTGATTCCTTCCGAATATTCGTCATTGGATACGTGTATTTGATTCCACTCAAATTATGAGAAATGCACACGCTATGGAGGAACTCTCACTATATTGGCCTTCTAAATTTTTCACCCATTTCGGCAATTGGTGCCAATGGGGGAGAAGTTTGGAGGGTTTAAGGGAATTTGGTTATGTCTTTGCTTTGTGCTTAAGCATGTGCCTTTATTGCATTGCATCTTGTTGCTTTGCATAGTTGAATATTTAGAGGAAACTCCACTAGGCCTAGAATGCCAATAGATGCAATGAAAGTCAAGATCATTCACACATGCATATATTATGGGGGAGTTTGCTCTATATATTCAACTTGTTTGTTACTTAAATTCCTTATATAAACCCTCTCAAAGAGATTGTCATCAATTACCAAAATGGGGGAGATTGAAAGTGCATGGAGCCCCCATGTGTGGTTTTGGTAATTAATGACAATCCCTATGGAATAATGTTTGCATTGAGTTATATTTGTAGGAGTTGTCCATAGGCAATGCTTGAACCATATGTTGGCTTCAAGGTTGCAATAAGAAGAAATTTATGAAGGATATCAAGTGTCAAGTATGTCTTGAAGATGAATATGAAGTGAGCCCTCAATTTACTTCAAGACATCAACATGATGATGAATGAAGAGCAAGTTCAAGATGAGTCAACTCGGAGATATCATATGCTTGAAGCTTGCCATCCATATGGTGTTCATGGATATGTGAAGATGCGCCGAAGAAGAAGCTCTCCCATAGTGGAGTATGGGGGATCAATTCGCATGAATTCATCAAGCAAGCACAATCAAGAAAGGAGTTCCATCTTGTTGCGGTCAAGACCGTCATCATCAAGCTCAAGTGGAATGCGCAAGGTTAAGGTTTGCTCTTGATGGGGTTTCTTTCTCACCGGTCTCATGGCATAGTTGGAGACCGATTTATAGTTTAGTTGTCGTACTATCAAGAGGGCTCTCGAGTGAGTAACTCGATCGTATCCTTCGGAGAGATCTAACCTTTGCATCCTTGCATCATCTTTCTTGGTTGCTATTTGGATCTTATCCATGTGATGTTTTAGAGCTTGTGCTTATTCTCATGACAAGCTCTAGTTCATCGAGAATGGTTTTTTCATGGGCAACTTGTTGCATTTTCGAGGTTGGAGGTTTTACCGGCATGTATTTTTTTTAGATAGGTCAAACCTTTAATCATTTATGTCTATCCTCCATTGTTTTACTATGATGGTTCCCTGCATGATCTTGTAGAGCTTGTTCCTAGCTTTAAAACAAGCCAAAGATCATCAAAATCGGAGTCTGGATGCTAAAGTTATGCCCGTTTCAGTTTGATATTTCTGCCAGTTTTCGGGGGCGGGGGGGGGGGGGGGGGGGGGGATATTCCGGCCCAAGTTAGGGGCGGATAATCCACCCCCCCGGAAAATCCGGCCTCTGGGAAAATCCGGGAAAATATCCGGGCCCCCATCTAGGGGCATGTTTTTTCTGGTCCTTAGACGTTTTTTTGGGCGGATATTTGCAAATATCCGGCCCCGGATAATCCGGCCTGAGCATATCCAAACGGTCATATTTCGATGGGAGGGGGTATTTAAGCCCCCTTCTTCCTCCTTGGGCTGCACCCTCTTCCCTCATTTGCTCTCCGCCATTGTTGACCCTGAGAGCTTGCCATATCCCTCTACTCCTCCTATGCTTCTTGAATCTTTCTGAGGGAAAAGGAAGAGGAGATCTAGATCTACATTTCTACCAATCAAATCCCTCTCCTTCTGAGGGGAATCCACTAGATCTAGATCTTGGAGAAATTTGGTGTTCCTCCTCTTATTTCTTCTTCCTCTCTTATTCCTCCAATAGCTTTTGTAGCTTTGTTGGAATTTGAGAGAGAAGGACTTAAGCATCTTTGTAGTGTTCTTGCCATTGCATTTGGTGCATCGGTTTGACTTCTCCGCGGTGATACGTGGAGGTGAAAGTTTGTGAGATATTCTCTTCGGGAGCTTGTTCCCGGAGCTTGTTCCTCTTGGGTCTTTGGACCCTAGACGGCTTAGTGGTCTTTGTGGTGTTCTTGGGGGCTCCAATTAAGTTGTGGAGATTCTTCATGGGAAAGGCCTTTGTGGCGTCTTTGTGGTGTTCTTGGGGACTCCAATTAAGTTGTGGAGATTCTTCAAGGGCAAGGCCTTTGTGGCAATTTATTGGGAGCCTCCAATTAAGTTGTGGAGATAGCCCCAAGCTTTGTGCGGGTTCGGTGACCTCCCTAAGGTTCCATAGTGGATCGAGGACATCCATTTTGGTGGGAATTCTCGAGGAGAATACGGTGGCCCTCGTGCATTTGGAGTGACTTGTCCTCCACACCGCTCCAACGGAGAGTAACACTCGAAAGAGTGTGAACTTCGGGATACATCATTGTCTCCGCGTCACTTCGGTTATTCCTACACCCGAGCTCTTTACTTATGCACTTTACTTTGTGATAGTCATTGTGCTTGAAGTTATATATCTTGCTATGACCTAGTTGCTTATATTGCTTAGCATAAGTTGTGGGCACACATAGGTGAACCATAGTATATAGGCTTTGGGCTTGACAAAGTAAACTCTAGTTTTATTCCGCATTTGTTAAGCCCATCTGGTAAAAGTTTTAAATCGCCTATTCACCCCCTCTAGGCGACATCTGTGTCCTTTCACATGCAAGATAAAATAATTTGACCTGAGTTTGCAGTGCGGCAGTACCCCAACACGTGGTCGTGCTCCAAATGACTAGCCTTGGTCGTCTCACAAGAACCAAGTTATATGGGGCGGGTTTGTAGCTGCATGATCTCTTGGCTCGCATCGGTTCAACTTTTTTCCGCTTATTTGGTTACCTGACCGAGTCCGCATTTTTGCATGAACCGCTTCTCAAAGCACCCTCGGGTCAGACCCTGGGGAAACGTCCGGATTGATCGTTTCTAGCGAGCCACCCCTGTTTCCGTTGAACTGGAGAACGCCGCATTCTCGTAGAGCCCCCGCTGGAGATGGTGGGAGCTCGCGCGGGACGGCGAAATCTCGACGAGATGAGTTCGGTCACCGCACTTGAATTTTCATCACCGTATATAGGGGCGGCTCTCTTACCGACAAATTCAAATCCCCCATTTTCCCCCATTTCGAGCTCATCCACCCTTCCCGATCTAGCGACATGGTCGGCTCTTCCTCACCCGCACGGTCGGCGAGGCTTGCGGCGGTGACGACGGCTACTGGCTGCGGATGGTCTTCTTCTTCCTCTGCATCGATGACTTCGGTTGTGGTAAGCTTCTGCAAACCCTAGCCTTAGATCTAGATCTTTTGGGAACGAAAGGGGGGTCTGAACGAATCCATTGTAGGAAATTCCTTCGTCGCCGGTCGAGGTTGTGGAGGTTGTCCAGGTTGCATCGGACTCTACCACGGTGAGCGTTGTCGTCGTTGACTCTTCCACTGGGACGGTGGTGTTGCCTGCATCTTCGTCAGGGTCCCCTGCTTCCCCGACCTCGGTGCTGTGTGTGGCTCCATTGACTATAAGGCCGCTCTTACTTATCTCGATGTTTATTGATGTGGTAGTGTAGTTCATTGATGTCGTACTGCTTAAGGATGTGGATGTGGATGTGGTATGGTACCGGGGATAGTTCAATGATCTGCTAGTGCTTAAGGATGTGGATTTGGTAGTGGTAGTTCATTGATCTGCTACTTTTTGTCATGTAGGAGATCATACCTTTGGGCTCCCCTGATCTGTCTGCGCCTACTGTGAATGCTCAACCATGTCTGATTGCAAGTAAACCAGACATGGTTTGGAAAACTGAACTATCAAAGTTTGTGCTGAACCGGTTGGTTCAGCTCGTCCGTAGCGGCGTCTGTTTCAACATGGGATTCAAGGAGCAACAGATGAAGAAGGTAGCCGCAGATGTTCTTACATTCGCCGGCGTACATGTCACCACTCTTCAGCTCGACAACCACATCAGAAACTGGAGGACGAAGTGGAGCGTCATTATAAAGATGAAATCTGATCGCATTCTGGACTGGAGCAAATATGGTTGCTACTTCTACGGCGGTGATAAAGAGACGACAGACGAGTGCATTCAGGTACGAAGCCTCATTGAGTTCATGCATAGATCTTAAAATATATATATGTGAATGACGTCCGCACTAACAGTTGTTCCTTGTGGATTGCAGCGCTACCTGAAGCACCGTCAGTATGTCGGCACCCTGATCATGAACTACGCTCAGATGAAGACGATCTTCACGCCGCAATTTGTGTGCAAGGCACAGCTGTTCCAGCCTAACTTGTTGGTCAGGGCTATCAACTTCATTGCAGACAACGAAGTAGAGTATGCTGAGTACCGTAAGCTACAGCAACCGGAGAGGAGGAGCTGGCTTACGACCTGGCTCCGCAACCAGTTTCCTGCTTAGTTCTGCTTCCTTCGTCATGATCTGCTCATTTTGGGAGGTGATGCTCTATCCCTCCATTAGCTAGGACTTGCTACAACCTGTCCCCGGTCAGTAATTATGAACTTGTTCGAGGTGGTATATACTAACCCCTCGTGTGATGAACCTGTGATGCATCACAAAGTGGTTGCTTCGCTCGTGATGCATCTCCCACTAAGTAGTTGTTGTGTATTACTAGCACCTTTTGTGATGAACTGAATCTGATGTGTGTTGTTATTCATACCTGGGTAGCCTCACCACTCTAACTGAAGGGGTTACCACAACACGCAGCTATCTGTAACCAAACGGGCCGTGGGTTGCACGAGTAGGGAAGAAGGTACTGGAAACGGGCAACCAAACAATGGGGCCTGACTTCCCTCGCCATCGCAGAAAAGACTGCCCAGGCTACCAAACGATTTGCCTTTCATGGCCCATGGCCCGTTCACGACGCGCAGGGAGGTCCATCTCGCTGGCGCAATGGTGCAAGAAATCCATATAGGCTACCAAACGCGCCCATGGAGAGTTTAGTGTTACCAAACTCTCAGATCCATAGATGTGTTGTACATATTTTTTTGAAGTGATGGTACAAGCTTTCCCACCTTATTGAAAAAGTATAAGAACTAAATAAATATAAAAGAGCATGGTTTCCATAAGGACAAATACATATGGTGATATAGACAACCCAAACGTACACTGGAAATATACACTCTCAAAAATTCAGAATAAGAACCCATATGTCGGCCTTCTATGAAGGGTGACGAAGTGGGGAACTAATACCATTGTTTAATGGAGCCACTTTTGTTGCATCATGGATTGGCTCTATCAATCAAGGTAGTACGAACACACGATTCTGTGACTTCGGGATCAAAATTGATTAGATGTATTTAACAATTCTAGTTGGTAGGATTGTTGGTGTTTATATTCAACTAGGATCCTATGAGTCGTTATCTTACTAGAAAGGTTCATAGCAATCCATTCATGATTATGACTCTACCTTGCTACCAATTTACACTTTCTAGTGTATTTTCTAAGGGATTCTGAACAACTTAATTTGTGTGAATTGATAATCAGTAGACATAGCCAAATCTTTCATTGTGGAAGGATATTCCCCTCCCATCAAGGCAATCTTACACCCACCTCGAGGAGCAAGAATTCTAACAGGAGTAGATGAGCATACAACAAGGGCGTCGAAAACCCTAGCAGGCTCGACAAACATGATTTTCCAAATAAATCGTTGGCAATTTTGTAGAGTGCACTTAATAGAAAAATCAAATTGGTGCGATTTTTTGTGAGCATACTCAAACCGGAAAAGGTTAAATATTTGTGGATAAGCACACTCTATAATTGATCATGATAATATCTTGTACTAGTTGATTGCATAATGTTCCACATAAAAATAGTAGAGTGAGTACCATGTTTGGACCTCAAGCCGTATGATATTTATCCATCACATGGCCTGCGACTCAAGATTGCATGGCGACGCTGACATAGGAAGAAGAAATGATAACTGAGTACTTGTGGTACTAGGGTTCAAAGCTTTAGAAAGGGGAATCCAGACAAAATTTCAGTTGTAGGGTAATTAGTGTCCTAAATGATAACGAAGGGGTAAAAAGTGAAATTCACTCTTAATTATATATGGGCCGATTGGGCTAGTTAATTGGATGATTGTAATTGAGTAGCTCGAATAATTTGCAAAAAAAAATGAATAACCCGCATTCGCCCGAAAATAGCAATACTCTATCCGCTGGATATTCGTTGAACAAAAATCCTTAGCCGTATATGTATCCGTGGGTTTCTATGATCCCATTATCTATTCTATTATATACTAAAAGCAGAATAAGGATGTTTTTCGAGACACCAGGTTAATCCATATATGTTTAAATAATATAAACCGATGATATTAATCTGAACGTCTGAGATTTAATGATAACAAGCGTTACGTACAACAATATATGTGTACAAAAATAAACTAATGTCACGTTTGTCCTTGCTTATGAGTACAGGATTTACCTAGCTAGATGAGCCGCTCCCAGAAAAAGAATGTAATTTCTATACCCGATACGAGAAGGACACGGTCTATGTAAACTTCGTATCTCCATGGGACTCTAGGTGCAGCCTTTTATTTTTTTCATGGTACGATCTACAATATTTGTAGTACGTAGAGATGCATGCGCCGAATAGAGAGATGCAAGAAAACGAATTTAGTATCAAACGCCTACAAAATATTGCACGGTACAAAGTTTAGCAATCAGGCTACGATTAATTATTTTTCCTGGACACATTTCCAAAATTCTCCTCAACCCGGTATGTCCGGTTACTAGCGAGAGAATTTGTACGAGACGAAAATTAATGGTATCTATATAATTTGCTCAAATTTGATATTCTTTGGTAAATTTTGGGCGAGTTTGCAAATTAGTTTGACAAATCTCAGACGACATTACTAAATGGTATTTTTGACAACACATAATACTGGTGACCATCAGTATATTTTCCACCCTAGATAAAAAACAATAATACACATTAATACGTCAAGGTAAAGAAAAAATTCAAGGGCAAAAGTAAAAGCAGATTTGAAATAACGGACGGTGTTTCCAGTTACTAGCGAGAAAAATTGTACCAAACAAAAAATTCCCAGTATCTATATAATTTGCTAAAATTTAATTTTCTTTCATAAATTTTGGATGAGTTTGTAAATTCGTTTGACAAACCTCGGATGGTATTCGATCGGTATTTCCAGGTATTTACAAAAAAAAAGATGTGACCACTGGTATTTTTTCCCACCCGAGATAGAAACAATGATAGAAGTTAGTCCGTCAACGTAAAGAAAATTTCCATGGGGCAAAAGTAATGGTAGATTTGAAATATCGGTCGGTGTTTGTGGTTATTAGCGAGAAAATTTGTACCAGACGCAAATTACTATGTCTATATAATTTTCTCAAATTTAATTTTCTTTCGTAAATTTTGGATGAGTTTGCCAAAAATTTGTACCAGACAAAAATTCCCAGTATCTATATAATTTGCTAAAATTTAATTTTCTTTCGTAAATTTTGGATGAGTTTGTAAATTCGTTTGACAAACCTCAGATGGTATTCGATCGGTATTTCCAGGTATTTACAAAAAAACGTGTGACCACTGGTATTTTTTCCCACCCGAGATAAAAACAATGATAGAAGTTAATCCGAGAAAAAATCCAGTGGGCAAAAGTAATGGCAGATTTGAAATATCGGTCGGTGTTTCTGGTTATTAGCGAGAAAATTTGTACCAGACGAAAATTACTATGTCTATATAATTTTCTCAAATTTAATTTTCTTTCGTAAATTTTGGATGAGTTTGCCAGTTCATTTGACAAATCTCGAACAGTATTCGATCGATATTTCTGGGTATTTCCGAAACAAATAATATTTGTGACCACAGGTTCTTCCCACCCGAGATAAAAACGATGATATATGCTAATACGTCGACCTATAAAAAAATTACGGGAGGCAACGGTGGTGTATCAACAACAACCTCTTTTCAAAACTAACATCGTATTTGAAATATTAGTATTTCCGGAAACCGGTAATACCAGTGACCACCGTAATTTTTTCTCACCCGAGATGAAACTCGCTAATATAAGCTAATACATCGGCATAAAAAATTATTTTATGGGAGGCGTTAGTGGCGTATCAACAAATACCTCCTTTCGATAACTAACGACACATTTAAATATTAGTACGGACATGATAAAATTAGGCATTAATTGCATGATCTAGGCCTATTACAACAGTCTATAAGTTTCTATAATGTATGATAATTAACTTGATTTTATCTCACATGTTATCTATGCAAACATTTCTTTTCTGAACAGAGTATGTCCGTGCAAAGTTAGTGCAAGCATTTCATGGTCAAATCTTGAAGAATCACCAGTCTTTCTAAGAAAATGCTGATGTGCCACCATATCTACCTATTAGAGACACCACATTAAGCCATGTCACCCAAATTATACTCATAGTTAGATCTAAATGTATGCCTAGAATTGAAAGAAAGATTGACAATTAACTCTATAATCTGATTTGACACTGCTGATTATTGAAATTCAAATATGAAGGAGACTAATATGTACCAAATAACCATTAAAAACAAAACATGTACTTCTAACCAAAGACGATTATATAATAGTTTATAAACAAATGATCATACCCGATTAGTCTAGCGTATCAAGACGTCCAGTTCGGATAGCTTCCTAGATACACAACATAAATTCTTAGGAGAGAATATAACTTCCTTTTGGAGGACATGCATAACCTCAATAATAGCATCAACAAATGCAACCTAGGGTTTGTACATTTATTTTGCAACAACATTGATAGTTGTTCCCGTGAGCACTTTTGATACGATAAGGATGATGCCCTCGCAATTGCGAGGCCCACACTGCTAGTTATTCTTAAAAGCGGTTTTGCTAACTGAGAATTAACTTAGTTCTTAGTCAACTCCCAAACTGTAGAATCGTGTTATATGATTCGCGCTAAGCCATAAGACAGGTGAGGTTGCAACTAAGATTTAACCAATTAAATATAATTCTCATTTGACTAAGAATGAGGCACACCTTTCAGTTTTCAGCCTAGTCAGACCACTGTAATGTGCTGATGGAAAACCGGCGGCCCGTTTCCGTCGCTGGTCAGAACAAGCAAAACCTCAGCTGCTCATCCAGAGACCACGGCCCAAGTCCCCTGGATTCCAGTCTGTTTGAAGGAGTGCCACTGGCGAAACGGCTCCGGCCGTCACCCACGAGCGGTGCCGGTTCGACGGTATCAACAATTCACAACCCGCGGCGCGAGACCGGCCGTCACGGGACACCGCTGCTGCCGCAGCTGTGGGCCGTTTCTTCACTCATACCCGCGCGAACACACTCCCATCTGGCGGTTTCTGGAACCTACCACTGGCAGCGCATCGCGGTCTCGCGCGGGCCGCCACCCCGCCAGCTCCAAATCCAAAACCGGCGTCCACTGCCCACAGGACACGACACGCGCCGCCGCCGATCCCTTTTTAAAGCCGCGGTCACCCGCTCCGGCACGGCACAGCACAAGCTCACAAGCAAGTCCACATCCAATTAACCTCGACCTCCTCCACCCAAGCGACCAAAATTCGATCCTTTCCTTCCTCGCCTACCTAAACCCATCAATCGCCGCGACCATGTTCCTGGTCGGGATAGTGGCGGAGCTGCTGGAGGACTACACGCTGCTGGTGGCGCAGGTGATGGAGCAGCTGCTCCACGACGCGCCCTTCCCCCGCCGGATGCGCACCCTCATGCTGCGCAGCATACCCTTCGCCGGCCCGCCGCCGCCGCCGCCCCCGCCGCCGCACGCGCTCCGCGTCGCCACCCGAGGCTGACGGATCGAGCCCGCCCGCACGGCCGTCCCGCCAGGCACGTGTTGCCCATGGGCGAGCTAGCTGATCCGACTGCCTAAATTCAGGCTCTGTTTTGATGCCTCTTAATTTCGGCTCGTTTTGTTCATTTGTTCGGTCCTGTGCGCTGTGCGCACTGCGCCGTGTTCCTGGGTCTGTAAATATTTTTTGTGAGATGAAGGGAGCTCTGATTTCATTTTTGTTCCCTCTGGATAATGCCAAGTGCTCTACTTCTTTTCTGTTTCACTGGACCAATGAGTTTTGTGGAACCTTCTTAACGCAAGTATTGGTACGCACTGACAGGAATTGCTGGATTGTGACAGTATTGTGATGTAGACGGTGGCTCCTTTCAACCAGCCTCTTCTCTTTTCTATTCGAAATAATTATCGTTGATGGACTCTGGTATCTCTGAAGTCTTGTAGATTTTTGTTATATAAAGTAAAAAAATGCATTTCTCATCGAGATTAAGAAAAGAAATTGGTTGCCCGTAAACTAAAGGAAACATGGAGAAAATGGAACAACAAACAAGACGCAGCGTCGCAAGCTCATCGACGAAAACTGCTAAACAGTTTAGCCTTCTTGCGTCGACACGATGGATTCTGTTATATTGTGATCCAAATTTATATACTAAAAGGATGCTAATTTCTGACGAGCGAAGCGAGGCCTGTCGCCGGTACGGATCGTTGACACTGCTTATATATATATATATATATATCTTGTAAGCCACCGGCTAGGGTTTATCAGATTATAAGATAACCCACGCCGTTTGTAAACACTCTCCGATATAGTGAAATTTTGCTGGCTGGCGTCCGTGGTTTTTTCCCCTAGAAGGGGGGTTTTCACGTTAAATCTTGTGTCTCCGCTGCGTTTACCTTTATCGTTCTTCGTTATTTGTTTGTCGCTTATAACAAGTGGTATCAGAGCCCGTGTTTCAATCTAGAGTTTTGCGACATGTCTTCCGTGAAGTTCGATCTACCGCAGCTGGATTCTACCACGAGATTTTCTCTGTGGCAAGTGAAGATGAGGGCGATCATTACCCAATCTTCTGTTCTGGATGAAACTCTTGATGGATTTGGCAAGAAAGATGCCAAGACCTGGACCGACGATGAAAAGAGGAAATACCGTAAGGCTTTTTCATTAATTCAGCTTCATGTATCCAACAATATTTTGCAGGAAGTGCTGGCTGAGAAATCCGCAGCGGTGCTGTGGTTGAAACTGGAATTGATCTGCATGTTCAAAGATCTAACCAGTAAGATGCACGTGAAGATGAAGTTGTTCTCGCACAAGCTGCAAGAAGGTGCGTCAATGATGAATCACCTATCGATCTTTAGAGAGATCGTTTCTGATTTACTGTCCATGGAGGTAAATTATGATGATGAGGATCTCGCTCTTATACTGTTAGTCTCGTTGTCTAATTCTTTTGCGAATTTTCGAGACACCTTGTTATACAGCCGTGATGAACTAACCCTTGCCGAAGTTTATGAGGCCCTCCAGCAGAGGGAAAAGATGAAATCTATGGTGCAGACAGAGGGTTCGTCATCTAAGGCAGAAGCACTGCAGGTCCGAGGCAGGACCGAGAACAGAAACAACAACTACAACAACTACAAGAGAGATAAGAGCAAAACCGACAGAGGTCGCTCAAAGTCCAAGGGACGAGATGGTAAGTTCTGCAAGTATTTAAAAAAAAACTAGCCACGATACTGATGATTGCTAGAAGTTGCAGAACAAAGAGAAAAAAAACGGTACTTACCAACCGAAAAACAAATCTGAGGGTGATGGTAAGGCTGCTATTGTTTTCAGTGATAATTCTGATGGTGATTGCCTAGTTGTGCTTGCTGGTTGTGTTTCTAGTAATGATGAGTGGATCCTTGATTCTGCATGTTCGTTTCATATTTTTTGTAAAAAGACTGGTTCAGTTCTTATGAGTTTGTGCATAGTGGAGATGTTGTGCGTATGAGAGATAACAACCCACGTGAGATCGTGGGCATTGGCTCCGTTCAGATCAAGATGCATGATGGTATGACATGCACTCTGACAGATGTGAGACACATACCTGGCATGAAAAGAAATCTGATCTCTCTCAGTACCCTTGATGTTGATGGGTACAAACACCCCTGTTCTCGCGGAGTTCTGAAGGTATCAAAAGGTTCTCTCGTTCACATGATTGGTGATATGAATTCTGCAAAATTATATGTTCTTAGAGGTAGCACTTTGTCTGGTATTGCTGCAGCTGTTATTCCTGATGAACCTGGTAAAACTAATCTGTGGTATATGCGTCTTGGACATATGAGTGAACATGGCATGGCAGAATTGCACAGGAGAGACCTGCAAGATGGCTGCAATTTGATTAAGTTTGAGTTGTGTGAGCACTGCATTTTTTGTAAGCATAAAAGAGTTAAATTCAATGCTTCCGTTCATACCACTAAAGGGTTTCTAGATTATGTGCAAGCTAATGTGTGGGGACCTTCCCGCAAGAATTCTCTTGGTGGTGCAAATTACATGCTTACTATCATAGATGATTACTCCAGAAAAGTGTGGCCTTTCTTTGTGAAACATAAATCTGATGTGTTTGATGCTTTTAGAAAGTAGAAAGTTATGGTAGAGAAGCAAACGTAAAAGAATGTTAAATTGCTTCGTACTAACAATGGCATGGAGTTTTGTTCTAATATTTTCAATGATTATTGCAGTGACGAAGGCATTGTCAGGCACCACACCATTCCATATACTCCTCAGCAGAATGGTGTGGCGGAGAGGATGATCAGAACCATCATCTCCAAGTCTCGCTGCATGTTGTCCAATGCTGGTATGCATAGATGTTTTTGGGCTGAAGTAGCCTCCACCGCTTGTTACTTGATAAACAGGTCACCTTGCATTCCGCTTGATAAGAAAACTCCTATTGAGGTATGGTTTGGTTCATCTGCTGATTATTCACAGTTGAGAGTTTCCGGTTGCACTTCTTATGCTCATGTTGATAATGGAAAGCTAGAGCCTGGGTTGTTAAGTGTGTTTCTTGGTTATGGTTCAGGAGTTAAGGCATACAAGTTATGGAATCCTGAAACTAAGAAAGTTTTGCATAGCATGAATGTAGTCTTTAATGAGGCTGTCATGTTTTATAAGAGTTCATCCACAGATGTTACTGATGCTTTTGTTTTCTGATAATTCTGATGATGAACAACAGAGAATTAGCGTGCAGGTGGAGCACGTGGAGGAGAAAGAAAATGATGTTGCTGAAAATGATAACACTGTTCTTCAGCACTCACCACCTGTTTTGCAGTAAATAAATAGTTCCATTGTTGTTGATAGACCGAGGCGTAACAAAGGTCCACGTCCTCGTTTAATTGAAGAATGTAATCTTGTTCATCATGCTTTGAGTTGTGCTGAACAGGTGGAGCATGATACTGAACCTGCTACATATACTGAGGCTGTTGCATGCGTTGATCGCATGAAGTGGATTTCTGCTATGCAAGAGGAGATGCAATCGCTTGACAAGAATGGCACATGGGATGTTGTGCCATTGCCTAAACAAAAGAAGGCTATCTGTTGTAAGTGGATATTTAAAAGAAAGGAATGTTTGTCTCCTAATGAGCCTCCGAGGTTTAAGGCAAGGTTAGTTGCAAAAGGTTTCAGCCAAATTCCAGGTATTTATTATAATGATGTATTCTCTCCGGTTGTGAAGCATAGTTCCATTCGTGCATTCTTTGGTATTGTGGCTATGCATGATCTTGAGCTTGAGCAGCTAGATGTAAAGACTGCTTTTGTGCATGGTGAGCTTGAGGATGAGATATACATGGACCAACCTGAAGGTTTTGTTGTGTCTGATAAGGAGGATCTTGTTTGCAAGCTAAAGAGGTTCCTTTATGGTTTGAAACAGTCTCCAAGACAGTGGTATAAAAGGTTTGATTCGTTTATGATTGCACATAAGTTTAAGAGATCTCAGTATGATAGTTGTGTTTATATCAAGTTTGTTAATGGATCACCAATATACTTGCTGTTATATGTTGATGATATGTTGATTGCTGCCAAGAGCAACAAAGAGATCACTACTTTAAAGTCACAATTAAGTAGTGAGTTTGAGATGAAGGATCTTGGTGCTGCTAAGAAAATACTAGGTATAGAAATTACAAGAGACAGAAAATCTAGTGTGGTATTTCTTAGTCAGCAAAATTACATTCAGAAAGTTCTTCATCGTTTTAATATGCATGATGCAAAGTCTGTTAGTACACCTATTGCTCCTCACTTTAAATTGTCAGCATTGCAATGTCCTAGCACTGATGGAGATATTGAGTACATGTCACGAGTTCCATATTCTAGTGTTGTTGGTTCCTTGATGTATGCCATGGTCTGTTCTCGCCCTGATTTGTCATATGCTATGAGTTTGGTCAATCGATACATGGCTAATCCTAGTAAAGAACATTGGAAAGCTGTTCAGTGGATTTTCAGGTACCTTCATGGCACATCCAAAGCTTGCTTGAAGTTTGGCAAGACCGGTGAGGGACTCGTAGGCTATGTGGATTCAGATTTTGTTGCCGATTTGGATAAGAGAAGATCCCTCACAGGTTATGTGTTCACTGTTGGTGGATGTGCTATGAGTTGGAAGGCAACGTTACAACCTGTTGTTTCCTAATGTACGATCGAAGCAGAATATATAGCAATTAATGAAGCTTGCAAAGAGTCTGTTTGGTTAAAAGGTTTGTATGCTGAGCTTTATGGAGATGATTCTTGCATTAACTTGTTTTCTGACAGTCAAAGTGCAATATACCTTACTAAAGATTAAATGATCCATGAGAGGACAAAGCACATTGATATCAAGTACCATTATGTGTGCGACATTGTTGCTCAAGGTAAACTGAAGGTATGCAAGATAAGTACTCATGATAATCTTGCTAATATGGTGACAAAGCTAGTTCCTGTTTCCAAGTTTGAGCTATGCTCGAACTTGGTTGGTATAACTATTTAGCCCAAGTGGTTGTTGGCGGCAGCAAGTGTTTTTCTTTGTTGTTCAGGAGATTGTTGAAGTTCATGCTACAAGATGGAATTTTGGTGATAGTGCACAAAAAATTGATTGGCTGATTAGGACCAATAGAGTCAATTATGCTCCCTCCATTTTAACTCTAGCTATCATGTGCTTCGTATGTTTATATTCTAACTCCAAATATATGTTTGTGCAGTATCTTAAAGATTTCTAGGAGATTTAATCCAAAACATCGCTATGCATAACACACTTATTTAATTAAGAGCATCTTATGCAGTATATCCAAAATATCACACATGTAACAAAAAAAAAGTACAATGGAGGTTCTCAACAAAGTTTCAGCAGGAGCTATTACTAAATGTTTTGTGAAACATCATTGCCACCAAAACCTTGTCATGGAGAGACTGATGTAACCAATAACTATTTCTGCAATTAACCTCTTATTTGTATAGCTGAAATTGAATCTATTTCAAAATGAATGTATACATGTGGTGTATAAAATGTGCAATCAAATAGAAATGAGTTTTACAAATGTATTTTCTGCAATGTTGAGTTATTGGTTGCTAGGTACATCTGGTTTATTGCTTGTTGCTGCATAGGTATAATGTCAGTGATGCATGTAAAAAATCATGTGGCTGGTCGAAACAAACATGTGCCATCTAAGATGAACATATACGCATGGTTCAATATTAGCCATTTTTATAATAAAATCCACCGACGATTGAGTATACAAATCATTTGTGGCGGCCCTCGGTGTCACAAATGATTTTTAAATATAAAAACATATGCAAAGAGGTGCCCTTAGCACATGGTTTAATAAATCGTGTGCATTGAAGAGACACATCGCACACCCTTGCATAGTGTTACGGTTGAGTTTACCTTGTATGAGGAGTTATTTCAGCCATGCATGAAGGCATGTTATGTATTAATGACATATGATCCACTAAACTCTCCACCGCTAGTTGCAGCCACACACACATTCAACTGTTGTACAGTCCTCCAACGGCCAAACGATCATCCAAACACGCATCCACGCAGCTTAACAGAACTGGCCACTAGAGCATGTTTGGTTCCTAGCAATATCGTTTCTCATATCCACGGATGCAAAAATGGGAAGTTTAGGTGCCAACTGTTTTCCACGTTCTTGATTACCATCAACTTGAAAACACCCTAAGACATGTCCACTGAGGAATGCTTGATTCCACCATTCTCATTGGGATCATGAACTTTAGGTGCCAGCTATTTTCCACGTTCTTGATTACCATGAACTTGAAAGCACCATAAGGAATGTCCCCTGAGGAATGCTTGATTCCACCATTCTCATTGGGACATGTGTTGGCACGCACAACAAGAGGGAAGATATGTGCGTGGGAGAATCATTAAGATGGTGGAACCCGGAATATTGGTTCCACGTTTAGGCGTGAAAAGTGTAGCATCACCTCCATCTTAGTCGGTCACCACCACTAAGGAGAAAAGTAGATCCTCACTTTTGCTCTCGGTCTGCGAAGGAGGTGGCAACGGCGATCCAGATCTGGGGCACCAGCTACTTTGACTTAGCATATCTCAACAACCTTCTCCATCACCCTCTCTTCTCGCGGTCCGGTTGTAGTGGGTATCGCAGATCCGTGGCACCGACGAGTCCTGTTCGTATCCAGCATCCTATTTTCCCCGTCGTCTCCGGCAGCATGGTGCCACCTCGAACCAATGATGCAAGCACCTATAATCCACTCCCTCCCTCTACCATTAGTTATGTAGATCGTTTGTTTCAACTTCTAACCTGTTAAGTTGTTACTTACGCTAAATCAAAATAGTTAAGCCGAGCAGTTGACGCTTTTCGTTCACAGGACGAGCGGTTCGTCGCAACTCTAGGCCCTCTATCAAATATGCTCCCATGTTTGAGCGTGAAAGAGAGAGGATGAAATCTGAATTACATCTCCAAAAATAAAGATTGGAGAGCTCAAAGGAGGTCGCATGAGACAATATCTCGTAACTTCAGGCATGTCATGTATGCTATTGGAGAGCTCAAAGGAGAGATGATCTAGCCGCCATATGCTCGCACTCCCCCAAGATAAAAGGTATGGCTACCGATGGTTTTCATATTTCAAGATGAGCAACTCTTTATTGGAGTCGATTGCATGTTTGTATTGCACCGAGGCTTAACAATTTGTTCATGTCAGGAGTGTGTTGGGGCAATTGATGGTACTCCTGTCATTGCTAGAGTGATAAGAAACTTGTCTCATGCGTACATGGGGAGAAATCACTACACCCGCCAAATTATGCTTGCTGGTTGTTAATTTTGATACGAAGGCTGCATATGTGTTAGTTGGATGGAACTGATAAGCTCATGATGCAACGATTCTTGCTAACAGCTTGGACAAACCAGACGGACTAAAAATCCTTGAGGATAAGTTTTGCCTATCTGATGCCGGATATGCTTGCCGCACTGGAGTTCTTCCACCCTTCGGGTCAACAAGGTATCATTTTAATGAGTCATCTGCAAGGGGGGGGGGGGGGAGGGAGGATTCGGTGATCTAGAAGTCATCTTAGATAGAGAAGACGGCGCAAGGAACCAAACACGCCATGCCTTCACAGCGTGTGCATGCTCACACTCAATTAATAGATGCCGATCTGCCGCTGCTAAGCACACTCTTATCTTTGTACCATGCTCTCTGTTGAAGGATAGAGAGGGAGACAGATATGTGGAATATGTTGGATGTTGTATTGAGCCTCTCGGGCGAGTATATATAGGGGTACAAGTCTTGGGAGCCAAGAAGGCTATCCTAGAGATAAGGCAGGAGATGATTACAAATCATATACTACCAAATACACATATACCAAATATATCTCTAACACTCCCCCGCAGTCGTAGCGGTAGTGACGTGAACAATGGAAGCGTCGCGGACGGTCAGACTGGAGAGAAACCGAAGGTATGAACCAACGGGCTGACACTCCCCCGCAGTCGTAGCGGGAGCGTGGTGGACGATGTCGCGTTGCGGATGCTTGGACTGTAGAGGAAGCCGACGTGCTCGTGCGAGGTGGTAGCCCTTGTGCCGATGTCGAGGTAGCCGAGAGCGTGGGTGCTACAACCTTGGTCGAGGGAGCCGCGCGAGGAATTGCCGTGGTCGATATCGTGGCCGGGTGCCAGTGTCGATGTAGCCGCAGGAGAGGTGGTGTGCGAGGAGGGTGACGGAGATGAGCCGAGGCAGTCGTGGAGATGGTCGATGCCGAAGTCGATGCAGTCTGAGCCGTCGAGGACGAGGTGCAGCCCTAGTTTTGCCAGAACTAGGCGCACATCGGGGACGAAGGCATACTCCGGTTTTGCCAGAACCGAGTACGCAAGACGAATTTGAGGAAGGCGAGGCGCCGATCCGAGCTTGCCAGGCCCGGGGACGCATCGGGGACGAAGGCACGCGGCGGTGTTGCCAGTACCGTGCATGCGTAGGACGGGACCAGTACAAATGGCGCGCCATGTCGGAGTAGACTTAGCAGAGGAAGACTCAACGACGGTTGTCGGAGTAGAGTAGCAGGTGTCGTAGTCGGGGAAGATGCGAGGACGCTGGCGGCGGAGATGTAGTGAACGAAGACGTAGAAGACGGGCGTTGCGGTGGTCGGCGAGCCCAGCGCGACCTGGAGTGGTTGGCGAGCCCAGCGGCGACCTGGGGTGGAGGCGCGGCGGCGGTACACGAGGTTGGCGAGGAAGACCCGGCGGCGTGACGAAGACCATGCGCAGACGGAGGCGACCAGCGCCGAAGGGGTGGCGCTGTGGTGGCCTCAGACGTCGATGCGTGGGGGATGGCGAAGGTGACCGCGTGCAGCGACGCCACGGCTCGAGGGGCTGGCGTAGCTGCAGGGCGCGAGTCGGTGCAGCGGCGGGAGACCACCAGCGACGTACACGCCTCGGAAGGCGCGTTAGAGGCCGGTAGTGTGGACCAAAGGCGGCGGCGATGCAGTCACCTTCGCCATCCCCCACGCATCGACGTCTGAGGCCACCACAACGCCACCCCTTCGGCGCTGGTCGCCTCCGTCTGCGCATGGTCTTCGTCACGCCGCCGGGTCTATGTCGTTGTCGGAGTAGAGGTGCAAGTGGACGATGGCGATGGGCGACTCAATCCGATCTATGATCGGTAAAATAAAAAAGAAAACGCCGGTCGAGCGACCGGCGGAGCAAAAAGAAAACCAATCTACAGATTGGAAAAAAAAAAGACTCGAGGGCAGCGGATCAACGGATCGGCGAACGAACCCTCATACGGATTGCGTGGCCCCCAGAGTAGATCATGGAGATCGACCTCCCCGGGGGCGGCGCGGCGCGGAAACTTTGGGGCGGCTAGGTCAAGGAGCGTGCCGCTCTGATACCATGTAGAAGGATAGAGAGGGAGACAGATATGTGGAATATGTTGGATGTTGTATTGAGCCTCTCGGGCGAGTATATATAGGGGTACAAGTCTTGGGAGCCAAGAAGGCTATCCTAGAGATAAGGCAGGAGATGATTACAAATCATATACTACCAAATACACATATACCAAATATATCTCTAACACTCTCTACCGATTTGACACTGTACCATGAACTCCATGCATATATTTCACTCGTTGCTACTATCTTCGTTTCATAGAATAAAATTTATATATTCTTTTAGAAAATTCAAGCTAAGTAAAGTTTAATTAAACCTTAAAAAAACTATCAAGAACCATGATAATATGTAAATATCATATAAAAATATATTTCACGATGAGTCTAAACGGTGTTAAGTTTGGATTGTACATAATAATTTTTTTTCCTAAAAACTTGGTCAAAGTTTACATAGTTTGACTTTGAAAAAAATATAAAGCTTATTATTTCATCAAATGGAGGTAAGTAGAACTTAGTCAACGACAAGCAGAGCCTATATCTAATCGTCTAAACTTAGTCCCTCTTCCTAAGAAAAACGACTCAATTTTGTATAGGTGCGCATGTATCTATACCTAATAATAAAGGAGCTAAGGTTTCCGTGGTTTCGTCCGTGCGATTTCTGCCAAAATTTTCGTCAACGCTTTTTTTTGGACCGTTTTGCCCTCCCACCAAATCCCATAATACAGCAAATTACCACCGTGGTACCGATTCGTTTGGTTCTTTTCTTTTCCTCCTCCACCGTGTCCGTTTCCACACACGACCACGCGCGCGACGGGCGTACGGAACTCGTCGCCGGTCGAGGGTCGAGGGTCTGCAGGGGCGCGGGAGCACGGAACTCGCCGCAGCCACATCCCGACGCGCGCGACGTCGTCGAGCGTCTGCAGGGGCGCGGGCGGCCGCGCCCACATCCCGGCGCAGCAGCGTCGCTCGCCGCGGGTCAACGACGCCCGCCGCACACGTGGCTTCGCCCGGGGAAAAGGGCAGCTAGCAGAGGTCGGCGTCAGCCGGAAGGGTAGCGACGGCGCGGCTCGTGAAGCATGGCGGCGGGGGTCGGGCGCGGCCGAGGCGGAGCAGGGTATGACAGGCGGCGAAGCGCAGGCAAGAGGTGTCGGCCGAAGGCGGAGCTAGCAGCGCCGGCGACGAGAAAGCGTGTGTGGCAGCGGGGGTTGGGTCGTGCTGTGTGTGCTGAGCTGAGAGAGCGGAGGGAATAAGGGAAGGGATAGGATTGGGGGGCGTCGGTGGCTGGACCTGGAGTGGGCCTTTGGGCTGGTACTGTTAAACAAAGTTCTCTCCCTGTAGAATAGATCGGTGATGCTAATAATAATCCCACCTCGCTTCTTCACATGGACTTCTACCTATTCATATACGTTGGCAAGTTGCAAATCAACAAGGAAGCAGCATAGATTGAGATTGAACTCAGGTTCAGGAAGGAATTAAAGTGTGACCCTTGCACATGTGAGCTAATTGTCTTTCAAGTCAAAAAGAGGTGTGTGGGAGATCTTTGCAATTTGCCACTACTACCTAGCGCCCTATTTCTCGAGGTCCACCAGTACTAGCAAGTGCCTTATTCCTCGAGTACGAAGGACCACCGGTATAGTCACAAGGGCTCCCGGTGCAACGCACGGGCACTCTTGCTATAAAGGCGTATAGATGCATGCCGCATATCTAGATAAAGTTGAAAAAACTTTTTTGGAACTGGGAGTATTAATAACAAGATTAGTTCCTATTAGGCCATATCCAACGGTCACTCGCAAAAGGACATATTTTGTCCGTCATGGTCCATGGAAGCCAAAAGCGAGACCCAAGAACCTGTCGTAAACGGAGGTTTCCTTAGATTTTATCTGTTTGGTACTCATTTCTGGCAAATTTGGGCTGTCCGCGGTAGATTGTGTTGGCCCGCTCTTCAGCGACCGAGGAGGCGAGGAAACGCAGGTCCAGGCGGTTCACCCGCACGCACACTGTTTTCTTAAATGAAGACATGTCGTTCCCGAGGGATCCACTCGCAGTCCCCACTCCCGGAGCTCCCACAGACCCAAACCCTAGCTCCCACACCCAACCCCTAACTCGAGGACATGGAGAAGGCGACGGTTGGTTCCGGCATGGACGCGAAGACCATGAGGCCAGCAGGTCTCGCTATGGCGGGTGCGGTGGAAATGGAGGACGCCGCTTCTTCCGCACCCCCGTGCATAAGCCACCGCGTATGTCTTCCATCTCGAGCTCGGAGCGGTGCATTGATGGCTCCCAAGTGCAGGAGATCAATTGTAGTACTTTTTAATAACAAAGGTTGTCAAACCCACGAGAAACTGAAGGTACTGGTTAGTACTAATAACAAAGTAATAGTGTTGGTCTGAGGAGCAACATGAGACTTTCTTTTCCTCTGGCTAGAAAAGAAAGATGTTTCAGTTCGCCAGGTTGTCTCTTGCCTGCTCATGGATTCAGCAGACAGTTCAAAAGGTTGCAGACCAGGATAGCCTCAGATCAAAACCTAAATGTGCCAGGATCATAGAAGCAAGGGCAATAAGTTGGCTAATTTTGACTGACAGACTTCAAAGCCTTCCTAATCTGCGGGCCGGGCCAGCCAACTCTTCCAATGAAGAACTGATTTCCTCACCCACTTCAGCACGAGAGTTACGATCAACAAATCGGAACATTAATTGATTCGTGGAAATGCCGCGCGCTGCTTGTGCTAAGTCACCCACTACATTCTCAATGGCAACTGCTCAGGCACCGTGGGAATAGCTCAGAAGGAGGTGATAAGCATTAGAAAATTGATACGAAGGATATCCGTAGAAATCTTTCCATTCGTAGTAGTCTAGGACCCGGGTGGGTTGGCTGTGAAAGGAGAGTAGAGTTTTTTAGTTTAGTAATAAAAGTACTGGGTGAGGCTCTGACAGCAATCTATGCTTCACAGTAGTATATATTTTGTATATCGAAGTCCTAGATAGGAAAGTAGAGTAGGCACAGATCTTCCACAAAAGGCAAAATTTATAGTATAGGAAAAAAACATTGATTGAATTTTCCAACGGACTCATTCCATGAGTAAACGATTGAATGGGATTCGCTTGGGCAACGAAATAAAGTCCTGACGGAGGGATCGTACCATTCGAGCCTTTTTTTTCATGCTTTTCCCGGCGGTCTGGAGAAAGCAGCAATCAATAGGACTTTCCTAATCCTCCCTTACTTTCAGGAAGAACGTGAAATTCTTTTTCCTTAAATGGGAGCAGAGCAGGTTTGAAAAAGGATCTTAGAGTGTCTAGGGTTGGGCAGACGTATAGTTTGCAGTAAAAATAAAGTGCATAAAGTAAATAGCAAATAAGTAAATGCTCTCGATGAGAGAAAATCCCAATCCTCTATGCAGCAAGAGGACAAGCTCAAGTGTGTGTGCTTATATGAGACTAAAGTTCTCGAGGGTGGCATGGATTCACTAGCATCTCAGTTCCAAATAACATGGTAAATATTTTGTCAAACTTAATTCAATTAGGGGCGGAGCCTAAGTTAGGTGCATCCATAAATATGTGCAAATACTCCCCTTATGATGGGTTCAAGAGCCATTTTCATAAGCAAGTATAGGAATCATTAAGGCACGAATGTCCCACCATAGTCATAAGATCATTGATTCCTGACATAAACCCCTCTAATGCAACCCATAGTATTGAAAATGGGTTTCTGTCAATCCGTCTCTTTCAACACTTATGCATTACATTAAAGTGCAGCCCTATGAGCCCATGTAGGTGACGTAATATACAGTCGACATTCGCATAAAACCATCATAGAACAACATAAAAGATAGAAAATTCAACCAAATACTCATTGCACATCATATAGAATCATAGCCAGATCATCATATGCCCTCACGGACGTGGGGAACTACTCACAAATGTCAAACATGATATGTACCCGAGGCATAATGATTACAACACAATCTCAATATATAATCTCTCCACCAAATAATGACATGGTACCAATCATGAACATGCAATAGCACTAAAAATAATATCCGGGGTTCAATTCAACACAAACTATAAGGGGGATAGCGTCAATCTCGTAAATTGTGACGCTCGAAACCGGTACCATGAGGATACGAGCGATTCCGCTGAAATCCACACGTATCGATTCTGAGACGCCCCCCGACACGACGTGCGCGATGAATCACACACGTGATGCCAGAGGAATTATCATGAGCGGTTACGTTACAACAACTTTACAATAGAGCCCACAAGAGACATATATTACAACAACGACTCCAACGAGTCATGAAACAAATATACACAATACAAAGATCCAAATCATACAGAAGATCGAATACGTCCGAGTACGGATAAGATACAAATTGGACTAAGATTCCTGAAGATAACCAGTGCCGTCCATAACCCTGCCCAGGCAGAGCCAGAAGGGTAACCTTGCTAACGTCGTCTTCATCGAACATGTCTTCATACCTGCCCGGTTATGTCCCAAAGCAGCAATAAGTACGGTTTCGTACTTAACAAGACTTCAAGACGTATAAGCATTCGTCAACCAATCGTCATTTCTACTTGAGGTATGCAGGGGACTTAGAGGACGCAAGAGGACGTCATAGGCAATATGGTGGGGTTAAGCGGCAGCGCACAAGCACTAAAAACCTATAGAGACACTCTACAACATTCGTCTATGAGAGAATGTGAGAGAGCGCATAAACTAACAGTTCTATACTCTGCAAACATAACCCAGCTGATGTATTCGCCCCCTTCGCAAAGGAAGTACTTGCAAGGGCACTCACACTATTGACAACTTTTATTAAGTAATAGTTGTAGTAATGCTAAATTACTACGCAGGTTATTAGCAAATTATTAATAGCAACATAAAGGTGTAAGTTGTTCTATGATCGAGTTAAACAACTCCAAGTCGTCGATAACCGCGTACACGGCTTATCGATAAGATATACACCATGCAGGGGTTGCCCAAATGTAACCATACGCATGCTTGACCCCAAGGAATGACAGTGGAGTCTCACAATAAGACCGTTCCCAGTTCAACAAGAATGTCAAAGGGGCCACCCCACTAAGCTACCTGTAACGAAGTTCGGCCGCACTCCGAAGCGGACTCAGGGTTGCGTAGACATCTAGGCGGGCACTAATGGCCAAGCACTAGATAAGTCATCTAGCAATTATGCAGTACAATACAGAATATAAACACCCAAAGGCAATAGGAAGTAAATCGTGTATATTGTGCATATGAGCAAATAAAACCAAGGTTGTGGCCCCATTTTCAAAAGACTTGAGAAAAGGTAATGGGTGATGAAGGTCCCAGTAGTAATCCCCACGTACAGGTAGAGCGCTCAATCTCGGAACATATAACAAGAACTCAGGTCCTATGGGACATTAGCGATTCAAAGTTCTGATGCTTTCGCAAAGGGGCTCACAGATGCCACTACTTACAATTTTAGTTGTTAACATTAAGTAAATCATGAGTATCTCCAACAAATATATCCATAAACCATGTGTCATGATTCCCCAACAGATAAACAGATAAGATAACGATGGCGAAACGAGATATAACGGTACTAGCATGCACTACAACTCACAAGGCAGACCTGATAACCAAACAACAGCTGTAGGAGAGTGGTGGAGAAAATATGGGCTGCTTGAGATAACAAGTGGATAGGACACGTGACAAGAACGCAACTCAATGCTAGCATAAGGGAGAAGGAAAAATAAAATAGGTGAGCGACTCCTGCAAGAGACAAGAGTTTGGGAAATGCTTGCATGTTAAAGACTGTCGAAGAACATCTGGAGGACTTGTCGTATCTCACAACACCACTTCGCGATCCTATCTGGGAAGAAGCAAATGCTGGACAAACAACAGATGCAAACTTACTACTACGGAAGAAGAACCGGCATGATGAAGATGATATGCATGGCCTGACAGCGATGGTGCAATGCAACTTATCCATATTAATCGGAGTCGGAACCCCGGAAAAACAAATTAGAGTTGGAGTTGCATTTTCTATCGACAAATTTAAGTGTTGATTAGCATGGCATATTGATGGCGTGTAACTCACACGTTCGTTGGGAACCCCAAGAGGAAGGTATGATGCGCACAGCAGCAAGTTTTCCCTCAGAAAGAAACCAAGGTTTATCGAACCAGGAGGAGCCAAGAAGCACGTTGAAGGTTGATGGCGGCGGGATGTAGTGCGGCGCAACACCAGAGATTCCGGCGCCAACGTGGAACCTGCACAACACAACCAAAGTACTTTGCCCCAACGAAACAGTGAGGTTGTCAATCTCACCGGCTTGCTGTAACAAAGGATTAACCGTATTGTGTGGAAGATGATTGTTTGCAGAAAACAGTAGAATAGTATTGCAGTAGATTGTATTTCAGTATAAAGAATTGGACCGGGGTCCACAGTTCACTAGAGGTGTCTCTCCCATAAGATAAACAGCATGTTGGGTGAACAAATTACAGTTGGGCAATTGACAAATAAAGAGGGCATGACCATGCACATACATATTATGATGAGTATAGTGAGATTTAATTGGGCATTACGACAAAGTACATAGACCGCCATCCAGCATGCATCTATGCCTAAAAAGTCCACCTTCAGGTTATCATCCGAACCCCCTCCAGTATTAAGTTGCTAACAACAGACAATTGCATTAAGTATTGCGCGTAATGTAACTAGTAACTACATCCTTGAACATAGCACTAATGTTTTATCCCTAGTGGCAACAGCACATCCACAACCTTAGAACTTTCTGTCACTGTCCCAGATATCAATGGAGGCATGAACCCACTATCGAGCATAAATACTCCCACTTGGAGTTACAAGCATCTACTTGGCCAGAGCATCTACTAGTAACGGAGAGCATGCAAAATCATAAACAACACATAGACATAACTTTGATAATCAACATAACAAGTATTCTCTATTCATCGGATCCCAACAAACGCAACATATAGAATTACAGATAGATGATCTTGATCATGTTAGGCAGCTCACAAGATCCGACAATGAAGCACAATGGGGAGAAGACAACCATCTAGCTACTGCTATGGACCCATAGTCCAGGGGTAGACTACTCACACATCACTCCGGAGGGCGACCATGGCGGCGTAGAGTCCTCCGAGAGATGATTCCCCTCTCCGGCAGGGTGCCGGAGGCGATCTCCTGGATCCCCCGAGATGGGATCGGCGGCGGCGGCATCTCTGGAAGGTTTTCCGTATCGTGGCTCTCGGTACTGGGGGTTTCGCGACGGAGGCTTTAAGTAGGCGGAAGGGCAGGTCAAGAGGCGGCATGAGGGCCCCACACCACAGGGCCGCGCGGCCAAGGGAGGGGCCGCGCCGCCCTAGGGTGTGGCCACCTCGTGGCCCCACTTCGTCTCCTCTTCGGACTTCTGGAAGCGTCGTGGCAAAATAGGACCCTGGGCGTTGATTTCGTCCAATTCCGAGAATATTTTGTTACTAGGATTTCTGAAACCAAAAACAGCAGAAAGAAACAAAGAATCGGCACTTCGGCATCTTGTTAATAGGTTAGTTCCAGAAAATGCACGAATATGACATAAAGTGTGCATAAAACATGTAGATATCATCAATAATGTGGCATGGAACATAAGAAATTATCGATACGTCGGAGACGTATCAGCATCCCCAAGCTTAGTTCTGCTCGTCCCGAGCAGGTAAAACGATAACACAGATAATTTCTGGAGTGACATGCCATCATAACCTTGATCATACTATTTGTAAAGCATATGTAGTGAATGCAGCGATCAAAACAATGTATATGACATGAGTAAACAAGTGAATCATAAAGCAAAGACTTTTCATGAATAGCACTTCAAGACAAGCATCAATAAGTCTTGCATAAGAGTTAACTCATAAAGCAATAATTCAAAGTAAAGGTATTGAAGCAACACAAAGGAAGATTAAGTTTCAGCGGTTGCTTTCAACTTGTAACATGTATATCTCATGGATATTGTCAACATAGAGTAATATAATAAGTGCAATAAGAAAATATGTAGGAATCAATGCACAGTTCACACAAGTGTTTGCTTCTTGAGGTGGAGAGAAATAGGTGAACTGACTCAACAATGAAAGTAAAAGAATGGTCCTCCATAGAGGAAAAGCATCGATTGCTATATTTGTGCTAGAGCTTTGATTTTGAAAACATGAAACAATTTTGTCAACGGTAGTAATAAAGCATATGTATCATGTAAATTATATCTTACAAGTTGCAAGCCTCATGCATAGTGTACTAATAGTGCCCGCACCTTGTCCTAATTAGCTTGGACTACCGGATCATCACAATGCACATGTTTTAACCAAGTGTCACAAAGGGGTACCTCTATGCCACTTTGTACAAAGGTCTAAGGAGAAAGCTCGCATTGGATTTCTCGCTATTGATTATTCTTAACTTAGACATCCATACCGGGACAACATAGACAACAGATAATGGACTCCTCTTTTATGCATAAGCATGTGACAACAATTAATAATTTTCTCATATGAGATTGAGGATATATGTCCAAAACTGAAACTTCCACCATGGATCATGGCTTTAGTTAGCGGCCCAATGTTCTTCTCTAACAATATGCATGCTTAACCATAAGGTGGTAGATCTCTCTTACTTCAGACAAGACGAACATGCATAGCAACTCACATGAAATTCAACAAAGAGTAGTTGATGGCGTCCCCAGTGAACATGGTTATCGCACAACAAGCAACTTAATAAGAGATAAAGTGCATAATTACATATTCAATACCACAATAGTTTTTAAGCTATTTGTCCCATGAGCTATATATTGCAAAGGTGAATGATGGAATTTTAAAGGTAGCACTCAAGCAATTTACTTTGGAATGGCGGAAAATACCATGTAGTAGGTAGGTATGGTGGACACAAATGGCATAGTGGTTGGCTCAAGTATTTTGGATGCATGAGAAGTATTCCCTCTCGATACAAGGTTTAGGCTAGCAAGGCTTATTTGAAACAAACACAAGGATGAACCGGTGCAGCAAAACTCACATAAAAGACATATTGAAAATATTATAAGACTATACACCATCTTCCTTGTTGTTCAAACTCAATACTAGATATTATCTAGACCTTAGAGAAACCAAATATGCAAACCAAATTTTAGCATGCTCTATGTATTTCTTCATTAATGGGTGCAAAGTATATGATGCAAGAGCTTAAACATGAGCACAACAATTTCCAAGTATCACATTACCCAAGACATTAATAGCAATTACTACATTTATCATTTTCCAATTCCAACCATATAACAATTTAACGAAGAAGAAACTTCGCCATGAATACTATGAGTAGAAACTAAGGACATACTTGTCCATATGCTACAGCGGAGCGTGTCTCTCTCCCATAAAGTGAATGCTAGGATCTATTTTATTCAAACAAAACAAAAACAAAAACAAACCGACGCTCCAAGCAAAGCACATAAGATGTGATGGAATAAAAATATAGTTTCAGGGGAGGAACCTGATAATGTTGTCGATGAGGAAGGGGATGCCTTGGGCATCCCCAAGCTTAGATGCTTGAGTCTTCTTAGAATATGCAGGGGTGAACCACCGGGGCATCCCCAAGCTTAGAGCTTTCACTCTCCTTGATCATGTTGCATCATACTCCTCTCTTGATCCTTGAAAACTTCCTCCACACCAAACTTAGAACAACTCATTAGAGGGTTAGCGACAATAAAAATTAACATGTTCAGAGGTGACACAATCATTCTTAATACTTCTGGACATTGCATAAAGCTACTGGACATTAATGGATCAAAGAAATTCATCCAACATAGCAAAAGAGGCAATGCGAAATAAAAGGCAGAATCTGTCAAAACAGAACAGTTCGTATTGACGAATTTTATCGAGGCACCAGACTTGCTCAAATGAAAATTCTCAAATTGAATGAAAGTTGCGTACATATCTGAGGATCACTCACGTAAATTCGCATAATTTTCTGAGTTACCTACAGGGAAAACAGCCCAGATTCGTGACAGCAAAGAAATCTGTTTCTGTGCAGTAATCCAAATCTAGTATGAACTTTACTATCAACGACTTTACTTGGCACAACAAAACACTAAACTAAGATAAGGAGAGGTTGCTACAGTAGTAAACAACTTCCAAGACACAAAATAAAAACAAAGTACTGTAGGTAAAAACATGGGTTGTCTCCCATAAGCGCTTTTCTTTAACGCCTTTCAGCTAGGCGCAGAAAGTGTGTATCAAGTATTATCAAGAGACGAAGTGTCAACATCATAATTTGTTCTCATAATAGAATCAAAAGGTAACTTCATTCTCTTTCTAGGGAAGTGTTCCATACCTTTCTTGAGAGGAAATTGATATTTTATATTACCTTCCTTCATATCAATGATAGCACCAACAGTTCGAAGAAAAGGTCTTCCCAATATAATGGGACAAGATGCATTGCATTCAATATCCAAGACAACAAAATCAACGGGGACAAGGTTATTGTTAACGGTAATGCGAACATTATCAACTTTCCCCAAAGGTTTCTTTGTAGAATGATCAGCAAGATTAACATCCAAATAACAATTTTTCAGCGGTGGCAAGTCAAGCATATTATAAATTTTCTTAGGCATAACGGAAATACTTGCACCAAGATCACATAAAGCATTACAATCAAAATCTTTAACCTTCATCTTAATGATGGGCTCCCAGCCATCCTCTAGCTTTCTAGGAATAGAGGCTTCGCGCTCTAGTTTCTCTTCTCTAGCTTTTATGAGAGCATTTGTAATATGTTGTGTGAAAGCCAAATTTATAGCACTAGCATTAGGACTTTTAGCAAGTTTTTGCAAGAACTTTATAACTTCAGAGATGTGGCAATCATCAAAATTCAAACCATTATAATCTAAAGCAATGGGATCATCATCCCCAATGTTGGAAAAAATTTCAGCAGTTTTATCACGAGCGGTTTAATGATTTTAGCGATTTGACGGTTTCTCGCTTTGCATTAGAAGTGGAAACATTGCTAACACCAATTCTTTTATTATTAATAGTAGGAGGTGCAGCAACATGTGTATCATTAGCATTACTAGTGGTGGTAATAGTCCAAACTTTAGCTACATTCTTCTCTTTAGCTAGTTTTTCATTTTCTTCTCTATCCCACCTAGCACGCAGTTCAGCCATCAATCTTATATTCTCATTAATTCTAACTTGGATGGCATTTGCTGTAGTAACAATTTTATTATGATGATTCTCATTAGGCATAACTTTCGATTTCAAAAGATCAACATCAATGACAAGACTATCAACTTTAGAAGCAAGTATATCAATTTTCCCAAGCTTTTCTTCAACAGATTTGTTAAAAGCAGTTTGTGTACTAATAAATTCTTTAAGCATAGCTTCAAGTCCAGGGGGTGAACTCCTATTATTGTTGTAAGAATTCCCATAAGAATTACCATAGCCGTTGCCATTATTATAAGGATATGGCCTATAGTTACTACTAGAATTGTTCCGGTAAGCATTGTTGTCGAAATTATTATTTTTAATGAAGTTTACATCAACATGTTCTTCTTGGGCAACCAATGAAGCTAACGGAACATTATTAGGATCAATATTAGTCCTATCATTCACAAGCATAGACAT
The DNA here is from genome assembly GCF_019359855.2 of Lolium perenne. Lineage (NCBI taxonomy): Eukaryota > Viridiplantae > Streptophyta > Magnoliopsida > Poales > Poaceae > Lolium > Lolium perenne. The sequence continues at coordinate 277,462,999 of NC_067245.2, forward strand.
AATAGCATCAATCTTATCACTCAAGGAAGAGGTTTCTTCGACAGAATTTACCTTCTTACCTTGTGGAGCTCTTTCCGTGTGCCATTCAGAGCAGTTGATCATCATATTATCAAGAAGCTTTGTTGCTTCACCAAGAGTGATGGACATAAAGGTACCTCCAGCAGCTGAATCCAATAAATTCCGCGAAGAAAAATTTAGTCCTGCATAGAAGGTTTGGATGATCATCCAAGTAGTCAGTCCATGGGTTGGGCAATTTTTAACCAGAGATTTCATTCTTTCCCAAGCTTGAGCAACATGTTCAGTATCTAATTGTTTAAAATTCATTATGCTACTCCTCAAAGATATAATTTTAGCAGGGGGATAATATCTACCAATAAAAGCATCCTTGCATTTAGTCCATGAATCAATACTATTCTTAGGCAGAGATAGCAACCAATCTTTAGCTCTTCCTCTTAATGAGAAAGGGAACAATTTTAATTTTATAATGTCACCATCTACATCTTTATACTTTTGCATTTCACATAGTTCAACAAAATTATTAAGATGGGCAGCAGCATCATCAGAACTAACACCAGAAAATTGCTCTCGCATAACAAGATTTAGTAAAGCAGGTTTAATTTCAAAGAATTCTGCTGTAGTAGCAGGTGGAGCAATAGGTGTGCATAAGAAATCATTATTATTTGTGGTTGTGAAGTCACACAACTTAGTATTTTCAGGGTTGGCCATTTTAGCAACAGTAAATAAAGCAAACTAGATAAAGTAAATGCAAGTAACTAATTTTTTTTTGTGTTTTTGATATAACAAACAAGATAGCAAATAAAGTAAAACTAGCAACTAATTTTTTTGTATTTTGATTTAGTGCAGCAAACAAAGTAGTAAATAAAACTAAGCAAGACAAAAACAAAGTAAAGAGATTGAGAAGTGGAGACTCCCCTTGCAGCGTGTCTTGATCTCCCCGGCAACGGCGCCAGAAAAAGAGCTTGATGGCGTGTAACTCACATGTTCGTTGGGAACCCCAAGAGGAAGGTATGATGCGCACAGCAGCAAGTTTTCCCTCAGAAAGAAACCAAGGTTTATCGAACCAGGAGGAGCCAAGAAGCACGTTGAAGGTTGATGGCGGCGGGATGTAGTGCGGCGCAACACCAGGGATTCCGGCGCCAACGTGGAACCTGCACAACACAACCAAAGTACTTTGCCCCAACGAAACAGTGAGGTTGTCAATCTCACCGGCTTGCTATAACAAAGGATTAACCGTATTGTGTGGAAGATGATTGTTTGCAGAAAACAGTAGAACAGTATTGCAGTAGATTGTATTTCAGTATAAAGAATTGGACCAGGGTCCACAGTTCACTAGAGGTGTCTCTCCCATAAGATAAACAGCATGTTGGGTGAACAAATTACAGTTGGGCAATTAACAAATAAAGAGGGCATGACCATGCACATACATATTATGATGAGTATAGTGAGATTTAATTGGGCATTACGACAAAGTACATAGACCGCCATCCAGCATGCATCTATGCCTAAAAAGTCCACCTTCAGGTTATCATCCGAACCCCCTCCGGTATTAAGTTGCTAACAACAGACAATTGCATTAAGTATTGCGCGTAATGTAACTAGTAACTACATCCTTGAACATAGCACTAATGTTTTATCCCTAGTGGCAACAACACATCCACAACCTTAGAACTTTACATCACGTCCCCGAGATATCAATGGAGGCATGAACCCACTATCGAGCATAAATACTCCCTCTTGGAGTTACAAGCATCTACTTGGCCAGAGCATCTACTAGTAACGGAGAGCATGCAAGATCATAAACAACACATAGACATAACTTTGATAATCAACATAACAAGTATTCTCTATTCATCGGATCCCAACAAACGCAACATATAGAATTACAGATAGATGATCTTGATCATGTTAGGCAGCTCACAAGATCCGACAATGAAGCACAATGGGGAGAAGACAACCATCTAGCTACTGCTATGGACCCATAGTCCAGGGGTAGACTACTCACACATCACTCCGGAGGCGACCATGGCGGCGTAGAGTCCTCCGGGAGATGATTCCCCTCTCCGGCAGGGTGCCGGAGGCGATCTCCTGGATCCCCCGAGATGGGATTGGCGGCGGCAGCATCTCTGGAAGGTTTTCCGTATCGTGGCTCTCGGTACTGGGGGTTTCGCGACGGAGGCTTTAAGTAGGCGGAAGGGCAGGTCAAGAGGCGGCATGAGGGCCCCACACCACAGGGCCGCGCGGCCAAGGGGGGGCCGCGCCGCCCTAGGGTGTGGCCACCTCGTGGCCCCACTTCGTCTCCTCTTCGGACTTCTGGAAGCTTCGTGGCAAAATAGGACCCTGGGCGTTGATTTCGTCCAATTCCGAGAATATTTTGTTACTAGGATTTCTGAAACCAAAAACAGCAGAAAACAGCAACTGGCACTTCGGCATCTTGTTAATAGGTTAGTTCCAGAAAATGCACGAATATGACATAAAGTGTGCATAAAACATGTAGATATCATCAATAATGTGGCATGGAACATAAGAAATTATCGATACGTCGGAGACGTATCACATATCATGGCAAGGGGGCGCTACTTCAAGGTTAAATGGAACCGGGACAACCTTTATACAATATCCCACATATTTCATATGTTACATATTAGGTGATAATGCATACTAGCCCGAAATTATATGATGCATGATGCAACAGCAAGCATGGATGGAATATTCATGTTTCTCATATTTTTCTGATCAATTTTCATATATAACACTTTTTATTTGGATTTATATTTTGGAAGATATGCATTTTACAAAATATAGACATTTTCTGGAATTTCTGCAAAACAAAGAAAAGGCGAAGACTTTTCTCACCCAGGCACAGGCTAGCCTGAGCGGCTGACGCGCGGGACCGGGAGTAGCTGACCGGGCAGTTGACTGGCTGGAGAAGGGCGCCGGGTTGATTCACCGAAGCTGCAGGGGGTTTTCATGAAATGGTCAGGAACAAGGGCCGTGGGTTAGGAAACGAAAAACACAGGGGGGCTTTTCGCAAAAGACAAGATCTAGATCTGGATCTGGAAAGAGGCTCACCGGGACAAAAACTAGCCACGGACGATGACAGATGGGACCAGGAGACACGTTGGCGCTGACGAGGACGAGCGATGTGGCGGAGCTTGTGCATGCACGACAGAGACCAAGGGTGTGCGGCGGTGACCACCGACAGCTCAGCTTCGTCGCGCCCAGGCGATGCTGAGGGTTCTAGGAAGCGAGGAAGAGAGCATCGGGTGCGCCTCGTTGATGTCTACTTCCCCCTCCTTTTCCTGTAGACAGTGTTGGGCCTCCAAGAGCAGAGGTTTGTAGAACAGCAGCAAGTTTTCCCTTAAGTGGATCACCCAAGGTTTATCAAACTCAGGGAGGAAGAGGTCAAAGATATCCCTCTCATGCAACCCTGCAACCACAAAGCAAGAAGTCTCTTGTGTCCCCAACACACCCAATAGGTGCACTAGTTCGGCGAAGAGATAGTGAAATACAGGTGGTATAAATAAGTATGAGCAGTAGCAACGGTGCCAGAAAATAGCTTGCTGGCGTGTAGTTGATGGTGGTAGTATTGCAGCAGTAGTAACACAGTAAAACAGTAAACCAGCAGTAGTAACTCAGCAGTATTTAGGAACAAGGCCTAGGGATTACACTTTCACTAGTGGACACTCTCAACATTGATCACATAACAGAACAAATAAATGCATACTCTACACTCTTGTTGGATGATGAACGCATTGCGTAGGATTACACGAACCCTCAATGCCGGAGTTAACAAGCTCCACAATTTGTTCATATTTAAGTAACCTTATAGTGTAAGATAGATCAAAAGACTAAACCAAGTACTAACATAGCATGCACACTGTCACCTTCATGCATATGTAGGAGGAATAGATCACATCAATATTATCATAGCAATAGTTAACTTCATAATCTACGAGAGATCATGATCATAGCATAAACCAAGTACTAACACGGTGCACACACTGTCACCTTTACACACGTGTAGGAGGAATAGAACTACTTTAATAACTTTGCTAGAGTAGCACATGGATAAATTGTGATACAAACTCATATGAATCTCAATCATGTAAAGCAGCTCATGAGATTATTGTATTGAGGTACATGGGAGAGAGATGAACCACATAGCTACAGCGAAGCCCTCAGCCTCAGGGGTGGATTACTCCCTCCTCATCATGGAGGCAGCGATGGCGGTGAAGATGGCGGTGAAGACGGCGGTGGAGATGGCTCCGGGGGCAATTCCCCGTCCGGCAGGGTGCCGAAACAGAGTTCTGTCCCCCGAATTGGAGTTTCGCGATGGCGGCGGCGCCCCTGGAGTCTTTCTGGAGTTTCGTCAATTGGTGCTGCGTTTTTAGGTCGAAAGGGATTTTATAGGCGAAGAGGCGGCGCAGGGGGGCACCTGGGGGCGCCACACCCTAGGCCGGCGCGGCCAGGGTCTGGCCCGCGCCGCCATGTGGTGTGGTGGCCCCCTGGCCCCTCTCCGACTCTTCTTCGGTGTTCTGGAGCCTTCCGGGAAAAATAGGAGGTTTGGCGTTGATTTCGTCCAATTCCGAGAATATTGCCCGAACAGCCTTTCTGGAACCAAAAACATCAGAAAACAGGCGCCTTTGTGGCATCTCGTTAATAGGTTAGTTCCGGAAAATGCATGAAATCATCATAAAGTGCAAGCAAAACATGTAAGTATTGTCATAAAACAAGCATGGAACGACAGAAATTATGGATACGTCGGGGACGTATCAGCATCCCCAAGCTTAGTTCTGCTCGTCCCGAGCAGGTAAAACGATAACAAAGATAATTTCTGGAGTGGCATGCCATCATAAACTTGATCATATTGTAAACATATGTAATGAATGCAGCGATCAATACAATGTATATGACATGAGTAAACAACTGAATCATAAAGCAAAGACTTTTCATGAATAGTACTTCGAGACAAGCATCAATAAGTCTTGCATAAAAGCTAACTCATAAAGCAATAATTCAAAGTAAAGGCATTGAACCAACACAATGGAAGATTAAGTTTCAGCGGTTGCTTTCAACTTGTAACATGTATATCTCATAGATATTGTCATCATAGAGTAATATAATAAGTGCAATATGCAAGTATGTAGGAATCAATGCACAGTTCACACAAGTGTTTGCTTCTTAAGGTGGAGAGAAATAGGTGAACTGACTCAACATTGAAAGTAAAAGAATGGTCCTCCATAGAGGAAAAGCATCGATTGCTATATTTGTGCTAGAGCTTTGATTTTGAAAACATGAAACAATTTTGTCAACGGTAGTAATAAAGCATATGTATCATGTAAATTATATCTTACAAGTTGCAAGCCTCATGCATAGTATACTAATAGTGCCCGCACCTTGTCCTAATTAGCTTGGACTACCGGATCATCGCAATGCACATGTTTTAACCAAGTGTCACAAAGGGGTACCTCTATGCCGCCTGTACAAAGGTCTAAGGAGAAAGCTCGCATTGGATTTCTCGCTATTGATTATTCTCAACTTAGACATCCATACCGGGACAACATAGACAACAGATAATGGACTCCTCTTTTATGCATAAGCATGTAACAATAATAATTTTCTCATATGAGATTGAGGATACATGTCCAAAACTGAAACTTCCACCATGGATCATGGCTTTAGTTAGCGGCCCAATGTTCTTCTCTAACAATATGCATGCTTAACCATAAGGTGGTAGATCTCTCTTACTTCAGACAAGACGAACATGCATAGCAACTCACATGAAATTCAACAAAGAGTAGTTGATGGCGTCCCCAGTGAACATGGTTATCGCACAACAAGCAACTTAATAAGAGATAAAGTGCATAATTACATATTCAATACCACAATAGTTTTTAAGCTATTTGTCCCATGAGCTATATATTGCAAAGGTGAATGATGGAATTTTAAAGGTAGCACTCAAGCAATTTACTTTGGAATGGCGGAAAATACCATGTAGTAGGTAGGTATGGTGGACACAAATGGCATAGTGGTTGGCTCAAGTATTTTGGATGCATGAGAAGTATTCCCTCTCGATACAAGGTTTAGGCTAGCAAGGGTTATTTGAAACAAACACAAGGATGAACCGGTGCAGCAAAACTCACATAAAAGACATATTGAAAACATTATAAGACTCTACACCGTCTTCCTTATTGTTCAAACTCAATACTAGAAATTATCTAGACCTTAGAGAAACAAAATATGCAAACCAAATTTTAGCATGATCTATGTATTTCTTCATTAATGGGTGCAAAGTATATGATGCAAGAGCTTAAACATGAGCACAACAATTGCCAAGTATCACATTACCCAAGACATTAATAGCAATTACTACATGTATCATTTTCCAATTCCAACCATATAACAATTTATCGAAGAAGAAACTTCGCCATGAAAATTAAAAGCTAAGAACACATGTGTTCATATGAACCAGCGGAGCGTGTCTCTCTCCCACAAAAGCATTTATTCAAACAAAAACAAAAACAAAAGCACACAGACGCTCCAAGCAAAGCACATAAGATGTGACGGAATAAAAATATAGTTTCAGGGGAGGAACCTGATAAGTTGTCGATGAAGAAGGGGATGCCTTGGGCATCCCCAAGCTTAGACGCTTGAGTCTTCTTAGAATATGCAGGGGTGAACCACCGGGGCATCCCCAAGCTTAGAGCTTTCACTCTCCTTGATCATGTTGCATCATACTCCTCTCTTGATCCTTGAAAACTTCCTCCACACCAAACTCGAAACAACTCATTAGAGGGTTAGTGCACAATAAAAATTAACATATTCAGAGGTGACACAATCATTCTTAACACTTCTGGACATTGCATAATGCTACTGGTCATTAATGGATCAAAGAAATTCATCCAACATAGCAAAAGAGGCAATGCGAAATAAAAGGCAGAATCTGTCAAAACAGAACAGTTCGTATTGACGAATTTTAAAATGGCACCAGACTTGCTCAAATGAAAATGCTCAAATTGAATGAAAGTTGCGTAAATATCTGAGGATCATGCACGTAAATTGGCTTAATTTTCTGAGCTACCTACAGGGAGGTAGACCCAGATTCGTGACAGCAAATAAATCTGGAACTGCGCAGTAATCCAAATCTAGTACTTACTTTTCTATCAACGGCTTTACTTGGCACAACAAAACACTAAACTAAGATAAGGAGAGGTTGCTACAGTAGTAAACAACTTCCAAGACACAAATATAAAACAAATTACTGTAGCAAATAACACATGGGTTATCTCCCAAGAAGTTCTTTCTTTATAGCCATTAAGATGGGCTCAGCAGTTTTATTAATCCATTCGCGGGAAATAATATTTGAAGCAAAAGAGAGCTTCAAGAGGCAAATTCAAAACAAATTTAAGTCTAACATGCTTCCTATGAAGAGGAATCTTGTACACAAATGAATTTATGAAGAACAAAGTGACAAGCATAAGAGGATAAAACACGAGTAACTTCAAGATTCTTAACATAAAGAGGGGAAACTTAATATTATTAAGATGCATACAACCATATTTCCCTCTCTCATAATAACTTTCAGTAGCATCATTGATGAAATCCACAATATACCCATCACTTAAAACATTCTTATCATGGTTCATATGCATAGAAGTATCATTAATTTTGGCATAAGAAGAGTTATTCTCATTAATAGTAATTGGAGCAAGATTATTATCAAGAATTTGAACATGGTAAACAAGTTGCATATTAAAAGAATTGTTTTTGGTAATCCAATCATGACTATAACAAGTTTCATAAGGGTAGTTATAACCTATATCATAGCATTCTTTATAATAATCATCAAAGATCGGAGGCACAGTGTCATCATAAGAAATAGAATAGTTATCTTTCACAGTCGGTTTATCTATGACCATACCATCGTTGTTATTAGAAGGAAATGTATCAAACACATAATGATCAGTAGCAAATGGATTTTCAAACACCTCTTCCCCAAGCTTACAGCTTTCTATATTATTATGGGAGGAAGCATGGATAGCACTGACACTATGGCAATTATTATCATCATTTTCAGAATTAGTTTCCCAGAGATTTGCAATATCAAAAGTAGTGTGCTCATTCAAATCATGATCGCTAATGTATGTAAAGGGCATAGGAAGATCATCATATTTAGATTCATTATCACAATAATCATTAGGAGCAACATACTTACGGTTACTTAGCGTTATCTCATTCACGCGGGGATACGCCGTTACCTCTTTCTTTTTATTCTCCTTCTTCTTCTTCTTCTTCTTCGTTCCCTTCTTCTTCTTCTTCTTCTCTTCCTTCTCCTCGTTCCCTTCTTTAGGAGGAAGAGGCTTGAAGGGTGGCTCGTCCGCGTAACCTGATTTACTTTCAGAAACAATAGAAGAAACTTGGGAGGATCCCTCCTTTTCATTAATTAGTTGAAAACACACAGCGGTCCTATCATATTTTGGCAAGGTGTCATCTTCTAAAATATTTTGTATGTAAGTATTTGTATGGCTATTATCAATGCAATAAGAAAAACACCCATGCAGGACATCATCAATATCAAGATCACTCATATGTAACAAAGAGATTTTTCTCGACAGTTCTTCACACCCCAAGAATAAAGTAAGTTCATCATGCTGATTAGGAGTAATTTCATCATCACAATACAAATTCGCAGCACTCATTGGGTTCAAATTATCATTGGAGGAGCATTGAAAATTAAAATGACCCACTTCATGGCAAACTTCACAAATAAAAGGATAGAGGGCACAAACTTTTTTACCAAGATCATCTAGAGCCCTAAACCACTTTCTAGTTTTTTCATTAGTATGATGGATACAATATTCATCTTTGACTTGATTAATTCCACAAGGTCTATGCATTCCACAAAAATTAACATGCTTATAAGAAATAGCATTCTTAGGAGTTTGAGCATGCTTATTGCAATAATTAACAACAATTTCATTCTTCATGCAAGCCTCTTTAAAAGGTTCATGATACTTATCAAAATTCTTCTTAGGCAATTCAAAATGAGAAGCAAAGGCTTTATAAAGATTTGCAGCAACTTGAGAGTCAAGACCATAAGTAGCACTCATATTTCGAAATTCATCGGTATCCATAAAGGCTTCAATGCATTCATAATCATAATTTATACCTGACTCTTTACCTTCATTGTTCTCCCATCCTTCAGCGTTCTCCTTAATCCGATCAAGAAGATCCCACCTAGCTTCAACCTCCTTGCTTGTGAAAGATCCCTCCGAACACGCGTCCAGATAGTCCTTGTGTTGTCCTGAAAGTCTCGCATAAAAATTGTTAACAATAACATTACGGGGGAGCTCATGAATGGGACATTTGAGCATTAGTGACTTTAGTCTCCCCCACGCTTGAGAAATACTCTCTCCATCACGAGGATAAAAGTTATAAATATAATTCCTATCAATATGCACTTCATGAGGAGGATAAAATTTAGAATAAAAGAGAGGTGCAATTTCCTCCCAACCAAGAGAATGACTATTCTCCAACAATTTATACCAATGCGCCGCCTTACCATTCAGCGAGAAAGAGAATAGCTTCTTCTTCACTTCATCCATAGAGATACCTGCACACTTGAATAAACCGCATAATTCATGCAAGAACAATAAATGATCTCCAGGGTGGACAGTTCCATCCCCTGTATAGCGGTTATCCATAACGCGTTCAATAATTTGCATAGGTATTTTATAAGGAATACTTTCGGCAGGTGGATTTAAAATATCAGAAGCATCATTAGAGTTATCGCATATGGGAGATAAAGCATTATCAGAGCAAAATATTTCTTCCAAAGCTGAGGAGCAAAAAAGATTATTTTTATATAAACTAGCTTCCCCAAGCTTAGACTTATCCATAGTATTAGCAGTAATTGCATTCATACTAATAACATCGCTACTAGCATGCAAATAAGGTTCCATAGGTTTTTTAATTTTCGCATCAAACAATTCTAAATCAGGAAAAAGATTAAAAAACTCACCAATTTTTTTGTTGTTTTCCATTATGCCTAACTAGTGTAAACAAGAAACAAAAAGATGCAATTGCAGGATCTAAAGGAAATAGCTTCGAGTACTTACAACGACGGAAAATAGCTTGGTAGCCGAGGTCCGGAGTGTGAGTACCTTTTACCTTTCCTCCCCGGCAACGGCGCCAGAAAATAGCTTGATGTCTACTTCCCCCTCCTTTTCCTGTAGACAGTGTTGGGCCTCCAAGAGCAGAGGTTTGTAGAACAGCAGCAAGTTTTCCCTTAAGTGGATCACCCAAGGTTTATCGAACTCAGGGAGGAAGAGGTCAAAGATATCCCTCTCATGCAACCCTGCAACCACAAAGCAAGAAGTCTCTTGTGTCCCCAACACACCCAATAGGTGCACTAGTTCGGCGAAGAGATAGTGAAATACAGGTGGTATAAATAAGTATGAGCAGTAGCAACGGTGCCAGAAAATAGCTTGCTGGCGTGTAGTTGATGGTGGTAGTATTGCAGCAGTAGTAACACAGTAAAACAGTAAACCAGCAGTAGTAACTCAGCAGTATTTAGGAACAAGGCCTAGGGATTACACTTTCACTAGTGGACACTCTCAACATTGATCACATAACAGAACAAATAAATGCATACTCTACACTCTTGTTGGATGATGAACGCATTGCGTAGGATTACACGAACCCTCAATGCCGGAGTTAACAAGCTCCACAATTTGTTCATATTTAAGTAACCTTATAGTGTAAGATAGATCAAAAGACTAAACCAAGTACTAACATAGCATGCACACTGTCACCTTCATGCATATGTAGGAGGAATAGATCACATCAATATTATCATAGCAATAGTTAACTTCATAATCTACGAGAGATCATGATCATAGCATAAACCAAGTACTAACACGGTGCACACACTGTCACCTTTACACACGTGTAGGAGGAATAGAACTACTTTAATAACTTTGCTAGAGTAGCACATGGATAAATTGTGATACAAACTCATATGAATCTCAATCATGTAAAGCAGCTCATGAGATTATTGTATTGAGGTACATGGGAGAGAGATGAACCACATAGCTACAGCGAAGCCCTCAGCCTCAGGGGTGGATTACTCCCTCCTCATCATGGAGGCAGCGATGGCGGTGAAGATGGCGGTGAAGACGGCGGTGGAGATGGCTCCGGGGGCAATTCCCCGTCCGGCAGGGTGCCGAAACAGAGTTCTGTCCCCCGAATTGGAGTTTCGCGATGGTGGCGGCGCCCCTGGAGTCTTTCTGGAGTTTCGTCAATTGGTGCTGCGTTTTTAGGTCGAAAGGGATTTTATAGGCGAAGAGGCGGCGCAGGGGGGCACCTGGGGGCGCCACACCCTAGGCCGGCGCGGCCAGGGTCTGGCCCGCGCCGCCATGTGGTGTGGTGGCCCCCTGGCCCCTCTCCGACTCTTCTTCGGTGTTCTGGAGCCTTCCGGGAAAAATAGGAGGTTTGGCGTTGATTTCGTCCAATTCCGAGAATATTGCCCGAACAGCCTTTCTGGAACCAAAAACAGCAGAAAACAGGAACTGGCACTGTGGCATCTCGTTAATAGGTTAGTTCCGGAAAATGCATGAAATCATCATAAAGTGCAAGCAAAACATGTAAGTATTGTCATAAAACAAGCATGGAACGACAGAAATTATGGATACGTCGGGGACGTATCACTCGTCGGCGCGGAACGTGTGGAGGCGGCGCTGTCGTCGGGGAATCGTTGGAGATGCGATGGCGACGAGGTCTACGGCAGAAAGATGTAGGTCAGCACGGCACGGAGACAAAGTAGGACGGAAAGAAGAGGATAAGGTGTCCAGGGGTGCATAAAATCGCCCTAAAGCTCAACCTATGCTCAGACCAGACAGATGATGATGGTGGTCGCCGGTATTGACGGTTTTTCCCGCCGAAGTTGGAGATGAAACGGCGAACTTGACGACGATTACAGGGGCCTAGGGACGATTCCTTGCACGAGGTGGGAGAGGACGACGGTGCACATCGAACGGTTGTCTTGGATGGGCTCGGAGTGGCCTCCTGCGACGGCGCCATGGCGAGGCCGACGGTGTCGTTGCGGTGGTTCTCGATTGCGGAAGAAAAGAGAGAGAAGGAGAGGTTGTTGGCGGTGCGGAGGGAGGATGAGGGCAGGCTAGGGTTCCCAGCAGAGGATTTATGGAGGGGGAAAGGGAGCTGGTGAGGCTGCGGTGATAGTTGGCGTGGTGCGGAGAAGGACCACAGGGTCACACCATTCTCGTGCACGAGGAAGATGACAACAGCATCTCCAAACCTTGCAAAGGGGTACGGGCCTTGGTGGTGGGCTAGGCCAAAAGAAAGGAGGGGAAGCTGTGCTGCCGGGTTGGAAAGGAAAAGGAGCCAGGGAAGAGAGGTCGCCTGGTTAGGTTAGGTTTTATTTCAGAAAACTTTCTCCTTTGTATTTAAAACTGGTTTTATAAACCTTTTCAAGTAAAACCAAAACAAACCAAATTTTATTTCTGAAACATTTGAAGCATTTTATTTTGTTTTAAAAGTTTAGTGTTTAGGGTTTTGTTAAAGAATAGAAAAGAGGAGGTTTATTATAGAAACCATTTGGGAGGGTAAATAAAATAAGAAGGGTTTATAAAATAATTTTATTTTGTTAAAAACATGGATGATATGATGCGTGATGACATGATGATGCATAAAAGAAAAAAAACAAGAACAATCTATTATGGGTATTACCCGGGGCCGTTACATAGATGGAGATGGTGGTGATGATGGTGTTGATGGAGATGTTGATGGAGATGCCTCCTCCCAAGCCAAAGAGGAGTGGGGATATCGATGGCGTCGATTTCCCCTTCACCGAAGGCACCGGTGCAGCAGGATCTGCCCTCTCCTGGAGTAGGAGATGACTTTTTCCTCCGTCGCCGCCAAAAATATGGCTTAGGTTTTTAGGTGAAACAGAGCTTTTGGTATAAAAGGGGGGCTGAGATGATGCCCGAGGCGCAAACGACCTCGGGTGGCGCGTCCAAAAGGGCGGGCCAAACTTGGGTCCGTTTGACCCTCAGTGGCTTTCCTCGCGTGATTCTTTCGCCCACTGTCCTTCTCAGGGTGAAAAACTGATCCGGTATTTTTCCCTCGATTTTTAGACAAATAAAATACAAAAAAGGAGATTTTATGCCTCCCAGGTATTAAATACCAATGAAGGGGACTTTGTAGGAAAGTTCCAGAAATCAACTAAAAATGCATAAATAATGATGTATGATGAAAAATAACAATAAAAACTAATCATATATGTAAAAATAATGATGATGCAAAATGGATGTATCACGCATGTACGTGGAGGTCGAGACTGTCCGCTAGTTCACGGAAGCCGATGCACCTCTACCTTGGCCGGACGTCCAGCTTCCACATGGGTCGCACCTCAATCAGGTGCTGGTGCTTGCCATTCCCATGCGCGGACCTGCTCGCCATGTGGAGATCCTGTGACGGCGGGCCTACCTACTGCCAGATCTAAGGTGACACATGGCGTACGTCGTGGACTCGCCACTATGGGCTCGGTGGTTCGAGGACGGGCATGAGGAGCGGCGGGCAAGCATCGAGGTGCACCTCGAAGCCCTCGAGGACGACGATATGGACTATGAGGCCCAGGTGCCATTGCAGGTGGTCGTGAAGGGGGAGGAGGATGCGTAAACGGAGGAAGAATGGCCTGGCAACGTCTTCCCCAAGCCGCGCCCTGGCCGTCCTGACTAGTCGCGGTACCACGGGGCCGCCACCAACTACGTGGAGCCGCTCACGTGGGTGCCGCCGTTGGCGCCAAAGGAATACTACCAGGCCGGGCTCGTGGGAGGGCCCATCGAAGACCCATTGGAGGATGAGGGTGACCTCGACTGCGAGCCAATGAAGGCTGAGCTCACGGAGCAAGATGGCGTCCAGGCCGGGCGCCATGGCCGTCTCTGAGGCGGAGGAGCGCGCCAAGTGGATTAGCCTCGAGGAGGCCATCCAGCGCTTACAGCAATAGGCCGCACCAGTGCAGCCACCTTCAGCATCTGCCACATCCTCCTCCGGTGGAAATGTGTGGCCGCCGCCGTAGGTCTTCATCGACCTCGGCGATGAGGACTAAAAACCGCCGGCGAAGAGGACCAGAAGGTCCTGGCGACATTATGTACATGTTTCTCTTTTTTAAATTCGTAAAACGCTACCTTTTAGGCCCCTAATTAATATAAATTATTATTTTTTATTTTGGCATACTTTTTTCGGTTTCAAGCTGCTGGGGGCAGCTTGATACCACAAACGGACTGCCTGCTCAATCGTGTCCGCGGGCCAGTGCATTTGGATTGAAACAGACTGAAATACGGATGGCCGTCGGAGATGGTCTTGGTAAATTCCAAAGTGATACATTAGAGCATCTTCAGACGGGCGTTCCACCGAACCGTCCCCAACAGCGCTGGAAGGAACGTTTGGGGACGTGTTTTGTTCATGCCGCGTTTGCAGGACGTCGTTCTCTAGGTCCACAAGCAAAAATTTAGAAATTTAAAACTTAAGCGAATTCACATAGATTCAAACGAAATTCGATTAAATTTAAACTAAACCCTAATCTAGAAGTAATTGTGGCGGCCAGAGGCTTCGTAGTACTAGAGGAAGTTGTACATGTCATCGGTGATGACCTCATGCTTGACGCGCTCGTCGGGCTCGTTGACGGGCCCGTCCTTCATTAGGCCGCTTGGCCCAGCCTCGCCGTCGTCGGTGAGGTCCACGAGCGACTTGCCAGTGTCGCGGATGGACATGGCGATCGCCCTGTCTAGGTAGCCCCTCCAGGCGTCCTTGTCGTTCAGCGACGCCGCGAACACCGCGTGCAGCCCTAAGCAGTTCTCGGGGTCGTCGCTGCTCGCGATGAGTCGCTGGTGCCGATCGTACTCTGCTAGCAGCGCCGCCTTCCCGGTTGCCTCGTCGTCCCGCTCCTCCTCCTTCACCTCCGGCTTCGGGATGAGGAGGGCACCACCGCCGCGCCTTTGCTGCTCCCGGCTGCCGCCGCGCCTCAGATTGACTGGCGGCGTCGTGAACTCCGGCTCCTCCTTCACCTCGCGCTTGGGGACGGTGTAGGGCGCGGCGCGGTGTGATGTGGACAACGTCGATCGTGTCGGCCCTGACGAGGAAGAGTTGGAGGAGGACGAGCACGTCCTCCTCGGCTGTCAGTGCGCTGCGGGAGATGGTGGCGGCGAGACGGCGTCTCCAACTTTGGAGCGCCATTGTGGATGACGTCGATGACGTTCTCCAGGGTGCGCCCCGGAACGCCCCAGAAGATGACACGCCCGTCCTTGTTCCAGCTGTTCCGCCGACTGATGAGGCCGGCTGTGTTATTCATCTCGATGTCGTGCTGCGCCTAGAAGTAGGCGACCCACCAGGCGTCTTTGCCGGTGGCCGCCCAGGTTGGATCCGTCCACTCCTCGGCGGTGAGGCGGGACCGGCGGGCCCTGATCGCGTCCCTCCAGCGCTCCATGCTCGGCAACGGCGGAGGTGGGACGTCTATGCCGTTGACAGTCATCCTCTACCCGTTGCTGCTTGACAAGCGCATGTCCGGCGGGACGGGATATCCCGCACGGTACAGCGCCCACGCCTCCGCCACGGTAAGGCTACCGCGGCCGAAGCCGTTCGCCGCATCGATCTTGCGGGCGGACGACGACATTGGCTAGGGAGAGGAGATTTGGGAGCGACGAGAGATTGGGATGGGGAAGGAAGCAGGGACGCTTTTAATGTACAGCGGCGGAAGGCGAAGCGGTAGCGGGTCGTTTGACGCAATGACGCCGGCGCGGACGGCCATGCGGCCATGCACGACGAGACGTCCCTGCGCAGTCTGGAAAATCTGGGACCCCATTAACGTCGCTTGACCAAAGGTATGCGACGGGGTTTTAGGCTCCCGACCCGCTGACGAGTTGGGCCCGCGTCTCCTCGCCTCGCTTTCCGTTGTATCCGGCGTGCCCGGAGCGTCCCCTATGTAAAGTGGATGGGCTCAAGACGCCGGACACCGTATTGGACCGCGCCGGACAAAAAGAGGCTTTGGGGCACGCGGCTAGGAACGTTTTTTCGTCCGGTGCGTCCAAATGCCTTTGGGAATGCGGCTGGAGATGCTTGGAGATGCTCTTAGGACGACTTTGGCCATGTAAACATTTTGCGCAGCCGATTGGAACAGGGTCTATCTAGAGAAGAAGAAAAAAAACAATGACTTGGTCCTAAATCCAACCGCGGCTCTGAATCCTTGCACTAGAAAAGACTTCACCCTACATATCGTACTACCGAGCAATCTGCCAGTTCTAGAAGACAAGAACAGAGCACATTTATTCGATATGCAACATCATGCGCCACCGTACCAGACTACTAGCAACTCCTGACCGTTCGTGCAACACACGCGTAGGCGGCGTAGCCATGGCTAGACAGTAGTAGACAGTCACCGACAAACTAATTAAGCTCGCTGCCTTGATTTTACAGCCGGATCATGGGGAAGAGCTTCTTCCACGACTTCCTACTCCTGTAGGCGGTGAAGGCTCGCAGGTAGTGCTTCGGGGCATCCAGCCTGGCGTCCTCGCTCAGATCCGTCTGGTCCGCGCCCCAGAACAGTGCCGCTCGCCGCTTCCGCCGGACGGCCGCCAGCACGTCGTTCCGGTTGCATATGCCCCACACCGTCACCTTCTGTTGCTGGTAATCCACCTCAACCGAGTGTATCCCTGCAAGTATCAGCAAGCCAAGTTAGCATTCATCGACGTCGCTGGCTTCATACATTTGTGACAAAGTGCTCTATGTTTGTGTACCTTTGAGGCCGGAGAGCGCCTTCTTGATCTTCTTCTCGCAGCCGTAGGAGTAGAGGGGCACCTTCATCTCCACGTGCTGCGCCTCAATCTTTCCCCCAGCCAACACGATCTGCATGTCGCCCATCGAATCCTAGCTAGCTCTCGATCGCTAAGCAATGTAATCTCAGACTCAGCTGGAGTGAGGGATCAGTACCCGGTAGTGGTGGAGATAAACTGCAAGAGCGGCGGGCAAGGCGTTTATATAGACAAGCTAAAAGGCGACAGATCTAATTGGATAATCTTTGCATAGCCTGCCGCATGTGCGAATGGGGCGAGTCATTGCATCATCACACTCGCTTTTGATTCATCGCCGAGCGCGCTTTTCCTCCGATGCGCAGGTCGGCGGGTACGTGGGTGAGTTTGTAGCACGATCGGCGATTCATTGATTCAATCAATCGGGGGAGCAAAAGAGATCGGTACGTCGTAGTGGAGGGTTTACGTGGAGTGAGTGGCGGCCTGTCGCCGCGGCTGCGCCCATGTGAAGTGTCGTGGAAAGCGGAGGGTTTTGGATCGGAGGGTGCGGGTGGAGGTAACGGCGTCCTGTTGGGAGCACTTGCTTTTGAAATCGCCGTGGAAGGATGGCCTGATTGGCTGATCGGTAGGAGGCCGGGGTGCGAAATGTTGCAGGTGTCACGACTAGATTCGATGCAGGAGCTTGTGGTTCTTTTTCATGTGGATCGTGCTCTGCTTTCTCGTGGCTCTCGTCGGTTAGCAACATTTTGGATCATGATCTAAGCTTTTTTTTTTTTAGCTTCGCTTTAAGCCTTTTAACGTTCCTAGAAAAGTATGCCCATACGCCTTGACGCATTCTGCTCATTTGAGCTGAAAAACTGTGGGAGTTGGCATTGATCAATTTGGAATATACTGTTGGAATTTTGCCTAAAATAGGTTCAGCCTATTTATTTAGTCCACAATTTCTCGAAAATTCAAAGATCCAATTAACCTATTCATGCATGGCAATTGGGACAAAAGTTTAGTCCAGAATGCTAATTTAGAGATAATTGGACCTCCTTATAAGAGGGGTTGCTCTACTTGAGCATGAGAATAAGGCTCCTACACGCGCTCCTCCTCCACCGCCCACCTCGCGTCGTCACGACGTGACATGAGGCGTGTGCCACTGTTTACGGGAATGGCTCGAGCCGAGACTTCTCTTTTTGTACGCTTGAATGAAATTTGAATGGCACAGAAGCTGAAACATTTTATTGCATGTTCAGTTCATCATCCGTCCCTTCGTTTTATCTCCCAACACAGCCGCGGCTGCGTCCATGTGAAGTGTCGTGGAAAGCCGAGGGTTTTGGATTGGAGGGTAGTGGGACATAGTGGCATCTCACTATCGCAAGTATGGGATTTTTTTTCCAAAAATGTGAAAATTCCAGACCTCGATGCACGTCAACACGAGTGCAGCCGAGTTTTATCATGTCTTGCAAAAAACTAACAAAAAGGAGCATAGAGCACAACCAAAGAAACTAAAATTACATCACGCACTTATGCAACATAACCCTAAATTTAAACCTTGCAGACCAAATATAGCTAGTCTAGTATATTCCGAATAAAGTACACCTCTCTTTGAATTATAATTTATCAATTGTGGGACTATTTTTAAGCGCTTCCTCTCTCTACACCACTACTCCTCTAATCACAACACCCAATGGTGCTATGAAAAAACTTGTTCGGTAGACCCTTCACCATAAGCATATGCATCTTCTTTACTATTCAGGCATATCCCAAAATACATTATCCAAGATAAAGCAGTGGTCACTTGGTTGTCAACAGAAAAACTTTAATTCATTGCCCAATGAAAATAGTTTAACGTTTAAGTGGTGGCGATGGTAGCCCAGTCAACATATTTATTTTGGGAGAAATTTTGCAAAATCAAATATCATCACGTAAATCGCAAAACAAAATATACTAAAAACATAAATTCATATAAAATAAAAAATATTTTATAAGAAAAATAAAATAGAAGAATTCAAAATGCAATAAAAAATCTGGAAAATCGAAAAAATATCATAGGAAATTTTAAAAAATCAAGAATATTACAGAGAAATAAAAAAGAAAATATGAGACTTGAATAAAATAGAAAGATTCGCTTACAAGATTTGATAGAATATTTCTGGTAGTTATGTGTTTATAGCAGAAATAGTTTTGACCGTTGAAACTCAGAGACCAACATAGATTTTAAAATTGAGTCTGCATCCATCAAGATCTTTATTAAATTCGGGGGAGGAGGATCTTGTAGATCTAGTAGCATTACAAATAGCAATATGAAAGCACGAACCATGGGCATGAACCATGTCACATTTGTTGGAGATATGCCCGAGAGGCAATAATAAAATGGTTGTTGTTATATCTTAGTGTTCATGATAAATGTTTACATTCCATGCTAATTGTATTAAGTGGAAACATTGATGCATGTGTGTTTTGTAAACAAACCAGAGTTCCTAGTAAGCCTCTCGTTTAACTAGCTTGTTGATTAATAGATGATCATAGTTCCTGGTCATGAACATTGGATGTTATTAATAACAGGATCATATCATTAGGAGAATGATGTGATGGACACACACACATAGTAAGCATATCATATGATCAAGTCATTAAGTTTGTTTTGGTACACGCTTTCAATTCATAGTAACTTAATCCTTCGACCATGAGATCGTGTTAATCACTTACACCAGATGGATGATTTGATGACATCAAACACCACTTCGTAAATGGGTGGTTATAAAGGTGGTATTAAGTTTTCAGAAAGTATAAGCTGAAGCACATGGACCAAGAGTGGGATTTGTCCATCCTAATGATAGATAGATATACTCTGGGCCCTATTGGTGGAATGTCATCCAATTAACTTGTAAGCATGTGACTAGGTCACAAGGGATGACATATCATGGTATGAGTAAAAAGTACTTATCAGTAACGAGGTTGAACTAGGTATAGAGATACCGATGATCGAACCTCGGATAAGTAAAGTATCGCTCGACAAAGGGAATCGGTGTCGTATGTTAATGGTTCATTTGATCACGAAGTCATCGTTCAATATGTAGGAGCCATTATGGATCTCCAGATCCAGCTATTTGTTATTGATCGGAGAGGTGTCTCGATCATGTCTGCATAGTTCGCGAACCGTAGGGTGACACACTTAAGGTTCGATGTTGTTTAGTAGATATGGAATATGACATGTAGACCGAATATTGTTTGAAGTCTCTGATGGGATCCAGGACATCACGAGGAGGTTCAAAATGGTCCGGAGAATAAGATTCATATAATGGAAGTCATCTTCTAGGGTTCGGGAAAACTTTCAGTGTTTTGACCGGAGCTTCTAGAAGGTTCTAGAGGGCCACGGGTGGGCCCACCACCCCGGGAGGGGCCAAATGGGCTGAGGAAATGCTGCGGGGGCCTCATGGTGTAGGGATTCGTTGCATAGAAAACAAAAAAATTCCTACCGCGAGAACGCAATCCAAGCCAAGATGCAATCTAGAAGACGGGAGCAACGAGGGGATGATCGAAACTCACCCTTGAAGATTTCCAAAGCCTACAAGATGAGGCTCTTGTTGCTGCAGTAGACGATCACTTGCCGCTTGCAAAAGCGCGTAGAAGATCTTGATCACGGTGCCACAATCGGGCAGCACCTCCGTACTCGGTCACACGTTCGGTGTTGATGAAGACGACGTCCTTCTCCCCGTTCCAGCGGGCAGCGGAAGTAGTAGCTCCTCCTTGAATCCGGCAGCACGATGGCATGGTGGCGGTGGCGATGGAGAACTCCGACGGAGCTTCGCTAAGCGTGCGGGAGAGGTGGAGGAGAGGGGGGCGGCTAGGGTTTGGGAGAGGGGGTGGCCGGCCTCAAGGGGTGCGACCAGCTTGTGGCTTTGTGGTTTTGTGGTATTGTGGTGGTATTGTGGTGGCCGGCTGATGACCCACAAGTATAGGGGGTGTATCGTAGTATTTTCGATAAGTAAGAATGTCGATCCCAACGAGGAGCAGAAGGTGTTGACAAGCAGTTTCGATGAAGGATTCACTGTAAATGCTCACAGACAAGTATTCAGGGGGTTTTGATGTAACAGTTGAATAAAGTACGAGTAAGTAAAGTGCGAGAGTAACAATTGCAGCGAGTGGCCCAATCCTTTTTAGCACAAAGGACAAGCCAGTTTGTTTACTTATAATGACCAAACGTTCTCGAGGACACACGGGATTTTAGTCTAGTGCTTTCGCTACATACGGCTAAATAATCTTCATTGTTATGATAAGTGTTGTGTGGGTGAACCTATGCTAATGTACCGCCCTTCCTAGGACTAATACATACTTGTGATTATACCCCTTGCAAGCATCCGCAACTACAAGAAAGTAATTAAGAATAAATCTAACCACAGCCTTAAACTCTGAGATCCTGCGATCCCTCCTGCATCGATATACCAACGGGGGTTTAGGTTTCTGTCACTCCGACAACCCCGCAATTGGCAAACGAATACAAGATGCATTCCCCTAGGCCCATAAATGGTGAAGTGTCATGTAGTCGACGTTCACATGACACCACTAGAAGAATAACACCACAACTTAAATATCATACCATTGAATATTACTCAACCATAGTTCACTACTAACATTTAGACTTCACCCATGTCCTCAAGAACTAAACGAACTACTCACGAGACATCATATGGAACATGATCAGAGGTGATATGATGATGAATAACAATCTGAACATAAACTTGGTTCAATGGTTTCACTCAATAGCATCAACAACAAGTAGAGATCGATACCGGGAGAGTTTCCCCTATCAAACAATCAAGATCAAACCCAAATTGCTACGGCGGTGACGGTGTCCAGCGGTGGAGACGGCGGTGATGATGGTGGAGATGATGATGATGGTGATGGAGATGATGTCCAGCTCGATGACGGTGACGATGGCGTCGATTTCCCCCTCCCGGAGGGAATTTCCCCGGCGGATTCCTGCCCGCCGGAGAGCTCTTTTCTCTCGGGTGTTCTCCGCCCCGCAGAGGCGGCTGTAACTCTTCGCGAGGTACCCTCTGTGGCTTAGGTTTTCGGGACGAAGGATTTCGCGAAGAAAAGGAGGCGAAAGGGGCTGTGGGCCCCCCACACCACATGGTGGCGCGGCCAGGCCATGGGCCGCGCCACCCTATGGTGTGGGCCCACCCTGGGTCCTCCTGGCTCCTCCTTCTGGCTTCCTTCGTCATCTTGAAAAATAGGATTTTTGGTATAATTTCCTTCCACAGCTGATCTTCCGAAATATTGCGTTCTGACGGTGCTTTTTCCAGCAGAATCCTGGCTCCGGTGCTTGATCCTCCAATAATGATGAAACATGCAAAATAGATGAAATAACATAAGTATTGTGTCCCAATATGAAATATATCAATGAATAACAGCAAATTATGATATAAAATAGTGATGCAAATTAGACGTATCAACTCCCCCCAAGCTTAGACTTCGCTTGTCCCCAAGCGAAACTGAGCTCGATAAACAGGACCACATGTTTATGGAGTGAAGAGTCGATAAATAAAATACGGACAAGAAGCATCATATTCATTCGCACAAGACATTATAGTGGACAACCTCCTCTTATAACTCAACTTGAAACAAGTATAAGGTAATCACAAATAAAGGTGCATAAGAAATCATAATTGGTGATGGCAAACTTCGTTCTTGGTCAGAGAACAATTAACAGATTATACTTATCTCATTGAGCAGCGCTCTCATGTTAAAGTTTATAAGGCACAACTTGCATACTCAATCATAATGGTCTCTTCATGATCATTGATAACTTGCAAAGCTATATTCATTCAGATAAAACTTGTACTAAACAAAGAAGAATAAAAGACATGACGAAGCAAATCACAATATAATGGTTTGATCATAACTACTCAAATGCTTGCTTAAGATGGAGGGAAATAGGTTTACTGACTCAACATAAAGTAAAAGACAGGCCCTTCGCAGAGGGAAGCAGGGATTAAATCATGTGCTAGAGCTTTTTCAGTTTTGCAATCATACAAAGAGAATAAAAGTAACATTTTGAGAGGTGTTTGTTGTTGTCAACGACTGGTAGCGGGTACTCTAACCCCCTCGCCAGACAAACCTTCAAAGAGCGGCTCCCATTTTATTTTTATTTTGTGTGGCACTCCTTCCAACCTTTCTTTCACAAACCATGGCTAACCGAATCCTCGGGTGCCTGCCAACAATCTCATACCATGAAGGAGTGCCTTTTTATTTTAGTCTTATTATGATGATGACACTCCCCCCAACCTTTGCTTACACAAGCCATGGCTAACCGAATCCTTCGGGTGCCGTCCATCAATCACATACCATGGAGGAGTGTCTATTTAGTTTAATTAATTTGGGACTGGGAATCCCATTGCCAGCTCTTTTTGCAAAATTATTGGATAAGCGGATGAAGCCACTAGTCCATTGGTGAAAGTTGCCCAACAAGATTGAAAGATAAAACACCACATACTTCCTCATGAGCTATAAAACATTGACACAAATAAGAGATACTAAGTTTTGAATTGTTTAAAGGTAGCACATGAAGTATTTACTTGGAATGGCAGAAAATACCATATAGTAGGTAGGTATGGTGGACACAAATGGCATAGGTTTGGGCTAAGGTTTGGATGCACGAGAAGTATTCCCTCTCAGTACAGGTTTTTGGCTAGCAAGGTTAAATAGCAAGCATAAGAGTTGAGGGAAACAAACAAATATACATGTGATAGAAACAATCATGCATCTTCCTTGTAAGCACAAACAATTTTAACTTCAGAATAATAAGCTATGAGCTAACAAGAAAGAAAGATATGAAACAACTACATGTATTTCTCTTTTCTACTTAAACCTCAAAGTGTTGTTGCTATTGACCAATGCTAAGTTTGCCAAAACCAAATAGATTTATTCAATGCTCCCAAAGTGATACCAATACTAACAACAAGGTAAATCATACAATAGAGATTGCAAACTAAAATAAGATGTGCAATATGTAAATGATAAGACTTCTCATTAATATTCCATAACGATAACTCACACCAAGGGATACATAGATAACCAACTAAAGGAGAGATACTTCCAAATTGCAACCCATCTTATATGATAACTTCCCTACTCATGATATGACACTACTTGACAATAAAAAGTAAAAGGTAGTGATGATGTGATACCGCGGCACTCCCCCAAGCTTGGAACAAACCAAGGGGATGCCAATACCGATGATGAATTACTCCTGCGGCGATGGTGGTGATGAACTCCTCCCGCGCTTCTTACAGATCTCCTTCAGCTTCAGCTTCTCAGCCTGACAATTCTGCACTAAGACCCGAAGAGATTCATTGTTATCTGAAGTTGGCGATGATGACCTTGTGATGTGAATCGAGTGGTATTCCAGCATTCTTCGGAGACGGCAATTCTCCTCCTGGAGTATCTCCACTTCTCTTCTCAGAGCCCGATATTGATCACAAAACTCATCGGTAGTCCGTAGAGCTTCTTCCAACACAGGGAAGGAGTCGAGGCTAAGAGCGGGTGGTAAAGGTCCCTGCAAGTTATGAGAAAAAGAACGTCGAGTGTCAACAGATCCCATCAAGATTTGCTTGCTCCCAATGGCTTGCTGCTCTTGTCTTGATGGCACCCTCTTCACTTCTTCCTCCGAAAGCCCCTTGCCCTTGTTGGAGGCCATGGTGCTTCTAGACCGAAAACAGATCCTGGCAGAAACAGCTCGAAACAAAACACGTCGAGAAAACGATATACGGACCTCCAGGGGTCCGGGGGATTATATAGCAAAAATTTTCACGACAAACGGAAAGTACCAGATCGAACCAGAGTCGGAAAGGGGCGACGAGGCGGCCAAACCATAGGTCGGCGCGGGCCCAGGCCAGGCCGCGCCGGCCTATGGTGGCACCCCCTCGTGCGTCCTTTCCACTCCGTTTCAAACTCGTAATTTTTCATATTTTCCAAAAACAGCAAAAATATTGTTCGGAAAGTAAATTGCGTACTTTTCATTACCAGTACTGTTACCTATTCAAAGTCGAGTTCTGGCGGACTGTCAATTTGCCCTTTGATGAAAGCCTCCGGTGTTTCCACTTGAATAATATCAACATCAACATTATAAGAATCACCTGAGATATAATGCTTGAGTCTTTGTCCATTCACCACTTGCGTAGCATTGCCTTGGAGAGAGCTAATTTTGATTGCTCCTGAACGATACACCTCCTCGACAACATATGGTCCTTCCCATTTCGAGAGTAATTTTCCTGCAAAGAATCTGAGACGAGACCGATACAATAGGACTTTATCCCCAATATTAAATTCTCTTTTGATAATCCTCCTATCATGCCATTTTTTAACTTTCTCTTTAAAGAGTTTAGCATTTTCATAAGCTTCACTTCTCCATTCATCTAGAGAACTTAATTGCAACAACCTCTTATCACCTAAGAAGTTTAGGATCTTTATTTAATTCTCTAACAGCCCAATAAGCTTTGTGCTCTAGTTCTAAAGGTAAATGACAAGCTTTCCCATAAACCATTTTATAAGGTGACATTCCCATGGGATTTTTATAAGCAGTTCTATAAGCCCATAGTGCATCCTTCAATTTACTAGCCCAATTTTTTTTAGTTTTATTAACGGTCTTTCCCAAAATAGATTTAATTTCTCTATTTGATAATTCCACTTGACCACTAGTTTGAGGATGATAAGCGGAAGCAATTCTATGATTAATACCATACTTAGCAAGAGTTTTTCTAAAACCTCCATGAATAAAATGAGAACCTCCATCAGTCATAATATATCTAGGCACTCCAAATCTAGGAAAAATAATGTCTAAAAGCATTCTTAAAGAGGTCTCACCATCAGCACTTTTTGTAGGTATGGCTTCCACCCATTTAGTAACATAATCAACAGCAACAAGTATATGAGTGTTACCTTCTGAAGACGGAAAAGGTCCCATGAAGTCAAATCCCCAACAATCAAACGGTTCAATAACAAGAGTATAATTCATAGGCATTTCATTACGTCTGGAGATATTACCAACCCTTTGACATTCATCACAAGATAAAATAAATTTTCTCGCATCTTTGAAGAGAGTTGGCCAATAAAAACCTGATTGTAGAACCTTTTGCGCGGCTCTTTCTCCAGCGTGATGTCCTCCATAAGCACTACCATGACATTTACTCAATATCTCTTGTTGTTCATATTCGGGAACACACCTTCGCATAATACCATCCACTCCTTCTTTATATAAGTGTGGGTCATCCCAGAAATAATGCCTCAAGTCATAAAAGAATTTCCTCCTTTGCTGAGCTGAAAAGGTTGGAGGCAAGTACTTGGAAACAATAAAATTAGCATAATCAGCATACCAAGGACTGTCTCGCGAGCTCACCTTTATTACATCCAATTGTTCATTTGGAAAACTATCATTAACAGGAACAGGATCATAAGCAATATTTTCCAATCTAGACAAATTATCAGCAACAAGATTATTAGCACCTTTCCTAACTACAATATGTAAATCAAATTCTTGCAAAAGAAGTACCCATCTAATAAGCCTCGGCTTAGCATCTTTCTTTGTCATAAGGTATCTAATTGCAGCATGATCAGTATGAATAGTAACTTTTGAATCCACAATATAAGATCTAAATTTATCACAAGCAAAGACTACAGCTAATAATTCTTTTTCAGTTGTAGCATAATTTCTTTGAGCAGCATCAAGAGTTTTACTAGCATAATGAATAACATTCAATTTTTTATCTACTCGCTGTCCAAGAACAGCGCCTACAGCAAAATCACTAGCATCACACATAATTTCAAATGGTAAGTTCCAATCAGGAGGTTCAACTATAGGAGCAGTTGTTAAGGCTTTCTTTAGAGTTTCAAAAGCTTCCTTACAATCATCATCAAAAACAAATGGTACATCTTTTTGAAGAAGATTAGTAAGAGGTTTTGAAATCTTGGAGAAATCTTTAATAAACCTCCTATAAAACCCAGCATGACCAAGAACACTACGAATACCTTTAACATCCCTAGGATAGGGCATCTTCTCAATTGCTTCAACTTTAGCTCTATCAACTTCAATACCTCTCTCAGAAATTTTATGTCCCAATACAATTCCTTCATTGACCATAAAGTGGCATTTCTCCCAATTAAGAACAAGGTTAGTTTCTTCACATCTCTGCAAAATTTTATCAAGGTTTCGCAAGCAACTATCAAAAGAATTCCCATATACGGAAAAATCATCCATGAATACCTCTACAATACTCTCACAAAAACCATGAAAAATAGCAGACATGCATCTTTGAAAAGTAGCAGGAGCATTACATAAACCAAAAGGCATACGTCTATAAGCATAAGTTCCATAGGGACAAGTGAAAGTGGTTTTCTCTTGATCTTTAGCTTTAACAAGAATTTGTGAAAACCAGAATAACCATCAAGAAAACAAAAATGAGTATTTTTAGACAATCTTTCTAGCATTTGATCAATAAATGGTAAAGGGTAATGATCTTTCTTAGTAACTTTATTAACTTTTCGAAAATCAATGCACATTCTATACCCTACAACTACTCTTTGAGGGATGAGCTCATCATTATCATTAGGCACAACAGTCATTCCTCCCTTCTTGGGAACGCAATGCACAGGACTAACCCATCTACTATCAGCAATAGGATATATAATACCAGCTTCAAGAAGTCTTAATACCTCATTCCTTACCACCTCCTTCATCTTCGGAATTAGACGACGCTGATGTTCAACAACAGGCTTCGCATCATCTTCCATATTAATAGCATGTTGGCAAATAGAAGGAGAAATCCCTTTCAAATCATCAAGAGTGTAGCCAATAGCTCCTCGGTGCTTCTTCAATATTTCCAATAACCTTTCTTCCTCAATCTCTGAAAGCTTAGAACTAATAATAACAGGATATATTTTCTTATCATCAATATGAGCATATTTAAGATTATCAGGCAAAGGCTTTAAATCAAAAACAGGATCTTCCTTTGGTGGCGGTGTTGTACCCAAATCTTCCACCGGTAAATCATGCTTGAGAATAGGTTGGCGAAGAAAAATTTCCTCAAGCTCATCTCTTTCTTTCCTAAAAACTTCACTCTCGCTATCCTCCAAATGTTGCTGCAAAGGATTGTTAGGAACAAGAACAATAGATGCACACTGTTCCATTTTAAAATCATCACTAGGCAAATCAGCTTTATAAGGAGTTTTGGTAAATTTAGAGAAGTTAAACTCCTAAGATTCACCAGCAAATTTAGTCAAAATTTTCTCTTTCTTGCAATCTATAATAGCTCCACAAGTATTCAGAAAAGGTCTACCAAAAATAATAGGACAATAATCACTAGCAGCAGAACCAAGTACCAAAAAGTCAGCAGGATATTTAATCTTACCGCATAAAACTTCCACATCTCGAACAATACCAATTGGAGAAATAGTTTCTCTATTAGCTAGCTGAATAACCACATCAATATCTTCAAGTTCACAAGAATCAATTTCGTGCATAATCTCCATGTAAAGCTCATAAGGAATAGCACTAACACTTGCACCAATATCACATAATCCATAATAGCAATGATCACCAATTCTAACAGATAGCATAGGAACACTAGCTTGTTTGGGTTTATTAGGATGTGAAACAATATTAGAAGCATCTTCACAGAAAATAATATGACCATCCTCCACATTTTCAGTCACAAGATCTTTAACTATTGCAACAAAGAGGTTCAACTTTTATTTGTTCTTCAGGTTCTATGTGTTTCTTTTCACTTTTATGAACCGCACTATTTATAACAGAGTACTCCTTCATTTTAGCAGGGAAAGGAGTTTTTTCAATATAAGCTTCAGGAATAACATGATCAGCAGTTTCAACTACAACGTATTTATTAATAGATGAATCAATTTTATCTTTATACGGTTCATGATACTTATCAAAATTCTTCTTTGGCAATTCATAATGAGAGGCAAAAGCTTTATAAAGATTTGCAGCAACTTGAGAATCAAGACCATATGTAGCACTCATATTACGAAATTTATCAGTATCCATAAAAGCTTCAATGCATTTATAATCATAAATTATACCTGATTCTCTATCCTTGTCGTTCTCCCAACCTTCAGTATTTTCTTGGATCCGATCAAGAAGGTCCCTTTTAAACTCTTCTTTGTTGCGTGTAAATGATCCAGAACAAGAAGTATCCAGCAAGGTCTTGTCTTGAAAAGAAAGTCTTGCATAGAAATTATCAATAATAACATTACCAGGAAGCTCATGAATGGGGCATTTGAGCATTAAAGACTTCAATCTCCCCCAAGCTTGGGCAATACTCTCTCCATCATGAGGCCAAAAATTATATATGCGATTCCGATCCTTGTGAATTTCACTTGGAGGATAGAACTTAGAATAAAACCGGGGCACAATATCATTCCATTCAAGAGAATCCCCATTATCCAGTAATTTATACCAATACGCCGCTTTACCAGACAGCGATAAAGAAAATAGTTTCTTCCTCACTTCATCCATAGCAATACCTGCACACTTGAATAAACCGCATAATTCATGTAAGAACAATAAATGATCTCCAGGGTGGACAGTTCCATCCCCTTCATAGCGGTTATCCATAACACGTTCAATAATTTTCATAGGTATTTTATATGGTATCACTTCCTCACCTGGCGCCTCATCCACTACCGTTGCAGTAGTAGTAGATTTCCCAAATAAAAATTGGAGAGAAGATCTCTCCATAATGACTTATAGCAGCAGGCAGAAATAAAATCAGCACAAACAGTAAAGCTTTTCCTTACCAATTCCACTTACCAATAGCGCTTCACTCCCCGGCAACGGCGCCAGAAAATAGTCTTGATGACCCACAAGTATAGGGGGTGTATCGTAGTATTTTAGATAAGTAAGAATGTCGATCCCAACGAGGAGCAGAAGGTGTTGACAAGCAGTTTCGATGAAGGATTCACTGTAAATGCTCACAGACAAGTATTCAGGGGGTTTTGATGTAACAGTTGAATAAAGTACGAGTAAGTAAAGTGCGAGAGTAACAATTGCAGCGAGTGGCCCAATCCTTTTTAGCACAAAGGACAAGCCGGTTTGTTTACTTATAATGACCAAACGTTCTCGAGGACACACGGGATTTTAGTCTAGTGCTTTCGCTACATACGGCTAAATAATCTTCATTGTTATGATAAGTGTTGTGTGGGTGAACCTATGCTAATGTACCGCCCTTCCTAGGACTAATACATACTTGTGATTATACCCCTTGCAAGCATCCGCAACTACAAGAAAGTAATTAAGAATAAATCTAACCACAGCCTTAAACTCGAGATCCTCGCGATCCCTCCCCGCATCGATATACCAACGGGGGTTTAGGTTTCTGTCACTCCGGCAACCCCGCAATTGGCAAACGAATACAAGATGCATTCCCCTAGGCCCATAAATGGTGAAGTGTCATGTAGTCGACGTTCACATGACACCACTAGAAGAATAACACCACAACTTAAATATCATACCATTGAATATTACTCAACCATAGTTCATTACTAACATTTAGACTTCACCCATGTCCTCAAGAACTAAACGAACTACTCACGAGACATCATATGGAACATGATCAGAGGTGATATGATGATGAATAACAATCTGAACATAAACTTGGTTCAATGGTTTCACTCAATAGCATCAACAACAAGTAGAGATCGATACCGGGAGAGTTTCCCCTATCAAACAATCAAGATCAAACCCAAATTGCTACGGCGGTGACGGTGTCCAGCGGTGGAGACGGCGGTGATGATGGTGGAGATGATGATGATGGTGATGGAGATGATGTCCAGCTCGATGACGGTGACGATGGCGTCGATTTCCCCCTCCCGGAGGGAATTTCCCCGGCGGATTCCTGCCCGCCGGAGAGCTCTTTTCTCTCTGGTGTTCTCCGCCCCGCAGAGGCGGCTGTAACTCTTCGCGAGGTACCCTCTGTGGCTTAGGTTTTCGGGACGAAGGATTTCGCGAAGAAAAGGAGGCGAAAGGGGCTGTGGGGCCCCCACACCACATGGTGGCGCGGCCAGGCCATGGGCCGTGCCACCCTATGGTGTGGGCCCACCCTGGGTCCTCCTGGCTCCTCCTTCTGGCTTCCTTCGTCATCTTGAAAAATAGGATTTTTGGTATAATTTCCTTCCACAGCTGATCTTCCGAAATATTGCGTTCTGACGGTGCTTTTTCCAGCAGAATCCTGGCTCCGGTGCTTGATCCTCCAATAATGATAAAACATGCAAAATAGATGAAATAACATAAGTATTGTGTCCCAATATGAAATATATCAATGAATAACAGCAAATTATGATATAAAATAGTGATGCAAATTGGACGTATCACCGGCCCCCTCCCCTATGCCCCTCATTATATAGGTGGAACCCCAAGTGTTGGACTACAAGTCTTCGAATAAGACCCCAACTCAAGAACCTTCCATGTAGTAGGGAAACCTATCCAAGGTGGGACTCCCACCCAAGTGGGATTCCCACCCTTCCATGAAGGGGGGTGGCCGGCCCCCTTGGTGGAGTCCACCTTGGACTCCCCCCCTCTAGGGTTGGCCGGCCATGGGGAGGTGGAGTCCCTCCGGGACTCCGCCTTCCAAACTAATTTCTTCCGGACTTTTCTAGAACCTTCTAGAACCTTCCAAAAAATCACCGGATCATTTTCAAACTTATAAAATGACTTCCTATATATGAATCTTATTCTCCGGACCATTCCGAAACTCCTCGTGATGTCCGGGATCCCATCCGAGACTTCGAACAATACTTCGAACTCCATTCCATATTCAAGTTCTACTATTACAACATCAAACCTTAAGTGTGTCACCCTACGGTTCGCGAACTATGTGTACATGGTTGAGCACTCTCTCCGACCAATAACCAATAGCGGGATCTGGAGATCTATAATGGCTCCCACATATTCAACGATGACTTAGTGATCGAATGAACCATTCACATACGATACCAATTCCCTTTGTCACGCGATATTTCACTTGTCCGAGGTTTGATCATCGGTATCACTCTATACCTTGTTCAACCTCGTCTCCTGACAAGTACTCTTTACTCGTACCGTGGTATGTGGTCTCTTATGAACTTATTCATATGCTTGCAAGACATTAGACAACATTCCACCGAGAGGGCCCAGAGTATATCTATCCGTCATCGGGATGGACAAATCCCACTGTTGATCCATATGCCTCAACTCATACTTTCCGGATACTTAATCCCACCTTTATAACCACCCATTTACGCAGTGGCGTTTGATGTAATCAAAGTACCTTTCCGGTATAAGTGATTTACATGATCTCATGGTCATAAGGACTAGGTAACTATGTATCGAAAGCTTATAGCAAATAACTTAATGACGTGATCTTATGCTACGCTTAATTGGGTGTGTCCATTACATCATTCATACAATGATATAACCTTGTTCTTAATAACATCCAATGTTCATGATTATGAAACTAATCATCTATTAATCAACAAGCTAGTTAAGAGGCATACTAGGGACTCATTGTTGTTTACATATCACACATGTATCAATGTTTCGGTTAATACAATTATAGCATGGTATATAAACATTTATCATAAACATAAAGATATATAATAACCACTTTTATTATTGCCTCTTGGGCATATCTCCAACAGTCTCCCACTTGCACTAGAGTCAATAATCTAGATTACATTGTAAGGTACCTAACACCCATGGCATTCTGGTGTTGGTCATGCTTTGCCCTAGGGAGAGCTTTAGTCAACGGATCTGCTACATTCAGATCAGTGTGTACTTTGCAAATCTTTACTTCTCCATCTTCGATGTACTCGCGAATCGAGTGGTAATGCAGCTTGATATGCTTCAGCCTTTTGTGTGACCTTGGTTCTTGTGCATTGGCGATGGCACCCATGTTGTCACAGTAAATGACTAGTGGGTCCAATGCACTAGGAACCACACCGAGCTCTACAATGAACCTCTTCATCCATACCGCTTCTGATGAAGCCTCTGAAGCCGCTATGTACTCTGATTCTGTTGAAGACTTCGCCACCGTGCACTGCTTCGAGCTTGCCCAGCCATCGCAGCACCATTCAATATAAACACGTACCTGCATCGTGACTTAGAGTCATCAGGATCAGTGTTCCAACTTGCATCGGTGTAACCATTTACAACAAGCTCTTGGTCACCTCCATAACAAAGAAACATATCCTTAGTTCTTTTCAAGTACTTCAGGATATTCTTGACCGTTGTCCAGTGTTCCATCCCTGGATCACTTTGATATCTGCTAGTCCAACTAACAGCATGTGCTATATCCGGTCTAGTACATTGCATGGCATACATTATAGATCCTACTGCCGAGGCATAGGGGATATTACTCATCCTTTCTCTTTCTTCTGTCGTAGCCGGTCCTTGAGTCTTACTCAAGACCTTGCCTGGTAACATAGGTAAGAACCCTTTCTTACTTTCGTCCATTCTAAACTTCTTTAGAATCTTGTCCAGGTATGTACTCTATGATAGACCTATTAGGCGTCTTGATCTATCTCTATAAATCTTGATGCCTAATATATACGATGCTTCACCAAGGTCTTTCATTGAAAAACTATTATTCAAATAACCTTTTACACTGCTTAATAGCTCTATATTATTCCCAATCAATAATATGTCATCCACATATAATATCAGGAATGCTACAGAGCTCCCACTCACTTTCTTGTAAATACAGGCCTCTCCATGACACTGTATAAACCCGAAGTCTTTGTTCACCTTATCAAAGCGTCGGTTCCAACTTCTCGATGCTTGCTTCAATCCATAAATTGAACGCTGAAGTTTGCATACTTTGTCAGCATTTTTAGGATCGACAAAACCTTTGGGTTGTACCATATACAACTCTTCCTCAATGTCTCCATTAAGGAACGCCGTTTTGACATCCATCTGCCAAATCTCATAATCAAAAAATGTAGCTATTGCTAACAAAATCCTCACAGATTTTAGCTTCGCTACAGGTGAGAAAGTCTCATCGTAGTCAACACCTTGAATTTGTCGGAAACCCTTTGCGACAAGTCGAGCTTTATATACAGTAATATTACCATCAGCATCTGTTTTTCTCTTGAAGATCCATTTATTCTCGACAGCCTTGCGGCTATCAGGTAAGTCTACCAAAGTCCATACTTTGTTATCATACATGGATCCCATTTCGGATTTCATGGCTTCTTGCCATTTGTTGGAATCTGGGCTCATCATCGCTTCTTCATACGTCGCAGGGTCTTCATCATTGTTGTCCACAATCATGACATTTAGACAAGGATCTTACCAATCAGGAGTGGCACGTTCCCTTGTCGACCTGCGAAGTTCAGTAGCTTCCTCGTTCGAAGTTTCATGATCTTTATCATTAGCTTCCTCTGTTGCTAGTGTAGGCAGCACAGGAACAACTTCCGGTACTGCGCTACTCTGATCAACGAGTAAAGATTCATCAATCTCATCGAGTTCTACTTTTCTTCCAGTCACTTCTTTAGTGAAAAATTCTTTCTCAAGAAAGGTTTCGTTCTTAGCAACAAATATTTTTCCTTCGGATTTGTGATAGAAAGTGTACCCTATAGTTTCATTAGGGTATCCTATGAAGACGCATTTCTCCGCTTTGGGTTCTAGCTTGTCCGGTTGTAACTTCTTTACATAGGCTTCGCAACCCCAAACTTTAAGGAACGACAGCTTAGGTTTTTTATCAAACCATAATTCATACGGTGTCGTTTCAACGGATTTTGATGGTGCTCTATTTAAAGTGAATGCGGCTGTCTCTAATGCATAACTCCAAAAAGATAACGGAAAATCAGTAAGAGACATCATAGAACGAACCATATCTAAGAGAGTTCGATTACGACGTTCGGACACACCGTTTCGTTGTGGTGTTCCCGGCGGTGTCAATTGTGAAAGTATTCCACATTTCTTTAAATGCATGCCAAACTCATAACTCAGATATTCACCTCCGCGATCAGATCGTAGAAATTTAATCTTCTTGTTACGTTGATTTTCTAGTTCACTTTGGAATTCCTTAAACTTCTCGAAAGTTTTGGATTTATGTTTCATGAAATAGATATACCCATATCTACTCAGATCATCTGTGAAGGTTAGAACATAACGATAACCACCGCGCGATGCTACACTCATTGGTCCGCACACATCGGTATGTATGATTTCCAATAAGTCAGTAGCCTGCTCCATCATACCAGAAAATGGAGTCTTAGTCATTTTTCCCATTAGACATGCTTCGCATCTATCAAGTGACTCAAAGTCAAGTGATTCAAGTAATCCATCGGTATGGAGTTTCTTCATGCTTTCACTCCAATATGACCAAGACGACAGTGCCACATATAAGTAAAATTATCATTCAATTTAATTCGCTTAGCATCAATGTTATGTATATGTGTATCACTACTATCAAGATCTAACAGAAATAAGCCATTCTTTTCAGGTGCTCGACCATAAAAGATATTATTCATAAAAATAGAATAACCATTATTCTCAGACTTGAATGAATAACCGTCTTGCATTAAACAAGATCCAGATATAATGTTCATGCTCAACGCGGGTACAAAATAACAATTATTTAGGCTTAAAACTAATCCCGAAGGTAGATGTAGAGGAAGTGTGCCGACAGCGATCACATCGACTTTGGATCCGTTTCCAACGCGCATCGTCACTTCATCTTTCAGTAGTCTTCGTTTATTCTTTAGTTCCTGTTTCGAGTAACAAATATGAGCAACCGAACCAGTATCAAATACCCAGGTACTAGTACGAGAACCAGTGAGATAAACATCTATAACATGTATATCAGATATACCTTATTTCTTCTTCTTGACAAGGCCGCTCTTCAGATCAGCCAGATACTTGAAGCAATTATGCTTCCAGTGTCCCTTCTCCTTGCAGTAATAGCACTCAGCATCAGGCTTAGGGCCGTTCTTCGGTTTCATAGGAGGCGTGGCAGCTTTCTTGCCACCCTTCTTGAATTTTCCCTTAGACTTGCCCTGTTTCTTGAAACTGGTGGTCTTGTTGACCATCAACACTTGGTGCTCTTTCTTGATCTCAATCTCAGCAGCTTTTAGCATGCCAAAGAGTTCAGGTAACTCTTTGTTCATGTTCTGCATATTGTAGTTCATCACAAAGTTCTTGTAACTAGGTGGCAGTGATTGAAGGACACGATTAATCCCCAGTCTGTTAGGAATCACTATTCCTAAGTCACTGAGTTTCTTCGCATGCCCAGTCATAACGAGCATGTGCTCACTAACGGAGTTGCCTTCTTCCATCATGGAGCTGAAGAAGTGTTTCGATGCTTCATAGCATTCCACGGCCGCATGAGTTTCAAATATAGCTTTCAGCTCATTGACCAACTCATGAGGATCGTGGTGCTCAAAACGTTTTTGCAGATCGGCTTCCAGACTGCACAGGATGGCACACTGAACTTGAGAGTACCGAGCTTTCCGAGTCGCGTAAACATTCTTTACTTCATCGGTTTCAGTTTCTGCAGGAGGGTCACCTAGCGGTGCATCAAGCACATATTGCATATTTCCGCCAGCGAGGAAGATCCTCACATGACGGAACCAGTCGGTGAAGTTGCTACCGTTGCTCTTAAGCTTTTCGTTCTCTAGGAACTGGTTCAAATTGATTGGGGACGCCATATCTACAACATATATTTGCAATAGTTTAGACTAAGTTTATGACAAATTGAGTTCAAATTTAATTCAACATAATTAAAAATCTAGGTGAACTCCCACTCAAAACAATATCCCTCGAATTGTCTTAGTGATCACACGAACCAAATCCATCACACCTAAGTCCGATCATCACGAGACAAGATGTAATTTCAATGGCGAACACTCAAAGTGTTCATCATATCAATCATATGATTCATGCTCTACCTTTCGGTATCACGTGTTCCGAGACCATGTCTGTACATGCTAGGCTCGTCAAGGCCACCTTAGTATCCGCATGTGCAAAACTGGCTTGCACCCGTTGTATGCACTTGTTGATTCTATCACACCCGATCATCACGAGATGCTTCGAAACGACAAGTCTTGGCAACGGTGCTACTAAGGATGAACACTTTATTATCTTGATATTTTAGTGAGAGGGATCATCTTATAATGCTACCGTCGCGATCTAAGCAAAATAAGATGCATAAAAGGATTAACATCACATGCAGTTCATATGTGATATGATATGGCCCTTTTGTCTTTGCGCCTTTGATCTTCATCTCCAAAGCACGGACATGATCTCCATCATCTTCGGGCATGATCTCCATCATCGTCGGCATAGCATCAAGGTTAATGGCGCCGTCTTCATGGTTGTTCACCTCATGTAGCAACTATTACAACTACTTTGAAATACTACTCAATATGAAATTTAAAGACAACCATAAGGCTCCTGCCGGTTGCCACAATACAATAATGAT
The DNA here is from genome assembly GCF_019359855.2 of Lolium perenne. NCBI lineage: Eukaryota > Viridiplantae > Streptophyta > Magnoliopsida > Poales > Poaceae > Lolium > Lolium perenne. The sequence continues at coordinate 277,500,305 of NC_067245.2, forward strand.
CATCTCATACATATTCATCATCACATTATGGCCATATCACATCACCAAACCCTGCAAAAACAAGTTAGACGTCTCTAATTTGGTTTGCATATTTTACGTGGTTTAGGGTTTTCGAGAGATATCTAATCTACCTACGAACATGAACCACAACGGTGATACTAGTGTTGTCAATAGAAGAGTAAATGGAATCTTCACTATAGTAGGAGAGACAGACACCCGCAAAGCCTCTTATGCAATACAAGTTGCATGTCGAACGAGGAACAAGTCTCATGAACGCGGTCATGTAAAGTTAGTCCGAGCCGCTTCATCCCACTATGCCACAAAGATGCAAAGTACTCAAACTAAAGACAACATAAGCATCAACACCCACAAAACTATTGTGTTCTACTCGTGCAACCATCTATGCATAGACACGGCTCTGATACCACTGTAGGGATTCGTTGCATAGAAAAAAAAAATTCCTACCGCGAGAACGCAATCCAAGCCAAGATGAAATCTGGAAGACGGGAGCAACGAGGGGATGATCGAAACTCACCCTTGAAGATTTCCAAAGCCTACAAGATGAGGCTCTTGTTTCTGCGGTAGACGATCACTTGCCGCTTGCAAAAGCGCGTAGAAGATCTTGATCACGGTGCCACAATCGGGCAGCACCTCCGTACTCGGTCACACGTTCGGTGTTGATGAAGACGACGTCCTTCTCCCCGTTCCAGCGGGCAGCGGAAGTAGTAGCTCCTCCTTGAATCCGGCAGCACGACGGCGTGGTGGCGGTGGCGATGGAGAACTCCGGCGGAGCTTCGCTAAGCGTGCGGGAGAGGTGGAGGAGAGGGGGGCGGCTAGGGTTTGGGAGAGGGGGTGGCCGGCCTCAAGGGGTGCGGCCAGCTTGTGGCTTTGTGGTTTTGTGGTATTGTGGTGGTATTGTGGTGGCCGGCCCCCTCCCCTATGCCCCTCATTATATAGGTGGAACCCCAAGTGTTGGACAAAAAGTCTTCGAATAAGACCCCAACTCAAGAACCTTCCATGTAGTAGGGAAACCTACCCAAGGTGGGACTCCCACCCAAGTGGGATTCCCACCCTTCCATGAAGGGGGGTGGCCGGCCCCCTTGGTGGAGTCTGATGCGCGTGGTTGACGTATTGTCTTTCCGTTCGACACACGTCCGTTGGGAACCCCAAGAGGAAGGTGTGATGCGCACAGCGGCAAGTTTCTCTCAGTAAGAAACCAAGGTTTATCGAACCAGTAGGAGTCAAGAAGCACGTTGAAGGTTGATGGCGGCGAGATGTAGTGCGGCGCAACACCAGGGATTCCGACGCCAACGTGGAACCTGCACAACACAAACCAAGTACTTTGTCCCAACGAAACAGCGAGGTTGTCAATCTCACCGGCTTGCTGTAACAAAGGATTAGATGTATAGTGTGGAAGATGATTGTTTGCAGAAAATAGTAGAACAAGTATTGCAGTAGATTGTATTTCAGTATAGAGAATTGGACCGGGGTCCACAGTTCACTAGAGGTGTCTCTCCCATAAGATAAACAGCATGTTGGGTGAACAAATTACAGTTGGGCAATTGACAAATAGAGAGGGCATGACCATGCACATACATATTATGATGAGTATTGTGAGATTTTATTGGGCATTACGACAAAGTACATAGACCGCTATCCAGCATGCATCTATGCCTAAAAAGTCCACCTTCAGGTTATCATCCGAACCCCCTCCAGTATTAAGTTGCTAACAACAGACAATTGCATTAAGTATTGCGCGTAATGTAATCAATAACTACATCCTCGGACATAGCATCAATGTTTTATTCCTAGTGGCAACAGCACATCCATAACCTTAGAGGTTTCACACTCCCTGCATTCACGGAGACATGAACCCACTATCGAGCATAAATACCCCCTCTTGGAGTTACTAGCAAAAACTTGGCCAGAGCCTCTACTAATAACGGAGAGCATGCAAGATCATAAACAACATATAGACATAAATTGATAATCAACATAACATAGTATTCTCTATTCATTGGATCCCAACAAACACAACATATAGCATTACAGATAGATGATCTTGATCATGTTAGGCAGCTCACAAGATCCGACAATGAAGCATAATGAGGAGAAGACAACCATCTAGCTACTGCTATGGACCCATAGTCCAGGGGTGAACTACTCACACATCACTCCGGAGGCGAACATGGCGGTGTAGAGTCCTCCGGGAGATGATTCCCCTCTCTGGCAGGGTGCCGGAGGCGATCTCCTGAATCCCCCGAGATGGGATTGGCGGCGGCGGCGTCTCTGGAAGGTTTTCCGTATCGTGGCTCTCGGTACTGGGGGTTTCGCGACGAAGGCTATTTGTAGGCGGAAGGGTAGGTCAGGGGGCGTCACGAGGGGCCCAGGAGACAGGTCGGCGCGGCCAAGGGCTGGGCCGCGCCGCCCTAGCCTCTGGCTGCCTCGTGGCCCCACTTCGTTGACTCTTCGGTCTTCTGGAAGCTTCGTGTGAAAATAGGCCCCTGGGCGTTGATTTCGTCCAATTCCGAGAATATTTCCTTACTAGGATTTCTGAAACCAAAAACAGCAGAAAACAACAACTGGCTCTTCGGCATCTTGTTAATAGGTTAGTTCCAGAAAATGCATAAATATGACATAAAGTATGCATAAAACATGTAGATATCATCAATAATGTGGCATGGAACATAAGAAATTATCGATACGTCGGAGACGTATCAGCATCCCCAAGCTTAGTTTCTGCTCGTCCCGAGCAGGTAAACGATAACAAAGATAATTTCTGGAGTGACATGCCATCATAACCTTGACATACTATTGTAAGCATATGTAATGAATGCAGCGATCAAAACAATGTAAATGACATGAGTAAACAACTGAATCATATAGCAAAGACTTTTCATGAATAGTACTTCAAGACAAGCATCAATAAGTCTTGCATAAGAGTTAACTCATAAAGCAATAATTCAAAGTAGAGGTATTGAAGCAACACAAAGGAAGATGAAGTTTCAGCGGTTGCTTTCAACTTATAACATGTATATCTCATGGATATTGTCAATGTAAAGTAATATAACAAGTGCAATATGCAAGTATGTAGGAATCAATGCACAGTTCACACAAGTGTTTGCTTCTTGAGGTGGAGAGAGATAGGTGAACTGACTCAACAATAAAAATAAAAGAAAGATCCTTCAAAGAGGAAAGCATCGATTGCTATATTTGTGCTAGAGCTTTGATTTTGAAAACAAGAAACAATTTTATCAACGGTAGTAATAAAGCATATGTGTCATGTAAATTATATCTTACAAGTTGCAAGCCTCGTGCATAGTATACTAATAGTGCCCGCACCTTGTCCTAATTAGCTTGAATTACCGGGATTATCGCAATGCACATGTTTTAACCAAGTGTCACAAAGGGGTACCTCTATGCCGCCTGTACAAAGGTCTAAGGAGAAAGCTCGCATTGGATTTCTCGCTATTGATTATTCTCAACTTAGACATCCATACCGGGACAACATAGACAACAGATAATGGACTCCTCTTTTATGCATAAGCATGTAGCAACAATTAATTTTCTCATATGAGATTGAGGATATATGTCCAAAACTGAAACTTCCACCATGGATCATGGCTTTAGTTAGCGGTCCAATGTTCTTCTCTAACAACATGCATGCTCTAACCATAAGGTGGTAAATCGCCCTTACTTCAGACAAGATGAACATGCATAGCAACTCACATGATATTCAACAAAGAGTAGTTGATGGCGTCCCCAGGAACATGGTTATCGCACAACAAGCAACTTAATAAGAGATAAAGTGCATAAGTACATATTCAATACCACAATATTTTTTAAGCTATTTGTCCCATGAGCTATATATTGTAAAGGTAGGGGATAGAAATTTAAAGGTAGCACTCAAGCAATTTACTTTGGAATGGCGGACAAATACCATGTAGTAGGTAGGTATGGTGGACACAAATGGCATAGTGGTTGGCTCAAGTATTTTGGATGCATGAGAAGTATTCCCTCTCGATACAAGGTTTAGGCTAGCAAGGCTATTTGAAACAAACACAAGGATGAAGCGGTGCAGCAAAACTCACATAAAAGACATATTGAAAACATTATAAGACTCTACACCGTCTTCCTTGTTGTTCAAACTCAATACTAAAAATTATCTAGACTTTAGAGAGACCAATTATGCAAACCAAATTTTAGCATGCTCTATGTATTTCTTCATTAATAGGTGCAAAGTATATGATGCAAGAGCTTAAACATGAGCACAACAATTGCCAAGTATCACATTATCCAAGACATTTTAGCAATTACTACATGTATCATTTTCCAATTCCAACCATATAACAATTTAACGAAGAAGAAACTTTGCCATGAATATTATGAGTAGAGCCTAAGGACATATTTGTCCATATGCTACAGCGGAGCGTGTCTCTCTCCCACACAAAGAATGCTAGGATCCATTTTATTCAAACAAAACAAAAACAAAAACGAACCGACGCTCCAAGCAAAGCACATAAGATGTGATGGAATAAAAATATAGTTTCAGGGGAGGAACCTGATAATGTTGTCGATGAAGAAGGGGATGCCTTGGGCATCCCCAAGCTTAGACGCTTGAGTCTTCTTGATATATGCAGGGGTGAACCACCGGGGCATCCCCAAGCTTAGAGCTTTCACTCTCCTTGTATCATCTCCCTCTCTTGATCCTTGAAAACTTCCTCCACACCAAACTCAAAACAACTCATTAGAGGGTTAGTGCACAATCAAAATATACATGTTCAGAGGTGACATAATCATTCTTAACACTTCTGGACATTGCACAAAGCTACTGAAAGTCAATGGAATCGAAATATCCATCGAACATATCAAAACAGGCAATGCGAAATAAAAGGCAGAATCTGTCAAAACAGAACAGTTCGTAATGACGAATTTTATTGAGGCACCAGACTTGCTCAAATGAAAATGCTCAAATTTAATTAAAGTTGCGTACATATCTGAGGATCACTCACGTAAATTGGCATAATTTTGTGAGTTACCTACAGAGAATTTTGCCCAGATTCGTGACAGCAAAGAAATCTGTTTCTGCGCAGTAATCCAAATCTAGTTTGAACCTTAGTATCAACGACTTTACTTGGCACAACAAAACACTAAACTAAGATAAGGAGAGGTTGCTACAGTAGTAAACAACTTCCAAGACACAAATATAAAACAAAGTACTGTAGTAAAAAACATGGGTTGTCTCCCATAAGCGCTTTTCTTTAACGCCTTTCAGCTAGGCGCAGAAAGTGTGTATCAAGTGTTATCAAGAGATGGTGCATCGTTATCATAAGCTCCCCCATCTGTAGTGGTACTAAGGGTTTTGTCAATTTTAGGCCTATAATAATATTTTTTTGGTTTAGGCACTTTAGAGACATACATAAACTTTTGCTCCTTACCCACATAAGCTTTCTCCTTATATTTAAGAGAAGAAGAAGTTGAACCCAAGGTTCCCATAACTTTTTCAAGTTCGCCAATCCTATTGATTTGATTATCATGGACAACACAAGTTCCTAGGACACTAATTCTTTCATCAATTCCTCCTAAGGATTTATTAAGTTCATCAGTTTTATCAAGTAACATTTCCAATTTAGTTTCAATACTTGGAAAAATTTTCTCTATGGTTTCCAATTTTTTCATAACATCTTCAAGAGAGATTTCAATTTTAACCTCATTAACAGGTGGTACTCCAAATAGACTCTCAATAATGCAGCTAGCTTCTAATGCAGGAGTACTTAGGAAGTTACCTTTCGCGAGACTATCAAGAACATACCTATTCCAGCTAGAGACACCAACATAAAAATTCCTGAGCAGGATAGTGGTGGAGTGTTTCTTAGTGCACCTATTATGGGCATCACTAATTCTATACCAAGCGTCTCTTAAACATTCTCCCCCTCGTTGCTTAAACGAACGAACTTCAACTTCAGGATTACTCATTTTAGCAACAGTAAATAAAGCAAACTAGATAAAGTAAATGCAAGTAACTAATTTTTTTGTGTGTTTTTGATATAGCAAACAAGATAGCAAATAAAGTAAAACTAGCAACTAATTTTTTTTGTATTTTGATTTAGTGAAGCAAACAAATTAGTAAATAAAATTAAGCAAGACAAAAACAAAGTAAAGAGATTGGGATGTGGAGACTCCCCTTGCAGCGTGTCTTGATCTCCCCGGCAACGGCGCCAGAAATTTTGCTTGATGCGCGTGGTTGACGTATTGTCTTTCCGTTCGACACGCGTCCGTTGGGAACCCCAAGAGGAAGGTGTGATGCGCACAGCGGCAAGTTTCCCTCAGTAAGAAACCAAGGTTTATCGAACCAGTAGGAGTCAAGAAGCACGTTGAAGGTTGATGGCGGCGAGATGTAGTGCGGCGCAACACCAGGGATTCCGGCGCCAACGTGGAACCTGCACAACACAAACCAAGTACTTTGTCCCAACGAAACAGCGAGGTTGTCAATCTCACCGGCTTGCTGTAACAAAGGATTAGATGTATAGTGTGGAAGATGATTGTTTGCAGAAAACAGTAGAACAAGTATTGCAGTAGATTGTATTTCAGTATAGAGAATTGGACCGGGGTCTACAGTTCACTAGAGGTGTCTCTCCCATAAGATAAACAGCATGTTGGGTGAACAAATTACAGTTGGGCAATTGACAAATAGAGAGGGCATGACCATGCACATACATATTATGATGAGTATTGTGAGATTTAATTGGGCATTACGACAAAGTACATAGACCGCTATCCAGCATGCATCTATGCCTAAAAAGTCCACCTTCAGGTTATCATCCGAACCCCCTCTAGTATTAAGTTGCTAACAACAGACAATTGCATTAAGTATTGCGCGTAATGTAATCAATAACTACATCCTCGGACATAGCATCAATGTTTTATCCCTAGTGGCAACAGCACATCCATAACCTTAGAGGTTTCTATCACTCCCCCAGATTCACGGAGACATGAACCCACTATCGAGCATAAATACCCCCTCTTGGAGTTACTAGCAAAAACTTGGCCAGAGCCTCTACTAATAACGGAGAGCATGCAAGATCATAAACAACACATAGACATAAATTGATAATCAACATAACATAGTATTCTCTATTCATCGGATCCCAACAAACACAACATATAGCATTACAGATAGATGATCTTGATCATGTTAGGCAGCTCACAAGATCCGACAATGAAGCATAATGAGGAGAAGACAACCATCTAGCTACTACTATGGACCCATAGTCCTGGGGTGAACTACTCACACATCACTCCGGAGGCGACCATGGCGGTGTAGAGTCCTCCGGGAGATGATTCCCCTCTCCGGCAGGGTGCCGAAGGTGATCTCCTGAATCCCCCGAGATGGGATTGGCGTTGATTTCGTCCAATTCCGAGAATATTTCCTTACTAGGATTTCTGAAATCAAAAACAGCAGAAAATAGCAACTGGCTCTTCGGCATCTTGTTAATAGGTTAGTTCCAGAAAATGCATAAATATGACATAAAGTATGCATAAAACATGTAGATATCATCAATAATGTGGCATGGAACATAAGAAATTATCGATACGTCGGAGACGTATCAGAGTCCACCTTGGACTCCCCCCCTCTAGGGTTGGCCGGCCATGGGGAGGTGGAGTCCCTCCGGCACTCCGCCTTCCAAACTGATTTCTTCCGGACTTTTCTAGAACCTTCTAGAACCTTCCAAAAAATCACCGGATCATTTTCAAACTTATAAAATGACTTCCTATATATGAATCTTATTCTCCGGACCATTCCGGAACTCCTCGTGATGTCCGGGATCCCATCCGAGACTTCGAACAATACTTCGAACTCCATTCCATATTCAAGTTCTACTATTACAACATCAAACCTTAAGTGTGTCACCCTACGGTTCGCGAACTATGTGTACATGGTTGAGCACTCTCTCCGACCAATAACCAATAGCGGGATCTGGAGATCCATAATGGCTCCCACATATTCAGCGATGACTTAGTGATCGAATGAACCATTCACATACGATACCAATTCCCTTTGTCACGCGATATTTTACTTGTCCGAGGTTTGTTCATCGGTATCACTCTATACCTTGTTCAACCTCGTCTCCTGACAAGTACTCTTTACTCGTACCGTGGTATGTGGTCTCTTATGAACTTATTCATATGCTTGCAAGATATTTGACGACATTCCACCGAGAGGGCCTAGAGTATATCTATCCGTCATCGGGATGGACAAATCCCACTGTTGATCCATATGCCTCAACTCATACTTTCCGGATACTTAATCCCACCTTTATAACCACCCATTTACGCAGTGGCGTTTGATGTAATCAAAGTACCTTTCCGGTATAAGTGATTTACATGATCTCATGGTCATAAGGACTAGGTAACTATGTATTGAAAGCTTATAGCAAATAACTTAATGACGTGATCTTATGCTACGCTTAATTGGGTGTGTCCATTACATCATTCATACAATGATATAACCTTGTTATTAATAACATCCAATGTTCATGATTATGAAACTAATCATCTATTAATCAACAAGCTAGTTAAGAGGCATACTAGGGACTCATTGTTGTTTACATATCACACATGTATCAATGTTTCGGTTAATACAATTATAGCATGGTATATAAACATTTATCATAAACATAAAGATATATAATAACCACTTTTATTATTGCCTCTTGGGCATATCTCCAACACATGGGCCAGCTGCAGCAGGCCCAAGAGGCCCAGCCGGCCAGCCCCCCAAGAGATAAGATCGAATCCCAAGGGGATAAGATCACATCCCTAAAAATTAGGGGGGGGGGGGAGACTTGGGCCGGGGGGAAGGAAATTCCCTCCCCCCTCCCCATGCGCCAGCCCTAGGAGGAGGTGGGCCAAGGGAGGCAACCCTAGCCACACCTTTCCTCTATAAATAGAGGAGAGGGGTGGCCGGACACTTGGCCCTTGACCCCAACCCTAGCTGCCACCTCTCCTCCCTCCTGCTTCTTCCTGCTCCGGCTTAGGCGAAGCCCTGCAGTAATTCTCCTCCACCACCACCACCACCACGCCGTCATGCTACTGGGATTCCGAGGGGATCTACTACCTCCAGTGCCCGCTGGAACGGGGATAGGAAGATCTTCATCGACACCGTACGTGTGACCGAGTACGGAAGTGGTGCCGGTTTGCAGCACTGGAAGGAACCTCTTCATCAACCACGAGATCAGATCTCGTTAAGGCTTTGGATCTTCGAGGGTTAGTTTCTCATCTATCTCGTTGCTCCGGTCTCATAATTAGATCTTGGTTTTTTCCATAGATTGGATCTTGGATTTATTCGTCTTTGCGATAGAATTTTTTATTTTCCATGCATCGAACCTAACAACATTTTTGTGTGGAGTTGTCCCAATGCTCATTCCCTTTGGGAAATGTAGGTTTTATTTGTTCGTTTTCACTTTCATAGTTTCCAGCCTTGTTGCATTGCATGTTTGCAACATTAGTTAGTATCTCTTTCATAGTTCCAGCCTTGTTGCATAGTATGGACTCGTTGATGACAACAGCAGGAGGAGGTGGAGATTCAAACGAAACTAAGAATACACAATCACGTAAGCCACTATGTACACTCTTCGTCTTCTATCTTTTTAAACAGAAGGCTCAACGAGCCCGGCTTCAAATTAACAAAGCCATCAACCGGATAGGACTACAACCAAACTGACAACACAATAAAAGAAAAATTGGGGTTGCCAAGTACAGGTAGAAGCGCAGGTAACACAGAACCAGGTAGAAGCGCAGGTAACACAGAACCGAAGATGTCTGATGCGGTGGCAATGGGTACCCATGACCCACGTACCCGTCAGGTAAAAACCCAATAGGAATACGGGTACGGGTATGGGACAAAAATAGAATGAGAAGCCGTTTCGGCCACAACCAACAATCCAGCTTCATGACAAATGTATCCAGAGACCGGCACTCTAAAATAAGATAGACGATCTATGACAATCAGTCTGGTGCTACAATGGTAAACGAACACAGCTGAGCTTCAGCAATCAGAGTGCATCAAGCTTAGGTTCAACAAAATGTAGGGAAACTGACTAACACTCAGCCGCGCCATAATAATGCAGATGGAACGTTTCTTCAGACTGACACGGTGACAAAATACATCATGCGATCAATGCATACTATTTGAGGGCTCCTGACATCTCACCAACGGTTTCCAGGCGTTGAGTTCTGCATATAAAACACAAACATCATTAGTTCACAGTTTCACACTTCCTAGGACGATATGACCATATGACAGTGGTTTTGAGAAGGCTTTTGGCATACCTGAAACCTTGGCCTGCTTATATGCAGCGAGTCCATCTTCACTAAATTCTCAGCATCATCAAGCTCAATGACAGCCTTGATTACTGCATTTGACAGATCTTTGTCTTCACTAGCGTCAAAATAGCAACCTCGATGGTGGGCATCTGTGACTATCTTCTGCCAAACAGACCTGCTGTTGGACAAAGTTGTCCCATTTTCTACTATCCATAAACAATGCCTGACAACAACCAACAATTAGGTTATTCCTTTTGATGATATTTAAAGACTCCTTCTGATGACATTTCAAAGACGCTTTTAAATTTCATTCAAACTATGTTGTTTTCAACCAACAGTTACTCTAACAAAATAGAAGTTTCATGACATAAATTGATACTGTCAGATTCATATTTTCAAATCCTTCTTATAATTACAGTTTCAAACTTAATACCATATTTAAAAGAAATTAATTGATAAAAGTTAAATTTGGAAGACTGCAAGGAGTATTTATTTTGATTGGGTTTTCCCTTCTCCCCATAAACCAAGCAACAAAAAAACTTACTTCGCCCTTGTAAGAGCTACATTGGTCCTCTGCATGTTTGTGAGAAATCCAACAGAACCAGCTTTGTTGCTCCTCACTGTTGATATGATAATAATATCTTCCTCGGCACCTTGGAAACCATCCACAGATTTCACTTTCACAGAGAAACCATCATGCAAATTGTAGGATTTCCCGAGTTTTTCCTGGATTGCTCTAACTTGAGCATTATATGGGGACACAACACCAACAGAGATCTTGATTCCTGTAGAGACTGACTCTGCAATAAGAGAAAAGGAGAAGAAATATTTTACATGGAGTGAGACAAGGTCAAGCTCCTAGTGGTTCAAATTGTATGCAAATTCAGTGACACCTTTTCTGTTCTGCAACAATTTTCTTCCTGTATCTACATTTATGAATGTAAATTTGTACTAACTTATCTCTCTTGTTACCAACGAATCAACAACATGAACAGCATGGTCATTTCCCTAGTAACCTATTGGTTTCATGACTTTCTTAATCCCTGTGACAAATCAAAACACTACCTTTTATGTTTTTCAATGGAGGGCATTTAAAAAAAAATACAGCTAAAGAGGCAATAATGATGGTTACCTTTGCACAACCTCTGCACTATCCGTGAAACTGCAGCAGCTTCAATTGTGTTTTTCAGGCTACGCCCATGCATCTCAGTTGTTTCATGTCCTCCATCTACATTTATGAATGAGTACGACCCAAAGATTTTGCTTGCTAAGAACCTCCTTTCATAGCTCTTAGTAGTGACATTTGGACCGTCAGATATCTTGCCATCGTAAAATGTGACAACTGGAAATTTGCTTATTTTTGGATGCATCCTGTATTGCACATTGAGAAGGTGCTTACTATAGCCCAGCATACTTAGCCTCTCAAAAACACTTCGCCCGAAGTTAGCATTGTCAGATATCTACAGAATCACATTACACATCAGTAAATTGCTTCCAAAAGGAAAAACTGAAAGAAAAATAGTAGTCAACACATAGCTTACTTTGATTTTCACCAGAGCAGGTAACTGATATTCATCTCCGATAAAAACAGCCTGCTTTATGCCAGGAAGCTGCAAAGGAATTAAGGTCTCACACTCTTTGAGCTGTGCAGCTTCATCGACAATCAGCAACTCTAGAAGATTTGACTTTTCAGGCTTCTTTAGTAATTGGCCAATATCAGTAGTAGATCTATCCATCGGCACACCATACAACCTGTAAGAGCTGGAAACTGTACAGAGAATGCATTTTGTTCTCTGCAGCAGATACAGCTGAATTTGCTTCCCGCTGTAATAATTTGGTAGCTCAAAGTTTTTGTGAAGATATCTTAGCTCTTGCACACACAGGGATCTGGCCAGCTTGAACTTCGATTTCTTGCATGTATTAGTCCGCACACAGGCTAGCTTCTCAGGCCAGGAAAGAGGTTTACAATCCTCGTCTACCTTGCCCTCGAGAAGTTTATCTGACCATATATCATCACTATCCCAGTAACAATTTATCAAATCATGCAGAATTTCTATCAATTCAAGCACTTCCAGCATACACTGAAAGCTCTGTCCTGTTTCTGAATTTCTTGGATGATCGGTGTACAGTATCTCAATGCAACAACACAAATCCTTTGAAAGTTTGGTGTAGCTATCTTTCAAATAATCCTTGAACGGCAGTATTCTGAATGCTTCCATCATAGCTTCAGAGTCATAGCATCCTTCTTCATGGCACTCTTCTCCCTCGTCTTCAGGCCTGTTATGTCTTGTCTTGCGGAACACTGAGAGAGGTGCTACCAGATGATCTTTGGAGTTGGGATTGGAACGTAAAGGATAACGTGGGGGCAAAGACTTCCTGTCCTTGCACCGGAGGGGTTTGTCCCCATCCTTTTCAGATATTTCTTTTTCCCTCTTCATTTCCTCAATAATTTTTTCAATGTGCAATTTGTACTTGGTAACAGGATTCTCAAGAAGATCTATCACTGAGCACAAGCAATGCCTCCAACCAGTATGTGGTAGGAAACATGGCAACAACCGCTCTGCACGCGTGTCAAGGAAAACCATGGAAAGATCATGACTATCATCTATTTTCATCCTCTCTTTATTTCCAAACAGGACAATATCATTCAGAAAGCAGAGGCTGCCATCTGATGACTCTCCAACAAGCCTGACAATTCGAGATGCAACTTCCAGTACGGCAGTATTGGTTGGTGCACAGGTAAGTGTCTTTACTCCCTTGATGAGCATTGCCCACAGGATAGTACTAATGGTTTTTGTTTTACCTGTCCCAGGGGGACCCCATATAAGTTTTAGGGAAGGCGAAAGGTTCTCAATTGCCGAGACACAGTCTGTTATTGCATTGAGCTGTGAATCATTTAGGTTGAACTTCTCAAGGCCAAGATTATCAATTGATCTACGAGTGAAGCATTGAGATATCGGGGAGCATGACGAGCTAGCATCCAATACCTTCAAGGGGAATGCGCAAGTAAATCAATTATGGAGAGAAATATGCATAAAAAGGGCGAATTCAAGAGAACATAAAGGAGTCATCTCATTCCACGGTCTGAAGGATATAATTAACATTACTGACAGATTCAATATGATGCAAAGAGGAAACATCAGCAAAATTAATGTTAATGCAGAGGAAATCTTTCATCGAGAGGCACATGTTGCCAAAGCATAATAACTACGAAAGTACTTTTTTTTTGCAGGCTACGAAAGTACTAACTTCCACGTCCTGTATAATACATAAGAACCTGAACTTATATTTTCATGTAAACAACAGGCATACCCTTCGCTTGTATTGCCACACCAGATCGACGACGCCAGTACTACTCTTGTTCTGGCGTTCCGCTTCCATACGAAGGCACTTCCATATACGGTTGTAAGTCTTCATATTTATGAGAAAAACAGCAAATGATGGCCCTGTAGGCATTTTTGTTTCTGGATCAACTTGAACAGGAATAGCAGATGAAAACCGAACAATACAACAGTTGCTTGGGAAGTCATCATCTTCTCTGCCTCCACATTTTAGAACTGAACCTAAAACATATGATGCCTTACTTTGTATCAAATCAGACACGTGCTGCGGTTTCCGCAAGGATACAACTATTATGTCCCCCTCCTTAGGATCATATGTCTGCCTTGACTTCTGATCCTTTGATGGCTCCGAAACCTCAAAGCAGTATATTGATTTTTCATCATCAAGCTTTTCCACCCAGATTATTTGTATAAAGCTTGCCTGAGCATAGCCGTCCAATGATGAAAAGACATCAGCATGCACTTCTTCAATCAGAGGGCATATGAATGAGTTCAGATAAGTGCATAATGATGTGAAGGTATCTGGTATGCTCTTGACCTGCGATGAATGTCCACACAACTTGATTAGTTCCCATATGGAGCAAAATTTAAGCACTGTCAATGATCTGTGTGCGAAGAACAATGTAATGGACAGTTCAGCGGAGGTCCACTTGAGGATACAAACCATATGAATATATGATATCTACACTATGCTGGCATGTGATAACTGTAGCATAATAAGTAAACATAACTTTTTTCAAGAAAACATGATTCAGCACTGGACTAATATACTATGTGCACAAAGATGTTGAAATGAGCAAACATACTAACTACTAAGTGCACAACGAATATACTGGATACCGTACCTAAGTTACCGCTGCGGAGATTTTACCGGAAAAAATGCGACTCGATTGAGAGCTGTTTCTTATTTAATGGGGCTTTCTGCTTGGCAAAACAACGAGCACCTGGCATACAAGCTCCAGGTACCGCCCACAAGGCACAGCCGAGTAAGAAATATAGATGATAGAGGCTGGTGGGCGAAGGTGGAACAAATATACTTGGACTCCCCGAGGGATCAGAGGCTTCGACGGGTGAGGGGTCACTCCTGTGCGGGCATGATAGCACCGCGGCCTCCATTGAAGGAGCTCGTCTCGTATCTCCCTGGGAACGACGGAACACAGAACAGAAGGGAGAGCATTGAATGGGCCACAACTTGGGCCAAACAAGCCAGATCCCACGTAGTATTGGGCTTTTGTTCAACAAGGACACTACTCTGTTTCCTTCCCCTAGAAAACCGGTATTCTTTTTTTTTTTTGCGAATTAGAAAACCGGTATTCTGTATATTTTTGTTCCCTAACAATCTTGTTGATCTATAGTACTCCCTCCATACCGGTTTATTAGGCCTCTAATGGCTAGCGCTGCGACCTAGGCAATCGCTGATAGGGCAGAAAAATCTATCCGACGAGTTTAATTCCCTCTTTCTCTCGTGTTGCATGTAGCGATTAAGGGCTCCTTTGATTCAAAGGATTTGCATAGGAATTGTGTAGGATTTGGTTTCTATGGGAAAAAATTCCTTTACATGTTGTTTGATTCATAGGAACATATCTTATAGGAAAAATTCCTATAGAAATCTTGTAGTGTAATTCCTATAGGAAAAAAAGCATTAGCTCATACCTCATGGAAAAATTCCTTTGCTACAATCAAACAAACTTCATCTTCCTATAGGTTTCAAGTAGACATACCATTCAAATCCTATACCTTTCCTATTCCTATGCTTTTCCTATCATTTAAATCAAAGGAGCCCTAAATGAGGGAAGGCCAAACAGCATCTTTAGGCCCACGTTCAGCTCCTCCTTGGCGTGCATGCATAGGCCTAGCCTACAGGTATGCAAAACGGTTCACATGGAATACATGCGACCAGGCATTTAAATGGGAGGACTACCGAGCGGATTTGCAGGATTACACCGGAGTAAATTGCGTCTTAATTGCCTAATTGAGCCTAACTTCTTGATCTTTTTCTAAATCTAATATGAGCCCAGTAAACTGGTATAGAGGGAGTACAACAAGTAAAGATTTCTCAAATTCTAGATTTTTTTTAGAGAACTTCAGAATGTTGCCAAACCTTTATATGGTTCATCTAAGAATGCACAAAGATACAGAGATTCAGAATTCATGTTCTTCACTACATTTGTTTGAGGGCAACGCTTACAGAAAATGAATTACATCAGTTCAGCTAACACCAGGAGATGATGGCTGAAAAAATAAATTTTGGGACCATTGTTGGAATTCAAACATACAAAAGAAGAATGGGAAGAATTGCAGCTAACATTCGTTTGCTGGCAAGCAAACAAGGTGAGATCTCAAAGACTTGTGGTGCACTGGTGCGTCACCTGCTGCCTGAGGAGGTTCTTGTTGAAGATATCCTGGACCGACCAAGAGAGTATCTTGTGCTCGAGGTAGCCAAGAGAAAACCTGTTGACCGTCTTGTCGTCCTTCTTCAGCGCAGCCCAGTAGCTGAGCACGGACTCCCTCTTCCTCTCCGACTCCATCTCGGCCTCCATGTCCTCTGCGCTGTGGAACTCATCGTCGCTGTCGCTCATGGTGCTCTACTGCTCTCCTCTGCTCGGAACCTTGGTAGCTACGACTAGGAGAACCACCGGCGCATGTGTAGTCAGTGTTCTGCCAGCTGCACCATGAGTGCTCCGTTGGAATTCCCGAGCTTAAGGTAGTGAATATGTTTAGGTTGATTTGGGCCGTTGGAGTTCCCGAGCTGAAGTAAATGAAGGTGCGAGAGTGGCCGATTATGTGAATTGTCTCACTTCCCGATGGGGGCGCATGCGTCTGGTTGAGTAAAGGTAGCGAATCGAATGCAAGAATTCCCGGATACGGCGCGATCCTGTGCTGTTTCGCTGTGTACCTGACGAAGGCGTTGCGAAACGGGGGCAATTCGCGAGAGATAGCAGCTGACGAAAGGGACCCACCATGCAACAAGGCATCACACATAAAGGCGGGCGCTGGCCTGTGGGGAAGGCATCGATTCAGACTAGTCAACAAGTCCGAGTTGGGCTCCTCTCTTCTTCCTCCCTAAGCCTAGCTTGGTTCTCCCATCCTGTGACGCGATTGTACCAAACTTACTACCCTTGTAAGTATCGATCATGTGTGTGACATTTCCCGATCAGGAGTGTTACATATAACATCAGAGCGGTAGATCCTAGCTCTCCTCCACACAAAAAAAAAACACCAAAAACTGTGAGCAGAGCGCGGGCGGCGAATCGGGCGAGATCCAGGCGAGGTGGGGTCTCGTTCGCGGCGGCGGCAAGGGTGGGCGACTCCAAGCGGCGAATCGGTGGCGGTAGACTGCTGGGGTGCGGATTCGGGTCCAGATTCTCGGTTCCCCACAGATCCTTCCTATGGACAGTCAAATCTCGAGATCAGCCTAATCCTTCGCATCATTGGGGGTGGGTTCCGGCAGCGGCAGGCACTACATCCGGCGGCGGTGACGTGGAGGCTGTGGGATGAGCTTCTCATGGATCAGCTTCAAGCAGAGCTCGCGGCGCTCTCGGCTCAGCTCACCAAGCAGAGCGAGGACACCAGCTCCGCCCTCTCTGCGGTGCGCGACTAACTCAAGGCCATGGCCACAAGCAACACCACGGTGTGCAAGAACATCAATGGCCTCAACAAGTGGGCTTCCGCCATTGACATCTCGATCCGCGACCTACTCAACTCGGTGGAAGAGGTAGGCACGCGTGTGGCCATCCTCGAGGCCGAACACGGCGACGACGCCACACCTCGGCCCGATGGGCACAACTCGGCATCAGCAACCCAAGTACTATGATCCCTGCCAATCGTGGCAAGGCACATGCCCTGGCAACGGGTACGCATGTCTTTCGCCACTCGCCAGTTACCTATGATCTCATGGAAGGGGATGGTGCGTGCGATACACCTAGGCATGAGTTTCGTCCTAGAACTCAGCATAGTCGACCACCTAAATCAGATTTCCCTAAGTTCACTGGTGACAACCCTAAATGGTGGAAGAAATAATGTGAAAAGTATTCTAACATGTATGGCATAGAACATGAGAACTGGGCAAGCTATGCTACTTTACACTTTGTAGGAAATGCTGCTCTCTGGCTCCAGAATGTAGAGGCCGGAGAGGATATAGAGGTTTGGGAGGAACTATGCATTGTTGTACACATAAAATTTGTTAAAGATAAACACTATAGGGCTTTAGAGGCTTTGGAAAGATGTAAGCAAGTAGCCAGTGTAGAACAATACTACTTCAAATTTGAGGAATTATGACATAAAGTGTTAGTACATAATAGGCACTATGATGAGGCTTTTTTGTCACTAAATTCATCATAGATACAGAGAGCTATTAGACTTCATACACCACGAACAGTTGATGTTGTCTTCTCTCTTGCTGAAAACTTGAAATGATTCTCGAGGAGGCAAAAGCAGATGTCAGTGCAAGATACATGCATGACTACAAGCATTCCTTCTCGCGTGGTGGATTATCTGGGAAGGGAATCCTTTCTCAACTCGCTGAAGAGCGCAAAAGAAGTGCGGAGAAGGTACCACATGTACCGTCCTGGGATAATAAGTTCCAATTGTTGAAAGCTGAGGAGAGCCAGAAGGGAATGTTTCAAGTGCGGGGATAGATTTTCTCCTGGACACAAATGCAGTGCCTCGGTGCCTCTCAATCTGGTGCAAGAATTGGTGGACATCCTTCAACTGTCTGGTGATTCAGACAACAACAGGTTGGTACTGATCTCATGCACATTTCAGCATGTGCATTGGCAAGGGTAGCAAACAAAAAGAGCTTTAAATTGCAAAGGATGATTGGTGATAAGCAAGTGCTACTCTTAGTAGATTTAGGAAGCTATGGTAACTTCATCAGCGTAGAGGCATTGCAAATGCTTGGACTCAGTACAGAGCAAATCCCCCCGTCACAGTTACAGTGGCAAATGGAGCGAAAACCCAGGTAAACACAGCAGTGAAACAAGTGTCATGGACTTGCCAAAAGGCATCATTCACAAGTGATTTCAAGGTCTTTGAGTTGCCAAATTATGACATGATCCTAGGCATGGAGTGGCTCGACACACTGGGCCCCATGTGGATTGACTGGCAGAAGAGAACATTCAGAATCTGCCAAAATGGCTCCAGAAATTACCGTCAGAGGGGTAAAACCAAGAATATCATCTTGCAAAGCCATTACATTGGAAGAGATGCGGGAATTGATAGGCATGAATGTTGTGGACCATGTGGTAGAAATTTGTACAATCCAGAATGGTCAATCTGATATTCCTCAATGCATTGCACAAGTGTTGAAACACAATAAGCAATGTGTCGTTGCCTAATCGACGGTACCTCGGAGGAGGGGTCCTCACGAGGGGGAGAAGAAGTAGGGGCCATAGGGCGGAGTGCACACGGGACGGTGGTACGCGAGTTACCCAGCTTCGGAACACCTGCACGATGACAGGGCCTACTGCTGCTTGTCTGGAATTATCTGGGCGCTTTCGCGTTGTTACAATGAGTTGTGGTTGTGCCTCTAGGGCTCCCGGGATCCGGCTTATAAAGGCGCACGGATCTAGGGTTTACATGGAGAGTCCTAGCCGGATTACAGACAGCCTAGCTACGGTACAATATCTTGCCGTGCACGTCACGGATCCGCCTTCCATACACGTCGATCGGATCCGGGTTCCTCATGGGCCTCCCCGGATCCGGGTCACTCCTAGGTCGGTGCGGATCCGGCCTCGCCGATCTGGGCTGGACTTCTTCCTACATGATCAACAAAGAATCGGGCCGCCCGATGGGCCACATGCCTCATCACCGTCTGTGGGCCACCCGGGCTTGCCGGATCTAGGCACTGTCGATGGTACACCCATGAAGTATACCCACAACAGTAGCCCCCAGAGTTCTCCGAGTTTCCCCTGCAATTTCCGCCTTGCTGGTCTATCATGATCTCCGGCAAACGTTGGCAACGCGGAGAAACTTGAAGAGCTCCAACCTTGCATTTTCTTCCTTTTCCAACTTATAGCCGGAAAATGCTCCCATCCCGCGGGACTTCATCCATCGACGTTCCAAAGAACATTTCCGGGTTACTCCCTGCTCGAATCAAAGCCAATCTTATCTTCACAGAGTTACCCGGAGTCTTAAAAGACTCAAACGGCTTCGGAAATCCTTCACCTTTAGGTTATGCTTAACAACGGAAATTCCGTATTTCCCGCGCACAACTTCCTCATTTCCCGCGCTAAATTTTCGCAGATGCAAATCTTCAGCCGGAATTTTCGGGAGTGCATGGTTAAGTTACCTCCACGTCGTTTTACCGCATTTGACCTAAACACGTGTCATCCATCCAACGGTGCGACCGTTCAGTTTCCACCGTTGGATCCGGATCCCGAATCTCCGAGCGCGGCCTATAAATACCCCGCGGCCCGGTAAAAATTCATTCTTTCACCCCCTCTCACCACATCGTCTTCCTCCTCGCGCCGCGCCGCCCGCCAGATCTTGATTCCGGCGAACTTCGCCCCGGTGAACTTCGAGTGCCGCCGAACCAAGGCTTCCCTCGCTCCAAGATTCTCACGTTTGAACGGGAAACTTGCTCCGCCGCCGATTCGTGGTCACGCGGGCCGATTTCCTTCAAGTTCGGCGACCTCATCTTCCGCCGGAGCTCCGTCGCACCACCGCGCCATTAGCGGTAAGTACGCCGGACTTGTAGAAGACAGCCTAGTGTAGAAGATAGGCTTAGTGATCCGGGTACTCAGACACTTTGTATGGGTGCAGCCGGAAGCATGCCACTCGAATCGTCACTTTGCACTGGTAGCTCTTCGAGTAGCCCGGATCCCAACCAAATAGAACCCATATGCCCGGATCCTATATCATTCCCGCCACCGTATGTTTCCGACATCGACTAGCTCAACCTTTTTCCGCATCTTCCAAAGACCGCTCCAAGCCGGATCCCTACCCTCCAAGAGCTCCAAGAAGAACTCGAGGGACAAGCTCGGATGGCAGCAAAGGTGCAGGAGGCGGAAAACAAGAGGGCGTCCAAGGCCCGGATCCGTGAAGGAGAACGAGGTCAATGGTGGCCTTGCGCAACCACCGACGTGGAGCTTAGAGAGCTCCGAACGAGGGAATGATCTCCACACACCGGAGTTTCGTTCGTGACTCCGACGCCCCCAAGCTAAGCCGGAGAAGTTGTCATGACCAAGGCTTGGGTGGAACGCGGTCTTTCACTCCCTTGTTCGGAATTTTTCCTCTCCATCCTCAACACCTACGGGCTCCAGCCCCACAACATTTGCCCCAATTCATACCTTCTCTTGTCCAACTTCGTGACTCTCTGCGAAGGACATCTTGGGATCCGGCCCGATGTCACGTTGTGGCAATTCTTTTGCCGAGGGCAGAAAGAAACTACGGACACCGCAATGGTGACCTGCGGAAGCATGACGTTTATGCTCCGCCCTAATCGTATGTATCCTCCCCATGATTCACACGAGTCCGTCCGGTCTTTGGGAACGCCGGATGGTTCTACGAGAAGAATGCTCCTGTTCCGGATGTCCACGAAGGCCTTCCCTGGTTCGTCAACGAACCTCCGGAAGAACTTGCAAGCTGGAGCTTCGTCCCTCCACTCGCCACGACTCCAACCTTGGAGAAAGCTGCGCGGAGAATCTCTGGCTAGTCCATGACGGACTTACCGGAGCCCGACTTACACTTAGCTGGTTTACCCGGAGAATCCAGCCCCTTCGCTACAACGCGCGGTTGATGTGCGCTTACACCGGGGCGGATGATCTTCTCCGGGTTACCCGCCATGATCTTCTCGTGACTCTACGAAAAGAAGATTCAAGACGCTGGTGAAGATTCCGAGGGGCCAACAGGTCCCGGAACTGTTCAAGGATATCTACACGAACGATCAGTGTCCTCCGGTAAGCTTCGTTCTTTCCGTTGCTTCAAACTTCACAAGGATAACTCTAACTTCTGTTCATTTTCCTTCCAGCTCAATACTTTGGCGGAGGACAACTTCCGCACCATCATTCGCGTCCCCGTTACCGGCGACACGGCGGAGGAGGCTCCGGAAGACGACGAGGAGGAAGAGGACCAGCACCCCGCAAGGCGGCCCTCGACCTACAAAGCGTCCCCGCGCCAAGGCTTCGGCTCGAAGCCGGAGCTAGCGGCGAGGCCTCCGCCAAGAAGCCAAAGACGACGAAACCACCTCCGCTTGACTCAAGGAAGGCGGAGCGTGCGCGTCTACGGATGCTCTCGACGGCTGGCCAGGGCACACGCCCCATCATTCCCGGTGCCCCGTGAGTTTCCGAGCATGATGCGATTTTTACTTAGCGAAATTATTTCTTGTCTAAACCCTTTCACTTGTTTGCAGGAATCAAAACCGCTGCCACGTGGACCACCAGCCAGGAGCCCATCACGAAGTACATGAAGAAATCTCCGGCTGTTGGTCCCTCTACTCAGTTCCACCCGGCGCTTCCCACCCAACTCCTCAACCGTCGCCTCCTCGGGCTGACCCATCTCCCCGCCGCCGCAAACACTCCACCGGAGATAATTCCGGTTAGCAGCAGGCACCTGGAGGAAGAAGATCCCAAGGCCAAAAGCCCTGCCCAAGAAGAGGCGGAAACACAAGGCCAAGGAGATGCGGAAGTCACTTCCGAGAAGGCTGGAGAGGGTGCTGGCGACATAGTCGTTTTTCCGAAGAACTTCGGAGATCCGGCGGACACCACTTCCACCCCCAAGGCGTATGCCACCAAGTTTTTTAACAAGCTGACTGAGGCGGAGAAGTGGGACCTTGAACAAGACCTGCTCAACGCCATGCTGAACAACGCATGGGGAAGCCGGATTCCAGGGACATCGGAGATCCAGGACTTCAAGAAAAACATTGGCCAGTTCTGCGATCAACTTATCTGCAAGCAAAAGGTACTCCCCAGTAGCCCCCAAGCATGTAGGCGGAAACTCAAAAAGTAGTTAGCGCTTAAATGCTTAGAGAAAAATTTCTTCCGGGAAAGTTTTTTAGAATGGACCAAGTAGCCCCCAAGCATTATGGCGGAAAAGTTCCGGCAATGATGCTTTAAAAGAAACCACTGCTACAGGCGGAATTTTTACTCCTGCACCGTTTAAATTTTACAGAACAAAGGCGCCGCACTACGAGCTGCACAAGAACATTGCCCTGCAGCGCCGCGTTACATTTCCGAGTCGCGGAAAATATCCGGACCCTGAAGGATGAGAATGCGGAACTGGCTAAACAACTGGCAGACGCCCAAGGTTGGTTTCCACCTTCTTCGTTATTAACCAAATTCCGACTTCAAATTTGCTGTTAACGTATATTATTATAGGCGCATCCTCCTCCCTTGCAACAGCTTCGACTGAACTTGAGAACCTGCGCTCCTCGTACCAAGAATTGTAGACGAAGCTAAAGGAGGCGGAACTTAAGAGGGAGCAGGCCGAAAGCAGTGGCGGAGAAAAACTCCGAGCATATCGGGGAGAAGGGCGAGCTGGAGCTGAAAAGAATGCCGACAGCGAGACCATCGGAGGCAGCAAAAGGAGCTCAACGGACTCCGGAAATTCATGGAGACAAATGAGCAAAGACTGGGACTTGCTCAATGAGAACATCTTGGGTATGATATCGGAACCTTGTCAAGATATTTGCTCCGATTCTTTTTTACTTTGCGCTCAAATTGCATGCCTATATCCTGATTATCTTTTTATGTAGAGCCGCTTGGGTACCCGGAACAGCGCCGGAATTTGTTCCCACGAGACGATCTTCTGCAACTCGCGGGTGATGACTGCAAGGATCTCATCTCCGCCTCCCGCAAAATATGCCATAATTTGAACATCAAAAGGAGCCGCACTTGTGACGTGCGCAAGCTTATTGGCAAGATGGATGTTCTGCCGGAGCTGGTGACAGATCTGCAAGCATCTTCAGCCCGCGGCGCAGCCTGCAATGGCCTTGACCATGTGCCCGGCACACACTCCGGGTCTTGATCTTGATGAAGTGACCACGGGCGTTCCTCCGGATGCGGATGCTCGGCTTGCCGCTTGGATGCGGTGAGTGGCTACGACACCCGTATCGCGCGCAGAGATCCGGCACGAGGAATTCTACGACAAGGTCGTCCTCGCACTGACGAGCCCTTGGAAGCGGAACTTCAAAAGGAACTCGAGGCCAAGGCGCGACTGCGGAATCCGGAGCTCAGTTACCCGGGACCAGCTCCAAGGATGCTCCCCAAGAGGAACCCAAGACCAGCACCGCTGCTTTCCGAGGAAAAGGAAGTGAAGAAGAGGTGTCTTCTCCGGCCGAAGGTGCCAAGGAACAAGATCCAGAGCCGGCCGAAGGTGCCAAGGAACAGGATCCAGAGGGCAAGACTTCTCCGGCCAAGGAACAGGAGTGAAAACTTTATTCCTGCGGGAAAAACAATGCATCATTTTGGCCCCAGCGAGGGTTTGTAATAAGACTTTAAATTCTTAAGTAGCTAGGAACGAAACGATTATGCATGGGGCGGAAAAACTTATCCTGCTATCCGTTAAATATTATGTGCATGTTTCGTTTTATGTCGGAAAGCAAGTGCTGATTTCGTTATTTTCCGGCTTGCCCGCTTGACCTTCCACGAGCCGGAAAACCTTAGCCGGAAACGCTCGCCAGCGGCGACGAAGCCAGTGGCAGTCCGTCCATAACCGCGAAACAAGCCCCCAGGCGTAGGTGCCGGAAATCGCTACTAGGAATCCACGAGTTCGCAACAGATAACAACTTAATCAGAAAACTTAAGCTTACGTCCTAAAGGACGATTTTCGAAATCACAACTTTCATACACGCCTAGGCGGAAATATCCAACTCTGCGGTTTTAGTCGGAAAAAACATACACGATCTAAAATGAACAAGAAAGGAGGTAAAAGACTCAAAGAGTGAACCAGAAGCTTTATTTCATTGATCATGTATAACTATTACAGAGTTTAGAACTCGGAAAATATATGCTA
This sequence comes from Lolium perenne, assembly GCF_019359855.2. Classification (NCBI taxonomy): domain Eukaryota; kingdom Viridiplantae; phylum Streptophyta; class Magnoliopsida; order Poales; family Poaceae; genus Lolium; species Lolium perenne. The sequence continues at coordinate 277,524,922 of NC_067245.2, forward strand.
AGTGTAGAAAGGACGTAGCTGTGCAATATTCCAGGGGCGATCTGTTTCATCGTAGATGTCATCCGGATCCTCACGCTTGCGTTTCCGGTGCCAGTTAGCAGGTCTGTCCCTTAGCTCACGGAAATCAACAAGGTAATACGACCCGTTATGGAGCACTTTGCTAACGACGAAAGGTCCTTCCCATGGAGATTGCAGCTTATGGTCTTTCACCTGTCGAAGGCGGAGGACCAGGTCTCCTGCCATGAAGGAGCGTTTCCGAACTCGACGAGCGTGATAACGTCGGAGCTTTTGCCGATAGATGGCGGATCTCTGGTGCCGCTAAGTTCCGAGCTTCCTCGATCAGGTCCACAGATAGCTATGCGGCCTCGTCATTGTTTCTTCATTGTAGGCGGAAACTCGCGGTGAGTCGTGGATGATGTCGGAGGGAAGCACGGCTTCGGATCCGTATACCAGGAAAAAGGGGTAAACCCCGTTGATCTGTTAGGGTGGTTCGTAAACTCCACGGAAACGACTTCCAACTCGTCAGCCCAAGCTCCGGCTGCTCGTCGCAGCGGTTCTTCGAGGCGCGGCTTAATTCCTGATAATATTAGACCGTTAGCCCTTTCAACCTGACCGTTAGATTGTGGATGAGCCACAGATGCAAGGTCCAGTCGGATCCCCATTGTGTCACAATAATCCCTTAACTCTCCTTGAGCGAAGTTTGTGCCATTATCTGTGATTATCTTTTGTGTGGGATGCCGAATCTCATCACGAGGCTGCAGACGAATTTTAGTGCCGTAGCACCGTCGGCTTTTCTCACTGGCTTAGCCTCGATCCATTTGCTGAACTTGTCAACAGCGACCAGGAGGTACTCAAAACCGCCAGGAGATGATCTTTTTAACTTACCAACCATATCGAGCCCCCAGACCGCAAATGGCCAGGTGATAGGTATGGTCTTCAGCTCTTGGGCTGGAGCGTTTGGTTGAGTAGCGTAGTACTGGCAACCTCGGCAGGTCTTGACTATTTTATCAGCGTCTTCTTTAGGCTGTAAGCCGGTAGAAACCTAACCGAAAAGCTTTTGCAACGAGTGATCCGGGAGCGGCGTGATGCCCGCAGTCCCTGCGTGGATCTCTCTCGAGGATTTCAATGCCATCTTGATTGGAGACGCATTTAAGAAATACCCCCGCTGCACTTCGTTTGTAGAGCTGTCCATCAACTATTGTGTAGGTTCTTGCTCGTACGACGATCTGCCGTGCGAGGACCTCGTCCTCCGGCAACTTCGATCGATGAGGTAGTCCAGGAAAGGCTGGGTCCAAGCCGGAATGATAGCCATCACTTCCCTAGCCGGAGACACCGCCACCTCTCGGGTTTTCCGGGTTAGCGCCTTAAGCGAGGGTATCCGGAGATGCTCCAGGAAAATGCCGAGGCGGAATTGGCTTCTGCCGGATCCGAGCTTGGATAGCATATCCGCCGCCGTGTTGTCGTCTCTCCCGACGTACTTGACTTCGTATCCGAGGAAGCTCTTGGCGATCTCGTCAACTTCGTCTCCGTAGGCCGCCATGACGGAATTTCGGCGTTCCTGGTTCCGGCTACTTGTCGTGCCACCAGGTCGGAATCTCCACAGCATATGATGTGCTTGATCCCTATTTCCTTAGCGATGCGCAGGCCGTGTAGTAGAGCCTCATATTCCGCCATATTGTTGGTAGCTTCGAAGTGGATCTGCAGAACATACTGCAGTTCTTCTCCGGTAGGGGACTTCAGGGTGACTCCGGCTCCTGAGCCTTGGTGCTGCTTGGATCCGTCGAAGTGCATGACCCATGTTTCTGGTTCCGGCTCCAGACTTGCATCCGGAGCTTCTGTCCAATCCGCAACGAAATCTGCGTAACACGAGATTTTACCGCAGTCCTTGGCTTGTAAGCGATGTCGAAGGCGGATAATTCGATGCCCCATTTAGCCGTACGTCCCGTTGCGTCGGCCGTTGTTGAGAATTGTTGACAGCGGAGCCTTGCTCACGACTGTTACTGGATGCTCTTGGAAATAATGCCTCAACTTCCGGCTGCCTAGGAACACGCCATAAGCTAGCTTCTGAAAGTGAGGATATCTCTGTTTTGATTCCGTCAGCACCTCGCTGATGTAGTAGACAGGTCTCTGGACGTCATATTCATGACCTTCTTCCTTTCGCTCCACCACGATGACGAGGCTGACGACTTTGTTGGTAGCTGCCAGGTAAAGGAGCATTGGCTCTGACTCTGCTGGAGCTGCCAAGATAGGAGGGGAAGTAAGTATTTCCTTCAACCCTCGAAGAGCTGCATCGAGTGCGTCGTCCCAGAGACAAATTTGTCTGTTTTCTTCAGCAGACTTGTACAGAGGTAGTGCCTTCTCGCCAAGACGGCTAACAAACCTACTGATTGCTGCAACGCAACCAGTTAGTCGTTGCACATCTTTGAGACAAGTTGGCCTTTTGATGCACAGGATTGCCTTGATCTTTTCCGGGTTAACCTCAATGCCTCTGTGAGAGACTATGAAGCCAAGGAGTTTTCCGCCGGCACGCCAAAGACACACTTCAGCGGATTCAACATCATCTTGTACCTGCGGAGGTTGTCGAAGGTTTCTGTGAGGTCGCTGATCAAGTCGGATCCTTTCCGGGTCATGACCGCGATGTCGTCGACGTAAGCGTGCACGTTCCGGCCGATTTGGTCCTTCAGGCATCGCTGCATCGTACGTTGGTAGGTAGCACCTGCATTTTTCAGACCAAAGGGCATAGTAACATAGCAGTAAGTACCGAACGGGGTAATGAATGAAGTCGCCTTTTGGTCGGATTCCTTCATCCGGATACGATGATACCCGGAATACGCATCAAGAAAACACAAAGTTCCGCCCCGCTCGTCGAATCAATGACTTGGTCAATGCGCGGCACGGGGAACGGATCCTTCGGGCAATGTTTGTTCAAGCCAGAGTAATCGATGCACATTCTTAGTATTTCAGTGTTCTTTTTGGGTACAAGGACGGGATTCGCGACCCAATCGGTGTGGATAACTTCTATTACAAAACCTGCTTCTAGTAACTTTGCTAGTTCCATTCCTATGGCGCGGCGCTTCTTGTCTCCAAAGCGTCGCATAGCTTGCTTCACTGGTTTGGCCCCTGGATTTATGTTGAGGTAGTGCTCGGCGAGTTCCCTAGGTACTCCGGACATGTCAGAAGGTTGCCATGCGAAGATATCCATGTTAGCGCGGAGGAACTCGACGAGCGCGCTTTCCTATTTGGGGTCCATGTTGGCTCCGACTGACACCTGCTTGGAAGAGTCACCCGGAATGAGGTCATGCTTATTGGTTTCAATCGCGGGCTTGAAGGAGGTTTTCTGCTCGGAGATTTGCTTCTTGGTGGTGCGCATCTCGCCGGATCCACCGCGGCTCTGTAGCCTTTCGGCTCTTCTCCCGGATATCACAGACTCTGCGAAGGCGGCTTCGCCTAACTCGCACTCATGAGCCTTTTTGTAGTCTCCGGATACGGTAATCATACCTTTAGGACCCGGAATCTTGAGCTTGTTGTAGATGTAGCACGCTCTTGCGTGGAACTTGTGGTAGGTGGGCCTGCCGAAGATGACGTGGTAGGAGCTCTTGAAGGGCACAACTTCAAACGTGATCTTCTCTTCGCGGAAATTATGAACATCGCCAAAAGCCACGGGAAGTGTGATACTGCCGAGGGAATTCGCCTTCTTACCCGGAACCACACCATGAAACTCAGTGGTGCTGTGTTTGAGCTGTTCCTTGGTGAGGTTCATCCGCTCTAGAGTCTCCAGGTACATGATGTTCAGGCTAGCTCCACCATCCATGAGGCACTTGGAGAAGTCATACCCATCGATGCGGGGACTTACAACCAAGGCGTAGCATTCCTTCGGCACAATTGCGGGATGATCCTTCCGATCAAATGTGCACGGGATTTCCGACCACCTCGACGTCTTTGCGGCACATGCCCGGAACTATGGCGTTCGGGATCCGGGTAGCTGACTTGGAGGCGCGTCGTTGGGGTTCCGAGGAAAGTGTGGTAGGCCCCCACGCTCTTTTTGTCGAATGGGTTGGATTTTCCTGCGGATCCTGCCTTGGGATCCGGCGAGTTATCATCCTCATCCATCGCCTCGGAACTATCATCCTCTTTGTCCTTATTCTTGCCCTTGCCACCTTTGCCGCGAGGGCGGTGCTTCCGGGCGCGCTTGTATCCGGCTTCCGGGTCGTTCTTTAGATCATTGACCCACTTGCAGTTGCGGTTGGTATGAGTGGACTTCCCTGTAACCGGATCCAGATGGGCCAGACAGGGCATGTCTCTGTACTCTTCATAGGTTTGCGGTGCGCGGGATCCGGCAGCAGTGACCTCGGAGGTATCTGCCGACCCCCGCCGGCTCCGCCTCCGCGTCCGCGTCCTCTTCCGCCTCACGGACCTCCGCGTTGAAACGCCATGGCGACCATCTCGGAACCGCCACTCTTACGGTCATCGTGGTTCTTGCGCTTATGGCTGCTGCTGCCGCCGTTGTCACGGTTCTTCTTTTGTTGGTGCGGGGGGATTGCCGTGGCTGCGAGATCACCGCTGCTGTCGTCGTCGGCGGCGGTGTGATCGCTAGCGATGGTGATCATGTCATCCAACGTCGGTTGATTTGCATTGACCATGCAGGTTAGCTTGTGTCGCGGCAATCCTCCTCGCTGCAAGCCCCCAATGAAGGCGTGCATAGCCGTGCGGTTGTCAACGTTCTCGCACTCGTTTACGCATGCCAACCATCGGGTGAGGAAATTCCTCGATGTTTCGCCCTTCTTACGGATGCAAGCCCGTAGGTCGCTTGTTGTGGCAGGTCTCTTGTAGGTGCCCCGAAGTGTTTCTCAAAAGCATTCTTCAGGTCGAACCAGCAAAAGATGGAGTTCTTCTCGAGGTCACCGAGCCAGATCCGGGCTGGACCTACAAGGTACAAGCTGGAGCATGCGGCAGCGATGTTAGGGGTTCCTCCGGCGAAGGTTACGACATTGTAGTAATCCTCGATCCAGGTATCCGGCCTTTCGGTGCCATCATAGTGCTTCAGATTTCCGGGTAGCTTGAGGTTCATCCTTGGCTTTGGTTCCTCTCGAATCATCCTGCCAAAGCACTTCGGGCCAATGTAGTCGGTTCTGTACTCGTTAAGGCGGTCCCGCGCGGCCGCGCGAGCCGTGGCGAGGAGACTTTGTGCGAGAGCGAGATCTCCGGCCATTGCCTCCGCCTCCACCTCCGCCTCCACCGCTAGGTGGTGGGGAGGAGACTGCGAGGTGGGCGGTCGACTTCTTGCTTCCGCCATCTGAATCTCCTCGGCCTTCCCGGTGCCGACTCCGGCTCCCGTGGCTGCCTTCGCCTTGGCGCTGGCTGCCCCGGTCGTTCCGGCGAGGCTCCGGGTCACGGCTCCGACGAGGCTGCGGGTCCCGGCTCCGACGAGGTTACGGATCGCGGTTCCGGCGAGGCTCGGACCGCGGTCTTCATTCCGACTCCTCCCGGGCTCGGGTTCATGAACATTGTTCCGATTCCGGCGAGGTTCCGGCGAGCGCTCCTCGTTCTCGTTTCTTGGCAGCACGTTGTCGCGGATAACAAGCGCACCATGCCCCATGGGCCTGGTGTTTCCGGCTGGACTACGGCGGCGAGGGGGTCGCGGGTAACCGTTGGGTGGAGGCGAGGGGTTGCGGTATTTGTCTCTTCCGGAGTACATCGCGTCCTTTCCCTTCCTTGGATCCGACGGAGGCGTCTGTGACGGAACAGGGATCGGATTTGGGTGCTCCCCGGCCCTTCTTCTCGCGCGCTCCGACGATCCGGTGTGCGATTCATCGTCCTTCTGCGCGGTAGATACACGGTTATCCGGATTGGATTCCAACTCGCGCGAAGTATCTCGCCTTGCTCTGCTGCATTGCTGAAGCGACGAGTGTGCGGAGATAGTTGATGTCAACTTCTTCGTCCGTCTTCTTCAGCAATTCCCGCTGCTTTCGCATGTTGTCCTTTGGAGTTTCCAGTGGCCGGTGATCTGCGGGCGTGTTGAAGGGTATCTGCGAGGCGGAATTGCTTCTCTAACAATTCGATCGGCCTCCGCCCCGCGCATAGGTCATCTTTACCTCCCACTCAGCCCTCATGCTCGTGACCGGTTCGAGGGTGGCGGCGAGCTCGCGGGCCTGGCTCGCGAAGTTTTCCGTCCAGTGCTGCATGATCCGCCCTTCTGTCCTTAACGCAGCCTTCGGTATCGGCGAGCCTCTTGGCCGTGGCCAGCATTTCCTTTACGGCGGTCTCTAGGGCCTCCAGATCTGCGCGGCGTCGCCCGGGGTTATAGGTGTGTTAAGAACTGCTCGCGCGGCCACCTCCTCTCGCCGACAAGATTTCCTCCGAGGGAGAATCCCTTTGGGGTCGCACCCGAGACATTGGAGATCCTTGATGGGATGGTTGGGGGTCGATTGGCTGACTTGGTCTCCGGATCCGCTTGTCCCAGCGCTGCTATCGTTGCGAGAACCTGCTTGGGCTGGGCGGAGTCGACTTCAGGCTGATCGCCGTATCCGTACTCCCTTATCTTGCGAACGAAGTCATCAGATTCCGTGGACGGGGTGTCGCCGGAAATTGGGCTCAGATTGCCCAAAATCGACTCTTCAACCGGAGCTTCGCTTTCTCCGACAAGCTGAGCCTGATCCGGATCTGCGCCGCTTTCTGGTGCCTCTACCTGCTCAGGACCACCTCCGTCTTCTTGAGGGGCGGTTCCGGCGGTATGGGCCAAGAAGTGTACGAAGTGGCACCTCTGCTTTTCTAACACCTGGGAAACCCAGGCGGATCTGCATTGGTCTTCCACCTTTGTTTCCTGCTCGGGGGCGGATTGGGTGGGCTTTGAAATTTCCAGATCCGAGGCGGAATCTTCCTTGGGAAGCTCCTGCATCTCAGATCGGATCTTCGCGACAGCGTCCAGCTCTGCGGCGGTCGCGTCTGCGTTACTTACCAGTGGGTTTCCGTCGGAATCGACGGTTTCCCCGATGAAGATGTGAATGCCGCCAATTGGGACGATGGAGAGCTTGACGGGGTTTGTCCTAGCCGGAATCCAGCACTCATCCGGAGGGACGATCGGCAGATTTCCGGCGTAAAGGACGCGCCCCACAGCGATGGTGTCGTCGTAGCTTCCCATGGCGGAACCCTCCCGGTTCCGGCCTCCAGACGCCACATGCCCCACGGTGGGCGCCAACTGTCGTTGCCTAATCGACGGTACCTCGGAGGAGGGGTCCTCACGAGGGGGAGAAGAAGTAGGGGCCATAGGGCGGAGTGCACACGGGACGGTGGTACGCGAGTTACCCAGCTTCGGAACACCTGCACGATGACAGGGCCTACTGCTGCTTGTCTGGAATTATCTGGGCGCTTTCGCGTTGTTACAATGAGTTGTGGTTGTGCCTCTAGGGCTCCCGGGATCCGGCTTATAAAGGCGCACGGATCTAGGGTTTACATGGAGAGTCCTAGCCGGATTACAGACAGCCTAGCTACGGTACAATATCTTGCCGTGCACGTCACGGATCCGCCTTCCATACACGTCGTACTGGATCCGGGTTCCTCATGGGCCTCCCTGGATCCGGGTCACTCCTAGGTCGGTGCGGATCCGGCCTGCTGATCCTGGGCTGGACTTCTTCCTACATGATCAACAGCAACTGGGCCGCCCGATGGGCCACATGCCTCATCACCGTCTGTGGGCCACCCGGGCTTGCCGGATCTAGGCACTGTCGATGGTACACCCATGAAGTATACCCACAACACAATGTTTCAAGACACCCACTGGTTTGCCTCCTCACAGAGTCTACGACCACAAAATCACCCTCATGCAAGGTGTGCAACCGGTGAATGTCAAGCCATATAGATACTCCCCACAACAAAAAAGACGAGATCGAGAAACAAATTCGGGAGATGCTTCGACAGGGCATAATTCAGTTGAGTAAAAGCCCCTTTGCCTCTCCTCTCTTGTTGGTCCGGAAGAAAGATGGAACGTGGAGATTTTGTGTGGATTACAGACAACACAACGCAGTGACCGTAAAAGACGGATACCCTATGCCAGTGGTTGATGAGCTCTTGGATGAGCTAGCTGGAGCAAGGTACTTCAACAAGCTTGATATATACTCAGGGTACCACCAGATCCGGATGCAGCCCCCAGATGAAGCAAAAAAAAATAGCTTTCAAAACCCACAATGGACATTATGAATTTAAGATCATGTCGTTTGGGTTGTCTTGTGCACCGGCGAATTTCCAGGCGGCAATGAACAACATCTTCTCTCACTTGATCAGGAAATCGGTGCTAGTCTTTGTCGATGACATCCTAATATACAATAATAGCTTGGAGCACACACAAAACATCTCAAGGAGGTGTTTCTGCTACTGCAAGAGCACCAGTTATTCCTGAAGAAAAGCAAATGCACATTTGCGCAAGGATCCCTTGAATACTTGGGACATGTAATTGTAGCACATGGGGTGTCAATAGATCCTTCCAAAATAGAAGCGGTACAGAACTGGCCTCAACCAACCAATGTCAAGCAACTCATAGGGTTCCTAGGCTTGGCGGGGTACAGCAGAAAATTCATCCGCCACTATGGGGTAATTTGTAAGCCACTCACTAACCTGCTATGCAAGAATATTACATTCGTATGGTCGCCTACGATGAACGATGCTTTCAACACGCTGAAACATGCACTGGTACAGGCCCCGGTGTTGGGACTTCCTGATTTCACCAAAGATTTTGTGCTAGAGGCTTGTGCAGTGGGAGTGGGAGTTGTGCTAATGCAGCAAGGCCATGCAAATAGCATTTTTGAGTTTGTCATTGGGACCGAAGAATCAAACACTGTCCATATATGATAAAGAGTGCTTGGCAATACTCTTGGCACTGGACAAATGGAAGACCTACTGGCAGTGCAAACAGTTCACAATCAACACAGATCAGAGAAGACTCGTTCATCTTGGGAAAAAATTAACACGCCAATGCAGCAGAAGGCCTTCTTCAAGCTTTCGGGGTTCCAGTACAAAATATGCTACAAAAAAGGAACCACAAACCTAGCGGCTGATGCCCTGTCTAGAAGGCATCACACTGGAAGTGTATGTGCCATCTCTGTAGTACAACCAAAATGGCTTGAAATAATTGTCGAATGATACACTAGAGACATAGAGGTGCAACGGCTCTTTGGTGGAACCGGCTATGTTGGGACAGAAAGACAAAGGCTATGAACTCAAAGATGGGTTGATTAGATAGAAAGGAAGAATCTGGTTGGGCAACCACTTGGAAGCACACAAAGCTATGCTAATAGCACTGCATGCAAGTGCCCAGGGGGTCACTCCGGTACCGTTGCAACATATCAGAAAATTAAAACGATGTTCTACTAGCATAAGATGAAGGAAGTTGTCACACATTATGTGCAATAATGTAAAGTCTGCCGATAGACCAAGATTGAAAGAACACGCACTCCTGGGAGGTTGCAGCCACTTACCATCCCACTGGATGCTTGGCATACAATAAGCTTGGACTTCGTGGAAGACCTTCCTAAGTTCAATTCCTTTGACACGATATTGTTCATTGTGGATAAGTTCTCTAAATATGGTCACCTCATACCCCTCAAGCATCCATTTACAGCTCAAACAGTGGTTCAGGCATTTATCAACAACGTTTACTACCGACATGGCATGCCATAGGTAGTGATTTCCGATAGAGACAAGATTTTCATCAATTCGTTCTGGTACCACCCCGTACCACCCCGAAACAGATGTGCAGACAGAATGATTGAATCAATGCCCCGAGACCTACCTTCGCTGCATGATTCATGCTAACCCCAAATAATGGGCCACATGGCTTCCCAAATAACTTTTGAACCAACTAGCAATGCTAAAGTGGATGCTTGGGTGAAGGAGCGTGCTCTAATGTTACCACTGATCAAGCAACACCTGTTGCACGCACAAAACCGGATGAAGCAACAGGCAGACAAGAAAAGGTCAGAGCGTGAGTTTGCTATGGGCGATAGTGTCTATCTCAAGCTTCAGCCCTACGTCCAAACATCAGTGGCTGACAGGTTATCTCATAAGCTAGCATTCTGCTACTTTGGACCTTACCTGGTGCTACAACGTGTGGGGAAAGTTGCATATCATCTCCAACTACCGCCTTCTGCTCGTATCCACCGTGTGGTACATGTGTCGCAACTGAAAGAGGGATCTAGCTGATACAGACGGTGTGACTTCTGAACTACTGTCCTACTTCATGGGAATGCTAAGAAAATCAACCCTTAGCTATTTGTGATGACAGGTTGATCAAACGAGGATGCAAGATGGTGCCCCACGTGAAGGTCAAGTGGTCCGGGTTGCCATCGAGCTGCAACACCCGGGAACCACTCTACGCACTGGTGAATGCATTTCCGTCTGCACCCGCCTGGGGACAGGTCGGCTCTTCAGGAGGGGGTAATTTTACGGATGTGTACCTCACAAAGGCGTTGCACGAGAAACGGCGCACGGCCAGGCGCCAGGCAATTCGCGAGCGACAACAACTGAAAAAAGGGACCCACCAAGCAACAAGGCATCACACATAAGGCGGACGCCGGCCTGTGGGGAAGGCATCGATTGAGACTAGTCAACAAGTCCCAGTTGGGCTTCTCTCTTCTTCCTCCCCAAGCCTAGCTTGGTTCTCCCAACACGCGATGCGATTGTATCAAACCTGCTACCCTTGTAAGGATAGATCGTGTGTGTGACATTGCCCGATCAGGAGTGGTACATGGACACAAGTTTCAGGCTTCTGCATGGCCGCCAAGCACCACCTCCCTGGCCGCCAACTTGGCATGAGTTTGATTCTATGTCAACCAGACGCGACATTTCACTGGAATGCAGCACCTGTTACACTCCACTTCTTCAACGCGGCTCGTAAATAGGACACGATTTCTGAACTATTTGATCTGTTTAGGTGGCCGCACAGACTTTTGCGGATAGGAAGGGCCGTCCGGGTGACAGTTTGGGTCGCACGTTGCACCCAATGCATCGTCAGGTGGCCTCATCTTCCTGGTTGACACTACAAATGGCAGGCTCGACCGAACGCGTCCATGGCAGACACCGTGAGTAAGAAGGAGGGCGCGGGCTAGTCCTCCTGCGCGCGACGGTTCCCGGACATGCGGAATTGTGACGTGTCGGGCGCTTCCGCCCAGTTTTCTTGCCACGACCGCCGGCTATAAGTGGCATTATGCACGGCCACCTCCGACACAGTAGCCACAGACGCCCTCTTCGACCTCTTCCTTCTTCGGTGCCCTCTCCTCCGTGTCATTCCTCGCAAGCTCTAGACGATGTGGACATAACTCACCCTGGTCGTCCTTGAGCGGTACCCGTCGAGCATCACACGACGGAGGAGTGAGAGTTGGAGGCGTGCGCGGCGGCAGAGGGGGCGGCGACGAAGGCAGAGGACGCAGAGAAGGCAGTGGTGGACCATGCCATCGACGAGGAGGACGACGGCTGGTACAACACCGCCGAGGACGCGCCGCCTCTAGGCCAGCAAGCTGCTCTACTTGCCTCGTTCGAGATCATGCATCAGGAGGCGAATCAAGAGTGCGGACTTGCAGAGGTGAACGCCGCCATCGAGGCACGCGTGGCCGAGCTCCCATGCGCCACCAGCGAGCACGAGCCAGCTGTCGGGCCTACCGACAGGCCATAGGCGACCTGATCGCGTGGAGGGCTGATCTCGTCGCCGTAGCGGAAGCACACCACCTGCTCTAGCATCCCTCGCCCGAGCGGCTAGCAAACTAGGAGGAGGAGGAGGAGGAGGAGGAGGAGAAGGAGTACCGGTTGGAGGAGCACTATGCTCGGGAGTGGTGCGTGAATTGTCGGCGGGGGAACAGGCAGGCCGCCACCGATGGGCTGGCCTGGCTCCGCGCATGCCAGGATGCTGAGTTTACCGCACAAGCGGCAACACGCGCCAGGGAGACCGCAGAGCTGATGCGCAAGGCGCGGCACCACCTCAGGGAGGCCCCGACTGAGAGGGAGCGCGCTCGCAAGCGCGACCAGTAACGTGCGGGGGAAGGCCGCTATGGAGAGAGCCAACAGTGGCAAAGGGCCTTCCAGTTGAAGCTGGAGTTGAATCCTCGCGCGTACCGCACCGTTGGCATCGAGTCGAATCCTCGGCCACACCGACAGCGACGACGAGGTCTAGAATAGGGCCTAGCCTAGGTGTACTTTAAAAATGTAATGTGTTTTTCTTTCAATACAAAAAGGGTTTACTTCTATGACTTGTGAACCAGGGGACGAACAGGGGAGGACACACAGCGTGTCGATGGCCATGCAAAGTAGTCCGGCTTTGGATCACAGTGGACTCTGCAGCTGACAAGAAGATTTTACATCCTCGCGTTGAGTCATGATTTTATCCGCCGTGAAACATTCAAACGACGTGTGAACGAGATGCGTGTCTTCACATTAAAGATGTTGTTAGGAGGTGCTACCACTTTGGAATGTCCATATGGTGTGTATACTAGTGTTGTGGAGTGTTGTTGTCTCCAATATTGAACCCCCGGGTGCGTCCAGCTACACGCACATGCGCTGACGGCACTTAGACATGTTCTGGACGTATGAGAGGAACTCCCGAGAGGCGCTAACCCTGAGAGCGTATGGGGTGTTTTAGCTAGAGAATGTCCGCCGGAGCACCGGAATCCCACCAAATCTTACATGTGGGCCTAGTAAGTGTCTGGAAGTGTTGTGGAAGGTATAATTCACCAAATGGTGCAACACATGTCTCCCCGGTGTGACCCTAACCCTAACCCTAAACCCTAACCCAACACTTGTGTGTGTCCACATGGTGTGGAAGTGTTGTGGAAGGTGTAATTTACCTATGACCTAAACATATAAAATGTGTGTGCTAAAAGAAAACTGAGGGAAAAAAGGGGTAAAAAAGAAAAAAATATAGCTTGCCGTGCAAAAGCACACGGAAAAGAGCTTTGGCCTTTGTCGTGCAAGGTTACGCGACAAAAAAATATTTGTCGTGTGTTGCACACGACAAATGTTGTTCCCGCGTTGAATAATTCAGGCAGGCCATTTTCGCGGGTTATAAAAACAAATGGCAGGAAATTTTTGGGCTAAAGTAGAATTTGGTAATTCAAATCTTTGCCGTGCTTGACAGTAAGGCATACGGCAAAGCCCTACCGTCACCACACCCCCGTCAACTGCGCCGTAGAGGTGGGCCCTGCCTAATGGTGTGTCGTGTATTTTCTTTGTTGTGGGCCTTTTTTGGGTGTTGTCGTGCGTTTTTCTTTGCTGTGTGTTGTTTCTGGTCTTTGTCGTGCCATTTTTCTTTGCCGTGCGGTTGTTTCTGGGCTTTTGACGTGTGGTGTTTCTTTGTCGTGTGGCCTTTTTTGTTTTTCCGTGGTTTTCTTCTTTGCCGTGTACTTGTCTCCCTCTTTTCACGGTAAAGGCATCTTTGCCTTGCAGCAGCGCACAACAAAGGTGCAATCCACGGTAGCGCTGATTTTTCCGGTAGTGAGACTAGTTACAATACATTAGTATCATGCATATGATACTACCCTCAATGTATAGTATTATGAGGTAATAATATAGTTTTATCATATTTAATATTTTATAAATCTCAATTTAAATTTGTGTACATGATCTATTTGCTATTAAATTTTCCAATTTTACGTGCTATGATACGATAACTACCTATGATACCATTCTCACCCCTCTCATCATTAGTTATTGTGCCACATCTAATTTTTATTAACATGACATGCATGATACTACTTCTGATATTTTTATTGTGGCTAGTCTAATTATGCCATGGCGGATACGGATAACACCACGCTACATGGACGGACGGCGTAAATCAATGTGTCGGCCGGCACAAATTTAGTGCCCCTTATTATCTTTTTCGACGCAGATGTTGTTGCTCGTTTATATTAATGATTATGATTATTTTTATAATATAACATCAATCAATCCCATTTACACAATAAATCTATATAGATCCTACAAAAATGGGAAATACTTTTTACTTACACTACAACCTGATGCATGTTGCAAATAGGTTTCCTTCTCAATGGCAATGTAATTTTCATTTTCTTTATCTTCAATCTGTCTGGAACTGCCTTTATCATCTTATCATCCACTTGCAACTCCAGCTGCATCTTCTTTCCTCGAGTATTCTCCTTATTTGCAAAAAAGTTCTGATGTCTCTCTTTAACTTCTTGCTCTCCCAGTCCAGGTATTTTAATTAGAGCATGTTGTTTTCAATGGAGCTGTAGCTGCAAGGAGGATCCTACGGATTTCGCAAAATGATCAACTCGATAAAAAGACCACACAAATCATAAAACAACCAAACCCCATAAATAATACCTCGTGTGATGAGATTGTGTTGTTTCTGACTGCAACGAGGATGGTTATAATCATGATTTGGAATGATATCGTAGACATGTGCTACATGTACTGATATCCCCTATATATAATGAAATTAGCATGTTTAATGTTTATATACAAATGTGTTAATCAAATGAATGTTAAGGATATGCAACATTTAACATGTGACTTGCCAAAATTCGATAAGGCAAAGGTTGTCGTAATAATTAAGTTTTTCCCTTTAAACCCATAGAGGTCGCTTTCACCCTTATCCAAAAACCTCACTCGAACAAAACCCTAAACCTCCGCCTCGCATCACCATCTGACGGCGTGCACCTCTCTGCCGTGGTGGATCATACCGCATGCCATGGCGGCGTGGACCTCGACCACGGTGGTATGACTTTAGTATCACTGAGTTTAGTCAACAGAACTACAGCATGAAAATATATTTAATTGTTATTCCATTGATATGACTTAAGTATCCTAGATTTTCTAATCTTTATCTCTAAGCTCGGTCAAACATAGAAAATATTGGTTGTTGACTAAATTTATACCCCTTATATTTTAGAACGTTGGGAATTGATGGACAGCTACAATAAAAGCCCCAAAACATAATCATTTTATTTTTGCGTATCCGAAAACATAATCATCAAAACCCAGTGATTCAACTATGTGTCGATCTGAAGGTGTCTAATGCCGCGAACAATGAACAGAAGAAACGGGTAACGGGGCAAATCTTAACAGATCATGACCACAAACATGATTGCTGGAGCCACGTCGACGGCCTGGACGGGCCTGCATGCACGCCGAGCAATGGGAGCATCTTCATCTTAGTGACGTGCGGATGCAGCCCGCCAGCCCGATCCGCTCCCACAGTTTTTTTCGATGGCACCAAGGCCACTCACACGCAGTGACCACATCGACTACTGAGGGTAATCGCTCCACCCGTGTGTACTCAACCCGCTCTTTAGCTTACGAGAGAATAATAAAGTGCACGTATATAATGACCAACTGAAAAATCCACGCAAAAAAAAAAAAAACTGAACAACTGAGAACGATAGGTGCCATTTCGTGGCACAAGCACAATCTAGCATCATGACAAGTTTAAAACTGACCACAATCTCAGAAACAGCATTCCAAAATAAGGCGGATGGGTCTATGTCGATCAGTCTTGGTGCAGTAATGGAAAACTAACACGATTTTTTTCAAAACATAAAAAACTAACACAATTGAACTTGAGCAATTAGCGTGCATCAAGCTTAGGCTCAGCAGAACGTGGGGCATCTCGCGACACTCAGTTGCGCCATACCAATGCAGATATAACTTTCTTTAGCAATGCCCCACGACAACATGCCAACAATGCGTAGCATTTTTTAGCGGGCTCCTGACATCTATCTCACCGACGGTATTTTGGCCTTTTGTTCTGCATATAGAACACTAACACCATTAGTCCACTCTTGATAGGATGATGTGACCATATGCTTAGCAGTTTTGAGAATGCATTGGAAATACCTGAAACCTTGGCCTGCTTACATGCAGCGGGTCCATCTTCACTAAATTCTCAGCATCGTCCAGCTCACTGACTGCCTTGATTACTGCATTTGACAGATCTTCATCTTCACTTGCGTCAAAATAGCAACCACGATCACGTGCATCATTGACTATCTTCTGCCAAACAGACTTGCTGTTGGAAAGAGTCATCCCATTTCCTACAATCCATAAACAGTGCCTGACAACAACCACAAGTAGTTCTTTTAAAAAACTCCTTCATTAAAAAACGAGTAGTTCAAAAAACAAAACAAATAACAAATAAGATACTCCTCCTGATGATATTTCAAAGACAGCTTTGAATTTCATACAGAAGAAATTTCGATTCCTTGTTGCATGTACCCTGGAGTGGAGCAACCAAAAAACTTACTTTGCCCTTGTCAGAGCCACATTGGTCCTCTGCATGTTTGTGAGAAATCCAACAGAACCAGCTTTGTTGCTCCTCACTGTTGATATGATAATAATATCTTCCTCTGCACCTTGGAAACCATCCACAGATTTCACTTTCACAGAGAAACCATCATGCTTATTGTAGGATTTACCGAGTTTTTCATGGATTTCTCTAACTTGGGCATTATATGGGGACACAACACCAACTGAGATCTTGATTCCTGTAGATACTGACTCTGCAATGAGAGAAAAGGAGAAGAATTTTTTATGCAGTGAGCCAAGGTCAAACATCTAGTGGTTCAGATTGTATGCACATCACATAACAACATACTTAGAGCAATCCATGTAGCCATGCATGCAAATTTAATGACATTTTTTCTCTTCTGCAAACATTTTCATTTCACCTATCTACAACATTTATGAATGTATTTATCGAATGGTAACATTTATGAATGTAAATTCATACTAACTTATCTCTCTTGTTCCCAACACATAAATAACATGAATAGCATGGTAATTTCCCTCAAGTCAAATCTATCGGTTTCATGACTTTCTTAATCCCTGTGACGAACCAAAACCACTGCCTCCTATGCTTTTTAATGGAGGTTATTAAAAAATAGAGTACTACAGTTAAAATGGCAATAATGATGATTACCTTTGAACAACCTCTCCACTATCTGCGAAACTGCAGCAGCTTCAATTGTGTTTTTAAGGCTACGGCCGTGGACATCCATTGTTTCATGTCCTCCATCTACATTTATGAATGAGTACGAGCCAAAGAGTTTGCTTGCTAGGAACCTCTTTTCATAGCTCTTAGTAGTAACATTGGGACCGTTAGATATCCTGCTATTGTAAAGTGTAACAACTGGAAATTTGCTTATTTTTGGATGCATCCTGTATTGCACATTGAGAAGGTGCTTACTATAGCCCAGCATACTTAACCTCTCAAAAACACTTCGCCCAAAGTTTGCATTGTCAGATATCTACAGAATCACATTACACCTCAATACATTGCTTCAAAAGGGAAATTTGAAAGAAAAAGAATAGTCAACACATATAGCTTACTTTGCTTTTCACCAGAGCAGGCAATTGATATTCGTCTCCAATAAAAACAGCCTGCCTTATGCCA
This sequence comes from Lolium perenne, assembly GCF_019359855.2. Classification (NCBI taxonomy): domain Eukaryota; kingdom Viridiplantae; phylum Streptophyta; class Magnoliopsida; order Poales; family Poaceae; genus Lolium; species Lolium perenne. The sequence goes on from NC_067245.2 coordinate 277,542,311, forward strand.
GGCAGCTGCAAGGGAATCAAGGTCTCGCACTCTTTGAGCTGTGCAGCTTCATCGACAATCAGCAACTCCACAGGATTCAACTTTTCAGGATTCTTGAGTAATTGGCCAATATAAAAAGCAGACTTGTCCATCGGCACGCCGTACAACCTGGAAGAACTGGAAACTGAACAGAGAATGCATTTCGTTCTCTGCAGCAGATACAGTTGAATTTCCTTCGTGTTGTAATAATTTGGAAGATCAAAATTTTCTCGAAGATATCTTAGCTCTTGCACACACAGAGATCTGGCCAGCTTGAACTTGGATTTGTTGCATGTATTAGTCCGCACACAGGCTAGCTGCTCGGGCCAGGTAACAGGGTTACAATCCTCTTCTAGCTCACCCTCAAGAAGTTTATCTGACCATATATCATCACTATCCCTGTCACAATTTATCAAAGCATGCAGAATTTTGATCAATTCAAGCACTTCCAGCATACACTGAAAGCTCTTTCCTGTTTCTGAATTTCTTGGATGGTCGTTGTATAGTATCTCAATGCAACAGCACAAATCCTTAGAAAGTTTGTTGTAGCTATCTTTCAAATAATCCTTGAACGGCAGTACTCTGAATGCTTCTTTATGGCACTCTTCTTCCTCGTCTTCAGGCCTGTTATGGATTGTCTTGCGGAACACTGAGAGAGGTTCGACAAGATGATCTTTGGAGTTGGGATTGGAACACAAAGGATAACGTGGGAGCAAATATTTCCTGTCCTTGCACCGGAGGGTTTTATACCCATGCTTGTGCTTAGTGATAGATCTTATGTTGCGGAACACTGAGAGAGGCCCAATAAGATGGTATTTCGAGTTGGGTTTTGAACGCAAAGGATAACGAGGGCGAAAAGATTTCCTATCCTTGCCCCGGAGGGGTTTGTCCCCATCCTTTTCAGATATTTCTTTTTCCCTCTTCATTTCCTCAATAATTTTTTCAATGTGCAATTTGTACTTGGTAACAGGATTCTCAAGAAGATCTATCACTGAGCACAAGCAATGCCTCCAACCAGTATGTGGTACGAAACATGGCAACAACCGCTCTGCACGCGTGTCAAGGAAAACCATGGAAAGATCATGACGATCATCTATTTTCATCCTCTCTTTATTTCCAAACAGGACAATATCATTCAGAAAGCAGAGGCTGCCATCTGATGACTCTCCAACAAGCCTGACAATTCGAGATGCAACTTCCAGTATGGCAGTATTGGTTGGTGCACAGGCAAGTGTCTTTACACCCTTGATGAGCATTGCCCAAAGGATAGTAATAATGGTTTTTGTTTTACCTGTCCCAGGGGGGCCCCATATCAGTTTTAGGGAAGGCGAGTGGTTCTCCATTGCTGAGACACAGTCTACCACCGCATTGAGCTGTGAATCATTTAGGTTGAACTTCTCAAGGCCAAGACCATCAATTGATCTAAGAGCGGAGCAATGCGGTATCTGGGAGCATGATGGGCTAGCATCCAGTACCTTCAAGAGGAAATGGGAAAGTAAATCACTTGTGTAGAGTAATGTGCATAAAAAACGGCAAATGTAAAAGAACATGAAGGAGTTATCTCATTCCACGCTCAGAAGGATATGATTAACATTACTGACAGATTCAGCATGATATAAAAAGGAAACATCAGCAAAATTAATGTTAATGCAGAGGAAATCTTGCATGGAGAGTCACAGTTGGCAAATGATAAGTTAATTTACATGTAAACAACAGGCATACCCTTCGCTTGTATTGCCACACCAGATTGACGATGCCAGTACTACTCCTGTTCTGACGTTCTCCTTCCATACAAAGGCACTTCCATATACGGTTGTATGTCTTCATATTTATAAGAAACGCAGCAAATGATGGCCCAGGACGTATCTTTGTTTCTGGATCTACTTCAACAGGAATAGCAGATAAAAACTGAACAATACAACAGTTGCTTGGGAAATTTTTATCATTGTTTCCACGTTTTAGGACTGAACCTAAAACATATGATGCCTTATTTTGTATCAAATCAGACACATGCCACGGTTTCCGCGAGGATACAACTATTATGTCCCCCTCCTGAGGATCATATGTCTGCCTCGACTTCTGATCCTTTGATGGTTCAGAAATCTCAAAGCAGTATATCGATTTCTCACCATCAAGCTTCTCAACCCAGATTATTTGTATAAAGTTCGCCTGAGCATAGCCGCCCAATGATGAAAATACATCAGCATGTACTTCTTCAATCAGAGGGCATATGAATGAGTTCAGATAAGTGTATAATGAAGTGAAGGTATCTGGTATGCTCTTGACTTGCGATGAATGTTCACACAAATTGATTAGTTCCCATTTCGAGTCGAATCTAGGCACAGACCATGATCTGTGTGAGAAGAACAAAATGACATGCAGTTTCAGGTGATGTCCACTAGAGGATACAAACCATATTATACAAACACTACACTGAAATGACATAATAATAAACAAAACATTGTTAAGAAATTATTATACTACAGGGACAAACATACGAAGAGCACGAATATGTTCAAATGAGCAAGCCCTAAGTGCACAAATAACATTACTAGATTCTGGATATTGTTCCTAAGTTTACATCTGCAGTGATTTTTACAAGAAAACCGTGATTCGGTTAACAGATGTTCTTATATAATACGGGCTTTCTCCTTGGCAAAACAACAAGCACCTGCATACGAGCTCGGGTCACCGCCCACAAGGCACAGGCACACAGCGTGAGTAAGAAATATAGATAAGGGAGGCTAGTGGGCGATGGAGAAACGAATATACTTGGACTCCACGAGCGACGGGGGCGGTTGGCGGGCGGGGGAGTAATCCTGTGCGGGCAGGGTAGCAGGCCGGTCTCCATTGGAGAAGCTCGACTCGTCATCTCCCTGGGATCTGGGAAGGACGGAACACAGAACACGGGAAGGACGGAGCATTTAATGGGCCTTGACGAGTGGCTAGAGTGCCCAGATGGCAGACCCCAGAGACTCTTTTAGTATTGGGCTTTTTTTCAACAAGACTATTCTCTTCCCTTCCCCTGAAAACCCAGTATTCTCTTCCTTTGCTCTATAAGTACAAGTAAAAATTTATAAATTCAATGTAAAAAATATTTTATAAATACTAGTGCAGTAAATATTTGTACGCATGTCAAAACCTTTGTATGGTTCATCTACAAATACACAAAGATACAGAGATTCAAAATTCATGTTTTTTCACTACATTCATTTGAGGGCAACGCTTACAGGAATGAATCACATCGGTTCAGCTATTGAAACAGCGGGAGAGGATGACTTACAAATTCAATCAAGTCCGAAAGGACGAAAAATGTGTGGAACCACAGTTTGAATTCAAATCTTCTTCTTCTTCGAACTAGGCTTTCGCCCCGCTTTATAAATAAAGCCACAACGGCCGAACCGATACAAGGTGGAGAGGAGAACCTCATACAAAGCAGATCAAAGAAAGAAAGAAAAACACAGAAAACCCCACACTTGCCACCGAAGACATTAAGGTGAGACCAAGTTGACTCGGGGCTCCACAACGACGCCCCCAAGAGGGTAACGACGCATTCCGCCGCCGTCGTCGAGACCGTGAGGTCTAGGGTTTTCACCCGGAACCGTAGCGCGGGACGGATACCCACAACGACGCCCCCAAGAGGGTTACGACACCCGCAGGCATCGCCGTCATTGGCGCCGAGGCGCTGAACTTTCGCTCGAAAGCAGCCGCACACCGCGCCCGAGAACTTAGTCACCCGCTGTCTCCAAGATGGGATCTCCAAACACGATCTGGGGGTTGCCAAAGCCGAAGCGCCGCCAACACCAGGAACTCCCACCGTCCGCTCCACGCCATCCTCATGACCGAAGAGAGAGACCACCACCGCTGCCACGTAGCCCGCCGTAGAGCCATCCGCGCAGTCCGCCTTCCAGGGCCGCCGCCCCGGCATCCCCACGAACTCGAGCCCGTGACTCGGCCATCACATCGCAACGCGAATTGGACAAAGTAGGAGGCACCGTTGCCAGCAGCCATCAGAGCACACGACAACCTAGGGGAGGGGATCCGCCCTCCGCCACCAGGAGGTGCCCGCCGACCGGACACAGTACCATAGCCGATTCAGCCAAGATCAGGCCCGCCGCACCGCTGTGCCTCGATCAAGCCTCCTTAGCCATGCCACTGTGCAGCTGCGCCCAGGCCGCCGTCGCCATCCACCTGCAACACCGTGCCAATCCTAACCGTGCCACCACCGAATCGCCATGCGCTAGCCAGAGACCATGGGCGGCGTCGCCGCGACCTCACTTCTTGCAAGACGGCCTCGGCCGAAACCGCATACCGCCGCAGAGAAGCACCCCCACCGCGACGCCCAGGGACAAAGCCGCACCGTTCCCGACGCCGCCATGTCGCTGGTCAAGCCCGACACTTTGTCGGCAACCTCGCGCTCGCCATTGCACTCCCGCAAGAACACCGCTTTGACCCCCCAAACGGAGGAGGATCGGCTCGGACCGTGCCGCCGAGGACCGCCGGAGCCAAGCCCACCTGGCTCAGCCCTGGCACCAACAGTGGAGAGAGCAGGGCGGACGTCCGCCGGAGCTGGCCCCGACCGAGGACCGCCTGTCCCAGACCGAGGCCCTTCTGGCCCAGATCGGGGCCCGCCTGGCCCCACCCTGGGCCGCATCGCCGGCAGCCGCCCCGCCACCCCCTCCGCCGCCGCCCAAGGCCACGAGCCGCACCAGCCCGTCCTCCGCCGGGACCGTCGCCGCCATGCCACGCCATCGCCGCCGGACCGAGCACGCAGCGCCCGAGCCGCACCGCCGCCGACCGCTCCCGCCTCGCGCAGGACCACAGCGCGCGGTAAGGGAGATCCCGCCGCCGCCGGCGCCACGCGGGCTTTGCCCGGCGGCCCAGGCCGGCGGCGGCGGGGGAGGAGGGGAGGAGGAGGACGGGTGGAGGCGAGATTAGGTTTTCGCCCCTGCCGTCGCCCGCGGGAGCGACGCGCAGGAGCCACACGTTTTTTTCTTGACGCGGGGGAGGAGCTATCTTTGAATTCAAATCAAAACATAGAAAAGAAGAAATACGGGTGCAGCTCGCAAGCAAACAATGTGAGATCTCAAAGACCAGTGGTACGTCACCTGCTGCCTGAATAGGTTCTTGTTGAAGATATCCTGGACAGACCAAGAGAGTATCTTGTGCTCGAGGTAGCCAAGAGAAAACCTGTTGACCGTCTTGTCGTCTTTCTTCAGCGCAGCCCAGTAGCTGCGCACGGCCCCCCTGTTCCTCTCCGCATCCATCTCGTCGCCGTCGCTCATGGTGCTCTACTGCTCTCCTCGGCTCGGAACCTTGCTAGCTACGACTAGGAGATCCACCAGCGGCGCACGTATAGTCAGTGTTCTGCTTGCACCATCACGAGAGAAAGAGTGCTCCGTTGGAATTCCGAGCTTAAGTAGGTAGTAAATGTATTTAGGTTGATTGGGGCCGTTGCAGTTCCCGAGTTGAGGTAAATGAAAGGTGCGAGAGTGGCTGCGTGTATATGAACTGTCTCACTTCCCGATGGCGCATGCGTCTGGCTGAGTAAAAGTAGCTAATCGAAGTGCAAGATTTACCGGATATGGCGCGATGGTGTGCCGTTTAGCTGGACACAGGCTTCGGCGGAGATCGCCTTGCAAGCGGGGATGCATACGAAGATCCCGCAAAGGTTTAAGAGCATCTTCAGTGGCGTTAAATTTTGGCGCGGTAAAAGCACTTTGCAGCGCGTTTCATCCATGTTTCAGGCGAGAGGCCATATTTACCTCCGACAAAACTCTAAATTTTGGAGTTGTAAAACTGGGTAGTTGTTTCTACGTGTAATTTGTACAGCGTGCTCTTTCCGGTGCGGTAGATATAGTGCACGAGATAACGCTTTTGCAGCGCGCTCCACTTTATAGCACCGGTTGCATCATCTGTTGGAGCATCAATTTGCGCCTCTCACGCGCTAAACTAGTCACTTTTTGGATACAGTGCTGCTGGATACAACGCATGTTGGAGATGCTCTAACTCGTACTTATTTTGTTGATTCTAGTTCTATTTTAAAAATATTTAAACTACAATTTACAAAATGAACTAAAAATAGTATTCTAGCGGTATCCCACTTTTTTCCAAAAAGTCTATCAGGCTATTCAAGGTCTATTGGCTTTATTGCTTATGTGGTACTTCGACCAAATGTTCCCCCCAAGACTCATATTGGGTATCTATTCCCTTTCTTTTCCCGCAGATATGCACCTGTGCGGACCAACCTAGCAATCCTCCTGACTCTTCAACAAATGTACAAAAAATCCAGAAAATAATAAAAATAACAATTAGAACTCACATATACAAAAAATCTAGAAAATAATAAAAATTACAATTAGACCTTTGAACTATCTAGCCATGATTATCCCACTCTATACACTAGTAGAAAACAGCCCATTGGTCAGGCACCTTTGGTCCCGGCCGTGTCCTAGGCCGGGACCCAAGGTCTAGCTACGTCACCCTGTAAACGCTACAACGTACAACACCTATAGGTCTCGGCTCGTTACAACCCAAACGTCCCGGCTAGTATTTCAAACCGGGACTAAAGGGTTTTGCAACACGCGGTGCCTGCGGTACCGCTTTAGTCCCGGTGCGTATCTCAAGCCGATCGCGCGTCGCCATTACTGGCCGGCATCGAAATAGAGCGTCGCATGGAATCCGAGCCGCCGGCGCCGGCATGGCCAGCCACGGGAATTGATCACCAGTGGCGGGCTATGTTCATCTTCCTCTTCCACTGCTTTATATGCTCCACCATCCTTCACCATTGCCACACACTCTCTCCGTCCTCCTCTCCTCCACAATTTGCAAAAGCTCTCGCCCTCTTCATCGATGGAGCAACTCACGCGCGACCCGGCTCCTCGCACTCGGGTCCACCTCATGGCCGAAGGGATGGCGTCCAAGGTCACAGTCGCGCTCCGTGCAAGAAGGGTGGAGAAGTGGATCCGCGGCATGAAGAGGGAATTTCTCGACGCTGCAACGACCAAGTGCGTCGGTTTGGACTGCGAGTTCACCAACCCTCGCATGGGTGATCAGCGCGCCGCCGTCCTTCAACTCTTGGTGGCGTCCGAGACGTTGGTGTTCCAGATTATTTATGCCGACAAAGTGCCACAAGTGCTCAAGAAGTTCTTGCAGGACGGGAACATCAGATTCTGCGGTGCCGCTATCGGCAATGATGTGAAAATGATGCATCCCTACGGCATTAATATCACTTATGCGTACGAACTCCAGAAGGTAGTCCCGAACCCCACCAACAAGCCCATTCTGAGTCTATATGATTTGCAAAACTATACCATTTGAACAAACCTTGAGAAGAAGAAGTACAACAAGAAGAAGATGGGCATCGCCATGCAAGAAAAAAATATGAACTCATTTTTGGATGGGCCAATTTCTATTGAGCTACGAGCAAGTGCACTATGCAGCTCTAGACGCTCGCCTGAGTCTCGAGATTGCTAGGAGGCATTGGATGCTAGTTGGCTTCAATAGTCATGTTGATCATCTCAACATTTAGAGATGATGAGTAGTGATGGTCTTCTATATTTGTATGAACTATGAATCATTTCAATATATATAAACTATGTGTCTTTCAATATATATGAACTATGTATCTTTCATATATATAAACTATGTGTCTTTCAATATATATGAACTATGTGTCTTTCATATATATGAACTATATGTGTCTTTCAATATATATGAACTATGTGTCTTTCATATATCTGAACTATATGTGTCTTTTAATATATGAACTATGTGTCTTTCAATATATTGACTCCATGCCGCCTCCTCCACGTCCACCTCCATCACCATCGCAGTTTATATTATTTGTCCAATTGCGCTTTACAGATTTCAAGATATGAATTATTTGGCCAAATTATATGAATAACTAGATGATACCCCGCGCGTTGCGGCGGAAATGCGTAGATCCATATTATAGAATTATAAAAATAAATTTAAACATGTATTGAGTCTCTAAGTATAAAGAGAAATATTTGTTGAGTTTCTAACAGATTGGAACTTGTGCAAAGGAAAATGACACTAAGTATATTCAGTTGAAAGTTACAACTTGTTATATGGCACCATCCTCATCAGTGTGGCATTTATTTATCTACCAAAATAACGCTATGTTATGTTACAAACTTTGTATCTATATTATAGGCCCACAACAATTTATTGGGAATTGCACTAACTACTATTAAAAAATCTGTAATGAGATTAATTAATAACCGCAGTCATATATGTTTTAACAAAGCAAAGTAAAACTTGTTTCGCTCTGAAGCATGACATCTCCTAAAACATCAAATTGTTGCGCTGAACACTAAATTTGCAGAGAGCATGTCCAGCAAATGAGTGGAAAGAAACTCTCGCGTCGGTGATTTTACAAATAAATGATGGATGGACCACCTTTTGCCTCATCGGCCATCAAAATGTCAACTGCATGTGAACTACTTGTGAAGTACTCCAATAGCAGGTCCAGCAATAATAAGGTATGAAAAAAAGATGTGAAAATTAGATGACAGTACATGAGGCCAAAGATATCATTAAAATAGAAAGCACTGATCTATGCTAGCTTCTTGAATCAGTTCTTCTTGGATAAGTAACTAAACTCTGTTATCATATTCTGCTACACAAAAGATATTGTAACAAAGGTACCTAAGGAAGAACATGGTGATATTTTATAATGCATAGGTGAACCATGAAAACAAATTTCTGTATACGAAAGGTCATAACATGGCTGGACGCATGGCTGGACGGCCTGACGGCGGAGGTCATCGCCCCGGATCTGGTTGAGCTTGTTCGGCCGTCAATTCGGCGACGGCGCACGGTGCGTGAAGGGCGGCAGGCGAATGCTTGGGCCTCTGATATCTCCGGGAAGCTCTCGGTGGATGCATTGGTACAGTACCTGAGGCTTTGGGAGGCGGGGCAGCGTGTCCACCTCCCGGTCGACTCCGCCGCCCCTGACTCGTTTCGATGGAAGTGGAACGGCGATGGTCAGTACTCGGCGCGTTCCGCGTACCGGATGCTGTTCCATGGCAGCACCGGGTTGCCAGCGGCGCATCTAGTCTGGGACTCTTTCGCCCCGCTCAAGTTCAAGATGCATGCTTGGCTGGCCCTTCGGCGGCGCTGCTGGACGGCCGACAGGCGGCTGCGCCGGGGTTTGCCGACCCACACGCTCTGCCCTCTTTGTGACGCAGCTGACGAGACTCTAGACCACCTCTCTCCTTACACTGCGTGTTTGCACGTAGGGTTTGGGCGGGCTTAATCTCAAAGTTACAGCTGCCAGATATTCTGCCGTCGCCCGAGGAGGGGATCAATGACTGGTGGTGCCGAGTGGCATCCCTCTTCGTCAGGGCTGAGCGCAGGCGTGCCAACTCCCTCATCATGTTGACGCTGCGTTCTATTTGGCTAGAGCGGAACGCCAGGGTGTTTGAGGACAAACGCACGAATGTCCTGCGGATCCTTAGCCTCGTCTTAGATGAGTGGCAGTCTTGGCTGGTATGTAGAGGTAGACAGCCGCGAGATGTTCATTAGGGTCGCGGGCTAGCCGGTGTTGCCGGCTTTCGCACCACCCAAAGTGTTGGTGCTTGTCGTGGTTGTACTGTGGATGTTTCGGGCTCTTCTTCGGCCCTCCTCTTATGCTTAATATAATGACGCGCAGATCTCCTGCGGGTTCGCAAAAAAAAAAGGTCATAACACCACAACAATAACTGACCATCCTCCTTCAACTGTGCAGGATGCACCAGGCAAGAAAAAGTGTCTACATGCGCAAGATCAATATCACGTAGGACAGCTAATAACAATATGTCAACCTGTTAATAGAGAAAAAGGAATCACAAACATTTATAACGAACCTTTTGGGAATAACTCATCACCGTAAGTCTGAAAAATTGTTAGTACGAACCTGTTGGGAAGAGCATTTCCATAAAAACCTTTTTGTAATGACATAATGGGGAGAGCATGTCCATAGGAACCTGTTGGGTCTAAATGATGCCCTGCACGTTGCTGCGGAAATGTGTATCTTTGAAGAATTTGGAAATAATGTAAAGCTAAACATATTTTATGCTGCTAAACACCTTGTAGAAAACTTCTAATGAATTCCATTTATATTTATGGGTTTGAGAGTTTGAAACAACACATTATCCAATGTACAAACCATAAATAAGTTAACCATTGGAAGAATGTGATTGTCCCTGCCAAAATGACCGCTTTTAGTCAATATCATACAATCATTTCAGATACGTAATGTTCAGATAAGTTTCTAGTTTGATAGTCACGACGAAAATACTACTATATAATATATATAACAAAACGTGCCATGTTGGTTGCTGTTACAAATATAGTGTACACACAATTAAAGTCTGGAATATGCTAAATCCCCATATTGATGCATCATGAAGCAAGGTCACATAATCAAGGCACAATTGGGAAGGGATACTGAAATCAAAGCATGGATTAGTAAATTAGATGAATAACTCAGTGATTTATGTCAGGATAGAGGACAATGCATATTCTTGTAAGAAAACTGAAGGGAAACATCTACAATATGGCAATCCTGCGTTGAGCAGTGTACATGTTAATTTCCACCTGCTAAGTCATTGTACACCCATTGATCTAGAATAGCCACTGTTTCCTTAAATAGCATGCTTGGAGTATCTCAAATTACCTAACCTAAAGCTTAGCTTACACATATAACCTGAACGATATTGAAGCATACTTCATTCGAGTAGTACGGAAGAACAATAGGAAAAAGGAAAACAGTGCAGAAAACTGCACTATGATTTTTCATTGGCTCAACTTTCAACACTACCTGAAACAATGATAATTCAATATTATGTTCACAAATTGCACTGAGCAGTTGGAATATATATGGTTGGACCATATCACTCTCATGTGACAAATACTTAAATTAAAAGCATCGATCTCACACCTTGACTTCATTCTTTGTGAAAAGAAAGCGATCAATAGATCTATTGATTATTTGGCAGTCTAGAAATGCATGAAACAAATAAGAAAAAAAAATGACAGAAGTGGAATATTATAAATTTATGGGTCACGATAATAATTAAATTCTTTTTTTTGCAGGTCAATAATAATTAAATTCAGTGTTCTAGTTCACTGCATTGTCAGATATTATGGAAAAAGGGAGAAATGGCCATAGAGTATACAGTATACGACTTATCTTTCTTGGTTGACACTGCAGATCTATTAAAAACGAAATCAGATCGTTGTTGCCACTGCATCCATGGTCAGAATGACGCAGCATCAATAGGAACGTGTGTTGTAATTATTTTTTTGCAAAACATAAAATATTATTAAAAGGTCCACTGAATAATAGGCAATGCTTTTAGTACTATAGAAAGAATGCATATCTAGTAGACCTGCAGCACTGACACAGGGGTTACCTCACACTTGAAGCTGGATGTTAGCTAGGAATTGCCGCTTCACACGTCCAACCTAAGGAGCGCTTCAGGTCGTTGTTCTTCTGCTGGTAAGTGGCAGTGACGGAGCTGGGTTTCATGGCCCTCATCTGCCTGGATTTAGATGAGCCTGGCAGAGATCGAGGGCAGGATGCCTCCGGCAGGACACATGCGTTAGGCGCCAATGGGTGGCAGTTTCGATCTTGAATTTTGCCGGACTGCAGATCCATTAAAAACGAAATCAGATGACGAAATAAGAGAAGAAATTCAATCGTATATTTACCAACACCCGATGAAAATTTAACGGATGTTGAAATATTGTCGAATGAGGGGAGGAAGAGGAGAAGATTGAAGACGCTCACGTACTGGAGGATGAAGTGAGCAAGGTCGAGGACTCGAGGTGGAGCTCGGAGTTTAAATGGGGGAATCGTCACGAACTCCTCATCTGCCTCCGTTTCTCGCGGAGATTGTGGGGGGAGAAAACAGAGTGCGCCGTCTCAGAAATTGATGGAGAAGTGGAAGCGTCAATGGCCGTGGTCGATGGATGTAGAATTGTACTACGTAGATGGCTGTTCAGTACTCCATGTTAATGGCGAGGAAGATGGACTAATGGGCTGCATTTATTGTGGCCTGCATTGTTGCTTCGTTGAAAATTATTTAAGGAATTAAATAGGGCGAGCCTAACGCTAACAGAACAAAACGTCCAAAATCAATTAGGATCGTGGCCGGGGTGAGAATGCCGAACTTGGTGACGTGGAAGGCTGTATGCCCAGGAAAATGGGAACACCTATTAAGAATAGAAAGATGCATATATTATTTGATAATAATAATAATAAATTAATAAAACATAATTACTTTATATTCAAATCACTCACATTTTTCTAATAATAAAGCATATATTATTTGTCCAATTCCGATTTACAGATTTCAAGATATTAATTATTTGGCCATATTATATAATAATATATATATTATTTGATAATAATAATAAATGAATAACAAAATAATTATTTATATTATTTTTCCAATTCCGGTTTACAGATTTCAAGATATTAATTATTTGGCCATATTATATGAATAATGCATATATTATTTGATAATAATAATAAATGAATAAAAACATAATTATTTCATGTTCAAATCACTCACATTTTTATAATAATAAATCATATATTATTTGTCCAATTCCGGTTTATAGATTTCAAGATATTAATTATTTGGTCATATTATATGAATAATGCATATATTATTTGATAATAATAATAATAAATGAATAAAAACATAATTATTTTATATTCAAATCACTCACATTTTTCTAATAAAAAATCATACATTATTTGTCCAATTCTGGTTTATGGATTTCAAGATATATTAATTATTTGGCCATATTATATGAATAATGCATAAATTATTTGATAATAATAATAATAAATGAATAAAAAATAGTTAGTTCATATTCAAATCACTCACAGTTTTCTAATAATAAAGCATATATTATTTGTCCAATTTCGGTTTATAGATTTCAAGATATTAATTATTTGGCCATATTATATGAGTAATACATATATTATTTGATAATAATAATAAATGAATAAAAATAAAAATATTTAATATTCAAATCACTCACATTTTTATAATAATAAATCATATATTATTTGTCCTATTCCAGTTTATAGATTTCAAGATATTAAATATTTGGCCATATTATATCAATAATGCATATATTATTTGATAATAATGATAATAAATAAAAAAACATAATTATTTAATATGCAAATCACTCAAATTTTTCTAATAATAAATCACATATTATTTGTCCAATTCCGGTTTATTGATTTCAAGATATTAATTATTTAGCCATATTATATGAATAATGCATATATATTTGATAATATTAATAATAATAAATGAATAAAAACATAATTATTGCATATTGAAATCATTCACATTTTTTGACACAATAGTATAAGAGTTAATAGGATTGATACGGTAGTATTTACAACAAGGTACAATCACGTTCGCGGGAGCACAGCAGAAAGAACAAGGGAGTTAAGCGTGCTGAGGGTGGAGTAGTGTGCGAATGGGTGACCGATCGAGAAGTGATGACCAAGTCTACAAGTTAACTACAGATTAAGTGTAATTAGTATTAAAATGATCCAAGTGGGAGAGTAACAAGTCAAACAAAAAGAAAATAAAAAATAGGAAAAAGAAATAAGGAAAATGAAAAACATTATTACTGAAAATAATATTTAGTCGCGGTTGGGATTACGGGCCGAGACTAAAGGTTCTCCATCCCAAACCCTGTATCGCGGCCATGTGGAGGACCATTTATCTTGGCTGGTAACGAGACCGGGACCGTCTTTAGTCCCGCATGTATAGTCCCGGTTGGCAAAATGGGACTAGAGCCCGTTACGGGCCGCAACTGAATGCACTGTCTCCACTAGTGATACCTTACTTATTGGTAGCTCATCCTACTACCTCTACTGGCAGCGCTAATCTTTGCTTGAGGCTGCACTGCATGATCATCACGCACCACCTGCATGGTGAGACAGCACTAACGGCTTCCTCAACATTTGCTTCCGAAGATCATTGCTAGTATAGAGCTCAAAGGCTCTTAAAGTTTGCCCATGTAGCTTATTCATTCTTTATGCACCAATTAAGAGAGCATAGTTGTTGTTCTACGTATATGTGCATGTATAGTCCCAAAATTTATGATTTATTGATTCATGATTATGTTATTGCTTGTTCTCAAATTATTTGTATCTAGTCACCCTTTGAACTTTAAAGGTGTTCTGGTATTTATGTTTTGCTATTCCATGAAGGACAGGCTGAATACCGCTTTGCAATGTTTTCTCTATGCTAAAAAAACAAACAGTTACTTTCAGTGCACTATTATTCATGATCTTTTGTTTTGAGTTACTTCTCATGTTGTAAATAGTTGATAAGTTCTATTGTTAGAATTATATCTATCGTGCCTATGTTTAGAGTACTTTGATCCCAACTCACAATGCTTTTGCAATAACTTGATCAAGATTGTGTTAACTTCATGTCACCTTAAAAATTATTTTTGTTATCGCTTACCTACTGGAGGACGAGCAGGAGTTAATCTTGGGGATGTTGATACGTTGCAAACATATCTATAATTTTTGATGCTTCATGCTTGTTTTGCACCAATTTCTACGTTTTATTTACACTTTGTGGCATTTTTATGCATTTTCTGGAACTAACCTATTAACAAGATGCCATAGTGTCAGTCATGTTTTCTGATGTTTTTGTATTTCAGAAAAGTTATACAGGAAATATTCTCTGAATTGGACGAAACAAAAGTCGAAGTTCTTATTTTACTGTCACGAAGACGAAGTCCAAAGGGGAGACGGAGAAGAGCCAGGAGATGGCCACACCACCCCTAGGCGCGGACCGCCTAGGTATGGTGTAGGCCCCTCGGGCGTCCACCGACCTCGCCCTTTCGCCCATAAATTCACATCCTCGGAAAAAATCTAAATACCTGAGCCTCCATCCACAAAAAGTTTCGTAGCCACCGCCATCGTCGACCCTAGTTCGAGAGGGTTCTGAAGCTCTTCCTGGCACCCTGACGGAGAGGGAGATCATCATCGGAGGCCTCTTCATCACCATGCCCGCCTCCGAAGTGATGCGTGAGTAGTTCATCTTTGGACTACGGGTCCAGAGCAGGAGCTAGATGGGTGTCTTCTCCTCATTATGCTTCATGTTTAGATCTTGTGAGCTGCCTATCATGATCAAGATCATCTTTATGTATTGTGTGACGCCCCGGAGCCGTTACCATGAGGATTCCAGTGATTCCGCCGAAATCAGCACGATATCGATTCAGAGATGCCCTCCGACACGACGTGCACGACGTATCACACACGTGATGCCAGAGGAATTAACATGAGCGGTAACATTACAACAGGATTACAACAGAGCCCACAAGAAACATATATTACAATAACGACCCCAACGAGTCAAGATACAAAAATACCATACAAAGATCCAAATCATACAGAATATCGAATACATCCGAGTACGGACAACATACAAATTGGACTAAGAGTCCTGAAGATGAACGATGGCGTCCATAACCCTGCCCAGACCAAGCCGGAAGGGTAACCTTGCTAATGTCATCTTCATCGAACATAACTTCATACCTGTCCGGTTATGTCCCAAAGAAGCAGCAATAAGTATGGGTTCGTACTTAACAAGACTTCAAGACGTATAAGCATTCGTCAACCAGTCGTCCTTTGTAGTTGAGGCACGCAGGGGACTTAGAGGACGCAAGAGGAACGTCATAGGAAATATGGTGGGGTTAAGCGGCAGCGCGCAAGCACTAAAACCTATAGAGACACTCTACAACATTCGTCTAATCAGAGAAGGCGAGGGAGCGCATAAACTACCAGTTCTATACTCTGCAACCATAACACAACCGATGCGTCCCCCCCCCCCTCACAAGGAAGTACTTACAAAGGCACTCACACGGTGGACAAGTTTTATTAGGTAGCCGTTGTAGTAATGCTATATTACTATGCAATTTATTAACAAATTATTATCAACAAGATAGCGGTGTAAGTATTTCTATGATCAAGCCATACAATTCCAAGTCGTCCATAACCGTGGACACGGCTTATCGATAAGATGTACACCCTGCAGGGGTTGCCCAAATGTAACCATACGCTTGCTCGACCCGCTTACGACAGGCGATATCTCACAACAAGACCGTTCTCAGTTCAACAAGATAGTCTAGGGGGCTGACATAGGCATCCCCAATGGGCCTGCCGAAGATGGTACCCGAGGTTTACTGAAGGCCCATGACTCGAAGAATACAAAGCCCGGAAGCCCAATAAGGTGTCAATATGGAATATATAGTTGTATTAGGAATAAAGACTTGTAACTATACGGGACGAACTCAAAGAGTCTCCCGCTGCTTTTAACTTGTGTATCACGAAACCCTCGGCTCCGCCTCCTATATAAGGGGGAGTCGAGGGAGAAAGAGAGGATCGATTCATTGTCAACATAACCCTAGCTTTTAGCAGTCGAGTACTTTTTCGGCTGAAACCTTCGAGATCTACTTGCCCTCTACTTTCCACGAAACCCTAGTCTACAACTTGTAGGCATTGACAAGTTAATGCCTTGTCAGGGGCCACGACTAAGCTACTCGTTACGAAGTCCGACCGTACACCGAGACAGACTCAGAGGTTTGCGCCGGCGGCTAGGCGTGCAAACCACACGCTTCGCTAAACGTCCCGCAAGGTACAGTATATAATATAAACACCCGAAGGCAACAGGAAGTAAACACCCGAAGGCAATAGTAAGTAAAGCATGGCATACATGGCATAGGCAAATAAAACCAAGGTTGTGGCCCCCTTTTCAAATGACTTGAGAAAAGGTAATAGGTGAGATGGGTCCTGATAATCGTCCCCACGTATGGGTAGAGCGCTCAATCTCGGAACAGATAACAAGAACTTGGGTCCTAGGGGACATTAGCGAGTCAAAGTTCCGATGCTTTCGCAAAGGGGTTCACAGATGCCTCTACTTACAATTTTAGTTGTTAATAATTAAGTAAAGCATGTGTATCTCCAAAAAAATATGTCCATAAAATATGTGTCATGATTCCCCAACAGATAACCCGATAAGATAACAATAACGGTAACAAGATATAAACAACACTAGCATGCACTACGACTCGCAAGGCAGATTCGATAACCAAACAACAGCTCTAGGAGGTGGTGGTGGCAATATGGGCTGGTTGAGGTAACAAATGAATAGGACACGTGACAAGAACGCAACTCAAGGCTAGCATAAGGGGAAGGCAAAATAAAATAGGTGAGCGACTCCTCCAAAGACAGGAGTTTAGGAAATGCTTGCTTGTAAAGATTGTCGAGGGACATCCGGAGGACTTGTCGTATCTCACATCACCACTTCGTGATCCTATTCGGGAAGAAGCAAATGCTAGACAAACAACGTATGCAAGTCTTACTACTACGGATAAAGAAGATCCAGCATGCTCGTGATATGATATGTGTGGTGACACAGCATACCACTGCATGGTGTAGTACGCACGTCATTGACATAACACAAGTGAAACACCGCTCCACTCATATTACATCCCTCAGAGTGGTACAACAAAAACATATGTGAGTCCAAGGTATGTCTATAGAAGGATACATGAACTGTTTACAGAAGATCAACATAGCCTCCTACTTTACGGTGAGGTAAAACTACAAATAAAGCTCCAGAAGAACGACTCGTAGTCTATCTTATTGCTATCACTATCTCTAGAGATACTAGGCTTGCTATAGAATTCTAGGTACTTAGGTGCTAGGATTAGGGAAAAGTTCCCTTCTATTACTAGTCTAATCTTCCACTCTAACGGATGCAGAAGTTGAATCCATTGACTTCTTTGATTGGGTTCTTCATCTTGTTGCAGTTTATTCCTTTGTCTTCGAGTTCCACGGTAGTTTCTCCTTCGGTGCCTTGATCTAAGAAGGGGGTTCAAATGGGAGGGAATGAGTACGAGCGTACTCAGCAAGTTCATATTAGGAAATAGGTGTATCATACACTAGCTACAGCCACAGACCAGGAAGTCATAGGCGAATGCAAGTTTTCATAAACATTTCTTCAAAGGTTCATTTTATTTTGAAAACTATGCCCGTCAGTCTTCACAGGTTGAACAGAACTTCATGGAGTTCCTTTCCTGCCGCGTTCGTAGTTCCCTTCCCGGAACAGGCAGTGACTGCCACAATTTGATACCCTCTGCAGAGGTGCATTACTTTTTCCATAAGAGAACTTATCCTTGATACCTATCCGAGATGCATGCTCGTCCACACTTCCTTGGTGTGGGGCCAGGTGTAAGATCCAAGCCAATCACTGCCTTCTCCGCGACCTTGCATACCCACCCTTTTGTAAGTCTGTCCTGCCCTTTATCTATGGAGAGACCGACCCAGGCATTTGTTCTCACCTTTACCATTAAGGTAGACCGTTCCGAACACTTCATGTGCCCTGTCCTATACACCATAGATAGACCGAACCGGACAACCCTTACAATCCTTCATAGACCTTTAATAAGTCTGCCCTCTCCTGTATCTAATGGTAGACCGTGACGGACCACTGTCCCCACTGATACGTCTCCAACGTATCGATAATTTCTTATGTTCCATGCTTGTTTTATGACAATACCTACATGTTTTGTTCACACTTTATATCATTTTTATGCGTTTTCCGGAACTAACCGCTTGACGAAACCAGAGAAAACCCTCCAGAGCCGCCGCCATCGCGAAACTCCAATTCGGGGGACAGAAGTCTCTGTTTCGGCACCCTGCCGGGACGGGGAATTGCCCCCGGAGTCATCTCCACCGCCGTCTCCACCGCCATCTTCACCACCATCGCTGTCTCCATGATGAGGAGGGAGTAATTCACCCCCGGGGCTGATGGCTCCGCTGTAGCTATGTGGTTCATCTCTCTCTTTATGTGATCTAGTTGAATATCATCTATGTGCTACTCTAGTGATGTTATTAAAGTAGTCTATTCCTCCTCCACGGTGTAATGGTGACAGTGTGTGCATCGTGTAGTACTTGGCGTAGGTTATGATTGTAATCTCTTGTAGATTATGAAGTTAATTATTGCTATGATAGTATTGATGTGATCTATGCCTCCTTCATAGTGTGATGGTGACAGTGTGCATGCTATGTTAGTACTTGGTGTAATTGCAATGATCTATCATGCACTCTAAGGTTATTTAAACATGAATATCGAATATTGTGGAGCTTGTTAACTCCGGCATTGAGGGTTCGTGTAATCCTACACAATTAGTGGTGTTCATCATCCAACAAGAGAGTGTGGAGTGGTTCTATTATGTGATCATTGTTGAGAGTGCCCACTAGTGAAAGCAGGATCCCTAGGCCTTGCTTCCAAGCATCGAATCTCTGTTTGTTTACTGTTTTGTTGCATGTTTACTCGCTTCCATATTTTATTCAGATTGCTATTACCACTCATATTCATTCATACCACTTGTATTTCACTATCTCTTCGCCGAACTAGTGCACATATACATCTGACAAGTGTATTGGGTGTGTTGGGGACACAAGAGACTTCTTGTATTGTGGTTGCAGGGTTGCTTGAGAGGGATATATTTGACCTCTTCCTCCCTGAGTTCGATAAATCTTGGGTGATCCACTTAAGGGAAACTTGCTGCTGTTCTACAAACCTCTGCTCTTGGAGGCCCAACACTGTCTACAAGAATAGAAGCACCCATAGACATCAAGCAGTTTTTTGGCGCCGTTGCCGGGGAGGAAAGGTAAAAGGTACTCACACTCCGGATCTCAGCTACTAAGCTATTTTCCAGCGCCGTTGTAAGTACTCGAAGCTATTTCCTTTAGATCCTGCAATTGCATCTTTTTGTTTCTTGTTTTACACTAGTAAGGCATAATGGAAAACAACTATGAGCTTTTTAATTTATTTCCTAAGCTAAGATATGAATTGTGTGATGCGAAAATTAAAGAACCTATGGAACCTCATTTACATGCTAGTAGCAATATTATTAGTATGAACGCAATCACTGCTAATGCTATGGAGAAGTCTAAGCTTGGGGAAGCTAGTTTTTGTGATCTTTTTAGCTTCCCATCTTTAGGGGAGAAAATTTGCTCTGATAATATTTTATCTCCCATATGCGATAACTCTAATGATGCTTGTGATATTTTAAATCCACCTACTACAAGTACTGCTTTCAAGATACCCATGAAAATTATTGAACGTGTTATGGATAACCGCTATGAAGGGGATGGAACTGTCCATCCTGGAGATCATTCTTGTTTTTGCATGAATTATGCGGGTTATTCAAGTGTGCAGTATCTCTATGGATGAAGTGAGGAAGAAGCTATTCTCTCTTTATTTGTACGAGTAAAGCGGCGCATTGGTATAAATTGTTGAAGAATAGTCATTCTCTTGGTTGGGAGGAAATTGTATCTCTCTTTTATTCTAAATTTTATCCTCCTCATGAAGTGCATATTGATAGGAATTATATTTATAACTTTTATCCTCGTGATGGAGAGAGTATTTCTCAAGCGTGGGGGAGATTGAAGTCACTAATGCCCAAATGTCCCATTCATGAGCTCCCCCGTAATGTTATTATTAATAATTTTTATGCAAGGCTTTCAGGACATCACAAGGACTATCTAGATGCCTGTTCGGAGGGATCTTTCACAAGCAAGGAGGTTGAAGCTAGGTGGGATCTTCTTGATCGGATTGAGGAGAACGCTGAAGGATGGGAGAACAACAAAGGTAAAGAGTCAGGTATAAAATATGATTATGAATGCATTGAAACTTTTATGGATACTGGTAAATTTCGAAATATGAGTGCTACCTATGGTCTTGACTCTCAAGTTGCTGCAAATCTTTATAAAGCTTTTGCCTCTCATTTTGAATTGCCTAAGAAGAATTTTGATAAGTATCATGAACCTTTTAAAGATGCTTGCATGAAGGATGAAATTGTTGTTAATGATTGCAATAAACATGCTCAAACTCCTAAGACTTCCTATAAGCATGTTAATTTTTGTGGAATGCATAGACCTTGTGGAATTAATCAAGTCGAAGATGAATATTGTATCCATCATATTAATGAAAAAACTAGAAAGTGGGCTAGGGCTCTAGATGATCTTGGTAAAAAGGTTTGTGCCGACTATCCTTTTATTCGTGAAGTTTGCCATAGAGTGGGTCATTTTAATTTTCAATGCTCCTCCAATGATAATTTGAACCCCATGAGTGCTGCAAATTTGTATTGTGATGATGAAATTACTCCTAATCAGCATGATGAACTTACTTTATTTTTGTGGTGTGAAGAGCTATCAAGAAAAATCTCTTTGTTACATATGAGTGATCTTGATATTGATGATGTCCTGCATGGGTGTTTTTCTTATTGCATTGATAATAGCCATACAAATACTTACATACAAAATATTTTAGAAGATGACACCTTGCCAACATATGATAGGACCGCTGTGTGTTTTGAACTAATTAATGAAAAGGAGGAATCCTCCCAAGTTTCTTCTATTATTTCTGAAAGTAAATCAGGGTATGTGGACAAGCCACCCTTCAAGCCTCTTCCTCCTAAAGAAGGGAACGAGGAGAAGGAAGAGAAGAAGAAGGGAACGAAGAAGAAGAAGAAGAAGGAGAATAAAGAGAAAGAGGTAACGGCATATCCCCGCGTGAATGAGATAACGCTAGGTAACCGTAAGTATGTTGCTCCTAATGATTATTATGATAATGAATCTGAGTACGATGATCTTCCTATGCCCTTTACATACATTAGTGATCATGATTTGAAAGAGCACACTACTTTTGATATTGCAAATCTCTGGGAAACTAATTCTGAAAATGATGATGATAATAATTGCCATAGTATCAGTACTATCCATGCTTCCTCCCATAATGATATAGAAAGCTCTAAGCTTGGGGAAGAGGTGTTTGAAAATCCTTTTGCTACTGATCATTATGTGTTTGATACATCTCCTTCTAATAACAATGATGGTATGGTCACGGATGAACCTACTGTGAAAGATAACTATTCTATTTCTTATGATGACATTATGCCTCCGACCTTTGATGATTATTATAAAGAATGCTATGATATAGGTTATAACTATCCTTATGAAACTTGTCATAGTTATGATTGGATTGCCAAAAACAATTCCCTTAATATGCAACTTGTTAACCATGTTCAAATTCTTGATAATAATCTTGCTCCAATTACTATTAATGAGAAGAACTCTTCTTATGCCAAAATTAATGATACTTCTATGCATATGAACCATGATAAGAATATTTTAAGTGATGGGTATATTGTGGATTTCATCAATGATGCTACTGAAAGTTATTATGAGAGAGGGAAACATGGTTATAGGCATCTTAATAATATTAAGTTTCCCCTCTTTATGTTGAGAATCTTGAAGTTACTCATGTTTTATCCTCTTATGCTTGTCACTTTGTTCTTCATGAATTCCTTTGTGTACAAGATTCCTTTGCATAGGAAGTGGGTTAGACTTAAATGTGTTTTGAATTTGCTTCTTGATGCTCTCTTTTGCCTCAACTCTTATTTCTTGGGAGTGCATCATTGAAATTATTGAGCCCATCTTAATGGCTATAAAGAAAGAACTTCTTGGGAGATAACCCATGTGTTTATTTTGCTACAGTAACTTTGTTTTATATTTGAGTCTTGGAAGTTGTTACTACTGTAGCAACCTCTCCTTATCTTTATTTTATTGCATTGTTGTGCCAAGTAAAGTCTTTGATAGAAAGGTTGATACTAGATTTGGATTACTGCGCAGAAACAGAATTCTTGCTGTCACGAATCTGGGCTGAATTCTCTGTAGGTAACTCAGAAAGTTCTGCTAATTTACGTGAATGATCCTCAGATATGTACGCAACTTTAATTCAATTTGAGCATTTTCATTTGAGCAAGTCTGGTGCCTCAATAAAATTCATATTTACGGACTGTTCTGTTTTGACAGATTCTGCCTTTTATTTCGCATTTCCTCTTTTGCTATGTGGGATGGATTTCTTTGCTCCATTAACTTCCAGTAGCTTTGTGCAATGTCCAGAAGTGTTAAGAATGATTATGTCACCTCTGAACATGTGAATTTTGATTGTGCACTGATGCGTCTCCGACGTATCGATAATTTCTTATGTTCCATGCCACATTATTGATGATATCTACATGTTTTATGCATACTTTATGTCATATTTATGCATTTTCCGGCACTAACCTATTAACGAGATGCCGAAGAGCCAGTTGATGTTTTCTGCTGTTTTTGGTTTCAGAAATCGTAGTAAGGAAATATTCTCGGAATTGGACGAAATCAACGCCCAGGGGCCTATTTTCACACGAAGCTTCCAGAAGTCCGAGGGAGAGACGAAGTGGGGCCACGTCTTCGTCGCGAAACCCCCAGTACCGAGAGCCACGATACGGAAAACCTTCCAGAGACGCCGCCGCCACCAATCCCATCTCGGGGGATTCAGGAGATCTCCTCCGGCACCCTGCCGGAGAGGGGAATCATCTCCCGGAGGACTCTTCACCGCCATGGTCGCCTCCGGAGTGATGAGTGAGTAGTTCACCCCTGGACTATGGGTCCATAGCAGTAGCTAGATGGTTGTCTTCTCCTCATTATGCTTCATTGTCGGGTCTTGTGAGCTGCCTAACATGATCAAGATCATCTATCTGTAATGCTATATGTTGTGTTTGTTGGGATCCGATGGATAGAGAATACTATGTTATGTTGATTATCAATCTATTACCTATGTGTTGTTTATGATCTTGCATGCTTTCCGTTATTAGTAGAGGCTCTGGCCAAGTTTTTACTCTTAACTCCAATAGGGAGTATTTATGCTCGATAGTGGGTTCATGCCTCCATTAAATGCAGGACAAGACGAGAAAGTTCTAAGGTTGTGGATGTGCTGTTGCCACTAGAGATAAAACATTGATGCTATGTCCGAGGATGTAGTTATTGATTACATTACGCAACATACTTAATGCAATTGTCTGTTGTTTGCAACTTAATACTGGAAGGGGTTCGGATGATAACCTGAAGGTGGACTTTTTAGGCATAGATGCATGCTGGATAGCGGTCTATGTACTTTGTCGTAATGCCCAATTAAATCTCACTATACTCATCATATCATGTATGTGCATTGTCATGCCCTCTCTATTTGTCAATTGCCCAACTGTAATTTGTTCACCCAACATGCTATTTATCTTATGGGAGAGACACCTCTAGTGAACTGTGGACCCCGGTCCATTCTTTTAATAGAATACAATCTACTACAATACTTGTTCTACTGTTCTCTGCAAACAATCATCATCCACACTATACATCTAATCCTTTGTTACAGCAAGCCGGTGAGATTGACAACCTCACTGTTTCGTTGGGGCAAAGTACTTTGGTTGTGTTGTGCAGGTTCCACGTTGGCGCCGGAATCCCTGGTGTTGCGCCGCACTACATCTCGCCGCCATCAACCTTCAACGTGCTTCTTGGCTCCTACTGGTTCGATAAACCTTGGTTTCTTACTGAGGGAAAACTTGCCGCTGTACGCATCACACCTTCCTCTTGGGGTTCCCAACGGTCGCGTGTTGTACGCGTATCATGCACTAACCCTCTAATGAGTTGTTTTGAGTTTGGTGTGGAGGAAGTTTTCAAGGATCAAGAGAGGGAGATGATACAATATGATCAAGGAGAGTGAAAGCTCTAAGCTTGGGGATGCCCCGGTGGTTCACCCCTGCATATTTCAAGAAGACTCAAGCGTCTAAGCTTGGGGATGCCCAAGGCATCCCCTTCTTCATCGACAACATTATCAGGTTCCTCTAGTGAAACTATATTTTTATTTCGTCACATCTTATGTGCTTTACTTGGAGCATCTGTATTGTTTTTATTTTTGTTTTGTTTGAATAAAGTTGGATCCTAGCATTCATTGTGTGGGAGAGAGACACGCTCCGCTGTTGCATATGGACAAATATGTCCTTAGTTTTACTCATAATGTTCATGGCGAAGGTTAAAACTGCTTTGTTAATTGTTATATGGTTGGAAACAGAAAATGCTACATGTGGTAATTGGTAGAATGTCTTGAATAATTTGATACTTGGCAATTGTTGTGCTCATAAGGATCATGTTTAAGATCTTGCATCATATACTGTGCACCTATTAATGAAGAAATACATAGAGCTTGCTAAAATTTGGTTTGCATGATTGGTCTCTCTAAGGTCTAGATATTTTCTAGTAAGGGTCGAACAACAAGGAAGACGGTGTAGAGTCTTATAATGCTTGCAATATGTTCTTATGTGAGTCTTGCTATACTAGTTCATACTTGTGTTTGCTTCAAACAACCTTGCTAGCCTAAGCCTTGTATTGAGAGGGATTACTTCTCATGCATCCAAAATCCTTGAGCCAATAACTATGCCATTTGTGTCCACCATACCTACCCACTACATGGTATTTCTCCGCCATTCCAAAGTAAATTGCTTGAGTGCTACCTTTAAATTTCCATTCTTTGTCTTTGCAATATATAGCTCATGGGACAAATAGCCTAAAAACTATTGTGGTATTGAATATGTACTTATGCATCTTATCTCTTATAAGTTGCTTGTTGAGCGATAACCATGTTCCTGGGGACGCCATCAACACTTTGTTGAATATCATGTGATTTACTATGCATGTTCGTCTTGTCTGAAGTAAGGGCGATTTACCATGAGTTGAATGGTTTGAGCATGCATATTGTTAGAGAAGAACATTGGGCCGCTAACTAAAGCCATGATCCATGGTGGAAGTTTCAGTTTTGGACAAATATCCTCAATCTCATATGAGAATATTAATTGTTGTTGAATGCTTATGCATTAAAGAGGAGTCCATTATCTGTTGTCTATGTTGTCCCGGTATGGATGTCTAAGTTGAGAATAATCAAAAGCGAGAAATCCAATGCGAGCTTTCTCCTTAGACCTTTGTACAGGCGGCATAGACGTACCCCTTTGTGATACTTGGTTAAAACATATGTATTGCGGTGATAATCCTGGTAATCCGAGCTAATTAGGACAAGGTGCGGGCACTATTAGTATACTATGCATGAGGCTTGCAACTTGTAGGATATAATTTACATGATGCATATGCTTTATTACTACCGTTGACAAAATTGTTTCTTGTTTTCAAAATCAAAGCTCTAGCACAAATATAGCAATCAATGCTTCCCTCTGCGAAGGGCCTTTCTTCTACTTTTATGTTGAGTCAGTTTACCCATTTCTCTCTATCTTAGAAGCAAACACTTGTGTTAACTGTGCATTGATTCTTACATACTTGCTTATTGCACTTGTTATATTACTTTATGTTGACAACTATCCATGAGATATACATGTTACAAGTTGAAAGCAACCGCTGAAACTTAATCTTCCTTTGTGTTGCTTCAATACCTTTACTTTGAATTTATTGCTTTATGAGTTAACTCTTATGCAAGACTTATTGATGCTTGTCTTGAAAGTACTATTCATGAAAAGTCTTTGCTATATGATTCAGTTTTTTACTCATTGTCTTTACCATTGCTTTGAATCGCTGCATTCATCTCATATGCTTTACACTACAAGAAAAGTTCTGATAGACAACGTCTCAAAATTGTCCGCTAAGGGGTATTTTTCGTCGCCTATGGGCCTAACCCGACGATATGGGTTCTGTTGTGGAAACTGCGTCAGGCAAAGTCCTACGACGATTTTTTCGGTCCGTCGCGCTTGGGCGCCCTTCCGCCACGGAAAATCGGACCGTTGCCCAAGTGTTTCCGGGAGCCCGTTGGCCGCGACGTCATGCAAAGCCCGACACGTGGCGACGCCGTTAATCGGCGATTGCTGGCGTTAACGGCGTTAACCTGAAACCCCGTGGTAGATGGTAGGCCCACACGAGGCTGCCACGTCTTAAGCGGGCCGGCCCATTAAGTTTGCGGGCCGGGCAGTGACTTAGTTTGACAGGTCAACTATATAGGCTGGGCTGGTCCATTAGTTACGTGGGCGGGCCTAACCTCTAAGGTTGATCGGTCAAAACTTTAATGGGCCGGCCCACTAAGTATGTGGGCGGGCCGAATGCACTCGTTTGACCGGTCCAACGAGGCAAAAGGGCCGGCCCACAAGACATGTGGGACCCACTTTCTGGTATCGGGCCGGCCCATTTACAAAGTGGGGTCCACATTAAAGCAATGAGGCCGGCCCAAGAAGTTATTGGGCGGCCCAATTAGCATGTGGGTCCCACTTTCCTGCTATCGGGCCGGCCCATTTAGTACGTGGGGTCCACATTTGATCAAATGGGCTGGCCCAACAAGCCAGTGGGCCGGGCCAAAAGCACTGGTGGGTCCCATTTTCCTGTTAAAGGGCCAGCCCATTTAGTATGTGGGGTCCACTATATAGCAAGTGGGCCGGCCCAACAAGATAGTGGGCCGGGCCAAAAACACAGGTGGGTCCCACTTTCCAGTTAAAGGGCTGGCCCATTTAGTATGTGGGATCCACCATATAGCAAGTGGGCCGGCCCAACAAGATAGTGGTAGGGCCAAAACACTGGTGGGTCCCACTTTCCTGTTAAAGGGCCGGCCCATTTAGTATGTGGGGTCCACCATATAGCAAGTGAGCCGGCCCAACACGCTAGTGGGCCGGGCCAAAAACACAGGTGGGTCCCACTTTCCAGTTAAAGGGCCGGCCCATTTAGTATGTGGGGTCCACCATATAGCAAGTGGGCCGGCCCAACAAGATAGTGGGCCGGGCCAAAAACACAGGTGGGTCCCACTTTCTTCTTAAAGGGCCGGCCCATTTAGTATGTGGGGGCCACCACAAAAGCAATTGGGCTGGCCCAACTAGTTAGTGGGCCGGCCCAGTAGTGGGTGGGGTCCACCTTAAAGCAAGTGGGCCGGCCCAATAAAAGTGTGGGGTCCACAGTAAATCAAGTGCGCTGGCCCAATAAGTAAGTGGGCCAGCCCGTTTAGTTGATGTTTATATGCCGGCGTAATAGGCGCTTTAGGATTTTGCGGGCCGGCACATATGTGATTTCGCTTAATTGGGCCGTTTAAGGGATGGGAATTCGTGATTTAGATACTGAGAATATTTACGCATCATTGATTTCTGTCGGATAGCCTCACTTACCACAAGCACCAAAGAAAAAATGCGCGAAAGAACTATAAAAACTAACTAAATATTACATCAGCTGCAAGGCATTGAAAAAATATTACAGAACCCAGAGAAATTGAATGGTAATTAAACCTAGCAATACAATGAAGGGATCCGGCAATCTTTTAAGTTGTCCATGCAGCACCTATATCCGAAACAAAGACATTATAAGTTAAGACAGCAACAATGGAAAGGCAAAGACACTACAATATTGTTTGCCAAAGAATTTGGAACTCATCATTTCGTCGTTAAAACAAGATCATTGTAATGCGCACAATAAGCAAACAAAGAGTGCATGCCGCATACCAACAACCAATATAACAGAGCATGTTAGAATGAAGCAATGAGACTTACTACTGTCGAGTCCCATGCAAACCAACATGTTCAGGGAGTACAAAATTGGCATGAACAACATAGTAGCAGGCTATAAATTTTGTAACAACGACTGAGCAAGATGAAGTTATGATGGCTACATCTACAGAGCAGGGAATGTAAACCAAAAATAGAAGTTACGATGGCAAAAGCTAAAGAGGTGGGAATGTGAACCAACATGTGCCAAGTGCAATTACTTCATTTTGGCCGTGAACTAAATAATACTCCTGAACTTATAGTGAAGGGGATGCAAATCAAGATGTTTCGGGATATAAACTTGTAATGAGCAACACATAGAGGATAGTTAATGGCCGGAGCTTAGGATGGACCAGATACGAGAATATAGTGGGATCACTGTGAACTTGTATAAGAGGGAATGCAAACCAATATGTTCAGCTTTCCATATGTGAGCGTCATGCCAAGTCAGAGAAACAAGTCAATAATGCAGCTTTTGAAGAACAAGATGGCACGCAAAATTATTATCTAGTAGTATGACAAGTTTATTTGTACTACATGCTAGATAGCAGAGTGATAGCATGCCAAACTAAGTCCTTACTTTGTTAGCTCACAATGAACTAGATACAAAAAATGGCATCACCTGTAGTACAGGGAATGCAAGCCAACATGTTCATGGAGTAAAAAATTGGCACAAACAACATGGTAGCAGGCCATAATTTTTGTAACAACGACTGAGCAAGATAAAGTTATGATGGCTAGATCTACAGAGCAGGGAATGTAAACCAAATATAGAAGTTACGATGCCAAAAGCTATAGAGCAGGGAATGTGAACCAACATGTGCAATTACTTAAAATTGGCCATGAACTAAATAATAGCAGGATGTTACTATAATACCTATAATTTTTGTAACAACGACTGAGCAAGATAGAAGTTATGATGGCTACATCTATAGAGCAGGGAATGCAAACCAAAATGTTCAATCGCTTAAAGTTAGCAATGAAGTAGAAAATAGCAACGTGTTACGGTCATAGCTAGGAATGAACTAAAAGAGCTTCAGACAAACAAGCATCTGAACCCAGAACATGGCGCTAAAACAAGGGACTTACATTAGGAGAAGCACTGCGTGGGAGTCACAGCGAGATCTTCACGGGGTTGATAGATCCGGTGATGAAGTACGCTACATGTGCTACTTGGGGTTGGAGAGACGGCCATTACACTTCATGGTTACTCATCTCATCTGCAAAAACGTAACGGCGCGTCGTTAGCACAAACAGGTTCCCCCAAGATTAAACAAGAACTTGCAGGCAAGCAATAGAAAAGCGATAGTAGAAGAGTTTAGATCATGCACGGCGCCGGTGAAGCAGATCCGGTTCATGCACAGCGGTGTCGGTGAGCAAGATACGATGCGGTGGACGACGGATCCGGCGAAGCGGCTCCGGTGGGGTGGACGATACCGCAGCTGAAGCGGCTGCGATGAAGACTGCTGGATGAGCATATGGTTTCGAGGTTCGGCGGGGATGATCCGGTCCGGTTGATGACGGCGTCGATGAAGCGGCTCCGGCAGGCAGCCAGATGACGAGGATCGCGAGGGCTCGGGTAGGCCAGGGAAGTCCGGCGGGGATGTTCCGGTGCGGTGGTCGTGGAGGTGGGAGAGAGGGACTTGGGAAGTTCCGGTGGGTGGTCTGAAGGAAATGTATTTTTTTTGGGAGGGTTTCCGGGCTAGGGAGGTGGTGATCCAAAAAATGACGGGCAGACCCCCCCACCAACCGACTTTGCTGCCATCTCCACAGGGGTAGAATAGGAATTTGGAAGCGTGTGAAATTTTTGTATTTTGTGGGCGGCAAGTTTTGCCGCTATGAGATTTTGAATTTGGCCACCGTCCAAGTATAATGATAAAAAATTGTGACACCGTACTAGTACCTCTGTTCAAGGCCGAGTGCAAAATCAAATCATCATCACGTTGAAAATTTGTTACCAACTTACCATGATCATGATCTACCTCTGAAAATGGGCGCATCCACTAAAACTTGCAAAGTATAATAATACAAATTTGTGAGACCGTACTAGTACTTATGTTCAAGGTCGAGTGCAACATTAAATCATCATTACATTGAAAATTGTGTTACCATGATCATGATATTTCTCTGAATTTGGCGCATCCGCTAAATCTCGCAAAGGATAATGATAAAAAAATGTGAGATTGTACTAGTTCTTATGTTCAAGGCCGAGTACAAGATCAAATCATCATCACGTTGAAATTTGTTACAATGATCATGACATATCTCTAAAATTGGTGCATCCGCTAAATCTTGCACGTGGCGCATCTCGGTGCGGAGCAACAGGTCGGTGCTATCAAGGTTGAGGCGTCGGTAGCGTCATCGGGCTCTCCTCTCTTGATAGATCTTCTACATGGCCCAGCGCACCACCCGCCGATAAGCAGTCACATGTGAGCCCGAGGTGGAGACGTCCCCGGCATCCTCGAGGCGCGGCCGCCCTTCTACGAGCCAGCGTCGACTCAAGGTATGAATCCATGTGGTGCCTTAGATTTATTGTTCTTCTCTTATGATTATTTTGAGCCGAACATGTGTGCTCTTTCTCTGAATATATTGCTTGAAAAGCTTACCAAGTTACTTAAATTCACTTCGTTCTTAATCTTGCGAGCTAATATTGTTATTTTAATGAACGGTGGTGCGCGCAAGCAGAATTATTTGTTGGTGTGTTGAGCTGTTAGGCATAAGTCGAAATCCTCATCTAAACGAGGCCTCAGCTTAACACATAAAAAAGGTGTTCAATCTCGCCCACAATACCCTCTTCTTTCCTCTCCCTTTATTGGAACTTGTTTTGCAGACAAGGAAAGTGGCACGTGTAATGTGAGTAAAACCCTCTTAGCCAAAATCATCTACGAGCAAGATTTTCTATATTGTAGATGCCCCAATTGACTCTCATCCCCAAAGTAGTTTTTTTATGTCAGTATAGACTTCTTTACTGGATGTATACTATCGTACATGGCATGCATTTGCCTAATGAGCAGCATTGTATTGCTATTCTAGCCAACCTGATCGATATGTCAAGCTTCATGCACGAGATGCCATGTTTAATTTACTCCCTCGCTCTGATCCATATTTCTTCATGTGAAATGAATGTAAAATCGGAGGGAGTACTTTTCTTAGATAGTACTATATCATTTCAAAAAAAAGTACTACTACATCACAAATGCATCAAAAGAGTACTACATCACAAGACCACCACGGTTGTACTAGTAGAGTTTAATGCTGAACTTCCAAAGGGATTAAGATTACACATATGAACTTTAAACATGACCAGGAGCATGAGGGCCAGCAGGAGGGGCGTTGACGTGGAGCAAGCTAGGCAAGACGTAATTCTGGAGGAAGAGGCCATATGATGCGTGCTTGGCCTTGGTTGCAGGGCGGTGTTTCCCCCTATGTACTTAGTGTTGGAGATATGCCCAAGAGGCAATAATAAAATGGTTATTATAATATCTTTGAGTTTATGATAAAGTTTACATACCATGCTATAATTGTATTAACCGAAACATTGATACATGTGTGTTATGTGAACAACAAGGAGTCCCTAGTAAGCCTCTTGTATAACTAGCTTGTTGATTAATAGATGATCATCGTTTCATGATCATGAACATTGGATGTTATTAATAACAAGGTTATGTCATTATGTGAATGATATAATGGACACACCCAATTAAGCGTAGCATAAGATCACGTCATTAAGTTATTTGCTATAAGCTTTCAATACATAGTTACCTAGTCCTTATGACCATGAGATCATATAAATCACTTATACCGGAAAGGTACTTTGATTACATCAAACACCACTGCGTAAATGGGTGGTTATAAAGGTGGGATTAAGTATCCGGAAAGTATGAGTTGAGGCATATGGATCAACAGTGGGATTTGTCCATCCCGATGACGGATAGATATACTCTGGGCCCTGTCGGTGGAATGTCGTCTAATGTCTTGCAAGCATATGAATAAGTTCATAAGAGACCACATACCACGGTACGAGTAAAGAGTACTTGTCAGGAGACGAGGTTGAACAAGGTATAGAGTGATACCGATGATCAAACCTCGGACAAGTAAAATATCGCGTGACAAAGGGAATTGGTATCGTATGTGAATGGTTCATTCGATCACTAAAGTCATCGTTGAATATGTGGGAGCCATTATGGATCTCCAGATCCCGCTATTGGTTATTGGTCGGAGAGAAGTCTCAACCATGTCTACATAGTTCGCGAACCGTAGGGTGACACACTTAAGGTTTGATGTCGTTTAAGTAGATATGGAATATGGAATGGAGTTCGAAGTTTTGTTCGG
The DNA here is from genome assembly GCF_019359855.2 of Lolium perenne. Classification (NCBI taxonomy): domain Eukaryota; kingdom Viridiplantae; phylum Streptophyta; class Magnoliopsida; order Poales; family Poaceae; genus Lolium; species Lolium perenne. Next base: position 277,575,128 of record NC_067245.2, read on the forward strand.
AGTCTCGGATGGGATCCAGGACATCACGAGGAGTTCCGGAATGGTCCGGAGAATAAGATTCATATATAGGAAGTCACTTTCCAAGTTTGGAAATGATCCGGTGAATTTATGGAAGGTGGTTTCTAGAATTATCCGGAAATAAATTACTATGGAAGGAGGAGTCCCGGAGGGACTCCACAAACCCTAACCAGCCAACCAAGTGGGAGGGTGGAGTCCATGGTGGACTCCACCTCCTTGGCCGGCCAAGAAAAGGGGGAAGGGGAGAGTCCCTGTCCCTCTAGGTTTCGTCCATAAGGCAGTTTTTCTGTTGGGGTCTTATTCGAAGACTTTGGGAAAACCCTTGGGGTTCCACCTATATAATGAGGAGGAGAGGGAGGGGGCAGCCTATGGCTTGGCCGCACCACCCCTGCCCCCTTGAGGCCGGCGCCCATGGCACCCCCTCTCCCCAAACCCTAGCACCCCTCCTCCACTACTTCTCCCGCATATGCTTAGCGAAGCTCCGCCGGAGATCTCCATCGACACCACCACCACGCCGTTGTGCTGCCGGGATTCCGAGGAGGATCTACTACTTCCGCTGCCCGCTGGAACGGGGAGAAGGACGTCGTCATCAACACCGAACGTGTGACCGAGTACGGAGGTGCTGCCCGATCGTGGCACCGTGATCAAGATCTTCTACGCGCTTTTGCAAGCGGCAAGTGATCGTCTACCGCAGCAATAAGAGCCTACTCTTATAGGCTTTGGAAATCTTCAAGGGTTAGTCTCGTTCATCCCCTCGTTGCTCCCATCTTCTAGATTGCATCTTGGCTTGGATTGCGTTCTCGCGGTAGGAAATTTTTTGTTTTCTATGCAACGTATCCCAACACTTAGGCCTACACCCATCGCATGTTGGATCAGGCTGTGGATGTCCTCCTAGAGAAATTTGCCATATAATGGGCAAAATAGCTCCCCGCGCATGCAGACACGAATTTCACCACCCTTCAGCCGCTTGAGAACATAGCGGCTTTTCCGGTCCCTGCGCACCTTGTTGTTGTCCATGTCATCAGAATACTCCTATGAATTATTATGTACTACATAATCAGGTTTTTTATGACAGATCGAATAAATACTCCACTAACATAATCAAACCTTAGAAACCCTAAAATTAAATGTGTAGAACAAGTAAATGGCAGAAGAAATCGTAATAAATCATGAGAAACCCTATGAACAACCATGAACATAAGCCACAACAATTGCAAGTCCACTAAGTATGAACACATAAATTGATTATATGACTACATGGCAGATTAGTCGAAATTAAACTAGAATCTGATCTTACGAATCGTAGAATCAATTACATCTACAAGAACAAGGTAGGATATCAAATCAATCAAGAACCAGGCTCGTGCAAACCATGTGAACAACAATATGACACAAAGAGGGTTGGGACAGTTTCGGTAAAAGAGAAGTACCTCCTCGTCATCACCCTCAACATCCTCACAGGCCCGAACATTTGGGCCGAAATCGTCGAAGGGGTCGAGGTTCGCGTCCAACATCGGGCCTAGGAAGACCTCGCCGTGGTGGCCTGCAACGCCGTGCACATCTTCGGCGGGATAAACAACATTGGTATCCACCTTCTGCTCGACGGCCAGGACGCCCGTTTCGACCGAGGTCGAAGAACCAGACAAGCAGAGGAGACGAGCGGCATGGGTGCCCGGTGAAGCCTCACCCGTCGTGACGGCCAGGACGCCCATTTCGACCGAGGTCAAAGAATCCAACAAGCAGAGGAGACGAGCGGCCTGGGTGCCCGGTGAAGCCTCACCCACCGCGACGGCCACTACCGTAGAGGCATCCTCTGCGTGGGCGGTCGCCTATTGCTCCACCTCGTATGCAATACCTATCTTCATGCTGCTGCGGTTGGAAATGGGAAAGTCGATGCCTCAGAGGTGCGGTGAGTGGATGGGGGGTTTTCACAGTGTGGGGGAGGCAAGTTGGGGGAGTGGAGAGGACGAGCTCGCGAGAGATGATGAGGCCGATTATGTTATAGCCTCTGACTCTCTGTATCCAGTAGTGGACGCGTGAATTCATGCATGTACTCGACTTTCCACTTTCTGGGAGACGTGTACGAAACTTTTTTTTTTGGACCATTTAACTTCATGTGGGACTCATGTATACCAATACTTCCAAACGTCATAAGTAATTCAAAATCATTCAGAATAATATGAGACCTTAACATTTTATTTTTTGTGTCAGATATTGTCTATGAAAAATAACATCCTTCAAAAAATAAATCCCCTATGCCAATCCGATCATGCCCGTCTACTCCAACTAGCTTCCTCGAGTAATTTGTCACCTTACGTTCTTAAAATGAACCAAAATTTGGCACAGGGGTGCATCATCACATGGAAAATGATGTTACCATTATGTCTTCCCATTTTTTTTGAATTTTTCAAAATTGTCATGCCCTAACGGAAAAAATGTACTCCTTCTAAGAAGCATGTATCGGAATGGCATTACCAAAACCTAGGGGTGGGGTGGGGGGAGGGGGGCACATGGTGGTGTGATGATACATCACATTTGGACCACACAACACCATTTGGACCAACCAAAAAAAAACCACCCTACACAAACCCTGGTCAAAACTAGTTTGACCAATATTACAAAAGTTGTACGGAGTACATAATTCAGAAATCGTCAGAAATATACGAAGCATTCAGGAGTCCCCAAAGTCAGTGACTTTGAGTCACTTACAACTGTGGTCCACATATCAGTCACCCAAAGTCATGGCAAAGTCAGCTTGGCAAAGTCACCGACAGACAAAGCAAACGGAACAGACAATTCCGTAGCACTGAAAAGACATCTCACAGAAAAGGCTAGTACTACCTTTTCTTCCCGGATAAGCAAAAATAGCTGATCGGTACTGACGAAATGCACCAGGTCCGCAATGTACTCCAGCTATAAGTGAAGCATGCCTACCACTGAAGAGGAAATTCAAGATTCCACCAGATCCCCATATCACTCTTTTGCATAAAACACGGACATATCTTTTGCACAATTCACCACTTGTTGGTCTAATCTATCGCAGCTTCCATCAGTTGGTCATCCAATTAACGATTTAACGGATTAGAAAAATAAGCGATGGAATTAGAAGTACTAGTAGCGAAATGTGCAAAATATACCGTCCTTCCCGAGGGGGTTTGTCCAGAAGAGGGCCGGATGACAATGTCCCGGGTGCATCCAGAAACGAGAGGGGTAGTTTCTAATACATGTAAGAAATTATTTTACAAAAAGGTACATATTAAGTAGTACAACTATTAGTACAGTACTACTATTTCAAGGGAAAATGCCATGTCGTGCGACCTCTAATCAATGAGTAGAAGTTGTAGGTGCGCATAACATGCATTCTTTGAAAGCTGCTTCCGCTGGAATTTGAGCTCGGCCGGGCGGATTCTGCGAAGTTCGCCCGACGTCACTCATGTATCCCACCAAACTGCTCACTTCTTTCAATGTCTCTTCTCTTTCACTGCAGCTCTCCAACATCAGGTGCATCAACTTATCTTGTGCCTTACGCCTCTCGAGAAGGGCAAGGATGGCGATGTCGACATATTCAAGGTTCAACTTTTGGAGCTGTACTTTATCTGAAGAAGGATTTTGTACTCTATATCAGACTTGTCTCTTTCGAGGCACACAGTCTTGAGTATGCTGCTGGCTTTCTCCGCTGATGCAATGTTCCTCTCTTTCTGCTTAATCAGCTCGTTCTTCAACATATCGCGCTCATTGCGAAGGCTGCAAATGAGCTCCACAAGAGTTTTCGAATTCTTCTTCTTGGCAGCCAAATCGTCTCGGAGGCGATCACACTCTAAGCTGAGCTCCTCGTTTTTCCATCAAGATGGTGACAGTGGTGTCGATAGTCGGCGCCGCTTCCTTCGAGGCGAAATCATCGGTAGCAAGTAAGCGCAAAGGAAGAAGAAGAAGAAGAAGAAGAAGAAGAAGATAACTACACGATGCTTGGTGCTACCTCATTTCGCCGGGTAGGGCCGGGTTGAAATCATCGGACGACGATGATTCCTTGGTCGTGGAAGTTGGTGCGATGCGGGCGTCGTTGGAACTTCCAACCCTTTAAGATGTATAACCATAGAGACTCTTAAAGAGCTTGAGCCCGGGCAAGAAGAAACGAAAGTACATGGCGAAGGAAACTAACCCGGTGAGCACAGCACGGACGCGTTTCAGCGACGGCGGCAGCGGCGGCGACGGCGAGCCCACTTGGTTTCTGGAACCGTCTCTCGAAATTTCGAGCCGGCGTTTTTTATCCGCGTACTTGACCGCCGGCGACCTGAAGTTTGAACACATTAATTGCTGGAGGAGAGAGCGACGAAAGAAACGAAAGTACATGGTGAAGGAAACTAACCCGGTGAGCACAGCACGGACGCGTTTCGGCGGCGGCGGCGGCGACGGCGAGCCCACTTGGTTTCTGGAAGCGTCTCTCCAAATTTCGAGCCGGCGTTTTTTCTCCGCGTACTTGACCGCCGACGACCTGAATTTTGAAGACATTGCTGGAGGAGAGAGCGACGAACAAATGTTTGTTAGGTGGAGAGAGGAAGAAAGTGAATGGAACGAGAGAGTTTAGCGTTTTGCCCTTATAGTCATAGTCGCTAACCGTGACGCGGGAAGGTTGGTTGTCGGCGTTTAATGGTCTCCCGCGTGGAAACCGAGGCGGCCACGAGGCAGCGGCTGGCCACGCGGCGTCCAGTCCCCTACGCCGCCGTAAATGAGGGTAGTTGCCTATCACCACCAGGTGACATGCACCTTTTGCATGTCACCATGTGACATGCGGCCTAAATTCAAATTTAAAACATTGCGAAAAAAATCATGCATCCGGTGACATGCCCATGGCATGCCACCGATGAAGAGTTCCATGCCATGCACTCTGGCACTCTGCGCTGTCTTGGATCAGAAAATGAGCGAAGAACGAGGACGAGGCACTAGTTCAAATTTAGGATGAAGTTTAAGTTTTATTTTGGTTTAAATTAGATTAGAGGGAGTAGTACTCTTACTTTATTACTCGTACTTGTGTTAATGTAGTAGTATTATTATGGTGGTGTACTTGCGTTCATGTACTTGTTTCAATTTGTTTTGGTGAAGGAGACATGCATCACCTTTTTTGGTGATGTATCTAGTCGTCATGTAGCCCTTGTCAAATTCCTCGATATCGATGGGAGGGCTTGTTCACCCCATACTGATGGGAGCCCTTGTCAAATCGTAATCATAGCCAAAAGGCGCATTTTTTCCCGATATTACTCGATGCTTAAGGCGCGGGTGGTTGTGGTTCAGTTATCTCCCTAATTTGCACACCTTTCCCGTTTCCACTAGTCGAAAGTCGAAACCTGGCCACATTAACCCAAGATCCTGAAGCCGCCGCCTCAACCCTAGCCGCCTCCAGTTCTTCCTCCTCCATAGATTGGTTCCCCCTCCTCCGGTTGGCTTCGCCGGCGTCAGGAGGAGTGGGGAACCCGATCTATGCGTGGAGTTTCGAATAAAAGTATTGTTTTCATTAGATTATATTAGATTATGTTAGGATTTTGGTAGCCGCCTTCTTGTTGGTTTCCCCTCAATGGAGATGGCATCGTCTGCAATAAGTGATCTTCGGCCTTTCGTTCGGCGACGAGATCTTCTTCCCGGCGTCAATGGTGGTCTTGAACGATCACAATTTTCTAGGTATGGGCCTTTGGATCTTGCTTCGCAGCATCGATTTTGGATCTTTTGTCTTTGTTGCCGTGGGGAGGATTATCCTCGCAGTTTTGTCCCGGCTGCTACGTCTCGACAATGGTGATTCGTACTCTCGGCTCTCCATCGACGATGACAAAGCTAGTCGGTTATTATTCCCCGATATACTGGTGTTGGTACTCTTGCCGATGTTGTATGTTGCTTTAATGGTTGTGTGCGTGCACGCAGCTTTGGCATTGCGGCTCAAAAAATTATGGGAGAACTTTCATCGGTATCTACAGGTCTATGGTTATTTATCTATTTTTGGCTGCCTTGAGAAAAGTACAAGATTGTGTTACGGAAGAAGAAAAAATTGAAGACCTCGAAGATTTGTTACTATCTTTTAGACTTTATTTTGTAATCGTTGGAGTCGGTTCATGTATCTCTACCATGTACTATTTGTTGCTATGAATATATGTGGTATTGATTGTCAAAAAAAAAAAAAACCCAAGATCTGAAAAACTGTTGGTCTATCCCGAGAAATGAGGAGGTTTAAGGAAACGAGGAGTCCAGCGCGTGCGGAAGGAGCTTTAATCGTGCGAGCATGCAGGGGCAAAATGAGGAAACTATCGATTACTTTCTCTCCTGCCAGTCTTATACCTTAATAAATGGGCAACCGAGCACGTTGTAGCTAATCCTTTTATTAATTAAGCAGCTATATTAGTCAATAAGATTGCCTTATGTTTTTCCTCGGTTTTCGCCAAGCCCTTATTTGTAACCCGCGAAGGAGCTCGAGACGGGAGGATTCCGGTTTAGTTGACCGTTCCGTGCTGACGTGTGGGGCTAGTAGAAAGGGACCGCGTGGGACAGACGAGACCGCATTTGGTTGTACGTGAGCAGGAGCTGGGTTACGTCTCTCTCGGCGCGAATTGGCATTTTTAAGAGCACCTTTTCCCCTCTCGTCTCTTTGTCTTTATTAACCAAATTAGTATCAAATCTAGAGAAGCTTGCATTTCTGTCTTTCTTCAATTATTTGTGCCTTTTGGCCCTCGTTGTTTGCCCAATATGGCAGAAAATCTAGTACTCGCTCTGGTCCATATGTATGTAGTTAAATCTAGAAGCAAATCTCCAGGGTAATGTACTCTGTTCGACAAATTCACGGTAATAGTAAATCGAGAAAACAAAGTAGGGCCAACAAAATATACTCCAAGTAGAATAGGGATAGATAATAGGGATCCCTCCTAGATAATAAGCTGCATACACGAGCCAACGAGTTCGAGGTTCTTCACAACACCATCATACTAACAACATAACAACAAGGGATCCCTAGCTAACAACAAAATAGAAGCTGCTTTGCGGCAGCGGCTACGTCCGGGACTCCGCCTACCCCATCTGCCTCTGCCTCCACTTGTTGCTCCCCTTGGGAGCCTTGGGCTTGAGCGGAGGCATGCGCCCGGCGGAGATCTCCACACGCCGGATGCTTTGCGGAGGTGCATGCCGAGCGCCATGTGCTTGGCGCGGAAGGAGTGGGGGTTCACCGACGCGCCGACCTTGGGGTTGGTGTTGCCGATGTTCTCGGCATGCGTGAGGAGGCGATTGAAGTCGGTGCGGCCGAGCCTCCTAGTGCGAAGGGGAACACAGTAGACACCCTTGGCGAAGTAGGAGACGTATCTTGGCCGACCTGCAGCCTCCGCAAAGCACTGGCGAGTCTTGACGTCATGGTGCTCGTCGTCGCTGCCGACGTCATTGCCGGACAGCTGATCCATATCAAACGGGAACTATTAGTGAATGAGATGCAACGATGACTAACGTGCATGATAACAAAGTAAGGAAAAACAGAGCCGGCCTCAGTTAGAGTGGACACGATTATATGTCTACAGGGATGGTGTTAGCGAACCATAGCTCATGCACAATGATTTGTACACGGCAATGGTTCGCTGAACCCACTCTGTAAAAATTTGTGCCCAACGATTCATCATAGGCAAAGAAACAGATTCGAGATCTGATTTTGAACAGATTCAGAATATTTGCAAAATTAAACGGTTGATATCTTTTGATTCGTGCATAAAATAACCGACCGAGATCCCATAAATTAACTGATTGAGATCCCATTATTACTTGCATAAATTAACCGAACGGCCGAACTCCAAATCTTAAACGAAATCAAGAAGGGATCAAAGCAAAATGGAATAAAATCGACGCAAATATTAACCCAATACTCAACCATCTACAGATCGGCACTAATAGTTACTAGGGAACCAGCAAAAATAGGGTTCAAAAAGGAATGGGGAACAAAAAAGGGAGCAAACCATAGTTACCTCGTTCCATGGGTCGTCCATGCAGGTGTCGTAGGGGTTCGGAGGCGAGATGTACGGCACCGGCTCATAGGGGTCCCATCCCGGCGGGATACGACCGCCACCGGCGGCGGCGACGGCCTTTGAGGGGACGACGTCGAAGAGGGAGGCGTCGCGCTTGGAGCCGATGGCGTCATGGACGATGGGATTCGCATTCTCCATGTCCATCTCGCCTGCAGAGAGGGAGAGGGTTTTTTGCTTTGGAGAAGATGATGGGACGTGAGAGGCGGCGTTGCATGAGCGAGTGAGAGTGACAGAGATAGTGCGAGGAGGCGTCTATAAAGGCGAGGGGTGGTTAATGCGACCCGCGTCCTACGCGTCCACCATTTAACGTCTGCACGTCTTGGGCTTCTGCAACGCGACACGCGTCCACGATTGCACGTCTTCGACCACGCACCGCGACTCGCGTCAGTACCCGTCAACAATTGCACGTCTTCCACTTCTGCACCGCAACACGCGTACTCGAGTCTAACCCTGGAAATTTAGATATACTCTCGAGTCTTATACTGTAGCATTTTTTGTGTGCTCAGTTTTCCCCTAGAGTACTAATACTGGCTAGTGCAATATACTCAGTTTTACCTCAAGTGCCTGGTCAACAGAGAGTCAACAAATGGGATTAACTAGTTAAATGAGTCAACAAATGGGATTATCAGTTCGTTTTCACGTGTTAAACTTGTCTAAATATTGGTCAAACCTAGGATTTGACCAAGATTCAAATGGGCAGAAAATTAAAAAAAAACAGAAAAATGAAAAACCAAAGCACATAGTCTTCTTATGTCATATAGTAAGCATTAAAGGTGATAAACAAGGTCTAGACATATTCAAACCATACAAATCATGTATCTACCCCCTAACCCTAAACTCTGTCTTATGAAGTCAAGCATGAAGAGAAGTGGTTTTGGGTTTCAAACATGGAAATTTCAAAAACCTCCCAAAAACTTCATTTTAGAGTGACTAAGAAGGATACATGCTTCCCTTTTCATTTTCATGTTTTAAACTTGTTTAAATCTTGGTCAAACCTAGGATTTGACCAAGATTCAAATGGGCATTAAAATTTAAAAATCAGAAAAATGAAAAACCAAAGCACATAGTGTTCTTATGTCATATAGTAAGCATTAAAGTTGATAAACAAGGTCTAGACATATTCAAACCATACAAATCATGTATCTACCCCCTAACCCCTAAACTCTGTCTTATGAAGTCAAGCATGAAGAGAACTGGTTTTGGGTTTCAAACATGGAAATTTCAAAAACCTCCCAAAAACTTCATTTTAGAGTGACTAAGAAGGATATATGCTTCCCTTTTCATTTTCATGTTTTAAACTTGTTTAAATCTTGGTCAAACCTAGGATTTGACCAAGATTCAAATGGGCATCAAAATTTAAAAAAATCAGAAAAATGAAAAACCAAAGCACATAGTTTTCTTATGCCATATAGTAAGCATTCAAGTTGATAAACAAGGTCTATACATATTTAAACCAGACAAATCATGTATCTATACCCCTAAACCTTAAACTCTATCTTATGAAGTCTAGCATGAAGAGAAGTCGTTTTGGGTTTCAAACATGGAAATTTCAAGAACATCCCAAAAGCTTCATTTTAGTGTGACTAAGAAGGATCAAGGCTTATATTTTCATTTTCATGTTTTAAACTTGTTTAAATCCTGGTCAAATATAGGTTTGACCAAGATTCAAATGGGCATAAAATAAAAATATAGAAAAATGAAAAACCAAAGCACATAGTCTTCTTATGTCATATAGTAAGCATTAAAGTTGATAAACAAGGTCTAGTCTTATTCAAACTAGACAAATCATGTATCTACCCGCTAACCCCTAAACTCCGTCTTATGAAGTCTAGCATGAAGAGAAGTCGTTTTGGGTTCAAACATGGAAATTTCAAGAACATCCCAAAAGCTTCATTTTAGTGTGACTAAGAAGGAACAAGGCTTACCTTTTCATTTTCATGTTTTAAACTTGTTTAAATCCTGGTTAAATCTAGGATTTGACCAAGATTCAAATGGGCATAAAATAAAAAATTAGAAAAATGAAAAACCAAAGCACATAGTCTTCTTATGTCATATAGTAAGCATTAAAGTTGATAAACAAGGTCTAGACTTATTCAAACTAGACAAATCATGTATCTATCCGCAAACCCCTAAACTCTATCTTATGAAGTCAAGCATGAAGAGAAGTGCATGGTTTTGGGTTTCAAACATGGAAATTTCAAAAAACTCCCAAAAAATTCATTTTAGAGTGACTAAGAAGGATACATGCTTCCCTTTTCATTTTCATGTTATATACTTGTTTAAATCTTGGTCAAACCTAGGATTTTACCAAGATTCAAATGTGCATCAAAATTCCAAAAAAATCAGAAAAATGAAAAAACAAAGCACATAGTTTTCTTATGTCATATAGTAAGCATTAAAGTTGATAAACAAGGTCTAGACATATTCAAACAAGAAAAATCATGTGTCTACCCCCTAACCCTAAACTCTGTCTTATGTAGTCAAGCATGAAGAGAAGTGCTTTTGGGTTTCAAACATGGAAATTTCAAAAACCACCCAAAAGCTTTATTTTAGAGTGACTAAGAAGGATCCATGCTTATCTTTTCATTTTCATATTTTAAACTTGTTTAAATCATTGTCAAACCTAGGATTTGACCAAGATTCAAATGGGCATAAAATTAAAAAAATCAGAAAAATGAAAAACTAAAGCACATAGTCTTCTTATGTCATATATATAGTAAGCATTTAAAAGATGATAAATAAGGTCTAGACAATTCAAATAATACAAATCATGTATCTACCCCTAACCCTAAACTCTATCTTATGAAGTCAAGCATGAAGAGAAGTGGTTTTTGGTTTCAAACACGAAAATTTCAAAAACCTCCCAAAAGCTTCATTTTAATTAGACTAACTTATTAATTATGAAGGATCCAGGATTGATTACCTTTTCATTGTCATGTTTTAAACTTGTTTAAATCTTGGTCAAACCTGGGATTTGACCAAGATTCGAATGGGCATAAAAATTAAGAAAAAAATCGTAAGAATGAAAAACCAAAGCACATAGCCTTCTTATGTCATATAGTAAGCATTCAAATTGATAAACAAGGTCTAGACATGTTCAAACCAGAAAAATCATGTATCTACCCCTAACCCTAAACTATGTCTTATGAAGTCAAGCATGCATGAAGAGAAGTGGTTTTGGGTTTCAAACATGAAAATTTCAAAAACCTCCCAAAAGCTTCATTTTAGATACATGATTTTCCTGGTTTGAATATGTCTAGACCTTGTTTATCAACTTAATTGATTGCTTACTATATGACATAAGAAGACTACGTGCCTTGGTTTTCATTTTTTTTTGTTTTTTTTTGAATTTTATGCTCATATATTTGAATCTTGGTCAAATCTTAGGTTTGACCAAGATTTAAACAAGTTTAAAACATGAAAATGAAAAGGGAAGCATGTATCCTTCTTAGTCACTCTAAAATGAAGCTTTTGGGATGTTCTTGAAATTTCCATGTTTGAAACCCAAAACGACTTCTCTTCATGCTAGACTTCATAAGATCAACAGGGGGTAGATACATGATTTGTCTGGTTTGGATATACCTAGACCTCGTTTAACTTGAATGCATACGATATGACATAAGAAGACTACGTGCCTTTGTTTTTCATTATTCTAATTTTTTTGAATTTTGTGCCCACCCATTTGTATCTTGGTCAAATCCTAGGCTTGATAATGATTTAAACAAGATTAAAATATGAAAATGCAAAGGTAAGCATGGATCCTTCTTAGTCACTCTAAAATGAAGCTTTTGGGAGCAAAACCACTTCTCTTCATATGCTTGACTTCATAAGACGGAGTTTAGGGGTTAGGGGGTATAGATACATGATTTGTCTAGTTTGAATATGTCTAGACCTTGTTTATCAACTTAATTGGCTTACTATATGACATAAGAAAACTATTTGCTTTGGTTTTTCTTTTTCCTGATTTTTTTCAATTTTGATGCCCATTTGAATCTTGTCAAATCCTAGGTTTGACCGAGATAATTTAAACAAGCTTAAAACATGAATATGAAAAGGGAAGCATGTATCCTTCTTTGTCACTCTAAAATGAAGTTTTTGGGAGGTTTTTCAAATTTCCATGTTTGAAACCCAAAACCACTTCTCTTCATATGCTTGACTTCATAAGACAGAGTTCAGGGGTTAGGGGATATAGATAAATGATTTGTCTAGTTTGAATATGTCTAGACCTTGTTTATCAACTTTAATGCTTACTATATGACATAAGAAAACTATTTGCTTTGGTTTTCTTTTTTCTGACTTTTTTTCAATTTTGATGCCCATTTGAATCTTGTCAAATCCTAGGTTTGACCAAGATAATTTAAACAAGCTTAAAACATGAATATGAAAAGGGGAGCATGTATCCTTCTTAGTCACTCTAAAATGTAGTTTTCGGGAGGTTTTTGAAATTTCCATGTTTGAACCCCAAAACCACTTCTCTTCACATGCTTGACTTCATAAGACAGAGTTTAGGGGTTAGGGGTATAGATACATGATTTGTCTGGTTTAATATGTCTAGACCTTGTTTATCAACTTTAATGCTTACTATATGACATAAGAAGACTATGTGATTTGGTTTTTCATTTTTCTGTTTTTTATTTTTCTGCCCATTTGAATCTTGGTCAAATCCTAGGTTTGACTAAGATTTAGACAAGTTTAACACGTAAATGAGTTAACTTGGATTTCCTACCCTTGAATCCATAGGAAACTTTGTTCTAATGCACTATTATAATCAACCGAGTTTTTACACCAACAGGTCTGTCACTTACGTGTGGTGCCCACGCTTGAGGTCCCACACTTCAGTGAGCACAAGTCACGTGCAATAGGTACGCAAACTCCCAGCCATCTTCTTTGTCAAGAGAAGACGCATCAGGATGCGTATTGGAAGTCTGTGGGTCCTTCTGGATCCTTCCGTTGTCCCTCTCACAAAAAAACAAATCTCTCTCATTCTCGGCCTCGCTCGACTCGCTCGCTCGCTCGACTCGCTCGCTCGCTCGCTCGCACCTCCTGCTCACTGACAAACCCTGCACAAAAGTCAACATCATCACCCGAAAAAGGGGAGACACCATAATGCTCTCCCTTCTTCTCTCCTTCCGAGTGATCCCTCTTCCTCCGAGTTTCACTCGACGGGCAAACACCCATGTGCTGCATAGTAATAATAAAAAGGTAGTACTCGTAGAAAAATCGATATATGAATCTGTAATTAAATAGGTTAAACTAGGGTTTTGCCCAGTTCTACAGATCAAGGGTTCAAAAAAATCCAACTACGGGGTTCGAACAACACGATTCTAATCCAAGAATTTTTTCGACCTAGGTCACCCAAATGGCCTCAAACTATAGGGTTAGCATCTAGTGCAGTATGTGTGAAAATGTATGCACTATGTGTGCTATAACTTGTATGTCTTTCATATTTGAACCAAATTTGAATAAGTTTGAAATATTTGAAAAGGGGCTTTTGGCTTAAACATTTGAAACCAAAAACCACTTCTCTTCATGCATGCTTGACTTCATAAGACAGAGTTTAGCTAGGGTTAGGGGGTAGATGCATGATTTTCCTGGTTTGAATATGTCTAGACCTTGTTTATCAACTTAATTGAATGCTTACTATATGACATAAGAATACTATGTGACTTGTTTTTTATTTTTTGATTTTTTTAAAATTTTATGCCCATTTGAATCTTGGTCAAATCCTAGGTTTTGAACATGGTTTAAACAAGTTTAAATCATGAATATGAAAATTAAGCATCTATATATCCTTCTTACTCACTCCAAAATGTAGCTCTTGGGAGGGTTTTTCGAAATTTCCATGTTTGAAACCAAAACCACTTCTCTTCATGCATGCTTGACTTCATAAGACAGAGTTTAGGGTTAGGGGTAGATATATACATGATTTTCTGGTTTGAATATGTCTAGGCCTTGTTTATCAACTTGAATGCTTACTATATATATATGACATAAGAATGTTATGTCCTTTGTTTTTCATTCTTTTGATTTTTTATGAATTTCCATGCCCATTTGAATCTTTTGGTCAAATCCTAGAGGTTTGACCAAGATTGAAACAAGTTTAAAACATGAAAATGAAAAGGGAAGCTTGTATATCCTTCTTAGTCACTCTAAAATGAAGTTTTTGGGAGGTTCTTGAAATTTCCATGTTTGAAACCCAAAACCACTTCTCTTCATGCTAGACTTCATAAGACAATTTAATTAGGGGTTAGGGGGTAGATACATGATTTGTCTGGTTTGAATATGTCCAAACCTTGCTTGTTTATCAACTTGAATGCTTACTATATGACATAAGAATGCTTACCATATGTTTGAATTTTAAAAGCATATAGTCTTCTTATGTCATATATATAGTAAGCATTCAAAAGTTTTTCTTTGAGAGAGTAGCATGCATTCAAAAGTTGATAAATAAGATTTGTACATATTCAAACCAGACAAATCATGTATCTACACCCCCTAACCCTAAACTCTGTCTTATGAAGTCAAGCATGAAGAGAAGTGCTTTTGGGTTTCAAACATGGAAATTTCACAAACCTCCCAAAAGCTTCATTTTACAGTGACTAATTAAGAAGGATCCAGGCTTACCTTTTCATTTTTATTTTTTAAACTGCTTGTTTAAATCTTGATCAAACCTAGGATTTGACCAAGATTCAAATGGGCATAAAAAATCAGGAAAAAATGAAAAAATGAAAAAACAAAGCACATATATAGCCTTCTTATGTCATATATATAGTAAGCATTCAATTAAGTTGATAATTTTAAACAAGGTCTATACATATTCAAACCAGAAAAAAGCATGTATCTACCCATGCATATATATATAACCCTATACTTTTGTCTTATGAAGACGTCAAGGATGAAGAGAAGTGGATTTGGGTTTCAAACATGGAAATTTCAAAAACCTCCCAAAACATGTATATATCTACCCCTAAAGCCTAATCTTTGTCTTATGAAGCCAAGCATATGAAGAGAAGTGATTTTGGGTTTCAAACATGGAAACTTCAAAAACCTCCCAAAAGCTTCATTTTAGAGAGACTAAGAATGATCCATGCTTACCTTTTCATTGCCATGTTTTAAACTTGTTTTAACCTTGGTCAAACCTAGGATTTGACCAAGATTCAAATGGGAGTAAAAATTCAGAAAAATTCAAAAAAAATGAAAAACCAAAGCACATATATAGCCTTCTTATGTCATATAGTAAGCATTCAAGTTGATAAACAAGGTCTAGACATATTCAAAGCAGAAATATCATGTATCATATCTACCCCTAACCCTAAACTCTGTCTTATGAAGTCAAACATATGAAGAGAGCGGGGTTTTGGGTTTCAAACATAAAATTTCAAGTACCTTCATTTTAGAGTGAGTAAGGAAGGATTCATGCTTACCGTTTCATTTTCATGTTTTAAACTTGTTTAAACCTAGGATTTGACCAAGATTTAAATAGGCATAAAAAATCGAAAGAAATCAAAAAATGAAAAACCAAAGCACATATATATAGCCTTCTTATATCATATAGTAAAAATTCAAGTTGATAAACAAGGTCTAGACATATTCAAACAAGAAAAATCATGTATCTACACCTAACCATAAACTCTGTCTTAAGTGGTTTTGGGTTTCAAACATGGAAATTTCACAAACCTCCCAAAAGCTTCATTTTACAGTGACTAAGGAGGATCCATGCTTACCTTTTGGATTAAACGTTTGAAACCAAAAACCACTTCTCTTCATGCATGCTTGACTTCATAAGACAGAGTTTAGCTAGGGTTAGGGGTAGATACATGATTTCCTGGTTTGAATATGTCTAGACCTTGTTTATCAACTTAATTGATTGCTTACTATATGACATAAGAAGACTACGTGCCTTGGTTTTCATTTTTTTTGTTTTTTTTTGAATTTTATGCTCATATATTTGAATCTTGGTCAAATCTTAGGTTTGACCAAGATTTAAACAAGTTTAAAACATGAAAATGAAAAGGGAAGCATGTATCCTTCTTAGTCACTCTAAAATGAAGCTTTTGGGATGTTCTTGAAATTTCCATGTTTGAAACCCAAAACGACTTCTCTTCATGCTAGACTTCATAAGATCAACAGGGGGTAGATACATGATTTGTCTGGTTTGGATATACCTAGACCTCGTTTAACTTGAATGCATACGATATGACATAAGAAGACTACGTGCTTTTGTTTTTCATTATTCTGATTTTTTTGAATTTTGTGCCCACCCATTTGTATCTTGGTCAAATCCTAGGCTTGATAATGATTTAAACAAGATTAAAATATGAAAATGCAAAGGTAAGCATGGATCCTTCTTAGTCACTCTAAAATGAAGCTTTTGGGAGCAAAACCACTTCTCTTCATATGCTTGACTTCATAAGACGGAGTTTAGGGGTTAGGGGGTATAGATACATGATTTGTCTATTTTGAATATATCTAGACCTTGTTTATCAACTTAATTGGCTTACTATATGACATAAGAAAACTATTTGCTTTGGTTTTTTTTTTCCTGATTTTTTTCAATTTTGATGCCCATTTGAATCTTGTCAAATCCTAGGTTTGACCGAGATAATTTAAACAAGCTTAAAACATGAATATGAAAAGGGAAGCATGTATCCTTCTTTGTCACTCTAAAATGAAGTTTTTGGGAGGTTTTTCAAATTTCCATGTTTGAAACCCAAAACCACTTCTCTTCATATGCTTGACTTCATAAGACAGAGTTTAGGGGTTAGGGGGTATAGATACATGATTTGTCTAGTTTGAATATGTCTAGACCTTGTTTATCAACTTTAATGCTTACTATATGACATAAGAAAACTATTTGCTTTGGTTTTCTTTTTTCTGACTTTTTTTTCAATTTTGAAGCCCATTTGAATCTTGTCAAATCCTAGGTTTGACCAAGATAATTTAAACAAGCTTAAAACATGAATATGAAAAGGGGAGCATGTATCCTTCTTAGTCACTCTAAAATGTAGTTTTTGGGAGGTTTTTGAAATTTCCATGTTTGAAACCCAAAACCACTTCTCTTCACATGCTTGACTTCATAAGACAGAGTTTAGGGGTTAGGGGTATAGATACATGATTTGTATGGTTTAATATGTCTAGACCTTGTTTATCAACTTTAATGCTTACTATATGACATAAGAAGACTATGTGATTTGGTTTTTCATTTTTTTGTTTTTTATTTTTCTGCCCATTTGAATCTTGGTCAAATCCTAGGTTTGACCAAGATTTAGACAAGTTTAACATGTAAATGAGTTAACTTGGATTTCCTACCCTTGAATCCATAGGAAACTTTGTTCTAATGCACTATTATAATCAACCGAGTTTTTACACCAACAGGTCTGTCACTTACGTGTGGTGCCCACGCTTGAGGTCCCACACTTCAGTGAGCACAAGTCACGTGCAATAGGTACGCAAACTCCCAGCCATCTTCTTTGTCAAGAGAAGACGCATCAGGATGCGTATTGGAAGTCTGTGGGTCCTTCTGGATCCTTCCGTTGTCCCTCTCACAAAAAAAACAAATCTCTCTCATTCTCGGCCTCGCTCGACTCGCTCGCTCGCTCGCACCTCCTGCTCACTGACAAACCCTGCACAAAAGTCAACATCATCACCCGAAAAAGGGGAGACACCATAATGCTCTCCCTTCTTCTCTCCTTCCGAGTGATCCCTCTTCCTCCGAGTTTCACTCGACGGGCAAACACCCATGTGCTGCATAGTAATAATAAAAAGGTAGTACTCGTAGAAAAATCGATATACGAATCTGTAATTAAATAGGTTAAACTAGGGTTTTGCCCAGTTCTACAGATCAAGGGTTCAAAAAAATCCAACTACGGGGTTCGAACAACACGATTCTAATCCAAGAATTTTTTCGACCTAGGTCACCCAAATGGCCTCAAACTATAGGGTTAGCATCTAGTGCAGTATGTGTGAAAATGTATGCACTATGTGTGCTATAACTTGTATGTCTTTCATATTTGAACCAAATTTGAATAAGTTTGAAATATTTGAAAAGGGGATTTTGGCTTAAACGTTTGAAACCAAAAACCACTTCTCTTCATGCATGCTTGACTTCATAAGACAGAGTTTAGCTAGGGTTAGGGGGTAGATGCATGATTTTCCTGGTTTGAATATGTCTAGACCATGTTTATCAACTTAATTGAATGCTTACTATATGACATAAGAATACTATGTGCCTTGTTTTTAATTTTTTATTTTTTTAAAATTTTATGCCCATTTGAATCTTGGTCAAATCCTAGGTTTGAACATGGTTTAAACAAGTTTAAATCATGAATATGAAAAATTAAGCATCTATATATCCTTCTTAGTCACTCCAAAATGTAGCTCTTGGGAGGTTTTTTTTGAAATTTCCATGTTTGAAACCAAAACCACTTCTCTTCATGCATGCTTGACTTCATAAGACAGACTTTAGGGTTAGGGGTAGATATATACATGATTTTATGGTTTGAATATGTCTAGGCCTTGTTTATCAACTTGAATGCTTACTATATATATATGACATAAGAATGTTATGTCCTTTGTTTTTTCATTCTTTTGATTTTTTATGAATTTCCATGCCCATTTGAATCTTTTGGTCAAATCCTAGAGGTTTGACCAAGATTTAAACAAGTTTAAAACATGAAAATGAAAAGGGAAGCTTGTATATCCTTCTTAGTCACTCTAAAATGAAGTTTTTGGGAGGTTTTTGAAATTTCCATGTTTGAAACCCAAAACCACTTCTCTTCATGCTAGACTTCATAAAACAATTTAATTAGGGGTTAGGGGGTAGATACATGATTTGTCTGGTTTGAATGTGTCCAAACCTTGCTTGTTTATCAACTTGAATGCTTACTATATGACATAAGAATGCTTACCATATGTTTGAATTTTAAAAGCATATAGTCTTCTTATGTCATATAGTAAGCATTCAAAAGTTTTTCTTTGAGAGAGTAGCATGCATTCAAAAGTTGATAAATAAGATTTGTACATATTCAAACCAGACAAATCATGTATCTACACCCCCTAACCCTAAACTCTGTCTTATGAAGTCAAGCATGAAGAGAAGTGCTTTTGGGTTTCAAACAGGGAAATTTCACATACCTACCAAAAGCTTCATTTTACAGTGACTAAGAAGGATCCAGGCTTACCTTTTCATTTTCATTTTTTAAACTGCTTGTTTAAATCTTGATCAAACCTAGGATTTGACCAAGATTCAAATGGGCATAAAAAATCAGGAAAAAATGAAAAAATGAAAAATAAAACAAAGCACATATATAGCCTTCTTATGTCATATATATAGTAAGCATTCAATTAATTTGATAATTTTAAACAAGGTCTATACATATTCAAACCAGAAAAAAGCATGTATCTACCCATGCATATATATATAACCCTATACTTTTGTCTTATGAAGACGTCAAGGATGAAGAGAAGTGGATTTGGGTTTCAAACATGGAAATTTCAAAACCTCCCAAAACATGTATATATCTACCCCTAAACCCTAATCTTTGTCTTATGAAGCCAAGCATATGAAGAGAAGTGATTTTGGGTTTCAAACATGGAAACTTCAAAAACCTCCCAAAAGCTTCATTTTAGAGAGACTAAGAATGATCCATGCTTACCTTTTCATTGCCATGTTATAAACTTGTTTTAACCTTGGTCAAACCTAGGATTTGACCAAGATTCAAATGGGAGTAAAAATTCAGAAAAATTCAAAAAAAATGAAAAACCAAAGCACATATATAGCCTTCTTATGTCATATAGTAAGCATTCAAGTTGATAAACAAGGTCTAGACATATTCAAAGCAGAAATATCATGTATCATATCTACCCCTAACCCTAAACTCTGTCTTATGAAGTCAAACATATGAAGAGAACTGGGGTTTTGGGTTTCAAACATAAAATTTTCAAGTACCTTCATTTTAGAGTGAGTAAGGAAGGATTCATGCTTACCGTTTCATTTTCATGTTTTAAACTTGTTTAAACCTAGGATTTGACCAAGATTTAAATAGGCATAAAAAATTCGAAAGAAATCAAAAAATGAAAAACCAAAGCACATATATATAGCCTTCTTATATCATATAGTAAAAAATTCAAGTTGATAAACAAGGTCTAGACATATTCAAACAAGAAAAATCATGTATCTACACCTAACCATAAACTCTGTCTTAAGTGGTTTTGGGTTTCAAACATGGAAATTTCACAAACCTCCCAAAAGCTTCATTTTACAGTGACTAAGGAGGATCCATGCTTACCTTTTGGCTTAAACGTTTGAAACCAAAAACCACTTCTCTTCATGCATGCTTGACTTCATAAGACATAGTTTAGCTAGGGTACGTTAGGGGGTGTAGATACATGATTTTCCTGGTTTGAATATGTCTAGACCTTGTTTATCAACTTAATTGATTGCTTACTATATGACATAAGAAGACTACGTGCCTTGGTTTTCATTTTTTTTGTTTTTTTGAATTTTATGCTCATATATTTGAATCTTGGTCAAATCCTAGGTTTGACCAAGATTTAAACAAGTTTAAAACATGAAAATGAAAAGGGAAGCATGTATCCTTCTTAGTCACTCTAAAATGAAGCTTTTGGGATGTTCTTGAAATTTCCATGTTTGAAACCCAAAACGACTTCTCCTTCATGCTAGACTTTATAAGATCAACAGGGGGTAGATACATGATTTGTCTGGTTTGGATATACCTAGACCTCGTTTAACTTGAATGCATACGATATGACATAAGAAGACGTACTATACGTGCTTTTGTTTTTCATTATTCTGATTTTTTTGAATTTTGTGCCCACCCATTTGTATCTTGGTCAAATCCTAGGCTTGATAATGATTTAAACAAGATTAAAATATGAAAATGCAAAGGTAAGCATGGATCCTTCTTAATTAGTCACTCTAAAATGAAGCTTTTGGGAGCAAAACCACTTCTCTTCATATGCTTGACTTCATAAGACGGAGTTTAGGGGTTAGGGGGTATAGATACATGATTTGTCTAGTTTGAATATGTCTAGACCTTGTTTATCAACTTAATTGGCTTACTATATGACATAAGAAAACTATTTGCTTTGGTTTTTCTTTTTCCTGATTTTTTTCAATTTTGATGCCCATTTGAATCTTTGTCAAATCCTAGGTTTGACCGAGATAATTTAAACAAGCTTAAAACATGAATATGAAAAGGGAAGCATGTATCCTTCTTTGTCACTCTAAAATGAAGTTTTTGGGAGGTTTTTCAAATTTCCATGTTTGAAACCCAAAACCACTTCTCTTCATATGCTTGACTTCATAAGACAGAGTTCAGGGGTTAGGGGGTATAGATACATGATTTGTCTAGTTTGAATATGTCTAGACCTTGTTTATCAACTTAATTGGCTTACTATATGACATAAGAAAACTATTTGCTTTGGTTTTTCTTTTTCCTGATTTTTTTCAATTTTGATGCCCATTTGAATCTTTGTCAAATCCTAGGTTTGACCGAGATAATTTAAACAAGCTTAAAACAATAATATGAAAAGGGAAGCATGTATCCTTATTAGTCACTCTAAAATGTAGTTTTTGGGAGGTTTTTGAAATTTCCATGTTTGAAACCCAAAACCACATCTCTTCATGCTTGACTTAATTTATAAGACATAGTTTAGGGGTTAGGGGTAGATACATGATTTGTATGGTTTGATATTTCTAGACCTTGTTTATCAACTTTAATGCTTACTATATGACATAAGATGACTATGTGATTTGGTTTTTCATTTTTCTGTTTTTTATTTTATTTTTCTGCCCATTTGAATCTTGGTCAAATCCTAGGTTTGACCAAGATTTAGACAAGTTTAACACGTGAAAACGAATAAGTAAGCCTGGATCCTTCTTAGTCACTCAAAAATGTACCAATCGATAGATGTGTTAACTTTGCTTCAAGGAAATAATAATGTCATGTAAATGAGTTAACTTGGATTTCCTACCCTTGAATCCATAGGAAACTTTGTTCTAATGCACTATTATAATCAACCGAGTTTTTACACCAACAGGTCTGTCACTTACATGTGGTGCCCACGCTTGAGGTCCCACACTTCAGTGAGCACAAGTCACGTGCAATAGGTACGCAAACTCCCAGCCATCTTCTTTGTCAAGACAAGACGCATCAGGATGCGTATTGGAAGTCTGTGGGTCCTTCTGGATCCTTCGGTTGTCCCTCTCACAAAAAAAACAAATCTCTCTCATTCTCGGCCTCGCTCGACTCGCTCGCTCGCTCGCTCGCACCTCCTGCTCACTGACAAACCCTGCACAAAAGTCAACATCATCACCCGAAAAAGGGGAGGCACCATAATGCTCTCCCTTCTTCTCTCCTTCCGAGTGATCCCTCTTCCTCCGAGTTTCACTCGACGGGCAAACACCCATGTGCTGCATAGTAATAATAAAAAGGTAGTACTCGTAGAAAAATCGATATACGAATCTGTAATTAAATAGGTTAAACTAGGGTTTTTCCCAGTTCTACAGATCAAGGGTTCAAAAAAATCCAACTACGGGGTTCGAACAACACGATTCTAATCCAAGAATTTTTTCGACCTAGGTCACCCAAATGGCCTCAAACTATAGGGTTAGCATCTAGTGCAGTATGTGTGAAAATGTATGCACTATGTGTGCTATAACTTGTATGTCTTTCAAATTTGAACCAAATTTGAATAAGTTTGAAATATTTGAAAATGGGCTTTTGGCTTAAACGTTTGAAACCAAAAACCACTTCTCTTCATGCATGCTTGACTTCATAAGACAGAGTTTAGCTAGGGTTAGGGGGTAGATGCATGATTTTCTTGGTTTGAATATGTCTAGACCTTGTTTATCAACTTAATTGAATGCTTACTATATGACATAAGAATACTATGTGCCTTTTTTTTATTTTTTTATTTTTTTAAAATTTTATGCCCATTTGAATCTTGGTCAAATCCTAGGTTTGAACATGGTTTAAACAAGTTAAAATCATGAATATGAAAAATTAAGCATCTATATATCCTTCTTAGTCACTCCAAAATGTAGCTCGATCTTGGGAGGGTTTTCGAAATTTCCATGTTTGAAACCAAAAACCACTTCTCTTCATGCATGCTTGACTTCATAAGACAGAGTTTAGGGTTACGGGTAGATATATACATTATTTTCTGGTTTGAATATGTCTAGACCTTGTTTATCAACTTGAATGCTTAATTACTATATATATATGACATAAGAATGTTATGTCCTTTGGCTTTTCATTCTTTTGATTTTTTATGAATTTCTATGCCCATTTGAATCTTTTGGTCAAATCCTAGAGGTTTGACCAAGATTTAAACAAGTTTAAAACATGAAAATGAAAAGGGAAGCTTGTATATCCTTCTTAGTCACTCTAAAATGAAGTTTTTGGGAGGTTTTTGAAATTTCCATGTTTGAAACCCAAAACCACTTCTCTTCATGCTAGACTTCATAAGACAATTTAATTAGGGGTTAGGGGGTAGATACATGATTTGTCTGGTTTGAATATGTCCAAACCTTGCTTGTTTATCAACTTGAATGCTTACTATATGACATAAGAATGCTTACCATATGTTTGAATTTTAAAAGCATATAGTCTTCTTATGTCATATATATAGTAAGCATTCAAAAGTTTTTCTTTGAGAGAGTAGCATGCATTCAAAAGTTGATAAATAAGATTTGGCCATATTCAAACCAGACAAATCATGTATCTACACCCCCTAACCCTAAACTCTGTCTTATGAAGTCAAGCATGAAGAGAAGTGCTTTTGGGTTTCAAACATGGAAATTTCACAAACCTCCCAAAAGCTTCATTTTACAGTGACTAATTAAGGAGGATTCATGCTTACCTTTTGGCTTAAACGTTTGAAACCAAAAACCACTTCTCTTCATGCATGCTTGACTTCATAAGACAGAGTTTAGCTAGGGCGTTAGGGGGTAGATACATGATTTTCCTGGTTTGAATATGTCTAGACCTGGTTTATCAACTTAATTAATTGATTGTTTACTATATGACATAAGAAGACTATGTGCCTTGGTTTTAAATTTTTCTGTTTTTTTTGAATTTTATGCCCATATATTTGAATCTTGGTCAAATCCTAGGTTCGACCAAGATTTAAACAAGTTTAAACATAAAAATGAAAAGGGAAGCATGTATCCTTCTTAGTCACTCTAAAATGAAGCTTTTGGGATGTTCTTGAAATTTCCATGTTTGAAACCAAAAATGACTTCTCTCTTCATGCTAGACTTCATAAGATCGACAGGGGGTAGATACATGATTTGTCTGGTTTGGATATACCTAGACCTCGTTTATCTACTTGAATTCATACGATATGACATATGAAGACTATGTGCTTTAATTTGTTTTTCATTTTTCTGATTTTTTTGAATTTTGTGCCCACCCATTTGTATATTGGTCAAATGCTAGGCTTGATAATGATTTAAACAAGTTTAAAATATGAAAATGCAAAGGTAAGCATGAATCCTTCTTAGAAACTCTAAAATGAAGTTTTTCGGAGGTTTTTGAAATTTCCATGTTTGCAACCCAAAACCACTTCCTCTTCACATGCTTGACTTCATAAGACAGAGTTTAGGGGTTAGGGGGTATAGATACATGATTTGTCTAGTTTGAATATGTCTAGACCTTGTTTATCAACTTTAATGCTTACTATATGACATAAGAAAACTATTTCCTTTGGTTTTTCTTTTTTTATGATTTTTTTCAATATTGATGCCCATTTGAATCTTGTCAAATCCTAGGTTTGACCAAGATAATTTAAACAAACTTAGAACATGAATATGAAAAGGGAAGCGTCTATCCTTCTTAGTCACACTAAAATGAAGTTTTTGGGAGGTTTTTGAAATTTCCATGTTTGAAACCCAGAACCACATCTCTTCATGCTTGACTTAATTTATAAGACATAGTTTAGGGGTTAGTGGGTAGATACATGATTTGTATGGTTTGATATTTCTATACCTTGTTTATCAACTTTAATGCTTACTATATGACATAAGATGACTATGTGATTTGGTTTTTCATTTTTCTGTTTTTTATTTTATTTTTCTGCCCATTTGAATCTTGGTCAAATCCTAGGTTTTACCAAGATTTAGACAAGTTTAACATGTGAAAACGAATAAGTAAGCATGGATCCTTCTTAGTCACTCAAAAATGTACCAATCGATAGATGTGTTAACTTTGCTTCATGGAAATAATAATGTCATGTAAATGAGTTAACTTGGATTTCCTACCCTTGAATCCATAGGAAACTTTCTTCTAATGCACTATAATAATCAATCGAGTTTTTACACCAACAGGTCTGTCACTTACGTGTGGTGCCCATGCTTGAGGTCCCACACTTCAGTGAGCACAAGTCACGTGCAATAGGTACGCAAACTCCCAGCCATCTTCTTTGTCAAGAGAAGACGCATCAGGATGCGTATTGGAAGTCTGTGGGTCCTTCTGGATCCTTCCGTTGTCCCTCTCACAAAAAAAACAAATCTCTCTCATTCTCGGCCTCGCTCGACTCGCTCGCTCGCTCGCTCACTGACAAACCCTGCACAAAAGTCAACATCATCACCCGAAAAAGGGGAGACACCATAATGCTCTCCCTTCTTCTCTCCTTCCGAGTGATCCCTCTTCCTCCGAGTTTCATTCGACGGGCAAACACCCATGTGCTGCATAGTAATAATAAAAAGGTAGTACTCGTAGAAAAATCGATATACGAATCTGTAATTAAATAGGTTAAACTAGGGTTTTGCCCAGTTCTACAGATCAAGGGTTCAAAAAAATCCAACTACGGGGTTCGAACAACACGATTCTAATCCAAGAATTTTTTCGACCTAGGTCACCCAAATGGCCTCAAACTATAGGGTTAGCATCTAGTGCAGTATGTGTGAAAATGTATGCACTATGTGTGCTATAACTTGTATGTCTTTCATATTTGAACCAAATTTGAATAAGTTTGAAATATTTGAAAAGGGGCTTTTGGCTTAAACGTTTGAAACCAAAAACCACTTCTCTTCATGCATGCTTGACTTCATAAGACAGAGTTTAGCTAGGGTTAGGGGGTAGATGCATGATTTTCCTGGTTTGAATATGTCTAGACCTTGTTTATCAACTTAATTGAATGCTTACTATATGACATAAGAATACTATGTGACTTGTTTTTTATTTTTTTATTTTTTAAAATTTTTATGCCCATTTGAATCTTGGTCAAATCCTAGGTTTGAACATGGTTTAAACAAGTTTAAATCATGAATATGAAAAATTAAGCATCTATATATCCTTCTTACTCACTCCAAAATGTAGCTCTTGGGAGGGTTTTTCGAAATTTCCATGTTTGAAACCAAAACCACTTCTCTTCATGCATGCTTGACTTCATAAGACAGAGTTTAGGGTTAGGGGTAGATATATACATGATTTTCTGGTTTGAATATGTCTAGACCTTGTTTATCAACTTGAATGCTTACTATATATATATGACATAATAATGTTATGTCCTTTGGTTTTTCATTCTTTTGATTTTTTATGAATTTCCATGCCCATTTGAATCTTTTGGTCAAATCCTAGAGGTTTGACCAAGATTTAAACAAGTTTAAAACATGAAAATGAAAAGGGAAGCTTGTATATCCTTCTTAGTCACTCTAAAATGAAGTTTTTGGGAGGTTTTTGAAATTTCCATGTTTGAAACCCAAAACCACTTCTCTTCATGCTAGACTTCATAAGACAATTTAATTAGGGGTTAGGGGGTAGATACATGATTTGTCTGGTTTGAATATGTCCAAACCTTGCTTGTTTATCAACTTGAATGCTTACTATATGACATAAGAATGCTTACCATATGTTTGAATTTTAAAAGCATATAGTCTTCTTATGTCATATAGTAAGCATTCAAAAGTTTTTCTTTGAGAGAGTAGCATGCATTCAAAAGTTGATAAATAAGATTTGGACATATTCAAACTAGACAAATCATGTATCTACACCCCCTAACCCTAAACTCTGTCTTATGAAGTCAAGCATGAAGAGAAGTGCTTTTGGGTTTCAAACATGGAAATTTCACAAACCTCCCAAAAGCTTCATTTTACAGTGACTAAGAATGATCCAGGCTTACCTTTTCATTTTCATGTTTTAAACTTGTTTAAATCTTGGTCAAACCTAGGATTTGACCAAGATTTAAATGGGCATAAAAAATCAGAAAAAAAACAGAAAAATGAAAAACCAAATAACATAGCCTTCTTATGTCATATAGTAAGCATTCAAGTTGATAAACAAGGTCTAGACATATTCAAACCAGAAAAAGCATGTATCTACCCCTAACCCTAAACTCTGTCTTACGAAGTCAAGCATGAAGAGAAATGGTTTTGGGTTTCAAACATGGAAATTTCAAAAACCTCGCGAAAGCTTCATTTTAGAGTGACTAAGAAGGATCCATGCTTACCTATTCATTTTCATGTTTTAAACTTGTTTAAACCTTGATAAAACCCAGGATTTTACCTATTTAATCATAGATTCATAGGTCGATTTTTTACCTTTTTATTATTACTATGCAGCACATGTGTGTATGCCCGTCCAGTGAAACTCGGAGGAAGAGGGATCACACGGAAGGAGAAGAAGGGATAGCAGTCACGGGGCCCCTCTTATTATTTATGGTGTATATCTTTTTTCTGGTGATGTTGACTGTTGTGCAGCGTTTGTCAGTGCGCAGGAGGTGCGAGGCTGCGAGCGAGCGAGTCGAGCGAGGCCGAGAATGAGAGAGATGTTTTTTCTTTTTCTTTTCCGTGAGAGGGACAACAGAAGGATCCAGAGACGACTTCCACTACGCATCATGGTGCGCGTCTTCTCTTGACAAAGAAGATGGCTGGGAGTTTGCGTACCTACTATAGTACTACTACACAAGAACCATATACATGTCAAACTTTTCAATCATGACCCACATGCATTTTATGTATATATTCACAACTTTTAATGCATGCATGAAAACTCAGCAAAATATGTGCATTTTGGGTTGTCGCACATAAATGTGCTTTTACTTGTCTGCCACCAATCCAATTTTCATGTGAGGGGGAAACATGACACACGATGGACATTTCCAATGTTTCACGAATTAATTATCTCAATTTGCATCCATATATATATGCGCCTGGTTACTGAAAGATCGAACCAAAGGTGAACTTGAAACATTTTCATTTTCATGTTTTAAACTTGTTTAAATCTTGGTCAACCCTTGGATTTGACCAAGATTCATAAAAAATTCAAAAACATAGTCTTCTTATGTCATACAGTCAACATTCAAGTTGATAAAACAAGATCTAAACATATTAAAAGAAGAATCATGTATCTACCCCCTAACCCTAAACTCTGTCTTTTGAAGTCAAACATGAAGATACGTGGTTTTGGGTTTACAAGATGGAAATTTCAAAAACCTCCGAAAAGCTTAATTTTGGAGTGACTAAGAAGGATACATGCTTACTTTTTCATTTTCATGTTTTAAACTTGTTTAAAGCTTGGTCAAACCTAGCTAGCTAGGATTTGACCAAGATTCAAGTGCGCATAAAAAATTCGAAAAAACCCCAAAAATGAAAAACCATAACACATAGTCTTCTTGCGTCACATATATTGTAAGCATTCAAGTGTTGATAAACAATATCTAGACATATCAAACAAGAAAAATCATGTATCTATACCCCTAACCCTAAATTTTTCTTATGAAGTCAAGCATGAAGAGAAGTGGTTTGGGTTTTCAAACATGGAAATTTCGAAAACCGCCCAAAAGCTTCATTTCGGACTGACTAGGAAGGATCCATGCTTACCTTTTCATTTTCATGTTTTAAACTTGTTTAAATTCTTGTTCAAACCTAGAATTTGACCAAGATTCAAATGGGCATAAAAACAATCGAAAAAATCAAAAATGAAAAACCAAAGCACATAGTCTTCTTATGTCACATAGTAAGCCATTCAACTTGATAACAAGGTCTAGACCTATTCAAACCAGAAAAATCATGTATCTACCCCTAACCCTAAACTCATCTGTCTTATGAAGTCAAGCATGAAGAGAAGTGGTTTTGGGTTTCAAACATAGACATTTCAAAAGCCTCCCAAAAGCTTCATTTTGGAGTGACTAAGAAAGATCCATGCTTAATTTTTCATTTTAATGTTTTAAACTTGTTTAAATCTTGGTTAAACCTATGATTTGACCAAAATTTGATTCGGCATAAAAATTCAAAACAAATCAAATAAATGAAAAACCAATGCACATAGTACATCTTCTTATGTCATATACTAAGCATTCAAGTTGATAAGCCAGGTCTAGACATATTCAAACTAGAAAAATCATGTATCTACCCCTAACCCTAAACTCGATTTGTCTTATGAAGTCAATCATGAAGAGGTGTTTTGGGTTTCAGACATGGAAATTTCAAAAACCTTCCAAAAGCTTCATTTTGAAGTTACTAATTAAGAAGGATCACTACAAGAAAAGTTTGGCAACTTTTCTTGTAGTGGATCCAGCCTTAATTTTTCATTTTCATGTTTTAAATTTTGGTCAAACCTAGGATTTGACCAAGATACAAATGGGCATAAAAATTCAGGGTAGCATCATACCCCCCTCCTTCCCGCATAGAAAAAGTGTTAGGCGAGTAGTAGAATGGCATGACCAACAAGTTTCAAGTAAATTTTTTAATATGACTAAAATATACCAATTGATAGATGTGTTAACTTGGCTTCATGGGTGTGTGACCTAAGATTGAGCCATGGTACATTTTGCCAACAAAGTAGCAATTGAGTTGGCTTTCTACCTTAGTAGGCGTGCATTGGAAGGATGCATTATGCCGGCAAAGTTTTCAAACGTTCAAACTTTTCCGGTTTCTCATACAGTATTTGGCTCCTTGAGAAGCATTGATGTGATCATATAAGGTTATGCAAAACTTCGCCTTTCCCGTACTTACCCGAGCACTCGACACCCCTCGTCCCATGGCGACTCCTCCAGCCATAGCCCCGTGCACCCAGGCTCCACGACTCAGCCTCGGAGGGGTGTGCGCTAAAAGCTCGCAAATGTCTGTGTGCCATTGGTGTGCGATGAAGCAGGCGGCTCTGTGTCTTGCTGTGGCTAGACTCCTGGCGCCCTTTGATCTAGGAGAGGGAGAGGAGGGAGGGGGGTCCCATGAAGCGGCGGTGGCCCAGGTATCGGCGGCAGCCCAGGCAGCAGCGGCAAAGTGGGCTGGTCGGAGCATAGGCATGCGCTGGGGGCGAACCTCGCCGGGTGAGGATGCTTCCATTGTGAAGAAGCACTTGCCATCCCGGGCTTCGGGTTCACCAACAAACTCAGCGCCTCGGTCCATGGCGTTGCCGTCGTGGTGACGTCGGGGGCGGCGGCGACGTGCTGCAGCCCCAGCCTTTAGTGGGGACCAAAGTGCGACCGACCACATCACGGCGTCGGCAGCATTGGGGATGCCGATGGGCATCCAATGCCACACACAGATTTGGGACGTTCTGGCCGGGCCGAGTTCCAAACTTCCATCATCGGAGCCGAGGGCTTGGTACTTCAAATTCCGAATCAGGCAATCCTTCGACCCCAATCAGCTTCTGCCTGTGGTCCAAATCCGAGATATCTTGGCGGCAGCTATGCTGGTTAAGCTTAGCCGGACAGCGGCAATCGACGATCTGCAAAACCTAGATGCCTTCCGAGGATTTGCAGCAGCCGTCAATGCACTCGTGGAGGCACCGCATGCTGGTAGCAGCGGCGAATGCGGGTATGTTGTTTTACTCCCTTTGTATGCTTTTGTCATAAAAATCAATTTGCTAATTCTCATTCGATTGAAAATTAGACCCATTCACCATCAACTCTCAAACAGTGGACACTAGTAATATGTAGAACTAGAAATTACACAAGATTTCTGTACTCCTAGTACTATTACTTCGACGCTACATGTTGTTTACACGAGGAAATTGCACAAACTACCGCTTATTGCTGCCTTCGTTGCGTAAAACACTTTTTTAAACTGTAATTTTTTTCCACACAAACCACCAACTATCGTGTTCTATTGCAGGGAGGTTCAAATTTAGGATTGAGCTGTTTAAGAGCAAATCAGATGATCGGGGACCACCAACTACTATAGTTTTAATTGCAAATAGAATCGATTTTGCAAAATTATGAAACGCACATAACGTTTGAATTACTACAATTTTTTTGAAGGTTTGATATTTTCATCATTTTTGTGTGAATCTTACACCAAGTAACACAACTTTCAGAAGGAATACAAAATATTTTCAAACTTCCTAGATTTGATAGCTCAAATATTTTTAATTACTAGTTTTTCAGTATTTTAAAAAGTCGAAACACTATATTTTGGCTGAATGTTAGAAAATATATTTCATGATTATCCCATATTAGTTAAGAAGTACATAAACTAGTAGTAGTAATAAAGAACAGAGGGAGTTTATGGAGATACATCCATTAAGGGCATGTTAGTGTGTGTTGGTGTATTACTTATGCCTTCTTTGGTTAATACACTTCTCAAGTGATCCCCGCAAACCCTCTATTCTTGCCTAGAATACAAAAACTCCCCATCAAAGTATTAGTGCATTTTTTGGATGAGTATTCGAGAGGATTGGGTGAACACCAAGGATTTGCATAGGAAATTGGTACAATTGAATCCTTGGCTGTTTGATTTGTAGGATTGTTTCCGATAGGAATTTTTCCTAAGGATTTCTTTGCACAGATTCCATAGAAAATTAAACATCTACTCATGCCTCTTTTTAAGAATGCTTTACTTTTCCTATGGTGGAATCAAACAAAGTTTGGATTCTATGAATTCCTATAGGATTGGAGTGGACATGACATTGCAATCCTACATTTCCCTATTCCTACATCTTTCGGTAGGCATTTGCCTAGAATAAATAACCATGTGTATTACGGAGTAGCAATAAAATATAGGTTTATTTCTCTAAAGCATCTTGCACTGTACTAGTACATGGCTTAAGAGACAATATTTTTACCATTTTTTTTGCGAGAAGACAATATTATTACCATAGTTACTAAGTACATTTTATTGGATGATGAAGTGATAGCCCTCATCAATGCATTATGAATTATTAGGGCATGGGTCGCACGTGATTTACGAGTACACCGCACGATCGAGAGCCGCCGTCCCTCTTTGCTTTCTACCGATGCGGCGGAGCTCCTCCCCACACCCACGAATAACTGAAAGCCACAACTGCTGGGGAAAAGTCTTGCGCCGAGAAAATCTACAACCGTGGTTGAGTACATGTGTTTCTTAAGATACGAGTGCTCCAATGCATTTTTTTCTTTCCTTTTACTAATTTACCTTGAAAATCCCGCACGTCCACTTATTTGTGGATGGAGGGAGTATCACGCCAAGAGGAAGCAGGACAATAGTGGGTGCTTATAGCCCGCCTACGTGGTACTTTTGCCAGCTGTTGGCTCTTCTATTGTTCTTGCTCTAAAGAAACCCCGATTGTGAAAGGCCAAGGCGTACTTCTTTTGGTCACGCAAAATTCAAAATACTGCCATGGACATTGAATTGACATGACAACACATAGCTTGGGATGTCCAAATTTGCACGTTAGACCAGTGACTTGTTCTTCACCTTTTCAGAGGGAACAGTGACTTTTTATTATGGGTCTATACACTTTCCAAGAAACAGGAGGAGATGCTGTAGAGTGTAGAGGAGCGAAGTCAAGCGCCCCGCCCCCACCTGCCCTATTTCGGTTCACCTCCATCGTCTACCTCCGCCCCCGCCCGCACCAATCGACCACCTTCCATAGCACGCGCCAGTGCCGCTGCCATGCAGCTTTAGAATCAATTCCACCGCCCAGTTTGAGAGCCTCCATTCTTCATCTTCCCCGCCACCTGCCGCCATCGAACCCAAATTAAACTCCAATCAGTTGAACCCAAACCTCATAGACCCACCCCCTGCCCTGCGATGGCGGCATCGAACAAGGAAAATGATGACTCTGAACTGTTTCAGAAGGTCTTTTCCGAAGGTCCCCTTGAAGAACTCGTAACAAGATGCGACGTCATCACCGCCGCGAGCCTCGTCGGTTCGTCCAAACTATTTTTCGACTCTGCAAATGATAGTGCAACTCTATCTTTTTCTCTCCCGTTTGGCCTGCCATGTGTTCTTCATTCTCACCCGATGAAGGTAGCACGGGATTGCAAGCTGACGCCGCTGGACAGGTTCTCCTCCGACGCTGTGATGCCAGACGCAGTGCACGGGTAGCGGTGGGTAGGTGCCAATGGAGATTGGGTTGCCATGGTTGACACTGGCTTTCCTGCTTGCAAATGGAAACTTGTCAACGTCTACACTCGCCGTGAAATTCCTCTCCCTGTGCCGTTTGAAACCACCCACATTCCAAATATATACCACCACAACCTTCGTGCTATTATATTTCACAAGATATATATTTGCCAAGTTCCCACAGCTGCTGGGGGGTACAAAAATTTCTCTCTTGTTGCTGTTTTTGACATCAGAGTTGCCCTCCTTTGCGGCGAAGATTCTGGATGGACAGTTCTTACAGAGCCCAAGTCCCACATCTTTTACAATTACAGCGATGCAATTCTCCACAATGGGCTTGTGTTTGCCACAACTCATACTGGCACTGTTCACGCATGGAATCCTCAGCAAGCTGGTAATTTTCCTCCGGACGTAGTGTATGATGAGCTTGTTGAATGTAGATGGGCTGCAGCCCAGTAAGGCAGCCCATATAGTCTACAATTCCTGAAATCTCAAGGCCCATCACGTTGGCAGCTTGGGACAGCCTTGGGGGACAAAGTTTAGTCCCACATTGCTAGTTGGGAGAGAGTTGGAGTGGTATATAAGGGCTGCTGTTCTAGTCATTCCAAGTGAGTGAGAATAGAAAGAGCCCTCGCGCACTCCTCCTCCTCCGCCCGCCCCGCCTCGCCTCGTCACGCACGCACGTCGCGTTTCGTGACTCGAGTTCGAGTTCGAGACACACTCAAGGAAGCCTAAACTTTTTGCTTGGTGCACCAACTGTGTTGGGTACGTGTCAACCTGCATGTGCATGTTCGCCGCGTGTCCCTGGCTTCCTACGCGTGTCAACGCGGTCGGGTCGGGTCGGCTTCCCAGGCTATACAAGGAGACAGATCAGATCTAGAGATACATACAGTTCTTAGAACTCTCTAGTCCATCTCTCTCGCGAAGTTCTTTTTGCTGCGCTACTCTCTAGTCTTCCCCATCCCGGCGTCTGCGTGCACAGCCGTCCGGGAGAGCAGGCCTCCGAAACTCCGTCCGTTGAGATCCTGCACCGGGAGACGGGCGATAAGGTTTTTGGGGAGCGTCTCGGCGTGACTGCTCGCTACTGTTCGTCTTCTTCTTCGACGACTCGGCTGCTTCATCGACAGATCCGACTACACCATGGGCGACATCAACAATACCCATGGTGGTGGTGGTGCTTCTGCTGGTGCGACCTTCCCGGTCGCGATGTACGTGCTTTTCCTCTCCTACCCTGCACTGCTACTTGTTCCATGTTCAGATCTGATGCATGTGCTTAGTCTGATGTGTATGGTTAAGTATGCTTGTGCATCTGTAATGTTGATTTCGATAATTAAACTCACACGGAAATTGCCTAATAATCTAACAATCCAAAAACCTTATATGCTTAGGCAATTTTCACCATCTGGTTTTGCTGCTGCGCTTAAACCGAGCCCGTTTACGGGTTCTCATTTCAAGAGATGGCAGAGTAAGACCCTCTTGTGGCTCACTTCTATGGGCGTGCATCGAGTTGCGGAAGGTACTCCCAGAGGTCCGCTTACTCCTGAAGAGGATAAAGCGTTCGGGGATGCCACCGTAATCTTTGTGGGTGCCGTCCTAAGTGTGCTTGGAGGCAAGTTGGTTGATGCTTATCTGCACATACGAAATGGGAAGGAACTGTGGGATGCACTGGACGCTAAGTTTGGTGCTGCCGATGCCGGAGGTGAACTGTATGCTATGGAGCAGTTCAATGACTACAGAATGGTTGAGAACCGATCTGTAGTAGAACAGGCTCATGAGATACAGATGATGGCAAAGGAACTCGAGCTCCTCAAGTGTGTGCTACCGGACAAGTTTGTCGCGGGATGCATTGTCGCTAAGCTCCCCCCTTCAAGGAGGAACTTTGCCACTTCCCTGAAACATCAGAGGCATGAGTTTTCTGTTGAGAATATCATGGGCTCTCTGGATGTTGAGGAGAAGGCGAGGGCAAAAGACAAACACACTGGAGGAACCGAGGGACGTTCAGCTGCCAATATGGTGCAGAAAAATGCCCACAAGTCCAAGGGAAAGAATAAGGGAGTCTCCCAGACTACCAACTTCAAGAAGAAAGGGAAAACAGAGAAGAAAGATCCTTGCTGGGTGTGTGGCGAGACTGGCCATTGGGCCAATCGTTGTCCACAACGCAAAGGAAAGAAATGTCAGGCTGGACAGAACTCAAATTCTGTCAGCATGATCATTGGCAACACAGAGGAAGGAACTACGGTGGTATGGTAATATGTTACCTACTGTTCTTTCGGTGTTTCAGCCCACGGAATGGTGGGTTGATACAGGTGCTAATGTTCATGTGTGTGCTGACATCTCCATGTTTACCTCTTATCAGGCCCGAGGTTCCTCAGTAATGATGGGGAATGGGTTACATGCTACTCTTCGTGGTGTTGGCACGGTAGATCTGAAGTTTACTTCGGGAAAGATCGTGCAACTGAAGAACGTGCTGCATGTCCCTTCCATCAAGAAGAATCTCGTTAGTGGCTCCCGTCTTATGAAAGATGGGTTTAAGTTGGTGTTTGAGTCCAATAAAGTTGTACTGTCTAAGTATGGAACTTTTGTTGGAAAGGGATATGAGTGTGAGGGAATGTTGCGTTTCTCTCTAGAAGACTTCTGTGATAATGTTGTGAACCATGTAAGCACTAGTGTTAATGAAACTAATGTTTGGCATTCACGACTTTGTCATGTTAATTTCGGTTGTATGACGCGGCTTGCTGATATGAGTTTAATTCTGAAATCCACCTTTGTCAAAGGCTCTAAGTGTCATGCTTGTGTGCAAGCAAAGCAGCCTCGCAAGCCTCACAAGCCTGCGAAGGAAAGAAACTTGGCACCACTAGAGCTCATACATTCAGATCTATGTGAGATGAATGGTGAGTTGACAAAAGGTGGAAAGAAATATTTCATGACTTTGATTGATGATTCCACTAGGTACTGTTATGTGTATCTCCTCAAAACTAAAGATGAGGCTTTTGATTTCTTTAAAATCTATAAGGCTGAAGTTGAGAATCAACTTGAAAGAAAGATAAAAAGGGTTCGGTCCGATCGTGGTGGAGAGTACTTTTCTAATGAGTTCAATTTATTCTGTGCGGAACATGGTATAATCCATGAGAGGACGCCTCCCAATTCCCCACAATCCAATGGGATTGCGGAAAGGAAAAACCGTACTCTAACAGATTTGGTTAATGCCATGTTAGATGTTTCGGGTTTATCCAAGGAATGGTGGGGGGAGGCTATATTGACTTCGTGTCATGTCCTAAATCGTGTTCCAACCAAGAATAAAGAGATTACCCCATATGAGGAATGGGAAAAGAAAAGACCAACACTCTCCTACCTATGAACTTGGGGTTGTTTGGCTAAAGTGAATTTGCCAATCACCAAAAAGCGAAAGCTTGGACCAAAAACCGTGGACTGTGTCTTTCTTGGCTATGCTACCCATAGCATTTCTTATAGATTTCTTGTGGTGAAATCTGGAGTGGATGACATGAATGTTGGCACCATCTTTGAATCAAGAGATGCTACATTCTTTGAGGATATATTTCCTATGAGAGATATGCATGGCATGTCTAGTTGGGAATCTGATCCAATACATGAAACTCCTATGGAGTCTGATGAGAAATCTGATGATGAGAGTTCAGATTCTGATGAAGATGACAATGAAGCTCCCACAAGGAGTAAGAGACAAAGGACTGCAAAGTCTTTTGGTAATGATTTCATTGTGTATCTTGTGGATGATACTCCCACTACCATTTCAGAAGCTCTCGCATCTCCTGATGCGTATCATCGGAAGGAAGCGGTTCAAAGCGAGATGGATTCCATCTTGGCTAATGGAACGTGGGAGTTAACTGAGCGTCCTTATGGGTGCAAACCTGTAGGATGTAAATGGGTATTTAAGAAGAAGTTTAGAGCTGATGGTACTATTGAGAAGTATAAAGCTCGACTTGTAGCCAAAGGCTATACCCAAAAGGAAGGCGAAGATTTCTTCGATACCTACTCACCTGTTGCGAGATTGACCACAATTCGAGTACTACTGTCATTGGCTGCCTCACACGGTCTTCTCGTTCATCAAATGGACGTTAAGACGGCTTTCCTAAATGGAGAGTTGGACGAGGAAATTTACATGGAACAGCCTGATGGTTTCGTACTGCAAGGTCAAGAAAGAAAGGTGTGTAAATTAAAGAAATCTTTGTATGGACTTAAACAAGCACCCAAACAATGGCATGAGAAGTTTGAAAGAACTTTGACATCTGTGGGCTTTGTTGTTAATGAAGCCGACAAATGTGTGTATTACCGCCATGGTGGGGGTGAGGGAGTTGTCCTATGCTTGTATGTGGATGACATACTAATTTTTGGGACAAGTCTCAAAGTGATTGAGGAGGTAAAAACCTTCCTATCTCAGTGTTTCGAGATGAAAGATCTTGGAGAAGCTGATGTTATAT
Organism: Lolium perenne; assembly: GCF_019359855.2. Lineage (NCBI taxonomy): Eukaryota > Viridiplantae > Streptophyta > Magnoliopsida > Poales > Poaceae > Lolium > Lolium perenne. The sequence goes on from NC_067245.2 coordinate 277,612,930, forward strand.
TGAACATCAAGCTATTGAGAGATGAGAATAATGGGATTACACTTGTGCAATCTCATTATGTTGAGAAGGTGTTGAGCAGATTTGGTTATGCTGATTGCAAATCTTCTCTCACACCTTTTGATCCTAGTGTCTTGCTTCGAAAGAATGAAAAGGCAACTAAAGATCAATTGAGATTCTCTCAAATCATTGGTTCACTCATGTATTTAGCTTGCGCTACGAGGCCTGATATCTCGTTTGCTGTATGCAAACTTAGCCGGTTTGTGGCCAACCCGGGAGATGATCATTGGCATGCTCTTGAGAGAGTGATGCGCTATCTAAAGGGAACCATGAGTTATGGAATTCATTATACCGGGTATCCAAGAGGACTTGAAGGGTATAGTGATTCCAATTGGATTTCTGATGCTAAAATGAAGGCCACAAGTGGATATGTTTTCACTCTTGGTGGTGGCGCTGTTTCCTGGAAGTCTTGCAAGCAGACCATTTTAACGAGGTCAACTATGGAAGCAGAACTCACAGCATTAGATACAGCTACTGTCGAAGCGGAATGGCTTCGTGAGCTCTTGATGGACTTGCCTATGGTTGAAAAACCAATACCGGCTATCCTCATGAACTGTGATAATCAAACTGTGATTATCAAAGTGAAAAGTTCTAAGGATAATATGAAAAGTTCCAAACATATCAAGAGGAGATTGAAGTCTGTCAGAAAACTGAAGAACTCCGGAGTGATAGCATTGGATTATGTCCAAAGTGCTAAAAATCTGGCAGATCCTTTCACAAAAGGACTATCAAGAAACATGATAGACCTTGCATCGATGGAGATGGGTTTGATACCCACTTGAGTTGCCGAGGGGGTAACCCAACCTATGTGATCGGAAATTCCGTGAAGTAGGACCTGGGAAAACAAACCGGAGTAACTGAGTTGAGAGAAAATATAATACTCCCACTCCGCTGCAGATGCAATTCTCTCATAGCTACTGTAAGGTAGGTTGATGATGTCTTAATGTGTTCTGAGCGGCTCTTAATGAGCGAAGACGCTGTCCTACAGGGCGATCTTTGAAGAACACACCTATATGAGTGACACTACTGGTCATAGTGTGGGAGATTTGGGTGAATCTCTAGTAAGCTCATGAAAGGCCGAGGAGTATGACTTATAAGCTCCACCCGAGGGGAAGGCTATGGTAGCCTAGTACCGTGCCGGCATTGAGCGAAACTTGCTGCACAAAGACTGACAATTCAAGGCATAGTCCATTGTTCAGTTGTAGTCAAGCGTAGCACCTTGCCTAAGTGGAAGTTCAACTTAATAGTCTCCACCGAAGTGCAGGTATATCAAACAGTGAATGGAACTAATGTGTCATCTGATGTGCATATGAGATCTGGTGGGGGATTGTTGAATGTAGATGGGCTGCAGCCCAGTAAGGCAGCCCATATAGTCTACAATTCCTGAAATCTCAAGGCCCATCACGTTGGCAGCTTGGGACAGCCTTGGGGGACAAAGTTTAGTCCCACATTGCTAGTTGGGAGAGAGTTGGAGTGGTATATAAGGGCTGCTGTTCTAGTCATTCCAAGTGAGTGAGAATAGAAAGAGCCCTCGCGCACTCCTCCTCCTCCGCCCGCCCCGCCTCGCCTCGTCACGCACGCACGTCGCGTTTCGTGACTCGAGTTCGAGTTCGAGACACACTCAAGGAAGCCTAAACTTTTTGCTTGGTGCACCAACTGTGTTGGGTACGTGTCAACCTGCATGTGCATGTTCGCCGCGTGTCCCTGGCTTCCTACGCGTGTCAACGCGGTCGGGTCGGGTCGGCTTCCCAGGCTATACAAGGAGACAGATCAGATCTAGAGATACATACAGTTCTTAGAACTCTCTAGTCCATCTCTCTCGCGAAGTTCTTTTTGCTGCGCTACTCTCTAGTCTTCCCCATCCCGGCGTCTGCGTGCACAGCCGTCCGGGAGAGCAGGCCTCCGAAACTCCGTCCGTTGAGATCCTGCACCGGGAGACGGGCGATAAGGTTTTTGGGGAGCGTCTCGGCGCGACTGCTCGCTACTGTTCGTCTTCTTCTTCGACGACCCGGCTGCTTCATCGACAGATCCGACTACACCATGGGCGACATCAACAATACCCATGGTGGTGGTGGTGCTGCTGCTGGTGCGACCTTCCCGGTCGCGATGTACGTACTTTTCCTCTCCTACCCTGCACTGCTACTTGTTCCATGTTCAGATCTGATGCATGTGCTTAGTCTGATGTGTATGGTTAAGTATGCTTGTGCATCTGTAATGTTGATTTCGGTAATTAAACTCACACGGAAATTGCCTAATAATCTAATAGAGCTTCATTATTCATGGCTGTAAAGATAATTTTAATGCACAAACTTATTAATTTTCGAACCTGACTGATCTGACTTGGAGGCTTGGGGCATATTTGCTTCGGATGAAATTTCATTGGTATTTAGACTTTTTATTCGAGATGATTACCATAGAAAAATTTGAGGATTGTATAATTAGGAGTTTTATTCTCAGATTGAATTATGTTGGATTTTGACCTCTACTTGAACTTCTTGAAATGAATCCTTTGGTTTCCCATGTGATGTACTCAAATACACCAATATGCTGTATTATTGAATGGAAATGCCATTATATCATCCCATCTGAATCCTAATGCGTTTTCCCAATTCTTACGTTTTCAGATTTGTGCAAACCAAACATACCCTTCTTAACAGTAATTTCGTTTTCAAGCAGGTCCTCCGCTGATCGTAGAGCCACCGCCCATTGTGTTTGAATGGCGGTGTGCACTTGATGATGCTCTTGGCCATGATCACGAGGTCGATTATGGCATGTGGTGGTTAGCAAGATCTATAGATGGTTCTAGACTTCTTCTGATCCATACACTGGGCATTGCTGATGAAAGGGAATATTCCTGTAAAGTTTGCCATACGCTTCGATCGTCGTGTTCATCATGGTCGCACCGTTGGCAACTATGCTTCGGGTTTGGTTGCTCGGTGTTCACGAAGGACACTAGTAAGTTAAATGAAGGTATTCCATGGGAAAAGATTGATGACCTTGGAGAATATTCTCTTTTCCTTGGAGTGAACTATCCGATTATGCTGCCATTAGGCGGTGCAGATGTTGTCCCAGGATGTCTGACGAGAAGAAATTGTGTGTACACCTTGCCGAATGAAGCATGGCTTCGCAATTCGCAACTGCCTGAAATATGCCGATTCATTCTGAATCGTGAAGATTGCGCCGTTGGTTTCCAAACCAACGCCTTGGAGAAAACATGCAAAACAAAAAAAGATAGGTACCTGGTAAAGACACCGCTTTGGTTCATCCCAAACTTCGCCAACGCCCCGGATTGGAACAAGTGTGATGTTTAATTCTGAAACAGGCCTGCAGCCATTGTAGCTACCGACAGTATGTAATTTCATAGCTAATGAACGAGGCAATTGTGGTCTACTAATTACAACTGTTTTGTAAAGAGGTGGTCTATAAGTATACCCCTCTCTTCATTGATGCATTTGTGGTCTACATGATGGTACTCTTAAATATATGGGTGTGGCTCCTCAACACATAATGTGGGGGTATTATTGTGTTAAAGTTGAAGGCTTGATCAACTATAGGTTCACTTCTCTAGTTACATTACTAGGTACTCCGGTTGGCTATGTTGTGATGAACACATTGTGTTCTGTTGTTCGGTGAAGACAAAAGTAGAACTATGGTATGCTTATGTTTAAGAGCAAGCGAGGTTTAGCTTGAGATGTTAAAATTCAGATTTGAACTATTTTTTGATATGGAAATTTGAAATATATATGGTACTGTATATGATTATGTATAACAACAAGCGACGAAAGGGCTGATGCTCCTATTCCTTGTCGGCGGGAGGACTATGTGTGCGGCGACTTGAGCCAAATTAGAAGGCCATAGCTATGTTGATTGGTCCTTGAAGTTGGAGGGGCTAGGATTTCGGATGAGCGGAGTGGGGGAAGTTGTTGCTCATGGAACAAAAGTCCTTAAAATAGTAATGTTAGTATATAGGAGTACAAGGTATATACTTGTACTATTTTAGTACTATAATAAGTATATCGGGTTCATCAAAAAGAATTATCTCGGGTTCACAACCACGTGGGGTCAAGGTGAGGGAAAGTTGGTCAATACCTCTTACCGCTATATCCCCGCCCAAGTTCTAATGCGCAAGTGCTGTTATTTTTTTAAAGGGAAATAGTGGTTCCTCTCCCAGGAAACATGCCCCGCATCTCCACCTCCTAGTATCGTAGTACTACTACCGCATCTTCTCCAAAAAAACCCTCTTCTGTCTCTTTCTCCCGTTCACCCCTCTCTCCCTTGCATTAGATTACCGACTCCAATGAAGCAGAAGTGTAAGGTTGAGGAGATTCCTGATTGCTACCACCAGTCCATGGGGTGGGGCAACCTCCACTACCCACTGGTGGAGAACATAGCCGAGCGGGCGGATATCCTCAGCACTGGTCGCCTCGCTCGAGGCATGATCGGCATGCGGCATGCCATCCGCGGAGCGCATAAGGTTCAGTTCGGTTTACCGAGCCTGCTCCACTGCGACCCCGAGACATGGCCAGACGACCGCGACAATACTGTAAGAGTATTTATTTATTTACTCATCTCGTTTCAGCTTGTGTTTTTTCAATCAACTTTTCTTATTGCCAAACATCATGCATGAATTTAGACTCAACATCATCACCTGATTTGGGAGTACTGTAAGGTTTGCTGCCTTCACTATGCACATGTACTCTTCGGAATTGCTTTATTTATCCATTACATCTGTGCTTCAGTTCTGCACAATCCGCTCTTCATTCTGTCAAATACCTTGCATGCATAGACAATTTTGAAACAAATCCTATTTGCAGGGCATTCACGCGTTGCTGATGCCATTAGACAAGCCGACAGTTCCAGCATTTATCCATACCAAGGAGGAACTGGATGGACATGGACCCATGCACTGGGTGGGTTGTAACGGCGATCGGGTGGCATTTGTCCAGCAGACGGGCACTTGACGATCCGCAACATATACATATCAGATACTATTATACCTCTTCCATCTCTGCAAGATGCAGGAATTTCTTTGGGCCCTACTAGTGAATGGTGGCATGGCAGCCCACCATTCCTGTTCAAATACAAAATAGATAAAAGTTTGGAACTGCTCAAAGTACGGATCGTCAAGAAGCCGTACAAAGATGATCTAGCAGGGCCATGGCATTACGAGGTAATCGTTGTATTTGACGAATTGATCGCTATCCTACAAGCGCCCTTAGAAAAGGAGTGGAATATCCTGAGAAACCCTGAATTCTTTGATAGAAACAGCTATGTCGATGCCATGGGCATTCCTGGATATGGTACAAGTTCAAACCTACATCGTGTATACGCAGTTACATATCTGTATGGAGATGTTCTGGTTTGGGAACCATATACCTGTGGTGAGTCTTTGTTTTATGTCTTAACTAGTAAATGGCATGCTGCACATGTTGGACCAATTACGATTCGCAATACTGATGTATAAAAGTTGCGTTCTAAATGTTGTTCAAACTTTCAATACAACTAATAATTTGGTTATACCATCAAAATAAGTGTGAGCATACAGTTTATAAATATGAACAAAAATTTGGAACCTTTCTTAATCACTATCAAGTGGGACGTGTGATATCGGTGTGAGACTGCTCTGATTTTTCTTCATAATGGAAACATGACGGTTCTAGAAACAGTGGACACTGGTGTGGTATTTTTTTCACGCGAATACCTCTAATCCCAACCGTTAGATTTTGGACACCAACAGTTGGAATTGCTGCTACATGTCTTGTTAAAAACTGGTGCCTTATAGTAGTAGAAAATAGAAGATAGAAGAGAAGAGATAATTTTCAGTGTAGTTCCTACTTGCTGCATTGTGGTTGATCTTTGTGCATTGCAGGGACACATGCAGCCCCGCGTCTCATTGACGCCCCTGTCATTGAAGATGAAGAAGCAGAAGTGGCTGCAATTTTCGCTCAAATCGAGGGAGATGCTGTCATGGAAGATGATGAAGCAAATGTGGCTCAAGGCGATGGAGGTGCCGATGAAGATAATGATGCTGATGAAGAAGAATTAGAAGAAGAAGAATTAGAAGAAGACGAATTCGATGATGAAGAATTAGATGATGAAGAATTAGATGATGATGGTGATAATCATAATTATGAAGATGAAGATGTATTTCTTGGATTTTCTGACCAGCGCACTTGGTTCCTGGCACCAATTAGAGCAGAGTCCATTATTGGTGAATCTGATCTCGCGTGGATTCAGGTTAAAGGTTATCGGCCCATCCTCGGTCCTTCAATATTACATATGGGTAACAAGCTGAGGTCTTATCCTTTGGTACGGTGCTACGTTTTCTTGAGATTTGCCCATACCTTGGACCTTGTAGAAGAGGCAAGGTGGGAAAGATTGAACAATTTGAAGGGGCGTTCTTTATTTCTTGGACTCAATCACCCAATTTTCATGCTACCCCCGCCAATCGACGCAGAGGCTGCAGAACCAGATTTCCAATTGTTCAAACCTGACTGTGTCTTTGCTACCCACAATCGCGCCCGTGATACATGGATACGTCCAAGGCCAAATTGGTGCAGGATGCACGTCAATGGAGTTCCTGCCATAGGCTCAAGATTGCAGTACAAAAAAGAGAAGATTGAACATAGAGCCGAAGCACCCATGTGGTTCGTCCCAACACTTCCACCTGTTTTTCCTTGAGAAATAAGAGACAGATGGTGACCTTATTTTATAGAGAAAACATAGTGTTCGTGAACTTAACCTCATGAACATTCGTTGTTCGGTTTTTGCTGAAATCAAAATTTTGCAGAGATGAAGATCTTTGTTTGAATCCCGTGCTGAACATATTTTTCACAAATTAGCTACCCGTATTGTGATGAATACATGCTGGTTTGTTGTTTGGTGCAGTAGCAGACATGAAGATCTTTGTCCTGAATACAACAATGGACATCTTTTTTTTCTTCAAAAATTAGCTAAGCTCACGCTATTAGGCGCAAATGCCTATTAAGAGATTTGGTGCTCTTGGGCACCAGTGCTCCTGCTATTTTAGAAAAAATAAAAAATATATTTATTTGTTCAAAAAATTAGAAAAAAATCATGGAGTAGCTAATGAATTGTCCCATAAACGTGCAAAATTTCAGTTTCAAATACAAAAAATTCTGGGCTACACAAAAGTAACAAACGTGTGGATCTGGGTATGCATATTTCAAATCTCCAAATTTCAACAGATTTTGTCTTTTTTGTGTAGTCTACAATATAAAGAATGTCATATTAAAATTTTACACGCTTGTAGGTTACTTTATTTATTATGTCTACATTCATTTTCAGATTTTTTTGAAACAAATATGTATGATATTTGATTTTTTTTAAAACAGCAGGAGCACTGGTGCCCATTAGCCAAAGACACTTTTCGCAAATGCCTTCAATAAAGGAATGGATGGTGACCTTATTTTATAGAGAAACCATAGTGTTTGTGAACTTAAAGTCATGAACACACGCTGTTCGGTTTTTGGTGAAATCAAAATTTAGCAGAGATGAAGATCTTTGTTTGAATCCCGTGATGAACACATTTTTCCTAAATTAGCTACCAGTATTGTGATGAATACATGCCGGTCTGTTTTTCGGTGGAGTAGCAGACATGCGGGATCGAAAGAAACGGCAAAGTAGCCGTAAATCAGGGGTCAAATATAAATTCAAGAAAGGAAACGTTTATTCAACGATCAGCCGACATGTGGGACGTATCTTGCAGCCGCGGCCTCAACATTTATCATTCAGAGAGGATGACATGTGGGACCCACGAACCAGCATCGTTCTCGACGTTTCTCAAAGGGGGCAGGAGATCGAAAGAAAAAGGCAAGTAGCTCGAAATCAGGTGTCCAAAAAATCCAAGAAAGGAAAGGTTTATCGCACAAAGAGGCTGACATATTGTACCCAGTTTGCAGGCGTCATCAACGTTTCAAAGGCGGAGGAGTTCGAAAGAAAAAGGCAAATAGCCAGAAATTATGGGTCAAAAAAAAAAACAGCAAAGGAAAATTTTATCGTACAAAGAGGTCGACATGTGGGACCCAACCAGCAGCGTCCTCAACGTTTCTAAGGTGGCAGGCAATGGAAAAAAGGCAAATAGCCAGAAATTAGGGGTCAAAAATAAATGCAACAATAGAAACTCTTATTGTTCATAGAGGCTGACATTTTGGACCCATGAGCCAGCAGGGCCCTCAACGTTTCAAAGGCGTCACGGGATCAAAAGAAAAGAACCAAGTAGTCATTAATTAGGTGTCAAAAATAAATCCAAGAAAGTAAATGTTTTACTTTTCATAGAGGCTGTCATATGGGACCCATGAGCCAGCAGCGTCCTCAACGTTTCTAAGGCGGCTGGGGATAAAAAAAAAAGCGAAGTAGCCATTAATTAGGGGTCAACAATAAATCCAAGAAAAGAAATGTTTATTGTTCTTAGAGGCTGACATGTGGGAGCTATGCGCCAGCAGCATCCTCATCGTTTCAAAGGCGGTTGGGGATCCAAAGAAAAAGGCAAATAGCCAGAAATCAGGGGTAAAAAAAAATCCAAGAAAAGAAATATTATTGTTCATAGAGGCTGGCATGTGGGACCCATGAGCCAGCAGCGTCCAGAATTTCAAAGGCGGCACAGGATCGAAAGAAAAAGGCAAGTGACCAAAAATCAGGGGGTAAAAAATCCAAGAAAAAAACTTTATTGTACATAGAGGATGACATGCGGGTCCCATGAGCCAACAACTTACTCGTCGTTTCAGAGGGCCGAGGCGGCATGAGATCGAAAGAAAAAGGAAAGTGACCAAATATCAGGAGCAAAAAATAATCCATGAAAAGAAACTTTCATTGTACATAGAGGATGACATAGGGTCCCATGTTGTAGCAGCGGTCTGAACGTTTCAAAGACGACATGAGATCAAAAGAAAAAGGCAAGTGACCAAATATCAGGAGCCAAAAATAATCCAAGAAAAGAAACTTTTATTGTACCTTTGAGAGTCGGCATGAGATTGAAAGAAAAAGGCAAGTGACCAAATATCAGGAGCCAAAAACCTAGAAAAGAAACTTTTATTGTACATAGAGTATGACATGCGGGTCCCATGATGCTGCAGCATCCTCAACGTTTTCAAGGAGGCAGGGGATCAAATGAAAAGGAAATAGCCAAAAAGCAGAGGGTGAAAAAAATCGAAGAAAAGAAACTTTTATTGTTCATAGTGGATGACATGTGGGACCCATGAGGCAGCAGCATCCTCAACGTTTCCAAGCAGCAGGGGATCGAAAGAAAAAGGATATAGCCAAAAATCAGAGCGTGAAAAATAATCCAAGAAAAGAAACTTTTATTTTACATAGAGGATGACATGTGGGTCCCATTTTGCAGCAGCGGTCTCAACATTTCAAATGCGGCTTGAGATCAAAAGAAAACGAAAGTAGCCCGAAATTAGGGGGAATAAAACTCCAAGAAAAGAAAGTTTTTTGTACATAGAGGATGACATACGGGTCCCAAGGCGGCAGGGGAACAAAAGAAAAAGGAAATAGCCAAAAATCAGAGGGGTGAAAAAAAATCCAAGAAAAAGAAACTTTTAGAGTTCATAGTTCATAGAGGATGACATGCGGGTCCCATGAGGCAGCAGCGTCCTCAACGTTTCCAAGGCGGCACTCAGGACCAAAAAAAAAAGGATGTACCCAATGTGGGCCTAATGATAAAAAAATAATCCAAGATAAGGAAGATATAAATTGGGGCTGCTCCGGCCATCCGGGCCTTCTAACCTCGCCGGACGTCTTTTGACTCGTACAATTTCAGCCCACTCCAAAACAAGAAAGTCCTATGCTTCGCAAAAACAAAACAAAAACAAGGAGATTCATATTAGTTCGTTTATGTAAAAATAAAGATTTAATTTATCCGTTTGCAATAGCTCAGAGCGAAATACACTTTTTATTGTCTGCAAAATAATCAAGATATCACATGTTTCTTGTACGGGGAGGCTGACATCGGGACCCATGAGCCAGCAGCGTCGTCAAAGTTTTAAAGGCGGCGAGGATCGAAAGAAAAAATAAATCAAAAATCAGTTGGTAAAAAAATCGAAGAAAAGAAACATTTATCGTTCTGAGAGGATGACATGCGGGACCCATGTGGCAGCAGCATCCTCAACGTTTCCAAGGCAGCACGGGATCCAAAAAAAGGCAAAATAGCCAGAAATTAGGGGTCAAAATAACTCCAAGAAAAGAAAGGTTTATCGTCCATAGAGGCTGACATGTGGGACCCATTAGCGAGCAGATTCTTCAACGTTCAAAGGCGGCAGGGGATCAAAAGAAAAAGGAAGTAGCCAGAAATTAGGGGTAAAAAATAACTCCAACAATGGAAACTTTTATTGTTCATAGAGGATGACATGCGGGACCCATGAGCCAAAGCTTCCTCAACGTTTCAAAGGCGGCATGGGATCGAAAGAAAAAGGCAAGTGACCAAATATCAGGAGCCAAAAATAATCCAAGAAAAGAAACTTTATTGTACATAGAGGATGACATGCGGGTCCCATTTAGCAGCAGCGGTATCACCGTTTGAGATGCGGCAGGAGGTCGAAAGAAAAAGGCAAGTGACCAAATATCAGGAGCCAAAAAAATCCAAGAAAAGAAAGTTTTATAGTACATAGAGGATGACATGCGGGTCCCATTTTGCAGCAGCTGTATCACCGTTTGAGAGGCGGCAGGGGATCGAAAGAAAAAGGCAAGTGACCAAATATGAGGTGCCAAAAATAATCAAAGAAAAGAAAGTTTTCAACGTTTCAAAGGCGGCAGGGGATCAAAAGAAAAAGGAAGTAGCCAGAAATTAGGGGTCAAAAATAACTCCAAGAAAGGAAACTTTTATTGTTCATAGAGGATGACATGCGGGACCCAAGCGCCAGCAGCTTCCTCAACGTTTCAAAGGCGGCATGAGATCGAAAGAAAAAGGCAGGTGACCAAATATCAGGACCCGAAAATAATCCAAGAAAAGAAATTTACTGTACATAGAGGATGACATGTGGGACCCATTTTGCACAGGACCAAAAGAAAAATGAAGTAGCCAGAAATCAGGGGGTGAAAAAAATCCAAGAAAAGAAAGATTTCAATTGGGCTGCATCTGGACATCTGGGCCTTCGAACTATCCTGCTGGGCCTTTTGACTCGTACAATTTCAGCCCACTCCAAAACAGGAAAGTTCGGTTTTTTCTCAAAAAATCCTATGCTTCGCAAAAACAAAAAACAAGGACACTCAACATATAAGTTTGTTTATGTAAAAATGAAGATTTAATTTATCCGTTTGCAATAGCTCAGAGCGAAATACACTGTTTATTGTCTGGAAAATAATCAAGATATCACATGTTTCTTGTACGGGGAGGCTGACATCGGGGACCCATGAGCCAGCAGCGTCGTCAACGTTTCAAAGGCGGCAGGGGATCGAAAATAAAATAAAAAACTAAAAATCAGTTGGTAAAAAAATCCAAGAAAAGAAAACATTTATCGTTCTGAGAGGATGACATGCGGGACCCATGAGGCAAGAAAGATCCTAATGTTTCCAAGGCGGCAGGGGATCAAAAGAAAAAAAAGGAAATAGCCAGAAATTAATTAGGGCTAAAAAATAAATCCACCAAAGGAAACTTTTATTGTTCATAGAGGATGACATGTGGGACCGACCTGCCAACATCGTCCTCATCGTTTCAAAGGGGGCAGGGGATCAAAAGAAAAAGGCAAATAGCCAGAAATTAGGGGTCAAAAATAACTCCAAGAAAGGAAACTTTTATTGTTCATAGAGGATGACATGGGGGACCCATGAGCCAGCAGCTTACTCAACGTTTCAAAGGCGGCATGAGATCGAAAGAAAAAAACGCAAGTGACCAAATATGAGGTGCCAAAAATAATCCAAGATTTATTGTACATAGAGGATGACATGCGGGTCCCATTTTGCAGCAGCGGTCTCAATGTTTGAAATGCGGCTTGAGATCAAAAGAAAAAGAAAGTAGCTAGAAATTAGGGGGTCAAAAAAATCCAAGAAAAGAAAGTTGATGGACATAGAGGTTGACATGCGGGTCCCATGTGCCAGCAGCTTACTCAACGTTTCAAAGGGGCCAGGGGATCAAAAGTAAAAGGCAAATAGCCAAAAATCAGAGGGTGAAAAAAAATCCAAGAAAACAAACTTTTATAGCACATAGAGGATGACATGCGGGTCCCATGAGCCAGCAGGTTCCTCAACGTTTCAAACGTGGCATGAGATCGAAAGAAAAAGGCAAGTGACGAAATATCAGGAGCCAAAAATAATTCAAGAAAAGAAACTTGATTGTACATAGAGGATGACATGCGGGTCCCATGTGTAAGCAGCTTACTCAACGTTTCCAAGGCGGCAGGGCATCAAAAGAAAAAAGGAAATAGACAAAAATCAGAGAGTGAAAAAAAACCATAGAAAATAAACTTTTATAGCACATAGAGGATGACATGCGGGTCCCATGAGCCAGCAGGTTCCTCAAAGTTTCAAACGTGGCATGAGATCGAAAGAAAAAAACGCAAGTGACCAAATATCAGGAGCCAAAAATAATCCAAGAAAAGAAAGTTTTATAGTACATAGAGGATGACATGCGGGTCCCATTTAGCAGCAGCGGTATCACCGTTTGAGAGGCAGCAGGGGATCGAAAGAAAAAGTCAAGTACCAAATATGAGGTGCCAAAAATAATCCAAGAAAAGAAAGTTTTATAGTACATAGAGGATGACATGCGGGTCCCATTTAGCAGCAGGTTCCTCAACGTTTCAAACGTGGCATGAGATCGAAAGAAAAAGGCAAGTGACCAAATATCAGGAGCCAAAAATAATTCAAGAAAAGAAACTTGATTGTACATAGAGGATGACATGCGGGTCCCAATTAGCAGCAGCGGTATCACCGTTTGAGAGGCTGCACGGGATCGAAAGAAAAAGGCAAGTGACCAAATATCAGGAGCCAAAAATAATCCAAGAAAAGAAATTTTATTGTACGTAGAGGATGACATGCGGGTCCCATTTTGCAGCAGCGGTCTCAACGTTTCCAAGGCGGCACAGAACCAAAAGAAAAATGAAGTAGCCAGAAATCAGGGGGTGAAAAAAATCCAAGAAGAAAGATTTCAATTGGGCTGCATCTGGACATCTGGGCTTTCGAACTATCCTGCTTGGCCTTTTGACTCGTACAATTTCAGCCCACTCCAAAACAGGAAAGTTCCGAATTTTCTAAAAAACAGGAAAGTCCTATGCTTCGCAAAGACAAAAAAACAAGGAGATTCAACATATAAGTTTGTTTATGTAAAAATAAATATTTAATTATCCGTTTGAAATAGCTCAGAGCGCAATACATTGTTTATTGTCTGCAAAATAATCAAGATATCATATGTTTCTTGTACGGGGAGGCTGACATCGGGGACCCATGAGCCAACAGCGTCGTCAACGTTTTAAAGGCGGCAGGGGATGGAAAGAAAAAATAAACCAAAAATCTGTTGGTAAAAAATCCAAGAAAAGAAACATTTTCGTTCTGAGAGGATGACATGCGGGACCCATGAGGCAGCAACATCCTCAGCGTTTATTGTTCATAGAGGTTGACATGTGGGACCCGTGAGCCAGCGGCGTCCTCAACGTTTTAAAGGCTGCAGGTGATCGAAAGAAAAAATAAGCCAAAAATCGTTTGGTCAACAAAATCCAAGAAAATAAACATTTACCGTTCTGAGAGGATGACATGCGGGACCCTTGAGGCAGCAGCATCCTCAACGATTCCAAGGCGGCAGGGGAAATATCCAGAAATTAATTAGGGGTTCAAAATAAATCCATCAAAGGAAACTTTTATTGTTCATAGAGGATGACATGTGGGACCGACTCCGCCAACAGCGTCCTCATCGTTTCAGAGGGGGCAGGAGATCAAAAGAAAAAGGCAAATAGCCAGAAATTAGGGGTAAAAAATAACTCCAAGAAAGGAAACTTTTATTGTTCGTAGAGGATGACATGCGGGACCCATGAGCCAGCAGCTTACTCAACGTTTCAAAGGCGGCATGAGATCGAAAGAAAAAGGCAAGTGACAAAATACCAAAGATAATCCAAGAAAAGAAACTTTATTGTACGTAGAGGATGACATGTGGGTCCCATTTAGCAAAGCGGTCTCAATGTTTCAAATGCGGCTTGAGATCAAAAGCAAAAGAAATTTTATTGTACATAGAGGATGACATGCGGTTCCCATGAGTCATCAGCTTACCCAACGTTTCCAAGGCTGCAGGGGATCAAAAGAAAAAGGAAATAGCCAAAAATCAGAGGGTGAAAAAAAATAAAGAAAATAAACTTTTATAGAACATAGAGGATGACATGCGGGTCCCATGAGCCAGCAGGTTCCTCAACGTTTCAAACGTGGCATGAGATCGAAAGAAAAAGGCAAGTGACCAAATATGAGGAGCCAAAAATAATTCAAGAAAAGAAAGTTTTATAGTACATAGAGGATGACATGCGGGTCCCATTTAGCAGCAGCGGTATCACCGTTTGAGAGGCGGCAGGGGATCAAAAGAAAAAAGAAATTGCCAAAAATCAGAGGGTGAAAAAAACCAAGAAAATGAACTTTTATAGTACATAGAGGATGACATGCGGGTCCCATGAGCCTGCAGGTTCCTCAACGTTTCAAACGTGGCATGAGATCGAAAGAAAAAGGCAAGTGAAAAAATATCAGGAGCCAAAAATAATTCAAGAAAAGAAAGTTTTATAGTACATAGAGGATGACATGCGGGTCCCATTTAGCAGCAGCGGTATCACCGTTTGAGAGGAGGCAGGGGATCGGAAAAAAAGGCAAGTGAAAAAATATGAGGAGCCAAAAATAATTCAAGAAAAGAAAGTTTTATAGTACATAGAGGATGACATGCGGGTCCCAGTTAGCAGCAGCGGTATCACCGTTTGAGAGGCGGCAGTGGATCGAAAGAAAAAGGCAAGTGACCAAATTTGAGGTGCCAAAAAAAACTCCAAGAAAAGAAAGTTGATTGCACATAGAGGATGACATGCGGGTCCCATTTAGCAGCAGCGGTCTCAACGTTTCCAAGGCGGCAAGGGATCAAAAGAAAAAGGAAGTAGCCAGAAATCAGGGGGTCAAAAAAAATCCAAGAATAGAAAGAATTTTGGTTCATAGAGGATGACATGCGGGACCCATGATCCTGCATCGTAAACGGCTCGATCGGAGAACGTTGAACGAGATAGCGCGATCGAGAAAAAAAACAATGCCAGAGAGGCTGCCATCTGGGCCCTACATCCCTCGGCGGTGCGGATTTGCGTTGACTCGGCCGGCGAACCCGAGATTTCGAGATGCACCACGTCCCGGGCCACCATACGCGACGTTTTGGCCGCTTTCGTCGGGCTAGGTGGCCTCAAAAACGAGAAAAAAAAAGTTTTGACATGCACCACGGAGGGACCAAAAATCGTCGGCCATGGTACACCAGCAACCACGGCGCGACTTCAACTTCGTCGGCCATGGCAACTTTTCTTGTAGTGTTACAATAGTATGATTAAGATCATGTTGGTAGCATGTCACTCCAGAAATTATCTTTGTTATCGTTTACCTACTCGAGGACGAGTAGGAACTAAGCTTGGGGATGGTGATACGTCTCCAACGTATCGATAATTTCTTATGTTCCATGCTTGTTTTATGACAATACCTACATGTTTTGTTCACACTTTATATCATTTTTATGCGTTTTCCGGAACTAACCGCTTGACGAAACCAGAGAAAACCCTCCAGAGCCGCCGCCATCGCGAAACTCCAATTCGGGGGACAGAAGTCTCTGTTCCGGCACCCTGCCGGGACGGGGAATTGCCCCCGGAGTCATCTCCACCGCCGTCTCCACCGCCATCTTCACCGCCATCGCTGTCTCCATGATGAGGAGGGAGTAATTCACCCCCGGGGCTGAGGGCTCCGCTGTAGCTATGTGGTTCATCTCTCTCTTTATGTGATCTAGTTGAATATCATCTATGTGCTACTCTAGTGATGTTATTAAAGTAGTCTATTCCTCCTCCACGGTGTAATGGTGACAGTGTGTGCATCGTGTAGTACTTGGCGTAGGTTATGATTGTAATCTCTTGTAGATTATGAAGTTAATTATTGCTATGATAGTATTGATGTGATCTATGCCTCCTTCATAGTGTGATGGTGACAGTGTGCATGCTATGTTAGTACTTGGTGTAATTGCAATGATCTATCATGCACTCTAAGGTTATTTAAACATGAATATAGAATATTGTGGAGCTTGTTAACTCCGGCATTGAGGGTTCGTGTAATCCTACACAATTAGTGGTGTTGATCATCCAACAAGAGAGTGTGGAGTGGTTCTATTATGTGATCATTGTTGAGAGTGTCCACTAGTGAAAGCAGGATCCCTAGGCCTTGCTTCCAAGCATCGAATCTCCGTTTGTTTACTGTTTTGTTGCATGTTTACTCGCTGCCATATTTTATTCAGATTGCTATTACCACTCATATTCATTCATACCACTTGTATTTCACTATCTCTTCGCCGAACTAGTGCACCTATACATCTGACAAGTGTATTGGGTGTGTTGGGGACACAAGAGACTTCTTGTATTTTGGTTGCAGGGTTGCTTGAGAGGGATATCTTTGACCTCTTCCTCCCTGAGTTCGATAAACCTTGGGTGATCCACTTAAGGGAAACTTGCTGCTGTTCTACAAACCTCTGCTCTTGGAGGCCCAACACTGTCTACAAGAATAGAAGCACCCATAGACATCACCCACCTTTACCAAAGATATACCGATACATGCAACCCTTATCACTAGTCTGTTGGCATGCGAGAGGGAAAAGATACAGCTGACTTCCCCCGAGCCATTATAGATCTTATGGTCAACGCGATATGTACGACGCTAGAATCACTGGACGACATTGGTACTTAGTCCTAGATGACTAGTACCCATGCAATGGAACCTCCACCATATCAACACATACCATGGTTCCATTGCCCACCACATAGTCATATTCATAATTATAAAATAATACTTTGCTTTTCTATTCACGAGTGATAAGTATAGTACTTTGCATATAGTTTGATAAAAATAATCAAATGACATGAGAAAGCGATGAACTTGCCTTTCTTGACTGCAAGATTATGCAGGCAAAAGCTTCGATACGTGAGAACTCCAAATTCCGAAATACCATCATTGTCCGGTAAGGAAATGTTTAAAGAACTTGCAAAGATGCTATAATGCATAGTATGAGATGCAATCGTCCCGAGCGTAACCTAACCTCGATGATTTAGGATGGATGAGTTGTAAAGATTTCTTTAGGGTGTGTTGCACTTTTAGGATGGTTCTCAAACAAGGTTCTTATTAGGGTTTGTGATATTATAGCATAGACAAGTGATATAATGCATCATAACAAGCATACACATAAAGGAATAGTGGTTGCATAACAAGCCAAGTGTAGTTGTCAGTTTTAAGTTCTACAGGACATAGTTGATGATTACTTATATTATACTTCAAAAGAATAACTTTTTAAGAACATATGTTTAAAGAATAAGAATTATTGTCAATAGGAGTTAAGTGCTTCTAGGGTTTATTATTGCATTCATTTAGTTCCCTAATAGGGACTAGTTGGTTCTTAAGTTGGATGGGTCTAGGTGTAACAAGTATTGGCAGGTCTATTACTATAGTTTCTCATAGGCATAATATTAAAGGATGGTTATCAATGGTGTTTAAATGAGAGTAACAAGTTAGGGTTTGCCCCTAAGTGGCACTAGTGGATCATATAGGTATTAATAAAAAATAAAGACATAAAATGATGATTTCATGTGGATTGTACCTAGTTTTATTTTAGTAGATCATGAACAAGCATTCATTCGTTTCTTATTAAGATCCTATATGTAAAGGTGAGGTTTATAGGATCATATGGGCTAAACCCCTAGGGTTTTAGGATTGCAACTATTTGGGATGATCACATAAAATAATGTGATCAAGATTGTTACTTATAGTTGAATTAGGGTTTCTACTTATGATACAATCCTTAAAATCATAGTTGATACTAGAGTTAATGTGATTGAGTTAATTGGAAAAGAAAATTAATAATGGTTTAACATTTTATAAATTTTTATAAGATTTAATAATTAAGGTAATTCCTTTTTAGGGTTTAATTTAGGAGTAAGGGTTTTATAATTGTTATTAAGTTTTAAAATCATAACTTGTTCACTAAATTTTTTAAGTAATTAAAAACTTTTGATTTCAAAATTAATATTTATCTTTATTATTTTGTTTCTTTGTTATTATTTTAAAGAGATAGTAAATGGTAAATTGCAAATTAGAGTTTATGAAATACTACTAATATTTTAGTTAATGAAAAGATGATCAAGAAAATTAATCTTAACATTTTATTTACTTACTAAATAGCTATTATTTAATTTTGATACTTAACTAATTTATTGAATTCAAATTGTGTTTTAAATAAATGAAAAGACATAATTAATAAAGTTAAAAATAAGTGAATTTTTATTTTGGCACACATTTTTAGTTTATATTTTATTTTAATAGAGTTTATTTTGTGAGCATTTTGATATATTATTTATGTTTTTCTGAGTTAAAATGAATTTTATCTATTTCTGCAAAGTTTCAGCTATTTACTGGTTTTTAAATTAAAATCGAAAAACTAAATGTACCGGTTCGTTTGCACCCACACAGACAGACATGTGGGGCCGTTGACTGGGTCAGCTGCCACGAGGGCAACGACCAGTCAACAGATGCTGAGGTGGCGTGATACGTCCCTCTCGCCGTCGGCTCAACGCCGGCAACCAGACGAGGACGGCGACGCCATTCTGGCCATCCCGCGGATGCGCAGATGTGACCAATCGAACGCCCCAACATGCTGAGAACGATGGTGTTGGCCCCGCCACTTATTGGTCACCGGAGATAGCTTCGGGGAACCCTACTGCGGCGGCGCACTCCATCCAACATGCTAGAATAGGCTACAGGGGTCGATAGGATGCGCAACTGGGCGCAAAATGACCGCAAGCTCACCTTGAGTCTTGCAGAACGCTCGATGGCGATGGATGGTGACGGAGCCGATGGCGATAGAGCGTTTTCTGGCGAACCCGAGGGAAAGGGAACGCCAAAATTCCCCCTCCTCCTGGCTCCCCTTGATGCTCTTATCCTCCAGGGTGCTCTGCGTGCTCGCGTGATTCACCGTGACCACTCAATAGACGCCGGGGTGGCCTCAATCGACGGCGTCGTGCTCGACACCGGCGAGCTGGTGCAGATGAAATCGAGAGCTAGAGATGTTCTAGGGAAAAATGGATGGATGGAGATGGATTAGGGTTCCATTGCGGTGCTCCAGACCTATTTATAGAGCTCGAGGTGGTCAGAAGTGTCATCTCGCCGGCGGCAGGGGTGGAGATGTGACGGCGACAGTGAGTTGCATTCGGGCGTGAATCTTGACATCTTTGGATAGGCTCGGACGCGAGAGAGATATAGGGAAGGGTTCTGGAAGCTTCTGCGGCGTTGCTGTCTACTGCTGGCGCGCAGTTGATGTGGGAGGTAGAAATCTCTGTGGTGTAACTTTTATTCGTTCCCCGGCAACGGAGCCAGAAAATAGCTTGATGTCTACGCACGCTTCTATTCCTGTAGACAGTGTTGGGCCTCCAAGAGCAGAGGTTTGTAGAACAGCAGCAAGTTTCCCTTAAGTGAATCACCCAAGGTTTATCGAACTCAGGGAGGAAGAGGTCAAAGATATCCCTCTCAAGCAACCCTGCAATTACGATACAAGAAGTCTCTTGTGTCCCCAACACACCTAATACACTTGTCAGATGTATAGGTGCACTAGTTCGGCAAAGAGATAGTGAAATACAAGTAATATGGATGAATATGAGTGGTAATAACAATCTGAAATAAATATGGCAGCAAGTAAACATGAAGTGGAACAGTAAATAAACGGAGATTAGATATTTGGAAACAAGGCCTAGGGATCATACTTTCACTAGTGGACACTCTCAACATTGATCACATAACTGAAACTACTCTACACTCTCTTGTTGGATAACAAACACCATTCATTGTGTAGGACTACAAGAGCACCTCAATGCCGGAGTTAACAAGCTCCACAACATCCGGAGTTCATATTTAAGTAACCTTAGAGTGCATGATAAACCATTGCAATTTAGACCGAGTACTAACATAGCTTGCACACCGTCACCGTCAGGCTATGAAAGGGGGAATAGATCACATCAATACTATCATAGTAATAGTTAACTTCATAATCTACAAGAGATCACAATCATAGCTTATACCAAGTACTACATGATGCACACACTGTCAACATTACATCATGGAGGAGGAATAGACTACTTTAATAACATCACTAGAGTAGCACATAGACGATATTCAACTAGATCACAAAGAGAGAGATGAACCACATAGCTACGGTAGAGCCCTCGGCCTCGGGGGAGAACTACTTCCTCCTCATCATGGGAGATAGCAGCGGTGATGAAGATGGCGGTGGTGTCGATGGAGATGCCTTCCGGGGGCACTTCCCCGTCCCGGCGGCGTGCCGGAACAGAGACTTCTGACCCCGAATCTTGGCTTCGCGATGGCGGCGGCTCTGGAAGGTTTTCCGTGTCATGGTTTATTCGTCTAGGGTTTTCGCGACGGAGTCCTTAAGTAGGCGGAAGGGAAGCCTCGGAGGGGCCCTGGTGGAGCCACACCATAGGGGGGCGCGCCCACCCCCTTGGTCGCGCCGCCCTGGCGTGTGGGCCCCCCTGGATCCCCTCTGGTCTCTCTTCGGTGTTCTGGAAGCTTCGTGGAAATATAAGATCGTGGGCCTTGATTTCGTCCAATTCCGAGAATATTTCCTGTGTAAGATTTCTGAAACCAAAAACAGCAGAAAACAGGAACTGGCACTTTGGCATCTCGTTGATAGGTTAGTTCCGGAAAATGCATTGATACGTCTCCAACGTATCTATAATTTCTTATGTTCCATGCTACTTTATTGATGATACACACATGTTTTATACACACTTTACATCATTATTACGCATTTTCCGGCACTAACCTATTAACAAGATGCCGAAGAGCCAGTTGCTGTTTTCTGCTATTTTTGGTTTCAGAAATCCTACAAAGGAAATATTCTCGGAATTGGACGAAATCAACGCCCAGGGTCTTATTTTTCAACGAAGCTTCCAGAAGTCCGAAAGGGAAACGAAGTGGGGCGACGAGGTGACGCCACGCCAGGGCCGCGCGGCCAGGCCTTGGGCCGCGCCGCCCTGTTGTGTGGGTCCCTCGCGTCGCCCCCTGACCTACCCTTCCGCCTACATATAGCCTTCGTCGAGAAAACCCCAGTACCGAGAGCCACGATACGGAAAACCTTCCAGAGACACCGCCGCCAATCCCATCTCAGGGGATTCAGGAGATCGCCTCCGGTACCCTGCCGGAGAGGGGAATCATCTCCCGGAGGACTCTTCATCGCCATGATCGCCTCCGGAGTGATGTGTGAGTAGTTCACCCCTGGACTATGGGTCCATAGCAGTAGCTAGATGGTTGTCTTCTCCACATTGTGCTATCATTGTTCGATCTTGTGAGCTGCCTAACATGATCAAGATCATCTATTTGTAATGCTACATGTTGCGTTTGTTGGGATCCGATGAATATGGAATACTATGTTATGTTGATTATCAATCTATCATCTATGTGTTGTTTATGATCTTGCATGCTCTCCGTTGCTAGTAGAGGCTCTGGCCAAGTCGTTACTTGTAACTCTAAGAGGGAGTATTTATGCTCGATAGTGGGTTCATGCCTCCATTAAATGCAGGACAAGGATGAGAAAATTCTAAGGTTGTGGATGTGCTGTTGCCACTAGGGATAAAACATCAATGCTATGTCTAAGGATATTTGTGTTGATTACATTATGCACCATACTTAATGCAATTGTCTGTTGTTTGGAACTTAATACTGGAAGGGGTGCGGACGCTAACCAGAAGGTGGACTTTTTAGGCATAGATGCATGCTGGATAGCGGTCTATGTACTTTGTCGTAATGCCCAATTAAATCTCACACTACTCATCATAATATGTATGTGCATTGTCATGCCATCTTTATTTGTCAATTGCCCAACTGTAATTTGTTCACCCAACATGCTATTTCTTATCGGAGAGACACCACTAGTGAACTGTGGACCCAGGTCCATTCTTTTACATCGAATACAATCTACTGCAAACATTGTTCTTACTGTTCTCTGCAAACATCATTATCCACACTATACATCTAATCCTTTGTTACAGCAAGCCGGTGAGATTGACAACCTCACTGTCACGTTGGGGCAAAGTATTTTGGTTGTGTTGTGCAGGTTCCACGTTGGCGCCGGAATCCCTGGTGTTGCGCCGCACTACACTCCGCCGCCATCAACCTTCAACGTGCTTCTTGGCTCCTACTGGTTCGATAAACCTTGGTTTCTTACTGAGGGAAACTTGCCGCTGTACGCATCACACCTTCCTCTTGGGGTTCCCAACGGACGCGTGTTGTACGCGTATGAAGGCTAAATTTCTGGCGCCGTTGCCGGGGAGATCAAGACACGCTGCAAGGGGAGTCTCCACTTCCAATCTCTTTACTTTGTTTTTGTCTTGCTTTATTTTATTTACTACTTTGTTTGCTGCACTATATCAAAAATACAAAAAAAATTAGTTACTTGCTTTACTTTATTTACTATCTTGTTTGCATTCTCCATATTAAAAACACAAAAAAATTAGTTACTTGCATTTACTTTATCTAGTTTGCTTTATTTGCTACTGCTAAAATGGGTACTCCTAAAAATACTAAGTTGTGTGACTTCACAAACACAAATAATAATGATTTCTTATGCACACCTATTGCTCCACGTGCTACTACAGCAGAATTCTTTGAAATTAAACCTGCTTTACTGAATCTTGTTATGAGAGAACAATTTTCTGGTGTTAGTTCTGATGATGCTGCTGCCCATCTTAATAATTTTGTTGAACTATGTGAAATGCAAAAGTATAAGGATGTAGATGGTGACATTATAAAATTAAAATTGTTTCCTTTCTCATTAAGAGGAAGAGCTAAAGATTGGTTGCTATCTTTGCCTAAGAATAGTATTGATTCATGGACTAAATGTAAGGATGCTTTCATTGGTAGATATTATCCTCCTGCTAAAATTATATCTCTGAGAAGTAGCATAATGAATTTTAAGCAATTGGATAATGAGCATGTTGCTCAAGCATGGGAAAGAATGAAATCTTTGGTTAAAAATTGCCCAACCCATGGACTGACTACTTGGATGATCATCCAAACCTTTTATGCAGGATTGAATTTTTCTTCATGGAACCTATTGGATTCAGCTGCTGGAGGTACTTTTATGTCCATCACTCTAGGCGCCACAACAAAGCTTCTTGATAATATGATGATTAATTACTCTGAATGGCACACAGAAAGAGCTCCACAAGGTAAGAAGGTAAATTCTGTTGAAGAAACCTCCTCCTTGAGTGATAAGATTGATGCTATTATGTCTATGCTTGTGAATGGTAGATCTAATATTGATCCTAATAATGTTCCGTTAGCTTCATTGGTTGCCCAAGAAGAACATGTTGATGTGAACTTCATTAAAAATAATAATTTCAAC
Source organism: Lolium perenne (assembly GCF_019359855.2). Taxonomy (NCBI): domain Eukaryota; kingdom Viridiplantae; phylum Streptophyta; class Magnoliopsida; order Poales; family Poaceae; genus Lolium; species Lolium perenne. The sequence continues at coordinate 277,636,595 of NC_067245.2, forward strand.
AACAATGCTTATCGGAATAATTCTAACAACAACTATAGGCCGTATCCTTCTAATAATGGTAATGGTTATGGTAATTCTTATGGGAATTCTTACAACAATAATAGAAATACACCCCCCTGGTCTTGAAGCCATGCTTAAAGAATTTATTAGTACACAAACCGCTTTTAACAAATCTGTTGAAGAAAAGCTTGGTAAAATTGATATTCTTGCTTCTAAAGTTATAGTCTTGCTGCTGATGTTGATCTTTTGAAATTGAAAGTTATGCCTAATGAAACTAAATATATTAAGTCATTTGCTACAGCAAACGCCATCCAAGTTAGAATTAATGAGAATATAAGATTGATGGCCGAATTGCGTGCTAGGTGGGAAAAAGAAGAAGATGCTAAAGATAATGTAGCTAAAGTTTGGACTATTACCACCACTAGTAACGCTAATGCTTCACATGTTGCTACACCTCCTGCTATCAATGGTAAAATAATTGGTGTTGCCAATGTTTTTACTCCTAATGCAAAGTGTGCAAAACTGCCTAAAATTGCTAAAACTGCTGAAACTGCCTGTGATAAAACTGCTGAAATTTTTTCACATATTGGGGACAATGATCCCGTTGCTTTAGATCATAATGGTTTAGATTTTGATGATTGTCACATCTCTGAAGTTATAAAGTTCTTACAAAAACTTGCTAAAAGTCCTAATGCTAGTGCTATAAATTTGGCCTTTACAAAACATATTACAAATGCTCTCATTAAAGCTAGAGAAGAGAAATTAAATCGTGAAACCTCTATTCCTGGAAAGTTAGAAGATGGTTGGGAGCCCATCATTAAGATGAAGGTCAATGATTTTGATTGTAATGCTTTATGTGATCTTGGTGCAAGTATTTCCGTTATGCCTAGGAAAATCTATGATATGTTTGACTTGCCACCATTGAAAAATTGTTATTTGGATGTTAATCTTGCTGATAATTCTACAAAGAAACCTTTGGGGAGGATTGATAATGTTCGCATTACGGTTAACAATAACCTTGTCCCCGTTGATTTTGTTGTCTTGGATATTGAATGCAATGCATCTTGTCCCATTATATTGGGAAGACCTTTTCTTCCACCAGTTGGTGCTATTATTGATATGAAAGAAGGTAATATTAAATATCAATTTTCTCTCAAGAAAGGTATGGAACACTTCTCTAGAAAGAGAATGAAGTTAACTTTGATTCTATCATTAGAACAAATTATGATGTTGATGCTTCGTCTCTTGATGTTACTTGATTCACACTTTCTGCGCCTAGCTGAAAGGCGTTAAAAAAAGCGCTTATGTGAGACAACCCATGATTTTACTTCTGCACTTTTATTTTATATTTGAGTCTTGGAAGTTGTTACTACTGTAGCAACCTCTCCTTATCTTTATTTTATTGCATTGTTGTGCCAAGTAAAGTCTTTGATAGTAAGGTTCATACTAGATTTGGATTACTGCGCAGAAACAGATTTCTTGCTCTCACGAATTTGTGTAGTATTCTCTGTAGGTAACTCAGAAAAATCTGCCAATTTACGTGAGTAATCCTCAGATATGTACGCAACTTTCATTCAATTTGAGCATTTTCATTTGAGCAAGTCTAGTGCCCCAGAAAAATTCGTCTTTACAGACTGTTCTGTTTTGACAGATTCTGTCTTTTATTTCGCATTGCCTGTTTTGCTATGCTTGATGGATTTCTTTATTCCATTAACTTTCAGTAGCTTTGTGCAATGTCCAGAAGTGTTAAGAATGATTATGTCACCTCTGAACATGTGAATTTTTGATTATGCACTAACCCTCTAATGAGTTTGTTTTGAGTTTGGTGTGGAGGAGGTTTTCAAGGATCAAGAGAGGAGGATGATACAATATGATCAAGGAGAGTGAAAGCTCTAAGCTTGGGGATGCCCCCGTGGTTCATCCCTGCATATTTCAAGAAGACTCAAGCATTTAAGCTTGGGGATGCCCAAGGCATCCCCTTCTTCATCGACAACATTATCAGGTTCCTCTAGTGAAACTATATTTTTATTCCGTCACATCTTATGTGCTTTACTTGGAGCGTCTGTATGTTCTTGTTTTTTGTTTTGTTTGAATAAAATTGGATCCTAGCATTCATTGTGTGGGAGAGAGACATGCTCCGCTGTTGCATATGAACACATATGTTCTTAGCTTTATTCTTAATGTTCATGGCGAAGGTTGAAACTGCTTCGTTAATTGTTATATGGTTGGAAACAGAAAATGCTACATGTGGTAATTGGTATAATATCTTGAATAATGTGATACTTGGCAATTGTTGTGCTCATATAAATCATGTTTAAGCTCTTGCATCATATACTTTGCACCTATTAGTGAAGAAATACATAGAGCTTGCTGAAAATTGGTTTGCATGATTGGTCTCTCTAAAGTCTAGATATTTTCTGGTAAGGTTTTGAGCAACAAGGAGGACAGTGTAGAGTCTTATAATGCTTGCAATATGCTCTTATGTGAGTTTTGTTGTACCGGTTCATACTTGTGTTTGCTTCAAACAACCTTGCTAGCCTAAGCCTTGTACTGAGAGGGAATACTTCTCGTGTATCCAAAATCCTTGAGCCAAAAACAATGCCATTCGTGTCCACCATACCTACCTACTACATGGTATTTTCTGCCATTCCAAAGTAAATTGCTTGAGTGCTAACTTTAAACAATTCAAAAGTTATTACCTCTTATTTGTATCAATGTTTTATAGCTCATGAGGAAGTATGTGGTGTTTATCTTTCAATCTTGTTGGGCAATTTTCACCAATGGACTAGTGGCTTCATTCGCTTATCCAATAATTTTGCAAAAAGAGCTGGCAATGGGGTTCCCAACCCCAATTAATTAACCTTCATAATTTTACAAAAAAATAGACACTCCTCCATGGTATGTGATTGTTGGACGGCACCCGAGGATTCGGTTAGCCATGGCTTGAGAAAGCAAAGGTGGGGAGGAGTGTCATCTAAATAAAACTAAAATAAAAGACACTCCTTCATGGTATGAGATTGTTGGCAGGCACCCGAGGATTCGGTTAGCCATGGTTTGTGAAAGCAAAGGTTGGAAGGAGTGTCACCCAAAAATAAAAAAATTCATGGGAGCCGCTCTTTGAAAGTCTGCCTGGCAAGGGGGTTAGAGTGCCCACTACCATTCGTTGACAACAACAAACACCTCTCAAAACTTTACTTTTATGCTCTCTCTATGTTTTCAAAATAAAAGCTCTAGCACAAATATAGCAATCAATGCTTCCCTCTGCGAAGGGCCATTCTTTTACTTTTATGTTGAGTCAGTTTACCCACTTCTTTCCATCTTAGAAGCAAACACTTGTGTTAACTGTGCATTGATTCTTACATGCTTGCATATTTGCATTCATCATATTACTTTACATTGACAACTATCCATGAGATATACATGTTGAAAGTTGAAAGCAACCGCTGAAACTTATATCTTCCTTTGTGTTGCTTCAATGCCTTTACTTTGAATTTATTGCTTTATGAGTTAACTCTTATGCAAGAATTATTGATGCTTGTCTTGAAAGTACTATTCATGAAAAGTCTTTGCTATATGGTTCAGTTGTTTAACCATTATCTTTACCATTGCTTTGGATCGCTGCATTCATTACATATGCTTACAATAGTATTGATCAAGATTATGATAGCATGTCACTTCAGAAATTATCTTTGTTATCGTTTACCTACTCGAGGACGAGTAGGAACTAAGCTTGGGGATGCTGATACGTCTCCAACGTATCTATAATTTCTTATGTTCCATGCTACTTTATTGATGATACACACATGTTTTATACACACTTTACATCATTATTACGCATTTTCCGGCACTAACCTATTAACAAGATGCCGAAGAGCCAGTTGTTGTTTTCTGCTGTTTTTGGTTTCAGAAATCCTACAAAGGAAATATTCTCGGAATTGAACGAAATCAACGCCCAGGGTCTTATTTTTCCACGAAGCTTCCAGAAGTCCGAAAGGAAAACGAAGTGGGGCGACGAGGCGACGCCACGCCAGGGCCGCGCGGCCAGGCCTTGGGCCGCGCCGCCCTGTTGTGTGGGTCCCTCACGTCGCCCCCTGACCTACCCTTCCGCCTACATATAGCCTTCGTCGAGAAAACCCCAGTACCGAGAGCCACGATACAGAAAACCTTCCAGAGACGCCTCCGCCGCCAATCCCATCTCAGGGGATTCAGGAGATCGCCTCCGGCACCCTACCGGAGAGGGGAATCATCTCCCGGAGGACTCTTCATCGCCATGATCGCCTCCGGAGTGATGTGTGAGTAGTTCACCCCTGGACTATGGGTCCATAGCAGTAGCTAGATGGTTGTCTTCTCCTCATTGTGCTATCATTGTTCGATCTTGTGAGCTGCCTAACACGATCAAGATCATCTATTTGTAATGCTACATGTTGCGTTTGTTGGGATCCGATGAATATTGAATACTATGTTATGTTGATTATCAATCTATCATCTATGTGTTGTTTATGATCTTGCATGCTCTCCGTTGCTAGTAGAGGCTCTGGCCAAGTCGTTACTTGTAACTCCAAGAGGGAGTATTTATGCTCGATAGTGGGTTCATGCCTCCATTAAATCTGGGACAGTGAAAGAAAGTTCTAAGGTTGTGGATGTGCTGTTGCCACTAGGGATAAAACATCAATGCTATGTCTAAGGATATTTGTGTTGATTACATTACGCACCATACTTAATGCAATTGTCTGTTGTTTGCAACTTAATACTGGAAGGGGTGCGGACGCTAACCAGAAGGTGGACTTTTTAGGCATAGATGCATGCTGGATAGCGGTCTATGTACTTTGTCATAATGCCCAATTAAATCTCACACTACTCATCATAATATGTATGTGCATTGTCATGCCATCTTTATTTGTCAATTGCCCAACTGTAATTTGTTCACCCAACATGCTATTTCTTATCGGAGAGACAGCACTAGTGAACTGTGGACCCAGGTCCATTCTTTTACATCGAATACAATCTACTGCAAACATTGTTCTTACTGTTCTCTGCAAACATCATCATCCACACTATACATCTAATCCTTTGTTACAGCAAGCCGGTGAGATTGACAACCTCACTGTCACGTTGGGGCAAAGTATTTTGGTTGTGTTGTGCAGGTTCCACGTTGGCGCCGGAATCCCTGGTGTTGCGCCGCACTACACTCCGCCGCCATCAACCTTCAACGTGCTTCTTGGCTCCTACTGGTTCGATAAAACTTGGTTTCTTACTGAGGTAAACTTGCCGCTGTACGCATCACACCTTCCTCTTGGGGTTCCCAACGGACGCGTGCTGTACGCGTATCACGCATCAAAACGATATAAAGTGTGAACAAAACATGTAGGTATTGTCATAAAACAAGCATGGAACATCAGAAATTATAGATATGTTGGAGACGTATCAGCATCCCCAAGCTTAGTTCCTACTCGCCCTCGAGTAGGTAAACGATAACGAAGATAATTTCTGAAGTGACATGCTACCAACATAATCTTGATCCAATAATGATGTAAAGCATATGAGCTGAGATCAAATCATTCAAAGCAAATGTCTATATTGATATAAGAGATGATAATGCAAGAGTTAAACAAGCTAGAAGTTTTCATGGACTATTGCTTTAAAGACATGAAACCGTACAAAGTTCATTAAAGATGTTTTAAGTATCCAGCGTAGAAGTTCTATCCTTCATTCCAAGCATCAAGTAAATTTTCACAACAAAGAAGGATTCGGTCAAGTAAAATTAAACATGAACGTCATGAATCAACTGTTTCGAAGTCTACTCAACCGGTGAGCGCAAGCATTTGGTATTGGCACCAGGATGTTATGGCATAAAGAACGTTAATGGGGGTTTGGAAGGCCAAATGGAAGAAAGTCTCACAAAGCTATAAGTGATTATTAGACAAGAGGAAGTCTTATAATCGAAGCTATGCAAGGAGTAGTGATTGCCATGCAACGGATGCACATAGAGCTATATGTGTATGAAATCTCTCCAATGGAACTAGTGGGGGTGCATCCAACTTGGTTGCTCACGAAGACCTAGAGCACTTTTGAGGAAGCTCATCATTGGAATATACAACCCAAGTTCTATAGTGTAAATTCCCCACATAGTTATACTAGTAAAACATGAAAACTCTCTCATATGGAGTGTAGGTGCTAAACATGAGCACAAATGATGACTATGAATACTGCAGGTGCTAAAACATGAGCACAAGTGTGGATAAAAGATAGTGATGTTGCCCCCTTTTCATTTCTTCTCTTTTTTTTCTTTTTCTTTTTCTTTTCTATATATTTTTTCTTTTCTTTTTCTGTTTCTCTTTTTGATGGCCTCCATGGCTCTTTTCACTTTTAGGGGCAACATCCTAATATGAAAACACACTTTTTGGTACAAATAACTCATAATGAATAAAACATGATGTATAAAATTGTATGCCTCTGCCAGTGTAGCAGGATGTGCAATGATCTAGCGTAACATGGGTAAACCACACATCAACTGTATAGAATCATGCAAAGCAATATATAAATAATGAATGACAACAAGTCATGTAATGTAAAATGGAAGTTGCATGGCAATATATCTCGGAACAGCTATGGAAATGCTTTGGTAGGTAGGTATGGTGGCTGTTTTGAGGAAGATGTATGGCTTATGTGTAGGAGAACAAGAGAAAGTCCTCCCACGGGTTTGGATGTACTGGCGAAGTATGCACAATTCTCAATGTGAGCTAAAGGCAATGCACAATACCGAAGAGGCTAGCAAATTTGGATGGTGGAAGTGCCAAAAACCGTAGCTTAACATTAGTCAAAAAGAACTCACAAGCTTATTGCAAACAACTAGCAGGTTCAACATTAAGAGCATGATTAAAATTTACTCCAAGGAGGGCCGTTCACGGTGGCACAAGTACCCGGCTAGCTCCCTCGACCTTCAGCACAACTTAGTTATTACGATGAACTCTTAGACATGGAAAGCTATCAAGTCCAACTACACCTTCAACTATTTAAGTAGAGTTTGTAGTACGGCACAAGCTTAAAGACAACAATCCACTACTAATTTTAACTTATTTATCCAGCAAGATTTACCATCTAAATACCTCAAACGTTTGCAAAGAATCAAGTTATCAAATCTCAATGATCTACAAGATTATGCAAGTATTTCATTATACCACTACCACATGCAACATTTCCTTAACCAACCAAATAACAATGAACGAAGCAGTTTCAACCTTCGCCATGAACATTAAAAGTAAAGCTAAGAACATATGTGTTCATATGAACGAGCGGAGCGTGTCTCTCTCCCACACAAGCATGAATTTATTCAGAGAATGAAAATAACAAAATGAAAATAAAAGCACACAGACGCTCCAAATAAAGTACATAAGATGTGACGGAATAAAAATATAGTTTCACTATAGGTGACCTGATAAGTTGTCGATGAAGAAGGGGGTGCCTTGGGCATCCCCAAGCTTAGATGTTTGAGTCTTCTTGAAATATGCAGGGATGAACCACGGGGGCATCCCCAAGCTTAGACTTTTCACTCTTCTTGATCATATTGTATCATCCTCCTCTCTTGACCCTTGAAAACTTCCTCCACACCAAACTCGAAACAAACTCATTAGAGGGTTAGTGCATAATCAAAAATTCACATGTTCAGATGTGACACAATCATTCTTAACACTTCTGGACATTGCCCAGAGCTACTGGAAGTTAATGGAACAAAGAAATCCATCCAACATAGCAAAAGAGGCAATGCGAAATAAAATGCAGAATCTGTCAAAACAGAACAGTTAAGAAGACGAATTTTTCTGGGGCACTAAACTTGTTCAGATGAAAATTCTCAAATTGAATGAAAGTTGCGTACATATCTGAGGATCACGCACATAAATTGTCAGATTTTCCTGAGTTACCTACAGAGAATCCTACTCAAATTCGTGATGACAAAGAAATCTGTTTTACGTGGCAAAGAATCCAAATCTAGTATGAACCTTACTATCAAAGACTTTACTTGGCACAACAATGCAATAAAATAAAGATAAGGAGAGGTTGCTACAACAAAAGTGCAGAAGTAAAATAAAAACATGGGTTATCTCCCAAGAAGTGCTTTCTTTATAGCCATTAAGATGGGCTCAGCAATTTTAATGATGCACTCACAAGAAATAAGAGTTAAAGCAAAAGAGAGCATCAACAAGCAAATATGAAACACTTTTAAGTCTAACCCACTTCCTATGAAAAGGAATCTTGTAAATAAACAAGTCAATGAAGAGCAAAGTGAAAGCATAGGAAGATAAAACACGAATAACTTCAAGATTCTCAACATAAAGAGGGGAAACTTAATATTATTAAGATGCATATAACCATGTTTTCCTCTCTCATAATGTCTTTCAGTAGCATCATGAACAAACTCAACAATACAACTATCACATAAAGCATTCTTATCATGAGTCTCATGCATAAAATAATTACTACTCCCAACATAAGCATAGTCATTCTTATTAATTGTAGTGGGAGCAAATTCAACAAAGTAGCTATCATTATTATTCTCATCACCATAATCATCAAATGTAGGAGGCATATTGTAATCATAATAAACTTTATCCTCCATAGTAGGTGGCACCAAAATACCACTTTCATTATAATCATCATAAATGGGAGGCAAAGTATCATCAAAGTAAATTTTCTCCTCCATGCTTGGGGGACTAAAAATATCATGCTCATCAAAACCAGCTTCCCCAAGCTTAAATTCTTCCATAGCATTATCAACAATGGTTTTCATGCTAATAACATTGCTACTAGCATGCAAATAAGGTTCCATAGGTTTTTTAATTTTTGCATCACACAATTTATTTCTTAACTCAAGAAATAGATTAAAAAGCTCACTGTTATTTTCCATTATGCCTAACTAGTGAACAAGAAACAAAAAGATGCAATTGCAGGATCTAAAGGAAATAGCTTCGAGCACTCACACACCGGCAACAATGCTAGGAAATAGCTTAGTAGTCGGAGGATGTGAATACCTTTTACCTTACCTCCCTGGCAACGGCGCCAGAAAATAGCTTGCTGTCTACTGCTGGCGTGCAGTTGACGTGGGAGGTAGAAATCTCTGTGGTGTAACTTTTCTTCGTTCCCCGGTGACAATGGATTAACTTGTCAATGCCTACGGGTTGTAGACTAGGGTTTTAGTCGGAAGTAGAGGGCAAGTAGATCTCGAAGGTTTCAGCCGAAAAGTGCTCGACGATATGAAAACTAGGGTTTGTGAGACAATGAATCGATGCTTTCTTTGTCCCTCGACTCCCCCTTATATAGGAGGCGGAGCCGTGGGATTCGTGATACACAAGTTACAGAGTCCGGGAGGGTTTCCAACTCATCCCGCAAGATTACAAATACTATCTCCTAATACAACTCTAGCTTTCCTTAATAGTAAACTGGGCTTCCGATTCTTCTTATCCTTCGGGTCGTGGGCCTTCAGTAAACCCCGGGTACCATCTTCGACAGGCCCATTGGGGATGCCTATGTCAGTAGCCCCCGAGATTTTTCTTGAATCGTAGAGTCAGGGAAAATCTCCAACTTTATATTCGTTCAATAGTCCTGACTTTACCACATATCTTTGGATACGAATTTATATATTGTACAGGGATAATGGTAGTTGGGGCTAGTTCATCTGACGGATCAGGTACTAGTTAACTGCTCTAGTGGCAATCCGCAAAAACCTACTTCAAGATCACATCCCTGGACATGATCTCGGGATACTGGTGTAAACTTCGACAGGTGCCGCTTAAGGTCTTGCCATTCTGTCGAGTCCCAGTCATATTTTATCGGGTACCTAATGCGTCCGTTAGGATTTTTCTTCGTATCTGTTGATACAGAAAAAAGTAGCAAACCGACGTCAGAGATGGCGCCACGCCACCCAGAACAGATCTGGGGTCTTACCTTCGCAAAGTTTTGCGGCATTTAGAGATTGATCGCAACTTTGGCACTCCGAGAATATATTGTCGAGTGCTTTTTCGGCTGTTGGAATAGCACATTTTATTGAGTCAATGGATGTCTTATATTGCTCTCCCGATGGGAGTATATGCAGAGTTATGTATATAACTCGAAATATGCTCACTTTTTCTTCTTTCTCTATTTTTTATGATTTCATCAGGCACACGAACAGCGTTCCCGATGGGAGTAGCCATCGAGGCTACAGCCAAGGACTTGTGCTTGGGTGTAGGCTCAACGCCTTACGTTGCTATATTTTCCTTCCTTCTCAAAGTTTTCATATCTGTCAGGTGATACGTCTCCAACGTATCTATAATTTCTTATGTTACATGCTTGTTTTATGACAATACCTACATGTTTTATACACAATTTATGTCATTATTATGCATTTTCCGGAACTAACCTATTGACAAGATGCCGAAGTGCCAGTTCCTATTTTCTGCTGTTTTTGGTTTTAGAAATCCTAGTAAGGAAATATTCTCGGAATTGGGCGAAATCAACGCCCAGTATCTTATATTTCAAGGAAGCTTCCAGAGCACCGAAGAGGGGCCAGAGGAGAGCCAGGTGGGCCCCACACATGGTGGCGACGCGGCCAGGGGGGCACGCCCCCCCTGGTGTGTGGCTCCACCGTGGCCTTCCGACTCCGACTCTTCGCCTATATAAGCCTCCCTGACCTAAATCTTCGAGACGAATAAGCCACGGTACGAGAAACCTTCCAGAGCCGCCGCCATCGCGAAGCCAAGATCTGGGGGACAGAAGTCTCTGTTCCGGCACCCTGCCGGGACGGGGAAGTGCCCCCGGAAGGCATCTCCATCGACATCACCGCCATCTTCATCACCGCTGCTGTCTCCCATGAGGAGGGAGTAGTTCTCCATCGAGGCTAAGGGCTGTACCGGTAGCTATGTGGTTAATCTCTCTCTCCCATGTACTTCAATACAATGATCTCATGAGCTACCTTACATGATTGAGATCCATATGATGAGCTTTGTAATCTAGATGTCGTTATGTTATTCAAGTGGATTTTACTTATGTGATCTCCGGAGACTCCTTGTCCCACGTGTGTAAAGGTGACAGTGTGTGCACCGTGTGGGTCTCTTAGGCTATATTTCACAGAATACTTATTCACTGGGTTATGATTTGAGTTGGATGTCTCTATGAAATTGTGGTGTGTTAGTACCTCCTATGAATGCTCACAGTGACAGCGTGGGGTGTTTATTAGTACTTGGGAATACATCTTTAAGGTTTGCCTACATGATGAATTAGAGTTCGTTATCTTGCCAGAGAGTAATTCAGAATAGCATAGTGAAGTGCTTATTTATATTCCTTTATGATTGCAATGTTGAGAGTGTCCACTAGTGAAAGTATGATCCATAGGCCTTGTTTCTAAGCATTGAAACACTGTTTCCAACAAGTTCCACTACATGTTTACTCGCTGCCATATTTATTTCAGATTGTTATTGCCACTCATATACATCCATATTACTTGTATTTCACTATCTCTTCGCCGAACTAGTGCACCTATACATCTGACAAGTGTATTAGGTGTGTTGGGGACACAAGAGACTTCTTGTATCATGATTGCAGGGTTGCTTGAGAGGGATATCTTTGACCTCTTCCTCCCTGAGTTCGATAAAACTTGGGTGATTCACTTAAGGGAAACTTGCTGCTGTTCTACAAACCTCTGCTCTTGGAGGCCCAACACTGTCTACAGGAAAAGAAGCGTGCGTAGACATCATCGGGTGCGCGAACAGCGCTCCCGATGGGAGTAGCCCCCGAGGCTATGAGCAAATGCTTGTATTTGATCATAGGCTCTCGCCATTTCTATTTTGTCATTCTCTAGTTTTTCATTGTTCCAAAGTAGCCCCCGAGCATTTGATCAAAAACTTGTATTTGACCAAAGGCTCCCGAAAAAGTCAACAATCTTCTGCTGTCGCCATTCTTATGAAGCTGCTTTAGCCGAATTTTTTTTCTTTCCAAGGTGACATCATTGCGGACGATAGCCACGACCGCTGTATCGGGAAAACGCGAGAACTGCTCCCTCTCTGCCGTGCGGGCCCAAACTGCCCACCAAGTTGACACGTCGTGCAAGTGGGGGACACACGTCCTCCACTTTTCCTGGCGCACGCACTGTAGTTCCTATTTTTTCTCGTCTGTATGAAATTACTTTTTACCCCTTGTCCACGTGTACACCATCTATCCCGCAATCTCTTCATCCAACGGTGCGTCGATTCATCGCACCTCTATTTAAGGTCATCGTCTTCCTCCGTCAATACTTTCGCTCGTACCGCACCTCTGCTTCTCCTCTGCAAAATCCTCCACTGCTCCCATTGCTTCAAGCGCTCAACCATGCTTGCACCTTTCTCCTCCATGCTCATTGATGCCACCTCGCGCGCGTCTGACCAGGCACAGCACTAAGATGGCCGCCGAAGATCTGGAGTGGGAGAGATCTAAGATCTCCAACCAGGACATGAACCTGCTGAAGAAGCTGGGGTTCACCAAGAAGGAGAACGCGCTCCGCTTCCCCAAGGAGGAGAGCTATCCTTCGCCTCCAATCGAGTACCGGGTTAGTTTCGTTGACCACCTCATCCGCGGTCTTTCTCCCGCTATCCATGAGTTTCTTCGAGGTCTTCTTTTTGTCTATGGGATTCAGCTGCATCAGATGATGCCCAATTCCATCCTCCACGTGTCGATTTTTATCACACTGTGTGAGTGCTTCCTCGGAGTCCAACCTAATTGGGCTCTGTGGAAGCGTATCTTCTGCCTCCGCCGTAATGGCTCCCACAACGTCGCCTACAACATTGGCGGCGTTGTTATCTGTGTTCGTTCTGACGTTGAATACTTCGACGTCAAATTCCCCGACTCCGTCCAAGATTGGCGGAAAATATGGCTGTATGTGCACGAAGAGAGCTCCGATTCAGTGGAGAACAACATCGCTCCTTTCGACGGAGGAGCCAGAATCCTTCGCCGCCGTTCCTGAGATGCTGAAGCTACCGAAGATGAGAAATTAGTGACAGAGGCGCTGATGACTCGCATCCACGAGCTCCAGAACACCCGCGGCAAGGAACTGTCGGGTATTGAGATCACATCCTATTTCCTTAGGATTAGAGTGCAGCCTCTCCAGGCTCGCAAAAATCCCCTTTGGAAGTACGCTGGTGAAGAAGACGTCGACAGGATCTCCAAAGACCTTCCTTTGAAGGATTTGGAGAAACTGATCCGAAGAATCTCATCGCTCAGCAAGAAGGATACGATTCCATCCTCTTGCCGCATTACGCCATACAGTGGCGCCAATCCCCTTCCCGAGGTAATTTTCCCTCTTGAATACTATATTGTCTTTTCGAGTTTTTGGTATTTGTCAATTACTTTCTTGCTAGCGTCTTTTGCATAACTTTTTGTTGACACTCTTTGTTTTTCGCAGAACCATCCTGTTCTGGCTTCTCTTCCTCCTCTTCCTGAAGGTGGAGAAGTCGAAGAACGTACCGTTGTCGACGATGACAACCAGGGCACTTCTCGCCCTGAGAGTGAAGTTGCGGGTTCTCAAAAATCCGTGGCTTCCTATGAAAAAGAAGCCGAGTCTGAGGCCACTGCCTCGACACGCTCCCTTCCTTCCGCTGTTTCTCCAAGGAACAAGAGGAAAAGGGATGAAGTCTCCGATTCCGGTGCCTCCAAAGCCGAAGAAGCTGGTCCTTCCGAAAGGAAAGCAGCTTTCAACCCTTACGAGGATGCTCCTGTCAGCTCGTAAGTTCTCAATTGCTCTTTATTGTTTTGCTCTCGATGTTTTTGTCTATCTTGATTCTTATATTGTCGCCATTTTTATTGCAGTGGTGACGAGGAAGAAGAGCAACCTATTGACGCGACTGCTCGAACGAGTACGTCGCGTACTTTAGTTGTGTCTGAAGCTCAGCCTGATGGAGATGAAACTTCGCCTCCTCAGCAAAACATTGAGCATCCAACTCCACCTGCAAGCCCCCGTGCCCCCTCACCGAAGAGGGCAAGGGTCGAGCCAACCAAGGAGCTTGCCTTACTACCTGGCAGCTCCACGACTCCTCCCTTAGATGATGTAAGTTTTTCACTTCTTCTTTTCTATTCCAAATATTTCAATGGTGTCGACTCTTTTTTGTTTGTCGCTTCCCTTTTACCTTTTGCTGTCGAACTTTTTATTGTATTGAGGCTTTCTTTCTCTATCTCTTTTTTTGTCAGCCTTTGATGAAGGAATTCATCCGTCTCGGTACCCAATTCGTCGGGTACCGTGATCACGCCAAAAAAGGCGAAGGTACTATTTTCCTATTTCTTCTGGTAAATGACCTCTCCATCATTTCTTACCATGATCTTGATTGTTGTTGACTATTTTGTCAGAAAATCTCGTAGAGTCCAACAAACGTGCTGATTCTCTTGCTCGTAAACTGGAGCAAAAGGAAAAGGCTCTTAAGAAGGCTGAATCTGATGCTGCTGTCATCGAAGATCTGCGAAAAAGACTTCATGAAGCAGAAACTGCTTTGAGTGACAAGATGGCCGAGCAAGCTGCTCGAGAAAAAGAAATCCTCAGTCGCTTGCAATCGCAAAGTCGACGTTTTGTTAGTAAGTACTCGAATTCTTGTGCATTTCTTCGGGTTTCTTCACTTTCTCTAGCGTATTTATTGACGAGCTTCCTTTTGCTTGTTTTTAGGGAGAACACATCAAGAGTATGAACTGGAATGTCCTGAAGGCGATGAGCTTATCGACGCGCTTTCTCTCCTTGAAATCCATGGAGATGAAGCACGTGATGGCCTTGCTGACGCCGAAGCAGGTATGTCGAAGCTTTTCCCCTATTTCTTCCCGAAGAAAGAAGAGCCCAACACTTTTACTGCTCTCGCCAAATGCTTCAACCTGACGGAAGATCTTGGGCTCAAACTTCGCCAAGAAGGCCTGAAGATTGGCGTTGAAGGCACCATCGCTCTGGTTGCTGACAGCCAGCAAAACGTCGACTGGGCTAAAGTTGGCGAGATAAAGGAGATGGAGACAAAGAAATGGCAATCTTTAATTAAAGCTGCCAAGCCACCCTCAAAGCCAATCCTTGCCTTCCTCGGTTGCAAACCAACTCCTGCTCCAAGCTCATCCAAGCCAGAGGTCAAGTAGACCACCCTGTCTTTCTTATTTTTTCTTTGTCCTTTTGATGCCATCGCCAAAGTAGCTTTGGCGACACTTACCCCACTAGTTTATTAGGGCGTCCTCCATTGTAAGGCCTTGTAAATATTCTGAAAGTCAATGGAATTCTATTTTGCTTGATGATTGATGTCGAACCTTTTGTTTCAGTTGATATTTGGTAACTACACTCCAACTCCTCGTCCCTCCGATGTTTTTCCTACTTCCTCTCGCTCGAAGAAAACGCCTATTGATAGTGAGTTTGGTGAAGATTCCTCGAGTAAGGGCTCAGCGCAGGACTTGGAGGAACTTCGTCAGCAGCTTCAGTATGCGAAGAAGCAAACACTTGTGATGATGGAGCAATCTCGAAGGTCATCCGAAAAATAGAACGTTGCACTGCAGCAGGCTCAAGAAGCCATAGCTGCCAAGGAAGCCGCCATTTCTGAAGCTGCAAAAGCTACCACCCGAGAGAATTTTATGCTCGAGTTGATGAATGAAGCCAGTTTGGATATGTTAGGTATGATTTTGCAAACCAAAACTTCTTCTGTTTTTTCGATGTTTCCGTCTTTGAAATTCTTGTGTTGTCGCCAAATAGGTTCCTTTCTAGACACTGCTGCTGAAGACCAAAGGGTAGACACAAGGACAAATCTCCTGGTTAACCTTTCACTTGACCATGGTTCTCTGTTCTGGGCCACTCCAGAACGCACCCGACAAATTGTCAGGTTTCAAGACCGTGCCTGTCAGGTTCGTGAGTTCCTTGATTTCTGTACCGGAACCTTGTCCTTGGTTTATAGTACAATGTTTCCTCGGAACGAGATACCGGACACTCTTCTTGGTCTGATGGAAAAATTTCGGGATGCCCCTCGTATCCATAACTTTGTGCGAGCTCAACTGTCTCCTGGAGCAAGATTCGCCATGATTATGATACAGATCTGCTACCGAAAATTAGACCTGACGAAGATTGTCGCCAAATGTCTGGCAAAGCAGTCGGAGCGAAAAAGGAACATCGACAAAATCAATGATGTTGTAACTCCTGTAGCCGAAGAAATGATGGACGAACTTCTTCGAATGGACTCTGAATTCTTTATCAAAGGGAGCTATGCTGAACATACGACAACTGCTGCAAATAACAAAGGTCTATCCATAGATAGTATATTAGGCATTAACTGAGTTGCACTATATTGCGGGAAATCATATATATTTTTGTGTCGAATTCTTCGTGATGATGAAGTTGTCTATATTGTAAAGTATAATCTATATTGCGAAGCCCCCGAGCCTTTGGCTGGAGCTCAAGCTATTTTTTGCGTCTCGATGAATTTACTATTTTGCGAGAGTATATATATTTTGTTGTCGTGGGTTATGAGCCCCCGAACCTGTCGACAAAGAAAGATGTATATCACCAATATCTTTTACTATATTGCAGCACCGCGAGCCCGCCTCATTAAAAACCTTTTCAGCCCCACTCGGTGCCCTGAAAAGGAAAAGAGTGCGTCTGAAAACTCGCGGGCGTTTCAGTACATTGTATTTTTACAAGAAGGACTATATTTCGACACTAAGCGTAGAAACGCCTTAGCTGCGCCACGTTCCAGGGGTTTTTCTCGGGAACCCCGGTCTTCTTGTCCTTTATCCTGTATGCTCCTCCTTCGATGACTTCCGTGACGATGTAAGGGCCAAGCCATGGTGACTCGAGTTTTTCAGTGCTCTGTTGATTGAGTCGTAGAACTAGGTCTCCAACCTGAAAGGATCTTGGTCGCAAACATCGACTGTGGTAATTTTTCAGATCTTGCTGGTACTTGGTGACCCGTGATAGTACTTCATCTCGAGCTTCGTCAAGTGCATCGACATCGTCCTCTAATGCTCTTCTGGAAGTTTCTTCATCGTACTCCGTGACTCTTGGAGAATCATGCTCTATTTCAATCGGCAGTACTGCCTCTGCTCCATGGACCAGAAAAAACGGAGTCTCCTGCGTTGCTGTATTTGGCATTGTTCGAATACTCCATAATACGCTTGGCAACTCTTCTGGCCACGTATGCCGAGCTTTTTCCAGTGGTCCCAACAAACGCTTCTTGATACCGTTGCAGATGATACCGTTGGCTTTCTCGACCTGACCATTTGTTTGCGGGTGCCCAACTGACGCGAAGTGCAATTTAATGCCTACTTCTGCGCAGTATGCCTTGAATTCCTTGGATGTGAAGTTACTGCCAGTATCCGTGATGATGCTATGAGGTACTCCAAACCGAAAAACAATGCTTTTCACGAACTATATTGCTGACGCTGCGTCTGGTGAATTTATCGGCTTTGCTTCTATCCACTTGGTGAATTTGTCGACAGCAACGAGCATATACTCGTATCCTCCTGGCATCCCTGGTTGTGTTGTGCAGGTTCCACGTTGTGCAGGTTCCACGTTGGCGCCGGAATCCCTGGTGTTGCGCCGCACTACACTCCGCCGCCATCAACCTTCAACGTGCTTCTTGGCTCCTACTGGTTCGATAAACCTTGGTTTCTTACTGAGGGAAACTTGCCGCTATACGCATCACACCTTCCTCTTGGGGTTCCCAACGGACGCGTGTTGTACGCGTATGAAGGCTAAATTTCTGGCGCCGTTGCCGGGGAGATCAAGACACGCTGCAAGGGGAGTCTCCACTTCCAATCTCTTTACTTTGTTTTTGTCTTGCTTTATTTTATTTACTACTTTGTTTGCTGCACTATATCAAAAATACAAAAAAAATTAGTTACTTGCTTTACTTTATTTACTATCTTGTTTGCATTCTCCATATTAAAAACACAAAAAAATTAGTTACTTGCATTTACTTTATCTAGTTTGCTTTATTTACTACTGCTAAAATGGGTACTCCTAAAAATACTAAGTTGTGTGACTTCACAAACACAAATAATAATGATTTCTTATGCACACCTATTGCTCCACGTGCTACTACAGCAGAATTCTTTGAAATTAAACCTGCTTTACTGAATCTTGTTATGAGAGAACAATTTTTAAATCGGTGTTAGTTCTGATGATGCTGCTGCCCATCTTAATAATTTTGTTGAACTATGTGAAATGCAAAAGTATAAGGATGTAGATGGTGACATTATAAAATTAAAATTGTTTCCTTTCTCATTAAGAGGAAGAGCTAAAGATTGGTTGCTATCTTTGCCTAAGAATAGTATTGATTCATGGACTAAATGTAAGGATGCTTTCATTGGTAGATATTATCCTCCTGCTAAAATTATATCTCTGAGAAGTAGCATAATGAATTTTAAGCAATTGGATAATGAGCATGTTGCTCAAGCATGGGAAAGAATGAAATCTTTGGTTAAAAATTGCCCAACCCATGGACTGACTACTTGGATGATCATCCAAACCTTTTATGCAGGATTGAATTTTTCTTCACGGAACCTATTGGATTCAGCTGCTGGAGGTACTTTTATGTCCATCACTCTAGGCGCCGCAACAAAGCTTCTTGATAATATGATGATTAATTACTCTGAATGGCACACAGAAAGAGCTCCACAAGGTAAGAAGGTAAATTCTGTTGAAGAAACCTCCTCCTTGAGTGATAAGATTGATGCTATTATGTCTATGCTTGTGAATGGTAGATCTAATATTGATCCTAATAATGTTCCGTTAGCTTCATTGGTTGCCCAAGAAGAACATGTTGATGTGAACTTCATTAAAAATAATAATTTCAACAACAATGCTTATCGGAATAATTCTAACAACAACTATAGGCCGTATCCTTCTAATAATGGTAATGGTTATGGTAATTCTTATGGGAATTCTTACAACAATAATAGAAATACACCCCCCTGGTCTTGAAGCCATGCTTAAAGAATTTAATAGTACACAAACCGCTTTTAACAAATCTGTTGAAGAAAAGCTTGGTAAAATTGATATTCTTGCTTCTAAAGTTATAGTCTTGCTGCTGATGTTCATCTTTTGAAATTGAAAGTTATGCCTAATGAAACTAAATATATTAAGTCATTTGCGTGCTAGGTGGGAAAAAGAAGAAGATGCTAAAGATAATGTAGCTAAAGTTTAGACTATTACCACCACTAGTAACGCTAATGCTTCACATGTTGCTACACCTCCTACTATCAATGGTAAAATAATTGGTGTTGGCAATGTTTTTACTCCTAATGCAAAGTGTGCAAAACTGCCTGAAATTGCTAAAACTGCTGAAACTGCCTGTGATAAAACTGCTGAAATTTTTTCACATATTGGGGACAATGATCCCGTTGCTTTAGATCATAATGGTTTAGATTTTGATGATTGTCACATCTCTGAAGTTATAAAGTTCTTACAAAAACTTGCTAAAAGTCCTAATGCTAGTGCTATAAATTTGGCCTTTACAAAACATATTACAAATGCTCTCATTAAAGCTAGAGAAGAGAAATTAAATCGTGAAACCTCTATTCCTGGAAAGTTAGAAGATGGTTGGGAGCCCATCATTAAGATGAAGGTCAATGATTTTGATTGTAATGCTTTATGTGATCTTGGTGCAAGTATTTCCGTTATGCCTAGGAAAATCTATGATATGTTTGACTTGCCACCATTGAAAAATTGTTATTTGGATGTTAATCTTGCTGATAATTCTACAAAGAAACCTTTGGGGAGGATTGATAATGTTCGCATTACGGTTAACAATAACCTTGTCCCCGTTGATTTTGTTGTCTTGGATATTGAATGCAATGCATCTTGTCCCATTATATTGGGAAGACTTTTTCTTCCACCAGTTGGTGCTATTATTGATATGAAAGAAGGTAATATTAAATATCAATTTTCTCTCAAGAAAGGTATGGAACACTTCTCTAGAAAGAGAATGAAGTTACCTTTGATTCTATCATTAGAACAAATTATGATGTTGATGCTTCGTCTCTTGATGTTACTTGATTCACACTTTCTGCGCCTAGCTGAAAGGCGTTAAAAAAAGCGCTTATGTGAGACAACCCATGATTTTACTTCTGCACTTTTATTTTATATTTGAGTCTTGGAAGTTGTTACTACTGTAGCAACCTCTCCTTATCTTTATTTTATTGCATTGTTGTGCCAAGTAAAGTCTTTGATAGTAAGGTTCATACTAGATTTGGATTACTGCGCAGAAACAGATTTCTTGCTCTCACGAATTTGTGTAGTATTCTCTGTAGGTAACTCAGAAAAATCTGCCAATTTACGTGAGTAATCCTCAGATATGTACGCAACTTTCATTCAATTTGAGCATTTTCATTTGAGCAAGTCTAGTGCCCCAGAAAAATTCGTCTTTACAGACTGTTCTGTTTTGACAGATTCTGTCTTTTATTTCGCATTGCCTGTTTTGCTATGCTTGATGGATTTCTTTATTCCATTAACTTTCAGTAGCTTTGTGCAATGTCCTGAAGTGTTAAGAATGATTATGTCACCTCTGAACATGTGAATTTTTGATTATGCACTAACCCTCTAATGAGTTTGTTTTGAGTTTGGTGTGGAGGAGGTTTTCAAGGATCAAGAGAGGAGGATGATACAATATGATCAAGGAGAGTGAAAGCTCTAAGCTTGGGGATGCCCCCGTGGTTCATCCCTGCATATTTCAAGAAGACTCAAGCATTTAAGCTTGGGGATGCCCAAGGCATCCCCTTCTTCATCGACAACATTATCAGGTTCCTCTAGTGAAACTATATTTTTATTCCGTCACATCTTATGTGCTTTACTTGGAGCGTCTGTATGTTCTTGTTTTTTGTTTTGTTTGAATAAAATTGGATCCTAGCATTCATTGTGTGGGAGAGAGACATGCTCCGCTGTTGCATATGAACACATATGTTCTTAGCTTTATTCTTAATGTTCATGGCGAAGGTTGAAACTGCTTCGTTAATTGTTATATGGTTGGAAACAGAAAATGCTACATGTGGTAATTGGTATAATATCTTGAATAATGTGATACTTGGCAATTGTTGTGCCCATATAAATCATGTTTAAGCTCTTGCATCATATACTTTGCACCTATTAGTGAAGAAATACATAGAGCTTGCTGAAAATTGGTTTGCATGATTGGTCTCTCTAAAGTCTAGATATTTTCTGGTAAGGTTTTGAGCAACAAGGAGGACAGTGTAGAGTCTTATAATGCTTGCAATATGCTCTTATGTGAGTTTTGTTGTACCGGTTCATACTTGTGTTTGCTTCAAACAACCTTGCTAGCCTAAGCCTTGTACTGAGAGGGAATACTTCTCGTGTATCCAAAATCCTTGAGCCAAAAACAATGCCATTCGTGTCCACCATACCTACCTACTACATGGTATTTTCTGCCATTCCAAAGTAAATTGCTTGAGTGCTAACTTTAAACAATTCAAAAGTTATTACCTCTTATTTGTATCAATGTTTTATAGCTCATGAGGAAGTATGTGGTGTTTATCTTTCAATCTTGTTGGGCAATTTTCACCAATGGACTAGTGGCTTCATTCGCTTATCCAATAATTTTGCAAAAAGAGCTGGCAATGGGGTTCCCAACCCCAATTAATTAACCTTCATAATTTTACAAAAAAATAGACACTCCTCCATGGTATGTGATTGTTGGACGGCACCCGAGGATTCGGTTAGCCATGGCTTGAGAAAGCAAAGGTGGGGAGGAGTGTCATCTAAATAAAACTAAAATAAAAGACACTCCTTCATGGTATGAGATTGTTGGCAGGCACCCGAGGATTCGGTTAGCCATGGTTTGTGAAAGCAAAGGTTGGAAGGAGTGTCACCCAAAAATAAAAAAATTCATGGGAGTCGCTCTTTGAAAGTCTGCCTGGCAAGGGGGTTAGAGTGCCCACTACCATTCGTTGACAACAACAAACACCTCTCAAAACTTTACTTTTATGCTCTCTCTATGTTTTCAAAATAAAAGCTCTAGCACAAATATAGCAATCAATGCTTCCCTCTGCGAAGGGCCATTCTTTTACTTTTATGTTGAGTCAGTTTACCCACTTCTTTCCATCTTAGAAGCAAACACTTGTGTTAACTGTGCATTGATTCTTACATGCTTGCATATTTGCATTCATCATATTACTTTACATTGACAACTATCCATGAGATATACATGTTGAAAGTTGAAAGCAACCGCTGAAACTTATATCTTCCTTTGTGTTGCTTCAATGCCTTTACTTTGAATTTATTGCTTTATGAGTTAACTCTTATGCAAGAATTATTGATGCTTGTCTTGAAAGTACTATTCATGAAAAGTCTTTGCTATATGGTTCAGTTGTTTAACCATTATCTTTACCATTGCTTTGGATCGCTGCATTCATTACATATGCTTACAATAGTATTGATCAAGATTATGATAGCATGTCACTTCAGAAATTATCTTTGTTATCGTTTACCTACTCGAGGACGAGTAGGAACTAAGCTTGGGGATGCTGATACGTCTCCAACGTATCTATAATTTCTTATGTTCCATGCTACTTTATTGATGATACACACATGTTTTATACACACTTTACATCATTATTACGCATTTTCCGGCACTAACCTATTAACAAGATGCCGAAGAGCCAGTTGTTGTTTTCTGCTGTTTTTGGTTTCAGAAATCCTACAAAGGAAATATTCTCGGAATTGAACGAAATCAACGCCCAGGGTCTTATTTTTCCACGAAGCTTCCAGAAGTCCGAAAGGGAAACGAAGTGGGGCGACGAGGCGATGCCACGCCAGGGCCGCGCGGCCAGGCCTTGGGCCGCGCCGCCCTGTTGTGTGGGTCCCTCACGTCGCCCCCTGACCTACCCTTCCGCCTACATATAGCCTTCGTCGAGAAAACCCCAGTACCGAGAGCCACGATACAGAAAACCTTCCAGAGACGCCGCCGCCGCCAATCCCATCTCAGGGGATTCAGGAGATCGCCTCCGGCACCCTGCCGGAGAGGGGAATCATCTCCCGGAGGACTCTTCATCGCCATGATCTCCTCCGGAGTGATGTGTGAGTAGTTCACCCCTGGACTATGGGTCCATAGCAGTAGCTAGATGGTTGTCTTCTCCTCATTGTGCTATCATTGTTCGATCTTGTGAGCTGCCTAACATGATCAAGATCATCTATTTGTAATGCTACATGTTGCGTTTGTTGGGATCCGATGAATATGGAATACTATGTTATGTTGATTATCAATCTATCATCTATGTGTTGTTTATGATCTTGCATGCTCTCCGTTGCTAGTAGAGGCTCTGGCCAAGTCGTTACTTGTAACTCCAAGAGGGAGTATTTATGCTCGATAGTGGGTTCATGCCTCCATTAAACTGGGACGATGTGACAGAAAGTTCTAAGGTTGTGGATGTGCTGTTGCCACTAGGGATAAAACATCAATGCTATGTCTAAGGATATTTGTGTTGATTACATTACGCACCATACTTAATGCAATTGTCTGTTGTTTGCAACTTAATACTGGAAGGGGTGCGGACGCTAACCAGAAGGTGGACTTTTTAGGCATAGATGCATGCTGGATAGCGGTCTATGTACTTTGTCGTAATGCCCAATTAAATCTCACACTACTCATCATAATATGTATGTGCATTGTCATGCCATCTTTATTTGTCAATTGCCCAACTGTAATTTGTTCACCCAACATGCTATTTCTTATCGGAGAGACAGCACTAGTGAACTGTGGACCCAGGTCCATTCTTTTACATCGAATACAATCTACTGCAAACATTGTTCTTACTGTTCTCTGCAAACATCATCATCCACACTATACATCTAATCCTTTGTTACAGCAAGCCGGTGAGATTGACAACCTCACTATCACGTTGGGGCAAAGTATTTTGGTTGTGTTGTGCAGGTTCCACGTTGGCGCCGGAATCCCTGGTGTTGCGCCGCACTACACTCCGCCGCCATCAACCTTCAACGTGCTTCTTGGCTCCTACTGGTTCGATAAACCTTGGTTTCTTACTGAGGTAAACTTGCCGCTGTACGCATCACACCTTCCTCTTGGGGTTCCCAACGGACGCGTGCTGTACGCGTATCACGCATCAAAACGATATAAAGTGTGAACAAAACATGTAGGTATTGTCATAAAACAAGCATGGAACATCAGAAATTATAGATATGTTGGAGACGTATCAGCATCCCCAAGCTTAGTTCCTACTCGCCCTCGAGTAGGTAAACGATAACGAAGATAATTTCTGAAGTGACATGCTACCAACATAATCTTGATCCAATAATGATGTAAAGCATATGAGCTGAGATCAAATCATTCAAAGCAAATGTCTATATTGATATAAGAGATGATAATGCAAGAGTTAAACAAGCTAGAAGTTTTCATGGACTATTGCTTTAAAGACATTAAAGATGTTTTAAGTATCCAGCGTAGAAGTTCTATCCTTCATTCCAAGCATCAAGTAAATTTTCACAACAAAGAAGGATTCGGTCAAGTAAAATTAAACATGAACGTCATGAATCAACTGTTTCGAAGTCTACTCAACCGGTGAGCGCAAGCATTTGGTATTGGCACCAGGATGTTATGGCATAAAGAACGTTAATGGGGGTTTGGAAGGCCAAATGGAAGAAAGTCTCACAAAGCTATAAGTGATTATTAGACAAGAGGAAGTCTTATAATCGAAGCTATGCAAGGAGTAGTGATTGCCATGCAACGGATGCACATAGAGCTATATGTGTATGAAATCTCTCCAATGGAACTAGTGGGGGTGCATCCAACTTGGTTGCTCACGAAGACCTAGAGCACTTTTGAGGAAGCTCATCATTGGAATATACAACCCAAGTTCTATAGTGTAAATTCCCCACATAGTTATACTAGTAAAACATGAAAACTCTCTCATATGGAGTGTAGGTGCTAAACATGAGCACAAATGATGACTATGAATACTGCAGGTGCTAAAACATGAGCACAAGTGTGGATAAAAGATAGTGATGTTGCCCCCTTTTCATTTCTTCTCTTTTTTTTCTTTTTCTTTTTCTTTTCTATATATTTTTTCTTTTCTTTTTCTGTTTCTCTTTTTGATGGCCTCCATGGCTCTTTTCACTTTTAGGGGCAACATCCTAATATGAAAACACACTTTTTGGTACAAATAACTCATAATGAATAAAACATGATGTATAAAATTGTATGCCTCTGCCAGTGTAGCAGGATGTGCAATGATCTAGCGTAACATGGGTAAACCACACATCAACTGTATAGAATCATGCAAAGCAATATATAAATAATGAATGACAACAAGTCATGTAATGTAAAATGGAAGTTGCATGGCAATATATCTCGGAACAGCTATGGAAATGCTTTGGTAGGTAGGTATGGTGGCTGTTTTGAGGAAGATGTATGGCTTATGTGTAGGAGAACAAGAGAAAGTCCTCCCACGGGTTTGGATGTACTGGCGAAGTATGCACAATTCTCAATGTGAGCTAAAGGCAATGCACAATACCGAAGAGGCTAGCAAATTTGGATGGTGGAAGTGCCAAAAACCGTAGCTTAACATTAGTCAAAAAGAACTCACAAGCTTATTGCAAACAACTAGCAGGTTCAACATTAAGAGCATGATTAAAATTTACTCCAAGGAGGGCCGTTCACGGTGGCACAAGTACCCGGCTAGCTCCCTCGACCTTCAGCACAACTTAGTTATTACGATGAACTCTTAGACATGGAAAGCTATCAAGTCCAATTACACCTTCAACTATTTAAGTAGAGTTTGTAGTACGGCACAAGCTTAAAGACAACAATCCACTACTAATTTTAACTTATTTATCCAGCAAGATTTACCATCTAAATACCTCAAACGTTTGCAAAGAATCAAGTTATCAAATCTCAATGATCTACAAGATTATGCAAGTATTTCATTATACCACTACCACATGCAACATTTCCTTAACCAACCAAATAACAATGAACGAAGCAGTTTCAACCTTCGCCATGAACATTAAAAGTAAAGCTAAGAACATATGTGTTCATATGAACGAGCGGAGCGTGTCTCTCTCCCACACAAGCATGAATTTATTCAGAGAATGAAAATAACAAAACGAAAATAAAAGCACACAGACGCTCCAAGTAAAGTACATAAGATGTGACGGAATAAAAATATAGTTTCACTATAGGTGACCTGATAAGTTGTCGATGAAGAAGGGGGTGCCTTGGGCATCCCCAAGCTTAGATGTTTGAGTCTTCTTGAAATATGCAGGGATGAACCACGGGGGCATCCCCAAGCTTAGACTTTTCACTCTTCTTGATCATATTGTATCATCCTCCTCTCTTGACCCTTGAAAACTTCCTCCACACCAAACTCGAAACAAACTCATTAGAGGGTTAGTGCATAATCAAAAATTCACATGTTCAGATGTGACACAATCATTCTTAACACTTCTGGACATTGCCCAGAGCTACTGGAAGTTAATGGAACAAAGAAATCCATCCAACATAGCAAAAGAGGCAATGCGAAATAAAATGCAGAATCTGTCAAAACAGAACAGTTCGTAAAGATGAATTTTTCTGGGGCACTAAACTTGTTCAGATGAAAATTCTCAAATTGAATGAAAGTTGCGTACATATCTGAGGATCACGCACATAAATTGTCAGATTTTCCTGAGTTACCTACAGAGAATCCTACTCAAATTCGTGACAGCGAGAAATCTGTTTCTGTGCAGTAATCCAAATCTAGTATGAACCTTACTATCAAAGACTTTACTTGGCACAACAATGCAATAAAATAAAGATAAGGAGAGGTTGCTACAACAAAAGTGCAGAAGTAAAATAAAAACATGGGTTATCTCCCAAGAAGTGCTTTCTTTATAGCCATTAAGATGGGCTCAGCAATTTTAATGATGCACTCACAAGAAATAAGAGTTAAAGCAAAAGAGAGCATCAACAAGCAAATATGAAATACTTTTAAGTCTAACCCACTTCCTATGAAAAGGAATCTTGTAAATAAACAAGTCAATGAAGAGCAAAGTGAAAGCATAGGAAGATAAAACACGAATAACTTCAAGATTCTCAACATAAAGAGGGGAAACTTAATATTATTAAGATGCATATAACCATGTTTTCCTCTCTCATAATGTCTTTCAGTAGCATCATGAACAAACTCAACAATACAACTATCACATAAAGCATTCTTATCATGAGTCTCATGCATAAAATAATTACTACTCCCAACATAAGCATAGTCATTCTTATTAATTGTAGTGGGAGCAAATTCAACAAAGTAGCTATCATTATTATTCTCATCACCATAATCATCAAATGTAGGAGGCATATTGTAATCATAATAAACTTTATCCTCCATAGTAGGTGGCACCAAAATACCACTTTCATTATAATCATCATAAATGGGAGGCAAAGTATCATCAAAGTAAATTTTCTCCTCCATGCTTGGGGGACTAAAAATATCATGCTCATCAAAACCAGCTTCCCCAAGCTTAAATTCTTCCATAGCATTATCAACAATGGTTTTCATGCTAATAACATTGCTACTAGCATGCAAATAAGGTTCCATAGGTTTTTTAATTTTTGCATCACACAATTTATTTCTTAACTCAGGAAATAGATTAAAAAGCTCACTGTTATTTTCCATTATGCCTAACTAGTGAACAAGAAACAAAAAGATGCAATTGCAGGATCTAAAGGAAATAGCTTCAAGCACTCACACACCGGCAACAATGCTAGGAAATAGCTTAGTAGTCGGAGGATGTGAATACCTTTTACCTTACCTCCCTGGCAACGGCGCCAGAAAATAGCTTGCTGTCTACTGCTGGCGTGCAGTTGACGTGGGAGGTAGAAATCTCTGTGGTGTAACTTTTCTTCGTTCCCCGGTGACAATGGATTAACTTGTCAATGCCTACGGGTTGTAGACTAGGGTTTTAGTCGGAAGTAGAGGGCAAGTAGATCTCGAAGGTTTCAGCCGAAAAGTGCTCGACGATATGAAAACTAGGGTTTGTGAGACAATGAATCGATGCTTTCTTTGTCCCTCGACTCCCCCTTATATAGGAGGCGGAGCCGTGGGATTCGTGATACACAAGTTACAGAGTCCGGGAGGGTTTCCAACTCATCCCGCAAGATTACAAATACTATCTCCTAATACAACTCTAGCTTTCCTTAATAGTAAACTGGGCTTCCGATTCTTCTTATCCTTCGGGTCGTGGGCCTTCAGTAAACCCCGGGTACCATCTTCGACAGGCCCATTGGGGATGCCTATGTCAGTAGCCCCCGAGATTTTTCTTGAATCGTAGAGTCAGGGAAAATCTCCAACTTTATATTCGTTCAATAGTCCTGACTTTACCACATATCTTTGGATACGAATTTATATATTGTACAGGGATAATGGTAGTTGGGGCTAGTTCATCTGACGGATCAGGTACTAGTTAACTGCTCTAGTGGCAATCCGCAAAAACCTACTTCAAGATCACATCCCTGGACATGATCTCGGGATACTGGTGTAAACTTCGACAGGTGCCGCTTAAGGTCTTGCCATTCTGTCGAGTCCCAGTCATATTTTATCGGGTACCTAATGCGTCCGTTAGGATTTTTCTTCGTATCTGTTGATACAGAAAAAAGTAGCAAACCGACGTCAGAGACGGCGCCACGCCACTCAGAACGGATCTGGGGTCTTACCTTTGCAAAGTTTTGCGGCATTTAGAGATTGGTCGCAACTTTGGCACTCCGAGAATATATTGTCGAGTGCTTTTTCGGCTGTTGGAATAGCACATTTTATTGAGTCAACGGATGTCTTATATTGCTCTCCCGATGGGAGTATATGCAGAGTTATGTATATAACTCGAAATATGCTCACTTTTTCTTCTTTCTCTAATTTTTATGATTTCATCAGGCACACGAACAGCGTTCCCGATGGGAGTAGCCATCGAGGCTACAGCCAAGGACTTGTGCTTGGGTGTAGGCTCAACGCCTTACGTTGCTATATTTTCCTTCCTTCTCAAAGTTTTCATATCTGTCGGGTGATACGTCTCCAACGTATCTATAATTTCTTATGTTCCATGCTTGTTTTATGACAATACCTACATGTTTTATACACACTTTATGTCATTATTATGCATTTTCCGGAACTAACCTATTGACAAGATGCCGAAGTGCCAGTTCCTATTTTCTGCTGTTTTTGGTTTCAGAAATCCTAGTAAGGAAATATTCTCGGAATTGGGTGAAATCAACGCCCAGTATCTTATATTTCAAGGAAGCTTCCAGAGCACCGAAGAGGGGCCAGAGGAGAGCCAGGTGGGCCCCACACATGGTGGCGGCGCGGCCAGGGGGGCACGCCCCCCCTGGTGTGTGGCTCCACCGTGGCCTTCCGACTCCGACTCTTCGCCTATATAAGCCTCCCTGACCTAAATCTTCGAGACGAATAAGCCACGGTACGAGAAACCTTCCAGAGCCGCCGCCATCGCGAAGCCAAGATCTGGGGGACAGAAGTCTCTGTTCCGGCACCCTGCCGGGACGGGGAAGTGCCCCCGGAAGGCATCTCCATCGACATCACCGCCATCTTCATCACCGCTGCTGTCTCCCATGAGGAGGGAGTAGTTCTCCATCGAGGCTAAGGGCTGTACCGGTAGCTATGTGGTTAATCTCTCTCTCCCATGTACTTCAATACAATGATCTCATGAGCTACCTTACATGATTGAGATCCATATGATGAGCTTTGTAATCTAGATGTCGTTATGTTATTCAAGTGGATTTTACTTATGTGATCTCCGGAGACTCCTTGTCCCACGTGTGTAAAGGTGACAGTGTGTGCACCGTGTGGGTCTCTTAGGCTATATTTCACAGAATACTTATTCACTGGGTTATGATTTGAGTTGGATGTCTCTATGAAATTGTGGTGTGTTAGTACCTCCTATGAATGCTCACAGTGACAGCGTGGGGTGTTTATTAGTACTTGGGAATACATCTTTAAGGTTTGCCTACATGATGAATTAGAGTTCGTTATCTTGCCAGAGAGTAATTCAGAATAGCATAGTGAAGTGCTTATTTATATTCCTTTATGATTGCAATGTTGAGAGTGTCCACTAGTGAAAGTATGATCCCTAGGCCTTGTTTCTAAGCATTGAAACACTGTTTCCAACAAGTTCCACTACATGTTTACTCGCTGCCATATTTATTTCAGATTGTTATTGCCACTCATATACATCCATATTACTTGTATTTCACTATCTCTTCGCCGAACTAGTGCACCTATACATCTGACAAGTGTATTAGGTGTGTTGGGGACACAAGAGACTTCTTGTATCATGATTGCAGGGTTGCTTGAGAGGGATATCTTTGACCTCTTCCTCCCTGAGTTCGATAAAACTTGGGTGATTCACTTAAGGGAAACTTGCTGCTGTTCTACAAACCTCTGCTCTTGGAGGCCCAACACTGTCTACAGGAAAAGAAGCGTGCGTAGACATCATCGGGTGCGCGAGCAGCGCTCCCGATGGGAGTAGCCCCCGAGGCTATGAGCAAATGCTTGTATTTGATCATAGGCTCTCGCCATTTCTATTTTGTCATTCTCTAGTTTTTCATTGTTCCAAAGTAGCCCCCGAGCATTTGATCAAAAACTTGTATTTGACCAAAGGCTCCCGAAAAAGTCAACAATCTTCTGCTGTCGCCATTCTTATGAAGCTGCTTTAGCCGAATTTTTTTTCTTTCCAAGGTGACATCATTGCTGACGATAGCCACGACCGCTGTATCGGGAAAACGTGAGAACTGCTCCCTCTCTGCCGTGCGGGCCCAAACTGCCCACCAAGTTGACACGTCGTGCAAGTGGGGGACACACGTCCTCCACTTTTCCTGGCGCACGCACTCTAGTTCCTTTTTTTTCTCGTCTGTATGAAATTACTTTTTACCCCTTGTCCATGTGTACACCATCTATCCCGCAATCTCTTCATCCAACGGTGCGTCGATTCATCGCACCTCTATTTAAGGTCATCGTCTTCCTCCGTCAATACTTTCGCTCGCACCGCACCTCTGCTTCTCCTCTGCAAAATCCTCCACTGCTCCCATTGCTTCAAGCGCTCAACCATGCTTGCACCTTTCTCCTCCATGCTCATTGATGCCACCTCGCGCGCGTCTGACCAGGCACAGCACTAAGATGGCCGCCGAAGATCTGGAGTGGGAGAGATCTAAGATCTCCAACCAGGACATGAACCTGCTGAAGAAGCTGGGGTTCACCAAGAAGGAGAACGTGCTCCGCTTCCCCAAGGAGGAGAGCTATCCTTCGCCTCCAATCGAGTACCGGGTTAGTTTCGTTGACCACCTCATCCGCGGTCTTTCTCCCGCTATCCATGAGTTTCTTCGAGGTCTTCTTTTTGTCTATGGGATTCAGCTGCATCAGATGATGCCCAATTCCATCCTCCACGTGTCGATTTTTATCACACTGTGTGAGTGCTTCCTCGGAGTCCAACCTAATTGGGCTCTGTGGAAGCGTATCTTCTGCCTCCGCCGTAATGGCTCCCACAACGTCGCCTACAACATTGACGGCGTTGTTATCTGTGTTCGTTCTGACGTTGAATACTTCGACGTCAAATTCCCCGACTCCGTCCAAGATTGGCGGAAAATATGGCTGTATGTGCACGAAGAGAGCTCCGATTTAGTGGAGAACAACATCGCTCCTTTCGACGGAGGAGCCAGAATCCTTCGCCGCCGTTCCTGAGATGCTGAAGCTACCGAAGATGAGAAATTAGCGACAGAGGCGCTGATGACTCGCATCCACGAGCTCCAGAACACCCGCGGCAAGGAACTGTCAGGTATTGAGATCACAGCCTATTTCCTTAGGATTAGAGTGCAGCCTCTCCAGGCTCGCAAAAATCCCCTTTGGAAGTACGCTGGTGAAGAAGACGTCGACAGGATCTCCAAAGACCTTCCTTTGAAGGATTTGGAGAAACTGATCCGAAGAATCTCATCTCTCAGCAAGAAGGATACGATTCCATCCTCTTGCCGCATTACGCCATACAGTGGCGCCAATCCCCTTCCCGAGGTAATTTTCCCTCTTGAATACTATATTGTCTTTTCGAGTTTTTGGTATTTGTCAATTACTTTCTTGCTAGCGTCTTTTGCATAACTTTTTGTCGACACTCTTTGTTTTTCGCAGAACCATCCTGTTCTGGCTTCTCTTCCTCCTCTTCCTGAAGGTGGAGAAGTCGAAGAACGTACCGTTGTCGACGATGACAACCAGGGCACTTCTCGCCCTGAGAGTGAAGTTGCGGGTTCTCAAAAATCCGCGGCTTCCTATGAAAAAGAAGCCGAGTCTGAGGCCACTACCTCGACACGCTCCCTTCCTTCCGCTGTTTCTCCAAGGAACAAGAGGAAAAGGGATGAAGTCTCCAATTCCGGTGCCTCCAATGCCGAAGAAGCTGGTCCTTCCGAAAGGAAAGCAGCTTTCAACCCTTACGAGGATGCTCCTGTCAGCTCGTAAGTTCTCAATTGCTCTTTATTGTTTTGCTCTCGATGTTTTTGTCTATCTTGATTCTTATATTGTCGCCATTTTTATTGCAGTGGTGACGAGGAAGAAGAGCAACCTATTGACGCGACTGCTCGAACGAGTACGTCGCGTACTTTAGTTGTGTCTGAAGCTCAGCCTGATGGAGATGAAACTTCGCCTCCTCAAAGAAAACATTGAGCATCCAACTCCACCTGCAAGCCCCCGTGCCCCCTCACCGAAGAGGGCAAGGGTCGAGCCAACCAAGGAGCTTGCCTTACTACCTGGCAGCTCCACGACTCCTCCCTTAGATGATGTAAGTTTTTCACTTCTTCTTTTCTATTCCAAATATTTCAATGGTGTCGACTCTTTTTTGTTTGTCGCTTCCCTTTTACCTTTTGCTGTCGAACTTTTTATTGTATTGAGGCTTTCTTTCTCTATCTCTTTTTTTGTCAGCCTTTGATGAAGGAATTCATCCGTCTCGGTACCCAATTCGTCGGGTACCGTGATCACGCCAAAAAAGGCGAAGGTACTATTTTCCTATTTCTTCTGGTAAATGACCTCTCCATCATTTCTTACCATGATCTTGATTGTTGTTGACTATTTTGTCAGAAAATCTCGTAGAGTCCAACAAACGTGCTGATTCTCTTGCTCGTAAACTGGAGCAAAAGGAAAAGGCTCTTAAGAAGGCTGAATCTGATGCTGCTGTCATCGAAGATCTGCGAAAAAGACTTCATGAAGCAGAAACTGCTTTGAGTGACAAGATGGCCGAGCAAGCTGCTCGAGAAAAAGAAATCCTCAGTCGCTTGCAATCGCAAAGTCGACGTTTTGTTAGTAAGTACTCGAATTCTTGTGCATTTCTTCGGGTTTCTTCACTTTCTCTAGCGTATTTATTGACGAGCTTCCTTTTGCTTGTTTTTAGGGAGAACACATCAAGAGTATGAACTGGAATGTCCTGAAGGCGATGAGCTTATCGACGCGCTTTCTCTCCTTGAAATCCATGGAGATGAAGCACGTGATGGCCTTGCTGACGCCGAAGCAGGTATGTCGAAGCTTTTCCCCTATTTCTTCCCGAAGAAAGAAGAGCCCAACACTTTTACTGCTCTCGCCAAATGCTTCAACCTGACGGAAGATCTTGGGCTCAAACTTCGCCAAGAAGGCCTGAAGATTGGCGTTGAAGGCACCATCGCTCTGGTTCTTTGACAACTGACAAAATGTCGACTGGGCTAAAGTTGGCGAGATAAAGGAGATGGAGACAAAGAAATGGCAATCTTTAATTAAAGCTGCCAAGCCACCCTCAAAGCCAATCCTTGCCTTCCTCGGTTGCAAACCAACTCCTGCTCCAAGCTCATCCAAGCCGGAGGTCAAGTAGACCACCCTGTCTTTCTTATTTTTTCTTTGTCCTTTTGATGCCGTCGCCAAAGTAGCTTTGGCGACACTTACCCCACTAGTTTATTAGGGCGTCCTCCATTGTAAGGCCTTGTAAATATTCTGAAAGTCAATGGAATTCTATTTTGCTTGATGATTGATGTCAAACCTTTTGTTTCAGTTGATATTTGGTAACTACACTCCAACTCCTCGTCCCTCCGATGTTTTTCCTACTTCCTCTCGCTCGAAGAAAACGCCTATTGATAGTGAGTTTGGTGAAGATTCCTCGAGTAAGGGCTCAGCGCAGGACTTGGAGGAACTTCGTCAGCAGCTTCAGTATGCGAAGAAGCAAACACTTGTGATGATGGAGCAATCTCGAAGGTCATCCGAAAAATAGAACGTTGCACTGCAGCAGGCTCAAGAAGCCATAGCTGCCAAGGAAGCCGCCATTTCTGAAGCTGCAAAAGCTACCACCCGAGAGAATTTTATGCTCGAGTTGATGAATGAAGCCAGTTTGGATATGTCAGGTATGATTTTGCAAACCAAAACTTCTTCTGTTTTTTCGATGTTTCCTTCTTTGAAATTCTTGTGTTGTCGCCAAATAGGTTCCTTTCTAGACACTGCTGCTGAAGACCAAAGGGTAGACACAAGGACAAATCTCCTGGTTAACCTTTCACTTGACCATGGTTCTCTGTTCTGGGCCACTCCAGAACGCACCCGACAGATTGTCAGGTTTCAAGACCGCGCCTGTCAGGTTCGTGAGTTCCTTGATTTCTGTACCGGAACCTTGTCCTTGGTTTATAGTACAATGTTTCCTCAGAACGAGATACCGGACACTCTTCTTGGTCTGATGGAAAAATTTCGGGATGCCCCTCGTATCCATAACTTTGTGCGAGCTCAACTGTCTCCTGGAGCAAGATTCGCCATGATTATGATACAGATCTGCTACCGAAAATTAGACCTGACGAAGATTGTCGCCAAATGTCTGGCAAAGCAGTCGGAGCGAAAAAGGAACATCGACAAAATCAATGATGTTGTAACTCCTGTAGCCGAAGAAATGATGGACGAACTTCTTCGAATGGACTCTGAATTCTTTGTCAAAGGGAGCTATGCTGAACATACGACAACTGCTGCAAATAACAAAGGTCTATCCATAGATAGTATATTAGGCATTAACTGAGTTGCACTATATTGCGGGAAATCATATATATTTTTGTGTCGAATTCTTCGTGATGATGAAGTTGTCTATATTGTAAAGTATAATCTATATTGCGAAGCCCCCGAGCCTTTGGCTGGAGCTCAAGCTATTTTTTGCGTCTCGATGAATTTACTATTTTGCGAGAGTATATATATTTTGTTGTCGTGGGTTATGAGCCCCCGAACCTGTCGACAAAGAAAGATGTATATCACCAATATCTTTTACTATATTGCAGCACCGCGAGCCCGCCTCATTAAAAACCTTTTCAGCCCCACTCGGTGCCCTGAAAAGGAAAAGAGTGCGTCTGAAAACTCGCGGGCGTTTCAGTACATTGTATTTTTACAAGGAGGACTATATTTCGACACTAAGCGTAGAAACGCCTTAGCTGCGCCACGTTCCAGGGGTTTTTCTCGGGAACCCCGGTCTTCTTGTCCTTTATCCTGTATGCTCCTCCTTTGATGACTTCCGTGACGATGTAAGGGCCAAGCCATGGTGACTCAAGTTTTTCAGTGCTCTGTTGATTGAGTCGTAGAACTAGGTCTCCAACCTGAAAGGATCTTGGTCGCAAACATCGACTGTGGTAATTTTTCAGATCTTGCTGGTACTTGGTGACCCGTGATAGTACTTCATCTCGAGCTTCGTCAAGTGCATCGACATCGTCCTCTAATGCTCTTCTGGAAGTTTCTTCATCGTACTCCGTGACTCTTGGAGAATCATGCTCTATTTCAATCGGCAGTACTGCCTCTGCTCCATGGACCAGAAAAAACGGAGTCTCCTGCGTTGCTGTATTTGGCATTGTTCGAATACTCCATAATACGCTTGGCAACTCTTCTGGCCACGTATGTCGAGCTTTTTCTAGTGGTCCCAACAAACGCTTCTTGATACCGTTGCAGATGATACCGTTGGCTTTCTCGACCTGACCATTTGTTTGCGGGTGCCCAACTGACGCGAAGTGCAATTTAATGCCTACTTCTGCGCAGTATGCCTTGAATTCCTTGGATGTGAAGTTACTGCCAGTATCCGTGATGATGCTATGAGGTACTCCAAACCGAAAAACAATGCTTTCCACGAACTTTATTGCTGACGCTGTGTCTGGTGAATTTATCGGCTTTGCTTCTATCCACTTGGTGAATTTGTCGACAGCGACGAGCATATACTCGTATCCTCCTGGCGAGGCCTTGTGTAACTTTCCCACCATATCGAGGACCCATTGAGCAAAGGGCCAAGACAATGGTATTGGCATCAGCTCCGCTGCCGGAGAGTGAGGCTTCGCGGCAAATCTCTGGCACGCGTCACAAGTTCATACTATCTCCTTCGTGTCCTCGATTGCTGTCAACCAGTAAAATCCAGCTCGGAAAACCTTGGCCGCAATAGCTCGACTGCTCGCGTGATGACCACATATTCCCTCGTGTACGTCCTTCAGGATCATCCTTCCTTCTTCGGGTGTGACGCACCTTTGTAACACACCCGAAATACTGCGCTTGAACAACTCCCCTTTGACCACTGTAAAGGCTTTGGATCGTCGAATAACTCGCCTTGCTTCAACTGGGTCGTCGGGTATTTCTTTCCTTAAGATGTACGATATGTACGCTTGCATCCATGGGACCTGCACCATCATCACTAACTCCTGGTCCTCTTCTTCTTCTGGAGCTTCTTTGGGAGCCGTCGAGGTTTTCTCCTCCTTCTGCTTCTTCTGCGCCTTCTTCGGCTTTGTAGACCTCTCGGTTATCTCTTTCCAAAACACACCTGGTGGAATTGCGAGGCACTGCGACCCAATGTTTGCAAGAACATCAGCCTCATCATTGCTCAGCCTGCTGATGTGGTTTACTTCGCATCCATCAAATAATTTCTCGAGCTCACTGTACACTTCTTTGTATGCCACCATGCTATCATTGACTGCATCACATTGGTTCATGACTTGCTGAGCCACCAATTGTGAGTCGCCAAAGATTTTTAGTCGAGTTGCACCACAAGCCTTCGCCATCTTCATCCCGTGTATAAGAGCTTCGTATTCTGCTTCATTATTAGACGAACGTCATCCGTAAGACATACTTCAATTTGCCGCCTTCTGGTGATATAAGTATCACGCCTTCTCCAGCTCCTTCTACCCTCTTGGACCCGTCGAAGTTCATAGTCCAAGTTCTCGATAAATCTGGGGGTCCTGTGTTTTGCAGCTCCATCCACTCTGCGATGAAATCTGGAAGAATTTGCGACTTTATTACTTTTCTTTTTTCATACGTGATGTCCCGAGGAGAAAGTTCTATTCCCCAAAGGGAGACACGACATGTAGCTTCTGGATTGTTTAGTATATTTGATAGAGGTTCTTCATTGACCACTATTATCGGGTGTGCCGAAAAATAGTGCCACAATTTTCTTGCGGTTGTGAACACTCCATATGCTAGCTTCTGGTACTGCGGGTACCGCTGTTTTGAAGGCGATAAAACTTCACTGATGAAATATACTGGCCTCTGCACTCCATGGAGTTTTCCTTCTTCTTCTCTTTCGACAACTAGCGTCGTGCTGACCACCTGGGGTGTAACCGCAATGTATAACAGGAGGGGTTCCTTCTCTTTTGGCGCCACCAAGATTGGTGGTGTCGAAATTGTGCGTTTAAGATCCTCGAAGGCTCTATCTGCCTCTTCGTTCCACTGGAACTTCTCCCCTTGCTTGATTAAAGCGTAGAACGGTAACGCCTTTTCTCCCAGCCTGGCGACGAATCTGCTTAAAGCTGCGACTCGCCCAGTTAACTGTTGTATTTCTTTCAACTTTGTTGGCTTCCTCATTGTTACGATAGCTTGGATTTTTTCGGGATTAGCTTCAATCCCTCTTGCTGAGACTAGGAACCCGAGAAGTTCTCCTGCGGGGACGCCGAAAGAACACTTCGTCGGATTCAGCTTGAGACAAAACTTGTCGAGGTTGTCAAAAGTTTCCTTCAAGTCCTCGATTAGCGTGGCCCCCTTTTTTGATGTTATGACAACATCATCAATGTACACTTGTACGTTTTTCCCGACCTGTGTTGCTAAGCACTTCTGCATCATCCGCTGATATGTTGCTCCCGCGTTTTTCAAACCAAAGAGCATTGTTCTATAGCAAAACACGCCGTAGGGTGTAATGAACGCTGTTTTGACCTCATCCTCGTCTTTCAATCTGATCTGGTTATAACCAGAGTATGCATCCAGGAAGGAAAGACGTTCACATCCTGCCGTGGAGTCGATAATTTGATCGATCCTTGGGAGGGGAAAGTGATCCTTTGGATAGTGTTTATTGAGACACGTAAAGTCGACACACATGCGAAGGACTCTAGTGTTTTTCTTTGGAACCAACACTGGGTTTGCTACCCACGTGGCCTCTGTATGCAGTTCCTTAATGAAACCAGCTTCTCTTAGTCGATCAATCTCTGATAGCATGGCTTTGCGGTTTGGCTCCGAAAAACGCCGTAAAGGTTGTTTGATAGGTCTCGCTATTGGATCCAAGTTTAGGTGGTGCTCGGCAAGTTCCCTGGGTACTCCTGGCATGTCAGCTGGACACCATGCGAAGATTTTCCAGTGCTCACGGAGGAACTCGACGAGCGCGCTTTCCTATGCGAGGTCCATGTCTGTCGCGATGGACGTCGCCTTCTTCGGATCTGTCGGGTGAATCTGCACTTCCTTGGAATCTTTCGCAGTGTTAAAGGTCGGTTCTTTGTTAGGCCTCCCTACATCTGGCAGCACATCATAATCAGTCGTGAGCCTTGACGCCATGTATTCTACTTGCATCCCGAAAGTTTCTGACGGTCGATGAAAATCCTTGTCACATTTATCGGCTAACGCGAAGCTTCCTTTGACTGTGATTGGTCCCTTAGGTCCGGGCATCCTCCATAACAAGTATGTGTAATGTGGTACCGCCATAAACTTGGCATATGCTGGTCGTCCCAACAAGGTGTGATACTGCGACGGGAAATCCACGACTTCAAACTCCAGCCTTTCTATTCTGTAGTTCTCTCGGGTCCCAAACTGAACGTCGAGATTAATCTTCCCCAACGGATAACTCGGCTTCTCTGGCGTGATGCCATGGAAACGTGTGTCGGTTGGTTTCAGATTTGCTAGAGATATGTTCATCTTCCTTAGTGTATCTGCGTACATAAGGTTTAGACTGCTGCCTCCATCTATGAATACTCGAGATACATCGAATCCTGCGATTACTGCTGGTAAGATAAGTGCTGACTGCCCTGGTCGAGGAACTTGCTGCGGATGATCCGCTATTGTGAAGCCAATGTCTTGCCCTAACCAATTTAGGTACTCAATCGTTGGTGGAGGCATCTTCTCTGCCATGAACACTTGTCGCGGGATTACTTTCTGAGCTCTATTGGACGGCCTACCCTTTTGAATCATCGAGACTGCTCCGTTGGAGTTAGGATCAACATATGGAGGTGGTTGTGGTGCTGCCGCTATTCTGAGCTGGTGTCGATTATCGTCCGTAATTGCGGGAGGAGGTGGCAAGTGGATCTCACTCCTGGGCCCTTGAGGGTTTCTATTTATCGCCTGAGCATTGGCTTGCCCTGCAAACCTTAGCATTGCCTGGAAATTTCGACAGTCCTTCTGCAGGTGTCCCGACTGTCTCTTCCCGTTGCTGTCGAGATAGAAGTGCATCTGACATGGCCCATTCATCATATCCTCGGGAGACACGAAAGGTCGCTGGAACCTCGGTCCACTATTTTGCCTGTTGTTTCGAGAGTCATCTCTATTGTCGCCTCGCTGCTTGTTGCTCCTTTGATAGTCATCTCTATAGCTTCCTCCAGCGCTTGCTCGAAATCCGGCCGAAATTTGACCAGGAGCGTCGTAATTCGAGAATTGCCGAGAAAACCGACGTCTATTTTGATAATTTCGACCACGGTCTTCCTCTGGTGACCTATGCCGCTTGTTGTGAACATCATCTTCTCCATCTGCCCACCCGTTTGCTATTTCCATCAACGCTGATACTGTCTTTGGGTTGGTTCTCCCCAAGTCCTCGACAAAATCTCCTCGTCGGATTCCTGCGACAAACGCATCTATCGCTCTCTCGTCAGATATGTTCTCTGCCGAGTTTTTAATGATATTCCACATTTGGATATACTTTCTCATTGATTCATCCTGTTTTGTCGACACGCTCTGATACGTCTCCAACGTATCGATAATTTCTTATGTTCCATGCCACTTTATTGATGATACCTACATGTTTTACGCATACTTTATGTCATATTTATGCATTTTCCGGCACTAACCTATTAACGAGATGCCGAAGAGCCAGTTGCTGTTTTCTGCTGTTTTTGGTTTCAGATATCCTAGTAAGGAAATATTCTCGGAATTGGACGAAATCAACGCCCAGGATCTTATTTTTCCACGAAGCTTCCAGAAGTCCGGGGAGGAAACGAAGTGGGGCGACGAGGCGCCGCCACAGTAGGGCGGCGCGGCCTACAGGGGGCCCGCGCGGCCCTGCTGTGTGGGGCCCCCGTGATGCCTCTTGACCTGCCCTTCCGCCTACTTAAAGCCTTCGTCGCGAAACCCCCAGTACCGAGAGCCACGATACGGAAAACCTTCCAGAGACGCCGCCGCAGCCAATCCCATCTCGGGGGATTCAGGAGATCGCCTCCGGCACCCTGCCGGAGAGGGGAATCATCTCCCGGAGGACTCTTCACCGCCATGGTCACCTCCGGAGTGATGAGTGAGTAGTTCACCCCTGGACTATGGGTCCATAGCAGTAGCTAGATGGTCGTCTTCTCCTAATTGTGCTATCATTGTTCGATCTTGTGAGCTGCCTAACATGATCAAGATCATCTATCTGTAATGCTATATGTTGTGTTTGTTGGGATCCGATGAATAGAGAATACTATGCTATGTTGATTATCAATCTATTATCTATGTGTTGTTTATGATCTTGCATGCTCTCCGTTACTAGTAGAGGCTCTGGACAAGATTTTGCTTGTAACTCCAAGAG
This sequence comes from Lolium perenne, assembly GCF_019359855.2. NCBI lineage: Eukaryota > Viridiplantae > Streptophyta > Magnoliopsida > Poales > Poaceae > Lolium > Lolium perenne. Next base: position 277,677,564 of record NC_067245.2, read on the forward strand.
GGAGTATTTATGCTCGATAGTGGGTTCATGCCTCCATTAAATGCAGGACAAGTGACAGAAAGTTCTAAGGTTGTGGATGTGCTGTTGCCACTAGGGATAAAACATCGATGCTATGTCTAAGGATGTAGTTGTTGATTACATTACGCACCATACTTAATGCAATTGTCTGTTGTTTGCAACTTAATACTGGAAGGGGTTCGGATGATAACCTGAAGGTGGACTTTTTAGGCATAGATGCATGCTGGATAGCGGTCTATGTACTTTGTCGTAATGCCCAATTAAATCTCACAATACTCATCATATCATGTATGTGATGGTCATGCTCTCTTTATTTGTCAATTGCCCAACTGTAATTTGTTCACCCAACATGCTAATTATCTTATGGGAGAGACACCACTAGTGAACTGTGGACCCTGGTCCATTCTTTTACATCGAATACAATCTACTGCAATACTTATTCTACTGTTTTCTGCAAACAATCATCATCCACACCATACATCTAATCCTTTGTTACAGCAAGCCGGTGAGATTGACAACCTCACTGTCACGTTGGGGCAAAGTAATTTGGTTGTGTTGTGCAGGTTCCACGTTGGCGCCGGAATCCCTGGTGTTGCGCCGCACTACACTCCGCCGCCATCAACCTTCAACGTGCTTCTAGGCTCCTACTGGTTCGATAAACCTTGGTTTCTTACTGAGGGAAAACTTGCCGCTGTACGCATCACACCTTCCTCTTGGGGTTCCCAACGGACGCGTGATGTACGCGTATCAAGCTCTTTTTCTGGCGCCGTTGCCGGGGAAGGAAGAAAAGTTACACCACAGAGATTTCTAACTCCCACGTCAACTGCACGCCAGCTCTTTTTCTGGCGCCGTTGCCGGGGAGATCAAGACACGCTGCAAGGGGAGTCTCCACCTCCAATCTCTTTACTTTGTTTTTGTCTTGCTTTATTTTATTTAGTACTTTGTTTGCTGCACTAAATCAAAACACAAAAAATTAGTTACTTGCATTTACTTTATCTAGTTTGCTTTATTTACTGTTGCTAAAATGGGTACTCCTGAAAATACTAAGTTGTGTGACTTCACAACCACAAATAATAATGATTTCTTATGCACACCTATTGCTCCACCTGCTACTACAGCGGAATTCTTTGAAATTAAACCTGCTTTACTGAATCTTGTTATGCGAGAGCAATTTTCTGGTGTTAGTTCTGATGATGCTGCTTCCCATCTTAATAATTTTGTTGAACTATGTGAAATGCAAAAGTATAAGGATGTAGATGGTGACATTATAAAATTAAAATTGTTTCCTTTCTCATTAAGGGGAAGAGCTAAAGATTGGTTGCTATCTCTGCCTAAGAATAGTATTGATTCATGGACTAAATGCAAGGATGCTTTTATTGGTAGATAATATCCTCCTGCTAAAATTATATCTTTGAGAAGTAGTATAATGAATTTTAAACAATTGGATAATGAGCATGTTGCACAAGCATGGGAAAGAATGAAATCTTTGGTTAAAAACTGCCCAACCCATGGACTGACTACTTGGATGATCATCCAAACCTTTTATGCAGGACTGAATTTTTCTTCGCGGAACCTATTGGGTTCAGCTGCTGGAGGTACCTTTATGTCCATCACTCTAGGCGACGCAACAAAGATTCTTGATAATATGATGATTAATTACTCTGAATGGCACAAGGAAAGAGCTCCACAAGGTAAGAAGGTAAATTTTGTCGAAGAAACCTCTTCCTTGAGTGATAAGATTGATGCTATTATGTCTATGCTTGTGAATGGTAGGACTAATGTTGATCCTAATAATGTTCCGTTAGCTTCATTGGCTGCTCAAAAAGAATATGTTGATGTGAATTTCATTAAAAATAACAATTACAATAATTCTAGGCCATATCCTGCTAATGGTAACTCTTATGGTAGATATGTTTCACCTAATGAGGAAAAGATGTTAGAGATTGAAATATCCACCAAGAGCTTTATGCAATCACAACATGAGCAAAATAAATTGTTTACTAAAACTATGAATGAACAATCTACCTTGTTGAAGAATATAGGAAATCAACTTGAAAATTTGAATATGGAGATCTCTGGGTTGCAAACTAAACTTGCAAATGCTGAAAACCGAATCTCATACATGTCTGCATCACAATCTTCTTTAATTAATAAAATGGCTGCTAAACCTGAGGATATTGATAATAAAATTGTTACTACAGCAAATGCCATCCAAGTTAGAATTAATGAGAATATAAGATTGATGGCCGAATTGCGTGCTAGGTGGGAAAGAGAAGAAAATGCTAAAGAAGATAAGATAGCTAAAGTTTGGACTATTACCACCACTAGTAATGCTAATGCTCCACATGTTGCTGCACCTCCTACTATTAATGGTAAAATAATTGGTGTTGGCAATGTTTCCACTTCTAATGCAAAGCGTGAAAAACTGCCTGAAACTGCTAAAACTGCTGAAACTACCTGTGATAAAACTGCTGAAATTTTTTCCAACATTGGGGACAATGATCCCATTGCTTCAGATTATAATGGTTTGGATTTTGATGATTGTCACATCTCTGAAGTTATAAAGTTCTTACAAAAACTTGCTAAGAGTCCTAATGCTAGTGCTATAAATTTGGCTTTCACAAAACATATTACAAATGCTCTCATAAAAGCTAGAGAAGAGAAATTAAATCGTGAAACTTCTATTCCTAGGAAGCTAGAGGATGGTTGGGAGCCCATCATTAAGATGAAGGTCAATGACTTTGATTGTAATGCTTTATGTGATCTTGGTGCAAGTATTTCCGTTATGCCTAGAAAGATCTATAATATGCTGGACTTGCCACCATTGCAAAATTGTTATTTGGATGTTAATCTTGCTGATAATTCTACAAAGAAACCTTTGGGGAGAGTTGATAATGTTCGCATTACCGTTAACAATAACCTTGTCCCCATTGATTTTGTTGTCTTGGATATTGAATGCAATGCATCTTGCCCCATTATATTGGGAAGACCTTTTCTTGAATCTTTGCTATTATTGATATGAAGGAAGGTAATAATAAATATCAATTTCCTCTCAAGAAAGGTATGGAACACTTCCCTAGAAAGAAAATGAAGTTACCTTTTTATTCTATCATTAGAACAAATTATGATGTTGATGCTTCATCTCTTGATAATACTTGATACACACTTTCTGCGCCTAGCTGAAAGGCGTTAAAGAAAAGCGCTTATGGGAGACAACCCATGATTTTACTACTGCACTTTTGTTTTATATTTGAGTCTTGGAAGTTGTTACTACTGTAGCAACCTCTCCTTATCTTAGTTTTGTTGCATTGTTGTGCCAAGTAAAGTCTTTGATAGTAAGGTTCATACTAGATTTGGATTACTGCGCAGAAACAGATTTCTTGCTGTCACGAATCTGGGCCTAATTCTCTGTAGGTAACTCAGAAAATTATGCCAATTTACGTGAGTGATCCCCAGATGTGTACGCAACTTTCATTCAATTTGAGAATTTTCATTTGAGCAAGTCTGGTGCCTCAATAAAATTCGTCTTTACGGACTATTCTGTTTTGAGAGATTCTGCCTTTTATTTCGCATTGCCTGTTTTGCTATGCTTGATGGATTTTTTGATTCCATTAACTTTCAGTAGCTTTGTGCAATGTCCAGAAGTGTTAAGAATGATTATGTCACCTCTGAACATGTGAATTTTGATTATGCACTAACCCTCTAATGAGTTGTTTTGAGTTTGGTGTGGAGGAAGTTTTCAAGGATCAAGAGAGGGAGATGATACAATATGATCAAGGAGAGTGAAAGCTCTAAGCTTGGGGATGCCCCGGTGGTTCACCCCTGCATATTTCAAGAAGACTCAAGCGTCTAAGCTTGGGGATGCCCAAGGCATCCCCTTCTTCATCGACAACATTATCAGGTTCCTCTAGTGAAACTATATTTTTATTCCATCACATCTTATGTACTTTGCTTGGAGCGTCTGTTTGTTTTTGTTTTTGTTTTTTTGAATAAAATGGATCCTAGCATTCATTGTGTGGGAGAGAGACACGCTCCGCTGTTGCATATGGACAAATATGTCCTTAGGCTTTACTCATAGTGTTCATGGCGAAGGTTGAATCTTCTTCGTTAAATTGTTATATGGTTGGAAACGGGAAATGCTACATGTAGTAATTGGTAGAATGTCTTGAATAATTTGATACTTGGCAATTGTTGTGCTCATGTTTAAGCTCTTGCATCATATACTTTGCACCTATTAATGAAGAAATACATAGAGCTTGCTAAAATTTGGTTTGCATAATTGGTCTCTCTAAGGTCTAGATAATTTCTAGTAAAGGTCGAACAACAAGGAAGACGGTATAGAGTCTTATAATGTTTACAATATGTCTTTTATGTGAGTTTTGCTGTACCGCTTCATACTTGTGTTTGTTTCAAATAACCTTGCTAGCCTAAGCCTTGTATTGAGAGGGAATACTTCTCATGCATCCAAAATCCTTGAGCCAACCACTATGCCATTTGTGTCCACCATACCTACCTACTACATGGTATTTCTCCGCCATTCCAAAGTAAATTGCTTGAGTGCTACCTTTAAACAATTCAAAATTTATCACCTCTGATTTGTGTCAATGTTTTATAGCTCATGAGGAAGTATGTGGTGTTTATCTTTCAATCTTGTTGGGCAACTTTCACCAATGGACTAGTGGCTTCATCCGCTTATCCAATAATTTTGCAAAAAGAGCTGGCAATGGGATTCCCAGTCCCAAATTAATTAACCAAAATAGACACTCCTCCATGGTATGTGATTGTTGGACGGCACCCGAAGGATTCGGTTAGCCATGGCTTGAGAAAGCAAAGGTGGGGAGGAGTGTCATCATAATAAAACTAAAATAAAAAGGCACTCCTTCATGGTATGAGATTGTTGGCAGGCACCCGAGGATCCGGTTAGCCATGGTTTGTGAAAGCAAAGGTTGGAAGGAGTGCCACCCAAAAAATAAAATAAAATGGGAGCCGCTCTTTGAAGGTTTGTCTGACAAGGGGGTTAGAGTGCCCACTACCATTCGTTGACAACAACAAACACCTCTCAAAATTTTACTTTTATGCTCTCTATATGTTTTCAAAATCAAAGCTCTAGCACAAATATAGCAATCGATGCTTCCCTCTGCGAAGGGCCTTTCTTTTACTTTTATGTTGAGTCAGTTCCCCTATCTCTCTCCATCTCAAGAAGCAAACACTTGTGTGAACTGTGCATTGATTCCTACATACTTGCATATTGCACTTGTTATATTACTTTATGTTGACAATATCCATGAGATATACATGTTACAAGTTGAAAGCAACCGCTGAAACTTAATCTTCCTTTGTGTTGCTTCAATGCCTTTACTTTGAATTATTGCTTTATGAGTTAACTCTTATGCAAGACTTATTGATGCTTGTCTTGAAAGTACTATTCATGAAAAGTCTTTGCTATATGATTCATTTGTTTACTCATGTCATTTACATTGCTTTGATCGCTGCATTCATTACATGTGCTTACAAATAGTATTGATCAAGATTATGATGGCATGTCACTCCAGAAATTACCTTTGTTATCGTTTACCTACTCGGGACGAGCAGGAACTAAGCTTGTGGATGCTGATACGTCTCCAACGTATCGATAATTTCTTATGTTCCATGCCACTTTATTGATGATACCTACATGTTTTATGCATACTTTATGTCATATTTATGCATTTTCCGGCACTAACCTATTAACGAGATGCCGAAGAGCCGATTCTTGTTTTCTGCTGTTTTTGGTTTCAGAAATCCTAGTAAGGAAATATTCTCGGAATTGGACGAAATCAACGCCAGGATCTTATTTTCCACGAAGCTTCCAGTAAGTCCGGGAGGAAACGAAGTGGGGCGACGAGGCGCCGCCACGCAGGGCGGCGCGGCCTAAAGGGGCCCGCGCGGCCCCGCTGTGTGGGGCCCCGTGACGCCTCTTGACCTGCCCTTCCGCCTACTTAAAGCCTTCGTCGCGAAACCCCGGTATCGAGAGCCACGATACGGAAAACCTTCCAGAGACGCCGCCGCCGCCAATCCCATCTCGGGGGATTCAGGAGATCGCCTCCGGCACCCTGCCGGAGAGGGGAATCATCTCCCGGAGGACTCTTCACCGCCATGGTCGCCTCCGGAGTGATGAGTGAGTAGTTCACCCCTGGACTATGGGTCCATAGCAGTAGCTAGATGGTCGTCTTCTCCTAATTGTGCTATCATTGTTGGATCTTGTGAGCTGCCTAACATGATCAAGATCATCTATCTGTAATGCTATATGTTGTGTTTGTTGGGATCCGATGAATAGAGAATACTATGCTATGTTGATTATCAATCTATTATCTATGTGTTGTTTATGATCTTGCATGCTCTCCGTTACTAGTAGAGGCTCTGGCAAAGTTTTTGCTTGTAACTCCAAGAGGGAGTATTTATGCTCGATAGTGGGTTCATGCATCCATTAAATCCGGGACAGTGACAGAAAGTTCTAAGGTTGTGGATGTTATGTTGCCACTAGGGATAAAACATCGATGCTATGTCTAAGGATGTAGTTGTTGATTACATTACGCACCATACTTAATGCAATTGTCTGTTGTTTGCAACTTAATACTGGAAGGGGTTCGGATGATAACCTGAAGGTGGACTTTTTAGGCATAGATGCATGCTGGATAGCGGTCTATGTACTTTGTCGTAATGCCCAATTAAATCTCACAATACTCATCATATCATGTATGTGCATGGTCATGCTCTCTTTATTTGTCAATTGCCCAGCTGTAATTTGTTCACCCAACATGCTAATTATCTTATGGGAGAGACACCACTAGTGAACTGTGGACCCCGGTCCATTCTTTTACATCAAATACAATCTACTGCAATACTTGTTCTACTGTTTTCTGCAAACAATCATCATCCACACCATACATCTAATCCTTTGTTACAGCAAGCCGGTGAGATTGACAACCTCACTGTCACGTTGGGGAAAAGTAATTTGGTTGTGTTGTGCAGGTTCCACGTTGGCGCCGGAATCCCTGGTGTTGCGCCGCACTACACTCCGCCGCCATCAACCTTCAACGTGCTTCTTGGCTCCCTCGGTTCGATAAACCTTGGTTTCTTGCGAGGGAAAACTTGCCATTGTACGCATCACACCTTCCTCTTGGGGTTCCCAACGGACGCGTGCTGTACGCGTATCACGCTCTTAGCTCTTCTAACGATGCAGGTTTTTTGCAGGTAGATCGAAAGTTCTTGACAAACACGTCTTCGAAACTGTCCCAGCTGTCGATGGAACCCGGATGAAGCTTCTTTATCCAAGACCTCACGGCTCCACTTAAATGTACTTGGATGCTCTGCATGGCTGTTGCTCTGGTTCCTCCTATCAGCTTCACCGTCTCGAGATAATCGACTAGCCAATCCTCTGGATCTTGCAGGCCGTCGAACTTTTTGAAGTTATCGGGTAACTTAAACCCTGAAGGAACTCGAGTTTTTCGGACCCTCCTTGTGAAGCACGGCAGCCCACACATATCCTCGTCATCTATCTCCGGGGAATGCCGATGTTCCCTTCTGCTTTGTCGTGCTCTGTCCACCCGTGCTTGGGCTGATGTATCTCTTGCTCCACTTGTTCTCTCGGGACTTGGTGCTGCTGCAGCAGGTCGTGGACTATTTTGCCTTGCTGATCCTTCGGGAGGCGAAGTTACGAACGCCGTTCCCATGGCCCCAACTCCTGCCATAGCCATATTGTACAATGCTTCCCTTGGATCTCCGGGAGGTGGCTTGGATGCGAGGATGAAGGCTTGCGTCACCATATACCCTGCTTCCGGTGTCTTAGGAATAATGTTCCCTCTTGTGTCTATCGACATAAAGGACATATCGAGGTTTTGAACCAAGTTCTCCCTATCAACCTCAGGTATGTTTTGCAGCCTAGATCTTGCTCTGTTCCGAGCTTCTCTGTGGCTATCTCCCGAAGTTCCTGAATGTCGACTTAACTCCGCTCTTCGCCTGCTTGATGTGGAAGCTGCCTCCCTTCTTCTGTTCAGAGCAGCTGTCTGTTTTTCCAATCCCCTTCCAGCTCGAGCGAGCCTATATTGGTATGCTTGCAATTCTTCCGTCGTGGCGGTTGTGGCCATTGGTTCTGAACCATCCATAGCTCTTGCGGCTCTATCCCATGCTGCTTGTGGAAGTTGAACCCTAACACGTGGTGTAGGCCCGACATACTTATTGCCTAAACCTCGCCTTAGGTCAGAGGGATCGACGTATGGATTTCCCAAATCGTCGAAAGCCTCTGATGTCTCCTCCTGATCGCGACTTGTTTCTCCAATGGCATAGATCTGATGATATTTTGAATTCTGAGCCTTGCTGGGTTTGGTGACACCATCATAGAGATTGGTGAAGACCTTGCCAACGGTGGTGGATCTGTCGATGAAGTTGAGGCTGTCGATGCTGCTCGAGTCATCGCTTATATCGGAGTCCGCAGATGACTCGAAGGACATGCCGCTGAAGATCTTGGCGAGCTTTTCGCTTGCCCTGGTGCTGATGAAGCGTGGCGAAGAAGTCTCCTCATCACCTGACTCGATTGACGATGTTGAACTCGAAAAGTCGGAATCGACCGCCGATATTCCCGACGAGATTGGAATTTCGACACGATACGCTCCTTCTTTCTCGACGCGAAAGTGGAACCTTCCAAAAGTCATCTCCATAGGCTCCTCCAGATACGCATATGCATCCAAACGGGAGGGCGGGTGAGGGACAAAATTGACTAGACCGGTTTCGATCTGTTTACCTCGATCCATCGCGTTGCTTGCTATTGATGAAGTCGACGATCTTGAATGTGCCATCGAGATCAGATCCTTGACGCCTCTAATCCCCATAGACGGCGCCAATTGACAAGGGATTAACTTGTCAATGCCTACGGGTTGTAGACTAGGGTTTTAGTCGGAAGTAGAGGGCAAGTAGATCTCGAAGGTTTCAGCCGAAAAGTGCTCGACGATATGAAAACTAGGGTTTGTGAGACAATGAATCGATGCTTTCTTTGTCCCTCGACTCCCCCTTATATAGGAGGCGGAGCCGAGGGATTCGTGATACACAAGTTACAGAGTCCGGGAGGGTTTCCAACTCATCCCGCAAGATTACAAATACTATCTCCTAATACAACTCTAGCTTTCCTTAATAGTAAACTGGGCTTCCGATTCTTCTTATCCTTCGGGTCGTGGGCCTTTAGTAAACCCCGGGTACCATCTTCGATAGGCCCATTGGGGATGCCTATGTCACCCGGCAACGGCGCCAGAAAATAGCTTGATGTCTACGCACGCTTCTATTCCTGTAGACAGTGTTGAGCCTCCAAGAGCAGAGGTTTGTAGAACAGCAGCAAGTTTCCCTTAAGTGATCACCCAAGGTTTATAGAACTCAGGGAGGAAGAGGTCAAAGATATCCCTCTCAAGCAACCCTGCAATTACGATACAAGAAGTCTCTTGTGTCCCCAACACACCTAATACACTTATCAGATGTATAGGTGCACTAGTTCGGTGAAGAGATAGTGAAATACAAGTAATATGGATGAATATGAGTGGTAATAACAATCTGAAATAAATATGGCAGCAAGTAAACATGCAGTGGAACAGTAAATAAACGGAGATTAGATATTTGGAAACAAGGCCTAGGGATCATACTTTCACTAGTGGACACTCTCAACATTGATCACATAACTGAAACTACTCTACACTCTCTTGTTGGATAACAAATACCATTCATTGTGTAGGGCTACAAGAGCACCTCAATGCCGGAGTTAACAACATCCGGAGTTCATATTTAAGTAACCTTAGAGTGCATGATAGACCATTGCAATTTAGACCGAGTACTAACATAGCATGCACACCGTCACCGTCAGGCTATGAAAGGGGAATAGATCACATCAATACTATCATAGTAATAGTTAACTTCATAATTGATACGTCTCCGACGTATCGATAATTTCTTATGTTCCATGCCACATTATTGATGATATCTACATGTTTTATGCATACTTTATGTCATATTTATGCATTTTCCGGCACTAACCTATTAACGAGATGCCGAAGAGCCAGTTGTTGTTTTCTGCTGTTTTTGGTTTCAGAAATCCTAGTAAGGAAATATTCTCGGAATCGGACGAAATCAACGCCCAGGGGCCTATTTTCACACGAAGCTTCCAGAAGACCGGAGAGTCAACGAAGTGGGGCCACGAGGTGGCCAGGAGATAGGGCGGCGCGGCCCAAGCCCTGGCCGCGCCACCCTGTCATCTGGGCCCCTCGTGACGCCCCTTGACCTGCCCTTTCGCCTACAAATAGCCTTCGTCGCGAAACCCCCAGTACCGAGAGCCACGATACGGAAAACCTTCCAGAGATGCCGCCGCCGCCAATCCCATCTCGGGGGATTCAGGAGATCGCCTCCGGCACCCTGCCGGAGAGGGGATTCATCTCCCGGAGGACTCTACACCGCCTTGGTCTCCTCCGGAGTGATGAGTGAGTAGTTCACCCCTGGTCTATGGGTCCATAGCAGTAGCTAGATGGTTGTCTTCTCCTCATTATGCTTCATTGTCGGATCTTGTGAGCTACCGAACATGATCAAGATCATCTATCTGTAATGCTATATGTTGTGTTTGTTGGGATCCGATGAATAGAGAATACTATGTTATGTTGATTATCAATTTATATCTATGTGTTGTTTATGATCTTGCATGCTCTCCGTTATTAGTAGGGGCTCTGGCCAAGTTTTTGCTAGTAACTCCAAGAGGGAGTATTTATGCTCGATAGTGGGTTCATGTCTCCGTGAATCTGGGGGAGTGACAGAAACCTCTAAGATTATGGATGTGTTGTTGCCACTAGGGATAAAACATTGATGCTATGTCCGAGGATGTAGTTATTGATTACATTACGCACCATACTTAATGCAATTGTCTGTTGTTAGCAACTTAATACTGGAAGGGGTTCGGATGATAACCTGAAGGTGGACTTTTTAGGCATAGATGCATGCTGGATAGCGGTCTATGTACTTTGTCGTAATGCCCAAATAATCTCACAATACTCATCATATCATGTATGTGCATGGTCATGCCCTCTCTATTTGTCAATTGCCCAACTGTAATTTGTTCACCCAACATGCTATTTATCTTATGGGAGAGACACCTCTAGTGAACTGTGGACCCCGGTCCATTCTTTACATCTGAAATACAATCTACTGCAATTGTTCTACTGTTCTCTGCAAACAATCATCATCCACACTATACAATCTAATCCTTTGTTACAGCAAGCCGGTGAGATTGACAACCTCACTATTTCGTTGGGGCAAAGTACTTTGGTTGTGTTGTGCAGGTTCCACGTTGGTGCCGGAATCCCTGGTGTTGCGCCGCACTACATCTCGCCGCCATCAACCTTCAACGTGCTTCTTGACTCCTACTGGTTCGATTAAACCTTGGTTTCATACTGAGGGAAAACTTGCCGCTGTACGCATCACACCTTCCTCTTGGGGTTCCCAACAGACGCGTGCTGTACGCGTATTAAGCTCTTTTTCTGGCGCCGTTGCCGGGGAGATCAAGACACGCTGCAAGGGGAGTCTCCACATCGCAATCTCTTTACTTTGTTTTTGTCTTGCTTTATTTTATTTACTACTTTGTTTGCTGCACTAAATCAAAACACAAAAAAATTAGTTGCTAGCTTTACTATATTTGCTATCTTGTTTGCTATATCAAAAACACAAAAAAATTAGTTACTTGCATTTACTTTATCTAGTTTGCTTTATTTACTATTGCTAAAATGGGTACTCCTGAAAATACTAAGTTGTGTGACTTCACAACCACAAATAATAATGATTTCTTATGCACACCTATTGCTCCACCTGCTACTACAGCAGAATTCTTTGAAATTAAACCTGCTTTACTGAATCTTGTTATGAGAGAGCAATTTTCTGGTGTTAGTTCTGATGATGCTGCTACCCATCTTAATAATTTTGTTGAATTATGTGAAATGCAAAAGTATAAGGATGTAGATGGTGACATTATAAAATTAAAATTGTTCCCTTTCTCATTAAGAGGAAGAGCTAAAGATTGGTTGCTATCTCTGCCTAAGAATAGTATTGATTCATGGACTAAATGCAAGGATGCTTTTATTGGTAGATATTATCCCCCTGCTAAAATTATATCTTTGAGGAGTAGCATAATGAATTTTAAACAATTGGATACTGAGCATGTTGCACAAGCATGGGAAAGAATGAAATCTTTGGTTAAAAATTGCCCAACCCATGGACTGACTACTTGGATGATCATCCAAACCTTTTATGCAGGACTGAATTTTTCTTCGCGGAACCTATTGGATTCAGCTGCTGGAGGTACCTTTATGTCCATCACTCTTGGTGAAGCAACAAAGCTTCTTGATAATATGATGATTAATTACTCTGAATGGCACACGGAAAGAGCTCCACAAGGTAAGAAGGTAAATTCTCGTCAAGAAACCTCTTCCTTGAGTGATAAGATTGATGCTATTATGTCTATGCTTGTGAATGATAGGACTAATGTTGATCCTAATAATGTTCCGTTAGCTTCATTGGTTGCTCAAGAAAAACATGTTGATGTAAACTTCATTAAAAATAATAATTTCAACAACAATGCTTACCGGAACAATTCTAGTAACAACTATAGGCCATATCCTTATAATAATGACAACGGCTATGGTAATTCTTATGGGAATTCTTACAACAATAATAGGAATACACCCCCTGGACTTGAAGCTATGCTTAAAGAATTTATTAGTACACAAACTGCTTGTAACAAATCTGTTGAAGAAAAGCTTGGGAAAATTGATATACTTGCTTCTAAAGTCGATAGTCTTGCTGCTGATGTTGATCTTTTGAAATCGAAAGTTATGCCTAATGAAAATCATAATAATAAAATAGTTACTACAGCAAATGCCATCCAAGTTAGAATTAATGAGAATATAAGATTTATGGCCGAATTGCGTGCTAGGTGGGAGAAAGAAGAAAATGAAAAAGAAGATAATATAGCTAAAGTTTGGACTATTACCACCACTAGTAATGCTAATGCTACACATGTTGCTGCACCTCCTACTAATAATGGTAAAAGAATTGGTGTTAGCAATGTTTCCACTTCTAATGCAAAGCGCGAAAAACTGCCTGAAACTGCTAAAACTGCTGAAACTGCTTGTGATAAAGCTGCTGAAATTTTTTCCAACATTGGGGATGATGATCCCATTGCTTTAGATTATAATGGTTTAAATTTTGATGATTGCCACATCTCTGAAGTTATAAAGTTCTTACAAAAACTTGCTAAGAGTCCTAATGCTAGTGCTATAAATTTGGCTTTCACGAAACATATTACAAATGCTCTCATAAAAGCTAGAGAAGAGAAACTAGAACGCGAAGCTTCTATTCCTAGGAAGCTCGAAGATGGTTGGGAGCCCATCATTAAGATGAAGGTCAATGACTTTGATTGTAATGCTTTATGTGATCTTGGTGCAAGTATTTCTGTTATGCCTAAGAAAATTTATAGTATGCTTGACTTGCCACCATTGAAAAATTGTTATTTGGATGTTAATCTTGCTGATCATTCTACAAAGAAACCTTTGGGGAAAGTTGATAATGTTCGCATTACCGTTAATAATAACCTTGTCCCTGTTGATTTTGTTGTCTTGGATATTGAATGCAATGCATCTTGTCCCATCATATTGGGAAGACCTTTTCTTCGAACTGTTGGTGCTATCATTGATATGAAGGAAGGTAATATTAAATATCAATTTCCTCTCAAGAAAGGTATGGAACACTTCCCTAGAAAGAGAATGAAGTTACCTTTTGATTCTATTATTAGAACAAATTATGATGTTGACACTTCGTCTCTTGATAACACTTGATATACACTTTCTGCGCCTAGCTGAAAGGCGTTAAAGAAAAGCGCTTATGGGAGACAACCCATGTTTTTACTACAGTACTTTTATTTTATATTTGTGTCTTGGAAGTTGTTTACTACTGTAGAAACCTCTCCTTATCTTAGTTTTGTGCATTGTTGTGCCAAGTAAAGTCGTTGATAGTAAGGTTCATACTAGATTTAGATTACTGCGCAGAAACAGATTTCTTTGCTTTCACGAATCTGGGCCAAATTCTCTGTAGGTAACTCAGAAAATTATGCCAATTTACGTGAGTGATCCTCAGATATGTACACAACTTTCATTCAATTTGAGAATTTTCATTTGAGCAAGTCTGGTGCCTCAATAAAATTCGTCTTTACAAACTGTTCTGTTTTGACAGATTCTGCCTTTTATTTCGCATTGCCTGTTTTGCTATGCTTGATGGATTTTTCGATTCCATTGACTTTCAGTAGCTTTGTGCAATGTCCAGAAGTGTTAAGAATGATTGTGTCACCTCTGAACATGTAAGTTTTGATTGTGCACTAACCCTCTAATGAGTTGTTTTGAGTTTGGTGTGGAGGAAGTTTTCAAGGATCAAGAGAGGGAGATGATACAATATGATCAAGGAGAGTGAAAGCTCTAAGCTTGGGGCTGCCCCGGTGGTTCACCCTTGCATATATCAAGAAGACTCAAGCGTCTAAGCTTGGGGATGCCCAAGGCATCCCCTTCTTCATCGACAACATTATCAGGTTCCTCCCCTGAAACTATATTTTTATTCCATCACATCTTATGTGCTTTGCTTGGAGCGTCGGTTTGTTTTTGTTTTTGTTTTGTTTGAATAAAATGGATCCTATCATTCATTGTGTGGGAGAGAGACACACTCCGCTGTTGCATATGGACAAGTATGTCCTTAGGCTTTACTCATAGTATTCATGGTGAAGTTTCTTCTTCGTTAAATTGTTATATGGTTGGAATTGGAAAATGATACATGTAGTAATTTGCTAAAATGTCTTGGATAATGTGATACTTGGCAATTGTTGTGCTCATGTTTAAGCTCTTGCATCATATACTTTGCACCTATTAATGAAGAAATACATAGAGCATGCTAAAATTTGGTTTGCATAATTGGTCTCTCTAAGGTCTAGATAATTTCTAGTATTGAGTTTGAACAACAAGGAAGACGGTGTAGAGTCTTATAATGTTTACAATATGTCTTTTATGTGAGTTTTGCTGCACCGCTTCATCCTTGTGTTTGTTTCAAATAGCCTTGCTAGCCTAAACCTTGTATCGAGAGGGAATACTTCTCATGCATCCAAATACTTGAGCCAACCACTATGCCATTTGTGTCCACCATACCTACCTACTACATGGTATTTCTACGCCATTCCAAAGTAAATTGCTTGAGTGCTACCTTTAAACAATTCAAAATTTATCACCTCTGATTTGTGTCAATGTTTTATAGCTCATGAGGAAGTATGTGGTGTTTATCTTTCAATCTTGTTGGGCAACTTTCACCAATGGACTAGTGGCTTCATCCGCTTATCCAATAATTTTGCAAAAAGAGCTGGCAATGGGATTCCCAGTCCCAAATTAATTAATAAAAAATAGACACTCCTCCATGGTATGTGATTGTTGGACGGCACCCGAAGGATTCGGTTAGCCATGGCTTGAGAAAGCAAAGGTGGGGAGGAGTGTCATCATAATAAAACTAAAATAAAAAGGCACTCCTTCATGGTATGAGATTGTTGGCAGGCACCCGAAGGATTCGGTTAGCCATGGTTTGTGAAAGAAAGGTTGGAAGGAGTGCCACACAAAAATAAAAATAAAATGGGAGCCGCTCTTTGAAGGTTTGTGCGGCAAGGGGTTAGAGTGCCCACTACCATTCGTTGACAACAACAAACACCTCTCAAAATTTTACTTTTATGATCTCTATATGTTTTCAAAATAAAAGCTCTAGCACAAATATAGCAATCGATGCTTTCCTCTTTGAAGGACCTTTCTTTTACTTTTATTGTTGAGTCAGTTCACCTATCTCTCTCCATCTCAAGAAGCAAACACTTGTGTGAACTGTGCATTGATTCCTACATACTTGCATATTGCACTTGTTATATTACTTTACATTGACAATATCCATGAGATATACATGTTATAAGTTGAAAGCAACCGCTGAAACTTCATCTTCCTTTGTGTTGCTTCAATACCTCTACTATGAATTTATTGCTTTATGAGTTAACTCTTATGCAAGACTTATTGATGCTTGTCTTGAAGTACTATTCATGAAAAGTCTTTGCTATATGATTCATTTGTTTACTCATGTCATTTACATTGTTTTGATCACTGCATTCATTACATATGCTTACAATAGTATGATCAAGGTTATGATGGCATGTCACTCCGGAAATTATCTTTGTTATCGTTTACCTGCTCGGGACGAGCAGAAACTAAGCTTGGGGATGCTGATACGTCTCCGACGTATCGATAATTTCTTATGTTCCATGCCACATTATTGATGATATCTACATGTTTTATGCATACTTTATGTCATATTTATGCATTTTCCGGCACTAACCTATTAACGAGATGCCGAAGAGCCAGTTGCTGTTTTCTGCTGTTTTTGGTTTCAGAAATCGTAGTAAGAAAATATTCTCGGAATTGAACGAAATCAACGCCCAGGGGCCTATTTTCACACGAAGCTTCCAGAAGACCGGAGAGTCAACGAAGTGGGGCCACGAGGTGGCCAGGAGATAGGGCGGCGCGGCCCAAGCCCTGGCCGCGACACCCTGTCATCTGGGCCCCTCGTGACGCCCCTTGACCTGCCCTTCCGCCTACAAATAGCCTTCGTCGCGAAACCCCCAGTACCGAGAGCCACGATACGGAAAACCTTCCAGAGACGCCGCCGCCGCCAATCCCATCTCGGGGGATTCAGGAGATCGCCTCCGGCACCCTGCCGGAGAGGGGATTCTTCTCCCGGAGGACTCTACACCGCCATGGTCGCCTCCGGAGTGATGAGTGAGTAGTTCACCCCTGGACTATGTGTCAACACCCGGATTTTTAAGTCCGAATGCCTATTATGTCATACATCGCAATCCCAGGAATATTGTTGTTGCGAGGCATAATAGTTAAGTATCACAGTCATCATTCATTACAAACCATAAGTCTTACAAATTTGGAATCACATGATCCATATTACACGAATAGTTGATCTATTGATCAACGAACAAACACAAGTTCATAGTTCAACAGAGCGGAAGTGTAAGATACAAGGACTCTCTAGTCCACAGGCCAACGCTTGACGTCGGAAGGCGCTTAGTTGTCGTAGGCATCCTGCTGGTCATCTCCTTGATCATCTTCATACTCTGGCCATTTGAATAGCCAGGGACAAAGCCGTGAGTACGTTGAGTACTCGCAAACTAATACTAATGTAAGTGCTAGACATTCTAGTATGGTTTGCTAAGCTCTAGTTTATTTGCATAAAGCTAGTTTTAGTTCACAAAGTTTGAGAAAAGCTTATTCAAGTGCTAACTAACTCAAGTGGGAACATTAGTGTCATTCCCACCATTCAAGTGGTGATTTCAATTCAATTCACCACAAGTCATTTCACCATCACCTTTCAACATCATTTTCAAAGATATGACATCGGAAACTGTATGGCCTTTCCAACCGTCCGTAACCGTGGACGCGGCTATTCGAATAGGTTTACACTCTGCAGAGGTTGCACACTTGTGCCACAACATTTGATTTCATCCGTCGGGATTACCCCGAATCATCGTAACACAGTACGCGGATCATCAACCATAACCTTTCACTTACGAATCCTAGTATGAGCACCTCTCCCCATGAGCTTGGCCTCCCGGTGAAAACCAACTGTCAACCCGGGAATCGCACAGGGATTGGGCCGGACATTCACCTCATTTCGCATCGTATCATATCATTTCTTTTGTGATAGAGGCAGCTTTCGGCATAACCCCGATGACGCTTGTTTAGAGGGAACCCATACTAAGACGCATAAACTTCCAGTTAAGCCCTACCCATAATCAGGTATTGTGGGGGTACTTAATAATTGGAAAGGTATCGCATTCAAACCAACATCATTGTTTATCAAAAATCACCATCTTCTCTTGTTCACATTCACCTTCAAAATCATTCAATGGAATGCATCTTCATTCCAAGGTTTCAAATCCATTTCAAAATCACATTGTTCCCATCTAGAGTAGTCAAGTTTTAAATTCATTAGCACTAGCTCTAATTCATGAGGGGTGCTATCTTGCTTTGCTTGGAGAAGACTAACTCACTACTCTAGTATCCAACTTGTACTTTGACCAAAGTTAACTATAAAAGTAACTCATTTAGAAAACAAGTAAAAACTTGTAAGGTAAAAACTTGGAATAGGCTCATGTAAGAAAAGGTAAGAATCATGGTGCCTTGCCCCAAGGGGCTTTGCACTTTGCAAGAATAATAGCTTGCCTTGGTAGTTCTCAAACTGTTCCTCCTCCTCCTCTGGGTAGCAACCTTCTTCTTCGGCGTACTCTCCGGTGCTACCGTCTAAATTTGAATACGAGTATAATTACTCACTAATTCAATGGCTATTCCATACATCACATATAACACACAACTACTCTATGCACACAATAAATTAACTAGGGTGCATGGGTTGTGGGGTTTAAATAGAATTCACTTCTTTGTATTTCATATGTAAATGATAGTTTCCATAGGGTTCTTGAGAAATAATT
Source organism: Lolium perenne (assembly GCF_019359855.2). NCBI lineage: Eukaryota > Viridiplantae > Streptophyta > Magnoliopsida > Poales > Poaceae > Lolium > Lolium perenne. The sequence continues at coordinate 277,696,195 of NC_067245.2, forward strand.
TCCTCTCATTGAAATCTTCTTAAGATTTAATTTCTCAAACAATCATGTATGAACTCATATTGACCTAAGTCAAATGTTCATCATCATCATTTGTGAAAAATGATTTAAATGAGGTAGATCACCTCATACTATTTAAATAACACTACATTTGATTTAAATCTCAAGTAATTCATATAAGAGAGTTTGGGACCAGGGGTCCAAACATCCCAGGAATTCATGTGAGACAAGTTTAAGTGAAGTGTAAGGCTCCACATAATTTACTTTAATAGTTTTGGACAATATCAACTAGTTAAACTAGCCATAATATCCATTCATTAAACTATGGCATGATCATACAAGGTGACCACACCATTTTATTGCATAAACAATTAGTGTAAGTCAAATGTGAGCTATTAGAGTTGGAATTAACTTAATATCTATTTTGGTTGATTTTTAAGAATTATTTGAATAGGGAAAAGTCCCTGTCTTGTTATTTTTATCACATTTATTCTACAAATAATCTGGCCATGAGGCCAGTGGCATTGGCTAGATAATTTCAGTAGCTTTCCAACCATATAAAGTTCACTAAATTTGGTTTAGCCAATTTGAATCTATTGAATTTCAAAGTGGAGGCAGTATTCAAAACTATTTGAATTAATTAAATCTAGTTTGAATTAAAAGGCCGGCGGGAAACGAAACTGGGCCAGATTCAAACAAAAACGGCCCAGTCCAGCCCAGCCACGGTCCACAGAAGCGCGGCGCGCTGACAGGGTGGGGTCCAGGCGTCAGTGGCTCATAACGCCCGAAGCGGTATGTTTTAAAGTGGAGAGTTGGATTAGAACGCAGATCGACGGCCGTGGTTCATCGTCGTCGCCGACGAGAACCCGACGATGCGGCGGCGGCAGTAGGGGGTCGGAGGGCTTACGGCGGCTCCAGCAAGGTATGGCAGTGTGCTTGGGGTAGATGTGGACGACGGCGAAGCTCCAGGTACCGGTGGCGTCGCCTGAGGTGGCTCCAATCGTCGGCGAGCTTCCGCAGCGGCGTGCGGCAGTGAGGTAGAAATTGGGCGGTGGCGATGGCTAATCGAGGTAGTGGAGGAGCTCAGGCGGTTGAGTGAGAAGAGGTGAGACGGCTGGTGTGAAGAAATCGACGAGGCGAGGCCTCCTTTTATAGGCGAGCGAGTGCCCGAGGCTCTGCGGCGAACTCGACAAGGGCGCGGCGTCTCCGGCGGTCTAGCGAGCTAGGCGAGGGCGCGGTGGTGTTCCTGGCGTCACGGTGGTCCTCTGGATGGCGACAGGTAGGGTAGGGGGTGGCTGGTTTGGTCGCCTCGCTTCCGCGTCTGTCGCGCCCGCGGCGGGGTTTCCTCTTCGTCTCCGGCGGCGGCGGGCACGGGTCGTGGTCGAGGGCGTGTCCCATGGTGTTGCGGTGTCACGGCGAGGATCAAGGCGTTGCGAGCGGGGCTAGGGCGTGAGCGAGGTGGCTGCGCGGCGCGTGGCCAGTGTGTGTCTGCGGCGCTCCACGCGCGATGCTTGCGGCATGCTGGCCGCCATGGGCGCGCGCTGGTCTGGCCGATGCAGTGCTCCTCCTCGACAAGGGCCGGTGCTAGGTGGTCCAGTAGAGTGAGGTGGCGAGCTACGGCATGGTGGCCAGGTTGGGGAAGGAAGGATGAGAGGGGAGGCTCGGCAAGGTGGCGCCATGGCCGGCATGGTGTGTGCAAGCATTTGGTATTGGCACCAGGATGTTATGGCATAAAGAACGTTAATGGGGGTTTGGAAGGCCAAATGGAAGAAAGTCTCACAAAGCTATAAGTGATTATTAGACAAGAGGAAGTCTTATAATCGAAGCTATGCAAGGAGTAGTGATTGCCATGCAACGGATGCACATAGAGCTATATGTGTATGAAATCTCTCCAATGGAACTAGTGGGGGTGCATCCAACTTGGTTGCTCACGAAGACCTAGAGCACTTTTGAGGAAGCTCATCATTGGAATATACAACCCAAGTTCTATAGTGTAAATTCCCCACATAGTTATACTAGTAAAACATGAAAACTCTCTCATATGGAGTGTAGGTGCTAAACATGAGCACAAATGATGACTATGAATACTGCAGGTGATAAAACATGAGCACAAGTGTGGATAAAAGATAGTGATGTTGCCCCCTTTTCATTTCTTCTCTTTTTTTTCTTTTTCTTTTTCTTTTCTATATATTTTTTCTTTTCTTTTTCTGTTTCTCTTTTTGATGGCCTCCATGGCTCTTTTCACTTTTAGGGGCAACATCCTAATATGAAAACACACTTTTTGGTACAAATAACTCATAATGAATAAAACATGATGTATAAAATTGTATGCCTCTGCCAGTGTAGCAGGATGTGCAATGATCTAGCGTAACATGGGTAAACCACACATCAACTGTATAGAATCATGCAAAGCAATATATAAATAATGAATGACAACAAGTCATGTAATGTAAAATGGAAGTTGCATGGCAATATATCTCGGAACAGCTATGGAAATGCTTTGGTAGGTAGGTATGGTGGCTGTTTTGAGGAAGATGTATGGCTTATGTGTAGGAGAACAAGAGAAAGTCCTCCCACGGGTTTGGATGTACTGGCGAAGTATGCACAATTCTCAATGTGAGCTAAAGGCAATGCACAATACCGAAGAGGCTAGCAAATTTGGATGGTGGAAGTGCCAAAAACCGTAGCTTAACATTAGTCAAAAAGAACTCACAAGCTTATTGCAAACAACTAGCAGGTTCAACATTAAGAGCATGATTAAAATTTACTCCAAGGAGGGCCGTTCACGGTGGCACAAGTACCCGGCTAGCTCCCTCGACCTTCAGCACAACTTAGTTATTACGATGAACTCTTAGACATGGAAAGCTATCAAGTCCAACTACACCTTCAACTATTTAAGTAGAGTTTGTAGTACGGCACAAGCTTAAAGACAACAATCCACTACTAATTTTAACTTATTTATCCAGCAAGATTTACCATCTAAATACCTCAAACGTTTGCAAAGAATCAAGTTATCAAATCTCAATGATCTACAAGATTATGCAAGTATTTCATTATACCACTACCACATGCAACATTTCCTTAACCAACCAAATAACAATGAACGAAGCAGTTTCAACCTTCGCCATGAACATTAAAAGTAAAGCTAAGAACATATGTGTTCATATGAACGAGCGGAGCGTGTCTCTCTCCCACACAAGCATGAATTTATTCAGAGAATGAAAATAACAAAACGAAAATAAAAGCACACAGACGCTCCAAGTAAAGTACATAAGATGTGACGGAATAAAAATATAGTTTCACTATAGGTGACCTGATAAGTTGTCGATGAAGAAGGGGGTGCCTTGGGCATCCCCAAGCTTAGATGTTTGAGTCTTCTTGAAATATGCAGGGATGAACCACGGGGGCATCCCCAAGCTTAGACTTTTCACTCTTCTTGATCATATTGTATCATCCTCCTCTCTTGACCCTTGAAAACTTCCTCCACACCAAACTCGAAACAAACTCATTAGAGGGTTAGTGCATAATCAAAAATTCACATGTTCAGATGTGACACAATCATTCTTAACACTTCTGGACATTGCCCAGAGCTACTGGAAGTTAATGGAACAAAGAAATCCATCCAACATAGCAAAAGAGGCAATGCGAAATAAAATGCAGAATCTGTCAAAACAGAACAGTTCGTAAAGATGAATTTTTCTGGGGCACTAAACTTGTTCAGATGAAAATTCTCAAATTGAATGAAAGTTGCGTACATATCTGAGGATCACGCACATAAATTGTCAGATTTTCCTGAGTTACCTACAGAGAATCCTACTCAAATTCGTGACAGCGAGAAATCTGTTTCTGTGCAGTAATCCAAATCTAGTATGAACCTTACTATCAAAGACTTTACTTGGCACAACAATGCAATAAAATAAAGATAAGGAGAGGTTGCTACAACAAAAGTGCAGAAGTAAAATAAAAACATGGGTTATCTCCCAAGAAGTGCTTTCTTTATAGCCATTAAGATGGGCTCAGCAATTTTAATGATGCACTCACAAGAAATAAGAGTTAAAGCAAAAGAGAGCATCAACAAGCAAATATGAAACACTTTTAAGTCTAACCCACTTCCTATGAAAAGGAATCTTGTAAATAAACAAGTCAATGAAGAGCAAAGTGAAAGCATAGGAAGATAAAACACGAATAACTTCAAGATTCTCAACATAAAGAGGGGAAACTTAATATTATTAAGATGCATATAACCATGTTTTCCTCTCTCATAATGTCTTTCAGTAGCATCATGAACAAACTCAACAATACAACTATCACATAAAGCATTCTTATCATGAGTCTCATGCATAAAATAATTACTACTCCCAACATAAGCATAGTCATTCTTATTAATTGTAGTGGGAGCAAATTCAACAAAGTAGCTATCATTATTATTCTCATCACCATAATCATCAAATGTAGGAGGCATATTGTAATCATAATAAACTTTATCCTCCATAGTAGGTGGCACCAAAATACCACTTTCATTATAATCATCATAAATGGGAGGCAAAGTATCATCAAAGTAAATTTTCTCCTCCATGCTTGGGGACTAAAAATATCATGCTCATCAAAACCAGCTTCCCCAAGCTTAAATTCTTCCATAGCATTATCAACAATGGTTTTCATGCTAATAACATTGCTACTAGCATGCAAATAAGGTTCCATAGGTTTTTTAATTTTTGCATCACACAATTTATTTCTTAACTCAGGAAATAGATTAAAAAGCTCACTGTTATTTTCCATTATGCCTAACTAGTGAACAAGAAACAAAAAGATGCAATTGCAGGATCTAAAGGAAATAGCTTCGAGCACTCACACACCGGCAACAATGCTAGGAAATAGCTTAGTAGTCGGAGGATGTGAATACCTTTTACCTTACCTCCCTGGCAACGGCGCCAGAAAATAGCTTGCTGTCTACTGCTGGCGTGCAGTTGACGTGGGAGGTAGAAATCTCTGTGGTGTAACTTTTCTTCGTTCCCCGGTGACAATGGATTAACTTGTCAATGCCTACGGGTTGTAGACTAGGGTTTTAGTCGGAAGTAGAGGGCAAGTAGATCTCGAAGGTTTCAGCCGAAAAGTGCTCGACGATATGAAAACTAGGGTTTGTGAGACAATGAATCGATGCTTTCTTTGTCCCTCGACTCCCCCTTATATAGGAGGCGGAGCCGTGGGATTCGTGATACACAAGTTACAGAGTCCGGGAGGGTTTCCAACTCATCCCGCAAGATTACAAATACTATCTCCTAATACAACTCTAGCTTTCCTTAATAGTAAACTGGGCTTCCGATTCTTCTTATCCTTCGGGTCGTGGGCCTTGATAAACCCCGGTACCATCTTCGACAGGCCCATTGGGGATGCCTATGTCGTAGGCCCCGAGATTTTTCTTGAATCGTAGAGTCGGGAAAATCTCCAACTTTATATTCGTTCAATAGTCCTGACTTTACCACATATCTTTGGATACGAATTTATATATTGTACAGGGATAATGGTAGTTGGGGCTAGTTCATCTGACGGATCAGGTACTAGTTAACTGCTCTAGTGGCAATCCGCAAAAACCTACTTCAAGATCACATCCCTGGACATGATCTCGGGATACTGGTGTAAACTTCGACAGGTGCCGCTTAAGGTCTTGCCATTCTGTCGAGTCCCAGTCATATTTTATCGGGTACCTAATGCGTCCGTTAGGATTTTTCTTCGTATCTGTTGATACAGAAAAAAGTAGCAAACCGACGTCAGAGACGGCGCCACGCCACTCAGAACGGATCTGGGGTCTTACCTTTGCAAAGTTTTGCGGCATTTAGAGATTGATCGCAACTTTGGCACTCCGAGAATATATTGTCGAGTGCTTTTTCGGCTGTTGGAATAGCACATTTTATTGAGTCAACGGATGTCTTATATTGCTCTCCCGATGGGAGTATATGCAGAGTTATGTATATAACTCGAAATATGCTCACTTTTTCTTCTTTCTCTAATTTTTATGATTTCATCAGGCACACGAACAGCGTTCCCGATGGGAGTAGCCATCGAGGCTACAGCCAAGGACTTGTGCTTGGGTGTAGGCTCAACGCCTTACATTGCTATATTTTCCTTCCTTCTCAAAGTTTTCATATCTGTCGGGTGATACGTCTCCAACGTATCTATAATTTCTTATGTTCCATGCTTGTTTTATGACAATACCTACATGTTTTATACACACTTTATGTCATTATTATGCATTTTCCGGAACTAACCTATTGACAAGATGCCGAAGTGCCAGTTCCTATTTTCTGCTATTTTTGGTTTCAGAAATCCTAGTAAGGAAATATTCTCGGAATTGGGTGAAATCAACGCCCAGTATCTTATATTTCAAGGAAGCTTCCAGAGCACCGAAGAGGGGCCAGAGGAGAGCCAGGTGGGCCCCACACATGGTGGCGGCGCGGCCAGGGGGGCACGCCCCCCCTGGTATGTGGCTCCACCGTGGCCTTCCGACTCCGACTCTTCGCCTATATAAGCCTCCCTGACCTAAATCTTCGAGACGAATAAGCCACGGTACGAGAAACCTTCCAGAGCCGCCGCCATCGCGAAGCCAAGATCTGGGGGACAGAAGTCTCTGTTCCGGCACCCTGCCGGGACGGGGAAGTGCCCCCGGAAGGCATCTCCATCGACATCACCGCCATCTTCATCACCGCTGCTGTCTCCCATGAGGAGGGAGTAGTTCTCCATCGAGGCTAAGGGCTGTACCGGTAGCTATGTGGTTAATCTCTCTCTCCCATGTACTTCAATACAATGATCTCATGAGCTACCTTACATGATTGAGATCCATATGATGAGCTTTGTAATCTAGATGTCGTTATGTTATTCAAGTGGATTTTACTTATGTGATCTCCGGAGACTCCTTGTCCCACGTGTGTAAAGGTGACAGTGTGTGCACCGTGTGGGTCTCTTAGGCTATATTTCACAGAATACTTATTCACTGGGTTATGATTTGAGTTGGATGTCTCTATGAAATTGTGGTGTGTTAGTACCTCCTATGAATGCTCACAGTGACAGCGTGGGGTGTTTATTAGTACTTGAGAATACATCTTTAAGGTTTGCCTACATGATGAATTAGAGTTCGTTATCTTGCCAGAGAGTAATTCAGAATAGCATAGTGAAGTGCTTATTTATATTCCTTTATGATTGCAATGTTGAGAGTGTCCACTAGTGAAAGTATGATCCCTAGGCCTTGTTTCTAAGCATTGAAACACTGTTTCCAACAAGTTCCACTACATGTTTACTCGCTGCCATATTTATTTCAGATTGTTATTGCCACTCATATACATCCATATTACTTGTATTTCACTATCTCTTCGCCGAACTAGTGCACCTATACATCTGACAAGTGTATTAGGTGTGTTGGGGACACAAGAGACTTCTTGTATCATGATTGCAGGGTTGCTTGAGAGGGATATCTTTGACCTCTTCCTCCCTGAGTTCGATAAAACTTGGGTGATTCACTTAAGGGAAACTTGCTGCTGTTCTACAAACCTCTGCTCTTGGAGGCCCAACACTGTCTACAGGAAAAGAAGCGTGCGTAGACATCATCGGGTGCGCGAGCAGCGCTCCCGATGGGAGTAGCCCCCGAGGCTATGAGCAAATGCTTGTATTTGATCATAGGCTCTCGCCATTTCTATTTTGTCATTCTCTAGTTTTTCATTGTTCCAAAGTAGCCCCCGAGCATTTGATCAAAAACTTGTATTTGACCAAAGGCTCCCGAAAAAGTCAACAATCTTCTGCTATCGCCATTCTTATGAAGCTGCTTTAGCCGAATTTTTTTCTTTCCAAGGTGACATCATTGCTGACGATAGCCACGACCGCTGTATCGGGAAAACGCGAGAACTGCTCCCTCTCTGCCGTGCGGGCCCAAACTGCCCACCAAGTTGACACGTCGTGCAAGTGGGGGACACACGTCCTCCACTTTTCCTGGCGCACGCACTGTAGTTCCTATTTTTTCTCGTCTGTATGAAATTACTTTTTACCCCTTGTCCATGTGTACACCATCTATCCCGCAATCTCTTCATCCAACGGTGCGTCGATTCATCGCACCTCTATTTAAGGTCATCGTCTTCCTCCGTCAATACTTTCGCTCGCACCGCACCTCTGCTTCTCCTCTGCAAAATCCTCCACTGCTCCCATTGCTTCAAGCGCTCAACCATGCTTGCACCTTTCTCCTCCATGCTCATTGATGCCACCTCGCGCGCGTCTGACCAGGCACAGCACTAAGATGGCCGCCGAAGATCTGGAGTGGGAGAGATCTAAGATCTCCAACCAGGACATGAACCTGCTGAAGAAGCTGGGGTTCACCAAGAAGGAGAACGTGCTCCGCTTCCCCAAGGAGGAGAGCTATCCTTCGCCTCCAATCGAGTACCGGGTTAGTTTCGTTGACCACCTCATCCGCGGTCTTTCTCCCGCTATCCATGAGTTTCTTCGAGGTCTTCTTTTTGTCTATGGGATTCAGCTGCATCAGATGATGCCCAATTCCATCCTCCATGTGTCGATTTTTATCACACTGTGTGAGTGCTTCCTCGGAGTCCAACCTAATTGGGCTCTGTGGAAGCGTATCTTCTGCCTCCGCCGTAATGGCTCCCACAACGTCGCCTACAACATTGGCGGCGTTGTTATCTGTGTTCGTTCTGACGTTGAATACTTCGACGTCAAATTCCCCGACTCCGTCCAAGATTGGCGGAAAATATGGCTGTATGTGCACGAAGAGAGCTCCGATTCAGTGGAGAACAACATCGCTCCTTTCGACGGAGGAGCCAGAATCCTTCGCCGCCGTTCCTGAGATGCTGAAGCTACCGAAGATGAGAAATTAGCGACAGAGGCGCTGATGACTCGCATCCACGAGCTCCAGAACACCCGCGGCAAGGAACTGTCGGGTATTGAGATCACAGCCTATTTCCTTAGGATTAGAGTGCAGCCTCTCCAGGCTCGCAAAAATCCCCTTTGGAAGTATGCTGGTGAAGAAGACGTCGACAGGATCTCCAAAGACCTTCCTTTGAAGGATTTGGAGAAACTGATCCGAAGAATCTCATCGCTCAGCAAGAAGGATACGATTCCATCCTCTTGCCGCATTACGCCATACAGTGGAGCCAATCCCCTTCCCGAGGTAATTTTCCCTCTTGAATACTATATTGTCTTTTCGAGTTTTTGGTATTTGTCAATTACTTTCTTGCTAGCGTCTTTTGCATAACTTTTTGTCGACACTCTTTGTTTTTCGCAGAACCATCCTGTTCTGGCTTCTCTTCCTCCTCTTCCTGAAGGTGGAGAAGTCGAAGAACGTACCGTTGTCGACGATGACAACCAGGGCACTTCTCGCCCTGAGAGTGAAGTTGCGGGTTCTCAAAAATCCGCGGCTTCCTATGAAAAAGAAGCCGAGTCTGAGGCCACTGCCTCGACACACTCCCTTCCTTCCGCTGTTTCTCCAAGGAACAAGAGGAAAAGGGATGAAGTCTCCAATTCCGGTGCCTCCAAAGCCGAAGAAGCTGGTCCTTCCGAAAGGAAAGCAGCTTTCAACCCTTACGAGGATGCTCCTGTCAGCTCGTAAGTTCTCAATTGCTCTTTATTGTTTTGCTCTCGATGTTTTTGTCTATCTTGATTCTTATATTGTCGCCATTTTTATTGCAGTGGTGACGAGGAAGAAGAGCAACCTATTGACGCGACTGCTCGAACGAGTACGTCGCGTACTTTAGTTGTGTCTGAAGCTCAGCCTGATGGAGATGAAACTTCGCCTCCTCAGCAAAACATTGAGCATCCAACTCCACCTGCAAGCCCCCGTGCCCCCTCACCGAAGAGGGCAAGGGTCGAGCCAACCAAGGAGCTTGCCTTACTACCTGGCAGCTCCACGACTCCTCCCTTAGATGATGTAAGTTTTTCACTTCTTCTTTTCTATTCCAAATATTTCAATGGTGTCGACTCTTTTTTGTTTGTCGCTTCCCTTTTACCTTTTGCTGTCGAACTTTTTATTGTATTGAGGCTTTCTTTCTCTATCTCTTTTTTTGTCAGCCTTTGATGAAGGAATTCATCCGTCTCGGTACCCAATTCGTCGGGTACCGTGATCACGCCAAAAAAGGCGAAGGTACTATTTTCCTATTTCTTCTGGTAAATGACCTCTCCATCATTTCTTACCATGATCTTGATTGTTGTTGACTATTTTGTCAGAAAATCTCGTAGAGTCCAACAAACGTGCTGATTCTCTTGCTCGTAAACTGGAGCAAAAGGAAAAGGCTCTTAAGAAGGCTGAATCTGATGCTGCTGTCATCGAAGATCTGCGAAAAAGACTTCATGAAGCAGAAACTGCTTTGAGTGACAAGATGGCCGAGCAAGCTGCTCGAGAAAAAGAAATCCTCAGTCGCTTGCAATCGCAAAGTCGACGTTTTGTTAGTAAGTACTCGAATTCTTGTGCATTTCTTCGGGTTTCTTCACTTTCTCTAGCGTATTTATTGACGAGCTTCCTTTTGCTTGTTTTTAGGGAGAACACATCAAGAGTATGAACTGGAATGTCCTGAAGGCGATGAGCTTATCGACGCGCTTTCTCTCCTTGAAATCCATGGAGATGAAGCACGTGATGGCCTTGCTGACGCCGGCTGTATGTCGAAGCTTTTCCCCTATTTCTTCCCGAAGAAAGAAGAGCCCAACACTTTTACTGCTCTCGCCAAATGCTTCAACCTGACGGAAGATCTTGGGCTCAAACTTCGCCAAGAAGGCCTGAAGATTGGCGTTGAAGGCACCATCGCTCTGGTTGCTGACAGCTAGCAAAACGTCGACTGGGCTAAAGTTGGCGAGATAAAGGAGATGGAGACAAAGAAATGGCAATCTTTAATTAAAGCTGCCAAGCCACCCTCAAAGCCAATCCTTGCCTTCCTCGGTTGCAAACCAACTCCTGCTCCAAGCTCATCCAAGCCGGAGGTCAAGTAGACCACCCTGTCTTTCTTATTTTTTCTTTGTCCTTTTGATGCCGTCGCCAAAGTAGCTTTGGCGACACTTACCCCACTAGTTTATTAGGGCGTCCTCCATTGTAAGGCCTTGTAAATATTCTGAAAGTCAATGGAATTCTATTTTGCTTGATGATTGATGTCAAACCTTTTGTTTCAGTTGATATTTGGTAACTACACTCCAACTCCTCGTCCCTCCGATGTTTTTCCTACTTCCTCTCGCTCGAAGAAAACGCCTATTGATAGTGAGTTTGGTGAAGATTCCTCGAGTAAGGGCTCGGTAGCAGGACTTGGAGGAACTTCGTCAGCAGCTTCAGTATGCGAAGAAGCAAACACTTGTGATGATGGAGCAATCTCGAAGGTCATCCGAAAAATAGAACGTTGCACTGCAGCAGGCTCAAGAAGCCATAGCTGCCAAGGAAGCCGCCATTTCTGAAGCTGCAAAAGCTACCACCCGAGAGAATTTTATGCTCGAGTTGATGAATGAAGCCAGTTTGGATATGTCAGGTATGATTTTGCAAACCAAAACTTCTTCTGTTTTTTCGATGTTTCCTTCTTTGAAATTCTTGTGTTGTCGCCAAATAGGTTCCTTTCTAGACACTGCTGCTGAAGACCAAAGGGTAGACACAAGGACAAATCTCCTGGTTAACCTTTCACTTGACCATGGTTCTCTGTTCTGGGCCACTCCAGAACGCACCCGACAGATTGTCAGGTTTCAAGACCGCGCCTGTCAGGTTCGTGAGTTCCTTGATTTCTGTACCGGAACCTTGTCCTTGGTTTATAGTACAATGTTTCCTCGGAACGAGATACCGGACACTCTTCTTGGTCTGATGGAAAAATTTCGGGATGCCCCTCGTATCCATAACTTTGTGCGAGCTCAACTGTCTCCTGGAGCAAGATTCGCCATGATTATGATACAGATCTGCTACGAAAATTAGACCTGACGAAGATTGTCGCCAAATGTCCTGCAAAGCGATCGGAGCGAAAAAGGAACATCGACAAAATCAATGATGTTGTAACTCCTGTAGCCGAAGAAATGATGGACGAACTTCTTCGAATGGACTCTGAATTCTTTGTCAAAGGGAGCTATCTTGAACATACGACAAGCTGCAAATAACAAAGGTCTATCCATAGATAGTATATTAGGCATTAACTGAGTTGCACTATATTGCGGGAAATCATATATATTTTTGTGTCGAATTCTTCGTGATGATGAAGTTGTCTATATTGTAAAGTATAATCTATATTGCGAAGCCCCCGAGCCTTTGGCTGGAGCTCAAGCTATTTTTTGCGTCTCGATGAATTTACTATTTTGCGAGAGTATATATATTTTGTTGTCGTGGGTTATGAGCCCCCGAACCTGTCGACAAAGAAAGATGTATATCACCAATATCTTTTACTATATTGCAGCACCGCGAGCCCGCCTCATTAAAAACCTTTTCAGCCCCACTCGGTGCCCTGAAAAGGAAAAGAGTGCGTCTGAAAACTCGCGGGCGTTTCAGTACATTGTATTTTTACAAGGAGGACTATATTTCGACACTAAGCGTAGAAACGCCTTAGCTGCGCCACGTTCCAGGGGTTTTTCTCGGGAACCCCGGTCTTCTTGTCCTTTATCCTGTATGCTCCTCCTTTGATGACTTCCGTGACGATGTAAGGGCCAAGCCATGGTGACTCGAGTTTTTCAGTGCTCTGTTGATTGAGTCGTAGAACTAGGTCTCCAACCTGAAAGGATCTTGGTCGCAAACATCGACTGTGGTAATTTTTCAGATCTTGCTGGTACTTGGTGACCCGTGATAGTACTTCATCTCGAGCTTCGTCAAGTGCATCGACATCGTCCTCTAATGCTCTTCTGGAAGTTTCTTCATCGTACTCCGTGACTCTTGGAGAATCATGCTCTATTTCAATCGGCAGTACTGCCTCTGCTCCATGGACCAGAAAAAACGGAGTCTCCTGCGTTGCTGTATTTGGCATTGTTCGAATACTCCATAATACGCTTGGCAACTCTTCTGGCCACGTATGCCGAGCTTTTTCTAGTGGTCCCAACAAACGCTTCTTGATACCGTTGCAGATGATACCGTTGGCTTTCTCGACCTGACCATTTGTTTGCGGGTGCCCAACTGACGCGAAGTGCAATTTAATGCCTACTTCTGCGCAGTATGCCTTGAATTCCTTGGATGTGAAGTTACTGCCAGTATCCGTGATGATGCTATGAGGTACTCCAAACCGAAAAACAATGCTTTTCACGAACTTTATTGCTGACGCTGCGTCTGGTGAATTTATCGGCTTTGCTTCTATCCACTTGGTGAATTTGTCGACAGCGACGAGCATATACTCGTATCCTCCTGGCGAGGCCTTGTGTAACTTTCCCACCATATCGAGGACCCATTGAGCAAAGGGCCAAGACAATGGTATTGGCATCAGCTCTGCTGCCGGAGAGTGAGGCTTCGCGGCAAATCTCTGGCACGCGTCACAAGTTCGTACTATCTCCTTCGTGTCCTCGATTGCTGTCAACCAGTAAAATCCAGCTCGGAAAACCTTGGCCGCAATAGCTCGACTGCTCGCGTGATGACCACATATTCCCTCGTGTACGTCCTTCAGGATCATCCTTCCTTCTTCGGGTGTGACGCACCTTTGTAACACACCCGAAATACTGCGCTTGAACAACTCCCCTTTGACCACTGTAAAGGCTTTGGATCGTCGAATAACTCGCCTTGCTTCAACTGGGTCGTCGGGTATTTCTTTCCTTAAGATGTACGATATGTACGCTTGCATCCATGGGACCTGCACCATCATCACTAACTCCTGGTCCTCTTCTTCTTCTGGAGCTTCTTTGGGAGCCGTCGAGGTTTTCTCCTCCTTCTGCTTCTTCTGCGCCTTCTTCGGCTTTGTAGACCTCTCGGTTATCTCTTTCCAAAACACACCTGGTGGAATTGCGAGGCACTGCGACCCAATGTTTGCAAGAACATCAGCCTCATCATTGCTCAGCCTGCTGATGTGGTTTACTTCGCATCCATCAAATAATTTCTCGAGCTCACTGTACACTTCTTTGTATGCCACCATGCTATCATTGACTGCATCACATTGGTTCATGACTTGCTGAGCCACCAATTGTGAGTCGCCAAAGATTTTTAGTCGAGTTGCACCACAAGCCTTCGCCATCTTCATCCCGTGTATAAGAGCTTCGTATTCTGCTTCATTATTAGACGAACGTCATCCGTAAGACATACTTCAATTTGCCGCCTTCTGGTGATATAAGTATCACGCCTTCTCCAGCTCCTTCTACCCTCTTGGACCCGTCGAAGTTCATAGTCCAAGTTCTCGATAAATCTGGGGGTCCTGTGTTTTGCAGCTCCATCCACTCTGCGATGAAATCTGGAAGAATTTGCGACTTTATTACTTTTCTTTTTTCATACGTGATGTCCCGAGGAGAAAGTTCTATTCCCCAAAGGGAGACACGACATGTAGCTTCTGGATTGTTTAGTATATTTGATAGAGGTTCTTCATTGACCACTATTATCGGGTGTGCCGAAAAATAGTGCCACAATTTTCTTGCGGTTGTGAACACTCCATATGCTAGCTTCTGGTACTGCGGGTACCGCTGTTTTGAAGGCGATAAAACTTCACTGATGAAATATACTGGCCTCTGCACTCCATGGAGTTTTCCTTCTTCTTCTCTTTCGACAACTAGCGTCGTGCTGACCACCTGGGGTGTAACCGCAATGTATAACAGGAGGGGTTCCTTCTCTTTTGGCGCCACCAAGATTGGTGGTGTCGAAATTGTGCGTTTAAGATCCTCGAAGGCTCTATCTGCCTCTTCGTTCCACTGGAACTTCTCCCCTTGCTTGATTAAAGCGTAGAAACGGTAACGCCTTTTCTCCCAGCTGGCGACGAATCTGCTTAAAGCTGCGACTCGCTTGATTAACTGTTGTATTTCTTTCAACTTTGTTGGCTTCCTCATTGTTACGATAGCTTGGATTTTTTCGGGATTAGCTTCAATCCCTCTTGCTGAGACTAGGAACCCGAGAAGTTCTCCTGCGGGGACGCCGAAAGAACACTTCGTCGGATTCAGCTTGAGACAAAACTTGTCGAGGTTGTCAAAAGTTTCCTTCAAGTCCTCGATTAGCGTGGCCCCCTTTTTTGATGTTATGACGACATCATCAATGTACACTTGTACGTTTTTCCCGACCTGTGTTGCTAAGCACTTCTGCATCATCCGCTGATATGTTGCTCCCGCGTTTTTCAAACCAAAGGGCATTGTTCTATAGCAAAACACGCCGTAGGGTGTAATGAACGCTGTTTTGACCTCATCCTCGTCTTTCAATCTGATCTGGTTATAACCAGAGTATGCATCCAGGAAGGAAAGACGTTCACATCCTGCCGTGGAGTCGATAATTTGATCGATCCTTGGGAGGGGAAAGTGATCCTTTGGATAGTGTTTATTGAGACACGTAAAGTCGACACACATGCGAAGGACTCTAGTGTTTTTCTTTGGAACCAACACTGGGTTTGCTACCCACGTGGCCTCTGTATGCAGTTCCTTAATGAAACCAGCTTCTCTTAGTCGATCAATCTCTGATAGCATGGCTTTGCGGTTTGGCTCCGAAAAACGCCGCAAAGGTTGTTTGATAGGTCTCGCTATTGGATCCAAGTTTAGGTGGTGCTCGGCAAGTTCCCTGGGTACTCCTGGCATGTCAGCTGGACACCATGCGAAGATTTTCCAGTGCTCACGGAGGAACTCGACGAGCGCGCTTTCCTATGCGAGGTCCATGTCTGTCGCGATGGACGTCGCCTTCTTCGGATCTGTCGGGTGAATCTGCACTTCCTTGGAATCTTTCGCAGTGTTAAAGGTCGGTTCTTTGTTAGGCCTCCCTACATCTGGCAGCACATCATAATCAGTCGTGAGCCTTGATGCCATGTATTCTACTTGCATCCCGAAAGTTTCTGACGGTCGATGAAAATCCTTGTCACATTTATCGGCTAACGCGAAGCTTCCTTTGACTGTGATTGGTCCCTTAGGTCCGGGCATCCTCCATAACAAGTATGTGTAATGTGGTACCGCCATAAACTTGGCATATGCTGGTCGTCCCAACAAGGTGTGATACTGCGACGGGAAATCCACGACTTCAAACTCCAGCCTTTCTATTCTGTAGTTCTCTCGGGTCCCAAACTGAACGTCGAGATTAATCTTCCCCAACGGATAACTCGGCTTCTCTGGCGTGATGCCATGGAAACGTGTGTCGGTTGGTTTCAGATTTGCTAGAGATATGTTCATCTTCCTTAGTGTATCTGCGTACATAAGGTTTAGACTGCTGCCTCCATCTATGAATACTCGAGATACATCGAATCCTGCGATTACTGCTGGTAAGATAAGTGCTGACTGCCCTGGTCGAGGAACTTGCTGCGGATGATCCGCTATTGTGAAGCCAATGTCTTGCCCTAACCAATTTAGGTACTCAATCGTTGGTGGAGGCATCTTCTCTGCCATGAACACTTGTCGCGGGATTACTTTCTGAGCTCTATTGGACGGCCTACCCTTTTGAATCATCGAGACTGCTCCGTTGGAGTTAGGATCAACATATGGAGGTGGTTGTGGTGCTGCCGCTATTCTGAGCTGGTGTCGATTATCGTCCGTAATTGCGGGAGGAGGTGGCAAGTGGATCTCACTCCTGGGCCCTTGAGGGTTTCTATTTATCGCCTGAGCATTGGCTTGCCCTGCAAACCTTAGCATTGCCTGGAAATTTCGACAGTCCTTCTGCAGGTGTCCCGACTGTCTCTTCCCGTTGCTGTCGAGATAGAAGTGCATCTGACATGGCCCATTCATCATATCCTCGGGAGACACGAAAGGTCGCTGGAACCTCGGTCCACTATTTTGCCTGTTGTTTCGAGAGTCATCTCTATTGTCGCCTCGCTGCTTGTTGCTCCTTTGATAGTCATCTCTATAGCTTCCTCCAGCGCTTGCTCGAAATCCGGCCGAAATTTGACCAGGAGCGTCGTAATTCGAGAATTGCCGAGAAAACCGACGTCTATTTTGATAATTTCGACCACGGTCTTCCTCTGGTGACCTATGCCGCTTGTTGTGAACATCATCTTCTCCATCTGCCCACCCGTTTGCTATTTCCATCAACACTGATACTGTCTTTGGGTTGGTTCTCCCCAAGTCCTCGACAAAATCTCCTCGTCGGATTCCTGCGACAAACGCATCTATCGCTCTCTCGTCAGATATGTTCTCTGCCGAGTTTTTAATGATATTCCACATTTGGATATACTTTCTCATTGATTCATCCTGTTTTGTCGACACGCTCTGATACGTCTCCAACATATCGATAATTTCTTATGTTCCATGCCACTTTATTGATGATACCTACATGTTTTACGCATACTTTATGTCATATTTATGCATTTTCCGGCACTAACCTATTAACAAGATGCCGAAGAGCCGATTCTTGTTTTCATTGTTTTTGGTTTCAGATATCCTAGTAAGGAAATATTCTCGGAATTGGACGAAATCAACGCCCAGGATCTTATTTTTCCACGAAGCTTCCAGAAGTCCGGGGAGGAAACGAAGTGGGGCGACGAGGCGCCGCCACAGTAGGGCGGCGCGGCCTACAGGGGGCCCGCGCGGCCCTGCTGTGTGGGGCCCCCGTGACGCCTCTTGACCTGCCCTTCCGCCTACTTAAAGCCTTCGTCGCGAAACCCCCAGTACCGAGAGCCACGATACGGAAAACCTTCCAGAGACGCCGCCGCAGCCAATCCCATCTCGGGGGATTCAGGAGATCGCCTCCGGCACCCTGCCGGAGAGGGGAATCATCTCCCGGAGGACTCTTCACCGCCATGGTCACCTCCGGAGTGATGAGTGAGTAGTTCACCCCTGGACTATGGGTCCATAGCAGTAGCTAGATGGTCGTCTTCTCCTAATTGTGCTATCATTGTTCGATCTTGTGAGCTGCCTAACATGATCAAGATCATCTATCTGTAATGCTATATGTTGTGTTTGTTGGGATCCGATGAATAGAGAATACTATGCTATGTTGATTATCAATCTATTATCTATGTGTTGTTTATGATCTTGCATGCTCTCCGTTACTAGTAGAGGCTCTGGCCAAGTTTTTGCTTGTAACTCCAAGAGGGAGTATTTATGCTCGATAGTGGGTTCATGCCTCCATTAAATCTGGGACAATGATGAAAAGTTCTAAGGTTGTGGATGTCTTGTTGCCACTAGGGATAAAACATCGATGCTATGTCTAAGGATGTAGTTGTTGATTACATTACGCACCATACTTAATGCAATTGTCTGTTGTTTGCAACTTAATACTGGAAGGGGTTCGGATGATAACCTGAAGGTGGACTTTTTAGGCATAGATGCATGCTGGATAGCGGTCTATGTACTTTGTCGTAATGCCCAATTAAATCTCACAATACTCATCATATCATGTATGTGATGGTCATGCTCTCTTTATTTGTCAATTGCCCAACTGTAATTTGTTCACCCAACATGCTAATTATCTTATGGGAGAGACACCACTAGTGAACTGTGGACCCCGGTCCATTCTTTTACATCGAATACAATCTACTGCAATACTTATTCTACTGTTTTCTGCAAACAATCATCATCCACACCATACATCTAATCCTTTGTTACAGCAAGCCGGTGAGATTGACAACCTCACTGTCACATTGGGGCAAAGTAATTTGGTTGTGTTGTGCAGGTTCCACGTTGGCGCCGGAATCCCTGGTGTTGCGCCGCACTACACTCCGCCGCCATCAACCTTCAACGTGCTTCTAGGCTCCTACTGGTTCGATAAACCTTGGTTTCTTACTGAGGGAAAACTTGCCGCTGTACGCATCACACCTTCCTCTTGGGGTTCCCAACGGACGCGTGATGTACGCGTATCAAGCTCTTTTTCTGGCGCCGTTGCCGGGGAAGGAAGAAAAGTTACACCACAGAGATTTCTAACTCCCACGTCAACTGCACGCCAGCTCTTTTTCTGGCGCCGTTGCCGGGGAGATCAAGACACGCTGCAAGGGGAGTCTCCACCTCCAATCTCTTTACTTTGTTTTTGTCTTGCTTTATTTTATTTAGTACTTTGTTTGCTGCACTAAATCAAAACACAAAAAATTAGTTACTTGCATTTACTTTATCTAGTTTGCTTTATTTACTGTTGCTAAAATGGGTACTCCTGAAAATACTAAGTTGTGTGACTTCACAACCACAAATAATAATGATTTCTTATGCACACCTATTGCTCCACCTGCTACTACAGCGGAATTCTTTGAAATTAAACCTGCTTCTTGAATCTTGTTATGCGAGAGCAATTTTACAGTGTTAGTTCGATGATGCTGCTTCCCATCTTAATAATTTTGTTGAACTATGTGAAATGCAAAAGTATAAGGATGTAGATGGTGACATTATAAAATTAAAATTGTTTCCTTTCTCATTAAGGGGAAGAGCTAAAGATTGGTTGCTATCTCTGCCTAAGAATAGTATTGATTCATGGACTAAATGCAAGGATGCTTTTATTGGTAGATAATATCCTCCTGCTAAAATTATATCTTTGAGAAGTAGTATAATGAATTTTAAACAATTGGATAATGAGCATGTTGCACAAGCATGGGAAAGAATGAAATCTTTGGTTAAAAACTGCCCAACCCATGGACTGACTACTTGGATGATCATCCAAACCTTTTATGCAGGACTGAATTTTTCTTCGCGGAACCTATTGGGTTCAGCTGCTGGAGGTACCTTTATGTCCATCACTCTAGGCGACGCAACAAAGATTCTTGATAATATGATGATTAATTACTCTGAATGGCACAAGGAAAGAGCTCCACAAGGTAAGAAGGTAAATTTTGTCGAAGAAACCTCTTCCTTGAGTGATAAGATTGATGCTATTATGTCTATGCTTGTGAATGGTAGGACTAATGTTGATCCTAATAATGTTCCGTTAGCTTCATTGGCTGCTCAAAAAGAATATGTTGATGTGAATTTCATTAAAAATAACAATTACAATAATTCTAGGCCATATCCTGCTAATGGTAACTCTTATGGTAGATATGTTTCACCTAATGAGGAAAAGATGTTAGAGATTGAAATATCCACCAAGAGCTTTATGCAATCACAACATGAGCAAAATAAATTGTTTACTAAAACTATGAATGAACAATCTACCTTGTTGAAGAATATAGGAAATCAACTTGAAAATTTGAATATGGAGATCTCTGGGTTGCAAACTAAACTTGCAAATGCTGAAAACCGAATCTCATACATGTCTGCATCACAATCTTCTTTAATTAATAAAATGGCTGCTAAACCTGAGGATATTAATAATAAAATTGTTACTACAGCAAATGCCATCCAAGTTAGAATTAATGAGAATATAAGATTGATGGCCGAATTGCGTGCTAGGTGGGAAAGAGAAGAAAATGCTAAAGAAGATAAGATAGCTAAAGTTTGGACTATTACCACCACTAGTAATGCTAATGCTCCACATGTTGCTGCACCTCCTACTATTAATGGTAAAATAATTGGTGTTGGCAATGTTTCCACTTCTAATGCAAAGCGTGAAAAACTGCCTGAAACTGCTAAAACTACGAAACTACCGTGATAAAACTGCTGAAATTTTTTCCAACATTGGGGACAATGATCCCATTGCTTCAGATTATAATGGTTTGGATTTTGATGATTGTCACATCTCTGAAGTTATAAAGTTCTTACAAAAACTTGCTAAGAGTCCTAATGCTAGTGCTATAAATTTGGCTTTCACAAAACATATTACAAATGCTCTCATAAAAGCTAGAGAAGAGAAATTAAATCGTGAAACTTCTATTCCTAGGAAGCTAGAGGATGGTTGGGAGCCCATCATTAAGATGAAGGTCAATGACTTTGATTGTAATGCTTTATGTGATCTTGGTGCAAGTATTTCCGTTATGCCTAGAAAGATCTATAATATGCTGGACTTGCCACCATTGCAAAATTGTTATTTGGATGTTAATCTTGCTGATAATTCTACAAAGAAACCTTTGGGGAGAGTTGATAATGTTCGCATTACCGTTAACAATAACCTTGTCCCCATTGATTTTGTTGTCTTGGATATTGAATGCAATGCATCTTGCCCCATTATATTGGGAAGACCTTTTCTTCGAACTGTTGCTGCTATTATTGATATGAAGGAAGGTAATAATAAATATCAATTTCCTCTCAAGAAAGGTATGGAACACTTCCCTAGAAAGAAAATGAAGTTACCTTTTTATTCTATCATTAGAACAAATTATGATGTTGATGCTTCATCTCTTGATAATACTTGATACACACTTTCTGCGCCTAGCTGAAAGGCGTTAAAGAAAAGCGCTTATGGGAGACAACCCATGATTTTACTACTGCACTTTTGTTTTATATTTGAGTCTTGGAAGTTGTTACTACTGTAGCAACCTCTCCTTATCTTAGTTTTGTTGCATTGTTGTGCCAAGTAAAGTCTTTGATAGTAAGGTTCATACTAGATTTGGATTACTGCGCAGAAACAGATTTCTTGCTGTCACGAATCTGGGCCTAATTCTCTGTAGGTAACTCAGAAAATTATGCCAATTTACGTGAGTGATCCCCAGATGTGTACGCAACTTTCATTCAATTTGAGAATTTTCATTTGAGCAAGTCTGGTGCCTCAATAAAATTCGTCTTTACGGACTATTCTGTTTTGAGAGATTCTGCCTTTTATTTCGCATTGCCTGTTTTGCTATGCTTGATGGATTTTTTGATTCCATTAACTTTCAGTAGCTTTGTGCAATGTCCAGAAGTGTTAAGAATGATTATGTCACCTCTGAACATGTGAATTTTGATTATGCACTAACCCTCTAATGAGTTGTTTTGAGTTTGGTGTGGAGGAAGTTTTCAAGGATCAAGAGAGGGAGATGATACAATATGATCAAGGAGAGTGAAAGCTCTAAGCTTGGGGATGCCCCGGTGGTTCACCCCTGCATATTTCAAGAAGACTCAAGCGTCTAAGCTTGGGGATGCCCAAGGCATCCCCTTCTTCATCGACAACATTATCAGGTTCCTCTAGTGAAACTATATTTTTATTCCATCACATCTTATGTACTTTGCTTGGAGCGTCTGTTTGTTTTTGTTTTTGTTTTGTTGAATAAAATGGATCCTAGCATTCATTGTGTGGGAGAGAGACACGCTCCGCTGTTGCATATGGACAAATATGTCCTTAGGCTTTACTCATAGTGTTCATGGCGAAGGTTGAATCTTCTTCGTTAAATTGTTATATGGTTGGAAACGGGAAATGCTACATGTAGTAATTGGTAGAATGTCTTGAATAATTTGATACTTGGCAATTGTTGTGCTCATGTTTAAGCTCTTGCATCATATACTTTGCACCTATTAATGAAGAAATACATAGAGCTTGCTAAAATTTGGTTTGCATAATTGGTCTCTCTAAGGTCTAGATAATTTCTAGTAAAGGTCGAACAACAAGGAAGACGGTATAGAGTCTTATAATGTTTACAATATGTCTTTTATGTGAGTTTTGCTGTACCGCTTCATACTTGTGTTTGTTTCAAATAACCTTGCTAGCCTAAGCCTTGTATTGAGAGGGAATACTTCTCATGCATCCAAAATCCTTGAGCCAACCACTATGCCATTTGTGTCCACCATACCTACCTACTACATGGTATTTCTCCGCCATTCCAAAGTAAATTGCTTGAGTGCTACCTTTAAACAATTCAAAATTTATCACCTCTGATTTGTGTCAATGTTTTATAGCTCATGAGGAAGTATGTGGTGTTTATCTTTCAATCTTGTTGGGCAACTTTCACCAATGGACTAGTGGCTTCATCCGCTTATCCAATAATTTTGCAAAAAGAGCTGGCAATGGGATTCCCAGTCCCAAATTAATTAACCAAAATAGACACTCCTCCATGGTATGTGATTGTTGGACGGCACCCGAAGGATTCGGTTAGCCATGGCTTGAGAAAGCAAAGGTGGGGAGGAGTGTCATCATAATAAAACTAAAATAAAAAGGCACTCCTTCATGGTATGAGATTGTTGGCAGGCACCCGAGGATCCGGTTAGCCATGGTTTGTGAAAGCAAAGGTTGGAAGGAGTGCCACCCAAAAAATAAAATAAAATGGGAGCCGCTCTTTGAAGGTTTGTCTGACAAGGGGGTTAGAGTGCCCACTACCATTCGTTGACAACAACAAACACCTCTCAAAATTTTACTTTTATGCTCTCTATATGTTTTCAAAATCAAAGCTCTAGCACAAATATAGCAATCGATGCTTCCCTCTGCGAAGGGCCTTTCTTTTACTTTTATGTTGAGTCAGTTCCCCTATCTCTCTCCATCTCAAGAAGCAAACACTTGTGTGAACTGTGCATTGATTCCTACATACTTGCATATTGCACTTGTTATATTACTTTATGTTGACAATATCCATGAGATATACATGTTACAAGTTGAAAGCAACCGCTGAAACTTAATCTTCCTTTGTGTTGCTTCAATGCCTTTACTTTGAATTATTGCTTTATGAGTTAACTCTTATGCAAGACTTATTGATGCTTGTCTTGAAAGTACTATTCATGAAAAGTCTTTGCTATATGATTCATTTGTTTACTCATGTCATTTACATTGCTTTGATCGCTGCATTCATTACATGTGCTTACAAATAGTATTGATCAAGATTATGATGGCATGTCACTCCAAAAATTACCTTTGTTATCGTTTACCTACTCGGGACGAGCAGGAACTAAGCTTGTGGATGCTGATACGTCTCCAACGTATCGATAATTTCTTATGTTCCATGCCACTTTATTGATGATACCTACATGTTTTATGCATACTTTATGTCATATTTATGCATTTTCCGGCACTAACCTATTAACGAGATGCCGAAGAGCCAGTTGCTGTTTTCTGCTGTTTTTGGTTTCAGAAATCCTAGTAAGGAAATATTCTCGGAATTGGACGAAATCAACGCCCAGGATCTTATTTTCCACGAAGCTTCCAGAAGTCCGGGGAGGAAACGAAGTGGGGCGACGAGGCGCCGCCACAGTAGGGCGGCGCGGCCTAAAGGGGGCCCGCGCGGCCCTGCTGTGTGGGGCCCCCGTGACGCCTCTTGACCTGCCCTTCCGCCTACTTAAAGCCTTCGTCGCGAAACCCCCAGTATCGAGAGCCACGATACGGAAAACCTTCCAGAGACGCCGCCGCCGCCAATCCCATCTCGGGGGATTCAGGAGATCGCCTCCGGCACCCTGCCGGAGAGGGGAATCATCTCCCGGAGGACTCTTCACCGCCATGGTCGCCTCCGGAGTGATGAGTGAGTAGTTCACCCCTGGACTATGGGTCCATAGCAGTAGCTAGATGGTCGTCTTCTCCTAATTGTGCTATCATTGTTGGATCTTGTGAGCTGCCTAACATGATCAAGATCATCTATCTGTAATGCTATATGTTGTGTTTGTTGGGATCCGATGAATAGAGAATACTATGCTATGTTGATTATCAATCTATTATCTATGTGTTGTTTATGATCTTGCATGCTCTCCGTTACTAGTAGAGGCTCTGGCAAAGTTTTTGCTTGTAACTCCAAGAGGGAGTATTTATGCTCGATAGTGGGTTCATGCATCCATTAAATCCGGGACAGTGACAGAAAGTTCTAAGGTTGTGGATGTTATGTTGCCACTAGGGATAAAACATCGATGCTATGTCTAAGGATGTAGTTGTTGATTACATTACGCACCATACTTAATGCAATTGTCTGTTGTTTGCAACTTAATACTGGAAGGGGTTCGGATGATAACCTGAAGGTGGACTTTTTAGGCATAGATGCATGCTGGATAGCGGTCTATGTACTTTGTCGTAATGCCCAATTAAATCTCACAATACTCATCATATCATGTATGTGCATGGTCATGCTCTCTTTATTTGTCAATTGCCCAGCTGTAATTTGTTCACCCAACATGCTAATTATCTTATGGGAGAGACACCACTAGTGAACTGTGGACCCCGGTCCATTCTTTTACATCGAATACAATCTACTGCAATACTTGTTCTACTGTTTTCTGCAAACAATCATCATCCACACCATACATCTAATCCTTTGTTACAGCAAGCCGGTGAGATTGACAACCTCACTGTCACGTTGGGGAAAAGTAATTTGGTTGTGTTGTGCAGGTTCCACGTTGGCGCCGGAATCCCTGGTGTTGCGCCGCACTACACTCCGCCGCCATCAACCTTCAACGTGCTTCTTGGCTCCTACTGGTTCGATAAACCTTGGTTTCTTACTGAGGGAAAACTTGCCGCTGTACGCATCACACCTTCCTCTTGGGGTTCCCAACGGACGCGTGCTGTACGCGTATCACGCTCTTAGCTCTTCTAACGATGCAGGTTTTTTGCAGGTAGATCGAAAGTTCTTGACAAACACGTCTTCGAAACTGTCCCAGCTGTCGATGGAACCCGGAGGAAGCTTCTTTATCCAAGACCTCACGGCTCCACTTAAATGTACTTGGATGCTCTGCATGGCTGTTGCTCTGGTTCCTCCTATCAGCTTCACCGTCTCGAGATAATCGACTAGCCAATCCTCTGGATCTTGCAGGCCGTCGAACTTTTTGAAGTTATCGGGTAACTTAAACCCTGAAGGAACTCGAGTTTTTCGGACCCTCCTTGTGAAGCACGGCAGCCCACACATATCCTCGTCATCTATCTCCGGGGAATGCCGATGTTCCCTTCTGCTTTGTCGTGCTCTGTCCACCCGTGCTTGGGCTGATGTATCTCTTGCTCCACTTGTTCTCTCGGGACTTGGTGCTGCTGCAGCAGGTCGTGGACTATTTTGCCTTGCTGATCCTTCGGGAGGCGAAGTTACGAACGCCGTTCCCATGGCCCCAACTCCTGCCATAGCCATATTGTACAATGCTTCCCTTGGATCTCCGGGAGGTGGCTTGGATGCGAGGATGAAGGCTTGCGTCACCATATACCCTGCTTCCGGTGTCTTAGGAATAATGTTCCCTCTTGTGTCTATCGACATAAAGGACATATCGAGGTTTTGAACCAAGTTCTCCCTATCAACCTCAGGTATGTTTTGCAGCCTAGATCTTGCTCTGTTCCGAGCTTCTCTGTGGCTATCTCCCGAAGTTCCTGAATGTCGACTTAACTCCGCTCTTCGCCTGCTTGATGTGGAAGCTGCCTCCCTTCTTATGTTCAGAGCAGCTGTCTGTTTTTCCAATCCCCTTCCAGCTCGAGCGAGCCTATATTGGTATGCTTGCAATTCTTCCGTCGTGGCGGTTGTGGCCATTGGTTCTGAACCATCCATAGCTCTTGCGGCTCTATCCCATGCTGCTTGTGGAAGTTGAACCCTAACACGTGGTGTAGGCCCGACATACTTATTGCCTAAACCTCGCCTTAGGTCAGAGGGATCGACGTATGGATTTCCCAAATCGTCGAAAGCCTCTGATGTCTCCTCCTGATCGCGACTTGTTTCTCCAATGGCATAGATCTGATGATATTTTGAATTCTGAGCCTTGCTGGGTTTGGTGACACCATCATAGAGATTGGTGAAGACCTTGCCAACGGTGGTGGATCTGTCGATGAAGTTGAGGCTGTCGATGCTGCTCGAGTCATCGCTTATATCGGAGTCCGCAGATGACTCGAAGGACATGCCGCTGAAGATCTTGGCGAGCTTTTCGCTTGCCCTGGTGCTGATGAAGCGTGGCGAAGAAGTCTCCTCATCACCTGACTCGATTGACGATGTTGAACTCGAAAAGTCGGAATCGACCGCCGATATTCCCGACGAGATTGGAATTTCGACACGATACGCTCCTTCTTTCTCGACGCGAAAGTGGAACCTTCCAAAAGTCATCTCCATAGGCTCCTCCAGATACGCATATGCATCCAAACGGGAGGGCGGGTGAGGGACAAAATTGACTAGACCGGTTTCGATCTGTTTACCTCGATCCATCGCGTTGCTTGCTATTGATGAAGTCGACGATCTTGAATGTGCCATCGAGATCAGATCCTTGACGCCTCTAATCCCCATAGACGGCGCCAATTGACAAGGGATTAACTTGTCAATGCCTACGGGTTGTAGACTAGGGTTTTAGTCGGAAGTAGAGGGCAAGTAGATCTCGAAGGTTTCAGCCGAAAAGTGCTCGACGATATGAAAACTAGGGTTTGTGAGACAATGAATCGATGCTTTCTTTGTCCCTCGACTCCCCCTTATATAGGAGGCGGAGCCGAGGGATTCGTGATACACAAGTTACAGAGTCCGGGAGGGTTTCCAACTCATCCCGCAAGATTACAAATACTATCTCCTAATACAACTCTAGCTTTCCTTAATAGTAAACTGGGCTTCCGATTCTTCTTATCCTTCGGGTCGTGGGCCTTCAGTAAACCCCGGGTACCATCTTCGATAGGCCCATTGGGGATGCCTATGTCACCCGGCAACGGCGCCAGAAAATAGCTTGATGTCTACGCACGCTTCTATTCCTCAGAGATGTGTTGAGCCTCCAAGAGCAGAGGTTTGTAGAACAGCAGCAAGTTTCCCTTAAGTGATCACCCAAGGTTTATAGAACTCAGGGAGGAAGAGGTCAAAGATATCCCTCTCAAGCAACCCTGCAATTACGATACAAGAAGTCTCTTGTGTCCCCAACACACCTAATACACTTATCAGATGTATAGGTGCACTAGTTCGGTGAAGAGATAGTGAAATACAAGTAATATGGATGAATATGAGTGGTAATAACAATCTGAAATAAATATGGCAGCAAGTAAACATGCAGTGGAACAGTAAATAAACGGAGATTAGATATTTGGAAACAAGGCCTAGGGATCATACTTTCACTACTGGACACTCTCAACATTGATCACATAACTGAAACTACTCTACACTCTCTTGTTGGATAACAAATACCATTCATTGTGTAGGGCTACAAGAGCACCTCAATGCCGGAGTTAACAAGATCCACAACATCCGGAGTTCATATTTAAGTAACCTTAGAGTGCATGATAGACCATTGCAATTTAGACCGAGTACTAACATAGCATGCACACCGTCACCGTCAGGCTATGAAAGGGGAATAGATCACATCAATACTATCATAGTAATAGTTAACTTCATAATTGATACGTCTCCGACGTATCGATAATTTCTTATGTTCCATGCCACATTATTGATGATATCTACATGTTTTATGCATACTTTATGTCATATTTATGCATTTTCCGGCACTAACCTATTAACGAGATGCCGAAGAGCCAGTTGTTGTTTTCTGCTGTTTTTGGTTTCAGAAATCCTAGTAAGGAAATATTCTCGGAATCGGACGAAATCAACGCCCAGGGGCCTATTTTCACACGAAGCTTCCAGAAGACCGGAGAGTCAACGAAGTGGGGCCACGAGGTGGCCAGGAGATAGGGCGGCGCGGCCCAAGCCCTGGCCGCGCCACCCTGTCATCTGGGCCCCTCGTGACGCCCCTTGACCTGCCCTTTCGCCTACAAATAGCCTTCGTCGCGAAACCCCCAGTACCGAGAGCCACGATACGGAAAACCTTCCAGAGATGCCGCCGCCGCCAATCCCATCTCGGGGGATTCAGGAGATCGCCTCCGGCACCCTGCCGGAGAGGGGATTCATCTCCCGGAGGACTCTACACCGCCTTGGTCTCCTCCGGAGTGATGAGTGAGTAGTTCACCCCTGGTCTATGGGTCCATAGCAGTAGCTAGATGGTTGTCTTCTCCTCATTATGCTTCATTGTCGGATCTTGTGAGCTACCGAACATGATCAAGATCATCTATCTGTAATGCTATATGTTGTGTTTGTTGGGATCCGATGAATAGAGAATACTATGTTATGTTGATTATCAATTTATATCTATGTGTTGTTTATGATCTTGCATGCTCTCCGTTATTAGTAGGGGCTCTGGCCAAGTTTTTGCTAGTAACTCCAAGAGGGAGTATTTATGCTCGATAGTGGGTTCATGTCTCCGTGAATCTGGGGAGTGACAGAAACCTCTAAGATTATGGATGTGTTGTTGCCACTAGGGATAAAACATTGATGCTATGTCCGAGGATGTAGTTATTGATTACATTACGCACCATACTTAATGCAATTGTCTGTTGTTAGCAACTTAATACTGGAAGGGGTTCGGATGATAACCTGAAGGTGGACTTTTTAGGCATAGATGCATGCTGGATAGCGGTCTATGTACTTTGTCGTAATGCCCAAATAATCTCACAATACTCATCATATCATGTATGTGCATGGTCATGCCCTCTCTATTTGTCAATTGCCCAACTGTAATTTGTTCACCCAACATGCTATTTATCTTATGGGAGAGACACCTCTAGTGAACTGTGGACCCCGGTCCATTCTTTACATCTGAAATACAATCTACTGCAATTGTTCTACTGTTCTCTGCAAACAATCATCATCCACACTATACAATCTAATCCTTTGTTACAGCAAGCCGGTGAGATTGACAACCTCACTATTTCGTTGGGGCAAAGTACTTTGGTTGTGTTGTGCAGGTTCCACGTTGGTGCCGGAATCCCTGGTGTTGCGCCGCACTACATCTCGCCGCCATCGACCTTCAACGTGCTTCTTGACTCCTACTGGTTCGATTAAACCTTGGTTTCATACTGAGGGAAAACTTGCCGCTGTACGCATCACACCTTCCTCTTGGGGTTCCCAACAGACGCGTGCTGTACGCGTATTAAGCTCTTTTTCTGGCGCCGTTGCCGGGGAGATCAAGACACGCTGCAAGGGGAGTCTCCACATCGCAATCTCTTTACTTTGTTTTTGTCTTGCTTTATTTTATTTACTACTTTGTTTGCTGCACTAAATCAAAACACAAAAAAATTAGTTGCTAGCTTTACTATATTTGCTATCTTGTTTGCTATATCAAAAACACAAAAAAATTAGTTACTTGCATTTACTTTATCTAGTTTGCTTTATTTACTATTGCTAAAATGGGTACTCCTGAAAATACTAAGTTGTGTGACTTCACAACCACAAATAATAATGATTTCTTATGCACACCTATTGCTCCACCTGCTACTACAGCAGAATTCTTTGAAATTAAACCTGCTTTACTGAATCTTGTTATGAGAGAGCAATTTTCTGGTGTTAGTTCTGATGATGCTGCTACCCATCTTAATAATTTTGTTGAATTATGTGAAATGCAAAAGTATAAGGATGTAGATGGTGACATTATAAAATTAAAATTGTTCCCTTTCTCATTAAGAGGAAGAGCTAAAGATTGGTTGCTATCTCTGCCTAAGAATAGTATTGATTCATGGACTAAATGCAAGGATGCTTTTATTGGTAGATATTATCCCCCTGCTAAAATTATATCTTTGAGGAGTAGCATAATGAATTTTAAACAATTGGATACTGAGCATGTTGCACAAGCATGGGAAAGAATGAAATCTTTGGTTAAAAATTGCCCAACCCATGGGTGACTACTTGGATGATCATCCAAACCTTTTATGCAGGACTGAATTTTTCTTCGCGGAACCTATTGGATTCAGCTGCTGGAGGTACCTTTATGTCCATCACTCTTGGTGAAGCAACAAAGCTTCTTGATAATATGATGATTAATTACTCTGAATGGCACACGGAAAGAGCTCCACAAGGTAAGAAGGTAAATTCTGTCGAAGAAACCTCTTCCTTGAGTGATAAGATTGATGCTATTATGTCTATGCTTGTGAATGATAGGACTAATGTTGATCCTAATAATGTTCCGTTAGCTTCATTGGTTGCTCAAGAAAAACATGTTGATGTAAACTTCATTAAAAATAATAATTTCAACAACAATGCTTACCGGAACAATTCTAGTAACAACTATAGGCCATATCCTTATAATAATGACAACGGCTATGGTAATTCTTATGGGAATTCTTACAACAATAATAGGAATACACCCCCTGGACTTGAAGCTATGCTTAAAGAATTTATTAGTACACAAACTGCTTTTAACAAATCTGTTGAAGAAAAGCTTGGGAAAATTGATATACTTGCTTCTAAAGTCGATAGTCTTGCTGCTGATGTTGATCTTTTGAAATCGAAAGTTATGCCTAATGAAAATCATAATAATAAAATAGTTACTACAGCAAATGCCATCCAAGTTAGAATTAATGAGAATATAAGATTTATGGCCGAATTGCGTGCTAGGTGGGAGAAAGAAGAAAATGAAAAAGAAGATAATATAGCTAAAGTTTGGACTATTACCACCACTAGTAATGCTAATGCTACACATGTTGCTGCACCTCCTACTAATAATGGTAAAAGAATTGGTGTTAGCAATGTTTCCACTTCTAATGCAAAGCGCGAAAAACTGCCTGAAACTGCTAAAACTGCTGAAACTGCTTGTGATAAAGCTGCTGAAATTTTTTCCAACATTGGGGATGATGATCCCATTGCTTTAGATTATAATGGTTTAAATTTTGATGATTGCCACATCTCTGAAGTTATAAAGTTCTTACAAAAACTTGCTAAGAGTCCTAATGCTAGTGCTATAAATTTGGCTTTCACGAAACATATTACAAATGCTCTCATAAAAGCTAGAGAAGAGAAACTAGAACGCGAAGCTTCTATTCCTAGGAAGCTCGAAGATGGTTGGGAGCCCATCATTAAGATGAAGGTCAATGACTTTGATTGTAATGCTTTATGTGATCTTGGTGCAAGTATTTCTGTTATGCCTAAGAAAATTTATAGTATGCTTGACTTGCCACCATTGAAAAATTGTTATTTGGATGTTAATCTTGCTGATCATTCTACAAAGAAACCTTTGGGGAAAGTTGATAATGTTCACATTACCGTTAATAATAACCTTGTCCCTGTTGATTTTGTTGTCTTGGATATTGAATGCAATGCATCTTGTCCCATCATATTGGGAAGACCTTTTCTTCGAACTGTTGGTGCTATCATTGATATGAAGGAAGGTAATATTAAATATCAATTTCCTCTCAAGAAAGGTATGGAACACTTCCCTAAAAAGAGAATGAAGTCACCTTTTGATTCTATTATTAGAACAAATTATGATGTTGACACTTCGTCTCTTGATAACACTTGATATACACTTTCTGCGCCTAGCTGAAAGGCGTTAAAGAAAAGCGCTTATGGGAGACAACCCATGTTTTTACTACAGTACTTTTATTTTATATTTGTGTCTTGGAAGTTGTTTACTACTATAGAAACCTCTCCTTATCTTAGTTTTGTGCATTGTTGTGCCAAGTAAAGTCGTTGATAGTAAGGTTCATACTAGATTTAGATTACTGCGCAGAAACAGATTTCTTTGCTTTCACGAATCTGGGCCAAATTCTCTGTAGGTAACTCAGAAAATTATGCCAATTTACGTGAGTGATCCTCAGATATGTACACAACTTTCATTCAATTTGAGAATTTTCATTTGAGCAAGTCTGGTGCCTCAATAAAATTCGTCTTTACAAACTGTTCTGTTTTGACAGATTCTGCCTTTTATTTCGCATTGCCTGTTTTGCTATGCTTGATGGATTTTTCGATTCCATTGACTTTCAGTAGCTTTGTGCAATGTCCAGAAGTGTTAAGAATGATTGTGTCACCTCTTAACATGTAAGTTTTGATTGTGCACTAACCCTCTAATGAGTTGTTTTGAGTTTGGTGTGGAGGAAGTTTTCAAGGATCAAGAGAGGGAGATGATACAATATGATCAAGGAGAGTGAAAGCTCTAAGCTTGGGGCTGCCCCGGTGGTTCACCCTTGCATATATCAAGAAGACTCAAGCGTCTAAGCTTGGGGATGCCCAAGGCATCCCCTTCTTCATCGACAACATTATCAGGTTCCTCCCCTGAAACTATATTTTTATTCCATCACATCTTATGTGCTTTGCTTGGAGCGTCGGTTTGTTTTTGTTTTTGTTTTGTTTGAATAAAATGGATCCTATCATTCATTGTGTGGGAGAGAGACACACTCCGCTGTTGCATATGGACAAGTATGTCCTTAGGCTTTACTCATAGTATTCATGGTGAAGTTTCTTCTTCGTTAAATTGTTATATGGTTGGAATTGGAAAATGATACATGTAGTAATTTGCTAAAATGTCTTGGATAATGTGATACTTGGCAATTGTTGTGCTCATGTTTAAGCTCTTGCATCATATACTTTGCACCTATTAATGAAGAAATACATAGAGCATGCTAAAATTTGGTTTGCATAATTGGTCTCTCTAAGGTCTAGATAATTTCTAGTATTGAGTTTGAACAACAAGGAAGACGGTGTAGAGTCTTATAATGTTTACAATATGTCTTTTATGTGAGTTTTGCTGCACCGCTTCATCCTTGTGTTTGTTTCAAATAGCCTTGCTAGCCTAAACCTTGTATCGAGAGGGAATACTTCTCATGCATCCAAATACTTGAGCCAACCACTATGCCATTTGTGTCCACCATACCTACCTACTACATGGTATTTCTACGCCATTCCAAAGTAAATTGCTTGAGTGCTACCTTTAAACAATTCAAAATTTATCACCTCTGATTTGTGTCAATGTTTTATAGCTCATGAGGAAGTATGTGGTGTTTATCTTTCAATCTTGTTGGGCAACTTTCACCAATGGACTAGTGGCTTCATCCGCTTATCCAATAATTTTGCAAAAAGAGCTGGCAATGGGATTCCCAGTCCCAAATTAATTAATAAAAATAGACACTCCTCCATGGTATGTGATTGTTGGACGGCACCCGAAGGATTCGGTTAGCCATGGCTTGAGAAAGCAAAGGTGGGGAGGAGTGTCATCATAATAAAACTAAAATAAAAAGGCACTCCTTCATGGTATGAGATTGTTGGCAGGCACCCGAAGGATTCGGTTAGCCATGGTTTGTGAAAGAAAGGTTGGAAGGAGTGCCACACAAAAATAAAAATAAAATGGGAGCCGCTCTTTGAAGGTTTGTCTGGCAAGGGGGTTAGAGTGCCCACTACCATTCGTTGACAACAACAAACACCTCTCAAAATTTTACTTTTATGATCTCTATATGTTTTCAAAATAAAAGCTCTAGCACAAATATAGCAATCGATGCTTTCCTCTTTGAAGGACCTTTCTTTTACTTTTATTGTTGAGTCAGTTCACCTATCTCTCTCCATCTCAAGAAGCAAACACTTGTGTGAACTGTGCATTGATTCCTACATACTTGCATATTGCACTTGTTATATTACTTTACATTGACAATATCCATGAGATATACATGTTATAAGTTGAAAGCAACCGCTGAAACTTCATCTTCCTTTGTGTTGCTTCAATACCTCTACTATGAATTTATTGCTTTATGAGTTAACTCTTATGCAAGACTTATTGATGCTTGTCTTGAAGTACTATTCATGAAAAGTCTTTGCTATATGATTCATTTGTTTACTCATGTCATTTACATTGTTTTGATCACTGCATTCATTACATATGCTTACAATAGTATGATCAAGGTTATGATGGCATGTCACTCCGGAAATTATCTTTGTTATCGTTTACCTGCTCGGGACGAGCAGAAACTAAGCTTGGGGATGCTGATACGTCTCCGACGTATCGATAATTTCTTATGTTCCATGCCACATTATTGATGATATCTACATGTTTTATGCATACTTTATGTCATATTTATGCATTTTCCGGCACTAACCTATTAACGAGATGCCGAAGAGCCATTCTTGTTTCTGCTGTTTTTGGTTTCGTAAATCGTAGTAAGAAAATATTCTCGGAATTGAACGAAATCAACGCCCAGGGGCCTATTTTCACACGAAGCTTCCGAAGACCGGAGAGTCAACGAAGTGGGGCCACGAGGTGGCCAGGAGATAGGCGGCGCGGCCCAAGCCCGGCCGCGACACCGTCATCCGGGGCCCTCGTGACGCCCCTTGACCTGCCCTTCCGCCTACAAATAGCCTTCGTCGCGAAACCCCCAGTACCGAGAGCCACGATACGGAAAACCTTCCAGAGACGCCGCCGCCGCCAATCCCATCTCGGGGGATTCAGGAGATCGCCTCCGGCACCCTGCCGGAGAGGGGATTCTTCTCCCGGAGGACTCTACACCGCCATGGTCGCCTCCGGAGTGATGAGTGAGTAGTTCACCCCTGGACTATGTGTCAACACCCGGATTTTTAAGTCCGAATGCCTATTATGTCATACATCGCAATCCCAGGAATATTGTTGTTGCGAGGCATAATAGTTAAGTATCACAGTCATCATTCATTACAAACCATAAGTCTTACAAATTTGGAATCACATGATCCATATTACACGAATAGTTGATCTATTGATCAACGAACAAACACAAGTTCATAGTTCAACAGAGCGGAAGCGTAAGATACAAGGACTCTCTAGTCCACAGGCCAACGCTTGACGTCGGAAGGCGCTTAGTTGTCGTAGGCGTCCTGCTGGTCATCTCCTTGATCATCTTCATACTCTGGCCATTTGAATAGCCAGGGACAAAGCCGTGAGTACGTTGAGTACTCGCAAACTAATACTAATGTAAGTGCTAGACATTCTAGTATGGTTTGCTAAGCTCTAGTTTATTTGCATAAAGCTAGTTTTAGTTCACAAAGTTTGAGAAAAGCTTATTCAAGTGCTAACTAACTCAAGTGGGAACATTAGTGTCATTCCCACCATTCAAGTGGTGATTTCAATTCAATTCACCACAAGTCATTTCACCATCACCTTTCAACATCATTTTCAAAGATATGACATCGGAAACTGTATGGCCTTTCCAACCGTCCGTAACCGTGGAAGCGGCTATTCGAATAGGTTTACACTCTGCAGAGGTTGCACACTTGTGCCACAACATTTGATTTCATCCGTCGGGATTACCCCGAATCATCGTAACACAGTACGCGGATCATCAACCATAACCTTTCACTTACGAATCCTAGTATGAGCACCTCTCCCCATGAGCTTGGCCTCCCAGTGAAGACCAACTGTCAACCTGGGAACTGCACAGGGCTTGGGCCAGACATTCACCTCATTTCGCATCGTATCATATCATTTCTTTTGTGATAGAGGCCGCTTTCAGCATAACCCCGATGACGCTTGTTTAGAGGGAACCCATACTAAGACGCATAAACTTCCAGTTAAGCCCTACCCATAATCAGGTATTGTGGGGGTACTTAATAATTGGAAAGGTATCGCATTCAAACCAACATCATTGTTTATCAAAAATCACCATCTTCTCTTGTTCACATTCACCTTCAAAATCATTCAATGGAATGCATCTTCATTCCAAGGTTTCAAATCCATTTCAAAATCACATTGTTCCCATCTAGAGTAGTCAAGTTTTAAATTCATTAGCACTAGCTCTAATTCATGAGGGGTGCTATCTTGCTTTGCTTGGAGAAGACTAACTCACTACTCTAGTATCCAACTTGTACTTTGACCAAAGTTAACTATAAAAGTAACTCATTTAGAAAACAAGTAAAAACTTGTAAGGTAAAAACTTGGAATAGGCTCATGTAAGAAAAGGTAAGAATCATGGTGCCTTGCCCCAAGGGGCTTTGCACTTTGCAAGAATAATAGCTTGCCTTGGTAGTTCTCAAACTGTTCCTCCTCCTCCTCTGGGTAGCAACCTTCTTCTTCGGCGTACTCTCCGGTGCTACCGTCTAAATTTGAATACGAGTATAATTACTCACTAATTCAATGGCTATTCCATACATCACATATAACACACAACTACTCTATGCACACAATAAATTAACTAGGGTGCATGGGTTGTGGGGTTTAAATAGAATTCACTTCTTTGTATTTCATATGTAAATGATAGTTTCCATAGGGTTCTTGAGAAATAATTTCCTCTCATTGAAATCTTCTTAAGATTTAATTTCTCAAACAATCATGTATGAACTCATATTGACCTAAGTCAAATGTTCATCATCATCATTTGTGAAAAATGATTTAAATGAGGTAGATCACCTCATACTATTTAAATAACACTACATTTGATTTAAATCTCAAGTAATTCATATAAGAGAGTTTGGGACCAGGGGTCCAAACATCCCAGGAATTCATGTGAGACAAGTTTAAGTGAAGTGTAAGGCTCCACATAATTTACTTTAATAGTTTTGGACAATATCAACTAGTTAAACTAGCCATAATATCCATTCATTAAACTATGGCATGATCATACAAGGTGACCACACCATTTTATTGCATAAACAATTAGTGTAAGTCAAATGTGAGCTATTAGAGTTGGAATTAACTTAATATCTATTTTGGTTGATTTTTAAGAATTATTTGAATAGGGAAAAGTCCCTGTCTTGTTATTTTTATCACATTTATTCTACAAATAATCTGGCCATGAGGCCAGTGGCATTGGCTAGATAATTTCAGTAGCTTTCCAACCATATAAAGTTCACTAAATTTGGTTTAGCCAATTTGAATCTATTGAATTTCAAAGTGGAGGCAGTATTCAAAACTATTTGAATTAATTAAATCTAGTTTGAATTAAAAGGCCGGCGGGAAACGAAACTGGGCCAGATTCAAACAAAAACGGCCCAGTCCAGCCCAGCCACGGTCCACAGACGCGCGGCGCGCTGACAGGGTGGGGTCCAGGCGTCAGTGGCTCATAACGCCCGAAGCGGTATGTTTTAAAGTGGAGAGTTGGATTAGAACGCAGATCGACGGCCGTGGTTCATCGTCGTCGCCGACGAGAACCCGATGATGCGGCGGCGGCAGTAGGGGGTCGGAGGGCTTACGGCGGCTCCAGCAAGGTATGGCAGTGTGCTTGGGGTAGATGTGGACGACGGCGAAGCTCCAGGTACCGGTGGCGTCGCCTGAGGTGGCTCCAATCGTCGGCGAGCTTCCGCAGCGGCGTGCGGCAGTGAGGTAGAAATTGGGCGGTGGCGATGGCTAATCGAGGTAGTGGAGGAGCTCAGGCGGTTGAGTGAGAAGAGGTGAGACGGCTGGTGTGAAGAAATCGACGAGGTGAGGCCTCCTTTTATAGGCGAGCGAGTGCCCGAGGCTCTGCGGCGAACTCGACAAGGGCGCGGCGTCTCCGGCGGTCTAGCGAGCTAGGCGAGGGCGCGGTGGTGTTCCTGGCGTCACGGTGGTCCTCTGGATGGCGACAGGTAGGGTAGGGGGTGGCTGGTTTGGTCGCCTCGCTTCCGCGTCTGTCGCGCCCGCGGCGGGGTTTCCTCTTCGTCTCCGGCGGCGGCGGGCACGGGTCGTGGTCGAGGGCGTGTCCCATGGTGTTGCGGTGTCACGGCGAGGCTCAAGGCGTTGCGAGCGGGGCTAGGGCGTGAGCGAGGTGGCTGCGCGGCGCGTGGCCAGTGTGTGTCCGCGGCGCTCCACGCGCGACGCTTGCGGCATGCTGGCCGCCATGGGCGCGCGCTGGTCTGGCCGATGCAGTGCTCCTCCTCGACAAGGGCCGGTGCTAGGTGGTCCAGTAGAGTGAGGTGGCGAGCTACGGCATGGTGGCCAGGTTGGGGAAGGAAGGATGAGAGGGGAGGCTCGGCAAGGTGGCGCCATGGCCGGCATGGTGTGTGCATGCATGCTATGCATGCACCACTAGGGTTTCTATGCTGCATTGAGAGTGAGAGGGGACCAGGGGACCAAATGGTGTAGGTTAGCGTAGATTTGTTGGGTTAGATCACTATTTGCTATAGTGTGTAAATAGTGCCATATTTGGAAATTGTGAAAAATGTCTAAATTTGAATTAATTCAAATGGTGCATCTATTTGAAATGTGTGGGTTTAGATAAGTTGTATTTGACCC
The DNA here is from genome assembly GCF_019359855.2 of Lolium perenne. Classification (NCBI taxonomy): domain Eukaryota; kingdom Viridiplantae; phylum Streptophyta; class Magnoliopsida; order Poales; family Poaceae; genus Lolium; species Lolium perenne. Next base: position 277,734,865 of record NC_067245.2, read on the forward strand.
GAGATGAGTAGAGGTGGTGGTGGAAAAATTAGAATTCAAAAGTTGGCCAAAATGGCTAAGTGGGGAATGTTGCATATGTGAGAAAGTTGAAACTTTGGATGAGCCTTGCTCATGATCAAAGATGAATTTGGCATGGTGCTCTTCACCAAAGTTGTTCACCTTGATGTTGACTTTGAAATGGTGCAAAGAGTTAGCAAGAGTTGGTTTGGGAAAAATGAATGGCAAGGGCTCAAAGTGGTGATCAGACTAGAATTGTCAAAATTGACCATTATCATATGTGAGTGGGATTTGTGTTTGAAATCCATTTGAATTGTGAATCTTTGATTCCAAAAGTTGTAATAAGTGTTTAATAACATTACTCAACTAATGGTGAAGACCAAATAGGTCTAGGGTCAAAATTTATAAAAATGCCATAGGGCATATGTGAGGGTTTTTAGGGTTTTGCATTTTATGGAATTTCTTCCTCTTTGATTTATTTGGTTGGTGATCCTCATATGATCACACTAGGGTTTTAGAGCATACCAAATACAAGTAATAACAATCATCATGGCATATCACTCAAATGCACAAGTCCTATGCATGGTACTATATGCAAATAGAAAAGTTTTTGTTGGTTTGAAATTTTGCTTTCTGGATTTCTCTAACTTTCTTTTTATTGAAATTTGGGGTGTTACAAACCCTTCCCCCTTACAAAAGATCTCGTCCCGAGATCGAAAAGAAAGTTAGGTACTATAGAGATCTGGGTACTCCTTCTTCATGAAGTCTTCGCGTTCCCATGTGGCTTCCTCCTCGGTATGATTGCTCCATTGGATCTTCAAAAACTTGATGCTTCGGGTGCGGGTGGTTCGGTAAGCTTCTTCCAGGATGCGAATCGGCACTTCGCGGTAAGTCAGATCCTTGTTGATATCCGCCGATCGGTGATCGATGTTCTTGAACACTTCGGTCTTCTCCGGGACTTCAAGGCATTTCCGGAGAAGTGAGATGTGAAACACGTCGTGCACAGCCGACATTTCTTCAGGCAACTCCAGTTGATAAGATACTTCACCTCGGCGGCTGAGGACTTTGAAAGGTCCGACATAGCGGGGTGCAAGTTTTCCTTTCAGTTGGAACCTTCGCATTCCTTTCAAGGGGGATACTTTGAGATAGACGAAGTCTCCGATCTCAAAGGTCATCTCCCGACGTCTCTTGTCAGCGTAGCTCTTCTGTCTGGATTGCGCAGTCTTGAGGTACTCTCGGATCTTGTGGACTTTCTCTTCGGCTTCACGAAGAACATCAGGGCCGAAAACTTGGCTCTCTCCGACTTCTGACCAGTTCAGGGGGGTACGGCACTTCCTTCCGTACAAGGCTTCAAAGGGGGCCATCTGTAGGCTGGCTTGGTAACTATTGTTCTAAGAGAATTCTGCGTAAGGTAGGCAGTCTTCCCACTTGGATCCGTATTCCAAAGACGCATGCTCTAAGCATGTCTTCCAAGATCCGGTTTACTCTCTCGATCTGTCCGTCGGTCGAGGGTGATAGGCGATGCTGAAATTTAGGCGAGTGCCTAGTCCTTCATGCACTTTCTCGCCGTAACCTTGAGGTGAACTGTGATCCTCTATCTGACACTATCGATTTGGGGGTTCCGTGCAGAGCGACTATTCTGGAGATGTAAAGTTCAGCTAACTTTGGGCCTTGATAGGTGGTTTTGACGGCGATGAAATGGGCGACTTTGGTCAATCTATCGACCACTACCCATATTGAATCATTGCCTTTGCTGGATTTGGGCAGTCCGGTGATAAAGTCCATTCCTACGGAGTCCCATTTCCATTCCGGAATCTGGAGGGGTTGTAACAGTCCGGCGGGTCGTTGATGTTCTGCCTTGACTCTCTGACAGATGTCACACTTAGCGATATAGCTACCGATCTCTCTTTTCATTCCGTGCCACCAAAATTGTTCTTTTAGGTCCTGGTACATCTTGGTACCTCCGGGGTGGATTGAGTAAAGGGTGTCATGGGCTTCTTGCAGAATGACTTGTTTCAAGTCAGAGTCCGATGGTACGCAGAGACGTTCTTTGTACCAAAGAACTCCGGCTTCGTCTACGGTGAATCCGGGGGCTTTTCCTGTGGCTATCTGTTTCTTAATTCCGTCAATGCTAGCGTTGTCTTTCTGGGCTTCCTTGATTTGACCAACCAAGGTGGGTTGCAGTTCTATGCTGGCTAGGAATCCTTCACTAACAAGTTCAAGTCTGAACTGTTCAAACTCTTGATGCAAGCTGGGCTGTTCAGTTGCGAGCATGGAGTTCAACTAACACGGCAGTCGACTCAAAGCATCCGCTACCACATTGGCCTTGCCGGGGTGGTAGTGAATCACCATGTCGTAATCCTTGATCAATTCGATCCATCGGCGTTGTCTCATGTTCAGCTCCTTCTGGGTGAATATGTATTTGAGGCTTTTGTGGTCGGAGTAGATCTCGCATCGATTACCCATGAGGTAATGACGCCAAACTTTCAAGGCTAAGACCACGGCTGCAAGCTCGAGGTCGTGGGTTGGGTAGTTCTGTTCATGTTGCTTGAGTTGTCTTGAAAGGTAGGATACAACCTTGCCTTCTTGCATAAGCACGCATCCAAGTCCAGTCTTGGAGGCGTCGCAATATACGTCAAAGGGCTTTGCGATATCTGGCATGATCAGGATTGGGGCTGTTGTCAACCTACTCTTGAGCTGTTGAAAGCTCTCTTCGCATTTGTCGGTCCACTCAAACTTTCTGTCCTTTTTCAGCAGTTGGGTCATTGGTCGAGCGATGCTCGAAAAACCTTCTACAAATCTGCGGTAGTATCCGGCTAATCCAAGAAAAGCGCGGACCTCGGTTTGTGTGGTTGGGGCTTGCCATTCCATAACAGTTTTGATTTTGGCGGGATCTACGGCAATTCCTCCTGCAGACAAGATGTGTCCCAGGAATCCAACTTCTTCCAGCCAAAACTCACACTTGCTAAACTTGGCATATAACTTGTGCTGTCTAAGGGTTTCTAGGACAATCTCCAAATGCTGTTCATGTTCCTCTTCGGACTTGGAGTAGATGAGGATGTCGTCGATGAAAACAACGACAAACTTGTCCAAAAAGTTCATGAAGATCTTATTCATGAGATTCATGAAATAAGCGGGGGCATTGGTCAGTCCAAACGACATGACGTTGTACTCATACAACCCATATCTGGTGGTAAAGGCAGTTTTTGGAATGTCGGTGGCTCGGATCTTCAGTTGGTGGTATCCAGTTCTAAGATCTATCTTGGAGAAAACTCGGGATCCGGTGAGTTGGTCAAACAAGTCTTCGATCTTGGGTAAGGGGTATTTGTTTTTGATGGTGACATCGTTAAGCTTACGATAGTCCGTGCATAAACGATTTGCACCATCCTTCTTGTCGACAAACAAGACGGGGGATCTCCAGGGGGATGCACTTGGTCTAATCAAACCTTTGGCTAACATGTCATCTATTTGCTTCTTCAGCTCCACAAGCTCGGTTGCGTTCATGTTGTAAGCTCTCTGGGCGATGGGTCCAGTTCCGGGGATTAACTCTATAATAAACTCGATATCCCGATCCGGGGGCATACCAGGTAGATCATCCGGAAACACATCAGGGTAGCGACAAACGACCCTGATTTGATCCAGAGTTGGCTTGGATACACTTTGGTTGCAGGTAAATTTTCTGGGTAGTTTTTCAGAGACGTGCTCAACTACGATACCGGTGCTGCTAGTCATGGTTATGGCTTTCTTGGCGCAGTCTATCAATCCATTGTGCTTGGACATCCAGTCCATTCCTAGGACAACTTCCAAACCCTTGGTTCCAAGTATGATTAGATTTGCAAAGAAATCTACATCATGGATTTTGATTGGCACATTTTTGCAAAATTTTCTGGCTTTGGTGGTTGATCCGGGGATTTGGACTATCATAACATGTTTCAAACTGAGAGGTTGAATTTTACTTGTTGATGCAAAGTCTTCGGTGACAAAAGAATGAGATGCTCCGGAATCAAACAACACTCTGGCAGGGATGTGGTTGACAGAAAACATACCCAGTACCACATCTGGTGCTTCCTGGGCTTCTTCAGCGTTCATGTGGTAGAGGCGGCCGTTGCGATTGTTGGGGTTGTTGGGGGCGAACTTCTTGCCGGTGGAGACACGGCGTTGTTGCTGAGCAGGTGCAGCGGTGTTGCCAGCGAGCTTGGCAAGACGCTTGGGACACTCGTTGGAGTAGTGCCCCACTACACCACACTCATAACAAGTGATAGTGGTCTTGTCCTGCTTGTTCGCAACGGGAACGGCATTGCTTCCGGTTCTGGGAGTGGTGTTGGTGTTGGTGTTGTTAGGGGCTCGGGGTGGAGCGCGGTTGTAGTTGTTGTTGTTGTAGTTGTGGTTGTAGCCTCCTGGCTTGGAGTTTCCTCCACTCCGGTTCTGATAACCGGGGCGAGAGTTCTGCATCTGGGGTTTGTTGTTTCTCGGAGTGAAACCTCCGCTTGAGCTAGGGCGAAACTTCTGGGGGTGGCTTGATCCACTCTGATTCGCCATGCGGCGCTTGCGGTTCTCATTGGCTTGGTTCAACTTGCCCTCCATCTGGATGGCGGAGTCGACAAGGGCTTCAAGGTCGGCGAAGGGGATGTTGACGAGGACAGTCTGCATCTCATCATGCAGTCCGTTCAGGAATCTCTCCTTCCTCTTTTCAACGGTGTCGGTCTCATCAGGGGCATACCTTGACAAGGTGAGAAACTTGTCGCGGTATTCAACCACCGTCATGCGACCTTGTTTCAGCTCACGGAATTCATCCCTCATCTTCTTGATAAGACCCGGGGGTACATGGTACTTGCTGAACTTGAGTTTGAAATCCTCCCAAGTCATGAATTGACCTCCGTTCATGGCACGGGTGCTTGTCCACCAAGCGCGGGCTGGTCCAGCGAGATAGTGAGTGGCAAACAAGACCTTCTCGTTGGCTTCCACTCCGGCTACCTCCAGATTGTTCTCCATAGTCTGGAGCCAATCGTTGGCGTCGAGGGGCTCCTCGGTCTTGCTAAACACCGGAGGGTTGGTGTTTTGGAAGTTCTTGAGCTTGGATCCGGGGTGGTCATGATTTCCATGGCCTTGGTTGGCGATGTTCTGCAAAGCGATGAGGTTGGCTTGGCGTTCGGCTCTTTCGGTTTCCCGGTCTGCAAGCATGGTTTGCAGCAGTTGCAGCATCGCATCGTTGGTGCGATTCGGAGGGGCCATCTGAAGATGTAGAAGATTATGAGATAAGAGGGAACATTCTATGGTTCATTTTGGTTAAGTTTGAAAAACATTTGAAAACTTGTAATCTTTTCATGACAAACATAACATTCATTCATTCATGCAACACATAGTACAAACTACACACATACTCCAATGGTTTTAAGAACCATTCTCATGCTACGATACAAGGGACGGGATACAACTCACACCTACTATAAGTGGAACTAGTGCAACTACTCCTCATCATCGACATCGATCGGGACGTAGTCGTCGGGTCCTGCCTCCAGGAACTCGTAGTCCTCCTCCTCGGTGTTCTCGTCCTCCTCAAAGTCATTGTCGTCGCTCAGGAAGGCGTCTCCTCCCTGAATGTCGATGCCTCCATCGTCATCCTCCAGCTGACGAATCTGATCCTCCTGGGCCTTGACAGTGGCCTCAAGTGACGCGATCCGGGCGCGAAGGCGACGAATCGTAGCGTCCTTCTTGGCACGCTGCTGGCGAAGGCTCTTGCGATCGTTGTTGAGTAGCTTGATCACCTCACCCTTCTCGGTGATGTGAGCGTGGGTCTGGTTCGCGTAAGCGCGAGTGGCGTCGAGGTCCCTCTGAGTCTGGTAGAGCATGAAGTCTAGGTGCTCAGCATGGTGCCTCAACTCCGGGTGCGGCTGCAGCTCCATGGGCACTCCCGCGGCATCACGCCTCACAAGGTGGGCGTAGCGAGAGGCGAGGATGCTCACCACGTTCTGTCCACAGAGGCGCGCAAGTGCCTCCTGAAGACCACGTGCGAGTCCGTCGAGCCAGTTGCTCTCGCGGAAGGAAAAGAGGATCCTCTCCGAGGTGGGAGGCTCCATCTTGCCCCTCAAGTCGACAGTGATCACCCACTGCAACTCTCCTCCGGGCGTGTCGTCCAGCTGAACCCCGTGAAACTCGGGGTGTGGGCGCCCAAGGAAGTCAGAGAGGGCGTTGAGGTCGTGCTCGAAGATCAAGCTTCCTCCGTTCCCAAGCTGGTAAAACTTGGTGTTGATGGGTTCATTCAGCGCCATCTGAAAGAGAATTGGATGAGTAAGTTAGAGAGTGCAAAGTGTGGCAAAGTTTTAAGTTGATTCAAATGAGATAGACATGATTCATCAAATTTTGGCAAAGTCTCAAAGACAAGAGTGTAGTAAATTTTCACAAATAGTTTCTTTCATTTGATTTCAAAGCTAAGGTTTTCAGAACGCCCATTCTAACTAAGGTCTTCTAAGGTCAAATAATGGCTCTGATACCAACTTGTCAACACCCGGATTTTTAAGTCCGAATGCCTATTATGTCATACATCGCAATCCCAGGAATATTGTTGTTGCGAGGCATAATAGTTAAGTATCACAGTCATCATTCATTACAAACCATAAGTCTTACAAATTTGGAATCACATGATCCATATTACACGAATAGTTGATCTATTGATCAACGAACAAACACAAGTTCATAGTTCAACAGAGCGGAAGCGTAAGATACAAGGACTCTCTAGTACACAGGCCAACGCTTGACGTCGGAAGGCGCTTAGTTGTCGTAGGCGTCCTGCTGGTCATCTCCTTGATCATCTTCATACTCTGGCCATTTGAATAGCCAGGGACAAAGCCGTGAGTACGTCGAGTACTCGCAGACTAATACTAATGTAAGTGCTAGACATTCTAGTATGGTTTGCTAAGCTCTAGTTTATTTGCATAAAGCTAGTTTTAGTTCACAAAGTTTGAGAAAAGCTTATTCAAGTGCTAACTAACTCAAGTGGGAACATTAGTGTCATTCCCACCATTCAAGTGGTGATTTCAATTCAATTCACCACAAGTCATTTCACCATCACCTTTCAACATCATTTTCAAAGATATGACATCGGAAACTGTATGGCCTTTCCAACCGTCCGTAACCGTGGACGCGGCTATTCGAATAGGTTTACACTCTGCAGATGTTGCACACTTGTGCCACAACATTTGATTTCATCCGTCGGGATTACCCCGAATCATCGTAACACAGTACGCGGATCATCAACCATAACCTTTCACTTACGAATCCTAGTATGAGCACCTCTCCCCATGAGCTTGGCCTCCCAGTGAAGACCAACTGTCAACCTGGGAACTGCACAGGGCTTGGGCCGGACATTCACCTCATTTCGCATCGTATCATATCATTTCTTTTGTGATAGAGGCAGCTTTCGGCATAACCCCGATGACGCTTGTTTAGAGGGAACCCATACTAAGACGCATAAACTTCCAGTTAAGCCCTACCCATAATCAGGTATTGTGGGGGTACTTAATAATTGGAAAGGTATCGCATTCAAACCAACATCATTGTTTATCAAAAATCACCATCTTCTCTTGTTCACATTCACCTTCAAAATCATTCAATGGAATGCATCTTCATTCCAAGGTTTCAAATCCATTTCAAAATCACATTGTTCCCATCTAGAGTAGTCAAGTTTTAAATTCATTAGCACTAGCTCTAATTCGTGAGGGGTGCTATCTTGCTTTGCTTGGAGAAGACTAACTCACTACTCTAGTATCCAACTTGTACTTTGACCAAAGTTAACTATAAAAGTAACTCATTTAGAAAACAAGTAAAAACTTGTAAGGTAAAAACTTGGAATAGGCTCATGTAAGAAAAGGTAAGAATCATGGTGCCTTGCCCCAAGGGGCTTTGCACTTTGCAAGAATAATAGCTTGCCTTGGTAGTTCTCAAACTGTTCCTCCTCCTCCTCTGGGTAGCAACCTTCTTCTTCGGCGTACTCTCCGGTGCTACCGTCTAAATTTGAATACGAGTATAATTACTCACTAATTCAATGGCTATTCCATACATCACATATAACACACAACTACTCTATGCACACAATAAATTAACTAGGGTGCATGGGTTGTGGGGTTTAAATAGAATTCACTTCTTTGTATTTCATATGTAAATGATAGTTTCCATAGGGTTCTTGAGAAATAATTTCCTCTCATTGAAATCTTCTTAAGATTTAATTTCTCAAACAATCATGTATGAACTCATATTGACCTAAGTCAAATGTTCATCATCATCATTTGTGAAAAATGATTTAAATGAGGTAGATCACCTCATACTATTTAAATAACACTACATTTGATTTAAATATCAAGTAATTCATATAAGAGAGTTTGGGACCAGGGGTCCAAACATCCCAGGAATTCATGTGAGACAAGTTTAAGTGAAGTGTAAGGCTCCACATAATTTACTTTAATAGTTTTGGACAATATCAACTAGTTAAACTAGCCATAATATCCATTCATTAAACTATGGCATGATCATACAAGGTGACCACACCATTTTATTGCATAAACAATTAGTGTAAGTCAAATGTGAGCTATTAGAGTTGGAATTAACTTAATATCTATTTTGGTTGATTTTTAAGAATTATTTGAATAGGGAAAAGTCCCTGTCTTGTTATTTTTATCACATTTATTCTACAAAGAATCTGGCCATGAGGCCAGTGGCATTGGCTAGATAATTTCAGTAGCTTTCCAACCATATAAAGTTCACTAAATTTGGTTTAGCCAATTTGAATCTATTGAATTTCAAAGTGGAGGCAGTATTCAAAACTATTTGAATTAATTAAATCTAGTTTGAATTAAAAGGCCGGCGGGAAACGAAACTGGGCCAGATTCAAACAAAAACGGCCCAGTCCAGCCCAGCCACGGTCCACAGACGCGCGGCGCGCTGACAGGGTGGGGTCCAGGCGTCAGTGGCTCATAACGCCCGAAGCGGTATGTTTTAAAGTGGAGCGTTGGATTAGAACGCAGATTGACGGCCGTGGTTCATCGTCGTCGCCGACGAGAACCCGACGATGCGGTGGCGCAGTAGGGGGTCGGAGGGCTTACGGCGGCTCCAGCAAGGTATGGCAGTGTGCTTGGGGTAGATGTGGACGACGGCGAAGCTCCAGGTACCGGTGGCGTCGCCTGAGGTGGCTCCAATCGTCGGCGAGCTTCCGCGGCGGCGTGCGGCAGTGAGGTAGAAATTGGGCGGTGGCGATGGCTAATCGAGGTAGTGGAGGAGCTCAGGCGGTTGAGTGAGAAGAGGTGAGACGGCTGGTGTGAAGAAATCGACGAGGCGAGGCCTCCTTTTATAGGCGAGCGAGTGCCCGAGGCTCTGCGGCGAACTCGACAAGGACGCGGCATCTCCGGCGGTCTAGCGAGCTAGGCGAGGGCGCGGTGGTGTTCCTGGCATCACGGTGGTCCTCTGGATGGCGACAGGTAGGGTAGGGGGTGGCTGGTTTGGTCGCCTCGCTTCCGCGTCTGTCGCGCCCGCGGCGGGGTTTCCTCTTCGTCTCCGGCGGCGGCGGGCACGGGTCGTGGTCAAGGGCGTGTCCCATGGTGTTGCGGTGTCACGACGAGGCTCAAGGCGTTGCGAGCGGGGCCAGGGCGTGAGCGAGGTGGCTGCGCGGCGCGTGGCCAGTGTGTGTCCGCGGCGCTCCACGCGCGACGCGAGCGGCATGCTGGCCACCATGGGCGCGCGCTGGTCTGGCCGATGCAGTGCTCCTCCTCGACAAGGGCCGGTGCTAGGTGGTCCAGTAGAGTGAGGTGGCGAGCTACGGCATGGTGGCCAGGTTGGGGAAGGAAGGATGAGAGGGGAGGCTCGGCAAGGTGGCGCCATGGCCGGCATGGTGTGTGCATGCATGCTATGCATGCACCACTAGGGTTTCTATGCTGCATTGAGAGTGAGAGGGGACCAGGGGACCAAATGGTGTAGGTTAGCGTAGATTTGTTGGGTTAGATCACTATTTGCTATAGTGTGTAAATAGTGCCATATTTGGAAATTGTGAAAAATGTCTAAATTTGAATTAATTCAAATGGTGCATCTATTTGAAATGTGTGGGTTTAGATAAGTTGTATTTGACCCGAGATGAGTAGAGGTGGTGGTGGAAAATTTAGAATTCAAAAGTTGGCCAAAATGGCTAAGTGGGGAATGTTGCATATGTGAGAAAGTTGAAACTTTGGATGAGCCTTGCTCATGATCAAAGATGAATTTGGCATGGTGCTCTTCACCAAAGTTGTTCACCTTGATGTTGACTTTGAAATGGTGCAAAGAGTTAGCAAGAGTTGGTTTGGGAAAAATGAATGGCAAGGGCTCAAAGTGGTGATCAGACTAGAATTGTCAAAATTGACCATTATCATATGTGAGTGGGATTTGTGTTTGAAATCCATTTGAATTGTGAATCTTTGATTCCAAAAGTTGTAATAAGTGTTTAATAACATTACTCAACTAATGGTGAAGACCAAATAGGTCTAGGGTCAAAATTTATAAAAATGCCATAGGGCATATGTGAGGGTTTTTAGGGTTTTGCATTTTATGGAATTTCTTCCTCTTTGATTTATTTGGTTGGTGATCCTCATATGATCACACTAGGGTTTTAGAGCATACCAAATACAAGTAATAACAATCATCATGGCATATCACTCAAATGCACAAGTCCTATGCATGGTACTATATGCAAATAGAAAAGTTTTTGTTGGTTTGAAATTTTGCTTTCTGGATTTCTCTAACTTTCTTTTTATTGAAATTTGGGGTGTTACACTATGGGTCCATAGCAGTAGCTAGATGGTTGTCTTCTCCTCATTATGCTTCATTGTCGGATCCTGTGAGCTGCCGAACATGATCAAGATCATCTATCTGTAATGCTATATGTTGTGTTTGTTGGGATCCGATGAATAGAGAATACTATGTTATGTTGATTATCAATTTATATCTATGTGTTGTTTATGATCTTGTATGCTCTCCGTTATTAGTAGGGGCTCTGGCCAAGTTTTTGCTAGTAACTCCAAGAGGGAGTATTTATGCTCGATAGTGGGTTCATGTCTCCGTGAATCTGGGAGTGTGAAACCTCTAAGATTATGGATGTGCTGTTGCCACTAGGGATAAAACATTGATGCTATGTCCGAGGATGTAGTTATTGATTACATTACGCACCATACTTAATGCAATTGTCTGTTGTTAGCAACTTAATACTGGAAGGGGTTCGGATGATAACCTGAAGGTGGACTTTTTAGGCATAGATGCATGCTGGATAGCGGTCTATGTACTTTGTCGTAATGCCCAATTAAATCTCACAATACTCATCATATCATGTATGTGCATGGTCATGCCCTCTCTATTTTTCAATTGCCCAACTGTAATTTGTTCACCCAACATGCTATTTATCTTATGGGAGAGACACCTCTAGTGAACTGTGGACCCCGGTCCATTCTTTACATCTGAAATACAATCTACTGCAATTGTTCTACTGTTCTCTGCAAACAATCATCATCCACACTATACATCTAATCCTTTGTTACAGCAAGCCGGTGAGATTGACAACCTCACTGTTTCGTTGGGGCAAAGTACTTTGGTTGTGTTGTGCAGGTTCCACGTTGGCGCCGGAATCCCTGGTGTTGCGCCGCACTACATCTCGCCGCCATCAACCTTCAACGTGCTTCTTGACTCCTACTGGTTCGATTAAACCTTGGTTTCATACTGAGGGAAAACTTGCCGCTGTACGCATCACACCTTCCTCTTGGGGTTCCCAACGGACGCGTGCTGTACGCGTATCAATAATCTACAAGAGATCACAATCATAGCTTATACCAAGTACTACATGATGCACACACTGTCAACATTACATCATGGAGGAGGAATAGACTACTTTAATAACATCACTAGAGTAGCACATAGACGATATTCAACTAGATCACAAAGAGAGAGATGAACCACATAGCTACGGTAGAGCCCTCAGCCTCGGGGGAGAACTACTCCCTCCTCATCATGGGAGACAGCAGCGGTGATGAAGATGGCGGTGGTGTCGATGGAGATGCCTTCCGGGGGCACTTCCCCGTCCCGGCGGCGTGCCGGAACAGAGACTTATGTCCCCCGAATCTTGGCTTCGCGATGGCGGCGGCTCTGGAAGGTTTTCCGTGTCATGGTTTATTTGTCTAGGGTTTTCGCGACGGAGTCCTTAAGTAGGCGGAAGGGCAGCCTCGGAGGGGCCCTGGTGAAGCCACACCATAGGGGGGGGCCAACCCCCTTGGCCGCGCCGCCCTGGCGTGTGGGCCCCCTGGCTCCCCTCTGGTCTCTCTTCGATGTTCTGGAAGCTTCGTGGAAATATAAGATCGTGGGCCTTGATTTCGTCCAATTCCGAGAATATTTCCTGTGTAAGATTTCTCAAACCAAAAACAGCAGAAAACAGGAATTGGCACTTCGGCATCTCGTTAATAGGTTAGTTCCGGAAAACGCATCAAAACGATATAAAGTGTGAACAAAACATGTAGGTATTGTCATAAAACAAGCATGGAACATCAGAAATTATAGATACATTGGAGATGTATCAGGCGTCCGAGGCCGTCCCTATCGCCAACGGTGAGGTGGCCGGGCTCCTCCTCTGCGCTGTCGTCTCCGGAGAAGAAGAAGGAGACGATGACTTGCCTCGCACGAATTTTAAAGCAAACCGAAACGGTATCTGGGCTGTTTCGTTTATGGGCTGGGCTGGCGACATGGGTTGCTGCTGGGCTGCGATGGCCTGCCAGGTAAACTTCCTCTCCTTTTCTCTCTTTTCTATTTTCTGTTTTGAATTTTTTATTTGAATTCAAATTTGGTTTCTATTTTGTTCTACAGGTTTTTCAATTATTGAATCTCCATAGAACTTAATCATAATTCTTATTGTATAATTTTGTTGTTTAAACAAATATTTAATGTTTAATTAAATTGGTATTGTTGTGAGATGTAATTAAAATAGATATGGGTTTAAGTGTTTATCTCCATTCCTTTTTATTTTAGAAACCAAATATATTTAAATGGTTTGAAAATTGATAACATGTGCATGGTGAGCACATTATTAGGTTTGGCTAATACTTAGCAATATTGATGGTTCACATATGTTTTAATTATGGCTAGGTTTAAAATAAATGATATTGAGGATGGAATTGGATCATGATTTTATGTGGATAATTGTTTCTAAGGGATTAAGAAAAGTGGTGAGATAAACTCTATATTTAATAATCTTGCATAGCAATTTCTAGCTTGGATTACTTAGGGTAGATCCTATGTTCATCATATTCAATTCACTTACTAAGGTGATTCTATTTTATAAAACACTACTTCATTTGGTCCATTAAACAAGTTCCTTGGAAGGCAAAAATAGAATTGGATGTTGGTTCCACTCTACTCTCCAAATGGCATTTAGTCCTAAAGCATATATGGCTTGGTTTATACTTGCGATCCATGATACACAAGTTAGGACAATATTTTATGTGGAGTGGATTCTATGTGAAAGGGTTTAGGGTTTTGATGATGCTTCACTAATTGAAGTATAAATAGGCATGAGGCATGGCAGGGTGTTACTTATAAACAAAGTGATACTTGAATTGGAATTCTGATGTGATTTAGGGTTTTAGTTGTGAGCACCTAAGTGATACACAACTGGGATTAGGATACGAGCATAGGCTACAATTATATTTAATTGGCTAGGGTTTTACCTATCATTTTATGTGATGGATGGTATCTACTTATCACATAGGTTTATCTTATCATGTATATCTACAGAGCATGATCATGCATTAGACATGATCAACTTATTCCTCACTACTCTCTCTCTCTTTATTATTCCTCTAATAACACTGCTCCTAGATTCTTAAGGTTTATAATTAATACAAAGTTGTGATGATTATGGAATTGATTTCCTAAGGTATTGCTATTGGAATAAGGTTCTCACCTACAAGATCAAATGTTGTCTTGAACAACTAGGATTAGTACTACTCTAGTATTCTGTTATCACCAGAATTTAACCGGATCAGAGGTGGGCCGTGATTAAAGATGGGCTTGGAGAATATGCACGGAAGATATACATGAATCGGCCTTGTACACGAAGTTTGGGCTAGTTTGCCCATGTATCTGTAAATATAGTAGGATACGTGTCGGTTAGGTAGAATTTGGCTCGTACACGGTTGGGATTATTCCCACGTTAGAAAGTCTACGGACTATAAATATGTATCTAGGGTTATTGAGAAAGACAACAATCACGTTCACAACAAATCAATCTAGGCGCATCGCCAACCCCTTGTTTCGAGGGTTTCTTTCGGGTAAGCATCATGCTGCCTAGATCGCATCTTGCGATCTAGGCAGTATACGTTTATTCGTTGTTCATGCGTTGCTCGTGCTGAAGCCTTGTTGATGGCGAGCAACGTAGTTATCGTAGATGTGTTAGGGTTAGCATTGTTTTACCTTTATACATGCTTTTATCCATGCTATCCCTAGACATCTAGCCACCCTTGTGCCGATCTCAGGCGCAAGGGTGGCACCTTGCTTAGTCATTGTTTAGTAGATCCGATCCGTTACGATTGCTCCTTGTTCTTCAAGGATTAGTTTAATATCTACATAGTTAGGCCTTGCAAACGGGTTGAAGGATCCAGTAGCACGTAGGGTGTAGTTTGCTAGCCCTAGATAAGATGTTCCGGGAATCAACTCCATGTTGGTTTTTAGGCCTTATCTAGGGCTGGCTTATTATCATCTTGCGTGGCTGCCAGGCTCAATCACGTGTAGGATATTCCGATTATGTGGTGAAAACCCTAAATCGTCGTAGGTCGTTTTAGCTTTATATTGATCAAGCAGGACCACCATGTGATCGTAGACCTCATACGAATCATGGGTGGATCGGCTCCTTGAGCTGATTCACAGGACAACCTGAGAGCCGATCGAGGCTCGTATTTAATGTTTACGTGTATGCCATGCAGGAAACTAAGCGAAGCAATCCATCACCTTCCTGACCAGGTATAGGTCAGGTGGCACGCCCTTGCACCAGCATCGGACGTGCGTGCCGGAGCTTTGCGGGCCGTCGCTCGGGGCCAGCCGCAGTTCTGGGAGCCTCCCGGCTCTACGTGTTGCCCGTCGCTACTCGCCGGTGGGTTTCAGACGCCAACACATTTTGGCACGCCCGGTGGGACAGTCTTCGACATCAACTGCATCGCCATCTGCATCTGAGATGGCGGAAGATCCAGTCACATACGAAGATCTGACTGAGGAGCTCAAGAAGAAGTATGACGATGTCAAAGCTATCTTCGAAGCCAACCTCATCGGCTCTTTCCAGAGAACCCGCTCACACGGCATCAGGTGGAAAGGGTTCTCACCTGAAGGCACGCTCGATGGAGTGGACCTATCTACTCCTTCAGAAGAACGCACCAGGTCTCTGCGTCAGGAGGTTAATCACATGGTAGCTCATTCGCTACACCGCCATTCTGAGAGCCTGGTGAACGCTTTGGAGCGTGTCGCGCTTCGGGTGATCCAGGAAATCATGAGACATCAGTACTCTCCGTCAGGACCTGCTCTAGGGACTCACCAAGGAGAGATACCACTCCAGACCCGACCACCGCTGCCGTTTGCGCTGGCAGCACCAGAAGTGCCGAGTTCACCGGCATTCATCGTCTACAAGATCGGTGGCGATCCTAGTGATTACCAGTTCTTGTATGAGGCGCCTAAGGAGATCCCGCACGGATACACGTGCACATACGTGCCAGACTGCAGTAACTGGGAACTCACGAACCAGACTGCAACAGCAGGGACTTCTGGAACAGCAGGAGGGGCTTCTGGATCAGATCTTGAAAAGCAGGCGTGGCTAGCTAAGTATGCCACTCCAACAAATCTTCAAAGCTCAACTCCTGCAGCTAGCTCAGATCTTGAGAAGCAAGTGTGGCTAGCTAAGTATGCCACTCCAGCGAATCTTCAGAGCTCGACTCCTGCAGCTAGCACCGCGGATCAGATCAGTACAATCTTGAGAGACCAGTTCGGCATGGTGCCGAAAAGGAGGGCAATCGGCTATTCCAAGCCGTACCCCAACGAGTACGATTTGATCCCACTACCACCCAAATATCGGCTCCCTGAATTCTCCAAGTTTAGTGGGTCAGATGGCTCCAGTTCAATCGAGCATGTGAGCCGATATTTGGCGCAGTTGGGCACGATCTCAAAGATCGCACGCACTACGCGTGAGGTTCTTCGCACAGTCCCTCACAGGATCGGCTTTCGGGTGGTACACCTCGCTGCCACCAGATTCAATCCGAACTTGGAAGCAGATGGAAGAGCAGTTCCACATGCAGTATCACTCAGAGGCTTCCGAGGCTGGCATTGCCGATCTAGCACAAGTACGACAGAAGCGCGGAGAAACAGTGTCAGAATACATCCAGCGCTTCAGGACCATCAGGAACCGATGCTATTCGGCTCGTTTGACTGAAAAAGAAGCAGTCGAGTTGGCGGTAGTAGGTCTCGCATCGCCGATCAAGGATATGGCTTCCCAAGCAGAGTACGCTTCATTGGCGCATATGGTTCAGAAACTGTCATTATATGAACAGCGCCACCCAGAGTTGTACCAGGACAAGTTCAAGCGTGCGGTAGTCCTGGTAGAGACAGAGGAAGATGAAGGCTTGATACGTCCAAAACGTATCTACTTTCCCGAACACTTTTGCTATTGTTTTGCCTCTAATTTGTGTATTTTGGATACAACTAACACGGACTAACGCTGTTTTTAGCAGAACTGTTCTGGTGTCTCATTTTTGTGCAGAAATCCAACTTTCGGGAAAATCCTCGGAATTTATGCAGAAGGCCCTATTTTCCCAGAATACTGACGGAGCCAGAAGGTCAAGTAAGGTGGAGGCCCGAGGGCCCCACACCATAAGGCGGCGCGGCCTAGGGGGGGCCCGCGCGGCCCTATGGTGTGGCCCCCTCGGCCGGCCTCCGACGCCCTCCTTCGGACTATAAGTTGCCTTCGACCTAAAAACGCACAGAGAGAAGTCGAAATCGCCAGAAATCCTCCAGAACGCCGCCACATCGCGAAACTCCGTCGCGGGAGCCAGAAGTCTCCGTTCTGGCACTCCGCCGGGACGGGGAATTGGAGGAGATCATCGCCATCATTACCGCCAACGCCTCTCCATCAACCAGCCATGTTCCCCCCATCCATGAGTGAGTAATTCCCCCGCTGTAGGCCGAAGGGGATGGTAGGGATTGGATGAGATTGGTCATGTAATAGCATAAGATTGTTAGGGCATAGTGCCTAGTGTCCGTAATTGGTACTTTGATGATATTGTTGCAACTTGTTATGCTTAATGCTTGTCACTAGGGCCCGAGTGCCATGATCTCAGATCTGAACATGTTATTGTTTCATCATGATATTCATTGTCTATTGATCTTACCTGCAAGTTGTATACACATGTCGCTGTCTGGAACCGATGGCCCCGAAGTGACAGAAATCGGGACAACCGGAGGGGATGGTAGTGATGTGAGGATCACATGTGTTCACGGAGTGTTAATGCTTTGCTCCGGTACTCTATTAAAAGGAGTACCTTAATATCCAGTAGTTTCCCTTGAGGCCCGGCTGCCACCGGCTGGTAGGACAAAAGATGTTGTGCAAGTTTCTCATTGCGAGCACGTACGACTATAATTGGAACACATGCCTATTGATTGCTTTGTACTTGGACACCGTTTTATTATTATCTGCAAATGCCCTGCTATGATTGTTACATGAGTTTCTCTCATCCATGCAACGCCCGTTCATCCGTCCCCGTGCCTACAGTATTTTAATCCTGCTGTTTACTAAAATCACTACTGCTGTCTTTGTTACTCTGCTGCTGTTATTTCACTATTGCTACTGCTATAAAACTGTTACTACTGATAAACTCTTGCGAGCAAGTCTGTTTCCAGGTGCAGCTGAATTGACAACTCCGCTGTTAAGGCTTCCAAGTGTTCTTTGTCTCCCCTTGTGTCGAATCAATAAATTGGGTTATACTACCCGCGAAGACTGCCGCGATCCCCTATACTTGTGGGTCATCAAGACTGTTTTCTGGCGCCGTTGCCGGGGAGCATAGCTTTATTTGGAAGTTCACTTGGATTGATATTGTTCGCTGCAAATTCTCCATCATGGGTAAACCTCGCGATACTAAGGTCGCCATATTACCATCCACTACAAGAAAAGGTACAACTCTGAGTACCTCTGCTGCTCTTGATTCACCATCTGTGATTGATAAACTTGTTTCACCGCCACATGCTTCACATGCGGGTACTTCTGCTGAATCTGAAAACTCTCATAATATTGATAATATTTCTGCTGTGCTTGATGATAGTGGTTCATTGGGATCTTTTCTAGATGCTACAATTGCTAGGTCTAGACAAATTGAAAATATTGAAACTCCTAATGAAAATGCTACTACACCTGTTAATTCACCTAAACTTGATTATTTTAGTGATGATCCTGATGAAGATTATGTGGAGCTTAATGATCATTTTATTGAAAAATGCAATGCTACTACTGATGCAAGAAAAATTAAAAAGTTGCTTGCAGAACATGCTGTTAGATATAAACTGTCTCCTGATCCTAAATTTGCCACATCTCCTATAAACATTAAGGATAAAGATTATGATTTTTCTCTTGATCTATCTCATATAGCTATTGTTGAGAAAACACCCTTTTGTGGTACTGAAAAAGAAAGTGCTGTTGAACACATGATTGAGTTATCTACTCTAAGTAGCTTGTTTTCTGATGATGTTAAGAAGCGTACTTACTTTGTTGCTAAAATCTTTCCATTTTCATTAAAGGATGACGCTAAAACTTGGTATAATAGTTTGCCACCTAATTCTATTAAAAGTCCAAAAGAATTGCTTGATGTTTTCTTCCGTAAATACTTTCCTGCTAGTGCTCAACATATTGCTTTGCAGAGAATCTATAATTTTGACCAGGAAGATGGAGAGAAATTGCGTGAGGCTTGGGCGAGATTTTGCTCTCTTATTAGAGCTCGGCCTGATCATGATTTGGAAAAGCATGATTTACTTGATATATTTTATAGTGGACTAACCATTGAGTCTAGGGCATACCTGGATAGTTGTGCTGGTTGTGTTTTCAGAAAAGAACTCAGACGACGCTGAAGAATTATTGGCTAAAATAGGCCGGAATCATGATGACTGGACTACGCCTGAACCAACTCCAACGCCAATATTAAAGAAGAGGGGTTTAATTAAATTGAATGATGAAGATATGAGGGAAGCCAAGAAGTCTCTCAAGGAGAAAGGTATTAAATCTGAAGATGTGAAGAATCTTCCTCCCATAGAAGATATATGTGAGATAATTCCCCCTTCATCTATGATTGAGGTAAACTCCCTTCAACGCTTTACTAGGGAAGATATTCCGTATTCGAAACCTCCTGCACAATGCTTAGATGAGTTTGATAATTATATTGTTAAGCAAGAAAATTTTAATATGAGAGTAGAGAATCATTTAATGGAAAATTCTCGAGCTATTAGTGAATTGCATGATATTGTAGAGAGAACCTCCAATGATGTTAAGATGCTTGTTAAACATTTTCATATGGTTCAAACTCAAATTGATCAACTCACTAAAGTGCAAAATGACTTGTTGGGGAATAATTCTAAAGAAAAACATGCTTATGAAGTAACAACTAGAGGCGGTGTTTCTACTCAGGATCCTTTATATCCTGAGGGACATCCCAAAAGAGTTGAACAAGATTCTCAACAAACTAAAACTAGTGCTCCATCTAAGAAAAAGAAAAAGAAACATAAGAATGTTGTAGAATCCTCTGAACCTGTTAATGATCCTAATAGCATTTCTATTTCTGATGCTGAAACTGAAAGTGGTAATGAACATGATAAAGATAATGATAAGAATGATGCTTCGATAAAGAAGATGTTGAAGAAGAACACGAAAAGCATGCTAAAAATAAAAAGTACACTAAAGAAGATTTTATTGCTGAGAAACATGGTAATGAAAGAGAACCTTGGGTTCAAAAGCAAATGCCTTTTCCTGCTAAGAAACTAAAATCAAAGGAAGAAGAACACTATAATAAATTTTGTGATTGGATGAAACCTTTATTCCCGCAAATCCCTTTGATCGATGCTATTAAATTGCCACCTTATTCAAAGTATATGAAAGATATTGTTACTAACAAAAGGAAAATCCCCAATGAGGAAATTTCCACTATGCTTGCTAATTACTCTTTCAATGGCAAAGTTCCAAAGAAGTTGGGCGATCCAGGTATACCTACTATTCCTTGTTCTATTAAGAATAATTATGTTAAAACTGCTCTATGTGACTTGGGAGCCGGTGTTAGTGTTATGCCTTTTTCTCTTTATAAGAGACTTTACTTAGATAAGTTGATACCTACTGATATATCTTTGCAAATGGCTGATAAATCTACTGCTATTCCTGTTGGTATATGTGAGGATGTTCCTGTTCAAGTTACTAATAACTGCTGATATTAACTGATTTTGTTGTGTTGGAAATGCCTGAAGATGATAATATGTCTATTATTCTTGGGAGACCTTTTCTTAACACCGCAGGGGCTGTTATTGATTGCAATAAAGGAAAGGTTACTTTCAATGTTGATGATAGGGAGCATACCGTTTATTTTCCCAAGAGGATTGAGAAAGCGTGTGGAGTTAATACTATTTCTAATGTGAGAACTATCAAAGTGGGAACTATTGATTGTCCTATATATGAGCCTAAAGAAGAATATCAAACTCTCGTGATTGGATCCATATCAATACAATTCAAGGTAACATGATTGATTTGAGGTTTATTTCTTCTTATGCTATGTAAAATTTATTTGGTGGCAAGACCTGATCAACCTTATTAACAAATACTTTTTATATGCATAGAGGAGGTAAACAACATCTCTTTCTTCCTCCACTTGCTCTAGTTGCTGTAGCACTTTTAATTTGCAAAGTTCCTTAGTTAATTGGAGATTTCAAAAAATTTCCTGGCCAGTAATAATAAACTTAATACCCAGAAATGTGCATTTTTCAAAGTTTTCAAAAATTCACAAAAATTATACCGTTGGTCCTATTTTTCGACGAGGCACCTGGGAGCACCAGAGGATGATCTGTGGGGCACCACAGGGTGCCACACCACAGGCCGGCGCGGCCAAGGAGGGGGGCGCGCCACCCTGTGGTGTGGGCCCCTCCTTGCCCCACTACTTCATCTCTTTCTCCCAGCATCTTCTCTCTCCCGAAAAAACTCGAACCAGCTTTCTCTCACTCGCGTTTTTGCTCAAGAGCTCAGGATTTTTCGATCTCTTTGCTCAGCCAGATTTACGTCCGAAATTTGGCACATTTGCTCTCCGGTATGTGACTCCTCCACCTATCCAAGTAGAATTTTGTTTGGTGGAGTATATCTTGAATATTTTGCTGCTGTAGGTAACATGTTTAGTGAGCTTGCATGCTTGTTCTAAGTTGTATAAACTAGTTTTGATGCATGATTAGTACTCTAGCAAGTTCCTATAGTAGTTCCCCTTGATTATATGTCACCAAATCAAATTTTATATTGTTTGTTGAAAATTTCAGAAAATGGAGTGGATTAGATATCAACTTAACCAACAAGAATTGGAGGTCCAACAAGTTATGAGAGTGAATCGTGAAGAGGGAGTATACCCTCTTACTACCCGTCTTGTGATTTCATGAGAAGCGCTGGAATATTGGAAGATGTTCGGAGTCTAATTTCTCGAGCAGGGCTGAGTGATTTTGTTGAAGGAGAGCCAAGACAATATGCAAAATTAACTATGTCTTTTGTGCAGGACTTTAAGTTCAATTGGTCGCGATCTAACCCCACGGTTCAGTATAAAATTTACAATAAAGCTGTCAACTTGCCATTCAGTGATTTTTGTGCAGCAATTAGAGTACCGCAATGGGGATCATGCGAGAAGATAAGGGGATCGCCGCAAGAACTCTTAAGCCTCTTCAAGATCATTTGCTATGGAAGGAGTTTCTCAGAGGATAGTGGTAAAATCACTAGCATTCAGCTCCCGGCTATCCGCTACTTTGCCTATTTCATTACTAAATGCGTTCTTGCTAGAAAGATTGGTGGTAAACTTTCTATCCCGGATTTAGCTTTTCTAGCTGCGGCACTGCAAAGTAGTAGGACTTATAATTTGGGGGCATTGATAGCTTATAGACTCGCTACTAACCGTGAGAAAGGTGGAATTTGTGGAGGTCTCATCGCCTCTCGTTTACTAGCTTTTCATAATGTAGAACCTCATCATTTTGATATTCCATTCTCCATAGAAAAACTTGACATAGCCTCTATGATTAAACATGAATTTGTTTCTGATTCCTCCAACTTGGGTAACCTGTTTTACAAGATGACATTTTATAAGAAAGTCTGGAGAATAACTAAGAAAACTGAGAAACTAGTAAGATTGCTGCACTGTTACATCTAACCTTGATTCCAGGGAATATTGGTCGGTCACAGAAGGTGCACTGGATGCACACATAGAGGGAGGAGGCCATCATGCAAGAGACGACACGGAGACCGAGGAACACCTCGACTCATCGTCCGATGCAGCAAGTTCCTCGCATCAACATGTTGGGCATGTGGAGCCTCCACGCTTTTCTTCTGCACAGGAACTTTACTATGACTACGCCATGAATTATCCACCGGCGAGGAACAGCGATCCTCGATGGGATTGAACTCCACTTAGGCCAAAAGCCTAAGCTTGGGGGGAGGTATACCGGCATCACTCATTCTTTGCATATTATGGTTGCTGGATACTTGCACATACTTGTTTAGTCTCTTTGAGTGGTTTTCTAATGAGAGGGAGATGATATTTGGGGAAGTGCTGCCTGAAAACAGATTTTGGACTGTTACTAGAAAAATTCGTGCGCACAGCCAGAACGTTATTTTGAGCTGCCAATTTTTGTGCAGGTTCCCCAGGTTGTTATCTAACTTTCATTAGTTGAACACTTTTCGAGCTGAGCAACGTAAGATTTTTGTAAAAATCGATTTCTATACTGCTGTCAGGTTTTGGCAGATTTCTGCCATCTCGCTTTTCTGTGTTTCTTCTAGTTTGCTATTTCTTGTTTTTGCTTTGTTTCCTTTCCAAGACACAAAAAGACCAAAAATATTTCTGTTGTTCCTCTTCATAATTTGTTTGCTTTGGTTTCTTGCATTTGTTTCGCTTTATTTGCTATTGCTAGTTTGCTACAAGAAAACCCAAAAAGATTTTGCTTTGTTTGCTTGTTTCCTTTTGTTCTTATTTCTAATTCGAAAACACCAAAAATATTTGCTGTTCTTCTTTGGTTTGTAAAGTTCATCTTGAGTTCAATGGTCTTCGGTGGCTGGAGCGTGGTTTTCATTTCATATTATCCAAGGTACACAAGTGAAAAGCAATAATGACGATCTACGACAATTGGATTGTGGTGAGAGGCTGGTATGAACTCTATTTGTTTTCATTTTTGTACATATACTCATCCATGTGAGCATGCTTAGTTGGTTCATGTGAGGTATATGTTATTTGAGAAAGTCTAGTAGTTCATGATCTCTCATGTTTAGCTCCAATTTATTAATATGAGTAGCATGTCATGGATGTTTGCTTGCATTGTTTTATTCATAGATAGGTATGGCATTGTGGTATCCTCCTCTGAATAATTCATTTATATCGACTTGGCACATGCTCACGCATGCATATGACTGAACAAAAAGTCAATTAAGCCTCGATGATCTATATTGCTTCAGAGTTCTTGTATCACTTTTATGCCTCCGTTAATTTATTTTGCCGCAAGCATGATTATGACAGTTACTGCTCTCCTGATTTGTCGCTCCCTAGTCTATTGCTAGCCTTCACTTGTACTGAGCGGGAACACTGCTCGTGCTTCCAAACACCTGAAAACCAAGTTGTTCCAAAGTGTCCACCATAAATACCTATGCATGGCATTTCAAACCATTCCAAGTAAATTCTCATGCGCTACCTTTAAAACCTTCAAAATGCTTCTCAATTTGTGTTTATGTTTCATAGCTCATGAGGAAGTATGTGGTGTTTAGCTTTCAACCTTGTCATTTACTTTTGACGGACTCTCACATGGACTAGTGGCACATCCGCTTATCCAATAATATTGCAAAAAGAGCTGGCAATGGGATTCCCAGTCCCAAATTAATTAACTTAAATAGACACTCCTCCATGGTTTGTGATTGATGGACGGCACCCGAAGGATTCGGTTAGCCATGGCTTGTGTAAGCAAAGGTTGGGGGGAGTGTCATCATCATAATAAAACTAAAATAAAAAGGCACTCCTTCATGGTATGAGATTGTTGGCAGGCACCCGAGGATTCGGTTAGCCATGGTTTGTGTAAGAAAGGTTGGAAGGAGTGCCACATAAATATGCAAATAATTCATGGGAGCCGCTCTTGAAAGTCCGGTTGGCGAGGTAGTTGGTGTACCCATTACCATTCGTTGACAACAACAAACACCTCTCAAAATAATTTTACTCCTGATTTCAAAAATGAAAAGCTCTAGCGCATGTTAATCCCTGCTTCCCTCTGCGAAGGGTCAATCTTTTACTTCTATGTTGTGCCTCCATTATTTCTTTGAGCACTATCTTGAGAGCACAACTGTCATTCTTAGTATAATATGCTTGTCTCAAAATATGATTGATTGTGGTATAACTTTGATGCTTTTATCTTTGACAATCACTACTTCTAGTCTTTCTATGAACTCCAGAGGTGCCTGGGCATTTATGTTTTGCCGATCAAATATGGGCAAGTGAGATACCACTTTATCATACTCTCTTATGAACATTGCAATCCTGCTTACATACAATGATTCATGATGCTTATTATTAATTGTTGGTACCTCTTCATGATTGACATAGCTGTTAGATGATCTTATTTGCATGTATCTCACTATGAACTACTTAAGTATTAGCCATAGCATGAGAATATATACATCATATGAGCAAATGTGTTCGTGAAAGTTCTTTTATCGCTCAGTTGTTAACTGAATTGCTTGAGGACAAGCAATAAGCTAAGCTTGGGGGGAGTTGATACGTCCAAAACGTATCTACTTTCCCGAACACTTTTGCTATTGTTTTGCCTCTAATTTGTGTATTTTGGATACAACTAACACGGACTAACGTTGTTTTCAGCAGAGCATTACGGTGTCTCGTTTTTGTGCAGAAATCCAACTTTCGGGAAAATCCTCGGAATTTATGCAGAAGGCCCTATTTTCCCAGAATACTGACGGAGCCAGAAGGTCAAGTAAGGTGGAGGCCCGAGGGCCCCACACCATAAGGCGGTGCGGCCTAGGGGGGGCCCGCGCGGCCCTATGGTGTGGCCCCCTCGGCCGGCCTCCGACGCCCTCCTTCGGACTATAAGTTGCCTTCGACCTAAAAACGCACAGAGAGAAGTCGAAGTCGCCAGAAAGCCTCCAGAACGCCGCCACATCGCGAAACTCCGTCGCGGGAGCCATAAGTCTCCGTTCTGGCACTCCGCCGGGACGGGGAATTGGAGGAGATCATCGCCATCATTACCGCCAACGCCTCTCCATCAACCAGCCATGTTCCCCCCATCCATGAGTGAGTAATTCCCCCGCTGTAGGCCGAAGGGGATGGTAGGGATTGGATGAGATTGGTCATGTAATAGCATAAGATTGTTAGGGCATAGTGTCTAGTGTCCGTAATTGGTACTTTGATGATATTGTTGCAACTTGTTATGCTTAATGCTTGTCACTAGGGCCCGAGTGCCATGATCTCAGATCTGAACATGTTATTGTTTCATCATGATATTCATTGTTTATTGATCTTACCTGCAAGTTGTATACACATGTCGCTGTCCGGAACCGATGGCCCCGAAGTGACAGAAATCGGGACAACCGGAGGGGATGGTAGTGATGTGAGGATCACATGTGTTCACGGAGTGTTAATGCTTTGCTCCGGTACTCTATTAAAAGGAGTACCTTAATATCCAGTAGTTTCCCTTGAGGCCCGGCTGCCACCGGCTGGTAGGACAAAAGATGTTGTGCAAGTTTCTCATTGCGAGCACGTACGACTATAATTGGAACACATGCCTATTGATTGCTTTGTACTTGGACACCGTTTTATTATTATCTGCAAATGCCCTGCTATGATTTTTACATGAGTTTCTCTCATCCATGCAACGCCCGTTCATCCGTCCCCGTGCCTACAGTATTTTAATCCTGCTGTTTACTAAAATCACTACTGCTGTCTTTGTTACTCTCCTGCTGTTATTTCACTACTGCTACTGCTATAAAATCACATTACTGCGATAAACTCTTGCGAGCAAGTCTGTTTCCAGGTGCAGCTGAATTGACAACTCCGCTGTTAAGGCTTCCAAGTGTTCTTTGTCTCCCCTTGTGTCGAATCAATAAATTGGGTTATACTACCCGCGAAGACTGCTGCGATCCCCTATACTTGTGGGTCATCAAGGCTCTGCAGGAGATCAAGAGGTAGCAGTAGCTGAATGGACTCAGGGGGCAAGCCCCGTGTCCTGCAAGTGGGTTAAGCTACAAGGTCCTCCAAGAGGGTTTGACTTCGACGTAAGTAAAGCTGAACAAATTTTCGACCTCTTACTCAAGGAGAAGCAGCTAAAGTTACCCGAAGGCCACAAGATCCCCACGGCACAGGAGCTGAACGGAAAGCCATACTGCAAGTGGCATAACACGTTCACCCATACCACCAACGACTGCAGGGTGTGGCGTCAGCAGATCCAAATGGCGATAGAACAAGGGCGTCTAATTTTCAGCCAGTACGCCATGAAAGTCGACACGCACCCCTTCCCCGCCGTTAACATGGTGGAGTGCGCTTACCCCGGGAGGTGCCAGCCAGGTTTCTCGTTCAGCATTAACATGGTCGGGCCTGTGCACCACCCTGGTAAGGACAGAGACGAGGGCAGCCGCTCTCGTGGTAAGGACAAAGAGGAGACCGTTCCACGCGATCGGTCCCGACACGATGGCAAGCGCTACATCACAGAGGGAGAAGTGAAGAATGTGCGATATCAGCGACCTCTCTCTGATCATCTCCTCAACAAATATGAGCGTCAGTATGACCAACGCCGGCGATACAACGACGACGACGAAAGAGATCGTCGGTCTAGCAGGGACAACAGGAAATATCGTCGGCATGATAGAGACGATGAAAGATATGAGCGCCATGCCAAGGAAAAGTCAAGAGAGTAGGATGACGTGGACAGGCACTGGGATTGTCCCTTCTTCAAACACTGATGGGATTCAGGAATGAGCCGATTGCCCACAATCGGCAACTGCCCATAATATAGACAGAAGAAGAAGGGCACGGGAGACGTGTCAGTATTCAAGCGTCTAGGACCTCTCCCATCTCGGAACAAGCAAGCTGAGTCCTCTCGGGTGGAAGATCTCGAGGAGTTAGAAGACAAAGAAGAAGAAGAAGAAGAAGAAGAAGATAAATACCACCGTCCAAGGTGGTGCCCTGATGGACTCAGCCACTCTCAAAAGCGTAGAGTTCAGCGACTACGTTGCTTGGAGGAAGCCGAAAGGTTATACCTGCATACGTTGAGGAAAGCGCGGCCTGATCTGGCCGCGAAAATTCAGCGAACTCTGGACGAGGAGGGTCGACCACAGAAGAAAGAGTGGCGCCCCAAACAGAAGAAAGCCGATGATGAGACATCGGCTGGCACAAACATGGTGTTCATCCTTCCGGCGGAGTTTTGTGCTCCTGGAACCGAAGAGGCACCTGTGGCACAACTTGACTGCGGCCCAAGGCCGGTTATCTTTGAGAAGCCACGAGAAAGAAGTTACAGACACCTGAAGGCCCTGTACTTACGAGGTTATATCAATGGGCAGCCGGTCAACAAGATGTTGGTCGACACCGAGCGGCAGTCAACATCATGCCATACTCCATGCTACGTAAATGCAGGGACGCTCTAGCTCGGATCTGATCAAGACCAATGTCACATTGAGCGATTTCAACGGCCAGGCATCAGAGGCACAAGGTGTTCTGAACGTGGATCTGACCGTAGGAAGGAAGACCATCCCTACGACATTCTTCATTGTCGATAGCAAGAGCACCTACGCTGTCCTGCTAGGGAGAGATTGGATCCACGCCAACTGCTGCATTCCATCCACGATGCATCAATGCTTAATACAGTGGGATGGAGATGAAGTAGAGATCGTCCACGCAGATGACTCAGCCGAGATCTCAATGGCTGGCATGAACGTTTGGGAGACGGCAGGCCAAGAGCCACTCTCCGGAATTACTTTGGACGATTGCGAGCGCATCGACGTGACAAAAAACGGGGTGAGGCTGGTCTTATCCACCGGCCTGACCGTGTAACAAGAGCAAAGGCTATGGACGTACGTGGCAAGGCCGATCCCTGCGATCGGCCCCAAAAAATAAAAAGTGATGATCTTGTCTCAAGCATGTCACGTAGTCGTAGTAAAGCACGAACAAGATGTAAACCTTCATTGAGCAGTGCAATCAAAATGGGGGCCGATTCCAGCAATCGGCCCATATTATTATCCTCGCCATACGTTTTGCCTGTGTTCAGCGTCGATCTAATAGGTGATGGAAAGCTAGGGTATGGGTTTACATCGGCTGATGAGCTAGAAGAAGTCGACATTGGTCCTGGGGATAAGCCACGACCAACTTTCATCAGCAAAAAGTTAGATCCACATCTCAGGAGCCAGATGATAGCTCTGTTAAAAGAATACCCAGATTGCTTTGCATGGGATTACACAGAGATGCCTGGGTTAGACAGGAGCATCATTGAGCATCGGCTCCCTCTCAAGAAAGGATTTCGGCCGTTCCAACAACGAACACGTCAGATGAAGGCCGAAATTCTGGAAGAAGTCAAGAAAGAGATCGTGAAAATGTTGGCCACCGGGTTCATCAGGCCATGCAGGTATGCTGAATGGATCTCCGATGATCGCACTGTAGAGAAAAAGGACGGCCGATGGCGTGTGGCCATAGATTTCCGAGATCTCAACAGAGCCACTCCAAAGGATGAATATCCAATGCCTGTGGCAGAAACATTGATCAATGCAGCTGCTGGCCACAAGGTGTTAAGCTTCATGGATGGCAATGCCGGCTACAACCAAATCTTCATGGCTCCAGAAGATGTACACAAGACTGCATTCAGAGTACCAGGATCGGTGGGCTTGTTTGAATATGTGGTCATGACTTTTGGGCTAAAGAATGCCGGTGCAACATACCAACGAGCCATGAATTACATTTTCCATGATCTGATCGGCAAGTTGGTGGAAATTTACATCGACGACGTGGTGGTCAAGTCTGTCTCCATGGAAGGACACTTGGATGATTTGCGACGCATCCTAGACCGAACTCGAAAATTCGGGCTGAGAATGAATCCAAAGAAGTGTGCCTTTGGTGTGACGGCCGGTCAGTTCCTAGGTTTTTTGGTTCATGAACGAGGAATTGAGATCGGCCTGAAAAGTCAGGAGGCAGTACGTACCATGCAGCCGCCTACCACGAAGAAGGAACTCCAACGTCTTATCGGCAAGATCAACTTCGTCCGACGGTTCATCTCTAATTTGTCAGGACGAATTGAGCCGTTCATGGCGTTGGTGAAGATTAAGTCTGATGACGAGTTTCACTAGGGGGCAGAACAGCAGCGAGCGTTTGACGAGATTAAGCGGTATCTAACAACGCCGCCTGTGCTAGTCCCACCTCAGCAAGACAGGCCGTTCTATATCTACTTATCAGTAGCTGACACGTCCATCACTTCAGTGGTGGTGCAACTCTATGAGGGTGTTGAAAAGGTCGTTTTCTACCTCAGCAGAAGGATGTTGGATGCAGAGACAAGGTACCCTGAGGTCGAGAAGTTATGCCTCTGCCTATTCTTCACCTGCACCAAGCTTCATCACATCCTTTTGACGGCAGAAATCATCATCATATGCAAGTCAGACGTTGTCAAGCACATGCTGTCGGCTCCTGTTTTGAAAGGCCGACTTGGTAAGTGGATGTTTGCGTTATCGGAATTCGATCTCCGGTATCAGCCTACGAAAGCAGTCAAGGGACAAGCGTTGGCCGATCTCATAGCTGAACGGATCAATACTAATATAGCAGCACTATCTGTACGTGCATGGGCTATGTTCTTCGATGGATCGGCTTGTGACGATGGTTGTGGCATCGGCATTCTGCTCGTGTCGCCTCGGGGGGCAACATATTCCTTCTCCATCAGGCTATCTACCCCTTGCACCAACAATGTCGCTGAGTATGAGGCGATACGCAAGGGAATGGAGTTGCTTTTGGAAGCCGGGGCAGAAGCGGTGGAACTTTTTGGAGACTCGAAGTTGGTGATCTCGCAGCTCACGGATGAATACAAGTGCGAGAGTGAGTCACTCTTCCCTTATTGGATGGAATGCCGCGAGCTGATGGCAAAATTTCGGTACATCAACTTCAATTGGGTCCCAAGATCTCAAAATACCGAGGCCAACGATCTCGCACAGATGGCGTCAGGCTACAAGGACATACTAGACGGGTCAGAAGTTCAGGTGCAGTTCCTGGAACAGGACGATTGGAGAGCCGATATCTTCAATTACTTGAAGGATCCGGCTCGGGGGGCACCTAAACGGATAAGGTACAAGGCCATGAAATATGTCCTTATAGGAGATGACATGTTCTACAGGACGTTGGAAGGGTTACTGCTCAAGTGCCTGGGACCAACTGAGTCTAATCGGCTCTTACACGAGGTGCATGAAGGCGCCTGTGGAACTCACCAATCGGCTCATAAGATGAAGTGGCTGATCAGGCGATCAGGGTTTTACTGGCCCACCATGCTTGAGGACTGCTTCAACTACTACAAAGGGTGCCAAGCGTGTCAGATGTTCGGGAAGATTCAGATGGTACCCGCATCAGCAATGAATCCCATCATCAAGCCTTGGCCATTTCGAGGTTGGGGCATGGATATGATCGGTAAAATCCATCCTGCATCGAGCAAAGGCCACGAGTGGATTTTGGCCATTACCGATTACTTCACTAAATGGGTGGAGGCCATCTGTCAACACCCGGATTTTTACGTCCGAATGCCTATTATGTCATACATCGCAATCCCAGGAATATTGTTGTTGCGAGGCATAATAGTTAAGTATCACAGTCATCATTCATTACAACCCATAAGTCTTACAAACTGGAATCACATGATCCATATTACACGAATAGTTGATCTATTGATCAACAAACAAACACAAGTTCATAGTTCAACATAGCGGAAGCGTAAGATACAAGGACTCTCTAGTCCACAGGCCAACGCTTGACGTCGGAAGGCGCTTAGTTGTCGTAGGCGTCCTGCTGGTCATCTCCTTGTTCATCTTCATACTCTGGCCATTTGAATAGCCAGGGACAAAGCCGTGAGTACGTTGAGTACTCGCAAACTAATTCAAGAAAAAGTGCTAGACATTCTAGTAGGGTTTGCTAAGCTCTAGTTTATTTGCATAAAGCTAGTTTTGGTTCACAAAGTTTTGAGAAAAACTTATTCAAGTGCTAACTAACCCAAGGGGGAACATTAGTGTCATTCCCACCATTCAAGTGGTGATTTCAATTCAATTCACCACAAGTCAATTCACCATCACCTTTCAACATCATTTTCAAAGATATGACATCGGAAACTGTATGGCCTTTCCAACCGTCCGTAACCGTGGACGCGGCTATTCGAATAGGTTTACACTCTGCAGAGGTTGCACACTTGTGCCACAACATTTGATTTCATCCGTCGGGATTTCCCCGAATAATCGTAACACAGTACGCGGATCATCAACCATAACCTTTCACTTACGAATCCTAGTATGAGCACCTCTCCCCATGAGCTTGGCCTCCCGGTGAAGACCAACCGTCAACACAGGAAGCGCACAGGCTTGGGCCGGACATTCACCTCCTTTCGCATCATATCGTATCGTTTCTTTTGTGGTAGAGGCAGCTTTCGGCATAACCCCGATGACGCTTGTTTAGAGGGAACCCATACTAAGACGCATAAACTTCCAGTTAAGCCCTACCCATAATCAGGTATTGTGGGGGTACTTGAGAATTGGAAAGGTATCGCATTCAAACCCACATCATGTTTTATCAAAAATCACCATCTCCTCTTGGTCATATTCACCTTCAAAACTCATTCAATGGAATGCCTCTTCATTCCAAGGTTTAAAAATCCTTTCAAAATCACAAAGTTCCCATCTAGAGTAGTTAAGGTTAGTTCATTAGCACTAGCTCTAATTCATGAGAGGTGCTACCTTGCTTTGCTTGGAAAGGCTAACTCCCTACTCTAAAAACCACTTGTATTTTGACCAAAGTTAACTATAAAAGGAAAATCATTTGGAAAACAAGTAAAAACTTGGAATGGGTTCACATCAGAAAAGGTAAGACATGGTGCCTTGCCCCAAGGGGGCTTTGCACTTGGCAAGAATAAAAGCTTGCATAGTAATTTAGCTTGCCTTGGTAGTTCTCAAACTGTTCCTCTTCCTCCTCCTGGTAGCAACCTTCTTCTTCGGCGTACTCTCCGGTGCTACCGTCTAAATTTGAATACGAGTATAATTACTCACTAATTCCATGGCTATTCCACACATCACAAATAAACACACAAACTACTCTATGCACACACATAAATAAACTAGGGTGCATGGGTTGTGGGATTTAAATAGGATTTGTATTCTATATGTAAATGATAGTTTCCATAGGGTTCTTGAGAAATAATTTCCTCTCATTGAAATCTTCTTAAGATTTAATTTCTCCAACAATCATGGATGAACTCATCTTGACCTAGATCAAATGTTCATCATCATCATCATTTGGGAGAATGATTTAAATGAGGTGGAACACCTCATGCCATTTAAATAACACTATATTTGATTTAAATCTCAAGAAATTCATATAAGAGAGTTTGGAACCAGGGGTCCAAACATCCCATGAATTCATGTGAGACAAGTTTAAATGAAGTGTAAGACTTCACACAATTTAACTTTAAGAGTTTTGGATAATATCAACTAGTTAAACTAGTCAAAATATCCATTCATTAAACCATGGCATGATCATGCAAAGTGACCACACCATTTTATTGCATAAACAATTAGTGTAAGTCAAAAGTGAGCTATTAGAGTTGGAATTAACTTAATATCTATTTTGGTTGATTTTTAAGAATTATTTGAATAGGGAAAAGTCCCTGGCTTGTTATTTTTGTCACATTAATTCTACAAAGAATTTGACCCTGAGGCCAGTGGCATTGGATAGAGAATTTCAGTGGCTTTCCAACAATATCAAATTCACTAAATTTGGTTTAGCCAATTGGAAACTATTTAATTTCAAAGTTTGGGCAGTATTGAAAATGTTTGGAAAATGTTTAAAACGAATTTGAATTAAACAGGCCGGCGGGAAAAGCTAACGGGCTGAAATGGTTTAAACAGGCCCAAGGCCAGCCCACCACGCGTACATTGCCCGCGTGGGCTGCACGACAGGGGGTCCCGCATGTCGGCGGCGTTTAACGCCGAAGCGGTACGGGGTGACGTGGAGCGTAGGATTAGAGAGGGATCTAACGGCTGAGGTGCATCGTCTCGCCGGCGAGAGAGAGGTTCGCCGGCGGCTCGGGTAGGGGGTGGGAGAGCTAACCAGGGCTCCCGCGGTGGCTGGCAGTGTGCGTGATGTCGATGTGGACGACGGCGAAGCTCTGGCACCGGCGGCGTCTCTGGATCGGCTCCAATCGACGGCGGCGAGGTGCGGTGCGGCGGGCTCCGGGCTTCAAATTGGAGCAACTCCGGCAAGAATCGAGCGAGTGGTTGGGTGGAGGAGAAGCGGTGGAGGGTGGTGAACGTGGTGGTGTGCTCAGCTTCGTCCAGGGAACGCGGTATTTATAGATGGCCAAGGGTGCGGCTTGGCCGTGAAGAAGTCGACCATGGCGCGGCGTCTACGGTGAGCGGTCGAGCTAGGCGAGGGTGCTACGGTGTTCTCCTCGTCCGAGGCGACTCAGAGGTGGTGATGGCACGGTCGAGGGCGGCGTACGTGGGCGAAGCATTGCTTCCGTGTCTGCCGTGCTGGTCGCGGGATCGCGTTGTCATCTCCGGCGACGGCGGCCACGGGTCGGGGTCGAGAGCATGTCCGGTGGTTGCGTGGCGACGCGGCGATGCTCAACGGCTGGTCGGCGAGTCCGGGCGTGCTTGTGGTGACGGCGCGGCGCGTGGCCGGTGTGTGCCCGCGGCGTGCACACGCGCGACGTGCGCGCGGCGTCCAGTGGCGCCATGGACGCGAGCTGGTCTCGGCGTTGTCGAGCTCCTCCTCGACCAGGGCTGTGCTAGGCGAGGCTAGGCGGTGTGGTGGCGTCTTTGTGGCGAGGGGGCCAAGGTTGGCAAGCAATGGAGAGAGGGGGAGGCTCGGCATGGTGATGCCATGGCCGGCATGGCCATGCCATGCAATCTAGCTCCTCCTCATTAGCTCCACTATGCTTCCCTTAGGGTTAGAGGGGGCAGGGGAACAATGTAGTGTAGCTTTGGTTTGAAAAATGTGAGGTAGATCACTATTTGCAATAGTGTGTGAATAGGGTTCAAAATTGGAAAATACAAAAATATCAAAAATGGAAATAATGCAAAAGGTGAATGTTTGTGAAATGTGAGTGTTGAGATAAGTTGTATTTGACCAGAGATGAGTTGAGGTGGTGGTGGAAAAATTGGATTTCAAAAATGGCCCAAAATGGCTAAGTGAAGATTGTTGAACTCATTATAAAGTTGCCACTTTGGGTGAGCATAGCTAGTGATCAAAGATGAATTTGGCAGGGTGGTCTTCATCAAAGTTGTTCACCTTGATGTTGACTTTGAAATGGTGCAAGGAGTTAGCAAAGAATGG
The DNA here is from genome assembly GCF_019359855.2 of Lolium perenne. Classification (NCBI taxonomy): domain Eukaryota; kingdom Viridiplantae; phylum Streptophyta; class Magnoliopsida; order Poales; family Poaceae; genus Lolium; species Lolium perenne. Next base: position 277,769,694 of record NC_067245.2, read on the forward strand.
TTTGGGAAAATTGAATTGCAGGGGCTCAAAGTGGTGATCAGATGAAATTGGCAGATTTGGTCATCATCACATGTGAGTGGGAAATGTGTTGGAAAATTATTTGAAAAAGTGAAACCTTGGTTCCAAAAGTTGTGATAAGTGTTTAGTAACATTATTCAACTAATGGTGAAGACCAAATAGGTCTAGGGTCAAAATTTATAAAAATGCCATAGGGCATATGTGAGGGTTTTTAGGGTTTTTCAATTATGGGAATTTCTTCCACTTTGATTTATTTGGTTGGTGATCTTCACATGATCACTCTAGGGTTTTAGAGCATAACAAATACAAGTAATAACAATCATCATGGCATATCACTCAAATGCACAAGTCCTATGCATGGTACTATATGCAAAAGAAAAGTTTTTGTTGGTTTGAAAATTTGTTTTTTTCTGGAATTCTCTAACTTTCTTTTTCATTGAAATTTGGGGTGTTACAAACCCTTCCCCCTTACAAAAGATCTCGTCCCGAGATCAAAAAGAAAGTTAGGTACTAAAGAGATCTGGGTACTCCTTCTTCATGAAGTCTTCGCGTTCCCGGTGGCTTCATCCTTGGTATGATTGCTCCATTGGATCTTTAGAAACTTGATGCTTCGGGTGCGGGTGGTTACGTATGCTTCTTCGAGGATGCGAATCGGCACTTCGCGGTAAGTCGGATCCTTGTTGATATCCACCGATCGGTGATCGATGTTCTTGAACACTTCGGTCTTCTCGGGGGACTTCAAGACATTTCGGAGAAGTGAGATGTGAAAAACGTCGTGCACGGCCGACATTTCTTCGAGCAACTCCAGTTGATAAGATACTTCACCTCGGCGGTGAGGACTTGGAAAGGTCCCACGTGGCGAGGTGCAAGCTTTCCTTTCAGCTGAAACCTTTGCATCCCTTTCAAGGGGGATACTTTGAGATAGACAAAATCTCCGATCTCAAAGGTCATCTCCAGAAACGTCTCTTGTCGGCGTAGCTCTTACATGCGGATTGCGCGGTCTTGAGGTACTCACGGATCTTGTGAACCTTCTCTTCGGCTTCACGAAGAACGTACGGGCCGAAACCCGACTCTCTCCGACTTCGACCGATTCGGGGGTACGGCACTTCCTTCCGTACAAGGCTTCAAAGGGGGCCATCTGTAGGCTGGCTTGATAACTATTGTTGTATGAGAATTCTGCGTAAGGTAGGCGGTCTTCCCACTTGGATCCGTATTCCGGTACGCATGCTCTAAGCATGTCTTCCGATGTCTGGTTTACTCTCTCGATCTGCCCGTCGGTGCGAGGGTGATAGGCGGTGCTGAAATTTAGGCGAGTGCCTAGTCCTTCATGCACTTTCTGCCGTAACCTTGAGGTGAACTGTGATCCTCTATCGACACTATCGATTTGGGGGTTCCATGCAAAGCGACTATTACGGAGATGTAGAGTTCAGCTAACTTGGGGCCTTGATAGGTGGTTTTGACGGCGATGAAATGGGCGACTTTGGTCAATCTATCGACCACTACCCATATGGAATCATTGCCTTTCTTTGGATTTGGGCAGTCCGGTGATAAAGTCCATTCCTACGGAGTCCCATTTCCATTACGGAATCTGAAGGGGTTGCAACGATCCGGCGGGTCTGCGGTGTTCTCGCCTTAACTCATTGGCGGATGTCACACTTAGCGATATAGCTACCGATCTCTCTCTTCATTCCGTGCCACCAAAATTGTTCTTTCAGGTCTGGTACATCTTGGTACCTCCGGGGTGGATTGAGTAAAGGGTGTCATGGGCTTCTTGCAGGATGACTTGTTTCGGTCGAGTCCGATGGTACGCAGAGGCGTTCTTTGTACCAAAGCACTCGGCCGTCAATGGTGAATCCGGGGCTTTTCCTGCGGCTATCTGTTTCTTGATTCCATCAATGCTAGCGTTGTCCTTTCGGGCTTCCTTGATCTGACCAATCAAGGTGGGTTGCGATTCGATCTTGGCTAGGAATCCTTCACTTACAAGTTCAAGTCTGAACTGTTCAAACTCTTGGTGCAAACTAGGCTGTTCGGTTGCGAGCATGGAGTTCAAGCGGCACGACGATCGACTCAAAGCATCCGCTACCACATTGGCCTTGCCGGGGTGGTAGTGAATCTCCATGTCGTAATCCTTGATCAATTCGATCCATCGGCGTTGTCTCATGTTTAACTCCTTACGGGTGAAAATGTATTTGAGGCTTTTGTGGTCGGAGTAAATCTCGCATCGATTACCCATGAGGTAATGACGCCAAACTTTCAAGGCTAAGACCACGGCTGCAAGCTCGAGGTCGTGGGTTGGGTAGTTACGCTCATGTTGCTTGAGTTGTCTAGAAAGGTAGGATACAACCTTTCCTTCTTGCATAAGCACGCATCCAAGTCCGGTCTTGGAGGCGTCGCAATATACGTCAAAGGGCTTTGCGATATACGGCATGATCGGGATTGGGGCTGTTGTCGGTCTACTCTTGAGCTGTTGAAAGCTCTCTTCACCTTTGGTCGGTCCACTCAAACTTTGTCCTTTTTCAGCGGTTGGGTCATGGGTCGAGCGATGCTCGAAAAACCTTCTACAAATCTGCGGTAATATCCGGCTAATCCAAGAAAAGCACGGACCTCGGTTTGTGTGGTCGGAGCTTTCCATTCCATAACAGTTTTGATCTTGGCGGGATCTACGGCAATTCCTCCTATGCAGACAAGATGTGTCCGAGGAATCCAACTTCTTCCGGCCAAAACTCACACTTGCTAAACTTGGCGTACAAGCGAGTCTTTGTCTCGGGGTTTCTAGAACAATCTCCGAATCTTGTTCATGTTCTTCTTCGGACTTGGAGTAGACCAAAATGTCGTCGATGAAAACAACGACAAATTTGTCCAAGAAGTTCATGAAGATCTTATTCATGAGATTCATGAAATAAGCGGGAGCATTGGTCAGTCCAAATGACATGACGTTGTACTCATACAACCCATATCTGGTGGTAAAGGCAGTTTTGGAATATCGGTGGCTCGGATCTTGATTGGTGGTATCCAGTTCTAAGATCAATTTTCGAGAAAACTCGGGATCCGGTGAGTTGGTCGAACAAGTCTTCGATCTTGGGTAAGGGGTATTTGTTTTTGATGGTGACATCGTTAAGCTTACGATAGTCGGTGCATAAACGATTTGCACCATCCTTCTTGTCGACAAACAAGACGGGGGATCTCCGGGGGATGCACTTGGTCCGATCAAACCTTTGGCTAACATGTCATCTATTTGCTTCTTCAGCTCCACAAGCTCGGCTGCGTTCATGTTTGTAGGCTCTGCGGGCGATGGGTCCGATTCCGGGGATTAACTCGATGATAAACTCGATATCCCGGTCCGGGGGCATACTGGGTAGATCATCCGGAAACACATCGGGGTAGCGACAAACGACCCTGATTTGATCCAGTAGGCTTGGATACACTTTGGTTGCAGGTAAATTTTACGGGTAGTTTTTCGAGAGACGTGCTCAACTACGATTCGGTCTTGCTAGTCATGGTTATGGCTTTCTTGGCGTGATCTATCAATCCATTGTGTTTGGACATCCAGTCCATTCCTAGGACAACTTCCAAACCTTTGGTTCCAAGTACGATGAGATTTGCAAAGAAATCAACATCATGGATTTTGATTGGCACATTTTTACAAAATTTTCTGGCTTTGGTGGTTGATCCGGGGATTTGAACTATCATAACATGCTTCAAACTGAGGGGTTGAATTTTACTTGTTGATGCAAAATCTTCGGTGACAAAGGAATGCGATGCTCAGGAATCAAACTACACTATAGCAGGGGTGTGGGTGACAGAAAACATACCCGCACCACATCCGGGGCTTCACAGGCTTCTTCGGCGTTCATGTGGTAGAGGCGGCCGTTGCGGTTGTTGGGGTTGTTGGGGGCGAACTTCTTGCCGGTGGAGCCACGGCGTGGCTGGTGCGCGGGCGCAGCGGTGTTGCCGGCGAGCTTGGCAAGACGCTTGGGACACTCGTTGGAGTAGTGCCCCACTACACCACACTCATAACAAGTGATAGTGCTCTTGTCCTGCTTGTTCGCAACGGGAATGGCATTGCTCCCGGTTCTGGGGTTGGTGTTGGTGTTGGTGTTGTTGGTGTTCGGGGCTCGAGGTGGAGCGCGGTTGTAGTTGTTATTGTTGTAGTTGGGGTTGTAGCCTCTGGCTTGGAGTTTCCTCCACTTCGGTTACGATAACCGGGCGAGAGTTACGTATCGGGGTTTGTTATGTCTCGGATTGAAACCTCCGCTTGAGCTAGGGCGAAACTTTTGGGGGTGGCTTGATCCACTCGATTTGCCATGCGGCGCTTGCGGTTCTCATTGGCTTGGTTCAACTTGCCCTCCATGCGGATGGCGGAGTCAACAAGGGCTTCGAGGTCGGCGAAGGGGATGTTGACGAGGACGATCTGCATCTCATCATGCAGCCCGTTCAGGAATCTCTCCTTCCTCTTTTCAACGGTGTCAGTCTCATCAGGGCATACCTTGACAAGGTGAGAAACTTGTCGCGGTACTCAACCACCGTCATGCGACCTTGTTTCAGTTCACGGAACTCATCCCTCATCTTCTTGATAAGACCCGGGGGTACATGGTACTTGCTGAACTTGAGTTTGAAATCCTCCCAAGTCATGAATTGACCTCCGTTCATGGCACGGGTACTTGTCCACCAAGCGCGAGCTGGTCCCGGCGAGGTAGTGAGTGGCGAACAACACCTTCTCGTTGGCTTCCACTCCAGCTACTTCCAGCATTGTTCTCCATAGTCTGGAGCCAATCGTCGGCGTCGAGGGCTCCTCGGTCTTGCTAAACACCGGAGGGTTGGTGTTGGAAGTTCTTGAGCTTGGATCGGGGGTGGTCATGATTTCCATGGCCTTGGGCGATGTTACGCAAGGCGATGATGTTGGCTTGGCGCTCGGCTCTCTCGGTTTCCCGGTCTGCAGCGGGGTTTGCGAAGCTGCATCATCGCGTCGTTGGTGCGATTCGGAGGGGCCATCTGAAGGTATAGAAGATCATGAGATAAGAGGGAACATTCTATGGTTCATTTTAGTTTGAAAAACATTTGAAAACTTGCAATCTTTTCATGACAAACATAACATTCATTCATTCATGCAACACATAGTACAAACTACACACATACTCCAATGGTTTTAAGAACCATTCTCATGCTACGATACAAAGGACGGGATACAACTCACACCTACTATAAGTGAAACTAGTGCAACTACTCCTCATCGTCGATATCAATCGGGACGTAGTCATCTGTCCGGCCTCCGGGAACTCGTAGTCCTCCTCCTCGGTGTTCTCGTCCTCCTCAAAGTCATCGTCATCGCTCGGAAAGGCGTCTCCTCCCTGAATATCGATGCCTTCATCGTCCTCCTCCATGTGTGAATCCGATCCTCCTGGGCCGTGACGGTGGCCTCAAGTGACGCGATCCGGTCGCGAAGGCGGCGAATCGTAGCGTCCTTCTTGGCACGCTGCTGGCGAAGGTTCCTGCGGTCGTTGTTGAGTAGCTTGATCGCCTCACCTGCTCGATGATGTGAGCATGGGTGCAGTTCGCGTAAGCGCGAGAGGCGTCGAGGTCCTCTACGAGTCACGGTAGAGCATGAAGTCCAAGTGATCCACATGGTGCCTCAGCGGGGGTGGAGTGGCACATCCATGGGTCTTCCGTCGAGTTACGCCGTGCGAGATGCGCAAAGCGTTCCTCACGAAGGGCTTCGGTATTCTGTCCGCACTGCACGAGCAAGTGCTTCTGAAGAGCACGTGCAAGCCCGTCGAGCCGGTTGCTTTCCCGAAAGAGAAAAGGATCCTCTCCGAGGTGGGAGGCTCCAGCTTGCCCCTCAAGTCGGCGGTGATAATCCACTGCGGTTCCCCTCCGCCTGGTCGTCCACCTGAATCCCGTGAAACTCGGGGTGTGGGCGGCCAAGGTGATCCGACAGGGAGTCGAGGTCATGCTCGAAGATCAAGCTTCCTCCGTTTCCAAGCTGATAAAACTTGGTGTTGAGGGGTTCATTCGGCTCCATCTGAAAGAGAATTGGATGAGTAAGTTAGAGAGTGCAAAGTGTGGCAAGGTTTTAAGTTGATTTAAAAAAGATAGACATGATCAAATTTTGGCAAAGTCTCGAAGGCAAGAGTGTAGTAAATTTTCATAAATAAGTCCTTTCATTTGATTTCAAAGTTAAATTTTTCAGAACGCCCATTCTAACTAAGGTCTTCTAAGGTCAAACAATGGCTCTGATACCAACTTGTCAACACCCGGATTTTTACGTCCGAATGCCTATTATGTCATACATCGCAATCCCAGGAATATTGTTGTTGCGAGGCATAATAGTTAAGTATCACAGTCATCATTCATTACAACCCATAAGTCTTACAAACTGGAATCACATGATCCATATTACACGAATAGTTGATCTATTGATCAACAAACAAACACAAGTTCATAGTTCAACATAGCGGAAGCGTAAGATACAAGGACTCTCTAGTCCACAGGCCAACGCTTGACGTCGGAAGGCGCTTAGTTGTCGTAGGCGTCCTGCTGGTCATCTCCTTGTTCATCTTCATACTCTGGCCATTTGAATAGCCAGGGACAAAGCCGTGAGTACGTTGAGTACTCGCAAACTAATTCAAGAAAAAGTGCTAGACATTCTAGTAGGGTTTGCTAAGCTCTAGTTTATTTGCATAAAGCTAGTTTTGGTTCACAAAGTTTTGAGAAAAACTTATTCAAGTGCTAACTAACCCAAGGGGGAACATTAGTGTCATTCCCACCATTCAAGTGGTGATTTCAATTCAATTCACCACAAGTCAATTCACCATCACCTTTCAACATCATTTTCAAAGATATGACATCGGAAACTGTATGGCCTTTCCAACCGTCCGTAACCGTGGACGCGGCTATTCGAATAGGTTTACACTCTGCAGAGGTTGCACACTTGTGCCACAACATTTGATTTCATCCGTCGGGATTTCCCGAATAATCGTAACACGATGCGCGGATCATCAACCATAACCTTTCACTTACGAATCCTAGTATGAGCACCTCTCCCCATGAGCTTGGCCTCCCGGTGAAGACCAGCATCAACTTTGGGAGCGCACGGGGCTTGGGCCGGACATTCACCTCCTTTCGCATCATATCGTATCGTTTCTTTTGTGGTAGAGGCAGCTTTCGGCATAACCCCGATGACGCTTGTTTAGAGGGAACCCATACTAAGACGCATAAACTTCCGGTTAAGCCCTACCCATAATCGGGTATTGTGGGGGTACTTGAGAATTGGAAAGGTATCGCATTCAAACCCACATCATGTTTTATCAAAAATCACCATCTCCTCTTGGTCATATTCACCTTCAAAACTCATTCAATGGAATGCCTCTTCATTCCAAGGTTTAAAAATCCTTTCAAAATCACAAAGTTCCCATCTAGAGTAGTTAAGGTTAGTTCATTAGCACTAGCTCTAATTCATGAGAGGTGCTACCTTGCTTTGCTTGGAAAGGCTAACTCCCTACTCTAAAAACCACTTGTATTTTGACCAAAGTTAACTATAAAAGGAAAATCATTTGGAAAACAAGTAAAAACTTGGAATGGGTTCACATCAGAAAAGGTAAGACATGGTGCCTTGCCCCAAGGGGGCTTTGCACTTGGCAAGAATAAAAGCTTGCATAGTAATTTAGCTTGCCTTGGTAGTTCTCAAACTGTTCCTCTTCCTCCTCCTGGTAGCAACCTTCTTCTTCGAGCGTACTCTCGGTTGCTACCATCTAAATTTGAATACGAGTATAATTACTCACTAATTCCATGGCTATTCCACACATCACAAATAAACACACAAACTACTCTATGCACACACATAAATAAACTAGGGTGCATGGGTTGTGGGATTTAAATAGGATTTGTATTCTATATGTAAATGATAGTTTCCATAGGGTTCTTGAGAAATAATTTCCTCTCATTGAAATCTTCTTAAGATTTAATTTCTCCAACAATCATGGATGAACTCATCTTGACCTAGATCAAATGTTCATCATCATCATCATTTGGGAGAATGATTTAAATGAGGTGGAACACCTCATGCCATTTAAATAACACTATATTTGATTTAAATCTCAAGAAATTCATATAAGAGAGTTTGGAACCAGGGGTCCAAACATCCCATGAATTCATGTGAGACAAGTTTAAATGAAGTGTAAGACTTCACACAATTTAACTTTAAGAGTTTTGGATAATATCAACTAGTTAAACTAGTCAAAATATCCATTCATTAAACCATGGCATGATCATGCAAAGTGACCACACCATTTTATTGCATAAACAATTAGTGTAAGTCAAAAGTGAGCTATTAGAGTTGGAATTAACTTAATATCTATTTTGGTTGATTTTTAAGAATTATTTGAATAGGGAAAAGTCCCTGGCTTGTTATTTTTGTCACATTAATTCTACAAAGAATTTGACCCTGAGGCCAGTGGCATTGGATAGAGAATTTCAGTGGCTTTCCAACAATATCAAATTCACTAAATTTGGTTTAGCCAATTGGAAACTATTTAATTTCAAAGTTTGGGCAGTATTGAAAATGTTTGGAAAATGTTTAAAACGAATTTGAATTAAACGGGCCGGCGGGAAAAGCTAACGGGCTGAAATGGTTTAAACAGGCCCAAGGCCAGCCCACCACGCGTACGTGCCCGCGTGGGCTGCACGACAGGGGTCCCGCATGTCGGCGGCGTTTAAACGCCGAAGCGGTGCGGGGTGACGTGGAGCGTAGGATTAGAGAGGGATCTAACGGGCGAGGTGCATCGTCTCGCCGGCGAGAGAGGTTCGCCGGCGGCTCGGGTAGGGGTGGGAGAGCTAACCGGGGCTCCCGCGGTGGCTGGCAGTGTGCGTGATGTCGATGTGGACGACGGCGAAGCTCTGGCACCGGCGGCGTCTCTGGATCGGCTCCAATCGACGGCGGCGAGGTGCGGTGCGGCGGGCTCCGGGCTTCAAATTGGAGCAACTCCGGCAAGAATCGAGCGAGTGGTTGGGTGGAGGAGAAGCGGTGGAGGGTGGTGAACGTGGTGGTGTGCTCGGCCGTCCAGGGGAACGCGGTATTTATAGATGGCCAAGGGTGCGGCTTGGCCGTGAAGAAATCGACCATGGCGCGGCGTCTACGGTGAGCGGTCGAGCTAGGCGAGGTGCTACGGTGTTCTCCTCGTCCGGGCGACTCTGCAGGTGGTGATGGCACGGTCGGGCGGCGTACGTGGGCGAAGCATTGCTTCCGTGTCTGCCGTGCTGGTCGCGGGATCGCGTTGTCATCTCCGGCGACGGCGGCCACGGGTCGGGGTCGAGAGCATGTCCGGTGGTTGCGTGGCGACGCGGCGATGCTCAACGGCTGTCGGCGAGTCCGGGCGTGCTTGTGGTGACGGCGCGGCGCGTGGCCGGTGTGTGCCCGCGGCGTGCACACGCGCGACGTGCGCGGCGTCCGTGGCGCCATGGACGCGAGCTGGTCTCGGCGTTGTCGAGCTCCTCCTCGACCAGGGCTGTGCTAGGCGAGGCTAGGCGGTGTGGTGGCGTCTTTGTGGCGAGGGCCAAGGTTGGCAAGCAATGGAGAGAGGGGAGGCTCGGCATGGTGATGCCATGGCCGGCATGGCCATGCCATGCAATCTAGCTCCTCCTCATTAGCTCCACTATGCTTCCCTTAGGGTTAGAGGGGGCAGGGGAACAATGTAGTGTAGCTTTGGTTTGAAAAATGTGAGGTAGATCACTATTTGCAATAGTGTGTGAATAGGGTTCAAAATTGGAAAATACAAAAATATCAAAAATGGAAATAATGCAAAAGGTGAATGTTTGTGAAATGTGAGTGTTGAGATAAGTTGTATTTGACCAGAGATGAGTTGAGGTGGTGGTGGAAAAATTGGATTTCAAAAATGGCCCAAAATGGCTAAGTGAAGATTGTTGAACTCATTATAAAGTTGCCACTTTGGGTGAGCATAGCTAGTGATCAAAGATGAATTTGGCAGGGTGGTCTTCATCAAAGTTGTTCACCTTGATGTTGACTTTGAAATGGTGCAAGGAGTTAGCAAAGAATGGTTTGGGAAAATTGAATTGCAGGGGCTCAAAGTGGTGATCGGTCGAAATTGGCAGATTTGGTCATCATCACATGTGAGTGGGAAATGTGTTGGAAAATTATTTGAAAAGTGAAACCTTGGTTCCAAAAGTTGTGATAAGTGTTTAGTAACATTATTCAACTAATGGTGAAGACCAAATAGGTCTAGGGTCAAAATTTATAAAAATGCCATAGGGCATATGTGAGGGTTTTTAGGGTTTTTCAATTATGGGAATTTCTTCCACTTTGATTTATTTGGTTGGTGATCTTCACATGATCACTCTAGGGTTTTAGAGCATAACAAATACAAGTAATAACAATCATCATGGCATATCACTCAAATGCACAAGTCCTATGCATGGTACTATATGCAAAAGAAAAGTTTTTGTTGGTTTGAAAATTTGTTTTTTTCTGGAATTCTCTAACTTTCTTTTTCATTGAAATTTGGGGTGTTACACCATCCCTATGAAGAAGGTAAAATCAGAAGATGTTATCAAATTTGTGAAAGAACACGTCATTCATAGATTCGGGATCCCCCAAACCATCATGACCGATGGAGGTTCGGTCTTTATTTCTAAAGAATTCAGAAAGTTCTGCGATGACATGGGAATTAAGCTGATCCGATCATCTCCATACTATGCTCAAGCCAACGGACAAGCTGAAGCGTCCAATCAGAGCCTGATCAAGCTGATTAAGAGGAAAATTGACGAGAACCCTAGGGTTTGGCATGAAACATTGTCAGAAGCTTTGTGGGCCTATCGCATGTCATGCCATGGAGCTATAAAAACTTCGCCATACCAGCTCGTCTATGGGCAGGAAGCCGTATTGCCTTGGGAAATTACGGCTGGATCGAGACGTGTCACGTTTCAGAATGATCTAACAGCTGAAGAATATGCAGCCCTGATGAGTGATACTATTGAGGATGCAACGGAACTTAGACTTTGGTCCTTGGAGAAGATTAAAGAGAACAAAGCCAGGGTAGCTCGCGCATACAATAAGAAGGTGAGACCAAAGGAGTTTCAGGTTGGTGATCTAGTATGGGGAGCCGTGTTACCATTAGGAACTAAGGATAAAGCATATGGCAAATGGTCTCCTAATTGGCACGGTGTTAAATTCCCAGTAGCCGTCAATGGTCAACACCTCAAGAAATATTTCCCAAGCATGTGGGACGATGGACAGTGAAACATGGGGGCCGATGTATAAAATCGGCCAGTAAAAAAAAATTATATGCAAATCACAGCCGATGCACAGACATCGACTTTAGAAACATGGATACTAGTACAGCCGATGCTCGGACATCGACTTTAGAATAATAAAAAGCCGATGCATAGTCATCAACTCTAGAGGAACAAGTTCAGTTGAGCAGGTTAACAGATCAGTTTCACGCCAGAGTCCATGGCATTTGAGATGATTCTCTCGTTGGATTTGCTGAGGAATTGAATCTATGCGCTTGAGAAGTTGACATGGACACATATTGGACCTGTGAAGGGCAGTTTGGGGAGCTAATTTTATTCTCTCAAACGAAGGTGGCAGATGACTGTGTAAATAAGCAGCTGATTTGCCTTAATGGCGTTTCATGGTGAAGGCCGATGTCCTGCCATCGGCTCTGTGCGCGTTTGACTTACTCTGGCAATCGGCAAATTTAACAAGAAGGCAAAATCAATGGAGGGATATTTTCTTCATTAATAAAGGGGATTTCTTACAAAGAAAGAGCCGATTGCTCAAGGGAGGAAGAACAAAAGAAAGGTCTATTGACCAATCTGCTACTACTACTAGACCTAAACTAGTAGGTGCTGCTCTACGGGCCATCGCTGCCCTCATCGTCGCCATCGGAGCTCTCGTCGGCGCTGCTGCCGGCGGGCTCCTCGTCGCTGCTCCCATAGCCCTCTATGGGAGCCTCCTCCTCTTCATCATCGTCGTCGTCGTCATCATCATCCGACCCGGCGCGGAAGCGCTTCGCCGGCGGGAGTTCTCGAGGGAGTCGTCGTCCTCCTCTTCTTCCTCCTCCTCGGAGAAAGTATAGTCGTCCCAGGAGAACGAGTCGTCCTCGCTCTCCGCCTCCAGTTCCCCATCGGCAAGGAACTGGAGGTCCTCATCTCCGCTGGTCAGGGACTTATCGTCCTCAGACCAGACAGAGGAGTTGTGCTCCTCCTGGTCCCATTCTTCGGGGGCGCGATGGTTGTGCGCCGCCGTCAGAACATACTCTGGTGTGGGCTCGCGGGAGGACGAGGACGAGGTAGAGAAGGATTGGGAAGAAAGATCCGACGAGGTGGAGGAGGAGGAAGAGGACGACATTGCTACAGGAGAAGGGGAATTTTTGGGTGCCGATGGCTAGAACAGAGCAAGGGGATGAAGAGGCGAACTGTTCGGCGCGGTTAAAAGGGGGTATAGTGGATTTAATGCCACAGCAGTTTCCGAGGAAGTGGTGCCAAAAGAAAAGAAAAAACAACTGTCAAATCACGCGGAGAAGTTGAGAAGGCAAGGCATCATGATGAAGGATACTGCGGCGGTTTTACCCTGCCACGACGTGACCCAACGAAGAAAAGGCAGAGTGGTTTTGGAATTATCATTTGCAAAACCAGGGGGCATTTGTTATCACCAGAATTTAACCGGATCAGAGGTGGGCCGTGATTAAAGATGGGCTTGGAGAATATGCACGGAAGATATACATGAATCGGCCTTGTACACGAAGTTTGGGCTAGTTTGCCCGTGTATCTGTAAATATAGTAGGATACGTGTCGGTTAGGTAGAATTTGGCTCGTACACGGTTGGGATTATTCCCACGTTAGAAAGTCTACGGACTATAAATATGTATCTAGGGTTATTGAGAAAGACAACAATCACGTTCACAACAAATCAATCTAGGCGCATCGCCAACCCCTTGTTTCGAGGGTTTCTTCCGGGTAAGCATCATGCTGCCTAGATCGCATCTTGCGATCTAGGCAGTATACGTTTATTCGTTGTTCATGTGTTGCTCGTGTTGAAGCCTTGTTGATGGCGAGCAACGTAGTTATCGTAGATGTGTTAGGGTTAGCATTGTTTTACTTTTATACATGCTTTTATCCATGCTATCCCTAGACATCTAGCCACCCTTGTGCCGATCTGAGGCGCAAGGGTGGCACCTTGCTTAGTCATTGTTTAGTAGATCCGATCCGTTACGATTGCTCCTTGTTCTTCAAGGATTAGTTTAATATCTACATAGTTAGGCCTTGCAAACGGGTTGAAGGATCCAGTAGCACGTAGGGTGTAGTTTGCTAGCCCTAGATAAGATGTTCCGGGAATCAACTCCATGTTGGTTTTTAGGCCTTATCTAGGGCTGGCTTATTATCATCTTGCGTGGCTGCCAGGCTCAATCACGTGTAGGATGTTCCGATTATGTGGTGAAAACCCTAAATCGTCGTAGGTCGTTTTAGCTTTATATTGATCAAGCAGGACCACCATGTGATCGTAGACCTCATACGAATCATGGGTGGATCGGTTCCTTGAGCCGATTCACAGGACAACCTGAGAGCCGATCGAGGCTCGTATTTAATGTTTACGTGTATGCCATGCAGGAAACTAAGCGAAGCAATCCATCACCTTCCTGACCAGGTATAGGTCAGGTGGCACGCTCACTGCACCCGGCATCGGACGTGCGTGCCGGAGCTTTGCGGGCCGTCGCTCGAGGGACCAGGGCCAGCCGCAGTTCTGGGAGCCTCCCGGCTCTACGTGTTGCCCGTCGCTACTCGCCGGTGGGTTTCGGACGCCAACATATTCTTGTATGGGCATGGCTATGATTAGTATTATAACTTCTCTCACTTCTCAATGTATTGTAATATCCTAAGGTCCTACTTAAGAGATGATGATATGATCCTCTAAATATATGGTTTTCCTAGGAATTCTACCTTGGTATCTTCTGTAGCTTGTTCTTCATGAAATCTGATAAACCTGCATCTTGTGGTATGCCTCCACCTCCTAGCTTCTTCATCTTGATCCTAGCTAATGTATGGAGTGGCTCTATGTGTGTGTGTTTCCTTGTATCATGCTACAAGATGACCAAATGGTTGAAGGGTGTGGTTGTATTTATAGGCTTGGGCAAGCTCTAGTATCATGACACATAGGTGGTGACTCCTGTGTTGGTTTGATGAGTAAGGTGCTTGGTTGTCATGCCCTCATCCATAGCAATCCTTTGAGCATGAGGTGGCATAGCTTGGAGAGCAAGTCATGTAGATATTTTCATCCCATGTGGCATAGAGATTATCCTCTCATATGATTTATTTTTAGATAGCCAAGTGGAATTTGTTACTAAATATCTTGTGGATGGTTTTATTATTGTTGATGAGTCACTATATCATATTTGATTGGATTTATATTATAGTATTGGTCAAAAGGTCAAGGTTGAAGGTTATTCCTCAATTTTGGATAGTTGGGTTTGATTTCACCAAGGCATGATCATATGAGTTTCAAAATACTCATAGTTAGTTTTATTCAAATAATTTGGACTATAATTCGTAATGTAAATGGATTTAGTTTTATGATATTCCATGTATTTAATAAGTTATGATTCAAATAAGAATGTGTGGCTAGTATGCAATTTAGACCCTGTGGTTTACCTTATTTATAAGTGAATTAAATTACACACAAAGGTAGTTGCTAACTTTTAAGTGTTGTGTAATAGTTCTAGTTCCTTTTGATCCAACCTATGGATCAAATTATGTCTACCCAAAATAAGGTTTTAGCAAAGATCACAGTGAAGTTTATAGCGCTTGACTTGATGATCTACTTCAATTCCAGAAAGTCAAGTGAAACTTCAGTTACTGTGGTAAGTTTTATTTGAAAGCGTGAAAATTTCCCGGATTTTCTATGCATGAAAGCAATGCACACTTTGGTGTTCTCTCATTTTGTAGCCTCTAAACCTGGGATATTACAATATGCATGACATGGCATATATGGTGCAATGCAAATTATCATATTAATCGGAGTCGGAACTCCGGACAAGCAAATTAAGGTTGGAGTTGCACATCTATCGGCAAAATTAAGTGTTGATTAACATGGCATATCATGGCACTTCAATATTAAACGGGGCGGGGAAAATCTAGTCGGTGTCCGAAATACTCCGCATATATGTTAGGTGAACATGCAAAACTATCACGTCGCATCATGATGCGAGATGCTAACAGATGTATGGATGTCATATTCATGTTCCTCATATTTTTCTGATCAATTTTCATATATAACACTTTTTATTTCGAATTACGGTTTAAAAGATATGATTTATACGAGATATACACATTTTCTGTAATTTTCAGTAAAACATGAAAGGGGGCTTGGGCTTTTCTCACCGAGAGGAAGCTAGCCACAGAGGCTGACTGGCGGGCCAGGGGTGCTGACTGGGCAGCGGCACCGCGGGTTGAGCTCCAGGAAAACACAGGGACTTCTTCAGAAAGTGCAGGGACCGTGGGTTCAGGGTACAGATCTTGCAGGGGGCTAGATGCAAAATCGACGGGATCTGGATCTGAGATGTTTTTCTCACCGGGCGGAACCTAGCCTGGGCGGCTAACGGGAGGGGCCCAGGCGACAACGTGGCCGCCATGCTGGCGAACCATGCGTGCACGCCCATGAGGTGTTCGACACGGTGTGGCGGTGACCACCTGCGGCACGGCATGGACGCGCGCTTGCGACGCATGCCATCCCGGGAAGCCGGCGTGGTTGCAGGAGGTACGCCTCGTCGGCGCGGACGTGGAGGAGGTGGCGCCGTCACCAGGGAGTCGCCGGAAGCTCACCGGTGACGGACATCTGCGGGCTGCGGCGTCGGTCACAACGGTGAGGAGGAGAAACAGGAAGCAACGAAGGGAGAGAGGATGTCTGGGAGGTGCGCGAGCTCACCAGCGTGCTCGACATGCGGACGCCGGTGCCGGAGGATAAAGGAGCTCGCCGAAATTGGAGAAATTGCCGCCGAACTTCGGAGAAGGGAACAGCGAGGTGTGCTCGATTGGAGGGCTCCCAGAGCGATTCCTCGCACCAGGACGTAGAGCTCGACGAGGCGGATCTCCAGGGTCCAACGGCTTGGCGAGGGGTGGACCAGAATGGCGGGGCGCCGGCGAGGAGCTCACGGTGGTTCACAGAATAGAGAAAAAAAATGAGAAGGGGGAGATGGCGGTGGCGTGAGAGGGGGGAAGAGGGAGGCTAGGGTTTCTGGGAGTGCCTCAGATGCGGAATAAAAGGGGGAGGGGAGATGGTGGCGCGGTGGTTTGCGTGGGCGCGGTGGTGAGGACCACGGGAGCTCACGCTCCTCGCGTGAGGTGGAAGACGACAAGGGAGGTCGTACCGTTTCGGAAAGAAAGGGGGTCGTGCTGGACTTGGGCCAGAGGAGGGAGATGGGCTACAGGGAGGAAGGAGCTGGGCTGGCCAGAGAGAAAGAGAAAGGATGGAAGAGATGGGCCGCCGGGGAGAGAGGTCCAAGGAGGTACCTAGGGTTTTCCTTTTCTCTTTTTATTTTAAAATTGTTTTGCAAATCAAATTGAAACCAAACCAAAACAACACCACTTTATTTTGAAATCTGAAAACATTGAAAATAATTTTGTTTGTTTGATACCTTTATAGATTAGAGTTTTATTTTAAAAGAAAGGACAAGGGGGATGGTTTATTATAAGACCCATATGAGAGGGAAACCGAAATAGTTTGGGTTTGTCAAAATAATTTTATTTATTAAAAGCATAGATGATATGATGCATGATGATGCATAAAAAGGAAAATAACAAACAAATCTAATAGGGGTGCTACCCGGGGCCGTTACATAATGCTACATATTGTGTTTGCTGGGATCCGATGAATATTGAATACTACTATTGAGTTGATTATAGACTTGTTTATATGTTATTTGTGATTTTGCATTCTCCCCGTTGCTAGTAGATGCTCTGCCCAGCTCTAATTTGTTTTCCCAGCATGTTATTTATCTTTATGGAGAGACACGTCTAGTGAACTGTGGGCCCCGCTCCTTTCTTTTACACTGATAAAACCATCTACTGCAAAGTATTGTTCTCTTTATTTCACTGCAAACAAATATCTTTTTCCACACTATACGTCTAATCCTTTGTTTTCAGCAAAACCAGTGAGATTGACAACCTCACTGTAAGTTGGGGCAAAGTATTTTGGTTGTGGTGTGTGCAGGTTCCACGTTGTTTCTGACACTGGTAGTGCGTCCTGCCAAAGTCAGCCAACAACACCTTCAGAAGTGATTTCTTTCTCCCACTAGTCGATTAAATCTTGATTTCTTACTGATGGAAAACTTGTTGTTGTGCTCATAATACCTTCCTCTTGGGGTTTCCCAACTGCGTGCTCTGCACAACATCATCGCCTGGGTGCGCCGAGCCAGCAGCCGAGCACCATGCCTCACCGCTGGCTGGCATTCCACCCTCCTCATAGACCCGAGTCTGCCGGCTCGGCTTCTCGCTGTTGATGGCTTTGTTAATTCAAAGTTGGGCACTTGAGTGCCTTTTATCTAAAAAAAAAGTAAACCCGAATGTATTGTTAACAGGATGATCTACAAATCATAGCCCGGCTGAAATAGTACTAGCACAGCAGTACATTATGCCATTTTCAAGTATCAGCACAAGTGTAGAACCCATAAAACTGAGACTATGGTGTCAGGTGCAGAACACATCCGCAAACTTCAAACTGCAGAAATCAGCACTCGTAGCAGCAGTAGCATCCATGTTCAAGAGCATTTAGACGATCCAACTGCGTCCGACTCAGGTACTATGCAAAATCTGAGGGCGTCGGACTGCATGACCTGCTGCCTCGATGATGGAGCTGACGCGTCGTAAGTGAATCGTACATGACACATCGTGTGTATGCTACAGTTTGGAAA
The DNA here is from genome assembly GCF_019359855.2 of Lolium perenne. Taxonomy (NCBI): domain Eukaryota; kingdom Viridiplantae; phylum Streptophyta; class Magnoliopsida; order Poales; family Poaceae; genus Lolium; species Lolium perenne. Next base: position 277,787,627 of record NC_067245.2, read on the forward strand.
TCCTAACTGAAGTGCACTCCCTCTAGGGATAACATTGATGACTCAACTCGGAACTGCAGAATCATGTGAGCCGAAATAAAATTCTTATGGGCCATTTCCTACAACACAGCAGGGTTTGGCAAATAAGCTTCTACAGTTGAAGCAATTCTGAGCCAGTTTTGCCTAATCACACCACCCGTATGTACTTCGACCTCCGCGACCCGCCATATATCTATCTTACCTCAGAATAATGAATTGCATGTATGTAATGAACAACTGAGGTCATTTCTCGCCACAACCACAATCTAGCATCATGACAAGTTTAAAACAGAACACGATCTCAGAAAACAGCATTGCAAAATAAGATGGATGGTCTGTGTCGATCAGTCTTGGTGGAATAATGGAAAACTAACACAACTGAGCTTGAGCAATAAGGATGCCTCAAGCTTAGGCTCAACAAAATGTAGGCATCTCACTACACTCAGCGGAGCCATACTAACACAGACGAAGCCTCTTCAGCAAAGTAAGCCCCACAACGAGAACATCATGCCAACAACGCGTACGATTAGGGGTCTGCTGGCACTACTGAATCTCACTAACGATATTTAGGCCTTGAGTTCTGCATATAAAACACAAACAGCATTAGTTCACACTTGCTAGGATGATGTGACCATGTGACAGCGGTTTTGAGAAGGCGCTTGACAATACCTGAAACCTTGGCCTGCTAATATGCAGCGAGTCCATCTTCACTAAATTCTCGGCATCGTCAAGCTCAATGACAGCGTTGTTTACAGCATTCGACAGATCTTTGTCTTCACAGGCATCAAAATAGCATCCTCGATCTTGTGCATCTTTCACTATCTTCTGCCAAACAGACTTGCTATTCGACAAAGTTGTCCCATTTCCTACTATCCATAAACAGTGTCTGGCAACACCCAAAAAGATAAGTAAGACCTTCTGATGATTTTCTAAAGACGCAACAGTCCTACAGAATATTGTTTGTGAAATAAAAGTGATACCGTTGGATTCATATTCTAAAATACATTTCTCATAGTTACAACTTCATAGTTAACAACCCGTTATAAAAAAACTAACTATCAAAAGTTAATTAGGAGTTTAGGACACCAGCATTAAGGTATTTGCATTTTTTTTTCTCGCCTTTGCATGTACCCTGAGCAATAAGGAAACTTACTTAGCCCTTGTCAAAGCTACATTGGTCCTCTGCATGTTTGTAAGAAATCCAACAGAACCAGCCTTGTTGCTCCTCACTGTTGATATGATAATGATATCTTCCTCTGCACCTTGGAAACCATCCACAGATTTCACTTTCACAGAGAAACCATCATGCATATTGTAGGATTTCCCAAGTTTTTCATTTATTGCTCTAACTTGAGCATTATATGGGGACACAACACCAACAGAGATCTTGATTCCTGTAGAGACTGACTCTGCAATAAGATAAAAAGAGAAGAAATATTTCATGCACTGAGCCAAGGTCAAGGATCTAGTGGTTCAGATTATTTGTACATTAGGGAACAGCAAACTTATTTTTACTTCCCCTCAAAATATTTGGCATATGCACTAGCATCCAAGTTTAGCTGACATTTTCTCTCTTGAGCACACATTTCTCTTGCCCCTCTCTTCACCATTTACTACTGAAAACTAACTTATCTTTCGTATTCCTGACACATTGATCAACGTAAGAGAAATTTAGCTGACATTTTCTCTCTTGGGCACACATTTCTCTTGCGGTCTTGCCCCTCTCTTCACCATTTACTACTGAAAACTAACTTTTCTTTTGTATTCTCAACACATTGATCCCATAAATATCATGCTTATTTCCTCAGGTAATGTACTCCAACCTCTTCTGTTTTCTATTACAAAAATTGAGTAGTTCAACTAAAGAATTAATCTTGATGATTACCTTTGAACAACCTCTGCACTATCCGCGAAACTGCAGCAGCTTCAATTGTGTTTTTCAGGCTACGGCCGTGCTTCTCAGTTGTTTCATGTCCTCCCTCTACATTTATGAATGAGTACGACCCAAACACTTCGCTTGCTAAAAAGTTCTTTTCGTAGCTTTTAGTGGTCACATTTGGACCATCAGATATCTTCCCATCGTAAAATGTAACAACTGGAAACCTGCTTATTTTTGGATGCATCCTGTATTGCACATTGAGAAGGTGCTTACCATAGCCCAGCATACTTAACCTCTCGAAGACACTTCGCCCGAACTTAGCATTGTCAGATATCTACAGAATCACATTAAATATCAATATATTTCTTGCAAAAGAATTGAGCAACAAGAATAGTCAATACATAAAGCTTACTTTGCTTTTCACCAGAGCAGGTAACTGATATTCATCTCCAATGAAAACAGCCTGCCTTATACCAGGCAGCTGTAAGGGAATTAAGGTCTCACACTCTTTGAGCTGTGCAGCCTCGTCGACAATCAGCAACTCCAGAGGATTTAAATTTTCAGGCTTCGTGACCAATCCGCATTCAGAAATAGAATTGTCCATGGGCACATTATACAACCTGAAAGAACTAGAAACTGTACAGAGAATGCATTTCGCTCGCTGTAACAAATACAGTTGAATTGACCTCGTGCTGTAACAATCTGGAAGCTCCAAGTTTTTACGAAGATATCGTAGTTCTTGCACACACAGGGATCTGGCCAGCTTGAACTTAGATTTCTTGCATGTGTTAGTCCGCAGAAATGCTACCTGCTGAGGCCAGGAAACAGGGTTACAGTCCTCTTTTATATTTCCCTCAAGAACTTCATCTGGCCAAATATCATCACTATCCGCATAACAATTTATCGAAGTATGGAGAATTTCACTCAATTCAAGCACTTCCAGCATACACTGAAAGCTCTGTCCTGTTTCTGAACTTCTTGGATGATCACTGTACAGTATCTCAATGCAATTGCACAAATTCTCCAAAAGTTTCTTGTAACTACCTTTAAAATAATCCTTGAATGGTAGTACTCTGAATGCTTTCTTCATAGCTTCAGAGTCATACCGTCCTTCCTTGTGGCACTTTTCTTCCTTGTCTTCAGGCGTGTTGTGGATTGGCTTGCGGAACACTGAATGAAGTGCAAGAAGATGATCATTGGACTTGTGGAACACAGAGAGAAGTGCGACAAGACGATCGTCGCGCAGGAGTTTGTCCCTATATTTCATTTCCTCAAGAATATACCCTATGTGCAGCTTGTACTTGGTCACAGGATTCTCTAGAAGATCTATCAGGGCACATAAGCAATGCCTCCAACCAGTGTTTGGGACGTAACATGATAACAAACGCTCTGCACGTGAGTCAAGGAATACCATGGAAAGATCATCACTATCATCTATCTTCATCCTATCTTTGTTTCCAAACAGGACAATGTCATTCAGAAAGCAGACGCTGCCATCTGAAGACTCTCCAACAAGCCTCACAATTCGAGATGCAACTTCCATTACGGCAGTATTGGTTGGTGCACAGGTAAGTGTCCTTAAGCCCTTGATGAGCATTGCCCACAGGATAGTGCTGATGGTTTTTGTTTTACCTGTCCCAGGGGGGCCCCAAATGAGTTTTATGGAAGGTGAGTAGTTCTCCATTTCTGAGGCACAGTCTGCTACTGCATTCAGCTGTGAATCATTTAAGTTGAACTTCTCGATGCCAAGACCATCAATTGATCTACGAGCAAAACATTGAGATATCTGGGAGCACGAAGAGCTTTCCACTACCTTCAAGGCAAAATGAGCAAGTAAATCAGTTAACTAGAGTAATATATAAATATTACTGACATATTCAATGTGCTGGAAAGCAGAAGTAATGTTGGTGCAGAGAAAATCTTGCATGGAGATCTACAAGTTGCCAAAGCATAATGGGAGACAGCCTACGTCCTGTATCATACATCTAAAGGTTGCTATCAGAAATAGTAGTAAAGTATTTAAAAGTACATATAATCATTTATGCATGTAAACAACTGGCATACCTTTGGCTTGTACTGCCAAGCTAGATTGATGATACCAGTACTAGTCCTTCTGTTCGGATCACCTATTTCCATATGAAGGCAGTCCCATATACGGGTGAAGGTCTTCATATTTATGAGGAACACAACAAATGATGGCTCCATAGGTTTTTTTGTTTCTGAATCTACTTCAACAGGAATAGAAGATGAAAACCGAACAATACAGCAATTGGGTGGGAAATCTCCATCTTCTTTGTCTTCACATTTTAGAACTAAACCTAAAACATACGATGCCTTATTTTGTTTCAAATCAGACACATGACGCGGTTTCTGCAAGGACACAACTATTATGTCCCCCTCTTTGGGATCATATGTCTCTCTGGACTTCTGATCCTTTGATGGCTTAGAAACCTCAAAACAGAATATTGATTTCTCATCATCAAGCTTCTCCATCCAGACTATCTGTATATAGTTTGCCTGAGCATAACCGTCCAATGATGAGAAGAGATCAGCATGTACTTCTTCAATCAGAGGACATTTGAACGAGTCCAGATAAGTGTGTAATGACGTGAAGGTATCCGGTATGCTCTTGACCTGCATGAATTTCCACACTACTTCATCAGTTCTCATTTCAAATAAAATTTGAGCAGACTATGACCAGTGTGAGAAGAACAACGCAATAGAATACTGGAATGCAATGCAATAAGCGCAATATAATAAAACCCATATAGATTAATAAATCAGGATTCAGCACTGGACTAATATTAGAACAGACAAAAAAACCAAGCATGTTGAAATGAGAAAACAAAGTGCATAAATGTATATATTTGATAATGTACAAGTTACAGTACTACCATGGAGATTTTATATAAAAAAAGTATGATTCGGTTTGAAAGATGTTTTTATTCAAAGGGACCGCTTTTCGGCTTGGCAGAACAACAAACACCTAGCATGCAAGCTCCGGTTATCATCCATAAGGCACGGCTGAGTAGAAAGTAGGCTACCGGGCAAAGGCGAACCAAATATATTTCGACTAGGTGAGCGACGAGAGCGGTCCACAGGCGGAGGGTCACCCCTGGGCGGGCAGGGTTGCAGAGCGGTCTCCATTGGAGGAGCTCGACTCACACCATCTCCCTGGGCAACGGAACACAAAACAGATGGGAGAGCGATGAATGGGCCTCGACGAGCGGCTAGAGAGCGGCATTACCCACAACTTGGGCCGACCTGGCCTGTAGGCTGTAGCCCAGAGATTCTGGTGCCTTCATAGGGCTTTTATATAAAATAGTATTTTAATCAACTACAACATTCTGCTCTAAATCGCTAGAAACAAATCCCCTAGAAAACCAATTAGTACAGTAGTATATTATGTTGGGATAGAAATAAACTATATTCCCTTCCGAAAAGATAAATTCCATAATGCTTTTTTCAGAGAATCTTATTCACCATCCAACTATAATGCAATTTTGTATAACCAGACTCTTTTACCATAGTATTAGGCTGGCTCTAAAAAATCAGCTGTAATGCAATTTTGTACAGAAAAAAAAACATAAAACAGCTACATACTTAGCTATACAAGCTTTTATCTGCAGGAGAATTCCATAGTATTAAGCTTCAATAAGTGAGTTTTTTTTTCTGCAGGAGAATTCCATAATAATATACTTAGCTATACAAGCTTTATCTGCAGAGGTGGAGCTATGTACAAGTCAGGCGGGGACGATTTCTCCTTGGAACACCTATCGCAATTTGTGGAGCTTTGGGGTCTCATACAAAACTTCCACCTTAATGAGGACCTCGAGGATGACATTACTTGGAAGCTCACCGAAAGTGGCCACTACTCTTCCAAGTCCGCCTATGAGTTGCAATTTTTGGGATCCACCTTCTCACCCCTATACAACTCCATGTGGAAAATGTGGGCGCCGCCTAAGATCAAGTTCTTCACTTGGCTTGTCTTCCAAAATAGAGTGTGGACCGCCGATCGCTTGGAAAAAAGGGGGTGGCCTAACTATGGGACTTGCCCTCTTTGTGATCAATGCACGGAATCCGTCGACCACCTTCTTATTCATTGCCGCTTCACTTTGCGTCTTTGGGATATGGCCAAAGAAACCTTTGACACCCCGGTTTCCCATGTTAATAATTGGGCAAATCTTGCCTTCCCGGAGTGGTGGATCATGATATCATCCGGGCAAAATCGCAAGGGTATGGCTTCTCTCGCTATGCTCATCATTTGGGAGATTTGGAATGAGCGAAATGATAGAATCTTCAAGAACAAAAGCTCACCTACGCAAGTCGTTTTTGAGAGGATCAAGAAAGAAGCGACCCTTTGGGTCATAGCGGGTGCGAAAGGTTTGGGTGTTTTGATGCCGCGAGAGTAGAACTTGTAATATCTAGAGACCTTTTACCATTCTTGTAAACTCCTCTCTTAATTAATGAATGGGCAAAGCTTTTGCCCGCGTTTCAAAAAAAAAAAAAAAAAAAAAGTTCAGGTTTTTTTTTCACTGCATCCATTTGAGGTTTTATAAGATCGATCAAGCCCTAATGAACGAAACATGCGTGGAATCGTAGTGACGGAGTAGTTGGATGAATGCTAGTACAAGCAATGAAGCAAACAAGACGAGATCGAACTCAGGAGACACGAGCTGTACGTTACCTGCTGCCTGAGGAGGTCCCTGTTGAAGATATCCTGGACGGACCAAGAGAACATTTTTCTCTCCAGGGAGCCGAGATCGAACTTGCAGAGCTTCCGGTCATCCTTCACCACGGCACCCCAGTAGCTGAGCACGGACTCCCTCTTCCTCTTCGCCGCCTCCTCGGCCTCCCTCTTGGCCCCTGCTGCATCGCCGTCACTCATGGCGCAGCTGCCGCTCTCCTCCCCTAGCTCGGACCGTTGCTAAGCTACGAGGAAGAGGAGAACCAGCGGCGCATGCATCGTTGGCGCTGCCTGTTGAGCGTGTTTAAGTTGCGTTGAGCTGTTGGAGTTCCCGAGATGAAGTAAATGCGGGCTGCGAGCGTGCCCGACTCCGTGCGAGCTGTGTCCCTTCCCGATGGGCGTGCATCCGCCTCACCTCCAAAAGTAGCGAATCGAACGCAAGATTCCCCCGGATATGGCGGGATGCTAGCTGCGACGTTTCATTGCGCACGGGCTTGCAAACGCAAGATTTGCACGATCCTGTGCCAGTGTGCCAACCCTGGTAGTACATGTTTGCCAGTGACATTGTGACAAGAGAGATGGGACGCTTCTATTTTTCTACGTGAGAGAGAAACTATGATGATAACCAAGCCATCACATACTCAAAATCTCCACACCACACCCGTACAACCGAAAAAGTTAAAACACCAGAATATATTGCTAAAGGAGTACTTAAAATATGATGATATGCAAAACATAGGAGGAAATTGCACAGTGACTTTTTTTTTGAAAAAAGGTCCACTGATCTATTGATAAACATCCATAGGTACAAAGAACTCAAAACGTAATGAAGATTTAAATTTTGTGTTGTACAAGGTAGTAGTAGTACACTAATTCGTTGCAACGAACTCTACTCAACATATTCGCCTCCGGGTGGTCGCATGGGCGCTATCGGGCCTGGGTGCGGGCTGCCACCGCTAGGGATCGAAGGGAACGGGTGGCCGCACCAGATTTTTTTGGGGCACTCAAAAGTTCCTTTAGACATGAGCACTAGTGTTCATGATTTTTGAAAATCATGTTCTTTATTGTAAAAAAGTTGAAATTAAATACTGAATTTTCATACATATAAACATTCTAAAGCTACGGTAGAAATTTTGGAGAAAAATATATTGTATTTTGAGCTATACAAAAAGACAAATTTCTGACAAATATTTGCCCATATACACAACCACAAATTTGTTTTTCTTCCGTAGCTTAAAATACAATGCAATTTCTTAGTGGTAAATCGTCGTCCCCCATCTCAGCGTAGCCGATGGAGACGAGGACCGCGGCGGTGGCGGCCTTTGCCGCTGTCGGTATTCGACCATCGGATCCCTTGATGGGGGCAGAACCCCCCCCCCCCCCCCCAGGGGTTGCGACGACCGGAGCGGCCGCCATAGCGGCTGGTGCTGCATCTCCAGGCGTGAGATGGATATGCCGCCGAGATTCGTCACATTCAGGCATTGTTTACTTCTAAGGTATTTATGGGGATGGGAGAGGATTATTTCGTATCCCGGAAAATCCCCACTAGTCTGTTTACTTCTCTGATTTTGAACCAAATAATCCCGAGATATCCCCTTCCATCCCTTCCCATCCCCACATTTTTTGCCTAAATCAAAAACTCTCAATCATACTAGTGTATTTTTGGGGAAGGGTATTTGAGGGGATGGGTGAACACCAAATCCTCTCCCATCCCCATACCCATTGAGAAGAAAAATACGAGGGAAGTAAACAAGGCCTCACGTGGCACGCTACGCCACGGGCGGGTCAACCCCCAACACGTGCACCTTCTTCAGCGGCGACCGTGGCGCTGCAGTTGGCAGCTCAACCGTTGCCTCCTCCCGTGTGGGGTGCGGGACATCCTCGAGCAGCGGCTGGAGCAGCAACGCGGCCTCCATTTCCCTCGGGTCCACTTTTCCTCCATCCCATAGTAATTTTCCTACTCCCCTTTTTCCGAATTCAGTATGGGTTTTTCAGATTCGATGCTAGTTCTTCGCAATTTCGGTAAGTGTCGTTCGATTTAGGGTACAATTTCGTTGATGTAATCTTCGTCGGCCGTGAAAGGCAAAAGTGTGTCACGGAAGCATGTCAATGGCGAGCATGGCATTGATGCATGTCAATGACAAGCTTGCCATTGACAAGCCATGGTGATTATCGCATCGGCCATTGACAAGCCATTGTTATTGCGTGATTCTTTGCAGAACTGGGAGTACCTACGGGAGTACCCTAAGGAGCCGAGAGTGTTCCATGAAGACATTACGTCCATGCTGCAGCTCCGGGACAACAATGTTGCAATGATGGATGCGTACCGCACCATCTACGCGTCAAAGGCTTATCCATGCCGTTCTGCAAACCTAGGCCACGGTCCCCGGCAAAAGCTCCAAGCATTCTTCGTGCAGCTCTCCAACACTGACATTCTGGCGTTGAGCGTGCCGCCCACCATGGAGCAGTTGCTGATCACAAAGTACAAGCTCAATAATGGCGGGCAGAACAATGTGTAATTGTACTATAGGGGTGAGAGGGCAGCCTTCATCAAAGGTTGGAATGAGTTCGCCCGGAAATCCAAGATGGTCGTCAACGACACGGTCATCTTCACCCTCATGGACGGTGGCTTCGACGTCAAGTTGTACAGGTATGGCATCTCCGTTGTCAACATATGGGAATGCGAGAAGCCCCGCCAGGCCACTGGGAAGATCCTCTCTATGAACATAGCCATTAGAGGCAGACATCCATGTTATTTGCATGTTTAGTTGCTTTTGTGATGTAGTGTTGTATTGTTGGCATCACGAACCTGTTGAATAATTGTTTTGTGTCAGAGGGGTCTGTGTTCTTGTTGTAAGTATGATAGTGATTAGGATGAACTAAGTGTGCCTTAGTACTCTGAGGATAGCACTAAGCAATATGTGAAATGATCATATGATGTGTATGATGGTTATATGCTTGCTCTGATCGTGTTATGCATGTGTGATGGTTAGGTCACCATATTTAAATGTGGTGAGGAGACACTAGATGTGTGTGTCCAAAATGACAACCAAACACATGATTTGTGACTAAACATAGATGACAGGTTTTGTGCAGGTAACCAAACAAACAAACTGGACATTGGATACCAACTGATATAGCCAAACACAGATGACATGTTTCTGTAGGCAACCAAACTGAGCATTGGGTACCAACTGATGCAGGCCAACCTACCAAAACAACATGCCAAAGTTGACTCGTGACCCGTCTAGAACGTGGAACATGGTTTCGAGCCTACCCACTCAGCCCCAAAACTGGCCCCGACTACCAAAACGCACCCTATTGTGATATTGTATCATTACATCTCCTTGCAAATAATTACCCCTAAAGTTATTGATTTGTGCAGCAAAAAATTCAAGTCACTGATTTGTGCAACAATGGCCGTGTAATGTCCTCTCTAATACGTTAAACGGTGTAAACAGATCATTACATCTCCTTACAAATAATTACAGCTAGAGTCACTGATTTGTGCAACAAAAATTGAGTCACTGATTTATGCAACAATGACTCCAAGAGTTACTTGTTTGTGCAATTTCCTCAAACCATAGTTGCCGATCAATTTCTTCTTCGTCCAACAAAGCAAGATTATGAAATAGTAATTGGCAGTGCTTCAAATATCCGAGGCACCATAAAACTACGATTGTGGTGTCAGGTGCAGTCGTGTAGAGCACAACCGACAACTTCATGTTTAAAAACATTTTGGCTACAGGTTAGCACATCCAAACTGAACAGCACTCCCAAACTAGGGCTAACATTCACTCAACACAGAGTTGCAGAATTGAGCGAAACAGAATTCTTATGGGCCATTTCCAACACAGCAGGGTTTGGCAAATGAGCTTCTACAGAAGCTATTCTGCCATCAGTTTTGCAGACGTAGGCATTCAGAAATAGATCATGATCTGAACTCAAAAAAAAGCTTGGCTCTCAAGAGTGAAGAACCTTCAACGGAGTCTGAGATTGCTGAAGGGGGCAGTGATGTCTTCAACAACCCTTTTGTCCTTTCGGCGATGCAGATCAGAACCGGAAGTGATACCACTTGGTTGACTCCCAGATGGTGCACATTTCAAAGAACGGTTTCGACGTTTCCGCGCCTTCCGAGATGGTGCCTGGACCTAAATGGACACCAAAAAATTATGAGCTTCAGGAGGTTCAGCCAACAATTTCAAATTTCCTAGTTACTTCATGCACTTCATTGATGGGAGTTTGTCACAGCTACAACCGCAGTAGCATGTGATCCATAACAACTGTTGCATGCAAAACACCAGGCTGCTACCGTAGCAGTAGTAGCACAGTTTGGACTAGTAACTCGGGCATTTTTTTACAGCCTGTGTTCTCTCTTGTTTGCATTTTCAAGTTTGAGCAGTCTGAAAAATGGATTTCCGACTAGTGAAAAAGCTTACTTCTGAAAAGCTAAGTTTTATAGTTCCCTAGCACTCTATATAATATAATATATGTCCAGGGCAGATACTATATGTAACTTCATACTCATACCTACAAACTGTAGGGCCATTGACAGTTTGACAGAAGAGAAGTCCATAACAAGTTACGGATAATCTAATTAGCAACATGCGAATCATTTTTCAAAAATAAATAGCACATTCACAAATGCATCACATGGCAAATCGCATGAGAAATTACGCAAAGTAATTCTAGATAGCTCGTAGGCAGTAGAGAAAAGGGTCCAGTGAAATCAATACCTGGACCATGTTATCTATAACTTTGAAAGGTGTATCCCTTCTGTCTTTAGCTGAATTGGGCTCACTTCCATACTTAGCGATTGCACGAGAAATAGCCCCATCGCTTTTTGCATTGAAGAAACACTGTCGTTCCTTTGCATTGCGAACTAGATTTTCCCAGATAGAACCACTTCTGGATAAGGTTGCCGCGTTTCCCAAAATCCAAAGGCAATGTCTGCAATCAAAGTAGAATAAGTAAACCACCGAGAGGGTAAGCGGAAGATAGATCACATAAGGAACACAGTAACATAAGATACCTCGCTCTTGTCAAAGATACATTTGTACGTTGTCGATTTGAAAGAAACCCTACCACCCCATCAGAATTGGACCTGACAGTTGATAAAATGATGATGTCTTCCTCTCCGCCTTGAAAGCCATCAACAGAATTAACTTTTACTAATAAGGAGCCAAACTTCATTTTCCTCAAGTTTTCTTGGACTGCTAGAACTTGAGCTGTGTACGGGCATATGACACCAACTGTGACCTTCGTGGTCTTAGAACAAGCTACACAGTGAAATATTTACAGTTAGCATTCACCCTAATATCCATGCTATAATGAGCAAAAGAATAGAAAATCACTACGAGTCTGAGTATATGCTGTTTTGACAATGAGCATTATCATATCCTATTAAAGCGAAGGGCCACACTGGGTGTCACACTATCACTATTTTTTTTCTGGAGTAAATAAAAGGACATTGCTTCAAAGTTTCAGAAACAGAGACATTGTTACTGATGTGTGCTTTTTTTGAACTAAAATGTAAGAACCTTAAACATAATATCATACCATCAAACAAATTGGACTTTATTAACTGGAAAGACATGTTTTACAATGTTCTACTAAGCGCTAAGCGCTGAGCTAGTTTTTCACCTCCGATTTTTCCTTTTCTTTAGGATTAAAATCTAAGCGCACACTTAAGCACTAGGCCCTTTGCCTCCGCTCAGCGCTTAGAAGCGCTTAAGCGTGCGCTTAGGAGCGATTAATTTAACACTGATGTTTTATGATCATCCTTCCATATAGATAGTTCAATCATCAATTAAAGTCCAGGGAAAATTACAAATAAATGGTTTTAAGAAATAAATCCAATACTCTTATAACAGCATAAGGTAGCCAAAACAAAACCAAAAAAAAAAACAGAATTTCACAGGTAACTAAATTGTATGATGATATAACACGTACCTTTTTGGAGATTTTGCAATATTTCCTGGATAACGATAACTTCAACCATGTTCTTCCTGCTATGACTAAGTTCATCGACATCCTCCCAACCATCTTCAATATTGAAGAAAGAGTAAGGACCAAACATAGAACCTGGAAGATACTTCTTGTGGTGCTCTTTTTGCATGACACTAGGAGCATCTAAGAGTTTCCCTCCATAAAATCTGGTGTTTGGAAAAATGCTAATGGATGGGTGCATTCTGTATTGCACATTAAGCAGATGCTTTTCATGTCCCAGTGAACTCAACCTCGCAAAGAGGCTTCTCCCAAATAATGCATCCTCACAAACCTACAGGTATCACAAAATCAGATGAGAGGACACAAATGTAACTAAACAAATGGGGAACTTATGCTTGCCAGAGTTATATAGCTGGTACAAGAATATAACACCAAGAACTAACCTTACTTTTGACCGTTGCTGGTAGTTGGTACTCATCACCAATAAGGATAGCGTGTTTCAGAGCAGGCAAACGCAAAGGAATTAATGTTTCACATTCTTTCAACTGGGCAGCCTCATCAACAACGAGCAATTCTAGTTTATTATTGCTTGCTACTTTGGAAGAGCTAGAAACAGTGCAGAAAATTATGCTGGCATTGTCCATACAGAATTCCCGGATGGTGCGTTTGGAGGATGTTATAGGAAGTTTCAAGGAAGTTAATAGCATATTTAGCAGCTCAAGGCATTTAATTCTGGTATTGCCAAGAGTTATCACTGCTTTGGAAAACTTTGCCATGCTGGATTTCCTGGGAGCATCAGTATACATGAAAACATTCTTCATTTCATCCCTGGTAATTTTTCTCTGGAGCGTATTGAAATCTTCAAGCAGTTTAAGAAGTGAAATGATGTTGTTATAGTTCACTTCCAAAATACAAGATTTTGGAACATGAAACAGTAACTGTTTGAAACATCTTCGAAGCTCAGGATACATAGCAGTAAATCTTTTCCTGGTGTAACCCAAAAAGGAAATGTTCTCATCTTCCCTTTGGTCTGCAAAACTTTGAAGGTACTGGGAGTAACCATTCTCAAGAAAACCGTATAGGGAAGACATGCAAGCTCTCCATCCAGTCAATGGCGCAAAGCAAACAAGAAGCTTCCTTACGCGGTCATGTAAGTATATCTCTTTCAGATCATCATCGACACACATGCGTTGTTTATTGCCAAACAACAGAACATCTCCTAAGCACCTTGTATCCACAGAATTCTCTTTGCTCAACCTTAAGAAACGAGAAGCAATTTGCTTAACAGCAAGGTTTGTTGGTGCACATGTAAGTATACCATGTTTCGTTTTTCTCATTAACCACAAGAGTACACTGATTGTTTTGGTCTTTCCTGTGCCAGGAGGTCCCCAGATAAGGCTAAAACTGCTGCTGGTGCTGCAGAGCATTGCTGAAATACAGTTCAGGATGGCGTCATTCTGAGAGTTGTTAAGATCCATTGTAGACAATTCACTCCATATTTCCATGCTGTCAACTGAAGCAAAATCATTTGCGTGCTTTGGGGGAATATTTGCAACCTGGGAACATCAGAAAAGGAACTAATCCGATAAATAGTTTTTTTGCAGCTGCACAAAAGCCTATGATAATAGTTCTGATTATGATGTGAACATAGCTGGATCATTTCATATGAAATAAACAGAAATTTTTCATATGCAATCTTCAAGAAAATGGAAACGTGGATGATAACTTGAATATTAGTTTCTCTTCTTCGATATCTAACATTTCATGTTTTCATCTGAGAAACAAGATCATATCATTATTGTATTAGTATCATTCAGAGCATACGAGCATACATACCCGTGGATAATGTACCATCTCCTGTATGAGGTTTTGGTTTCTCCTGAGTGTTGTGTAGTCAAGGCAGCGCCATATGCGGATGTAGGTTACGATATTCAGTAAATGAGCAGCAAAAAGTGGTCTCCTTTTCCCATCTTGACTGATCTCATCTGCAGCATCAATTTGGCCTGAAGCTTTTATCACATACATGGCAGGAGGCGAGTCATCATCTTCATCCCCTCCATCAGTAATGAAGGCAATGCAGTACGGGCTCCCATTCTGAGCAATATCAGATATATTCTCTGGCTTCACATCAGACAGGATAATGATATCGCCAACACTTCGACGATTACTTTCGGGTTTGTTACGAGACTCCGTATTCTGAGAATCGGCCTCAAAAGCAATGTCATAAGATTCACTGTATTTCTTTTGCTCTATCCATGATACTTTGACAAAAGACAAGGTGGAGATGGATTCCAAGCTGGACAACATCTCAGCTCGCAGCTCCTCCAACAATGGAGATGTGTAGGATCCTAAATAGCCCTTGATATTATTAAATACGGAGGGTATCCTTTTCAGCTGCAATTTGAATCCACATGGTTAGAAGATGATGATAGAAATTCATGGATATATAAAAACACATCAATTACTGAGAAACTGCTGGTATTGAGAATAACAAAAGATAAGCAGTCAGTTATGGACATTTCATTGCAGCCATTTGCTACAGCAATGATTTGCCTTTTTTGTCAATGATGATAGTGGATTGGAATATGAAATTCAGCATGTTTGTAATACTTTGTATTTAATGCATCCATCAGGTTTTAGATAAAATGTAACAAGCTTACATACTCAAATCAAAATGGTGAAAGAGCTCTCCTAGACAATAAACACCCAGCCACACTATCAACATATGCTCTTAGGAGTTCCAAAGGAAGTATATATATATGTTCTTCAGGCAACAGGCAGAGTATAAAGACCCAAAATTGGTTCCCAACTTCTTCCAGAATTCGTGCTTAGCGCCAAACCCCTTGGGGCCTGTTTGGAAGAAGAGTATTTGTTGGTAAAGTTTAGGTATTTACTTCAAATTTGGCTTAGATACTAAAACTTTACGGAGAAGTGCCATGTTCTGACCAGCCCCTTACTAGAATTTGGAGATGAAAGACCTCCGAGTCCAGAACATGGTACGCACTTCTCAGTAAAGTTTAGGTATTTAGTTCAATTTTGGCTTAAATACCAAAACTTCAGCGAGCAGTACCATGTTCTGACCAGCTCCTCACTACAATTTGTAGATGAAACATCTCCAAGCCCAGGCCCCAGAACAACCAGACTAAATTATTTGCAGAACTATCGAAGTAGCTACACGGGAAAAAAAGCGGGATGATTAAAATAGTTGATGTTCAGCACATCACCTCGTACAGAACAAGATACATTATGAGCCAGATTGACCTAAATTAACCTACGGGAGCACGGCACAACCAAGACGGAGAGAACAGATCGAGGAAACCAAAAGGAGCAGCACTAGAATCCAACCTTGTTCTTGAAGACGTCCTCGTCCATGACATCCTCGAGGCTCCAAGACAGCACCATGTCGACGAGGCTCGGCCAGTCATCGTCGGCGTTCTTCCCCGGCCGTTCGTCCTCGGCGTTCCTCCTCGGCCCACGGCCACGACCGCCCCTCCTCCGCCTGATCATGCCGCCAATGCGCCACGCCGCGGGATCGACCTTGCTTGTGCGGGGCGCCAAGGAGACGGCGGCGGCGGCGGACTAGCGAGGCTTGTAGCGTTGGTGGTGAGACGAAAGAGGAAGGCCCGGGAAACCGGAGAAGGAGAGAGGGGAGAAAAATTGAAGGAAAGCGGAAAGGAGAGGGGAAAGTGAAAATCAAATGTGAAGGGAAGAAACCCTTCCTTCCTTCGGAAGCCTCGCTGCTACCTGCTGTACTATGGAGTCACGGGTGGCCATGGCCATCAAAGACTACGGTTCGCTGTATCCGTTTGGGAATCTTTTACGGGAGTAATTCATCCGCGGCGGTTTAAAGCGTTAAACCCTCTGGCCTGTGATCAAGGCCAACTGATAAATCACAGCTGCTCTAATTAGTTTTTTTTAGGTAACTCTGCTCTAATTAGTAGTCGCAGCTTTAACCGAGATCTCTCATTTTTTGAAAAACAATGCTGGGTTAACTGATTTGAAACGGAAAGAGTAATATTTATAAGAGAGGAACCGGAACCAACTTTGCTCGAAATTGTTGAAAAAAGAGACATTTAGAAAGATCTATATCTTGCGCGCTTTTCAACTTGTATAAAGGCTGTTTGGTACGTATATGGCATTTTTTTTTTTGCATATATGGAGATCTTCTCCGTAGATTAATTATGGACCGGACCAAGTACAAAATCATGTTCTGCATCTAGTTTGAATGTCAACAACCCCTCCGGGTAGAAAAAAAAAGGCATGGGGATTGGTTGCCACTACATAGCATGACTTTAAATACATTATGTTTTAGCAAGCTAGTTCATCTTAATCCACTCTAATTTACATAATCATGGTTCGATTCGAGATAAAGTGTATACGATGTTAGGAATCCATTCCACGATCAATTTGGAGTTTCGTCGACTGCTTAAAGCACGATTTCGATTTCGTGTTCCCTTTGGGGCTTATTTGGACGAATTTTGTCATATTCGTGGGACTCAGTCGACCATTTAAAATTTTCTTTCAATGTGTAATTTGCCCACACCATTTCACACAATTTCTATGTTCAAAGTTTTTGGTTTTGTCATTTATATACAAATAGATCTACAACTCCATACAGTGTATTAGAGAAACGAAGAAACAGTCATCTAGCAACGTCAAAACGAAAAACTCCGAACATGAAAGTTGTGTAGAACATGGAGATAAACTTACTCCTCTAAGAAATTTTAAAACGGTCCACCAAGTCTCACGAACTTGACAAAAATCGACCAAAAAACTTCAAAGGGAACACAAAATTAACATTTAAAAACTCGACGAAACAGAAAACTGGTGGTGGAAATGGATTCGCAACATCGAGACACATCCTTTTCATGTAGAGATCATCTCGAAATGAAGCACGATTATGTAGATCTAAGTAGGATTAAGATGCACTATATTAGAAGCAAGTTTACCTATAAAGTGTTCGTGAGTGTGCAGTCATAGAGCCACGAAAGGCCCACTTTTTTGCTCGCCAGAGCTTGGCTCGCTGGAAACCCTCAGACCGAGCATGCCTCGCGGGCCAAGTTTGGTTG